>NC_090833.1:100318927-101568927 GCF_028021215.1 Eschrichtius robustus | reverse complement strand
TTATTAGAGAAATGCAAATCAAAACTACGATTAGGTATCACCTCACACCAGTCAGAACGGGCATCATCAGAAAATCTACAAACAACAAATGCTGGAGAGGGTGGGGAGAAAAGGGAACCCTCTTGCACTGTTGGTGGGAATGTAAATTGATACAGCCACTATGGAGAACAGTATGGAGGTTCCTTAAAAACTAAAAATAGAATTACCATATGATTCAGCAATCCCACTACTGGGCATATACCCAGAGAAAACCATAATTCAAAAAGACACATGCACCCCAATGTTCACTGCAGCACTATTTACAATAGCCAGGTCATGGAAACAACCTAAATGCCCATCGACAGACGAATGGATAAAGAAGATGTGGTACATATATACAATGGAATATTACTCAGCCATAAAAAGGAACGAAATTCAGTCATTTGTTGAGACGTGGATGGATCTAGAGAGTGTCCTACAGAGTGAAGTAAGTCAGAAAGAGAAAAACAAATATTGTATATTAATGCATGTATGTGCAACCTAGAAAAATGGTACAGATGAACCGGTTTGCAAGGCAGAAGTTGAGACACAGATGTCGAAAACAAACATATGGACATTAAGGGGGGAAAACTGCGGTGAGGTGGGGATGGTAGTATGCTGAATTGGGCGATTGGGATTGACATGTATACACTGGTGCGTATAAAATTGATGACTAATAAGAACCTGCGGTATAGAAAAAAAACCAAAAAAACAACTAATACGAAACTTTCTTTGGGTTGTTTGTATGGAAATATGTTAATATAAATGTTTCAGACAGTACATGAAATTTCTAAAAATCTTATATGTTCTGGTATAATGTTATAAGTCATAATTCTAGTTATTACTTTAAAATGTATATCTCAGGAATAACTAAATCTCCTTGTCAATTGCATTATTATGAACTTTCATCAAATCTGTAACCGTGGTCATTTTTAAGTCTTTTGTCATTTACAGACAGTTCTGGGTGTACTCTGATGCTTTTGCAAAAATGTTCCTATAAAAGCGTTTCATATTCAAGACATTCATGGAAAAGACTCTGACAAGTACAGGTTTCTGGTAACTAACTATACTGCTGAACTGAATGAATAAGCATATTCGGAACTCTAATGAAAAACTGATGAATTCATAAAAGTGCTAACAAAAGATCAAGATAAAAATTAATTACATGGGACTGAGTGGACTGATGAGGATGATTATAATTTTTGTGACTTTCTGTTTGAATAAAAAAAAAATCCCACAAGGACTCAGAGGCAAAAAATATACAAATCAATTTTCACTGCAAAGTAAAGGAGCTGTTACAGTGGAGGATTGCTGGACTGAATGTCAATATTATGACATAGTATGAGTGTGTTTCGTGTTTGGTAATTGCAATCATTGTTGCTTTTGTTGTGGTCATCCATTTATAATGCTTGGTGTCAGTTTACCTCTTGTAAAAATAAAATACAGTGTGTGTGTGTGTGTGAAAAAAAAAACTCAGCAAATTATGTATAGATGTAATGTACGTTATCATAATAACGGCCATATATGATAAGACTACAGCTAACATCACACGCAACAGTGAGAAGCTGAAGCAAGGAACAGGATCATCTAAGATCAGGAACAAGACAAGGATGCAACTCTCAGCACCTTCATTCCCCATATGACTGTAAGTCCTAGCCACAGCAATTAAGCAAGAAAAACGAATAAAAGGCATCCAAATTGTAAAGTTATAAGTAAAATAAGTCTGTTTGCAGATGACATGATATTATATGTGGAAAACCCTAAACACACTGCAAAAAAAAAAAAAACCTGTTAGAATAACTGAACTCTGTAAAGTTTCAGGATCAATATACAAAAATCAGCTGCATTTGTATATGAACGAATATCAACTAACAATGAACTATCAGAAAGAAAAATTAAGAAAATAATCTCATTTACAATAGTATGAAAAAAAGTAAAATACTTAGGAACAAATTTATCTAACGGGTGAAAGAGCTATACACTAAAAACCATAAAACGCGGATGAAAGAAATTGAAGAAGACACAAACAAATGGATAGATATTCTGTGTTCATGGATTGGAAGGGTTAATATTGTGAAAATGCCCATACCATCCAAAGTGATCTACAGATTCAATGCAATCTCTATCAAAATTCCAAAGCATTTTTTAGAGAAATAGAAAAAAAATCCTAAAACTCATATGAAACCACAAAAGACTCCAAAGAGCCAAAGCAATCTCGAGAAAGAAGAACAAAACTAGAGACATCACACTTCCTGATTTCAAACTATAATACAAAGCTATAGTAATCAAATAAGTACTGTATTGGCAAAAAACAGAAACACAGATCAACAAAAAGGAATAGAGAGCTCAAAAATAAACCCATGCATACATAGTCAATTAGTTTTCAGCAAGGAAGTCAAGAATAAACAATGGGAAAAGGAGAGTCTCTCCAATAAACGGTTTTTGGGGAAACTGCATAGCCACATGCAAAAGTCACATTACGCCAGACATAGAAATAAACTCAAAATTAATTAAAGACCTGAACATAGGACCTGATCCTTAAAATCCTTAGTAGAAAATATAGGGGGTAATCTCCTTGACATTAATCTCATCACTGTTCTTTTGGATTTGACACCAAAAGCAAAGGCAACAAAAGCAAAAATGTACAAGTGGGACTACATCAAACGAAAAAGGTTCTGAACAGCAAAGGTAACCATTAAGAAAAAGAAAAAGCAACCTATGGAGTGTGAGAAAATATTTGCAAATCACGTATCTAAAAAGAAGTTAATATCCAAAGTATACAAGGAGCTCATACAACTCAGTAGCAAAAACACCATATAACACAATTTAAAAATTGGCAAAGGACCTAAAAAGACATTTTTCCAAAGATGACAAACATTTGGGGAACAGGTATATGAAAAGGTGATTCACATCACCAATCATCAGGGAAATGCAAATCAAAACCACAATGAGATATCACCTCACACCTGTTAGTATGTGTACTATGAAAAAGACAAGAGATAAATGCCGGTGAGGATGTGGAGAAAAGGGAATCTGTGTGCACTGTTTTTGGGAATGTAAATTGGTACAAGCAGTACTGAAAACAGTATGGAGATTCCTCAAGAAAATAAAATTAGAATACCATGTGATCCAGCAACTGCACTTCTGGTCATATAGCAAAAAGAAACAATATTTTTTTAGGAGTTCCCCGGCTGTCCAGTGGTTAGGACTTCGTGCTCTCACTGCTGAGGGGAGGGCCCGGGTTCAATCCGTGGTTGGGGAACTAAGATCCCACAAGCCACGTGGTACGGGAAAAAAACAAAACACAAACAAAAACAAACTTTGAAATGTTATTCACAGTAATGGTATGGAAAGAACGTGCCTGTCTCTCACAGATGAATGGATAAACAAAATCTGATACACACACACACACACACACACACACACACACAAATATACATACATAACATACACAATGGGATATTATTCAGCCTTAAAGTAAATCCTTACACTTGCAAGAACATGAATGAGCCTGGAGAACATTATGCTAAGTGAAATAAGCCTGATGGAGAAAAGACAAATGCTGCATGGTATCACTTATGTGTGGAATCTAAAAAAAAGTTGGAATCATAGAAACACAGAGCAGGAATTGTTGCCTGCAGTTGGGCATGGGGGGGAATGGGAACATGCTGGTAAATGGATACAAATTTTCAGTTATAACATGAGGGATAAAATGAAGGAATAAGGTCTGAGGAGCTAATGTATAACATGGGAACTAACTGATGATGCTGTATTCTGTAACTGAAAACTTCTGAGAGAGTATAATTTGTGTCCTCACACGCAAAAAGTAAATATATGACAGGTGATGGGTATGTTAATTAACTTGATTGTGAGGATCCTTTCACAATATATACGTATATCAAATAATCACATTATACGTTTTAGATATATTACAGTTTTGTCAGTTATGCCTCAAAATAGCTATAAAAAGAGGAAAACGATCAACAAAATTGACAAAACTAGTTAGATTGACTATTAGAAAAAGAGATAAGAACAAAATATGTAAAATGAGAAATGAAGAAAGGGACATTACTACCAATTTTGTAGAGATAAAAAGGCTTACAATAGAGCACTATTGACAGTTGTATACCAACTAATTTGATAACTTAGATGAAATGAACACATTCCTAGAAACACACATCCTACCAAGAAATACAAAATCTGAACAGATCTAGAAGTTAAGATACGGAATCAGTTATCAAAAATCTCCCAACAACTGAAAGCCCAGCACCAGGTATCTTCATGGTGAATTCTACCAACAACTTAAAGAAGAATTAACACCAATCCTTCTCAAGTTCTTCCAAACAATTTAAGAGGAGAGAATGTATCTTCACTCATTCTATGAGGTTAACATTACATCAATTACAAACCTAAAGACACTACAAGAAAAGTACACTACAGACCAATATCCCTTATGAATACTGATGCAAAAACCCTTTAAAAAATAATAAGAGACAGAACAGCCCATTATAAGGATTATACATCATGACCAAATGGGATTTATTCTTGCAAGACAAGGTTGATTCAACATATGAAAATCAATCAATGTAGTATAGCACGTAAACAGATTGAAGGGACTAAACTCCATGTGATCATCTTAAATGATGCAGAAAAAAGATTTGACAAAATTCAATGCCATTTTATGATTTAAAAAAAAAACAACAACTCAACAAACCAGGAATACAAGTTGATGACTTCAACATAACAAAGGTCACAGATAGAAAACCAACAGCTATTATATTCAGTGGTGAAATCTTTCTCCCTAAGATCAGGAACAAAGGAAGGATGCCTGTTGTCACCACTTCTATTCAGCAAAGTACTGGAATTCCTAGCCAAATAAACAAGGCAAGAAAAATAATAAAAGGCATCTAAATCGGAAAGGAAGAAATAAAATTATATTTGTTCAGAGACAACACACATGCACCAAAAAAAACCTGTTAGAATTAATAAATGAATTTAGAAAATTTGCCAGATACAAAATCAACACTCAAAAATCAGTTGTTTCTCTATACACTAAGAATGAAAAGTTTGAAAAGGAAAGTTAAAAAAAAATACCATTTAAAATATCATGAAATATAGTAAAAGACGAGGAATAACTTAACCAGCGGGACAAAAGACATGTACATTGAAAACTAGAAAACGTTGCTGAAGGAAATTAATGAAGACACCAATAAATGTAAAGGCATCTTGTATTCACAGATTGGAAGACTTAATGTTGTTAATATGTCAACACAACTTAAAGGGATGTACGGATTAAAAGCAATCTCTTTAAACATCACAGTGAGGTTTTCTCAGAAGTAGTAAAATTCATCCTAAAGTTCATATGGAATTTAAAGGGCCTGAATAGTCAAAATAATGTGTAAAAAGAACAAAATTTGAAGTTTCAAATTTCTTGATTTCGAAACCTACTACACAACCACAGTAATCAAAATAGTACTGGCATAAACACACATACAGGACGGAGAATAGGCCAGTGGAGCAAAATAGAAACCCGGAAGTAAACCCGTATATACATCACCAAATGATTTTCAACAGGAGTGCCAAGACCACCCAATGGGGAAAGGATACCGATTTCAACAAATGGTACTGGAAAAAAAATATCCACATTCAAAAGAATGATGGTAGACCCTTACTTTACACCACATACAGAAAGTAACTCAGTGAATCAAAGACCTAAATGTGAGACCTAAAACTATAAAACTCTCAGAAGAAAGTTCTGGGAAGAAAACCATGACATGAAATTTGGCAAAGAGTTCTTGAATATGACACCAAAGGTGGAGGTAATAAAAGAAATAGATAAACTAGGTATTCAAAATTTAAAAATACTTCTTTCATCCAAAAATAAAACGAACCTGCTGAATGGGAGAAAATATTTGCAAATCCTATAGCTGATAAGGTTAATATCCAGTAGTATGTATACACTTGTACACTGTTGGTGGGTATGGAAAATGGTGCACACAGAAAGGAAAACAGTATGGTCGTTCCTCAAAACATTAAAAATAGAATTACCATATGATCCCATAATTCGAGTTCCTATTAAATACTCAAAAAGAATTGAAATTATGAACTCAAAGAGTTATGTGTTCACCCATGTTCATAGCAGAATTATTCACTATAGGCAAAAGGTGAAAAAACTCAAGGGTTCATTGAGGGATGAAGGGATATACAAAATGTGGCCTATACAAACAATAAATCAATATTCAGTCTTAAAAAGGAAGGGAATTCTGACACATGCTACAACATGGATCAACCTTCAGGCATTACACTAAGTAAAATAAGCCAGTCACAAGAGGACAAATACTGTATGATCCCACTTATATGAAGTACATAAAGTAATCAAATTCACAGAGACAGAAAGTACAATGGTGGTTTCCAGGGGTGAGGGGGCAAGGGAAATGGAGAGTTGTTGTTTCATGAGTACAGACTATTATAGTTTTGCAAGATGAAAAGTTCTGTGGATGGATGATGGTAATGATAGCACAGCAGTGTAAATATATTTCATGCCTCTGGCCTGCACTCTTAAATTGTTAAGATGATAAATTTTACGTTATGTATATTTTACCAGATTTTTTTTAAAGAAAGGAAAATTAAGACATTCATATAAAGAAACACTGATGAAGTTCATTACTAGTAGATCTGCTCAATAAGAACTGTTAAAGGAATCCTTCAGGCTGAAATGAAACGCAACTTGAAACCATATGAAGAATTAAAGAACAATGGTAAAGGTAACTACACTATGTTTAAAAGGCCAACACATTTGCAGTTAGGGTTTGTAACCCCTCTTTTCAAAATGTGATTTAAAAGACAAATATATAAAATAGTTATTATAAGGCTATTAACGGGCACACAATACATAAGGATGTCATTTGTGACAAGTGCAGTGTAAACGAGGATGCGGGATGTAAATAAGCAGAATTTGTGTTATTATTAAATGAAAATGTTATTACTTCAAATTTGTTTTTTCATAAAACTAAGATGTTTACTTTAACCCCTAGGATAAGCACTAAGAAAACTACCTCACAAATATACAGAAAAGAAATAAGAAGAGAATCAAAATGGTAAACTGGGAAACACATCAACCACAAAAGAATGTAATAATGAAGGAACTGAAGAACAAAAAGGATATAAGATATCTAGAAAATAAATAGTGTAGCAGAAGAAGTAAGATCAAAGGGCTCAATATAGGATCAACACAAAGAAGACTACACACAATCACGTTATCATCAACTTGTTAAATGTGAAGTACAAAGAGAGAATATTGAAAGGAACAAGAGAAAAGTGACTGGGCACATATGAAGGAACTTCCAGAAAACAATTTGTGAATTTCTCAGCAGAAACCTTACAGGCCAGGAGAGAGTTGGATGATATCGTCAAAGTACTGAAAAAAAAAAACAAACCTGTGAGCAAAAATGACCATACCTAGCAAAATTATGCTTTAAAAATAAAGGAGAGATAAAGTCAACAAAATCAAAGTGAGTTCATCACTACTAGACCTGCCTTATAAGAAATGCTTAAGGGAGATCACTTTGAAATGAAAACATGTGAACAGAAATGCAAAAGCAAACAAAAGCATAAATTTCAATGGTAAACTCATACACACACACACAAATATAGCATAATAACACTGTAATGGTGCTGTATAAAGTACTTTCACCCTGAGATAAAAGTTAAAATTTGTTAACAATATAAAAAGAAGGAAATTGACTATAAGGACACAAAGTTTGGGTGGGAGTAAAAGAATAGATGTTTAGAACTACAAGGTTTCTATGTAGCCTTCAGCTAACCACAAAGAAAAGGCCTATTATAAATAAACAAAAGATAAAGAGAAAAGGATCAAAGTGAATCACTACAAAAAAATAATCAAACAACAATGAAATAAAGCTACAGAGAAAGAGGACAAAACAGCTGCAAAACACACATAAGGCAATTAACAAAACAGCAATAGTAAGTCCTTACTGATCGATAATTAGTTTAATATAAATGGATTAATCTCCCCAATCAAAAGGCATAGAGTGGCTGAATGGATATAAAAACAATATCCAACCTTATGCTGTCTACAAGAGACTCATTTTAGATTAAAAGACACATATAGGCTCAAAGTGAAGGGATGGAAAAAGATACTCCATGCAAATGGCAACCAAAACAAAGTGAGAGTTCCTATATGCATAACAGACAAAATAGGCATTAAGTCAAAAATTGTATAGACAAAGAAGGTTTCTATATGATAATAAAAGAGTCAACTCAACAGGAGGATATACCAATTATATATGCATCCAGCATCAGAGCACAGAAAGCTCTAAAGGAAATATCGAAATTAAATGGAGAAATTGATTGCAGTACACGAATAGTAAGGGACTTCAATAACCCAGTTACAATAATGGATAGAACACCCAGCCGGAAAATCAATCAACAAACATGACTTGAACAGCACTATGGACCATATGGTCCTTACAGACATATACAAAACATTTCATCCAACAGCAGCACATACACATTCATTTCAAGTACACACACACCATTCTCCAGAATAGATAATATGTTAGGCCACAATCAAGTCTTAACAAATTTAAAAAGTCTGAAATAGTTTCAAGTATCTTTTCTGATCACAATGGTATGAAACTAGAAATCCCATAAGAGTAACAAAACAGGAATATCTGGACGTCCCTGGTGGCACAGTGCTTAAGAATCTGCCTGCCAATGCAGGGGACATGGGTTCAATCCCTGGTAAGCAAAGATCTCACATGATGCAGAGCAACAAAGCCCATGCACCACAACTACTGAGCCTGCGCTCTAGGGCCCACGTGCCGCAACTACTGAACCCGAGTGCTGCAACTACTGAAGCCTGCGTGCCTTAAAGCCTGTTCTCCGCAACAAGAAAAGCCACCGCAATCAGAAGCCCGTGCACCACAACAAAGAGTAGCCCCTGCTCACTGCAACTAGAGAAAGCCTGCATGCAGTGACGAAGACCCAACACAGCAAAGAATTAAATTAAAAACAAAATTTTAATAAAGAAAAGAAAACAAGAAAATTTACCAATATGTGGAAACTAAACAATATACTCTTTTCCCCTGTTCCACTTTTATTGAGATATAACTGCCATAGAGCCCTGCATAAGTTTTAGGTGTACAGCATAAAGATATGACTTATGTACATCAAGAAATGATTACCGGGCTTCCCTGGTGGCGCAGTGGTTGAGAATCTGCCTGCCAATGCAGGGGACACGGGTTCGAGCCCTGGTCTGGGAAGATTCCATATGCCGCGGAGCAACTAGGCCCGTGAGCCACAATTACTGAGCCTGCGTGTCTGGAGCCTGTGCTCCGCAACAAGAGAGGCTGTGATAATGAGAGGCCCACGCACCGCGATTAAGAGTGGCACCCACTTGCCACAACTAGAGAAAGCCCTCGTACAGAAACGAAGACCCAACACAGCCATAAATAAATAAATAAATAAATAAATAAATAAATAAAATTAAAAGTGTAGAGGAAAAAAAAAAAAAGAAATGATTACCACAGTAAGTTTAGTGAACATCATCTCATATGGCCACAAAATAAAAGAAAAAGAAAAAAAATGTTTTCCTTGTGATGAGAACTCTTAGGATTTACTCTCTTAACCTTCATACATAACACACAGCAATGATAATTATATTTATCATGTTGAATAATACAGTCTTGAGCAACCATTGGGTCAAAGAGAAAATCAAAAGGGAATTTTAAAAGAATCTTGACACAAACTAAAATGAAACACAACACACCAAGATTTATGGGATGCAGCAAAAGCAGTACTACAGGAGAAGTTTGTAGTGATGAATGCATACATTAAAGGAGAAGTAAAACCTCAAGTAAACAATCTCACTTTATGCCTCAAGGAACTAGAAAAAGAAGAAAAAAGTAATCTCAAATTTGGCAGAAGGAAGGAAATAGTAAAGATTAGAGCAGAAATAAATCAAACAGAGAACAGAAAAACAATAGAAAATAGAAACAAAACTAAGTGGTGTTTTTTGGAAAGATAAATTTGAAAGACTCTTGACTACACGAATTAAGAAAAAAATTCAAAAGACAACTCAATAAAATCAGAAATGAAAGAGGAGACAATATAAGTGATGCCTCAGAAATAAAGGAATCATAAGGGTCCATTAACAATTATGCCAACAAATGTGATAATCTAGAAGAAATGGATAAATTCCTACAAACATACAACCTACCAACACAGAATCAAGATAACACAGAAAGTCTGAACAGTCCAATAACAAATAAGGAGATTGAATCAATCATTTAAAAAAAAGCAAAATAGAAAATCCAGGACCAGATGGCTTCCCCGGTGAATTTTGCCAAATATTTGAAGAATTACTACCAATCCTTTTCAAACTCATCCAAAAAATTGGATAGGAGGGAACACTTCCAAACTAATTTGACAAGGCTAGTGTTACCCCGATACCAAAGCCAGACACAGACACTACAAGAAAAGAAAATTACAGCCAATATCTTTGATAGACATAGATGCAAAAATCCTCGACAAAGTATTAGTAAACCAATTTTAACAACAAATTTAAATTATCATACCCCATGCTCAAGTCAGATTTATTCCTGGGATGCAAGGATGGTTCAACATACACAAATCAACCAATGTGATACACCACACTAACAAAATGAAGGAAAAATCATATGATCATCTCAATAGAGGCAGAAAAGGATTTGACAAAATTCAACATCCTCTCATGATAAAAACTCTAAACAAATTAGGTGTAGAAGGAATGTACCTCAACACAATACAGGCATATGAAAAAGAAAAGACCACAGCAAACATCTTACTCAACAGTGAAAAACTAAAAGCTGTCCCTCTAATATCAGGAAGAATGCAAGAATGTCCACACTTACCACTTCTATTCAACATAGCACTGGAAGACGGAGGAATTAGGCAAGAAAAAGAAATAAAATGCATCCAAATCAGAAAGGAAGAAGTAAAATTACCTGTTTGCAGATGACATGATCATACATGTAGAAAATCCTAAAGATTCAACAACAACAGCAATAAAAACTGTTAGAGGGGCTTCCCTGGTGGCGCAGTGGCCAATGCAGGGGACACGGGTTCGAGCCCTGGTCTGGGAAGATCACACATGCCATGGAGCAAATGGGACCATGAGCCACAGCTACTGAGCCTGCACGTCTGGAGCCTGTGCTCCGCAACAAGAGGCCGCGATAGTGAGAGGCCCGCGCACCGTGATGAAGAGTGGCCCCTGCTCGCCACAACTAGAGAAAGCCCTCGCAGAGAAACGAAGACCCAACACACCCAAAAGTAAGTAAGTAAGTAAGTAAATAAATAAATAAATAAAAACCAAAAAACTGTTAGAACTCATAAGTGAGTTTAGTAAAGTTGCAGGATATAAAATCAGCATATAGAAGTCATTATACAAAAGGAATGACCTACCCAAAAAAAGAAATTAAGAAAACAACCCCATTCTTAATTTCATTACAAAGAATAAAATACTTAGGAATAAATTTAGCCAAAGGGGTGAAAGATCTCTACATTGAAAAGTATAAAAAACGGATGAGGAAAATTAAAGATGACACTGATAATATGGAAAGACATCCCATGTTCATGAACTGGAGGATTTACTATCATTAAAATATCCATACTACCCAAAGTGATCCACAGATTCAATGCAATTCCTATTAAAATCCCAATGGGGGACTTCCCTGGTGGTGCAGTGGTTAAGAATCCGCCTGCCAATGCAGGGGACACGGGTTTGAGCCCTGGTCTGGGAAGATCCCACATGCCGTGGAGCAACTAAGTCCACACGCCACAACCCCTGAAGCCCGCACACCTAGAGATCGTGTTCTGCAATGAGAGAAGCAACTGCAATGAGAAGCCCGTGCACCACAACACAGTGGCCCCCACTCGCCTCAACCAGAGAAAGCCCACGCTCAGCAACAAAGACCCAACGCAGCCAAAAATAAATAAATTAATTAAATAAATTTATTTTTAAAAATGGGCAAAGGACTTGAATAGACATTTCTCCAAAGGAGGCATATAAATGGCCAACAGATGTATGAAAAGGTGCTCAACATCACTAACAGTCAGAGAAATGCAAGTCAAACCACAGTGAGATATCACCTCACACCTATTACAATGGCGATTATCAAAAAGACAAAAGATAACAAGTGTTGATGAGGATGTGGAGAAAAGGGAACCCTCGTGCATTTTTGTTGGGTATGTAAATTGATACAGCCACTAAGGAAAACAGTACTGAAGTTCCTCAAAACATTAAAAATACAACTACCTTATGACTCAGCAATCCCACTTCTGGGTATACAGCAAAAGGAAATGAAATCGGTATCGTGAAGAGACATATGCACTTCCATGTTTACTTTTCACAGTAGCCAAGATATTGGATCAACTGAAGTGTCTGTAGATTCATGAATGGATAAATAGAGTGTGGTATATAAACAGGCATATCTCGTTTCATTGTGCTTTGCAGATACTACGTTGTCTACAGATTGAAGGTTTGTGGCAATCCTCCATTGAGTAAGTCCATTGGTGCCATTTTCCCAATTAGCATTACTTTAAAATTAAGGTAAGTACATTGGTTTTTTAGACACAATGCTATCGCACATTAACACACTATAATATAGTATACACATAAGTTTTATATGCACGGGTAAACCAAAAAATTCATGTGGCTTGTTTTGTTGCAATATTTGCTTTATTTTGGTGGTCTGGAACCAAACCTGCAGTATCTCCAAGGTATGCCTGTATACGATGGAATATTATTCAGCTTTTAAAATGAAGGAAATGCTGCTATTTGTGACAACATGGATGAACCTGAAAGAGATTATGCTAAGTGAAATAAGCCAGATACAGAAAGACAGCTACAAACACTTCAGTATGCTACTTTTATGTGGAATCTGAAATAGTCATAGATGTGGGGTGCAGAACAGTGGTTGACAGTAGATGAGGGGATGGGAAAATTGGCAGGTACTGATCACGAGGTACAAAGTTTCAGTTATGCAAGGTGAATAATTTCTGGAAATCTAGTGTACAACAATGTGCATATAGTTAACAATGCTGTATTGTGTACTTGTAATTTGCTAAGAGGGTAGATCTGAAGTGTTCTCACCATAAAGAAAGAAAAAAGAAAATGGTAATTATATGAGGTGATGGATATGTGAATTGGCTTGACTGTGGCAATTATTTCAAAAATGTATATGTATATCAAAACATCAAGTTGTATATCTTAAATATAAATTTTTATTTCTCTATTATACCTCATTAAAGATGGGAAGAAGAAAGAAATGAGGTAATGATACATACTACAATATGGGTGAACCTTGAAAATTATGCTATGTGAAAGAAGCCAGACATAAATGGTCACATACTGTATAATTTACACTTATATGAAATATCCAAATAGATGTCTCTATAGAGACAGAAAGCAGATTGGTGACTGCCCAGGGGTTAGGTAGAAGAAAGCATGGGTAGGTCTTCCCTTTAAAGCGATGAAAATATTTTTGAACCACATAGAAGTAAGGGTTGCACAACATGGTGACTGTACTAAATGCTATTGAATCGTGCGAGTTAAAACGGTTCATTTTATCTCCGTAAAAAGTAAAACTTCTCCCCAAGTTACGTTTAGTTAATTTACTGTGTCCTGACAAGTTTTTAATATGAATCATATCGTTAAGAAGAAACAGCCTCAATTCACACCAAATAAACATTCAGTTTAGCGAGGTATCTGTTTTCTAATGGTTTTTTTAATGTCCTAACTTTAGCATACTACCCCATCCCTATTGTTGTGGTAGAGCAAATGGCATGAACCAGAGGTGGAAACCTAAATCAGACCTTAGAACTCTAACTGAATTTTTGAGACCATGCAACGGCGGGGTTTACGTGTTTTTGCTTCAACATGTTTGTACCTACAATTTCTTATCTTGTTCTACCTGACTTTTTTA
The DNA here is from genome assembly GCF_028021215.1 of Eschrichtius robustus. NCBI lineage: Eukaryota > Metazoa > Chordata > Mammalia > Artiodactyla > Eschrichtiidae > Eschrichtius > Eschrichtius robustus. Next base: position 101,554,924 of record NC_090833.1, on the reverse strand, counting down.
AATCTTTAATTCATTTACCTTAAAATATGTAAATGGTTTATAACAAGCAAGTAAATATCTATGTATTGCTAGAAAAGAGATAATTTAATGATGAGCTTTCTTTATTCGTCATATTTTATACTGTTAGAAGAATGAGGCTATCAACTGAATTCTGTCCCCCCAAAATTCATATATTCAAGCTCTAACAAAGTGATGGTATTTGGAGATGAGGCCTTTGGCAGGTAATTAGATTAAATGATGTCATGAGGATTAGGCTCTATTAGTGCCCCTGTAAGAGGAAACCAGAGAGTTTTTTCTGTCTCTCTCCACCATGTGAGGACACAGTGAAAAGACAGTTGTCTGCAAGCCAGGAAGAGAGCCCTCACCAGGCACTGAATTGGCCAGCACCGTGATCTTAGACTTCCAAGCCTCTAGAACTGTGAGTTGTTAAAGTCACCAAGCCTATAGTATTATGTTATGGCAGCTTGAGCTATAAGAGTACTAAATGGAAGAGACATGGAGGAACCCTAAACACATATTGCTAAATGAAAGAGGCCAAACTGAAATGGATACATACTGTATGATTTCAGCTATATGACATCCTGGAAAAGGTAGGGCACTTAAACTATTCTGTATGATACTGTAACGGTCAATGCTTGTCATACATTCGTCAAAACCCATAGGATATGCAACAGAGTAAACTGTAATGTAAACTATGGATATTAGTTAATAGGAATGTATGAACTTTGGCTCATCAATTGTAAAAAATGCCCCACACTAATGCAAGACGTTAATAATAGGGGAAACTTTGGTTTGGGGAATAGATGTGAGGGGGTGTATGGGAACTCGATACTCTGCTCAAATTCTCTTTAAACTTAAAACTACTCTAAATATAGTCTACCAATTTATTTAAACAAAATAAATCTAAGTTGCCTCATCATATTGTGAGGTTATTACCATCTTACAGTTTTTCTATTTGACCTACTTCTTTAATGTTCATTTCTATCTTCTTTTATCTTTGTAAAAAATATATCAAATGTTTTGTACTATTTCACCTCCCAGCCTATTATCTTTTTAGTTATATGTCTTTCACAAACTTTCATTGGAAACTACATTAGATATCCTTGACTTATTACACTCTATGCCCATTACTATTTTCACCACCTCCCTAGTAATGCTTGAGCCTTGGCTATGACCCATTGTCACCTCTGGACAAATAGTTTCTGCTCTATTTTCTGTCTTCTGTCCTTCTGGGCCACTTCTATCTACCATCATTACCCAAAGAACTGACTTTACAGATTCTATATGCCAGTGTGTAAGACTTGCTGTGTTTTAAGAAGTATCCCAACTTCATGATGATGTTTTGGGGTCATTACCAAAGCACTCGGGATCATACATACTATCTTAAGGTAGTTTTATAGGACAACGCACATTGGTATTTTCCTCCTATTAACAGACTAGGAAACTGTGGGTTGATCTGCAGCTATTTTGATTAAGAAAGCAGGATATGAACTCTGCTTCTTTGCTGGGGTACTTGGCACTGCTCCTTCTCTTGCTGGGACATATTTTGCGCCTTTACAGCCTGGCATCTAGGCGTCCTGATCAGACTAATGTTTGGCTTTATTGGATACGTTGACCAGTCTGATTGATATTCTGGTACATACAGGGTACTTGGTCATGGTTGCTCACCTCTGAACCTCAGCTTCATCACCTGCAAAGTGCAACTAATAGCACATCCGCTTTGTGGGGTTTTTATGGATTTGGCAAGCGTCATAGTGCCTGGCACGTGCTAGAGACTCAGGTGATGCAGTACTTACCCAAATTTGCATTTTCAGTGGATCCTTCCCACTTGGAGAAGGTGACTCACGACCTTGGGGGAGGAAGAGCAGGACAAACAGCAAGGGCAGCAAGGGCCAAGGCAAGGAGGTGAGAACTGACATGCAGGGGGGCCTCATGCTGGTATCACCAGAGGGCCCAGAGTGAGCCAGGATGTGGGGAGAGACTGGCCGGTCAGTAAGACCAGGCCAAGAAGGGCCGTGTGAGGGGGCTTAGCTTTTACCTTGTGGTAGAGGCCATCCAAAGGAGAAAGTGGAAGATGGGTAGGTATAGACTTCTCCCTTAGGAATTGTCCTCGGGGTCTGTTTATCTCTTGGCAGGGTCCGTTCAATGAGTTGGCCCTTCCAGCACATTCTAGAGAGGACTGGTCATGTCTGACCCTCTGGAGATACAGCCCTGACCTCCTGGCCACCTCACTGAGGAGAGGGCTCATGGGGGAATCAGCCTCACTCTGCATCTGTCCACCAGTCCTGCACCCTGGACTCCAGGACCACTCACTTGCAAGAGACACATCCAGCTGCCAGAGGAAGTGACATTTCCTGACTCATCTGGCTAAGAATGAGCAGAGTATTGCTGACCATTCCAGGGGAGTAGCTGCCACAGAAGATCAGGATGGGTACAAGCCATAGAAGATCAGAAGGAACAAAGGTCAGTCCACGTGGGAGTTCACATGGGCGCCTCACAGTCACCAACATGCCCTCGAGTTTCCCTTCCAGCCCAACACACACTCCACCTGCCCACAGTCGCCTGTGCCACCATCACACAGCCCCACAGAGCTCCAAACACACAAACTCCCTACCTATAAGCAGATGCCTGTGTGCCCAGAACCCTCCTGCTCCAGTATACATGCACTACAAACCCCAATAAAATCACAGCCACAGTCTTGAATACAAAAACACACCCCCAATGGCCCCCGATAATCAAACACCTAAATCCTCATATCCCACAAAAATCCACCCAACCCCATATAACCCCCCAATGCAAACACACAAACCCTTCAACAATAGCCAAATACATTCAAACCAAACTCACATACTTCTTAATATAAGACACAACCCCCAAAATCCAAATATAACACATACAGTCCCCCCACAGCTGTGAACATCCACGTATGTACAATGCCTCAGAAGCTGAGACAAACACAAAATACCATCAGAGAGACACAATGTTTCCAACCTTCTCCTAAATACTCCCCCCAGAACACATGATGAACTCACACCCCCAATACAAACATACACCCATCTCCCTCTTGAGATACTATAAACAGCCTCTGTCACATCCCCTGATTATACGCACACAGCTAGCAACCCCAATTTACACTGACAACCCCAGTCTCTGCAAATTCCTCCACACCAAAAATACACTCCCTAAATTCTTACCCTACAGGATGAGCATATGTATAACCCCTATACTCCGAATACACACAGATCCAACACACAAAACATTAAAATGCATACCCCTACCTCTTCTCAAATGCCTGCACACTGAGCCTCAAAACACCCAGAACCAGCCCCACCACCCAGCCGCACCATGCTACACCAACCGTACACTCATAAAGGCACTCAGGCCCCTCATCTCTCCCCAGATCACACATACACAGTCTCTACACAGCTTTACTATTACCCCAAACCGTCCTATACCCCAAACATACATCCATGAGTTCCCCACACAGCCCTAACCCATGACAGAGGCAGCTCTACCAGGGGCATCATGGCACCCCGAGCGGGCAAATGCCCCTGAGGTAAATGCCTCCTATGTTGCTGCAATTCTTGCTGCTGTTGCAAATCATCCCTTGACCCCACCGAGGCTGACTGGGACACCCTAAATGGGAAGTGGCAGCATATGAGTCAGGGAAGAGGAAAACTCCCTTCCAGGTATTCCCTGTCACCATCCACTGCACCAAAACATCGGATGACCAGCATGAACAAGAAACAGAGACATGTAACGATACCATGATAGAAATGCAAATTTTTCTAGAAAAAATTTCTCCAAGGGAAGGGGGAGAACTGTGTTCCCCCTAATTATAAAGCCATGCTGTTACAATTCAAAGAAACGTCAGATACAGTACAACAGGCATTGGACTGCATCCATGTTGTAGCTAGATATGAGAAAGATAATTTTTCTGAAGCTCCAAATCTCACTTGCCAGTAAAGGCACATGGGCCCCGCTGCCCCATCGGCCAGGAACCCAACAGAGGACCCTTAAGGGATATAGGGACTTCTGGGACCTTTACTGGTCTCCACCAAGGGGTAGTGCTTCACACAGCTCCATCCTTCATGGGATGACTAACAGACCTCCCTGTATTGGCAGCTCTGGAGATCGGGGTCCCTAATGACGTAACCCTGGGACAGCCCAAGCACAAGGTAGAAATTTTTGCTCAGGCGTTACAGACTCTTCAGCAGACTGGAGTGATGGGCAGCTGTCACCTCTCCGAATCCTGTACCCTGACCTCTGCCAAGGCCTCTGTCTTAGGGACCTGGCAGATCCCTGGAGCGTGGCCCTCCTCTGGGACAATTGCCCATATACTTCTCTAATTATCCTTGGGACACACATAAACAACTTTTCTTATGGCTCTCATTGACAACTGGAGCTCAAATTACAGTGCTTCCTGGGAAACCCTTCAATTATAAGCAAGGGCCACACGTTAGATTACAACGCATAATAGTCAGGGGAGTAGAAAGCATTCAGCTTCCATTGAATGTCACTACTGAAACAATCTTTATTAAAAATCTTGTAGTGGTGGTAGCCCCTTTGGCCCTACCCTTTCCCGTTACAGCTATGGATGCCTTGATGTACCGCAACGCCATTTGGAACAAACCCAAATCCCTGGTCTTCCTGGTGGAAGCTGAATATTGGGAGCCCATAAGACTGCCACCTAAGACAGCAAATGTCCCCCAATAACATGTATGACAGGGGGCTGTGGGATTGCAGCCCAAAATTCAAAATTTATGACAAGAAGAAGTCATTAAACACACCATTTCTCCTTTTCAATTCCCCCATTTGGCTGCTATTAAAGCCTGCTATTAATGAGTGGCGCCTTATAAGCAACTACTGAAATATCAATGCTGATCCCCACTATTAAGGCTCCCATTTCCAACACTGTCCAGTTAATTAAGGATATCCAAAGGGCTCCAGGGAATTACTTTGCTGTGATAATCTAGCTATTATGTTCTATTCAGTACCAGTTATTGAGGAGTCCCAGCTGCAGTCTACTTTTACTGCAGAAGGCACCCAGTGTGTTTTAACCTGTCTGCCTACTGGCTATCTTAACAGCCCAGCTATTGCCCACAGTCTTTGCTGGCAAGACCTGGTGTCCCCTTGCACCGTCTGGCACTATACTGATGTTCTAATCCAGAGCCCCTCAGGAGATTGGTGCACGAGGCCCTAACATGGTTGGTGACCCATCTATAACATACAGGTGGGCTACTGCCCCACAGAAAATTCAAGGGCTCTCCACAACTATTACATTTCTGGGCATTAACTGATCCTCTAAAAGCCAGGAAATTCCTCTTGCAGCTAAACCTCAGCTGTTAACTATTCAGCCCCCCAACACACTATAGCAAGCCCAACTCGTCTTACTTAGGTCTCTTCACACTTCGGAGGCAACAAATACCACACTTGTCCATCATTCGTAGACCCATTTATGCAGCCACGTACAAACCCTCCATATTTTACTGGCGAAGAGCTAAACAATAAGCTTTATAGCAGGCACAAAGGTCAATTAGTCAAGCCCTCCCACTGGTTCCCCCTGGCTGCTCCTTCTGGGCTGAGAATGGACTATGTGTCCCGGAGCCTTTGGACTAACACAGCTCCTCCTAGCTGCCTGTGGGCTTCTGGACCAGACGGCTGCTCTCTACACCACTACACCCCCTCAGAACCGATTTGGGAACTGGCTTGTTGGTTTTGGTCTTGGTTTGGTGTGCACTGATGCCAGAGTTTGCTTGCGTCTTTTGCGTTTTGGTGTACACAATGGGAAATACTCCATCTACCCTGAAGGAGAGCCCTTTGGGGCCTATATTAGATAATTGGGTGAAACATAGCCCTGAGCCTATGACTAAGAAACACATTATATACTATTGTAATAGGGTGCGGACCCAAAATATAGGATCAGAAGGGCGGTAGCCCCTGAATGGCTCACTCAACTTTTATAGGATCTCGCAGTTACAAGTGTTTTGCAAAACAGCAAGCTGCACCGGCAGTTGTTCCAACTGCCCACCCTCCCCCCATGCCGCCATCATATTCACCACCTCCTGTTTCCCCTACCCACGGGGATCAAATAGAAGTTTCTGTGTTAACCCCCAGAGCACAGGAGCCTGATTTAGTATCACCATCTAAGACTCCACAGGCCACCCAATTTGGACCGGGAGCCACTTCCACAGCAGGGCAATTTCCCTTGTGCTGACAACCTATAAGAGGCCAGGCGACGCCCTTGGACTTGAGGCGCCCGATTCCAATTTCCCCACAGGAGCCCCAGGGAACTTTGACAGTGGGGAACGAGTTGATTGACTCTCCAATAGATACCACTCCCCAAACCCTCCCTGTTTATCTTAAGAGGCTTGTAAATATTAAACAAAGGGGAAACAAAGTCATCCTAGGAAAAACTTGCCTGTATCTTTGAGATGCAAACGTCCTTTCTGGTCTTCTCCGGAACCCTCATCTCTGCCATCTTTTTAAAAGAGGGTAAAGTAATTTAGAAATTGACTTACCAAGGATAAATAAAAAACCTAAGTGTCTTTTCTGTAAAAATTCAGCCATCTAGACAAGTGAGTTTGATTTTTTCCATCTGTCAGAAACCTAATTTGAATCCAACCTCTTTTTGTAAACTGATGGGTTTCACATGGCTGTACCTGACTCCCTGCTGAAATTTGGAAATGACAACTATGACGTCTCTGTATGTTTGTGTCCTTGTATATGTCTTTGTCTTTGGATAACATTGCTGAGGTGGATTTGTGGATGAGCTCTATTTAACTGGCTTAAAGAAAAGGGAGCACTTACAAACCAAACTATTCTAAATACAAGAGAAATTGAGCTAAATGAGCTTCAGGTTCATGTGAACTGGGAAATATTCAGTATTAATTAAGACCTGGTACTAACGTTCGTTTGTTGATCTAATTAATATAGACATGCTGTTAGAGTCATCAACATTAAGTATAATACTTTTATTGTGCCTAGGTTTAATATAAGCTAAATAAAATCTTGTTATATCTATTGCAAATTTGTCAGCAAGGAAATAACCTGATGTGAAGAAACTTTTAAGGAAAGAAAATGCAAATGAAATAAGAGCTTTAGATGAACTTTTTAAAATATTTATCTTTTAGGAAGGTCTATCTAAAATTAGTCTCTCCAGATATCTGACCACTTGAAAGTCAGAATTGTGCTAAAATAAGTGACAGAAGGTTTATGGAAAGTGGACCCTGAAAAAAAGAGTTCTGTACGTGGTCAGGATTGACTAAGTTTAAAATAAGTTTAATTGAGTAAATAAATTTTAAAAGTAAGCTGGTGCAAAACTTGAATTTCGCTTTTCTCTCTGTTAAGAAGACAAGGTTTCTTAAGATTTTGGACTGCCTTTGATACCAGATTTTAAGTTTTTCTACCTTTTAAGAGATCTGTTCTGTTCTTGCCTTTGAAATATTTTATTGTTACTTTGGCTAACTGAATAACTATTGTTTCACAGTGACATGTGATCCTATCTGATTGTTTTAAACCCTTTTCTTATTTTTCGGACAAAACTTCCCAAATCAAATTATAATGAAGTTCCTTTGACCTCTAGCTAACTTTGGGGTGCTTCAAAGGGCCCCTGAAACATCCCAAAAAGAGATATTAACTAATTAGGTTGACTTGGTATGTTGAATTACACGGGAAGTGTTGTCAAATAAGCAATAAATCTTCTTAGGTTACATTGTATGCCAAATGATACAGGTATTCTACAGATTATATGGAGTTCCTAAAATTTGGTATGTCCTGGTAAAATGTTACCAGTCAGAATTCTCTTTATTATCGGAAAGTGTTGCATGTCACCGCAGTAACCACGTTACTTTGTCAACTGCATCGTAATCAGATTTAAACGTGCCTTCTCTTTGTTTCTTTTCAAGTAGCCAAATGTATGTCTCAGCCCACTCATCTTTGTAAAAATAGACATAGAAGTCTTTCAAATGCTGTTTTAGCAGGAAGTTACTGATGTGTATGTGCGTTTACAGTGATTCTGTATATACTCCCCAGCTTCAAAAACACTTAGAACTGCTGCTGTGGTTTCTGGAAGAGTCAGTTGTTGGTTCCTCAATTACACCTGTGCAGCTCAGGTCTGAGTTTTTAAAGAATAGTTAACTTTTAAAGAAGTTTCTTTATCAAAAGAGCAGTTTGAGTTATAGCCATGGTTTTTGCTGGGTTAACATTGGCTTCAGTTAAATCGTTTCAATTATAAAGTAAGTATAACTATGGTGAAGAAGCTTGTCTCATTTTTAAATGCTGAATCACATTTTATTTCTTGAATTAATGCGATAGAAACGTCAAAATTCCGGACCACTGGAATATGCCAACTTTTTTGTTTTGGGGTTGTGTGTATAGTTTTTGTTGTGCTGATTTGTTTGCTTGTTTTTTTAAAGAAACTGAAACTGCTATGTCTGCTAGTGGAAGAAAATGCTTTGTTTTGCTCTGAAGATTCTGAAATTATTCAGGCATATCGTGGTTCATAGATTACCAAGAATAATGCTAGTTAAATGCCAATGAGCTATTTTTACTCTTTTTATACGAAATGTACAAATTTCGGGGGGGGGGGTGGTGATGGTGGCAGCGGTGCCTCTTAACTACCTTATGTAAAACACTTGAACATTTTCATCAATATTGCCATCATCTGTTTAATACTCCCAGTATATTTTCTCAACGTGTTTACCTAAAGTTGTATGGAATGACATAATAAGCAATAAAATCTGAATTACACCCCAAAAAAAAAAAAAGTGCCTTCTTAAGTCTTTCGTCATTGTACACAGCTATGGTTTCACTCTGATGCCTTTGCAAAAATGCTTCCTCTTCAAGAAGATTTATAGAAGGGACCTTTGGATAAATACAAGTTTCTGGTTTTCAGACCATAAAGGTGAACTGGGTAAGATCTTGAAGAATTCTAATGGGAAACCTGATGGCTTCATAAAGCTGTTAACAAAAACGATTAGTTGCACATGACTGGGTAAACTGGTGACTATGGTTATAATTTTTATGGTTTCTATCTGAAAAATGACTGTTTTAAATCTGTGTATTCCAGGTGTAAGCAAAACTCTCCCCTTAAACTAATTATGACTTACAGTAATTTGTTAAATTATACCCTTGTAAGCAGAATTGAAACATTCATCTTTTTCTCTCTACCTGGTTGATCCTGCCAGTAGCGTATGCTTGTCTCAAAGATTAAGCCGTGCATGTCTAAGTATGCACTGCTGGTACACTGAAACAGCGGATGGCTCACTAACTCAGTTATGGTACCTCTGGTCGCTCGCTATTGCAATTGGATTACAAGTAGTTACACTGATCATTGTTCTTTGTTTCCAGATTGTTTGCTCTTTGTGTCTCCCTGCTGCACTGTGTCTTTGTTAACGTTACTAGCTGCATTACTTATATCCTGTCTATTTTATAAGATTGGTGTCTCTTACAGTACCCAGTATGTAACCAGGCCTCCAACAATACTTCTATGGCTAAACATCTTGAGGAAATGGATCACATTTATAACATAAAATAATTGTAATAGTGTGATTCTAGGTATGGGAGGAAGCAACAAGGGAAAATGTCTCCTGGGTCATAATTAGATAGAGGATCCAGAGGATCTTTAATTATCAATAGGGCCTAGTCCAAAAACTAGCACCTGGAGTGGCATATCAAGAATTCTCCCCTGACCTGGGATAAGCCTCCCAGCACCGTGGGACAAAATTTGATCCTGAAATGTCTCCCAGATATTGGTCAAAATCCTGACCAAGAGGAGAGGATCTGAGAAATGGAATATTGCCTGACACATCAGTCATTAGCGATTGCAGTCCTCCAACGTGAGCCGGTGAGCCCTGACGAAACTCAGGATATGAGAATATAGGATACAGGCCCCGGGTAGCTGAGGTACATATCAAATGAATGATTTCAGTGAGCCCAGACTCTTGCATCTTTCCATACGTAGAAAACTGCCAAATTCCTTAACTTGAGATGCTGCTTCCCAGGCTTGAAGCTCTCAAAATTCCCGTCAAATAGATCATAACTCTCAACTTTTAGGCTGAGAATATTTTTTTAAGGCTACAGGTGTAAAGGAGACACTTTCCAGAGAGGAACAAACAAAAAAAAACAGCGTTTGGAACACTGGCACTGATGGTGGACACTCCCGGAAAGTTCCATCTGACGAAGCAATTAGAAGGGCCGTCACCCCTTTTTCCACAAGACTGTGGAATGGACATTGACAGTAGGGAATTGTAACAGGGAGGAGCAAAATCTGACTACACGTTGGATCTGTTTCTTTGACCTTAACCTTTGCCTTCCGCTGCTTTTGTTCACTAAAAGGATACTGTCTCTACATAATGGCCTGCCTTGGGGAACCCTGTTCCTCTGCCTGAATGTTAAACCAAAGTGCCTTTGTTCAGGGAAACATACGGACTCTGTCCACCTGTGGATGGCTGCAATTAAGAAGAAATTAACACATCCCCTCCCTGAGGCTGGCCATTCCAGGGGATATTCGCAAAACTTATGGCCCTTTTACTTTACCTCCTCATCTCCTCCCCATCTCTGTGCTATAAAACAAACTGGCATCCAAACCCCGATAAGATGGTTATTTTGAGACTTTAGTCCGCCATCTTCTCGGTCTGCTGGCTTTCCGAATAAAGTCATATTCCTTGCCTCAACACCTCATCTCCGATTTATTGGCCTGTCGTGCGGCAAGCACAGCAAGCTTGGACTTGGTAACATCTTTACTCAGGACACGGGTGTCACAAAATGGGACATTGTTTTCTGTTTGTTTGTTTTGTTTTTGTGTTTTGTGTTTGTTTTTGTTTTGGGCTGCACCACGTGTCTTGTGGGATCTTAGTTCCTCGACCAGAGATCGAACCCGCGCTCCCTGCAGTGGAAGCTCGGAGTCCTAAGCAATGGACTACCAGGGAATTCCCATGGGACACTGTTACCTTGCAGTCATGGTCCTCACCTTTGTGAGACAGAGGTAGTAGTGTAGCAGGATTGAGAACGTTGTAAAGTTTAAGATAAAGATTAGGTGGTGAAAGCAGGATTTCACAGGAAGTGAATCTAGTGACACTTGCAGTGAAACGTTGTCAGTTCAGAGTTAAGAAGACTGTGGACAATGTGTGGAGTTTGCAAATAAACTTCATTTTCTAGAGTCAAATCTGCCAAGGCTTCCACTAAATTTGCAGTTGTGGCTATAACCTTAAGACAACTGAGATAGGCATAAGCAACTGACTCAAGTTGCATGCTATAATAGGCAAAAGGCCTATGTTTACTACCATGCTCACATAGTTCCGCGGGGCCTGATTATGCCATTCATGCACAAATCAAGTAAAAGGTTTTGAATAACCTAAAGTTAATCTATTAGGTAGAGATCTCTTTGCTAACTTAAAAGGGCTAATATATTTTGCCTCCAGTGGAGATCTCACCTTAAAGTTTCCGGATCAACCTGAACCTGATCATTTGGGTAACCCTAAGGCAGGCAGCTCTTGCAGTGCTTGTTTTAGCCTTATAAAAGCCTGCTTATGTTTATCTTCCCAAGCAAAGGATTCAGGGACTAAATCTTTTAATAAGTTCATAGAGTGGAAGAGGTAACAGAGAAAAATTTGGAACGCAGAGCTTGCAATAACCAGCTAAACCTAGAAATCCACAATGTTAGCACTTAGTTGTGAGTCTAGGAAGTTCCTGTATCAGCCTAATTCTCTCTGCAGATAGCTGAATTCCTTCAGTGCTTAGATTATGTCCTAGGTAATGAACAGTGTCTAGAGATAATTGTAATTTTTCCTTTGTGTTCTTTCTCAGCTAACTGTTGCAGCAAATAAATGGAATCTTTTATGCATGCCTTATGGAATCTTTACAGTAGCTGAGTACAGCAGGAGGTTATCTCCATATGGTAAAAAGGTTGATTTCTCAGGGAACTAGAGGGTACTTAAATCTTGGTGAGGTATTTGGGAGAAAAAAGAAGGGGTCCCAGTGAACCCTTGAGGCATAAAAGTGCAGGTATATTGTTGATTGTTCCAAGTAAAGGCATATAGATATTGGCTGTTGGGTCTCCGGGATGCTGAAGAAAGGTGAACAAAGGTCTCTAACAGTACACCATTCCAAGTCAGTTGAATCTTGTGACAGAAGGGTGGCTAGGTTTGGAACAACAGGAAAACAGGGAATAACTATTTTTATTAACAGCTCCCAAGTCCTGGACAAATCGCCATCCTGCCAGGTTTCCAACCAGGCAAGATTGGCATGCTGCAGGGACGAGTACAGGAATGACTACCTCCCGGGAAATTAAGTTTTCTACAATAGGTGTGAGACCTTGTATGACCGCAGGCTTTAATAGTTGTTGAGGAAACCTAGGGAGAGGTTTAGCTACATCTATCTGAATCTTTATAGGTTTGCATTTTTTTATTCTTCTGATGTTAACACTGTCAGAAGTAGCCCCCAAATTTGCAGGCATCTCCACCAAATTAGAGAACTTTTGCTGAACTTCCTCTTTTATGTCCAGGACAGATTGTAAGGAACATAAATAATCAGGTTCAGGTTGATCAGGAAATTTTAAGGTGAGATCTCCACTGGAGGCAAAATGTACTGGCCCTTTTAAGTTAGAAAAGAGATCTCTACCGAATAGATTAACTGGGGCTATACTGCATAGCAAAAAGGAATCTTGGTTGAGATAAAAATTCTCTCTGAACTTTATTAGGCACTCCCACTATGGAAACATCCTCTTGACTCAGAGGGACCTGTTGTTCTTTGAGGGTGGGATTTAGAGTAGAAAGCACAGCTCTGGTTAGGGCTAGGGCTAGGGTGTTAAAGGGTTAGGTAATTATGTTTACAGTTAGGGTTAGGGTTTAATGTAGATTTCAAAGTAAAATATGAGAGTGGGGTTTAAAGTAGAAAGCATAGCTCCAGTATCAACTGAAATTTGGCAGTTTTTCATCAATTTTCATTCTATTTTCCTCTGGGCTGTTTAAGGTAATTGCTGGTAATAGTTTACCAGAGAACCTCTGGAGTTCTGCCAACTAGGGGAGAGGGTCATGGGGGGCCCTCCCTTTGAGACAGATATGAGAGCATTTGTGAAGAGTCTGCATAGGACCTTTGAGGACACCTTTTTTTCTAGTGTCCTCACTGATTACAAATGAAACATCAACTTCGGGTCATCGAATTGATCATGGACCCCTAGGAGGTTGTAATGGGGGGAGGCCTAGGTGTTATTTTGTGTCTCTTGCCTTAGAGCTGTTGTAACTGTAAGGCTATGAGCTTGGTGGATTTCTGTTTGTAATCTTGCTCCAAGGTCCTTTCAAAATGCTCAGCTACAGTCAGGAGTTCAGTCAGGCCTACAGCCTCCCAGCCTATTTTCTGCCCTTTTATCAATCCACTAATCTCAGAAGATAATCCATTTACAAAGAGGGCAGTTAAAGTAGGCTGAGTGGCCTTTTTATTGCTTGCAACCCCAAATGCTGTAAAAAGAGAGCCTACAAACTGGCTCTGAAGTCTTCCACAGATTCACCCCTCTTTTGTTTGTATGAGTGAATTACAGGCCAATCATTATTAGGCCAATTAATAATAGACCAAGTGTGAGCAGGGAAGATTTTAGGAATAGCTTATAAAAGGTTAGTTGTTATTCTGCAAGCCTTTTTAGGTTGAGGATCTTGAATATCATCCTAGGGATTATGTCATTTTGCTTCCCGCGTCCATTCTGGGGCTTCCCCCAGTCCTACCAACATGTGTACAAGCGGATAAAGATCTAGCAGTTTGGGGACATAGGCCGTGACAGTGACTCTAAATTCTTCAAAAAATGTTGGGAGTTCCTCCCTAGGTTTAGAGAATTCTTTGACTATAGCTCTCAGTTCAGTCTTTGACCAAGGGGTAAAGGACACCTGAGGGGGCTCACCTGCAACCTCAGCTAGTTTTACTTTAAACGGCAATTGTTAAATATTCTCTTGGGAATAGAAAAGTATTTCAGACAGAAAATGAGTAAAACAAGAGTACTCAGGTGAAAAAGGAAAGGGGGGGACGGTAGGAGTTAAATCTGCAGTCACATCCGTCCTATGGTCTTTTGTTTCAGGTACCTTTTGTCTCTTTAATTTTTCATTAGCTTTTTGTTCTAAGTCTCTAAACGAAGCTATGTTGGAATCTTGAAACCTTCTGTAAACTTTTACATACCAATTAAAGCAGGCATCTCATTCTCCCTGTCCAATTTGGGAACCCTTGCTCTCCAGTGTTTTCCTCAAATGAACAATCTTGTCTAACTGGAACATTCCCCACAATGACCATTGTAATTCTAGATCAATATTAGTATAATTTTGCCATCTTTCTAAATATCTACAGCCTCCAGGACCATAGTTCTCAAATATAAAATAAGCAGGTGTGCCAGAAGCTGGCATTCTCAACTCTTTGGTGATAAAGGATCTCATTTCCTTAGCTAGCCTTTGTCAACCCAAAAGAACACACAAAAGAACTGCGCCTTAATATATCAGCAGTAACAAAGAGATGTTACTATGTCCTGGCCAAAAGAAGGCCTGGTATGCACCACCACCAATTCCCAGGGATCCTTGGACTGAGGAAAAAGATCCAACCAGCAAATCCCAAGGAATGGGGACTGCAAACTGATGCCTAACAAAATGGAGAACTATAGCCGCCGCCAACAGTTCCAAGCATGGAAACTGAGGGCTGATTCCAAACAGATGGGGAAGTGCAGACTACACTGTCAGCAGTGCCCAATGTGGAATCCAGGGAACAAAATTAGGGGCTAGGGTTTACCACTCAAAAATATACTGGCAATAACCAAGAGATGTTACTGTGTCCTGGGAATTTCCATCTGAAAGGCTAGGGGTTTGGCCTCAGGGAGAATCCTCTACCAGCCAAACTGACCTGCCCTGTAAAGGAAAGCCAATTAGATTGCGAGCACAAACTCAATCAAAGAGAATGGAGCTCAAACCAAGAGGAGCTTACCAACAACCTTCAGGAATGGCAAGAAAGACAGTGAACTCAAAGGAGTTGTGGGCACCACACCTGTTTCTCCTTGTCCCAAATGTTATCAGAAATTTGCTTCAGATCCCATCACTGCCACCAATATATTTATCTTTTTCTTTTTAAAAAGATAAGCATTTAATCACAAAATCATCCTGTTAGCAAGAGGAATCATAAGAGTGGATTTTAGAAAAGTGCACATACATATTTTTATACAGAACATTTCTGGAGGGATACATATTCAACTGTTAGTGGCCACCTCTGAATGCCACCAATGTATTAAAAAACAAAATTTAACTGAGTAAATTTGAAGATTTACTTTGAAGTTTGAATAAATTGGCTTTATTAAACGATTCATGAATCAGGCAGCATCTCATCTGATAGAAAGGGAGATACTCCAATGGGTTACACAACATGGAAGGCTTTTTGTTTTTTGGCCACGCCACATGGCATGTGGAAATCTTAGTTCCCCGACCAGGGATCGAACCCATGCCCCGTGCATTGGAAGAGCAGAGTCTTAGGCCCTGGACCACCAGGGAAGTCCCAGAAGGCTTTTAAAGTAAAGAGGGTGGGACAAGGAAAGAAAGTCATCATCAAGGGAAAAAATGAAAGTTCACTGGAGGAAAGTGAAACTTCAGGTGACAATGGCTTCTCATTGGCTAAACTGCGGAATTTTCTATTAGCTATTTCTATTTTCTATTTCTTGTTGCTGGCCAGGAAGGAAGTCTTCCCTCCTCCAGCTGGGGTAGTAAAGTGGTTGCACTTCCTGTTTGGGGTCAGTAAATGACCTCTTCCTGTTGGGGTAATTGATGATGAGTGACACGGCATGAGAGCTCCCTCTACGGGCCTTCCAGACTCCAATTCTAGTTGAGGTTTCCTTTTGTTAACATTCACAGCATGTTTTATTGGCAGGAGGATTCACAATGAGGGAGAAAAGGCCACAAGACTCACCATAAAGAAGGCTCAGAAATTCCTGGGTGGGTCCAAGGGAGGCACAAGGTGGCTGTGGGGTCAGCTGGTGGCCACAATGATCACATGGTTCCATCTGATGGGTTTGCAGCTCGATGTGGAATAGTGAATAAAAGGGTCAGTTCATCCTATCAGAGAAACATGAAACTGAGATAAGCTTCCCACTGCTAGAAGCATCATGAGCCTTCAGAAAAGAACAGAGAACATGTCTAAAGGGTTTGGGAACATCAGAGCCATATCTCCTCAGAGTGGGACTCCCCAGGCTCTCCAGGTCTCAGTCCCCAACTCTCCCTCAGGGACAAAGCCTCCTCACCTCTGTCCTTGTCAGCTCACTGATCCCTAGAGGTCCTGCCTATCCCTGAGGACTTAGGTTTCCATGGAGACAGGTTGGTTGAGACCTAGTGATACAGTTGACCAGCCTGATACGCAACAGTTCCCACCACCCTGGGGCAGTTGGGCTCAGGGACACGTGGCTCTGGACCCCATGTGGAGGGTGTCCTTGCACGTCAGCTGTGCCCCAGAAGAGCCAGTAACGCCTGTAGCTGTCCAACTGATTCTCAGGGTATTTTCCTGGGAGAGCCCTTGGTCATCTGACCGCCTATCCAGGAAGCCCCGTGACTTTCTGACTGCTGCCTGTCACGCCAACAACACACCTGTGAAGGTTCTGCTCTGCATGGCCATCTGTCCACCAGGCCCCCCCTTCTAGGGACCCAGATGCTAGGACCACACAAATGCTGAAGGAGTGTCCACCTGCCTAAGGTACAGACACCCCTGTATCCATCTGCGTGATTTCTACTGGGAATCAACAACATTTATGGGGATTCTTTGGCCCTAAAGAACAGACCAACCTGATAGGAGCAATGCAATGATTCACAATTACCAGGGTCAATGCACATATACAGGGGCCCATAGCCCCAGATGCCCCACTCACAATTCACATGGGTGTCCCATACGTACGCACCGATGCCCAAATATTCTTGCTTCATACATACATACATCCAAACACGCACATCAGTGGTGTGCTGGTAAGTGCTAAAAAACTCTCCGAGAAAGGTGGGAAAGACTTCACCTATGCTGTCTATGTGGTATAAATATTCCCAGCATGACCAATTTCAAGCTACCCACCTGACATCACTGAACACAGAGCTGGGAAGAGATATGCACCATTGACTATCCCAGGATAGTATGAACCAGTTCCAGCACATCCCATACCTTTTCCTATGAATTTGTGCACACAATCCACTTACACCCCAAGTAGAACCCTCAACTCCCATCACAGATATATAACCAAAAGGATACCACATACACATATGTGTTTGTACATATACATATATATATATATATATATATATATATATATATATATCCTGAACACACACGTACATTTCTACCCTCACCCTGAATAAATACACAAACAGACTACCTCTTACTACCTAAATTTTTACAGACAAAACCTTACTCACCCTGAATATTCACATTCCACTCTTACAACTATATATACACACACAACATGGGCCTGAAAACAAACACGTGCAACCAATATGCCATCCAGATGTACACACTGAGTACCTAAACACACAGGCTCACCAAGTACACAACTGTCTCATGTGCAACCCAAAAAAGACCCATATGCAATCCCACAGCCCTAAAATACATATACTCCAGGATTCCTGCACACACACATAACCTACACCGTCTACTGGTTTCCAAACACACAAACTAAACTCTCACATCCCCCAGAATACATACCCCAGAAGCCCCAGGAACTCAAAAACACACACAGCCACAAATAACCTATTCTTATCAAATACAGCTGACCCTTGAACAACTTGGGGGTTAGGGCGCCAACCCTCCATGCAGTGGTTCTGCATCCATGGATCGTGTAGTAGTCCTGTAGTATTTACTGGAAAAAAAAATCCACTATACGTGGACCCGTGTGGTTCAAACGTGTGTTGTTCAAGGGTCAACTGTACATATAAGTCCACCTCACTAATACTGAGAACACACATACAAGCAACACCACTAAATTCTTCAGGCATTACATTTTGAAATAGACACATAGAGGACTCTAAGCCTCCTGATATACTCACAAATCACAAATACACACACCCACAAACTACTCATGAGTATACACCCCAAATGCTCAGACACACTCAAAACAGAAAAACACCGACAACCTCTGCAGTCTTACTAATATACATACACAATTCTCACACACCTATGGACACACACATGCAAATATTCCCAAGCCCTGAACATACAGATCCCCTCCCAAACACTATACATTGTGCTACCTCTCCAGAATACAAGCTCCCCACCACTACCCCAACATATAAACTGTATATGTGTGTGTGGGGTGTTTATATATATATATATTTCTACCCTCACCCTGAATATATAGACAGAACACCTCTTACTCCTACCAAACACATGTATAAACACCCTAGCATTCTCCAAAGAAATACACTTTGAATACTCCTAACAACTCCATACCTTATGAACAAACTTTGATAATGCATGAACCTGATGATGGACACACACACAGATTAGAATACACAAGTAAGATACATGGAAGTGTCTCCAGCAAACCATTTATGAAACAACTTCCATATATCAAATGATCCCTAGCTATTAGGAGCCAGCTCACACATATGCAAGTACTAACAAATACCCATATCACATATTTCTAATACATAGAAATGCAATTGTCCAACTTCCCTGTAGAAACATAGAACCCCACCTCTTTATCAGATACACATATACTCACTTCCCAAAATACATAAGCTTCAGAGGCTCCTACTGAAAATTACAAATGCACAGCCTCAGCAAATATTCCTCCAAGTGGCCATGCCCCTTGAATACACACACAAACTCATTTAACACATAACTCTCCACAAGTCCCAAATGCAACCACAATTACCCAGAACACTACAAATATGCAATAATATCACCCTATATGCCCTTTGTTCCAAATACACATACAGTACCACACTACTGGCATATACATAACCCCACATTCCCAACCTCTCACACAGAATTAACTCTGCCATCTTGCAGAATACAGAATCATACAAACACAACATACCTACATATACAACATCCACCAGTCCCAGAAAATAGTCACAGACTTGCCCTCTACACATCCAAATATACATAGACAGCTCCTGAAAATGCACACACACAAACACCCCATAACCATACAACATGCCCTGAATACACAAATGATCATCCTACATTCCCCAAATATACAAAATAAACAGACTGGACACCCAAAGTAATATACACCACTACTTTTCCTGACATTGCCCTTATGCATATGCAGATAATCCTTCCAGATCCACCATTAGACACACATAAACCCCCAAATTCATGGGTGAAAAAAACACATGTAAACATATTCCCCAAACACCTAATTACAAACACCTAACCACCAACTCCTTGAGTATGCCTGCGTCACATCTCAACACCCTCCAAGTACAACACTCACTCTTACACACTCTCACAAAAACACAGGCATGACCTCCCTTCAGACACAAACATCCACAGACAAAACCAACCCACACATTTGACTACATATCAGATTCCCACCAACCAATTAAATATGTACAGACCCCATCTACGCTTGCAAATCAATCATGATTTGACATCAGACTACAAATACATGTTTATTATCACATTCAGCAAAGTTGCTCCCATCACTGACAAAAGAATGCAGTTTGAACATAAGTGTTGATTGATGTTTTTATGATAAGAAGGAAGACACTAGTGAAACCATGAGTGTGTTCCTTCGATCTTCACTCATTTTCCAATCAGCTGAGCTACACCTTTGGAACCAGATGAGGGTTTTCAACTCGCAAGAACGTCCCTCTAGCTTTTGTACTCTTCAGAACGCGCAGCCTAGAACGGCACCTGGGCACCTGTTTAATAGCTCACACACACTATTTCCCCCCGACTGTAGGCCCCGCAATCACTGAACCCTTCATGCAGCCGGCTCCCCAGTGGTGCCAATAACCCTGGGGTAAACCCCTCAAGGGAATCGAGCTCTATGGGGGCGTGAATCCACATTGTGGGGAGTCTCCTTACACGGACAAGGGCACAAACAACCCACAGGGTGAACAACAGTGCAGAGCGGTGACACCTGAGGGGTGAAAAGTCCCCGTACCCCTTACCTCAGGGTTCCTGGAATTGACTCCAGAGGCGGCCATGACAGGCCCCACCCCCGCCAGACGGCCGTTGGGGCCCCAACCTCCGCGCTCGCGCATGCGCTCCTGTCTTCCGGAGCCGAGCCAACTGCGCCAACAGATGCCAGGAGCTGTTGGAGGACGGCGGTCCGCGTGCCCGAGAGCCCCGCCCCGGTGGGCGTGCGCAGGCGTGCAGGCGCGGGGCGCGCGGGCATCTGCTCCGGCCTCTCTCTGCCGGAGAGGAGAGAGGTGGAGTGTCGGGCACGCTGCGGAGCGTCTCTGGCGACGCTCCTCGCCGGGAACTTTCGTGATGGTCTCTTCTTAAAACCAGCTCTTGTGAGATGTGCACTCGTGATTTTTCTATTGCACACGTGAAACCCATGCACTTAGCTACAAAGAGTTCTGGAGAGCTCCGCTCTAAGCACAGTAGCCTCAAATTGGGGCAAGTGCTTTCGTGCCCTTTGGACTGCAGTTCCTTGGTTCTTGTTTATGCCTTTCAAAAAACAGTAGGTCCTTTTTCCTAGCAAGCCTGAAGTTTCCATTAAAGAACAATTCTAGCAAAGAATTCAGACCTGGGAAACACTCTTAAGATACTGTCTCCTGACTCCGTGCCTAGAGTTTTTCCAAACGCATTTACTCTACTAGAATATTTTTTCTCAGTGTATTTAATACATGGAGGTTTTTCAATAAATGTTGATTCACAGGTGTTTCCTTTGTACGGTTTTTTTTTT
The DNA here is from genome assembly GCF_028021215.1 of Eschrichtius robustus. Taxonomy (NCBI): domain Eukaryota; kingdom Metazoa; phylum Chordata; class Mammalia; order Artiodactyla; family Eschrichtiidae; genus Eschrichtius; species Eschrichtius robustus. The sequence goes on along the minus strand of NC_090833.1, from coordinate 101,534,073 downwards.
TTTTTAAAATAACTTTGAGAGAGAGTGGACAATCTGGGCCAATTTCAACACAGCAGGTAGTATGGGAACAATTTTACTTTCCTTCCTTCCTTTTTTGTAATATCTTGCAGACTTTCAGTTGGCATTAAAAACAACAACAACAACAAAAATAGTAGCGGGATCAACTTACTGACCTGACTTTGTAATACTTCCCAAAGAAACTTCAATCATCAGATCCTCTTTCTGGTCAATTGCAAGATTAGAGCATTTCTCACTCAACAGGATGCCTCTGAAGACCCCTCACGTCTAACAGCACTAAGCGCCTCCAAGTGCACAGACTTGAAAACTCCACAAGACACAAACATGGTATCGCTTCGTTTCTTTAATGTTTCGTGATTGAGTGGAAGATGAACTGTCTTCTGAGGCTTGTGATGCATGTCCAGAGTTGTTTTTTCTCAGTAGTCAATGCCTGCCCGCAGCCTCTGTGCAGGAATAGTCAGAGACCATGATCCAAAGGACTTTTAGATACTCCCTTCTGTGACTGCTCTTCCCAAATTACATTTGGGCTAATTTGATTCTCTCTGTCCCTGGGGTGTAGGATTTTGAAGTATTACAAAAGTGATTGCAGAATTGGGACTGGCTAATTTTTGCACAGTGCAATTTTTGTATCAGTGGCCTTGAGAAGAGTCCTTCAAATACTGTATCAGAATTATGAGTGAGAATCTTGTAAATAATTGGTTGAATGACTGAACAAAGGGAGGAAGCAACAAGGAAGCCTGCCTTTCTCGAGTGCCTGGGTACAATATTTTGCCTCACCATCCCTCTAGTATGAAGTTATTGGTTGAAAATCATATGAGTTTTCCTTCATTGTAAAAGCTCCAGTACTGAGCGATATTCCCAAACTGTTTATTTTTTTCAGTCCCCGACAGGAGTTTCTTTAGATATAAAGTTCATTTAGAAACTTTATGTCTAAAGTTTCTTTAGACATAAAGTTTCACCATGATGTTGCTTGAAATATTCTCACCTTATCTTCTTATCTTCTTCTGAGTCAGTTTTTCCTGACAAGGGGCAAGGAACTTCTTAAGCACCAACAGGAGTCTTTTTCACACTGTGGAACAGTCCTTCTAAACCTCTGTTTCCTTCCCCAACACCCCACAATCAGTTGGAGTTCTACTGCAGCTACAGCAGTGAGAGAATCTCGTCTCCCAAGAGATTTGGTTGCCATCCTCTGAGGTTTTCAGCCTTCATCTCCCTTGACAAGTTTCCTAACAGTCCTCTCCTCTCACAACACAAAACACGAATACTCTTTCATATCATTTTGATAGTGGTAAACTGACTGACATGGATTCTCAATATGAAAATAATAATCAAACAAGTTTTGTAAAAGGAATGCTACCATGATTCCCATGCAGATGGGGCCATATGCAACGATGAGCCTAGATGGTAAAGAGCAAGTGTATGTAATGCAGACAGGAAATTAACAAACTTGTAAGCAGGGCTTGCAGGCTAGGATTTAGATGGAAGTGGGCTTGTCTGAATGGGGATTGGACACTGGTGGATAAACTCTTGGCATTGTGTCAAGGTGCACATCCATCTCATGGGTAGTGGACTTTTAACACCTAGAAAAACCAGGGCTCTAGGATGTTTAGTCCCTTTAACATAAGGAAAGAGAAGAAGATTTTCTGCCTTCTTGTTCCTTACTTCTGTCCTTACCCCTACTAAGCCAAGATGTTCAGTGCTATATGATGGCTCTTCCAAATCCATTTCATCCAAAGAGCCTGCAGATTTTGTGTATGTTTACAGTTGTGTTTTCTGTTGGAGCCAAGGTGCACACTTGAGTCTCATCACTCCAAGTTCTCTTTCTCATAAGGATGAGTAACTGATAATAGCTTAGTATGTTCTGATTTTTTGGTAGTGTTGCCAGATAAAATACAGATTTCGAGTTAAATGTAAATTTCAGATAAACAGGGAAAGAATTTGCAGTAAAACTATGTCCAAAATGTTGCATGGGACAAAGTTGTACTAAAAATGAATTCATTGTTTATGTGAAATTCAAAAGTCAAATTCAGTTAGGCATTTGTTACTTTTCTTTACTAGATCGAGCCACCCTATTCTTTCAGGTGCTTTGAAATTTAAGAGACTAGAAATTCTTGTTCTAGGAATCTAGTGCAGAAACAGAGGAGCCACGATACCCGTACAAAGACAATCACTGGAAATATCCTCAGATATATTGGAACATATATGAATTTTCAACTAGAAAAAAAATGAAGGCATTTTAAAAAATGAAAGCAGATTGCCTTCGTTTTTAGTTGCATGACGTATCTCTGGGAAGATTTTAGTGAAAGAGATAACACTGGTTTCCTCCGGGAAAGAGGATTGGGTTGACAGGGGAAAGAGGTGGGAGGAGGACTCGCCACTGCATATTCCAATTTGCACAATTTAATTTTGAACCATGAGAAGGTGTTGCTCGCTCAAAATATTATACTAAAATCATTTAAAAGGTAAAAAACTAAATGTTTTACAACCATGGAATACTATGAGAAAGACATTTAGTGAATTCTGGTCTTGGACATGGGGGCTGCATGACGGTTTTTTGATGGACGGGGGCTTTCCAGCACAAAGGATCATTAGTAAGGCTGGTCCTGCTGGATGTTGGTTGGAGCACAAGGACCACTCCCTTAGGAGTGATGTACATACAGCAGTCAAAGACACTGGATCTGCTGAGACAATCCTAATTTCAAATACTCAGTTCCATGTGGCCATAAATACCCAAGTGTTTATCAGACTAACAGTTCTGAATTTTGTTCAGAAAGTCTAGTCTCTGTTGAAGTAAGTCAAGAGCCAGGTAGGAAGCAGAGTGTGTTGAGGGACACAAAACTAGGTTGATGGAAAAAGAAGTGAAAGGAAGGGACCGTCAAGTCCGACCTCGGTGCCGTGAATCAAAAAAACAGTCTATAAACTGCGTAAAGAGGCACACGCCAATTGTGTTGCCACTGTGTGAGGTGGAAGGAACTTCCGGTTCTTGCCTACCTGCCAGAGCCCTCGTGGAATGTCTCCCCACCCCCACCCTACCCAGACCCACGTGCCCTCTGCCCCTCCCCCACTGCAGAATGTTTCAGCCACATTCTACTGTTATGACTCAAACCTGCCCCTCCTTCAGTTGGATCCTGAGCGTCTGTTGAAGCAGGTCACTCTCTGGGTCCTGGTCTTGACTTTTCTCATTGAGGCTACCAGGCAGCAGTAGTCCGTGCCCAAGCCTGCAGGATGGCTTCAGAAGGAGGTAAGCCTATAGGCTGGGGGTGTGTTCTCAGAGACCCTGCCATCCCTCACATCCTTCGGGTTCACACGTGACACTTCACGGTGGGCACACAGTTGGACTGAAGTAGAGGGAGAAGAGAGCGCTGGACACACGAGGACATTTCACCTGGGGAGACTGGGGAGCCTGAAGAAACCTGAGACTGCACTGGGGAGGAGGGGTCATTGGAGGCGGATCAAGAGGAATTGCCCTGGCTATGGAGAAAGGATGGCAGCAGGCAGGTTGATTCTTTCTAGAAGGGAGACAAGCCACTTTGAAACGTGTGTGTAAGGATGTGTGTGGTGTCCTGGTGGTGACACAGGGAGGGTCATGAGGAAAGCCTAGACCTGTATTGTGTTCCTGTGGCACCTGAAGCTTGCCTCACCATATCTTTCTAAGGGATTTGAACAGGAGCATACTGTATCTAAGGGGGCCGTGGGGAGAGATGGTCTTGGTGAGAAAACTATTCAGTGGGGCTGTGTGTGGCCACACCTGCAGTGAAGTGTCCTCTCCGAGAGCTAGGCAGGAGGTTACTCTAACTGCCGCAGCCCACACCTCGTCCACTCCTCCCAGCCCAGAGCTCACTTCTCAGTTCAGGCAACTGTTGCTTGGGATTCAACAGGGGATGGGCAACCGTGTAACTTCAGCCAAGAGAGGGCTCAGGTTCCTGAGTTGTTCTGAATTGTTCTTCCTTTTGTGGAATCGCAGTTCTTCAGACTTACTTCATCTCATCCAGTATCTCATGGTGGACCCTCAGGCTGCCTTGAGAGGAAGAGTTTGTTCATATTTCCTGTCACTCCTTCATGGACAGGGGACAGATGTGGAGTGGGGTTGTTTCGGGTGGAATGTGTGTGAAGGCTGCTTCCTCTTTTAAAGGGGGAAGGAGCGTAGCCCAGGGGCAGGAAGAAGATCTTCTGTGTTATTATTACACGTCCTATGACACCTGTTCTGATTAATTAGGTGCACCGTTTTGTGTACCTTGTTCTCCTGAACAGGGATGTGTTCCAGACAATTTGATCGCCATGGCAACTGGCTTCTGCCTGCTTCTCAGATTGTCTTTCCGTTATTGGGAGCTGGAAGGGGAAGGACCACAGGCGGTCTGTACTCCCATGACCAATGTAACATGACAATTCCCTGGCCCTTGTTTAATCCTCTGCAGCCATCACTGGCTGTGAAATGACAGAATCTAAGGGACACGTGCCTACTTCTCACACACCCCCCCCCCCACCCCCGCCTCCTAGGAACAGAACTCCTGAGTGATGACAGTGACTCTGGGCACTGGGGAGGGGGTGGCAGGACGTGGCCCATGTTACGTGTCTGCTGTGGGTTGTTCTGAGATGCAGGTGCATTCTGGGCCAATGGTATGGGTTTGTATTGGGATTCCATTAGAGAGATATTTTCCAGCATTTTGTTTTGTTTTGTGAGGCTAGGAAAGAAAGAGGGGATTTATACTGAGCATCAGGAAAAGGAGGACTGAGGAGGAGGTGGGGCCCTAATATTTTACACAATACCTGTCCACAAAGGGCCTTTGGGTGCCTAGAACTTACCTTGGAGAAGGTCCCTACCTGTTAGTACGCCGGCTGAGGGGCATTTCTCACAGAGCGGATGTCCACACAGTTCCAGGTCTTGGGAGACAGCCTGTGAGGCTTAGGTGCCAGGGGGTGCCTTAGGGAGGGTCTCCAAGTCAGTGCTTGCTGAGGCGATTTCTTCTTGGCAGACAGGGGTCAGGGACCTTGGGACCTTGGTGGATGGGCGCGGGGTCACCAGTGGAATAATTCTCAACTGGAGGTTAGGGCATGAAAATCACTTGAAGACATTTGCACGCTGCACAGTTTCCCTTGTCCAAGTGTCCCTCACCTGTGGAGATTTACACTCTGATGCCACAGAAAGCCTCAGTTCCACTTGCGCATTCTCCTCCTCCATTCACTCCTTTCCTTTGCCTCAACAGCATCTCCAGTGCTGGGAACGGATGTGACCATGAACCCCGGTGCCTCCTTGTCTACTTTCACGGCAGTGCCCTTCCCTCCACCCATTCCTGGCGCCCAGCACCGGCCACCCTGGCAGCAGCACCTGCCACGTCCCATCACCCCAGCATTCCCTCCTGGCAGCAGCCTGCTGCTGCCAGCTTTCCCCAGGATGCCTTTGGTGGCTAATGGTGGCCGTGGCCCCAGTGCCCCTGGGGCTTGCAACCTCACTGTCCAAGTCAGGTCACAAGGGAGGACAGTGGAGGCCCCCCAGACTCAGACCTTTGTCGTTACTCAGGCCCCCCTCAACGGGAGCGCTCCAGGGGCCCTTAGCAGGAGTGCTGCATGTCCTGCACCTGTATTCTTAGCAACCCCTGTGATGGGGACCGTTGTGACTGCTCCAGCTGTTGGAATTAGTCAGGCTGGCAAGGGAGGCTGGACCCCAGGCTTTCCTCCTCAAGCTCCACCACCAGCTGCCCAGCTGGCCCCTATCATTCGCCCAGTGAACTCTGGGCCATGGCCACATGGCACTTCCACGGAGGGCCGCCTGGCCACCAACCAGTCCAACGCCTCGCAGGATGGCTCCTCTAACCCCCAGAGAGAGTACAGTAACTTCCGACGTTGGCAGCGCTTCAAGCCCCTGGCCCGGAGACACTTTCGCCCGAGTCCTGATGCAGAAGATTTTTCCTGCTTTCTCATGTGAGTGAACGCTCAGGGGGTCCTGAGCTTATGGGAGCTTTTAGATAAAGAGGAACTGGGGATGGACTCGCACGTTAGGTTTCTAGGGATACTGGAAGGAAGGTGTGAGGGCGATGTCCATGCTATGAGAAGGCACACTGTCGGTCACATGGGTGGGCCTGCCCGTCCGTGACATCAGGACTGAAATGTGCCCTATCTCAACGGGCCCCACCACCCTGTGAGTCTGGCCAGCTTGCTCTTCCATGATTCTCATGGTAATATGGACTGAAGACTTGCAGTCAGAGAGGGTCGTGGTGTAAGGTGAGGAGCCAAGGAGTGGATGCCGCACTCTCCTGTGGTGCCGTGTCCTTCATACAGGACTTGAGTGTACATGACCAGGGGAGGTCACTTCAGAGGAGGGGGAGGAGTGCGGGGCCCAGGAGAGCGCTTTATGCATGCCTCCGCTTCGTTGTGGAGAATTCCACTAGGAACAGGGTGATGGTAGAGCTCTCCTAAGGGTGTGGGCTCTCTCCCACTAGAGTTGTGAGCCTGGCAGGCATTTCCATCCTAAACCTCCGGTCCCTGGTAAAAAGGGGACAATTACACTTCACTCAGAGGACTGTGCAGAAGACTCCTTGGGCTAATCTATGAAGTGTTAGCAGATTGCTTGGCACATGCCATGCCTCATTGATGATGGTGATTTTTATTATGAAAATGCAGCCTTGAGGAGGAAAAGAGCTCCCCAAGGCACAATGTCCCAGCTCTAGCCTGGGAGTGGATGGTCATCCTTGAGTGAGTGTGAGGCGGTGACAGCAGTGGCCGGGAAGGCTTGTCTTTGCCCTCCCAGACGCCCGCCTCTCACCCTCCTGTTGCTCAGTCATTCTGGGTTGAGTGATGTGTGGTCCACATGGGCGGGTGGGGTCAGGCAGGTGGGGGCTGGGCTGGGCCCGGAGACTGACCCCGAGGGCTTACAGCCCAGTGCTTCGATCCGTGGCCTGCCTGAATCCCACCATGCCGCTGGAGGAGGGACTGTGGAGGGCCGTGCAGGAATGGCGGCGCTTGAGCAACCTTGACCGGATGATCTACTACGAGATGGCGGAAAAGTGAGTCAGCGTCCTGGGCCCAGGGGCTGCGTGGAGGGTGAGGCGAGTGGGTGAGGGCAGGGTCTGGCCGTGGGGGTGCTCATCAGAGAGGACAGAGGAGAAGGGCTGTCACCCAGCACAGGGGCCCCGCAGCCCAGGGGCCCTACTGTCCTCCAGAAACCCCTCCCTCACCTTGAGAGTTTGAGACTTCTGTCCTTCCTCTACCAGGAGCTCTGCCTTCCCCTGATTTTGACCTACCCTTGCCTTGACATGAAGGTCTCAGGACGGGGCAGGGTGAAGCTGTGAGTCCAGTAGGGGTCCAACTCCGGCCATATGGGCTGGGCCGGGGAAAGAGCTCCACCCGCCAGCCTGCTGCTTCCTTAGTGGTGGGTGGCTGGCGGCCACTTAACATAGATTTGGGACCACCTCTCCTCATGAAAAGTGCCCTGAGTGGGTACTCTGGCATCCCTGAAGAGGCTGGGGAAGCCAGCTGTCGTCGGCCCAAGGGTCTCCGGCCCTTCCAGTGTTTGCTCCATGGTAATCCCCTTGGTTTAAGAAACAAAAGCAAACAAACGGGCGCCTCTCAGAGGAAGGGAAGGCCTCTCCTCTAAGCTCAGCATCCACATCGTCCAGCCTCTCCTGGGCCCTGTCTCCAGGTCTATGTTCCAGGACTCTCAGTCCTAGCCCGGTGTCCTGGATTCAGGCAAGGACCCCTGTGGGGAACACATGCCTGTTCCAGCCTCTGGCTGTCAGCCCTTCATGTGGTTCTGGATGGGGACGGGGGCATGAGGAGGGTGCCCCCTGGGTCAGCCATGTGTCCCGTTGACCTGGTTCAATTCAGCGACCTGGGTCTATGCTGTTGAATGCCCTCCAATGCTGGTGAGGCAGGAAGGGTCCCAGATCTTGTTATCACTTCCAGGAGCAGCTCTCTGCTGTGGACAGCACCTCACAGGGCCTTGACGGCCCCAAGGCACATCCTCTCCCAGTGCCTCATTCTTGGCTGCCTTTGTTGGGCTCCAGAACCCAGGCCTTTTTCTCAGGGTGGCCTGTGCCTCCGTCACCTCCCAGGTTCATGGAATTTGCGGCCGAGGAGGAGATGCACATTCAGAATTTGCAGTGGATGCAGTGCGCGCAGGACCTGCCTCCTCCAGCCCCACCGAAGCTGGATCCTCGGGGGCCCCCAGCCCCGAAAGTGCGCCTTCAGCCAGGCACCCAGGTTCCCACTGGAGCTGAAGGCACAGGTAACAGGGGCCTAGGGTTGGCCACCGTCCCCATGTGGATCCTTTTCTTTCAAGACAGGGGCATTGGTCTTTCAACCAAAACAGCCACCGAGGCGGGGGGTGGGGGGGTGGGGTCTCAGCTGCCCTTTGTCACTACGGGGTATTGACTTGGTCAGTTTTGTAACTCCTCTCACACCTCCCTGTCAAAGGACCCCACACTAAGTCTGCCTAAGAAGTGGGCTTGATGGGGAGACCCCTAGAAAATTGGAGGTTCCCCACTTCCTTACTTGTGACTCTCTTAGATGACCCCCTAACCTCCCCCTCTCCAACTGTGCATGAGGCTTCAGATGGTCCTGACCCCTCCCACACCCACATCAACGTCCCCCAAACAATGCCCTCACCAACGTGCGCTCGGTGGTCTGGAGGTGGACCGGGAGTCCCTCACCTTCCTTCCCTTCCTCCTGCTCTGCCTCAGCCTGTGCTCCCAGGATGTCCGGCCCCAGGGCCCAGCCCTCGCACCCGAAGCCACACAGATCCCAGCGGACCCCGGAGCCCATGGCGCCCGAGGAGATTCCCCCTGAGACTGTGAGGGAGTATGTGGACAGGATGGAGGCGCTGGTGGGGCCCGTCCACTCAGCCAGAGGCAAGTCACATGCAGAATGTGGAAAGGACGGAAATGAGCTGAAGCAGGAAGAGGACGACACCTACTTGGACCCGTGTCTCTTGAGCTACACTGACGAGCTGCGTTCCCGGGAAGACTCTGTCACCAAGGTAGGCTGGGCCTGGAGCCTGGGGTCTACAAGATGCCAGGGCATGGAACTCTCAGCACCCAAGATCTGGGTTCTGCTCAGGCCAATGGGACTTAAGCTCAGCTCCTTGTTCCTGAGCCCGGTGTTAGGGGAGGTTTACGCAGATGTATGTGTGTATATGTTTGTGTCTGTGTGTATGCCTTTGTGTGTCTGTGTATGTGCATCTGTATATGTGCTCTTTTGTGTGTGACTGTGTATGTGCATGTGTGTGTGTGTGTGTGCTGACCATCCCCGCCTTGTGGAGGAGAGTGGGGGTGGGTCTCTGCTTTTCACTTTCCCTCCTGGTCTTCTTGTGTCACAGGCCACTCCTGGCCAAGGATGCTCACAGCCTCTTCTTTCTGTCCGAGGTGGAGGCAGTCATTCACCCTCGATTCCTGGCAGAATTGTTTTCCCCAGACCCACAGCTGGATCTCTTGGCCCTTGCTGAGGAGCTGAAGCAGGAGGAAGGACTCACCCCTGAAGAAGTGAGCCAGGGGAGGGAGAGGGACACTCAGGGAGCCAGGGGACTCCAGGGGAGGGGGGACCCCAGGTGATCCAGGGGACAGGGGAAACCAGGTGGCCCAGGGGAGCCAGAGGAGGGAGGGATCGCAGGTAGAACAGGGGAGACAAGGGACACCCAGGAAGACCAGGGCACGGAGGGACCCCAGTGAGCAGGGGAGAGGTAGGGCCCCAGAACAGGAGGCTCACATGGCTCTGTCCGTCCCTTCCCTGCCTCGGAGGCCTGGCATGGGGAAGGGCCCTCTCTGGGGTGGGTGCAGCGCAGGGTGCTAGGAAGGAGAGGATGGGGAGCCGGGAGCGGAGGGAAGGACACACAGCTGGGAATAAGGTGCAGGAGGATGGCAGGAATGCCACCGTGTCTGTATTTGGAGTCTAGTCCTGGGGTCACCCGTCCCCTCCTCCCCCCCAGGGCCATTGTCCCACTGCCCAGTGCTCCTCCTCTCACACGTGCGAGTGTAGCTGTCACTGTCCTCCTCCCTCCTACCAGCTGGTGCAGAAACGACTCCTGGCCTTGAAAGAGGACGAGGGTGGGCCGGCAGCCCCGAGCCACAGTGCACACGGAATGGGCTCAAGTCCTTCTGAGTCCCACGCTGGCCAAGGTGCCCAGAGGCACGACCAAGACCGCCATCTAGGGGTCAGTGATGAAGCCTGCCCACCAGAGATTGATTTTGAGGCTCTTCATAGGCCCATCCGAACAGACACTGGCCCCTTTGTGCTCAGAGTCTTTGTTCCCTCTCGAGGACGTCAGGCTGGCAAGGGAGGCTGGACCCCAGGCTTTCCTCCTCAAGCTCCACCACCAGCTGCCCAGCTGGCCCCTATCATTCGCCCAGTGAACTCTGGGCCATGGCCACATGGCACTTCCACGGAGGGCCGCCTGGCCACCAACCAGTCCAACGCCTCGCAGGATGGCTCCTCTAACCCCCAGAGAGAGTACAGTAACTTCCGACGTTGGCAGCGCTTCAAGCCCCTGGCCCGGAGACACTTTCGCCCGAGTCCTGATGCAGAAGCTTTTTCCTGCTTTCTCATGTGAGTGAACGCTCAGGGGGTCCTGAGCTTATGGGAGCTTTTAGATAAAGAGGAACTGGGGATGGACTCGCACGTTAGGTTTCTAGGGATACTGGAAGGAAGGTGTGAGGGCGATGTCCATGCTATGAGAAGGCACACTGTCGGTCACATGGGTGGGCCTGCCCGTCCGTGACATCAGGACTGAAATGTGCCCTATCTCAACGGGCCCCACCACCCTGTGAGTCTGGCCAGCTTGCTCTTCCATGATTCTCATGGTAATATGGACTGAAGACTTGCAGTCAGAGAGGGTCGTGGTGTAAGGTGAGGAGCCAAGGAGTGGATGCCGCACTCTCCTGTGGTGCCGTGTCCTTCATACAGGACTTGAGTGTACATGACCAGGGGAGGTCACTTCAGAGGAGGGGGAGGAGCGCGGGGCCCAGGAGAGCGCTTTATGCATGCCTCCGCTTCGTTGTGGAGAATTCCACTAGGAACAGGGTGATGGTAGAGCTCTCCTAAGGGTGTAGGCTCTCTCCCACTAGAGTTGTGAGCCTGGCAGGCATTTCCATCCTAAACCTCCGGTCCCTGGTAAAAAGGGGACAATTACACTTCACTCAGAGGACTGTGCAGAAGACTCCTTGGGCTAATCTATGAAGTGTTAGCAGATTGCTTGGCACATGCCATGCCTCATTGATGATGGTGATTTTTATTATGAAAATGCAGCCTTGAGGAGGAAAAGAGCTCCCCAAGGCACAATGTCCCAGCTCTAGCCTGGGAGTGGATGGTCATCCTTGAGTGAGTGTGAGGCGGTGACAGCAGTGGCCGGGAAGGCTTGTCTTTGCCCTCCCAGACGCCCGCCTCTCACCCTCCTGTTGCTCAGTCATTCTGGGTTGAGTGATGTGTGGTCCACATGGGCGGGTGGGGTCAGGCAGGTGGGGGCTGGGCTGGGCCCGGAGACTGACCCCGAGGGCTTACAGCCCAGTGCTTCGATCCGTGGCCTGCCTGAATCCCACCATGCCGCTGGAGGAGGGACTGTGGAGGGCCGTGCAGGAATGGCGGCGCTTGAGCAACCTTGACCGGATGATCTACTACGAGATGGCGGAAAAGTGAGTCAGCGTCCTGGGCCCAGGGGCTGCGTGGAGGGTGAGGCGAGTGGGTGAGGGCAGGGTCTGGCCGTGGGGGTGCTCATCAGAGAGGACAGAGGAGAAGGGCTGTCACCCAGCACAGGGGCCCCGCAGCCCAGGGGCCCTACTGTCCTCCAGAAACCCCTCCCTCACCTTGAGAGTTTGAGACTTCTGTCCTTCCTCTACCAGGAGCTCTGCCTTCCCCTGATTTTGACCTACCCTTGCCTTGACATGAAGGTCTCAGGACGGGGCAGGGTGAAGCTGTGAGTCCAGTAGGGGTCCAACTCCGGCCATATGGGCTGGGCCGGGGAAAGAGCTCCACCCGCCAGCCTGCTGCTTCCTTAGTGGTGGGTGGCTGGCGGCCACTTAACATAGATTTGGGACCACCTCTCCTCATGAAAAGTGCCCTGAGTGGGTACTCTGGCATCCCTGAAGAGGCTGGGGAAGCCAGCTGTCGTCGGCCCAAGGGTCTCCGGCCCTTCCAGTGTTTGCTCCATGGTAATCCCCTTGGTTTAAGAAACAAAAGCAAACAAACGGGCGCCTCTCAGAGGAAGGGAAGGCCTCTCCTCTAAGCTCAGCATCCACATCGTCCAGCCTCTCCTGGGCCCTGTCTCCAGGTCTATGTTCCAGGACTCTCAGTCCTAGCCCAGTGTCCTGGATTCGGGCAAGGACCCCTGTGGGAACACATGCCTGTTCCAGCCTCTGGCTGTCAGCCCTTCATGTGGTTCTGGATGGGGACGGGGGCATGAGGAGGGTGCCCCCTGGGTCAGCCATGTGTCCCGTTGACCTGGTTCAATTCAGCGACCTGGGTCTATGCTGTTGAATGCCCTCCAATGCTGGTGAGGCAGGAAGGGTCCCAGATCTTGTTATCACTTCCAGGAGCAGCTCTCTGCTGTGGACAGCACCTCACAGGGCCTTGACGGCCCCAAGGCACATCCTCTCCCAGTGCCTCATTCTTGGCTGCCTTTGTTGGGCTCCAGAACCCAGGCCTTTTTCTCAGGGTGGCCTGTGCCTCCGTCACCCCCCAGGTTCATGGAATTTGCGGCCGAGGAGGAGATGCACATTCAGAATTTGCAGTGGATGCAGTGCGCGCAGGACCTGCCTCCTCCAGCCCCACCGAAGCTGGATCCTCGGGGGCCCCCAGCCCCGAAAGTGCGCCTTCAGCCAGGCACCCAGGTTCCCACTGGAGCTGAAGGCACAGGTAACAGGGGCCTAGGGTTGGCCACCGTCCCCATGTGGATCCTTTTCTTTCAAGACAGGGGCATTGGTCTTTCAACCAAAACAGCCACCGAGGCGGGGGGTGGGGGGGTGGGGTCTCAGCTGCCCTTTGTCACTACGGGGTATTGACTTGGTCAGTTTTGTAACTCCTCTCACACCTCCCTGTCAAAGGACCCCACACTAAGTCTGCCTAAGAAGTGGGCTTGATGGGGAGACCCCTAGAAAATTGGAGGTTCCCCACTTCCTTACTTGTGACTCTCTTAGATGACCCCCTAACCTCCCCCTCTCCAACTGTGCATGAGGCTTCAGATGGTCCTGACCCCTCCCACACCCACATCAACGTCCCCCAAACAATGCCCTCACCAACGTGCGCTCGGTGGTCAGGAGGTGGACCGGGAGTCCCTCACCTTCCTTCCCTTCCTCCTGCTCTGCCTCAGCCTGTGCTCCCAGGATGTCCGGCCCCAGGGCCCAGCCCTCGCACCCGAAGCCACACAGATCCCAGCGGACCCCGGAGCCCATGGCGCCCGAGGATATTCCCCCTGAGACTGTGAGGGAGTATGTGGACAGGATGGAGGCGCTGGTGGGGCCCGTCCACTCAGCCAGAGGCAAGTCACATGCAGAATGTGGAAAGGACGGAAATGAGCTGAAGCAGGAAGAGGACGACACCTACTTGGACCCGTGTCTCTTGAGCTACACTGACGAGCTGCGTTCCCGGGAAGACTCTGTCACCAAGGTAGGCTGGGCCTGGAGCCTGGGGTCTACAAGATGCCAGGGCATGGAACTCTCAGCACCCAAGATCTGGGTTCTGCTCAGGCCAATGGGACTTAAGCTCAGCTCCTTGTTCCTGAGCCCGGTGTTAGGGGAGGTTTACGCAGATGTATGTGTGTATATGTTTGTGTCTGTGTGTATGCCTTTGTGTGTCTGTGTATGTGCATCTGTATATGTGCTCTTTTGTGTGTGACTGTGTATGTGCATGTGTGTGTGTGTGTGTGCTGACCATCCCCGCCTTGTGGAGGAGAGTGGGGGTGGGTCTCTGCTTTTCACTTTCCCTCCTGGTCTTCTTGTGTCACAGGCCACTCCTGGCCAAGGATGCTCACAGTCTCTTCTTTCTGTCCGAGGTGGAGGCAGTCATTCACCCTCGATTCCTGGCAGAATTGTTTTCCCCAGACCCACAGCTGGATCTCTTGGCCCTTGCTGAGGAGCTGAAGCAGGAGGAAGGACTCACCCCTGAAGAAGTGAGCCAGGGGAGGGAGAGGGACACTCAGGGAGCCAGGGGACTCCAGGGGAGGGGGGACCCCAGGTGATCCAGGGGACAGGGGAAACCAGGTGGCCCAGGGGAGCCAGAGGAGGGAGGGATCGCAGGTAGAACAGGGGAGACAAGGGACACCCAGGAAGACCAGGGCACGGAGGGACCCCAGTGAGCAGGGGAGAGGTAGGGCCCCAGAACAGGAGGCTCACATGGCTCTGTCCGTCCCTTCCCTGCCTCGGAGGCCTGGCATGGGGAAGGGCCCTCTCTGGGGTGGGTGCAGCGCAGGGTGCTAGGAAGGAGAGGATGGGGAGCCGGGAGCGGAGGGAAGGACACACAGCTGGGAATAAGGTGCAGGAGGATGGCAGGAATGCCACCGTGTCTGTATTTGGAGTCTAGTCCTGGGGTCACCCGTCCCCTCCTCCCCCCCAGGGCCATTGTCCCACTGCCCAGTGCTCCTCCTCTCACACGTGCGAGTGTAGCTGTCACTGTCCTCCTCCCTCCTACCAGCTGGTGCAGAAACGACTCCTGGACTTGAAAGAGGACGAAGGTGGGCCGGCAGCCCCGAGCCACAGTGCACCCGGAATGGGCTCAAGTCCATCTGAGTCCCACGCCGGCCAAGATGCCCAGAGGCACGACCAAGACCGCCATCGAGGGGTCAGTGATGAAGTCTGCCCACCAGAGATTGATGTTGAGGCTCTTCATAGGCCCATCCGAACAGACACTGGCCCGTTCAGGCCCAAAGTCTTTGTTCCCTCTCGAGGACGTCAGGAGGTCTCTCCATTCCGGGCCGGACGGCCCTCCCCTCCCCAGGGTCAAAGGCACACTAGCCCTCTACTGGGACCCAGGGATGCGTCTGTTCTCAGAGAGGTGTCTCCTGTTCGGGAGGCCCGAGGGCCCAGGGACGCGTCCAGTGAGGACGAGGAGGCGCTCCACAGCCTGGCCTCCGTCTTGGCTTCTCTGCAGAGCCTGCCGCCTTGCCGGCTGTCCCAGAGTCCTGCCCCTGCCTCAGGCCTGGCCTCCCCTGGAGGTTGGGGGGCCCAGAGTGCTCCCCAGGCCCCCTCCCCTCAGAGAAGAGGCCCCAGCCCAGCTCCACCAGCCGCTCCCAAGTCGAGGAAGCGGGCTCTGTGTGGGCGCCCAGCCGCTGCTGAGAAGCTGCCCATCCCCGGGGCTGGCCACGGGGTCTCTGCGAGGCCAGCCTTGGCTCTGGGGCTGGCTCGCCCCTCACAGCCGAGAAAGAGAAAGGGTGACCCGTTTGTCACAGGGAAGAGGAGGAAGAAGAAGAGGAAGCACTGCAGCCAGTAGGGAACAGCCGGGCCGGCCCTCCAGGGCGAGCCCCCCAGGGCGGCCCCCAGGGGAGCCTAGGGGCTCCTCCTCACCCCAGTGCTGATCCTGGGATTGTGGGGGGTTAGGGAGGTGGGGGAGGTGGGTGTGGGCAGGACCTTCGGAGTGATGTATGTAAATTGTGAATAAAGATAGTTTTGGTGGGGAATGCTCTCAGGCCACTGTCATCTTCTTCGTGTGGAGCTGCTCCACAGAGAGCGATCCTGAGAGGAAGGAAGGGTGAGGGAGGTCACAGGAGCTATGGATCTCCAGGTGGCCAAACCTTTCCTCCACATAGACAAGGACTCCTCAGGCTGCCCCTGGGAACGCACAGCTCTCACTTTCCCCAGGGACCCCCTCATCATCCGCTTCTCTGAAGCCTGCTTGGCTAGGGGCCTTCTGGGGCATCTGTAGCATCTTCTGCATCCCGGAACCGTCTGGGGAGGGAGAGCTGCCTTTGTGCCTCTCAGCCCTCTGGACACTAACCAGTTTCTAGGACGGAGCCCGGAGACGGCCCTTGTCTTTATGGAGCTGCTCTCTGCTTCCCTGAGGTGGCCAGGCGATGGCGCTGGGGTGACCCTCCGCTCATCCAGGGTTTCCTGTGGGGGTGGCCTGACCAGAGAGGAAAAGTCTTGGCCATGGGGACAGGACTGTCTGCCTCGTCATAGCGGGAGCGTTCTCTAGTCCCACTGGGATTATTGCAATGTGGAGAGTGGTTGAGGCAGCTACCTCTTGATCCTAATGAGGATGCAACAAGGGGAATGGGCGTGGGGAAATTCATGGGGCACCCGTTAAAGGTGTGTATAAGGGTAGTGACTGTTTGGCCCCTTTGTGGAACTTGTGGGATTTCTGTGCAGCTGCATCTCGTTCAACTGAGGGAGGAGGACCCATCTGGCTGTGGCTGTGGGGACTGGCCTTAGGGGCCTAGGGGTGTGCAAAGACACCCCAGAACTACTGTCCCTTCCCTTTCCACCCATGGCTGGACATGTGTGTGTATTGGTATCAACACTGATTTGTATTCCCATAGAAAACAGTTCCTCCTGACAAACTATGACCGTGTTTCACAAGAACAGCTTGCTCACAGGGGCAGCAGGGGTGGGGACAGGTGTCTGTGGCCCCAGATCTGGGTGGGAGCTGGCATCCATGCTGAGGAGTGTGGAGGCCTCAGTCACCGTCCTGCGGTTGCCGGCAGAGACTTTGAATCATCAGAGCAGGGGAAATGGCCCGCTCATAAGGGTGAGACGAGCAAACAATGAGGGACAGGGAGCAGACCCCTGCTGTCTCCCTGAACTGCCCCCCCTCGCAGCCTGCTTAGCCCCCGTCATGGCCTGTGCTGGCCCACCTCTGAAGCCCCTTCCTCCTAATGCACTCAGATGCTCTGATCCTTTGTGGACCCGCCCTGGGCCTCACCACCCCCTTCCCTGCTGGCCAAAGCCTCTTCTCCCGGTTCTGAGTTCTGATTCCTTCCCCAGGACCCAGGCGGGGGTTGGGACAGCAGAGACTCCCTAATTCTCCCTCCTCCTCCCTGAGATCTTGACAATCACCTTTGTATGTTTCTATGATTTTAACTACTGTAGATACTTCATGTGAGTGGCTATGATATGTCCTTTGATGAGTGGCTTATTTCACTTAGCATAACGTCTTAGAGGTTTATCCATGTTGTAGCATGAGACATGGTTTCCTTTTATTTCAAGGAAGGAAATATTTCCTTGTGTTTATAGACCCCATTATCCCTTCATCTGTTGATGGACATTTGGGTTTCTTCACGTCTTGGGTATTTTGGATAATGCTACGACGAATGCGGGTGTGCAAATATCTCTTTGAGATCCTGCTTTGAATTCTTTCGGATACATACCCAGAAGTGGGACTGCTGGATCACATGGTAGTTATATTTTTAATTTTTTGAGGAAACTTCATATTGTTTTCCGTAAGGGTTGTCCCATTTTACACCTCTCACCAACAATGAGAAAGATAGCCACCATCAAGAACTTGGTATATATCCATCTTATAAAAATGTTTATGCTTTTAGCAGAGCTGTAGATAATCAAAATTATGTATAATAACAATATTTTTGGTTATATATGGTGTCATGTAAATCATATTGCCTTTGGCTTCTTCTTTCAACATTCTTACTTTAAGAAAAATGGATATATTAGATGTTCTTTAATTTTTTAATTATTTATAATTTTGCATTGTATGCATACATACAATGAACTTTTATAAATTATAATGTGACAGGGTAATCAGTTCCAGAGGAAAAGTTTTTCCTTTCAGAAC
Source organism: Eschrichtius robustus (assembly GCF_028021215.1). Taxonomy (NCBI): domain Eukaryota; kingdom Metazoa; phylum Chordata; class Mammalia; order Artiodactyla; family Eschrichtiidae; genus Eschrichtius; species Eschrichtius robustus. The sequence continues at coordinate 101,516,358 of NC_090833.1, read as the reverse complement.
TTTGAGTATTTATTCCATCGAATATGGTTTTTGTTACTGTTTTTTTCAAATTATGCCATCAATACACTCTTTCATGGTGGGTGATCAGTTTCCTTGCTAATTGTTTTTTGTAAGACTGTCTGTTGTCTTTTGTGTTCTCCAGTTTCTTGACGTGTGATTAGTTTCAGGTTAAAAAAATGTATCCTCCATGTGATCTATTTTGCTTCATTAACTGATAATACACATTCTTCATCTCATCTGGAACATAATATTATCTTTTTCATATGTTACTTCTACTCATTCTCTCCTGTCTCTACTTCTAGAACCCTGGATATATGTATGTTAGACCATCTTATATATTCTCTGTGTCTTCATCAGCTTGGACGGCTATAACAAAATGCCATAGACCTGGTGGCTTGAAAAACAGATGGTAATTTCTTAACAGTTCTGAAGGTTGGAAGTCCAAGATCAAGGTGCCATATTCAGTTCCTGGTGAGAGCTCTCTTCCTACTTTTCAGATGGTTGTCTTCTTACCGCGTCCTCACGTGGCAGAGAGAAAGAGGGATCTCTCTTGTGTCTTTTCTTTTAAGGGCACTAAACCCATTATGAAAGCTCCATTCCCATGCCCTAATTACCTACCAAAGGCCCTATCCCCAAATACATTGAAGGGTAGGGCTTCAACATAAGAATTGGTGGGGGGGATATACGTCCATAGCATTCTGCCCCTGGTACCCAAAATTCGTGTCCTTATTGTATGCAAAATACATTCATTCTATCCCAACAGCCTCAAAAGCCTTAACTCATTCCAACATCAACTGTAAAATTTAAAGTCCAAAGTCTGATCTAAACACCATCTAAATCACATATGGGTGAGACTGGAGGTACTATTCATCCTGAGGCAAAATTCCTCTGTAGCTGTAAATCTGTGACCCAAACAAGTTAAGTGTTTCCAAATACCATGTTGGGACTGGCATATGATAGACATCCCTACTCCAAAAGGAAGAAATAGGAAAGAAGGAAGGGGTGACAGTTTCCAAGCTAGTCCAAAGCCTAGCAAGGCCAATCCCATTAGATCTTAAGGTACGAGAATAACCCTCTTTAGTTTGATGCTTTGCCCTCCAGGCCTGCTGGGGTGGCAACATCATCCCCACAGCTCGGTGGGGCAGCCCCACTCCTTCAGCTTGGTGGGGTGCCACCCACACTGCAGCTCTCTGTAGGGCCTCCACCTACACCATGACTCTCTGTGAGGGCGACAATCTCACACTTTGAAACTGAGGCCCCCTGGGCCTGTGGTGGGATTGACAGACCCGATGACCTCGCAATCACCTTTGGGGTCCTTCTTCCCTTTTCGTCAAGAGGAGTACACATTCACAGCCAAATTGCTCTAGTCTCCCATTCTGTAGAATCCAAGAATTCTGACAGCCTTCCTCATTCTGCCTGGCTTTCTCTGTCCCCTTTAGTTCAAACTGGCAGTGTCCCTTCTCTACTCCTGGCCTCTGCTGAGATGACTAATTAAATTAATATCACACCTATGATCTCTTCTTCAAACGGGTTGCTCAGCTGCACCCTTAGAGTTTCTTCAGAACAAGCTTTCTCACTTTCAAATATGGATAGGCTGAGAAGTTTCCAAATCTCTAAGTTCTGATTTCTTTTTGCTTAACAATTTGGTCTTCAATTTATCTTTCTCCTGATGTGTTTTACTAGGAGCGGTGATGAGGAACCAAGCTACTTCTTCCAAACTTTGTTCAGAGATCTCCTCAGATGAATATTCAATTTCATCACTTACAAGGTCTACCTTCCCCAAAACGCTAGAACACAGTTCGGTCAAGTTCTTTGCCACTTTATAATAAGAATTGCCTCTCCTCCAATTTCTAATAATGTGTTCCTCATTTCTGTTTGAGACCTCACCAGAATAGCATCTAACGTCCATATTTCTATCTGTTCATGATTATTTCTGTATTCTCTACAAAGATGGACACTTTCTCTCCAGTGTGCCTCTTTGCTTTCTGAGCCATCACCAGAATCACTTTTAATAGGTATAGGCTGAAAGGACTTTATGGCGATTTCAGCTCTTTTTGAGCATGCACTTCAAATCTCTTTCAGCCTTTACCTACTATCCAATTCCAAGGCCACTTCCACATATTTAGGTATTTGCTACTTCTTGGTACTAAAATATGTCTTAGCTCAAAGGGCTATAACAAACTACCACAGACTGGGTGGCTTAAACAAAAGACGTATATTTCTCACAGTTCTGGAGGCTGCAAAGTCCAAAATCAAGCCACCAGCAGACTCTAGGTCCATACATTTCACATTCATAATTTCTGACCGTTTCTTTTCTGTGCTACATTTTAGCTAATTTTTCACATCTATCATCCATGTCATCCACTTCCTCTTTATCAGTATCTGATCTAACTTTTCCCCACTCCCTTTGATATACAGATGTGTGATGTTTGTATGTTGAATTTCATCATCCACTATAAAATATTCAATTTCAATGGTCAAGATTTACTAACATCAATCATTTTTACTGTTGAAGACAGAACATTCTTAACTGGAACTGGCACTGTTAATACAAGTGTATGATAGTGAATACAAGCCCAACTAGTACAGTTTGGTGCTACTCCTTGATTAGGGTTAAGGTGCCAGCGCTTCTGCCACCTTTGCTTTTGCACCATCAGTACCTATGTCAACACAATTGTTCCAGAGTAAATCATGAGATTAAAAAAGTTTCACCAACAGTTTGAATATTACAGCATCATGTTGTTTGTGATCAAGCGTGAAGATCGTCAATATTATCTAGTGCTAGTACTAGACAAATTCAAGGAAAACGGCAAACCCAGTCACTTTTTGTTTCCTTTTCCATGTGAAAAGCTGTAAGCAACATGTTTTTGCCCTTTAAAGGGCTCATATGTCTCTGTTTAAAATATTCCATTCCTCTCTCTCTTTTTTCAAATTCATTAATTTATTTGTTTTTAGCTGCGTTGGGTCTTCGTTGCTGTGCGCAGGCTTTCTCTAGTCGCGGTGAGCAGGCTTCTCATTGCGGTGGCTTCTCTTGTTGCGGAGCACGGGCTCTAGGCGCGCGGGCGTCAGTAGTCGTGGCACACGGGCTCAGTAGTCGTAGTTCGTGGGCTCTAGAGCGCAGGCTCAGTAATTGTGGAGCACGGGCTTAGTTGCTCGGCGGCATGTGGGATCTTCCCAGACCAGGGATCAAACCCATGTCCCCTGCATTGGCAGGCGGATTCCCAACCACTGCGCCACCAGGGAAGTCCCAATTCCTCTCTCTTTAAACATAAAGTGATTGGACTTAAAGCAGTGCTTAAAGTTTACCGGTACTATAATCCTTGTTCAAAATTGCTCTGTGGCATAAGCCACAATGCAGTGAATTGTTGACACCTCCAAATCCCAGGGAGGCCCCTGAGTGCTCTCTCAGGAGGAAATTGAGGTCAGGTGTATCTGATGGCCTGTGTGCTCTCTGTGCTCCTGGTGATATGTGGGGGCTTTCAGGTGAGTGCAGTGGGTAGACTCATGGACTCTTAGTCTTGGCTGGGGGAGACAGCACTGTCGGGTTTATGTTTCCACATTTGCCTCCTTTTGTGTTGCCTTTCTCCCAGTTGCATTTAGCCTGATGAGAGGGAAGGAGGAGATGTCAGTAGCTGGGCAGGTGGTTCTCCAGGAGCAAATGTCAGGGACGGTTGCGTGGGCAAGATCCCTAGGCCCCGTCCTGGCAATCTTGCTGTGCACTGAGCAGTCCAGATGAATCGGGTCCTTGACCAGAAGTCCATGAAACTTTTGGCAATCTGGGCAAAATTTGGGATCTGAGGATGGGCTCAGAAATTTCAGCAAGGATTTGGCGGTATCTTACCCTCGGGCTGTTTAAGAGCCCCTGGTTTTGAATGGCATGAAGCACCAGAGAGCCTTTGATCACATTCTATACAGCTGTCCTGTGTGTGGCCCTCCAGCAGCAAACCTTCTCTGCTGTGACCTCAGGGCAGGCCCCATCCCCCCCGCCCCGAGGCTCCTGCCCTGTGAAACATGAGGGTGTAACGCAGGCTGCTTGTCAGTGCTTGGCTCCTGGCTTGCCTGACGCAAAGTATGGAGTATCTGTTCACCTTGTGCTGGTGCCCTTCCCAGAATCAATGGGCTCACAGCCCAGACATTTATGCTGAGTCTGGGGGCAGCTGTGCCCTGAGAAGCCATGTCTTGTCACTTGGCCCAGGGAGCACCTCCTCAACGGACCACACTTATCATATGGGCCTCCTGCTCTTGTGCCCTCTTGTTTTGTTCTGAGGCAGGTGGTTGTGAGGGCCAGTACTGTGGGGTCTTGTGATCTCAGAGCAGACACTGGAGGCTGACTGACCCCACAGAGGTGGACAAGGATGTGGGCTCAGGCGATGGGTCCTTTCTTGGGTTTCTGCCTCTCCTCCCTGACTCCTGACCCTTGCTCTCAAAAGCTCACCTTTCTGTTGTAGTTGCCTCACCAGGGGGCAGTGGCGGGCTTTGCCCCGCTGAACTATACCCTCGGGGTAGGTGGCCACAGCCTGGCTTGTCACACACTGGGGAAATCCTACACTGGGGAAGTCAGGATTGTGCCTTGCTGGGCTTGGAACCCAGGTAGAAAGGTAGATGGTGTGGGTCTGAGGGACTGATGTCCCAGCCCCAGGGCAGGTGACTTCTCCTGGGAGAGGGTGCCCATGGCCCCCTTTGGCCCCTCAACCCTGCAGAGGTGCCGATACACGCCCCCTGCAGGCCACAGCCTCTGTGCATAGGATCTGCCCCAGTATCACATGAGAAGCCGGGCCCAGGAGCCTCGCTCTCTCTGAGAGCAGCTGGTCATCCCACACTGAGGGGCGTCTTCTCGGACACAGGGCACATAGCTGACCTGTAACTGACATATGGACTCTTCCCTGGGCTTTACCCCTGAATTTACCTCCATTCTTGTCTCCTGTCTCACGGCCCCTGCCTTTTCCCCCAGACACCGGAGATCTCCAGGCTTGGGTGGAGTATGGCATGTTGTCAAGCTCAGTGGTGTCCACCTCACCAGCCCACTGGAATCAAGCCCCAGGGAGCCTTTGAGAGAGCAAGACCAAGGACTTTAAGAAGACTACGGTTAATGTTAAGGAGCATAGATTGTAAGATGAGGAATTTCACTAGTGTTTTTCAATCCATAAGAAGAATGAAATAGAAATTGCAGAATTGAAACTTGCACAGACATCAAGAAATAATAGTTTACAGGCCTCAAGAAATAATAGTTTAACAAATGCCCCAGTCACAGAATCAAGGAAATGAGCACCATCCACAGGGTGTGCAAAGGAGGTGCCTAATCCCAGGAGCAGCATGGCCACGGCTCGTCTGAGAGCGAGGCATGTGCTGGGCAAGCTTTTGTATGTAATGTTCACCAAAGGGAACCTTGGCCAGTGATACCAGGGAAAGGCTATCGTGGTGAAGGCCCACTCATCTCCACCACCCTCAACTTGAATCAAGGTATTGGCTGAAGAAACAGACTTGACAGAGACTTTGGCCACCTGGCCTGGGTTCTCCCTACAAAATGTCATGTTCCTCCAAGAACAGGGCAAGGAGTCACAGTTGTCCGAATCACAGACGGCATATCTTAACGGTACAGCTATTACAAATTTGCACCTTTGTTTGAAGGGAATTGTTAAGTGGTGGGTAGGGAGTGATGTGTTCCAGGGAGGATTTGGGCCCTCTGGCTTGCAGGTGACCCTCTTATCAGACAGGGCAATTCTGCCAATAACTCATCACTGCCTTCATTCCTCAGGTGGTAGGGATACAAAGGGATTAAAAGGGGTGCAGGCAGAGGACAGCCCTCACTGACAGCACAGAGCCATCACCTACTGTCTCCTCAACTCCTCTGCCCATATAGCCACCGAGGGTGCCAGCTTCTTGCTTTCACAGCAGCTGTTGATAGCACACCATCATCCAAGGAGTTCTTGAGCACCAACTTTGCACTACTCAGCAGCATAATGGAGAAATCAAGGATGGTCCATGGAAATAGCTAAGGGTCTTGTTTTAGGGCAAATGAGCTTATTCTGCAATATGTGCTTCTTAGTTAATTGGGGTTCGAATGTCCTTTCTTGTATGAAATGATGTTGATAATGTTTGAGAAATAAAAGGTTGGCCACCCCATGAGAAACTATGCTTTTATCTGAGTGGGGTTGGGGAGCAAGAGGGAGTAATGAAAATTTTGGTTGTTGAAGTAGTGACAGGGCAGGGCTAACTTGTTCAAGACTGCCTCCCTGCAGGAGGAAGGCCGGCCTTCCTCAAGACTTCATGGACACTACCCATAGCCAGGGCTTACGGTTGTCATAGCTGGTGACTCAGCCATGGGCCTACTGAGCAATACAGCTGCAACCGCAGCTTGGCTCAGCCCTGACCAGCAGGAGAGAGGCTGAGCCTCCCTCAGCCTGACTGCTCGTTCCATGGAGAGGGACTGGACCTGGGTCCTGTGTGTCCCAGTGCTGGTCCTAGTTCCTGCCCACACGGGACCTGGGCTTCCCTGATTCTGCAATATAAACACCAGAGCCCAAAGTTTGGGTCCCTCTCCTGGACCCTGGATCCCTACTGGATCCCTGTGTGCTGGCCCAGAACAAAGTGTGTAGTGGGGACCCACAAACTCCCCACTATTCCTGTGACTGTGAACTTCCCCTGATAAACATGGCTCCAGCAGCCAGGGTTACATATTTTTAGGGAACTCTCTTATGGTTACAAGTGCAAAAGACTGAGAACTACTATGTAAAACTAATATTTGAAAACTTCACTCCAGTGATATTTGAAGAACCTCTATAAAATAACTAAACAAACACAATCGCATTTTATTCCACTGTGTCCACAGTCTAAGCTTTAAATTGTATAAAAATGAGAACAAGAAGTAGAATGCCTCCAAACATTTGGAAATTAAGATGCACACTTCTAAATAATCCATGGTTAAAGAGGAATTTCAAGGAAAAATTTTAAGATAAATAGAACTGAGTGAAAATGAAAATACAACACATAAAATGTGGAAGGATCCAGATAAAACACTATTAAGAGGGAAACGAATGGCACTAAATGCTTATAATAGAAAAGAGGGAAGGTCTCAGGTCAATAATCTAAGCTTTCACACACGGAAACGGGAAAAAAATTGCACAATAAAATCAACACATGAAGAAGGAAGCAAATAACAATACACTCTGATCAAATGGAGTCTATTCTCGGAACACAAGCTTGGTTTACTATTCAAAAATCATCAGCGTAATTTGCCATATTAATAGATTGAAGAAGAAAATCTACATGGCCACATCAATTAATGAAGAAAAAGCATTTGGTGAACTTCAACACACATTCATGTCAGAAACTCTCAGAAATCAAGGAATAGAAGGGCTCTACTTCAACCCAGTAAAGAATATCTACAAAAAACCGACAGTGAACATCATACTTAATGGTGAGAGAATGAATGTTTTCCTCCTAAATTCAAAAGAAGGCCAGAATGTCCTCTTTCATCTCTCCTTTTCAACTTAGTACTGTAGGTACTAGCCAGTGCAGCATGGCAAGAAAAAGAAAGAAAGACACACAGGTTAGAAAGGAAGAAATATTACTGTCCATACTCATGGATAGCATGACTGTCTGCATAGAAAATCCCAAGAAATCTCTAAGAAGCAATTAATAAGTGGCAATTATTTTAACAAAGTCTCAGGATACAAGATCAACACAAAAACATTAGTCATATTTCCAAATATTAACAATGAACAACTGGAAACCAAAACTAAAAACACAATGCCGGGGCTTCCCTGGTGGCGCAGTGGTTGAGAATCTGCCTGCCAATGCAGGGGTCACGGGTTTGAGCCCTGGTCTGGGAAGATCCCACATGCCGTGGAGCGACTAGGCCCGTGAGCCACAACTACTGAGCCTGTGCGTCTGGAGCCTGTGCTCTGCAACAAGAGAGGCCGCGACAGTGAGAGGCCCGCGCACCGCAATGAAGAGTGGCCCCCAGTCGCCACAACTAGAGAAAGCCCTCGCACAGAAACGAAGACCCAACACAGACAAAAAGAAAAAAAGAAAAATTAAAAAAAAAAACAAAACACAATGCCATACACAATGCTTCCAAAACATGAAATATTTGATTATAAATATTTTAATAGAGGATCTGTATGATACAACCAAACAAGACCTAAATCAATGGAGAGACATATCGCATTCATGGATTGGAAGACTCAACATAATAAAAGGTCAACTTCCAACAGAATTTTTTTGTCAACATGGACAAGCTTATTCTAAAATGTATGAACAAAAGGTAAAGGCAAAGGAACCAGAATAAGTAAAACAATTTTGAGAAAGCAGAATATAGTTAGAGGATATTAAGACCTACTGTAAAGCTATAAGTAAGACAGTGTGGTATTGGTGGAAGGATAGATACATAGTTCAATGAATAGGATAGAGAATACAGAAATAGACACATGCCAATACAACAAACTGTTTTTTTTTTTTACATAAGTTAAAAAGCGATATAAAAAGCAAAATCTCTAGTCCTTATAATAACCCTAAAAGGAACACAAATCTGTTAAATGACTAAGCAAGACCATACAGTTAGTGGCAGCACCAGAATCAGAACACAGGTCTACCTACTCTTGCTATGACTGAGCCTCTTCCTCTACATCTCCTAAATGTCACTCTGAGTTGAAGAGGGGAAAGAAATGGGAGACCACCGTGATGCCACATCCCTGTGCTTTAACCAGTATGTTTTCTTTATATACTGGACCATCTATTTCAGATTTTATTTGAAGCAAGTTTTGGCTTGCTTCAGTATGTATTTCATTTTCCATTTATTACCCTCTTTCATTCATGGCAGACAGGCTCTAGAGGTCCTGAGAATGTCTGAAACAAAGAATGCTATAAAACACCTTAGTAACTCTCGAAAATGCTAAGTGGACCCTGAATCAAAACTTCAAGTTTCAGAGAACTTACAGCCACTAACGATCTGCAAAACAAACAAATAAACAAACAAACAACCCCACACCATAGCAACTCTCAACCTTGGATCAAACTACGATATGTTGGAAGAGGTATTACTGAAAAGAGCTTGAAAGGGCAGCCTAAAAGGCAGAGAGTACAGAACATGGGCCATATCCCTGTAAAGGGGACATGGTTCATAATATAGTGAATCAAGGGGTGGTTCACAATACTGGTTATGATGTTCAAAACTGGCAATCAAAGAGAGGTGCATTATTATATATTTGCTTGTTGCTATTGCTTTTCTGATTAGAAGATACAGAGTCACTTTAGGTAACTTCCATTTAATTTAATATTTATCTTCATTTTATATCCAGGTCACATTTTCTACATCAAAATATAATCATGCTGACTCCCCCCACCCCCTACACCCTCAGAGAAAAAAAGTGAAGAACTTTACACAACTTGAAAGAAAAGATGGAATGCACAGAGAAGTTGCTACTGCACCCAAGTAACAAAGAACACAGAGAGACCAAACAGTAGACATGTCAGAAGTGCATAGAAGACAGCTCAGGGCTCGAAGCAGGAAGGAGGAGGAATTAAAAGACTAAAGCTTTTAAATGCTATCACTTGTGCCACAAGATTACCCTGAAAAGGCAGATAGGTCAGAAAGCAGGACCAAATAGGGGATTTTCCAAAGGCTGCTATCTAACAGAGTTTAAAATATCCATAGATTATATATATAAAAAAGACTCCATACACAGAAGAGCTTTCTCTTCCCCACCTTGCCTTTAGCATCCGGTCAACACTTTAGAAACTTAAAACCACTGTTAGCATGTCCGAATGTAGAACCGATATAGGTTTTTTCTTTCTTAAAAAATTGTATCCCAACTCTTTCCAACCAAGAATTCTATTAATTATTTTAATTATGATTCCTCTGCATGGAAACCCAGTAAGGGATCATCAAGACAGGGCATCTCACTACTATCAGATCAATGCCAGTTGGGCAAAAGCTGCATGATTCTGTGTTACTCAGAGGGAGGGAGAACAGTAAGACACAGGAGTTGAAACTTATCCGCACCAAAGAGGAAAAGGAAACTCCTTTTCTAACCTATTCATTAAATAGGAAACAGCAGGTGGACAGGAAAAGCCATCTGCTTAGAGCAGACCCAGAGGCACACCAAAGTCTAAAAACAAGCGCTCAGGAAAGCGTCTCGGCTCGGAGAGGAAGCGTCTTTCAGACCCTATCTTGTCCCTAGTTTGGAGATCAAAGCATTGTAACTTCAGATAGTGATACTCTGGAGGGGGTGGACAGGGAAGGTCTGAGAGACCCAAATAATGAGGACACTAGGCAGCTAACTACACCACTACGTACAAATACACACATCAGTAAGAAAACTTCACCTCCAACCCTCAGCTACTTTAAACAAAGCACTGCAGTTCCAGGTTTTCGGAACAGGGGATATTTTAAAGTCTGTTAGCAGTTTAAAACATTGCAACACTGGCACAATATGTTACCTATTCTTTGTTTTTAATTACAGGGTAACACAGTAAACTCCAACACAAAGGTGGGGATGGGGGAGTGCAAAAGGAATAAAGAAAACAGAACCAGTATTTCACAAGAGCATCGAGCCAGCGATGAAGTAGCAGCTAATGCTTTGCAGAGTCTCGAGGGTAGAATTCGCTCAAGGTGCTCTGAGGGATTCTCTTCAGCATTTCTTTGGGGAAGATTCGGAGCAGTTGCCAGCCAATGTCCAAAGTCTCATAGACAGTGCGGTTTTTGTAAGGACCTTACAAAAAATTGAGATTAGATGAATAAAGGCCAAGTACTTCCAACTTATCAGCGTTATTCAAAATTTATTGTTATGGGTCTAGCACTGTGAGCATGAAGTATAAAAAAGAGACACAAAGCAGTCAGGTCTCCCAGGACTGGATGTGACCAAATGTGGAAATGAGGGTCTAGACAGTAAGTACCCCTGGGAATCAGAGAAAAGGGAGAAAGCCCGCAGGCGAGACGTTGGGCGCGTGCGTGCGTGTGTGTTTAACAACGGGTGGGATCTAAAAACACTCCACGGAATAATGGAAACTAGACCCAGAGTTTTGTCCAGAGAGTAGTGAGAAAAGCAGTTTCCCAGCAACACAGGCTGACCTGAAGGAGGCTAGTACAGATACTTAGAAGGCCTTAAATGCCAATTAAGCACCTGAATAGGTCCACGTGAAAGTTTTCAAACTTGCTATTGCTATTATTATTTTTAATAGCAGCATCATTCTTATCCTGGAAATAAATCTCATTTTTTAACTAAGGAGTTAGAGTGGCTAGAGTTCTGCATTCTTTTCTCTACCAGAATAATTTTTATCTTTTTAAGATATTAAGGTTCTGCATAAATTTTTTTTTTTTTTTTTTAGAAAACCCAACAATCATATGTTCTGGGGATTTTAATGGTACTTAAAAAATGTATCACACAAATAGAAAAGTGCACAAATCCTAAGTGTGCAGCTGATGCATTATTCCAAAATAAACACATCGTTTGTAAGTATCACTGAGGTCAAAAATAGAGTTTACCAGCATTAGCAGGGGTGGTTGGGAAGAGACCAAACAAAACAGCTTGAAAGCCCTACACATGCTATGTAATAAAAACCATTATAGACTTTTTAACAGAAGGACAATCAATAAAATTAATACTAAATTTACCCCGGCAATGGCACATAGAGAGTCAGGGAGACTGGTGAAGATGCTGGCACTAACGGCCAAGGATGATGGGACAAAGGTCTGGACTAGGTCTTGGGACACAAAGAGTGGTCAGAGATCAGCAGCTTCAACATCGCCCAGGAACTTGTCAAAATACAGGCTCTCTGGCCCCACCCACACCTACCGAATCACAATCTGCACTTCAACAAGATCCCTGGTAGATTCAAAAGCATATTCAACTTTGAGAAACACTGGCCTAAGTTTTTTTAATACGAATGAAAAGAGAACAGGATAAGATGTTTCAAAGGAGAACAATGCAAATTAGCAAATATTTGATGACTGGAGAATAAATGAAGAGGGTTAAGAATGCCCAATTCCTGAGCTTGGGCTAACTAGGGTAATGGTCATGCCAGAGGTAGACAGAAATTGAAAAGGGAATTGCTAGGCAGGTGGTCAGTTGGGAAAATACTTTGGTTCTCACCACGCTGAGCCAGAGAGGATGGTGGCATAAACACAGGCTTCCTAGCTGGAGATGTGGGATTAGAGCTTCAGAAAGAGGGTAAAGGCTCATACATAGCAAGTTAGTCATCAGCATAGGGGAAAAAAAGCACAGAAAGAACAGGTAATTAAGCCTTTGGGAACATTAACAATTAAGAAGCAGGAAGATAAGAAATCAGGGGGATGAAAACAGATGGACTGGGAAAGTCCAAAACCCCCAAAGCCAGAGGAGAGCATTGCAGAGAGGTTAAGAGCGAGGAGAAGTGGCAATGGAGGTAGGAGAGCAGAAGGCCGGTTGTAAGGAAGATAAAAAATAAGACAGGAGCTAAATAAATGGATAAAGAAATTGAAGGTAGAGGGGAAGGAACCAGAGGGCTAAGAACGAAGACGTGGCAGGCGGCTGGAAGAACCTCTTCTCTAATCAGAAGGAAAATTGTATGGAGACCAATGTAAATTCTCTCAGACTAGGAAAGAAGTCCTCAAAACTACATATGATGCTGTTTCTATTCATAGGAAAATAGTAATCTTACCCTGAGCAATGAAGTTCCTCCCAAACTTCTGCAGAAATTCCAAGTAAAGCACATCATCTGAGGTAAGGGCTTCTTCTCCAACTACGGCTTTCATGGCCTGCACATCCTTACCAATAGCATAGCATGCATACTAAAGAGAAAAAAAGGTTTACATGAACCTTTATAAATGGTAACGGTACTCTGGGCTATATAAGTGTATTGCTGTAGCTATCTTCACAGTATTTCACATTATTTCCAAACATAATTCACATATGCAAGTATTGGAAAGACTTTATTATACAGCAGTCTCACTAAGGAAGGAGTCTTCAGGCATGCAATACATAGACATTACTAACACTCTACAAAAAATACACTCTCTCAATATATCAATGAGCTTCCATTTTGTAGAGCATTTAAAAATCACAACTTACACAATAGGAGAAATCCATCTCTAAATTCTATTCAAAAAAAAAAAATCTGTGTTATCAGTAGGTTTATTTATCATTTCTACTTTAAGGTCAAATGTATTTTTCTTTAATTATGCTTGGTATACAATCTCAGGACTATAGAAACCAAGGATTTCATAGAATATACACAGCTGTATCCCTTAGCGTTCTGGTGATTGCCTAATATGTTAAACAAAAAATTAGTTAGAATAGTCTTTCAGAAATACTCTATAATAAAGGTTACTAATAAAAACTTAATCATCTTATGCCTTTTTTATTTAAAAACTACCTCATACAGCATTAGAGGTGGGTTTCAAGCATGTGATCTTTAATCTTTGTCATGAGCAGTTATCCTTATGAAAAAGACTGTTTGGCTCTAATGAATGTTTCTGTATTCCAGTATTCTATATTATATATTCTATATTAAAATTCTACTTTGATGGGGGGAGAAGAAAAGTGATATGGAAGAAAGACAAGAGGTATAAGACAGCAGCATGAACTGAGAAAGTATTCATTTCTTTAAACACAATCCTGGAGAAAACATACGTACCAGCTGGTTAGATACATCGGCGTGATCCTTTCTGGTCATACCTTCTCCAGTAGCAGACTTCATTCACTGAGACAACGAGGGCAGCACATCAATAGGCGGGTAAATCTTGGGTAAAAGGGGAAGGGGGAAAATATTATATTTAAGTACAAAATTCAAGCTTTACTGGTAGTAAAGGAGGATTTTGAAACTCATTTTTATTGCTTAAATTGCATAAAACTGCTACATTTGTTTCCTAGATGATTCCTAATATCTCTTCCTGGTAAGAAAAGGAAGTAAGAAACATTTTACAGGTTAAGATTTCTTTTTGAGAATCAAATCCAAAAAGTAAAATCTACAAAACAGTACAAGATTCTATTAAAAAACTGAATTTTCAACATCTGCCTACAATATCAAATCCAAATGGTCTTCTGAACTCTGACTCATAAAATCACACATAAAAAGATTAACAATAATTTCACCTAAAAGCTGATATCAGAAGCTGGCATCTACTAAAGAACCAATAAAAAATCTGTTTTTGATTATTCAGTCATAAAAAAGCATGAAATCTTGCTGTTTGCAACATCATGGATGGACCTTTAGGGCACTATGCTAAGTGAAATAAGCCAGACAGAAAAAGATAAATACCATATAATCTCACATATATGGGACCTTAAAAAACAAACAAAAAAATGTCAAGCTCACAGATAGAGAACAGACTGGTGGCTGCCTGAGGCAGGGGATGAGTGAGCCAAACGGGTGAGGGAGGTTAAAAGGTACAAACTTCCAGTTATAAAATGAGTAAGTCATGGGGATGGAACTTTCACAGCATGGTGACTATGTACGTTAATAATACTGTATTGCATATTTAAAGGTAGCTAGAAGAGTGGCTCTTCAAAATTCTCATCACAAGAAAAAAAGTGTTGTAACTATGTGAGGTGGTGGATGTTAAGTGGACTTATTGTGGTGATCACTCTGCAACATATACAAACATCAAATCATGACATTGTACACCTGCGACCAATGTAATGTTACGTCAATTATACCTCAATTAAAAAAATTTTAACAATAAAAGACAAAGAAAAAACTCTGAAAAATCTGTTCTTGTATTAATAACAAAAGTGGTAGATTATACCGTTATGGAACAGAAGACCCAAAAAAGTTCTTTGAACAACTCACTCCATTTTAAGGCATAATAAAGAAAGTGGAAATTTAATTCTTAATTCTGGCACTCTTTTCCACACCAGGATTTTAGTATTACAGAAATGACAATTTTATAGCCATATTAAAAACAATTCAATTTGATATTTTCTAAATAAATAATTCCTAAGAGCAAAGTCAGAGTCACTAAAGAATAACTGAAGAATAGATCTGTAGGCTTAGAGCATCATTCAACTCTCAAATACCTGTCTGTTGTGTAGCTGTCTGTCCACATAGATCTGCCCCTCTGTAATATATCCAGTCAAGTCAGGGATGGGGTGAGTGATATCTACCAGAGAAAGACACCTGATGTTAGTTAAAGTGTCCATCTCATATAAACAAAACCACAGGAAGTCAATCTGCACTACTTAAAACAGTGCTATAGAAAATAGTTTCCTGTGATGATGGAAAAGTGCTTTATCTGTGCTGTCCAATATGGCAGCCACTGGTCAAATGTGGCTACTGAACATGTGAAATGCGGCTAATGTGACTGAAAAACTTTATTTCAAACTTTATCTGATTTTAATAAACTTTAGAATTTAAACAGCCAAATGTGGCTAGAGGTTACCGTATTGGCCAGTCTCACTTATTTGGTTGCAGCACAGTTAGACATGTGTTGGCACAAGTTAAATTAGCTATCTTCATAAAAAGTACTATTTCTCCTAGTTATGCTCTCTCTCCCCCAAATATAAAGTTCCATTTTAAACACAAAGTTCATTTGCAGAGATTTGCCAATTTGATGTACACTGAGAGAACATTCTCAGTCCATAAGCTATCCCAGAGGGATACACAACATTTCAACATGGAAAATACGGAGAGGCTCAACAAGTTAAGCAACACTACACAGGCAGCACCACGCAGGTCCTACAGAGCAAGACATCTCTAAGTCTGTTAAATTACAGAGAGTAATTTTGTAGCTACTTGCTTGGAACAAATCATTTTCACATCAGAGGTAGTATTCAGACTGCCTGGGTTTTTTTGGTTTTTTTTTTTTTAATTTATTAATTTATTTACTTTTGGCTGTGTTGGGTCTTCGTTGCTGCGCAAGGGCTTTCACTTGTTGCGGTGAGCGGGGGTGGGGGGGCTACTCTTCATTGCGGTGCGCGGGCTTCTCGTGGTGGCTTCTCTTGTTGTGGAGCACAGGCTCTAGGCATGCGGGCTTCAGTAGTTGTGGCGCACGGGCTCAGTAGTTGTGGCGCACAGGCTTAGTTGCTCTACGGCATGTGGGATCTTCCCGAACCAGGGCTGGAACCCATGTCCCCTGCATTGGCAGGCGGATTCTTAACCACTGCGCCACCAGGGAAGCCCCTGCCTGGGATCTAAAGCCGCCACTTCCTAACTGTGACACTGTACCTCCCTGTGCCTCCCACGAGAGCATCTAAAAAGTCGCTATGAAGATCAAATGAGTCAAAACTTACAAAACACTTAGAACAGTGCTCAGTTATAATGAGTTATTACTGTTTCTGAAAATAGTTTGAAAAAGTGTTTTTAAAAGACTGAGATAAAGACAAAAAGACACTAACATAAGGGGAATGCTGCAAGTCTCACCCGGGAGCTGCTGGGCATACCTCCAGGCAGGCACTGCACTGTGCACTTACACACACATGATAAAACCAAGTAATTTTTAGCAAGTCTTTGATGATCGTTCTATCTCTAGAGTCTCGTGGCATTTACCATTTGTGCTCCGTATCTGGCACTTTGGCTACCTTAAATTACTGATGCACAGACATTTAAAAAATATCCAACTAGAATGAGAGGCTTACATTAAGTAGAGCCCATACATTTTTTAAAAATTCGTTTCTTTCATCTAGACCAGTGTCCTGCAAATAGTAGACACTAAATACTAGCTAATAAATAAAAATTAAAAATTAAAATTACAAGAAAATTTTTCTACAAAAGAATAATAATTATGGGTCATTTTGAAATGAAAAATTTTATTAGAAACAAATCACTAGGTAAGGTAAACTTCTGGAGGATAAACTCTCAAAAGAATTTCAACTCCAAAAGATAGATGGTCTTCTCTCTTAAAATCAAAGTCCTTACAACGATTAGGGATGCTATAATCCAAAGACCCAACACTTACCATCGTTAGGCATAGTGAGAATAGGAATTTGAGTAATAGAGCCATTTCTACCTTCCACTCTACCAGCGCGTTCATATAGTGTGGCTAAATCTGTATACATGTAACCTGGGAAACCTCGTCGACCAGGAACCTCTTCCCTGGCTGCTGAAACCTGATAGTGAGTCAAGGAGAACAGTATCACATACCAGAAAATGAAAATTAAAGCTTGGTTAGAAAACATTTGTTTGAACATGCCAAATTACAAAGTTGGAAATATCATCTTATTCGTTTTAAATATCACCTCTAGAAACGATTTAGAAAAATCTAGCGACATAAATTCAGATTATTCTGCAACAAAAATGTTGACAATTGGGGACCAGAAGTTTTTTTGCTAAAATCATACTGCCATAACACAAATCTTCAAATAGCTGGCTAGAAGAAAATCTGCTTGCAATTTTATAAATCAAAGGTAGTACATTTTAAAACTAAGAGAACATTCTCAGTTCACAAGGTTTCCTTCATGTTATGGATCTTGCCAGATTTACATAAGCTAATCCTGAAAAGATCAAAAGGGAAGGAAATACATATATCAGAAATCATCTGATGCACTTTACATACATTATTTAATTTAATCCTCACAACAACCCTATGAGGAAGTTAATGTTATTAACCCCAACTTACAACCGCAATCAAGGGCCAGATGATTTCCCTGGATCACCGCACAAGACAAGAATAGTAATAAATAGTCTTTCTCTTAGAGACATGCACACTAGAATATATGCATACATTTTAATCTACAGCCAACAAGAACTGTGAGTCATTAAGCCCAACTTCTAACTGCTACTTTGGTTCCTCCAAGAGTATGCTCCAGCAGTGCTACTCAAAGCGTGGCCTGCCTGCAGACCAGCTTTTATCAATGTGAAAGGAGATAATGCAGAAAGCAAGATAAACATATAGAAAACTTTAGTGGCAATTTGATAGAATAATTGTCTGTCGAATCTAATAATACTAATAAAAGGGTTTGTAAATTGTTTTTTTTTTTTAAATTTTCACTTTTCTAATACTTATTTTTACTGCCTTTTAGAAAAGTATCTGTGATGGATGGGAGAAAAGAAGTCCTTCGATGAAAAAGCACTGTAGCCGAGTGAGATATGATGATGGATCTTAGGGAATCTTAAGCTAGATATTTATAAAGCCTGTCTCTTCAAAAGTCTTCTTCCCTTTTTTGCACACTTAAAAGAGCAAGTCACTCAAAATTTCAGTAACTTGCATTAGAACAAACACCCCACACTTCTGGATGGTAACTGCTAGAATCTTATATTGTTTTTAAATAATCACTGAGTTTTCTGAAGGAAAAAAAGTTCTGAAGAGGGTTCTGCCACAGTATAGTCTTTACTTATGTAAATAAATAAAAACTTACATCATTAAAAATGGAATTCTTGAAAAGGGCTAAAAACTGACAGTCTGGACAGAGACAGAACTACCTGGGAGAGTAACTGATTAAATAGCTTGCATCATTTACTCTTTCTAAGAATCCAGTCTTAACCAATGGAGACAGTGAGAGTATGATAAATAGGCTAATAATTTAAATCTCGTCCTCTAATCATTTCAACTAGGTTGACAAAAGTAATATTTTCTTTTCTGATTAATTAAGATATTCTACTAATATATGAGCAATGCATTTTAAAAAACATGATTTTAAAAAAAATGAAAACTTGCAGAGGGACAAGATAACCCTGACAAGATAATCCATTTTAATTAAGAAAAAAATTACCTCTCGAAGTGCTTCAGCATAAGAACTCATGCCTGTTAGGATAACCAATACATCTTTCTCACACTGATAGGCCAGCAAGTCGGCCGTGGTTAGAGCCAAGCGAGGAGTGATGATTCGCTCAATACTGAAATGAAACATTAAGTCCTATGTCACTTAAACAAAAAGGCCGAAAACAAAACAAAATGATTCCAGAAATAATAGTACAGTCTCCCTTTTAAAGTTTCACATAAATTGAGGAAGGTTAAGCAATTATTACTTTAAGTAAGGCAGAGTTCTTTTATGCATTTACATAATAAGAATTACTTAGTGCTACACAGCTAAATTGATTTATTTTATAAATGCCCCATAATTTCTCAGAACTATATAGTTCTCAAAACTGAGCAAGAAAGGAAGAGAGAGAGAAGGAGAAAGGGATGAAAGAAGTAGGGGCCAGATTTTGCAGGTAAGAGGAAAAGGTCATTTATTGAGTATGGACTGTGTGCTGGGTAACTTTTACACTATTATCTCATTTCATATGCACAACAACTCTGTGAGACAAGTATTATTTATCACATTTTATGAAAGAAGACACTGAGCTTCACAGCCTAAGTGACTTACCCAAAACCAAATAACTTGCAAGAAGCAGAGCTGGAATTTAAATATGGTTATCTCATACCTAGGCCTGTGCAGCTTTCACTCTAATGTTCTACCTCCTTAGTGTAAGGTGACATTTTTGACCAGAAGGCTGCATGAGTAGGGGGAAAACAGCTCTATTTGTTTACTTACGTTGGGTCGTTAGCCAAGTTCAAAAAGAGGCAGACGTTGTCCATTGAGCCATTTTCTTCAAAGTCAGGTTTGAAGAACCGGGCAGTTTCCATGTTTACCTAAATGGCAATGACTTCATCAGTGCTGGGAGAAGAAAAATTCTCAATATTTCTTTCTTTCTTTTTTTTTTTCCCCCCCAATATTTATTTCTGATGAAGGCCAAGCTACAGATCTGCACTGCTCCTTCTTTTAAAGGTTCAAGTACCCCCAAAACGTTCACAAAAGCCAACAGAGTAAACAGCTTGCTTTGGGCAAAAAGGGAATTATTCTTACATTCCACAGTCAAATGCTAAATACTAATCCATGGTTTGCCCAAAATGCCAAGTTGCAACTTCTCTGCCTAGAGATAAATCGAGTAATATATGTGTAGTTTTCTATATTGTTCTAAGAACACAAGCACTTTTACATTTCATACTAAAACAGAAAAAGATAATACTTACACCTATAGCAGCAAATACAATCGCAAAATTTTCCTCACTGTAGTCCACTACATCTTTGGATTTTTTTACCAAACCAGCCTGGCGACAGATTTGAGCTGCAATCTGATGAGGAGTACAAAAGAACCAAGTTAAAATCTAAAATAATATTTCTACAACAAAATAACTTTTACCCTAAACTTTGGGGAACTGTAATCATAAATGAAACTGGGTTGTCTTAAAGGGCTTTACCCAATGAAACTATTTTGTAAATTTTGCAGATTCCTAAGAATAAGCAAGAAGTCAGATATGTGTAGATAAAGAGTCAATGTAATTGGATTATATAAACAGTAACATTGGGCATTTACCTTGAAAATCCTATATTTGGTTTCTCACTAAGAGTGAAGCACTCGGAAATTCTTTCTCCTTAAATTTCATACCAAACAGATTCTAGGTCTCACCGCATTGTGCGGTAAGCCAGCAGCAGAGAAGATAGGAATTTTCTGCCCCCTAGCAATACTGTTCATGCCATCTATGGCCGAAATGCCGGTCTGAATCATCTCCTCTGGATAGATCCGACACTGAGGATTGATTGGCTGGCCTAATGCATTTCCAAAAGGGAAAATTTTAATATGTCTCTACATTAAGACTACAACCATATAAAGCATATAAAGCATTTCTTTCTACTCTTAAAAAATCAGTTATTTTTGAAATCTGAAACTGTTTAAATATTCTTTTCCATTAATCTTTTGTAGATTCACAAATTATATGGTAGTAAAGTGAAACGTAAGGTATAGCAAATAAGAGAGAAATCCTAATTTCAAAGCCATTATGGCTTTTACATCTCAGATATATCCTGGTGATATTTTACAATAAATAAAATATAAAATTTTAAGATAACCTCTAGGAAAAATAAATTTATTAAATAATAAACAAAACATAATTAATCAAACATGGAGTATGTTGGTTATCTACTTAAAGTATCATAAAAATCACCCTTTCTCTGACAAAGGTATAAGATAGGTAGATGCTATTTTCCCCAAAACACAGAAATCCATTTTCTGTCCCTACCCATGATATCAAGGAAGTCTTCAGCCAGTACAACAGGACCTCTGTCGATGGGTTTTCCTGAGCCATTGAATACCCGACCTGGTAAACAGTAACGAGACAGTACAGAGTGGACAATGACTCAAATGTTCACAATCTTTAAAAAGACTTCATGGAAATAACGTTAAAAAGGAAGCAGATCTCTGCTCAGCATGAATAATAATATCCGTTTACCAAGCATATCCTCAGACACTGGCATTCGGAGAATATCCCCAGTAAACTCACAGGATGTCTTCTTGGCATCTATACCTGAAGTCCCTTCAAATACCTATCAAGAAAGAAAAGTAAACAGAAGGGTAAAAGAAATTTAGATCATAAGCGCTTAAGATTTATTTGTCAGCCCTTATAAAGTAAAATACATCAACGTATATACTACTTGTAGCCTCATGACTGAAGAAGTGTTCATGGTGGACGACGAACCAAACCGTCAACCTCTTACCCAGAGTCATGCCTGCAGGCCAAATCCATCAAGCAAGCTAAGAATGGTTTTTACATTTTTAAAGGGTTGTTTTTTAAAAAAGAAAGGAAAAGAAAGCATAAGAACATGCATCAGAGACCTTAGGCACAACCCTCACAAAGTCTAAAAAATTTACTATCTGGCCCCTTACAGAAATTCTGCTGACCTCTGCTCTAGATTACTTTTTAGGGCAATATGTTATTTGAGAAAACTGGCACTTCCTATAATCAGTAACATTAAAAACTAGGAATTATCAGAGACAATTTAAAGGAGTAGACTCAGATCTCGTTTTGGTTTCAGCCCATAAGCTCTGAATTCTACTTTTCATCTCTCCCCTTCTATGTGACTGTTTCATTTTATCCATTAAAAAATTTTTTAAAAAAAGCCATTTTACCAGTGGAGCTATTGGGCTGGAATGGATATTGGTGGCTGGCATTTAGCAAGAAAACATGAAAAAATACTTTTCTTCCCTCACAGCCAGTAAACAGTCGGGTCCCTGGCTTAAGATTTTTCACCTTCATGATGGTGCAAAAAATACACATCTGGTAGAAACCGTACTTCAGAAAAATCACATGAGAAAAAAAAAAAATCACATGAGATATTTAACATTTTATTATAAAATAGGCTTTGTGTTATATGGTTTTGTGCAATCGTATGCTAATATAAGTGTTCTGAGCACCTGTAATGTAAGCTAAGCTAAGCTATGATGTTCGGTAGGTTCTGTGTACTAAATGCATTTTCAACTTGCGATATTTTCAGCTTATGATGGGTTTATCAAGATGTCACCCCACCTATAAGTTGATAAAGATCTGTATACTTATGTGATAATTACTAAAAAGAACTATTGGTGTTTCTTATGTTTGTTGTGATCAGAAAAACGTTCAACTGGCCAGGTTTTGAAAGTGATGCTTACCTGAACCACTGCTTTGGAACCACTAACTTCTAGAACTTGCCCACTCCTCTTCGTGCCATCAGGTAGTGTTAAGTGCACAATCTCAGCATATCTGGGAAACTAAATAGGAAAAAAATAAAGGCTCAATAACCAACATTTTAAAAGCTCCTCAAAATACTCTATATGCTCTATGTCTTTCACAGCATGTATGCACATGCAGACCCCACACCTCCCCAAAGCACACAGGTATACATCCAGAGTTTAGAATATCCTCAGGTAGTTTAAGTCCTTAGAACACTGATCGCTGGCACATATACTGGCAAACACAGCATAAGGTACAGAGAGAAGGATCTTAAATCTATGAAACCACGGCAATTAAATTCTTTCCTTCTGTGTGTATGTTTTTAAGCTTTGAGACTACAGAAAGTTAAAAAACTATGTTCCCACTACTCAGAAATGATGTTTGCTTCTGGGCTGTGTAATCACCTTGTGCCTTGGGAGGACAGGAATAAAATGCAACTGAACAATAAAATAATTACTATTATAATAAATAATGCTAATATTCCCTCCTCACTCTAATTCTCCTAACCAGAAATGTATTCCTCTAATCCATTTTTAATATTTTAAATTGCATGTTTCCAAAAATATACTGTAGTGTTTCACTTACCTAAATGGCAACATACTAAATGTATCATCCTGCAACTCGTTTTTTTCCCACTTGACCGTATGCTTTGGATCTGTCATAGTCATATTTACCTTATTTGATTAACAGAATCTTTTGAAAAATGCATCACTACGTTGTGTTATGTGAAGGAAAACACCTGCCAATGCATCTGTGAATCAACACTGACTGTAGGACACTTGATTCTGGAGATGCTAATATGAATAAATGGGCATCTAGAACCAATGTTAGAACAGATATAGCTAAAATAAAATCAAGTGACACTACATTTTATTCAGCTGTTCTTCTACCACTGGTGTTCAAGGCTGTTCCAAATTTAAACTACTACAAACATGCTGCAATGAACATTCTCACATGTGGGCCCAAGTTTCCCTAAGGTAGCTGGTTCCGTAGTGGTGGACTATAGGCTGTGTCCATTGTTATGTGAAATTACTCTGCAAAGGAACCTTTTACTTTACAAACTCCCTAGTAGTATAGAAAAGTATCTTTTCCCTACATCTTTGCCAATCTTACATTATTAAACTTTAATTTTTACCATTTTGATAAAATAAAAAATAGTATCTTTCAATTTGCATTTTCCTGATTCTACTAATATTGAGCATCTTTTCATGTTTACTGACAATTCAGACTTCATTTCCTATAATGGCCTTATTAATATCTTTTCCTCGCTTTTCAACTACATCTGCTTCTTCTTATTTACTTTTAGGTAAGTTTCATAGATCCTGGATATCAATCCTTTTGCGAATATCTGCTCCCAGTCTTCCTTGTCTTTTAATTTTGTTTATGGTATCCTATCATACAGAAGTTTTTGCAATAAAATGACTTGTTTTCCCTTATGATTTGTGTCTTTTGTGTAGGAAAACCTTCCAATCTGAAGTCATAAAAATGGCCTTCTATACTGTCTTCTAATAGGTTTTTCATGTTTTGGTCTTTAATCCATCTGGATTTATTTTTGGTATGTAATTTTTTCTCATTTTTATCTTTATTTTTCATACAGGAAGCCAAATACCCCAACAATATTTACTGAGTAGCACAAATGTAATTTGTGCTACAAGTAGCACGACTTGTAATGTAGCCTTTATCATTTACCAAGTCAAATTCTCAGGTGTGAGGAGAGTTGGTTTTAAGAATCTTAACTTTGCTCCACTGAAATATCTGCTTACTCCCTCACCAAATCTTTATTCTTACTCTATTTCTAACTGATTTTGTTACCTGGAGAGAATCAACATCTTTTCTATTCTGAGTCTTTTCATTCATGAATGTGGAATCTCCAGTTATTTGAAGTCTTCTTTTATGTCTTTCAACAAAGTTTCACAGTTTTTTGTAAAAAGTTCCTAATTATTCTAGTAGTTACTTCTGGCATACAAAACACTACTGATTTCTATAGACATCCTCTGTATCCGGCAACACTGTTTTACACCATTGTTTCTAATAGTTTGTCCACTGAATGACTTGTGTTTTCTGTTTAGTTAATCATACTACCAAGAAATGATGACAGCTGTGCCTCTTCCTTTTAATCCCTTTTCCCCACAGCATTGATTAGGGTCCAAGCACAAAGACAGAACAAAGATGGATAGTGGTGCTGACAACAGGGGTCCTCATCTTGTTCCTGATTTAAATGGCAATGTTGCTAGAGTCTCTCCTTAAGTACGCTGTTTGCTGTAGGTTATGGTGGATATCCTTAAAGGGGTTTTAAAAGCTTGTTCTATCCCTTATTTCTAAGACCACCTTCTTCTTTTGTTTTGTGTTTTAGAAACAAGTAATTTTATCAGGTACATACTCCGTATTTACTGAGAAGAGCGTAAGCTTTTTCTAGCTTAATCTATGAATGACCTGAATTATACTGACATTTGCTAATATCAAGTCATCTTTGTATTACTGGGATAAATTCTACTTTGTCATAATTCTGTTGAGTTTTTAAAGTGTATTTTTGCTAATATCCAATACATGAGAACATTCTTATTAAGAATTTTGGAATCTGTGCTTGTAAATGAGAATAGCTACATTGTTTCTTTTCTGATACTAGCCTTTGTCTGGTTTGGGAATCAAAGATGTGCTACCTTCAGAAAATGAGTTGGACAGCAGTCTTCATCATCATCTATTCTGATACAATTTGTATAAAATTATCTATTCCTTGATCCTATGTGTATGTTTTAAGTTAAAAACAGGAGCCAAAAACTAAAAACAAACAAAAATCACTCTAAATCTGGTGGTATAAAGCCATTCTTACAACTACATAAACTTTATTTACCAGTTTTTCCTCAGCTGGAGTTATACCCCAAACAAACATTCAATAAAACTTTTTCAGCTTTCTTAAAATTACTTCCCCCAAGATGTTTTCTAAGTCCTTCCCATTATTGACTCTCATAGCATCCTGCACTCACCCTTCATAGCACTTACCAATTAGACACTTATGTATTTGTATTGTGTATTTTTGGTGCTGAGTTCAGCGCTTAACATAGTTGAAGCATGAATATTTTTAACTGTTTTTGAAAATATATTTACTAATATAAAAGCTTCATATTTTTAAAATATGAGTCAAAAATTTTATCCAATAAAAAGTATATAAAAAAGAAGAAATAAAGGACAAAGAAGCAAATAATGCTTTCAATACTTCCCCCCAAAATAAAAGTGTATGCTTCACCCTTTCACAAAATATTAACGGGCACCTGCCTAAACCCTGTACAACTTGTATACTGAGGCTTTGAACCAAACTGCAGACTAGTATGAAACTGTGGCCAGGAGTAAGCCATATGCTTAATCTTGCAATTAATTTGCATAGGTACCTTGTCATGCACAAAAATATCTTAGTGATAAAGCTGAAGAGACAGTGCACTTTGCCCTTTCCTTTAAGAAATGGTTTTCAATTTATTTTCTGCTTCCAGGGGGGCCACATGCCAAACATACTTCTGCCATTACTTCTCTCCACAAACTAATAACTGTGTACCTTTCCCCCTCATCCACTCCCAACAACAACCAATGCAGAATTACTGTCCTACAGAGCATATTATACAAATTATCTCCTCTGAAGATATTTTAATCACTGAACTCAGGCAGGAGGCTTCACCCAGGGTGAAGTCTATTCAATTATAGACTATATTCTATGCCTCTTTTTCTAAGATAATTCTTATGTATAGGTGTGGCTAAAAAAAAACCCATGTAACTAAAGAGTCAACAAACTGAATAAGTAAAAACTATTCTCTGCTTTATGGTTTTAGTCACTGTTGAGATAATCTGTTGTTTATTCATTACTTGAATACCAGTGTCAGGCCCTCAAAGACAAAAGTAACATTGTTTACTCACTCAAAGACCTTAAAATTTAGTAGAGAAGACAAAAATGTAACAAGTAGTTACAACACACAGTAGTCTATGACAAGAGCCACAAGATACCGTATATCTAAATAATATCCTACAAGTCATAAAACACACAAATATTACTGTTGTTTTCCTAATAAACCTGTGAGGTATGATTAACAAACAAATAAAATTTTAAATTTTACAGACAAGGGACTCAAAGCCACAAACAGAATCCACAACAGATCCAGTACTAGAATCCCATCTTCTGACTTCTGACCTAAACTTCTTGTCTCCATATAGCACTGACATTCCGACCAAGGAATGGCTTAAAAAAATCATAACAAAAAACTTAAAGTGTACTAAACAGTACTTAATACTATGCTTTTAACTTCTTAAATGGTTAGACGATAATGATAGTGGTATTACCTTAACATGATCTAAGATCACTAGTGGACCATTAACTCCTGATACTGTCTTGTATGCTGGAAAGAAACACAAAAAAGTCAGTTCTTGTCAAACAGGACAACAGTCTAAATGACCTCTCTGGTACTACCAAAAAGAACCTCTCTCTACTTTATCGTATCTATTATCATATGGAACACTCAAAAAGTATGAAATTTTTCATTGAATTTATAAAATATGCCTGCATCTGTACAACTTCTCATAATCCCCTTCATCAAACCAAAAACATGTTTAATTCTTACTATAAGTCACATTGTTTCAAGGACCCAGAATACAAAAACAAAGGTAAAGAGGGAGAGTTCCCACAAGAGTTCACAATTTTATATGGAGAAGGGGGAGGTAAGGGCTCTACCAGAGGTGTGCTGAGGGTCTGTGGGAGCACAGGAAAGACCCTGCAATGGTTCTCACTTAGAAGAGAAAAGAAAAAGCTTTACAGAAAAGGTAGCACTTAGCAAAGTAGATAGAGAAGGAGAAGGGAATCCTTAACTTTAAGCAGAAGTGACAAAACTCAATAAAGAAATCTGACAAAATGTAGTCTGTTAAGATAAAATGCCATGATTAAATAGTATCATAAAAACTATGAAAAAAAAAGGAGTTTATGAAGGGGGATGGAATGAAAGGTCAGAGATCATATAAGTATCCTTTAAAAAAAAAAAAGTCAAACGTTACTGTCATTGTAGAAGCTTTTATTTTCTACTGCAAATTATGCCCTAGCAACAAACTACCCAAATCTCTCACTTTAGAAAGGAGGTAGCTGTCATTGAATTGTATCACACCTACATACATGCCGAGTATAATGAATGGTAATCAGGTATAAATCAGAACAGTCAGGAAAGCAATTCTAACAATGTCAGAATTAACTAAATTTCATGATCAGAAAAGCTGAAAAAACAAATGAAGTAAGTGTATACAAGACCTAAAATAATGTATAAGAAGCTGTCAACCAACTGGGAATTTTTCACTTGCTTGATTTCTTATGATGTCTTAGACAGAAATTTCTGGCATGAATGTAGACTCCCAAGAATGAGGAAACCATTTAATAACCAGTCTTCAGAATAAACCGGGCTTCAGAATTTAAAAACATAATTTCTTTAGCCAGGAAGCAAGTGCCCTGGTAGAAACACTGAGACAGGGCAGGCGAGCACTGTCACGAACCCTAGTCTTTCATACTGAGGACCTTTAAATCCTCACACTAAATATTTGCTTGAAGACATTTGTAATTGTAATGATCAACAGAGGCTCCTAATTACTTCTTTTTTTTTCAACCTTAGATAAAAAGCAAGTCACAAATTTTAAATGTTAAGTTACTTGAATGGATGGCAATGTAAACAAATTAATCATGCCTCCAAGATTATTAGAAATATCCCAGTTGTTGGGGCTTCCCTGGTGGCGCAGTGGTTGAGAATCTGCCTGCTAATGCAGGGGACACGGGTTCGAGCCCTGGTCTGGGAAGATCCCACATGCCGCGGAGCAACTAGGCCCGTGAGCCACAACTACTGAGCCTGCACGTCTGGAGCCTGTGCTCCGCAACAAGAGAGGCCACGATAGTGAGAGGCCCGCGCACCGCGATGAAGAGGGGCCCCGGCTCGCCGCAACTAGAGTAAGCCCTCGCACAGAAACGAAGACCCCACACAGCCCAAAAAATAAATAAATAATTAATTACAAATAAATATCCCAGTTGTCATATATTCTGCTACTTTTATGTTAATCCTCCCCATTGTTTTAAAATAATCTAATACTCTTAAAAATAAGTCCTACCCGGGCTTCCCTGGTGGCGCAGTGGTTGAGAGTCTGCCTGCCAATGCAGGGGACACAGGTTCAAGCCCAGGTCCGGGAAGATCCCACATGCCACAACTACTGAGCCTGTGCGTCTGGAGCCTGTGCTCCGCAACAAGAGAGGCCACGATAGTGAGAGGCCCGCGCACTGCGATGAAGAGTAGACCCCGCTCACTGCAACTAAAGAAAGCCACGAAGCAACGAAGACCCAACGCAGCCAAAAATAAATAAATAAAATAAATTTATAAAAATAAGTCCTACCCCTAAAACAATTTCTTCATTGTTCTCTTTTATTTTATTTTTATTTTTGGCCTCGCCACACGGTTTGCAGGATCTCAGCTTCCCGACTGGGGATTAAACCCACGCCATGGCAGTGAAAGGGCCAGGTGAGTCCTAACCACTGGACCTCCAGGGAATTCCCTCATTGTTCTCATTTTAAAAGACTCCAAATATTTTTTCAATTACTTTCTAAAATTGATATGTGGATATGCAAAGTGAACTACATTAGAAACATGTTTTCTTTAATTTTTGCCACTTTGATTACTATGTGTCTCGGCATGTTTCTCCTTGGGTTTATCCTGTATGGGACTCTCTGTGCTTCCTGGACTTGGGTGGCTATTTCCTTTCCCATGTTAGGGAAGTTTTCAACTATAATCTCTTCAAATATTTTCTCTGGTCCTTTCTCTCTCTCTTCTCCTTCTGGGACCCCTATAATGCAAATGTTGTTGCGTTTAATGTTGTCCCAGAGGTCTCTTAGGCTGTCTTCATTTCTTTTCATTCTTTTTTCTTTAGTCTGTTCCGCAGCAGTGAATTCCACCATTCTGTCTTCCAGGTCACTTATCCGTTCTTTTGCCTCAGTTATTCTGCTACTGATTCCTTCTAGTGTAGTCTTCATTTCAGTTATTGTATTGGTCATCTCTGTTTGTTTGTTCTTTAATTCTTCTAGGTCTTTGTTAATCATTTCTTGCATCTTCTCAATCTTTGCCTCCATTCTTATGTCGAGGTCCTGGATCATCTTCACTATCATTATTCTGAATTCTTTTTCTGGAAGGTTGCCTATCTCCACTTCATTTAGTTGTTTTTCTGGGGTTTTTTCTTGTTCCTTCATCTGGTATATAGCCCTCTGCCTTTTCATCTTGTCTATCTTTCTGTAAATGTGGTTTCTGTTCCACCGGCTGTAGGACTGTAGTTTTTCTTGCTTCTGCTGTCTGCCCTCTGGTGGTTGAGGCTATCTAAGAGGCTTGATGGGAGGCTCTGGTGGTGGGTAGAGCTGACTGTTGCTGTGGCGGACAGAGCTCCGTAAAACTTTAATCCACTTGACTGTTGATGGGTGGGGCTGGGTTCCCTCCCTGTTGGTTGTTTTGCCTGAGGCAACCCAACACTGGAGCCTACCTGGGCTCTTTGGTGGGGCTAATGGCACACTCTGGGAGGGCTCACGCCAAGGAGCACTTCCCAAAACCTCCGCTGCCACTGTCCTTGTCCCCACGGTGAAACAGAGCCAGCCCCCGCCCCTGCAGGAGACCCTCCATCACTAGCAGGTAGGTCTGGTTCAGTCTCCCCCAGGGTCACTGCTCCTTCCCCTGGGTCCCGATGCGCACACTATTCTGTGTGCGCCCTCCAAGAGTGGGGTCTCTGTTTCCCCCAGTCCTGTCGAAGTCCTGCAGTCAATTCCCACTAGGCTTCAAAGTCTGATTCTCTATGAATTCCTCCTCCCATTGCCGGACCCCCAGGTTGGGAAGCCTGACGTGGGGCTCAGAACCTTCACTCCAGTGGGTGGACTTCTGTGGTATAAGTGTTCACCAGTCTGTGAGTCACCCACCCAGCAGTTATGGGATTTGATTGTACTCTGATTGTGCCCCTCCTACCGTCTCACTGTGGCTTCTCCTCTGTCCTTGGACATAGGGTATCCTCCTTGGTGAAGTCCAGTGTCTTCCTGTCGATGATTCTCCAGTAGCCAGTTGTGATTCTGGTGTTCTCACAAGAGGGAGTGAGAGCACGTCCTTCTACTCCGCCATCTTGGTTAATCAATATATATAAACATACGTATACATACATACCACATCTTTATCCATTCATCTGTCGATGGGCATTTAGGTCGCTCCCATGTCTCGGCTATTGTAAATAGTACTGGTATGAACATTGAGGTGCATGCATCTTTTCGAATTAGAGTTTTCTCTGTATATATGCCCAAGAATGGGATTGCTGGATTATATGGTAACTCTATTTTTAGTATTTTAAGGAACCTCCATATTGTTTTACATAGTGGCTGTACCAATTTACATTCCCACCAGCTGTGTAGGAGGTTTCCCTTTTCTTCAAAACCTTTCCAGCATTTATATTGGCAGACTTTTTAATGATGGCTATTCTGACTGGTGTGAGGTGATTGTAGTTTTGATTTGCATTTCTCTAATAATTAATGATGTTGAGCATCTTTTCATGTGCCTGTTGGCCATCTGTATGTCTTCTTTGGAGAAATATCTAGTTAGATCTTCTGCCCAGTTTTTGATTGGGTTGCTTGTTTTTTTGTTATTGAGTTGTAGGAGCTGTTTGTGTATTTTGGAAATTAAGCCCTTGTCAGTCTCATCATTTGCAAATATTTTCTCCCAGTCCATAGCTTGTCTTTTTGTTCTGTTTATGTTTTCCTTTGCTGTGCAAAAACTTTTAAGTTTGTTTTGTTGTGTTTTAACTTGCACGAGTTCCATCCTCCACTCTCCAGATCCATGGTAGCTTTGAAAACTAACAGCCCCCAATCACAGTGAAAACCAGCAGCCTGCCAGCCACTGGAAGGATCAGAACAAGTTTGGAGATTTTTCAAAGCTCCATTACCAGAGAATTATCATGACTTGATCTGACCAGTGGTTCCCTGGAAACCCTGCTTTGAGGACTAACTTTATTTGACCTTAGAGCTCAGTGTGAAAAGCCTTCTTTGGGGGTGTTTGTCAAGAACAATTACAGGCAATTGTTTACATTTGCAGTGACCTGAGGCAGTGAATAATAGTGGGGGCAAACAATAGACCAGCCAAATAGTGTAAAAGGAAAAACTGGGTAATGAGATGTTCATAAGGGTTTGAAAAGTTGCTAGGAAGCTAAAAGTCCCCTAATGCCTAAGAATAAAAAAAGGAAAATAAAAACTTCTCCCAGTTTTCTCAGATTGATTCCGTGTTTAGGCACTCCTTTATTGCATAGCCAGGCCAATTACAACTCTGCCTTCACCTTCACTTCCTGTTTGTGCTGAGCCTAGAGATCAGCCAGAGATGAAAGCTCAGAATCTTCTCAGGTCTTTTCTGAGCATGTGCCACGCCCAGGTTATATGCATGTCTTTCCAAATTACCCACTATACACAGGCACTTTTGAAAGCCCTAATTTCCCTAAGGAAGTCTTTCCCTAGCTTTTCTTCCCAGGCTTTTGCGTATTTATTATTTTCCTCAACTGTAATCCTTTGCCCTGGGCTGAAGAAGTTTGTTCATTTGCCTTACAATGTTTCTGAGGAATGCCATCTGTGTAGTCAATTTTTTGGCCTGAGAGAATTCCAAATTAGATGAAACAGACAGGCACCTTCTACCAGTCTTTCAGGTAGTATCCAAGACAGGTCAAAGCAGACAAACACAATTCTTTGCAAGTAAGGTCTTCTCTGCTCCCTCTAGAACCAGGGACCAGGGTCCCATGCTGGGAATGAAAGCTTCTTTTCTCAAGACCGCTGCCAAGCTGATGAAGGGTGTAGGTCAAGTACAAGTAAAAATGTTGCAATGCTTTCCTACCATTTTAAAGTTGATTTTTTCTTGATTCAGCCTTCTCTTGGTTGCTATAAACCTGTTTTCAACAATTCTGACTAAGTTGATTCTTATCACTTTTACTCGATTTTTCAGTGTTTCTATTGAGGCTTAGGCCCCTGGAACTATCTACGCTGACATTTTTGCTCATGTCACCCCTTTACTGAGGTAGATCTGTTACCAATGAATTCTTTGTTTTTGTATAGCTCAAAATATGTTAATTTTTCTTCATCTTTGAAGGATAGTTTTGTTGGATATAGAATACTTCATTTGACAAGCTTTTTTTCCTCTCAGCACTTGAATATATCCTCATACTGAGACAAGATGGAAGGAGGCAGGGCACAATCATTAAAAGAATGACATAGCCATTGAGAAGAATGGGATACGACAAAACATGGTTAGAACTGATTAGGTCCAAGATGGCAGAAGGTTCAACTTCCAGTAGACCTTGAGCCTCATTATATGCTCATTGTAATACATTAGCATGCTAAGTGACACACCCACAGGTGCCATGACAGTTCCAAGGCTGACCATAAAAGGCCAAAAAGTGGGCAGTGGCCCATGTCATGGAAATCCCTGCCTCTTCCCCAAAACAGTTGGAATAATCCTCCCACTTGTTAGTCTATGAAATTACCCAGCCCATAAAACTAACAACCCCATACCTCGGGGCCACTCTCACTTTCTTAGATGGCCTGCGTTCTGTCTGTTGAAGGTGTATCACTTTAGATAAACTCACTTTCACTTTACAATGGCTTGCTCTTGAATTCTTTCCTGCGTGAAGCCAGGGACCCTTTCTTGGCAGCCCATCCCAGGAACTCACCTGAGACCTGAGACCTGACCATCCTCTTATGCCCCATTTTCCTGCAATACTACTGCATCTGGCCTCCATGGTTTCCGATGAGAAATCAGCTGTTAATATTATTGAGGATGAAAAAATTGAACTTCATCAAAATTAAAAACTTTTGTGCACCAAATGAGATTATCAAAAGGTGAAAAGATAACCTTATAGAATAGAAGAAAATATTTGCAAATCACATACCTGATAAGTGTTTGGTATCCAGAATATATAAATAACTTTCATAACTCAACAACAAAAAGCAACTCTCTTAAAAAATGGGCAAAAGACTTGAATAGACATTTCTCCAACATGAAAATTGTTCAACATCATTAGTCATTAGGAAAATGAAAATCAAAACCACAATGAGATACCACTTCACACCCACTAGGATGGCTAAAATTTTAAAAAAAAGAAAGAAAAAAATAACAAGTGTTGGTAAGGATGTGCAGAAATTGGAACCTTTGTACATTGCTGTAGGGAGTATAAAATGGTTCAGTCATTGTGTAAAAACAGTTTGACAGTTCCTTGAAAAGTTAAAAACAGAACTCCATACAACCCAGCAATTCCATTCCTAACTATAGACTCAAACTAATTGTAGACAGGGGTTCAAACAAAAACCTGAGCACAGATCTTTACAGCAGTATTATTTATAATAGCCAAAAGATGGAAACAACCCAAATGTCCATCAACAGATAAGTGGATAAACAAATTGTAATATATACATACAATGAAATGTTATTCAGCCATAAAAAGGAATGAAGTACTCATAAATGCTACAATGTGGGTGAATAGTTAAAAGCTAGCTAGGGCCTTCCCTGGTGGTGCAGCGGTTAAGAATCCACCTGCCGATGCAGGGACACGGGTTCAAGCCCTGGTGCAGGAAGATCCCACATGCCATGGATGCAACTAAGCCTGTGCACCACAACTACTGAAGCCCGCATGCCTAGAGCCCATGCTCCACAACAAGAGAAGCCACCACAATGAGAAGCCCGTGCATTGCAACAAAGAGTAGCCCCCACTCGCCACAACTAGAGAAAAACCCATGCACAACAACAAAGACCCAACACAGCCAAAAATAAAAATAAACAAAATAAATAAATAAAAAAAATAAAAGCTATGCTAAATGAAAGAAGTCATACACAAAAGATGATGTAGTTTACAATTCCATTTATATGAAATATCCATAGGTAAACATATAGACACAGAAGACGGATGGTTATGAGGAGTTAGAATAGGGGAGAATGGAAGTGACTGTGCAGTGGGTATGTGGTGTTTTTTGAGGTGATGAAAATGTTTTGGAACTTATAGGTACTGGTTGCACAATATTGTGAATGTACTAAAGGAAACTGACACATTAGACCACATAGACTTAATTGATATTTATAGAGCATTCCATCCAAAAGCAGCAGGATACACATTCTTTTCAAGTGCACATGAAACATTCTCCAGGATAGATCACATGCTGGGCCACCAAGCAAGCCTTGGTAAATTTAAGAAAACTGAAATCATATCAAGCATCTTTACTGACCACAACACTATGAGGCTAGAAATCAACTATAAGCAAAAAAACTGCAAAGAACACAAACATGTGAAGGCTAAATGACATGCTAATAAACAACCAATGGATCACTGAAGAAATCAAAGAGGAAGTCAAAAAATACCTAGAGACAAATGAAAATGAAAACATGATGATCCAAAACCTATGGGACACAGTAAAAGCAGTTCTAAGAGGGAAGCTTATAGTGATACAAACTTACCTCAGCAAACAAGAAAAATGTCAAATAAACAACCTTATGTTACAACTAAAGCAACTAGAGAAAGAACAAACAAAACCCAAAGTTAGTACAAAGAAAGAAATCATAAAGGTCAGAGCAGATATAAATGAGACTAAAAAAACAATAGAAAAGATTAATAAAACTAAAACCTGGTTCTTTGAAAAGTTAAACAAACTGACAAATCTTTAGCCAGACCTATCAGGGAAAAAAAGGGAGAGGGCCCAAATCAATAAAATTAGAAACGAAAAATACACAGAAGTACAAAGGACCATAAGACACTACTACAGGCAACTATTCAATATATGCCAATAAAATGGACAACCTAGAAGAAATGGACACATTCTTAGAAAGGTACAATCTCCCAAGACTGAACCAGAAAGAAATAGAAAATATGAACAGAGCAATCACCAGTAATAAAATTAAATCAGTAATTTAAAAACTCCCACCAAGCAAAAGTCCAGGACTATATGGCTTCACAGGTGAATTTTACCAAACATTTAGAGAAGACTTCACAGATATCCTTCTGAAACTATTCCAAAAAATTGCAGAGGAAGAAACCCTTCCCAACTCATTCTATGAGGCTACCATCGCCCTGATAGCAAAAACCAGACAACGATGTCACAAAAAAAGAAAATTACAAGCCCATATCACTGATGAACATAGATGCAAAAATCCTCAATGGAATACTAGCAAACCAACTCCAACAATACATTAAAATGATCATACATCATGATCAAGTGGGATTTATCCCAGAGATTCAAAGATTTTTCAATATCCACAAATCAATCAATGTGATACACCACATTAACAAATTCAAGAATAAAACCCATATGATCATCTCAAAAGATGCAGAAAAAAATTGACAAAATTCAACAACCACTTATGATAAAAAACTCTTCAGAAAGTGGGCATAGAGGGAATATACCTCAACATAATAAAGGTCGTATATGACAAACCCACAGCTACCGTCGTACTCAACAGTGAAAAACTGAAAGCATTCCCTCTAACTTCAGGAACAAGACAAGGATGCCCACTCTCACCAATTTTAGTCAGTATAGTATTGGAAGTCCTAGTCACAGCAATCAGAGAAGAAAAAGAAATAAAAGGAATCCAAATTGGAAAAGAAGAAGTCAAACTGTCACTGTCTGCAGATGACATGATGCTATACATAAAAAATCCTAAAGACACCGCCAGAAAACTCCTAGACCTCAGCGGTAAAGTGCTGGATACAAAATTAATATACAAAAATCTGTTGCATTCCTATACACTAACAATA
The DNA here is from genome assembly GCF_028021215.1 of Eschrichtius robustus. NCBI lineage: Eukaryota > Metazoa > Chordata > Mammalia > Artiodactyla > Eschrichtiidae > Eschrichtius > Eschrichtius robustus. The sequence goes on along the minus strand of NC_090833.1, from coordinate 101,480,180 downwards.
AAATACCAGAAAGAGAAATTAAGGAAACAGTCCCATTTACTATGGCATCAAAAAGAATAAAATACCTAGGAATAAACCTACCTAAGGAGGCAAAAGACCTGTACTCCAAAAACTATAAGATGCTGATGAAAGAAATTGAAGATGACACAAACAAATGGAAAGATCTACTCTTCTTGGATTGGAAGAATCAATATTGTTAAAATGACCATACTACCCAAGGAAAGCTACAGATTCAATGCAATCCCTATCACATTACCAATGGCATTTTTCACACAACGAGAACAAAAAAATTTTTAACTTCTATGGAAACACAAAAGATCCTGAATAGCCAAAGCAATCTTGAGAAAGAAGAACAGAGCTGGAGGAATGACACTACCTGACTTCAGAAAAGCTACAGCAATCAAAACAGTATGGTACTGGCACAAAAAACAGACATATAGATCAATGGAACAGGATAGAAAGCCCGGAAATAAACCCATGCACTTATGATCAATTAATCTATGACATGGGAGGCAAGAATATACAGTGGAGAAAAGGCAGTCTGTTCAACAAGAGGTGCTGGGAAAACTGGACAGCTACATGTAAAAGAATGAAATTAGAACATTCTCTAACACCATATACAAAATAAGCTCAAAACAGATCAAAAACCTAAACATAAGACTGGATACTATAAAAGTCCTAGAGGAAAACATAGGCAGAACATTCTTTGACATAAATCACAGCTATATTTTTTTAGATCCCTCTCCTAGAGAAATGGAAATAAAAGCAAAAAGAAATAAATGGGACCTAATTAAACTTAAAAGTTTTGCACAGCAAAGGAAACCATTAAATAAGTTCAGTGAAGTTGCAGGATAAAAAATCAAAACAAAAATCAGATTTCTCTACACTAACAATGAACAATTTGAAAGATAATTGAGAAACAATTCCACTTACAATAAATAGCACCAAAAATAGTAAAATATTTAGAAATAAACCTAATTAAGGAGGTGAAGGACTAGTACACTGAAAACTATAAAATATTGTTGAAAGAAATTAAAGAAGACACAAATAAATGGAAAGACATGCTATGTTCATGAATTGAAAATTTTAATGTTGTTAATAGGTAAATGCTTGCCAAAGAGATCTATAGATTTTATGCAATCCCTTTCAAAAACCCAACAGAGGTTTTTGCAGAAATAAAATTCATATGAAATCTCAAGGGACCCCAAATAGCCAAAAAAATCTTGAAAAAGAAGACCAAAACTAGAGAAATCACCATCCCTGATTTCAAAATATACTAAAAAGTTACAATAATCAAAACAGTGTGGTACTGGCATAAAGAGATATATATATATATATATATATGGAACAGAATAGACAACCCAGAAATAAGCCCTCACATATAGGATCAAATGATTTTTGACAAGAGTGCTGAGACCATTCAGTGAGAAAGGGCCAGTCTCAAGGACCCAAAAAGTTGGAGGACTCCACATTACCACATTTCAAAATATACCATAAAGCTACAGTAATGAAGATTCTGTGGTACTGGCATAAGAATAGACATAGAGATAAAGGAAATAGAATTAAGTGTCCATAAAAAATTCATACATTTATGGTCAATTGGTTTTCAACAAGTGTGCCAAGAAAATTCAATGGGCAAATAGTGCTAAGAACAATTGAATAGCCACATGCAAAAGAATGAAGTTGGACCCTTATCTCACAGCATACACACAAATTAATAGATCATAGGCATAAATGTAAGAAGTAAAACTATAAAGCTTTGAGAAAACAGATGTAAATCTTCAGATTGGGCAATGTTTTCTTAAATATGACAACTAAAGCACAAGCAACCAAAGAAAAAAACTGATAAATTGTATTTCATCAAACAAAAGTAAAAGCTTTGGGTTTCAAAAGACACTATCAAGAAAGATAAAAGAAAATGCACACAATAGGAATTTTTTTCAAATCCTGTATCTTAGGGATGTGTATCTGGAATATATAAAGAACTCTCTTACAAATCAATAACAAATAAATAATCCAATTTAAAATGGGCTAAGGATCTGAGTAGACATTTCTCCAAAGAAGGTATATAAATGGCCAATAAGCACATGAAAAGATTCTCAACAACAGCAGACATTAAGGAAATACAAATTTTATTCACATATTATTTATTTTTGGCTGCATTGGGTCTTCGTTGCTGTGTGCAGGCTTTCTCTAGTTGCGGCGAGTGGGGGCTACACTTCATTGAGGTGCACGGGCTTCTCATTGTGGCGGCTTCTCGTTGCAGAGCACAGGCTCTAGGCACGCAGGCTTCAGTAGTTGTGGCACGCAGGCTCAGTAGTTGTGGCTCACAGGCTCCAGAGTGCAGGTTCAGTACTTGTGGTGCACAGGCTTAGTTGCTCTGCGGCATGTGGGATCTTCCCAGACCGGGGCTCGAACCCGCGTCCCCTGCATTGGCAGGCAGATTCTTAACCACTGTGCCACCAGGGAAGTCCCAAGGAAATAAAAAATTTAAAAACCAATATGTCACTGATGAACACAGATGCAAAAATCCTCAACAAAATACTAGCAAACAGGGCTTCCATGGTGGCACAGTGGTTGAGAATCTGCCTGCCAGTGCAGGAGACACAGGTTTGAGCCCTGGTCTGGGAAGATCCCACATGATGGAGAGCAACTAAGCCCATGTGCCACAACTAGTGAGCCTGCACTCTAGAGCCCACGAGCCACAACTACTGAAGCCCGCACACCTAGAGCCTGTGCTCCACAACAAGAGAAGCCACCACACTGAGAAGCCCGCGCACTGCAGTGAAAAGTAGACCCCCTCGCCACAACTAGAGAAAAGCCTGAGCACAGCAACAAAGACCCAATGCATCCAAAAATAAATAAATAAATTTATTAAAAAAAATAAATACTAGCAAACAGAATCCAACAGCACATTAAAAGGATCATACACCATGATCAAGTGGGGTTTATCCCAGGAATGCAAGGATTCTTCAATATATGCAAATCAATCAATGTGATAAACCATATTAACAAATTGAAGGAGAAAAACCATATGATCACCTCAATAGATGCAGAAAAAGCTTTTGACAAAATTCAACACCCATTCATGATAAAAACCCTCCAGAAAGTAGGCATACAGGGAACTGACCTCAACATAATAAAGGCTATATATGACAAACGCACAGCCAACATCATTCTCAATGGTGAAAAACTGAAAGCATTTCCTCTAAGATCAGGAACAAGACAAGGTTGTCCACTCTCACGACTATTATTCAACATAGTTTTGGAAGATTTAGCCAAAGCAATCAGATACGAAAAAGAAATAAAAAGAATCCAAATCGGAAAAGAAGTAAAGCTGTCACTGTTTGCAGATGACATGATACTATACACAGAGAATCCTAAAGATGCTACCAGAAAACTACTAGAGCTAATCAATGAATTTGGTAAAGTAGCAGGATACAAAATTAATGCACAGAAATCTCTTGCATTCCTATACACTAAGGATGAAAAATCTGAAAGACAAATGAAGGAAACACTCCCATTTACCATTGCAACAAAAAGAATAAAATACCTAGGAATAAACCTACCTAGGGAGACAAAAGACCTGTATGCAGAAAACTATAAGACACTGATTAAAGATGATACAAACAGATGGAGAGATATACCATGTTCTTGAAATGGAAGAATCAACATTGTGAAAATGACTATAATAACCAAAGCAATCTACAGATGCAAAGCAATCCCTATCAAACTACCAATGGCATTTTTCACAGAACTAGAACAAAAAATTTCACAATTTGTATAAAAACACAAAAGACCCCAAATAGCCAAAGCAATCTTGAGAAAGAAAAACGGAGCTGGAGGAATCAGGCTCCTGGACTTCAGACTATACTACAAAGCTACAGTAATCAAGACAGTATGGTACTGGAACAAAAACAGAAACATAGATCAATGGAACAGGATAAAAAGCCCAGAGATAAACCCACACACCTATGGTCACCTTATTTTTGATAAAGGAGGCAAGAATATACAATGGAGAAAAGACAGCCTCTTCAATAAGTGGTGCTGGGAAAAATGGACAGCTACATGTAAAAGAATGAAATTAGAACACTCCCTAACACCATACACAAAAATAAACTCAAAATGGATTAAAGAGCTAAATGTAAGGCCAGACACTATCAAACTCTTAGAGGAAAACATAGGCAGAACACTCTATGACATATATCACAGCAAGATCCTTTTTGACCCACTTCTTAGAGAAATGGAAATAAAAACCAAAATAAACAAATGGGACCTAATGAAACTTAAAAACTTTTGCACAGCAAAGGAGACCATAAACAAGACGAAAAGACAACCCTCAGAATGGGAGAAAATATTTGCAAATGAAGCAACTGACAAAGGATTAATCTCCAAAATACACAAGCAGCTCATGCAGCTCAATAACAAAAAAACAAAAAACCCAATCCAAAAATGGGCAGAAGACCTAAATAGACATTTCTCCAAAGAAGATATACAGATTGCCAACAAACACATGAAATGATGCTCAACATCACTAATCATTAGAGAAATGCAAATCAAAACTACAATGAGGTATCACCTCACACTGGTCAGAATGGCCATCATCAAAATATGTACAAACAATAAATGCTGGAGAGGGTGTGGAGAAAAGGGAACCCTCTTGCACTGTTGGTGGGAATGTAAATTTATACAGCCACTATGGAGAACAATATGGAGGTTCCTTAAAAAACTAACAATAGAACTACCATATGACTCAGCAATCCCACTACTGGGCATATACCCTGAGAAAACTATAATTCAAAAAGAGTCATGTACCACAGTGTTCATTGCAGCTCTATTTACAATAGCCAGGACATGGAAGCAACCTAAGTGTCCATCGACAGATGAATGGATAAAGATGTGGCACATATATACAATGGAATATTACTCAGCCATAAAAAGAAACAAAACTGAGTTATTTGTAGTGAGGTGGATGGACCTAGAGTCTGTCATACAGAGTGAAGTAAGTCAGAAAGAGAAAAACAAATACTGTATGCTAACACGTACATATGGAATCTAAAAAAAAAAAAAAAAAAGGTTCTGAAGAACCCAGAGGCAGGACAGGAATAAAGATGCAGACGTAGAGTATGGACTTCAGGACAAGGGGAGGGGGAAGGGTAAGCTGGGACGAAGTCAGAGAGTGGCATGGACTTATATATACTACCAAATGTAAAATAGATAGCTAGTGGGAAGCAGCCGCATAGCACAGGGAGATCAGCTCAGTGCTTTGTGACCACCTAGAGGGGTGGGAGAGGAAGTGTGGCAGGGAGACGCAAGAGGGAGGAGATATGGGGATATATGTTTATGTATAGCTGATTCACTTTGTTATAAAGCAGAAACTAACACACCATTGTGAAGCAATTATACTCCAATAAAGATGTTTAAAAAAAAAACCCAATGTGATAGCACTTTACACCTATATGGATGGATATATTAAAAAGGCAGACAGTATCGAGTGTTGGCAAAAATGTGGACAAATTGGAATACTCATTCATTGGTAGTGGAAATGTAGAATAGTGCAGCCAACTTGGAAAGCATGAAGTTACAACATGACCCTGCAATTCCACTCTTATGTGTATACCCAAGATTATTTAAAACATCTGTCTACACAAAAACTTGTTGAATGTTCATAGCAGCACTATTCACAATAATCAAAAAGTTAACCCAAATGTCCATCAACACATGAATGGATAAACAAATTGTGGTGTATACATACAGTGGAATATTATTCAGCCCTAACAATAAGGGGGGTGGGGAGTAACTCCTCAGTGAGTATGGGGTTTTCTTTTGGGGCGATGAATATGTGTTGAATGTTTTGATAGAGACAGTGTTTGCACAACATTGTGAAAATACTAAATGCCCCTGAATTGTTTGCTTTAAAATGGTTTGTTTTTTGTGAATTTTATGTAATGTTGTATGAATTTTACCTCAACTTTAAAAGTAAGAAAATGAAATAAAATTGTAATGTGTCACCAAAACAATGAATAAATAGCCCTAAGCTTTAAAGAGAATATTGATGTTTAGGAACTTAAAATGGAATACTTTGTTCATCATAAACCACCACAAAAAAAGTGATCAGCAGTTTACACTGTAAGTATCAAACAGCTCATTGAAAGAATGTATAAACAACTCTTGCAAATTAATGAAAAATAGGCAACATGGCAGAAAAATGGGAGAGTTGGACAAAAGTACAGATGAGTAACTCCTATCATGACATGGAGACTTACAATCTCAGATTCATAGCTCTGAAGGTATAGTAAAACATTCACAAGGGCAGTATTAATTGCTATCATAAGGAAGATAATATTTAACCTGAAGTATTTTTAATACTGAGGTTCAGTATCATGGAAATAACAAATAAAAATATAATCTTACCTCACTAACCTGTGCTTCACCTCTTTATTTTTATTATTTTCTCAAGTTCAGCAAGAAAAGCAGTTGCCATCATCACTCTCCTTCAGTACACTAATCATCCCTCAACATAAAATGGTTATGGTTCAGGTAACTGTGGAAATAAAGAAAGAAAGATGTGTATTAACATTTCTCTTTGAAAAAATCTCATGCAGTTTTACATATCTGTGGTGGGCTGGATAAATTTGTATATGGCAGGAAGAAAAGTGGCAGCCCATTTGCACAGCCCAACCAAAGAAAGAATGTAAATTCCTAAAGAATTTCATGAATAATAATGACAATAAGACATAGAGTACATTTGCAAAATCATGACAAAGGCAGTATACAAATGAAATGGTTTGATTCAGGAAAATTATTAACAACCCTAAATTAAGGAAATTAAATAACAAACCTCATACCACATATCTATCCTATACTGTACTCTATACTTCAGCACTTTCCAAAGTAAAAATAATTATACTTTTTAGGAATTCCAAGCAAGTATCATTAGAAACATAAAAGGCACGATACTCAGAAACAAGAGAATTCTTTCAAATGACCAATACTTAAAGCTTGTATAAACTGTTCACTTACTTTAGGTCAGCAAAATTCAAATTGCTTTACTAGAGCAGCCAACGAAGGGTCACATGGCGAGTTTTTCTATTTGGGAGAATGAAAACTAGTGATCTATATCAGAGTCCTGTGAATTGTTGACATTACTCCACCTGCAATTTCCTGAAACCCTAAGCCTGGGAAATATCCTTTCAGCTTAGTTCCTTAATGTCAGGGCTTCAGAAATGTGGCATCCACCAACTCTTGTGATTATTTCAAGTATGAAAAAAGAATTTAATAAATTATATGCTGGAATTCAAAGCTCTGCATTTGTGGGGAAATCTAATTTCTTAAAGGATGACTTGAAGAAATACTTTGATATTGAGCAATTTTTAAACCTGTTAACGTGAAAAGAATGTTTGTTTGGTAAAACAGCATCATCCTGATCGCAGGTGGCCTTGGCCTGTAGCGGCTTGAAGCAGGATTTCGGTTTCCAGGCAGAGATTGAGGTTGGGCAATGGCAGTGAGAGCGCTGAATCCTAGCCACCACACTGCCAGGGACCAGTGGCCGGTGACAAGTCCCTGGCCCGTCAGCTGTGTGGAAATGAATTTCCACATAGAGACGGAAAGTAGTGAAAAAAAGTGTTTATTAGGAGGAAAAGAGTACAGTACATGTGGATAGACACACAGGTGGGCTCAGAGAGAGAGTCGCTCCCTCGTGGTAGTTTGTATCACTTTTATGGGGCATTTCTTCTGGGCTTCCTTAGACCAATCATCTTGCTTTGCCTGGTTCTGAGTCTGTATTTGGTTTATCTCAGGGTCCTCCCATGTGTGCGTGCGCATCTCTCAGCCAAGATGGATTCTAGTGAAGAGGCCTATAGGTAGTTGACATCACTTACTATGGGGTGGCCCCCCTCCCTTTTTGACCTCCATGGAGCCTTTCTGTGCATGTATAGTCGAGAAGGTCTCCTTGACTTCAAGAATGAGGAACATGTGGTCTTTTATCTCTTATCTGAGCAGGACCCAACCTCCTCCATCATCCTGCTTTTATGGGGTTCCTGCTATTATGGAGTTCCTGTCCACAGGGGAGAAACTGTTCAGCCTGGGACCCATCTACCTCCTGCCTCAATCCCTGAAACAACTTGAAGCCTCAAAACCAACACCATCATTTTATTTTTACTTTAAAATGAAGTAAAATATTAATAATGGCTTAGAGTTGTATAATACAAAATGAGAATAAAAACAAATTTAGGTCACTTCTGAAAGTTGAAAGCCAACCTCTCTGTCTCTATACACACACACACTTTGTATATAAATATAAAATGTGACACAATTTTTCATAATGGAAGAAAAATTGGTGAGAATACATCTGTTAGAGGATTATCAATATTGAGTATTTCCATAAGAATCTAATCAAACCAAGGCTTCTTTGACACAGAATTAATTTTTTGTTCTGGTAGGAAAGAAATCACTAGGATTAGAAAGCAAATATGATGTCCCATAAATTATTAATAGTTCATGAGTAAATAAATATATGTAATAAATTTCATGAAGACACCATTAACAATACCATACAATCAGCCTAGTATGGTGTTCGTCATAAAGTTCCTTGCAAAAACATTGTTAAAGTTTATTAGCCATTATAGTCAAACAACCACAGTGTGTGAACTTTGGCATTTCTGAAAATATCCACAGGGTACCCATATCCTCAGTAATTAACCTCAGTGCAGGTTATGTCCTAATTGGGGGTGGCTTCCAGCATGAACTGAGAGCAGAGGCTCACCCCATGGAGCCAGCTTGGGGCTTGCCAGCTTGGCATCTGTAAACCCAGGACATCTCCATCAGCCCCGAAATGGCTGCCGGCTTCCCTTGTGCTCTCTGGTCAGGGAGAATAAAAACCTTGAGATGCAATGGACTTCAGAGCTCCTCTAGCTCAGCACCTTGTTCAGGAAACTAAAAACAGGCCAAGATATTTTGGCAATTCGAAATTCACCTCTTCCAATTTCCCCTTGAGGATAGCCATCGTAATTTCAAAAAGTGGCGAATATGATCATTTATTTAGGGTATTATATACCTGGAGAGGAACCTGTCCTTTCGTTTCTTCTGCTGTAGTGGACTCTCACTTTTCCAACTCCATCCTGAAATCACATCTGTGAAACCCTTCAGAGAAAAATTTGTAAAATGTTAGCCAACAAAAAAGGTATTACAGTAATTCACTTCTCACTGTAGTAATACTTCCAATCTGAAATCAGTTCTAAGAGGTTTCACAGGAGAACCATTAAACTGCTACCAGTCAGTTGTTCATTGGGCATTTCTATGAAGTCGAATTTCTAGGAATTGGAGATGCGGTGAAATGAACTATGGTACTACAGCTATCATTATCTCATGACCGTTATAAATAAAATCAACTTAAATGTGCCTTTACTAGTGTGAAATGTAGAAAAGTTGGCATTTTAAACGAAAGTATGTAACTTTCTGACAACAGTAATATCTGAGTAAACAAAGTGCTCTATTTCCAGACCATACCAAATGCAAGGTTTACATCTTATTGCTGGAGTAGAAGGAATGAGCATCTTTATTATCATCTCTCATTCTTATGGGAGAAGGCAGGTCTCTAGTCGACCTTTTCTCCTCCCCCCCATCTCAGGATCAAAAATTAAGTTTCCCTGTAGTTGTCACTGGCAATGCTGGAGAGAGTCATTTCAGTAAAATATAACCTTATTTTATTAAATGTTGAAAAAAGTAGCCCTGTGAAGAGAGCCAGAATCCATTCCACAAAATTTCTGCTTCTTCTGGTCTACTCATGAATTTCTTCCCTTGCCCAAGTAAGTAAAGAAATTCTTATGAAATTGCCCTGACACTAACAGAAGGAAAACTGGAAAATTCACAAATATGTGCACACTAACAACACACTCTTAAACAACGAATGGGCCAAAGAAAAGATCGCAAGAGAAGTTAGAAAATACCTTAAGACAAATGAAAACAAAAACATAAACATGCTATACCAAAACTTAATGGGATGCAGTGAGATAAGTTCAGAGGGAAATTTATAGCTTTAAATGCCTACATTAAAAAATATCTCAAATCAGTCACCTAACTTTGCACCTTAAAGCACGAGAAAAAGAAGAGCAAACTAAACACAGAACTAGTAGAAGGAAGGAAATAATAAATATTAGAGTGGAGATAAATAGAGAATAGAAAAACAAGAGGGAAAATAAATGAACCAAATTTATTTTAAAAGAGCAACAGAATTGACAAACCTTTAGCTAGAGTGACCAAAAAAGAGAAAAACTCAAATTACTAAAATCAGAAATGAAAGTGAGGAAATTACTACAGACCTTAGTACTAACGATAGCACTGAACTGTACTCTTAAAAATGGTTAACATGATGAATTTCATTTCATGTAAATTTTACCTTAGTAAAAAAGCCTGTATTTGTGTGGATTCATACCTGGACTCTCTGTTCTGTTCCATTGATCTATGTGTCTATTCTCTCACCATTACCACACTGTCTTAATAACTGTGACTTTACAGTAAGTCTTAAAGTCAAATTTTTTTCTTTTCAAATTTATTTTGGCTACTGTCATTCCTATGACTTTCTATAAAGAGTTTAAAGTTAACTTGTCAATATATACAGTGAGTGATGCTGGGATTTTTATTGGAATTGTGTTAAGTCTATAGATCATTTTTTAAAGAATTGACATTTTAACTATCTTGAGTCTTTCAATCCGTGAGCATGATATACCTCTCCATTTATTTAGATTTTTTAGACATCCTTTGATTTCTTTCATTAGCTTTTTTTAGTTTTAAGTGTACAGCTCCTGCACGTTTGTTAGATTTATATCAAAGTATTTCCTTTTTTTAAAAGAAGCTATTGTAAATGGTATTTAAAAAACAGATTTGGTTTCCTATTTTTCATTAATATTATATAAATTACATTTTAATTTTTGTGCATTGACTTTTTATTATGCAACTTTGCTACAGTCACTTATTCATTCCAGTAGCTTTTAAAATAGATTCTGGAGATTTCTACTTTAACAATCATGTCATCCTTTCCAATCTCTATGCTTTTTTCCCCTTGCTTTATTGCACTGGCTTGTCAACCAACCTATGGTGTTGAATAGGAGTGGTAAAAATATATATCTTTGCTTTGTTCTTGATCCTGGGGTAAAACATTAAATCTTTCACTACTAAGTATGATGTTAGCTATAGAATTTTTTTGTAGATGCTTTCTATTCCTAATTTACTAGAGTTTTAATGTTGAATGGATGTTGAATTTTTCAAGTTCTTTTTCTGTATCAATTGATATAATCATGTGGTTTTAATTATTTTAGTCCAGGGGTCAGCATACTGTGACTCACAGGCCAAATCCTGCCCTTTGACTATTTCTTTAGAGGCCACAAGCCAAAAAATGATTTTTTCATATGTTTAAAGTATTGTAAAAAGAAGAAGAATATGCTATAAAAACTGTATGTCACCCACAAAGCCTAAACTATTTACTATCTGGTTCCCTACTGAAAAACAATTGCCAAATCATCCTTTAGTTGATTAATATAGTGGATTGCATCAATGATCTCTGTCTGTTTAACTAGCTTTGCATCACAAGAAAACCCTCACTTGGTTGTGATGTATTATTCCTTTTATAAATTTCTGGATTTAATTTGCTATAATTTTATTAGAAAATTTTACGTCTATTTTCATAAGGGATATTGATTTGTAACTTTCTTACAAGGCCTTTTAAGGCTAATACCAGCCTCAGAAATGAGTTAGGAGTCTCTCCTTTTCTATTTTTTAATTTGAAAATATTTTCTTAAGAAGCTCTATTTATTTTATATTCATAGAAAAATTGAGGAGACAGTATAAAAGTTACCCCCTGCCCCAACATACACACAGCTTCCCCCACTACCAATGTCTCATACCAGAGAGTACATTTGCAGGTTATTTGATAATCAACCTACACTGACACATCATTATCACCAAAAGTGCATCAAGGTTCACCCTGTGGGTTTTGACAAATGTATAATGACATGTATCACCATTATAGTATCATACAGAACAGCTACGCTGCCCTAGAAATCCTCTGTGCTCCACAAATTTATTTATTCCTCCCTCCTTCTGAACCCCTGGAAACCACTGTTCTTTTTTACTGTCTGCATAATTTTACCTTATCTAGAATTTCATATATTGGAACCATACAGTGCGTAGCTATTTCAGATTGTCTTCTTTCACTTAGTAATAGGCATTTAAGTTTCTTCTATGTCTTTTCATGGCTTGAAAGCTCATTTCTTTTTAGTGCTGAATAATATTCCATTGCCTGGATGTTTCACAGTTTATTTATTTATTCACCTAATGAAGGACAACTTGGTTGCTTTTAAGTTTTTGCAATTATGAATAAAGATGCTATAAACATCATGTGCAGGTTCATAACTTTTCAATTCCTTTGGGTAAATGCCAAGCAGTGCAATTGCTGGATCAAATGGTAGGAGTATGTTTAGTTTTGTAAGAAAGTGCTTAACTGTCTTCCAAAGTGGTGGTACCATTTTGCATTCCCACTAGCAATGAATGAGAGTTCCTCTTGCTCCACATCCTTGTCAGCATTTGGTGTTGTCAGTGTTACAGATTTTGGCCATTCTGATAGGTGTGTAGTAGTATCTTACTGTTGTTTTAATTTGCAATTTCCTAATGACATATAATGTTGAGCATTTTTTTTTTTTTTTTTTATTGCTCTGTTGGGTCTTCGTTTCTGTGCGAGGGCTTTCTCTAGTTGCGGCAAGCGGGGGCCACTCTTCATCGCGGTGCGTGGGCCTCTCACTATTGCGGCCTCTCTTGTTGCGGAGCACAGGCTCCAGACGCGCAGGCTCAGCAATTGTGGCTCACGGGCCTCCGCGGCATGTGGGATCCTCCCAGACCAGGGCTCAAACCCGTGTCCCCTGTATTGGCAGGCAGACTCCCAACCACTGCGCCACCAGGGAAGCCCTTGAGCATTTTTTGCATGCTATTTTGTCATCTGTTTATCTTCCTCAATGATGTATCTGTTCAGGTTTTTTGCCCATGTTTAAATCAGGATGTTCATTTTCTTATTATTTAATTTTAAGAGTTCTTTGTATATTGTGAATTACAGTCCTTCATTGGATAAATTTTATGCAAATATTTTCTTGCAGTCTGTGGCTGTTTTCTTATTCTCTTGACAGTGTCTTTCACAGAGCAGAAGGTTTTTCTTTTTTTTAATTTTTATGAGTCCACCTTATCAATTATTTCTTTCACAGACCATACCTTTGGTGTTGTATCTAAAAAGTTATCACCATACCAAAAGCCATCTAGAATTTTTCTGTGTTAACTCCTAGGAGTTTTATAATTTTGCATTTTATATTAAGGTCTATCATCCATTTTCAGTTAATTTTTTTGAAAGGTCTGTCTCTAGATTCTTATGTTTTTTAATATGTGGCTGTCTAGTTGTTCCAGCACCATTTGTTGAAGAGAGTGTCTTTTCTCCATTTTACCGTTGTATTTCATCAAGATCAGTGATACTTTCACAGAAATATAGTGATATTTATGTGAGTCTCTTTCTGGGCTCTTTATTCTGTTCCAATGGTCTATTTAACTGTTCTATCACCAACACCACACTTGGTTACTATAGCTTTATTGTAAGTCTTGAAGTCAGGCAGTGTCAGTCCTTCTGCTTTGTTCTTCTCCTGCAATACTGGCTATTCTGGGTCTTTTGCCACTCCAGATATACTTTAGAATCACTTAGTTGACATCCACAAAATAACATGCTGGCATTTTAATAGGGATTGCGTTGAATCTATAAATCAAGTTACGAAGAACCAACATCTTGACAAAATTGAGTTTTCCCATCCATGAACATGAAATATCTCTATACTTATTTAGTTCTTTTTTAAATTTGTTTCATCAGAATTTTGTAGTTTTCCTCATATAGATCTTGTATGTATTTTGTTAGATTTACACCTAAGTATTTGTGTTAATGTAAATGGCAATATGTTTTTAATTTAAAATTCTACTTGTTTATTGCTGGGATAAGGAAAGTGTTAACCTTTCGTACATTAACCTTACATCTTTCAAATTTGCTGTAATAATTTATTAGTTCCAGAAATTTTTTTGTTAATTCTTTTGAGTTTTCTATATAGACAATCATGTCATCCATGAACAAAGATAGTTTTATTTCTTCTTTTACACTCTGTATAACTTTTATTTCCCTTTTTTGGTATTATTGAGTTATCTAGAACATCTGGTATGATGTTGAAAAGGAGTGGTGAGAGAGGACATCTGCCTTGTTCCTGCTTTTAGTGGAAAAGCTTAGTTTCTCATCATTAAGTATAATGTTAGCTATCGATTTTGTATAGATGGTCTTTATCAATTTGAGAGTGTTCCCCTCTATTCCTAGTTTGCTAAGAGTTTTTATCAAGAATGAGTATTGGATTTTGTCAAATACTTTTTCTGTATCTATTGATATGATCATGTGATTTTTCTTCTTTAGACTGTTGATGTGATAGATTACATTAATGGATTTCCAAATGATAAACCAGCCTTGCACACCTGGGATAAATCTCACATGGTCATGGTGTATAATTCTTTTCATACATTTTTGGTTTTGATTTGCTAATGTTTTGTTGAGGATTTTTGCATTTGTGTTCATGAGAGATATTGGTCTGTAGTTTTCTTTTGAAGACTATCTGGTTTTGGTTTTAGGGTAATGCTGGCCTCATATAATGAGTTAGGAGGTTTCCCCTCTGTGTCTATCTTCTGGAAGAGATTGTATAAAATTAGCATAATTTCTTCCTTAAATGTTTGAATTCACCAGTGAACCTATCTGAGCCTGCTGCTTTCTGTTTTGGAAGGTTATTAATTGTTGATTCAATTTATTTAATAGATACAGGCCTATTCAGCATCTCTTTCTTCTTGTGTGAGTTTTGGCAGATGTGTCTTTCAAGGAATTACTCCATTTAATCTTGGTTATCAAATTTGTGGCCATAGTGTTGTTCATAGTATTCCTTGATTATCCTTCTACTATCCATGGGATCTGTAGTAATGTCCCTTCTTTATTTTGGATGTTACTAATTTGTATTTTCTCTCTTTTTTTCTTAGTTAGCCTGGCTAGAGGCTCATCAGCTCTATTGATCTTTTCAAAGAACTAGTTTTTGTTTTTAATTGAAGTATAATTGACCTACAACACTATGTTAGTTCCAGGTGTACAACATAGTGATTCAATATTTCTATACATTAGAAAATGTTACTATGATAAATCTAGTTACAATACATTACTATACAAAGATATTACAATATTACTGATTATATTCCACATGCTGTACATTTCATCCTCACAACTCATTTATATTGTAACTGGAAGTTTACACCTCTTAATCTCCTTCACCTATTTCACTCAACCCCCCACCCCCTACCTTATGGCAACCACTATTTCTTCTCTGTATCTAAGAGACTGTTTCTATTTTGTTCATTTGTTCATTTGCTTTTTTTTTTACATTCCACATATAAGTTAAGATTATACATCATTTTTCTTTCTCTGCCTGACTTATTTCACTTAGCATAATAACCTCTAGGTCAATCCATGTTGTCACATCGAAATCACAAAAGATCTCATTCTTTTTTATGGCTGAGTAATATTCCACTGTGTATAATATACCACATCTTTATCCATTTATCTATCGATGGACACTTAGGTTGTTTCCATATCTTGCCTCTTGTAAGTAGTGTTGCAATAAACATAGGGATGCATATATTTTTTCTAATTAATGTTTTTGTTTTCTTTGGAAAAATACCCGAAGTGGAATTGCTGGATCATATAGTAGTTCTATTTTTAACTTTTTAAGGAACCTCCATATTGTTTTCCATAGTGGCTACACCAATTTGTACCACCAACAGTGCACAAGGGTTCCCTTTTCTCTACATCCTTACCAACACTTGTTATTTCTTGTCTTTTTGTAATAGCCATTCTGACAGGTGTGAGGTGATATCTCATTGTGGTTTTGATTTGCATTCCCCTGATATTTAGTAATGCTGAACATCTTTTCATGTGTCTGTTGACCATATGTATGTCTTTGGAAAAATGTCTATTTAGGTCCTCTGCAAATTTTTCAATTGGTATTGGGTTATATGAGTTCTTTTGGGTTATATGAGTTCTTTTGGGTTATATGAGTTCTTTGTATATTTTGGATATTAACCCCTTATTGGATATCATTTGCAAATACCTTCTCCTATTCAGCATGCTGTTTTTTCATTTTGTTAAAAGTTTCCTTTGCTATACAAAAGCTTTTTGGTTTGATGTAGTCCCATTTGTTTATTTTTGCTTTTGTTTCCCTTGCCTGAAGACACATATCCAAAAAAATATTGCTAAGACCAATGTCAAAGAGTGTACTGACTATGTTTTTCTAGATGTTTTATGTTTTCAGGTCTTACGTTTAAGGCTTTAATCCATTTTGAGCTTTTTGGTTTGTTTTTTTTTATGGTGTGAGAAAGTACTCCAGTTTGATTCTTTTTCATGGAGCTGTCCAGTTTACCCAACACCAATAAGTGAAGACACTATCTTTTCCCCATTGTATATTCTCGCCTACTTTGGCATAGAGGAATTGCCCATATAAGTGTGGGTTTAATTCTGGGCTCTCTATTCTGTTCTAACGATTTATGTGTCTATTTTTGTGCCAGTACCATACTGTTTTGATGACTGTAGCTTTGTAGTATAGTTTAAGATCAGGGAGCATGATACCTCCAGCTTTGTTCTTCTTTGTCAAGATTGTTTTGATTATTCTGTGTCTTCTGTGTTTTCATACACATTTTAGAATAATTTATTGCAGTTCTGTGAAAAATGCTGTTGGTATTTTGAAAGGGATTGCACTGAATCTGCAGATTGCCTTGGGTAGTATGGTCATTTTTACCAATATTAATTCTTCCAATTCATGAACACAGTGTATCTTTCCACACAAAAGACCCAAATAGTCAAAACAACCTTGATAAAGAAAACAAAGTTGGAGGTATCATGGTCCCTGATTTCAAACTATACTAAAAAGCTATCATCATCAAAATAGCATGGTAAAGATGGATCTTTTCAATAAGTGGTGCTGGGTCAATTGAATATCCATATGAAAAAATAAATGTGACCTGACACTTACCTCATACCATACATAAAAATCAATTCCATATGGATTGCATACCTAAATGTGAAGAAAAAACAATTAGGCTTCTAGAAGAAAATATATGAGAACCACTTCATGACACACATACAAAAGCTGAAATCTAAAACATGGAATAAGAAAGTGTTGGTATGAATGTGGAACAACAGCAAATCTCATACACTCTTACTGGGAGCATAAATTGGTCCAACCACTTTGGAATACTGTTTGGCAGAGTCTACCAAAGCCAAACACATGCATATCCTATGACCCAGCAATTCTGCTCCTAGGTATATATCTATCAGAAATATGCACATTTATTTACCAAAAGACATGTACTAGAATATTCATAGCACTAATCATAATAGTCCCAAGCTGGAAACTAAATACCTGTTAAAACTGGTGTGGATAAATAAGTTGAGACACAATAAAGTACTATGCAGCAATGAGAATCAATTACCTATAACTACATGTAGTATGGATGAATCTGACAAACACAATACAAAGGAAAATAAAACTACAGTTGACCCTTGAACAACATGGGAGTTAACCCATGTATAACTTATAGTCAACTCTCCATATCCCTGGTTCCTCTGCATCTGCAGATTCAACCAACCACCGACTGTGTAGTACTATACTATTTACTATTGAAAAATAGCCACATATAAGTGAACCCACAGTTCAAAGCAGTGTTGTTCAAGCGTCAACTATATAATATACCACATAACATACTATATGATTTCACGCATGCAGAGTACCAAAAAAAGCAACATTAATCTATGTTCTCAGATGTCAGGATAGTGGTTACTCAGAGAAGTTTGAGACTACAAGGAAGCTGAGAGGGCTTTGGGGGTCCTGGCATTGTTCTCTTTCTTTTTTTTTTTTTTTTTTGTTCTCTTTCTTGATTAGAATGCTGATATCATGAGTATGACCAGATAGTGATATTTCTTTGGGCTTTATGCATGCAATATTGCACTTTTCTGTATGTACACTATTTGTCAATAGAAAGTTTAAAAAATGTTTTCACATCATGGATGTGTCATAATGTATTCAAACATTTCTGTACTTATTGGTCATTCAATTTGTTTCAGCTCTTTTCTTCTACAAATAATGTAAAATAAACATCTCCATACATATTTTATACATATTGGTCCCTTTTTTTTTTTAAACATCTTTATTGGAGTATAATTACTTTACAGTGGTGTGTTAGTTTCTGCTTTATAACAAAGTGAATCAGTTATACATATATATATCCCCATATCTCTTCCCTCTTGCATCTCCCTCCCTCCTACCCTCCCTATCCCACCCCTCTAGGTGGTCACAAAGCACCGAGCTGATCTCCCTGTGCTATGCGGCTGCTTCCCACTAGCTATCTATTTTACGTTTGGTAGTGTATATATGTCCAAGCCACTCTCTCACTTTGTCCCAGCTTACCCTTCCCCCTCCCCGTATCCTCAAGTCCATTCTCTAGTAGGTCTGTGTCTTTATTCCCTTTTAAAGAAATAAATTCTTCGTATATTAAGTGGTTTAAGTCTCCACACTAATATACAACATATGTGACATTTCTTCCAGAAAAGCTGTAAAAACTCAGATTTTCATTTTCACTAGCAATGTTTATATTTTTCCTCTTATATGCTCATTAGAATTTTTTCATGTCTTTTTTCAGTGTGTATATTGAGTTCTTATCCTCATTTATAATAGATTAAGTCATTTTGATTTCCTATATGTTGCAAATACTTTTCCTAATATAGGTACTCTACATTGAATTTGTTTATAGTAGACTTCTGATAAAATTTATGGTGATTTAAAATATGTCCACAAATACTCTGATACCATTCCCTTGAAGAGATGGAGTTTAATTCCTCTATCTTCATCATGGACTGGACTTTAGTGACTTCCTTTTAATGAATAGAATGTGGCAAAGTGACAGTGTTTGACTTCTGATAGTAGGTTATGAAAGGCATTGCCCTCTTCTCTTTCTCTCTTGAATCATTCACTCTGGAGGAAGTCAGCTGTCATGTGGTAAGGAAACTCAAGCAGCCCTGTGAAGTGGCCCACATGGTAAGGAGCTGAGGCCCCCAACCAACAGATATGTGTGTGAACTTTCATGGAAGTGGATCCTCCGGCCCCAGTCAAGCCATATGACTACAGCCCTGGCCTATGGCTTGACCCCAAGGCCACCCGGCTAAGATACTCACAAAGGCCTGGCCTTCAGAAAATATGTGAGATAATAAGTATTTGCCTACTTAAACTGTTGAATTTTGTGGTAAATCTTTTTACAACATATAAGTAAGATATAATTTAAAATTTTTTATTGTTAAACACAATGTATGTGCAAAAGCAAACAAAACATAGATGTACAATTTAACAAAGTATTATAAAGCAAACACTAATGTAATTACTACCCAGCTTAAGAAATTAAAAATTGCAGGTCCCCAAAAAGAATATGAGTGTTCTTTCATGATCAAAACCCTCTTGCTCCAGTTTATGTGCAATCACAATCTTGATTGTCATAGTGATCATTTCTCTGCTTTGCTTTATGGTTTTATCTCCTATGTTTACATCTCTAAACAATACAAGTTAGTTTTTCTTATTTCTGCGTTGCATATAAATGGAATCTATGGAATCATAGATTTACTTTTTTATGCCTTCTTCTGTTCAACCTTTTGTAAGATTCATCAATGTTGTTGTATGGAGCTCTAGTTCGTTTACTTGAATTTCTGTAGAATATTTCCATTGTATGACTCTACTGCAGCATATTTATCCATTTTACTATTTATGAATACTTGGGTTGTTTCTAATTTGGGACTACTATGCTTGCTTTTATGAACAATCTTGTTCATACTGTCATGGTTCATGTGCGCATGAGCTTCTCAAAGTTATATATTCCTAGGGGTGGTGATAGGAATATCACCACTTTACCATTTAATAACAACTTGTTTTCCAAAGGAACGGATTAATATGCACTGCCTCCAATGCTGAATGAGTTCTTGTTGTGACATATCCTCAACAACACTCATAACTCTAAAGGTTTTTAATGTTTGCCAGTCTGAGGGGATAGAGTGGTATCTCACCATAGTTTAATATGTACTTCCTTGAATAATAATGATTTTAAGTAAATTTTCATATCTTTTTGGCCATTTTTATTTTCTCTATTATGAAGCACCACCTATTTTCTATACGTTGCCTGTCTTCTTGTTGAATCAAAGAGATTTAAAATTATATGTTTAAATGTAAAAATATATATATCTATATACATTTTAATCCTTTATTGTTTATATCTTTAGAAAATATTCTCTGACACTCATTACTTTATCTTTCAATTTTTAAATAGTGTTTTAATGTACAGAACTTTTACATTTTAATGTAGTTAAATTATAAATCTATTCCTTATGGGTAGTTATTTTCTGACTGATTTAACCAATTTTATACCACAAAGTGTATATATTTTTATATATATAAAAAATATATATAATATAATATATATTTATAAATATATAATTATAATATAAATGTATTTATTTTATATTTATTATATAAATAACATAATTATAATATTATATATATATAAATATATCTAACTCTAATATATTATATATATAATACATATATATATATATAATTATATTACTCTAGATATATCATGTTCTTGGACTGGAAGAATCAACATTGTGAAAACGACTCTACTACCGAAAGCGATCTACAGAGTCAGTGCAATCCCTATCAAACTACCATTGGCATTTTTCACAGAACTAGAACAAAAAAAAATCTCACAATTCATATGGAAACACAAAAGACCCTGAATAGCCAAAGCAATCTTGAGAACGAAAAACGGAGCTGGAGGAATCAGGCTCCCTGACTTCAGACTATACTACAAAGCGACAGTAATCAAGACAATATGGTACTGGCACAAAAACAGAAATATAGATCAATGGAAAAGGATAGAAAGCCCAGTGATAAACCCACGCACATATGGTCACCTTATCTTTGATAAAGGAGGCAAGAATATACAGTGGAGGAAAGACAGCCTCTTCAATAAGTGGTGCTGGGAAAACTGGACAGCTACATGTAAAAGAATGAAATTAGAATGCTCCCTAACACCATACACGAAAGTAAACTAAAAATGGATTAAAGACCTAAATGTAAGGCCAGATATTATGAAACTCTTAGAGGAAAACATAGGCAGAACACTCCATGACATATATCACAGCAAGATCCTTTTTGACCCACCTCCCAGAGAAATGGAAATAAAAACAAAAATAAACAAATGGGACCAAATGAAACTTAAAAGCTTTTGCACAGCAAAGGAAGCCATAAACAAGATGAAAAGACAACCCTTAGAATGTGAGAAAATATTTTCAAATGAAGCAACTGACAAAGGATTGATTAATCTCCAAAATTTACAAGCAGCTCATGCAGCTCAATATCAAAAAAACAAACAACCCAATCCAAGAATGGTCAGAAGACCTAAATAGACATTTCTCCAAAGAAGATACACAGATTGCCAACAAACACATGAAAGAATGCTCAACATCATTAATTATTAGAGAAATGCAAATCAGAACTACAATGAGATATCATCTCACACCGGTCACAATGGCCATCATCAAAAAATCTACAAACAATAAATGCTGGAGAGGGCGTGGAGAAAACGGAACACTCTTGCACTGTTGGTGGGAATGTAAATTGCTACAGCCACTATGGAGAACAGCATGGAGGTTCCTTAAAAAACTAACAATAGAACTACCATACGACCCAGCAATCCCACTACTGGGCATATACCCTGAGAAAACCATAATTCAAAAAGAGTCATGTACCACAATGTTCATTGCAGCTTTATTTACAATAGCCAGGACATGGAAGCAACCTAAGTGTCCATCAACAGATGAATGGATAAAGAAGATGTGGCACATATATACAATGGAATATTACTCAGCCATAAAAAGAAACAAAACTGAGTTATTTGTAGTGAGGTGGATGGACCTAGAGTCTGTCATACAGAGTGAAGTCAGAAAGAGAAAAACAAATACCATATGGTAATACGTATATATGGAATCTGAAAAAAAAAAAAAAAGGTTCTGAAGAACCTAGGGGCAGGACAGGAATAAAGACGCAGATGTAGAGAATGGACTTGAGGACATGGGGAGGGGGAAGGGTAAGCTGGGACGAAGTGAGAGAGTGGCATGGACATATATACACTACCTAATGTAAAACAGATAGCTAGTGGGAAGCAGCTGGATCACACGGGGAGATCAGCTCGGTGCTTTGTGACCACCTCGAGCGGTGGGATGGGGAGGGTGGGAGGGAGATGCAAGACGGAGGGGAAATGGGGATATATGTATACATATAGCTGATTCACTTTGTTATACAGCAGAAACTAACACCTTGTAATTATGCTCCAATAAAGATGTTTATAAAAAAAAAGAAATTAGATTTACTCTAAGTGCTCAAAACACACACACACACACACACACGCACACACACACACAAAGAATTAATATGTAAATTTAGCAAGGCAGTTGAATATGGGTCAATATACAAAAATCGAATGCATTTCTATTTATATTTATACACAAATGATTTCTATGTATGCTACATATAGTATGCACAGAAATTTTTTTGTAAATACAAAACTATACATTCCCCTGTGTATTACTGTTGCGTTGCACCCTACAGGCCTGCAAGCCCTGCACTTGCCCAGCCTCGAGACCGAAGAAAGAGCCTGGAGTCAGCGACATAGACATCAATGGATTAACGGATGGAGGAGCTTACATGTCCTGGAGCAACACTCCACGTTGTGCGGCAGACAGCGGGCAGGACATGGTAGTAGTCTTTGCTCCCAGGGCTCGGGGAGGTTACCAGTTATAGGGGGAATTGACATCAGGTTGGCTCATCGGTTACCAGGGAAACAAGCAGAGGGGCACGTCCCTCACCGTCCCTTTGATAAGCTATCACGGTGGAGATGCTCTGATCTAAAGATTAGAACAATCACTAGCTGGGGCCGGGGGCAAGTATGTATTAGGAGGGAAGGTTGGTAATGTGAGTAGTGTGTAGATGAAGGAGGACTGGTCAGGCAGGGGTTGTACAGCGAGCAAGAGAAGAGCCATCTTGGGTGGCTTGATCATACAATTATTTATGTATTTCTATATATGCTGTATACTAGCAATGAAAATATTGGAAAATCAAATTTTAAAATAACATTTAAATAGTATAAAAATACTTACGAATAATTTTAACAAAATATGTGCAAGCCCTGTTCACTTAAATCTACAAAACTTTGTTGAGAGAAATAAATGAAGGCCTATATAAATGGGGTCATATATGCCATGTTCATGGCTTAGAAGACTAAACATTAAGATGTCAGTTATCCCCAAATCAATCTATAGATTCAAAGTAATCAAAATCCCAGTAAGCAGTTTTGTAGAAATTTCCAAGCTGACTTGACAAATTTTATGGAAATGGATATATTTTCCAAAAAAGAAAATGCTGGAGGTCACGACTTAACGGTAATCTGCGGGAAACAAGACCCTGTGTTACTGTCATGAGGACAGACAAACAGATCAGTGGAGACTGACCCACATGTTCAACATATAACACATATAACACATACAGTCATTTGATATTTTGACAAACGAAGGTGATGATATAATTTGATGAAGAAAGGATGGTCTTTCCTACAAATTCTGGATACCCATTTGTAAATAAAAATGAACCCTGACGCTGACCATGCACACAAATATAATTTAACTTGAAATGAGCCACAGACCTATATGTAGATCATCTTCCCAATAACCCGTGAGACGAAGTCACACAAAGCTAAGCCAAGGCGTCAAGGTGCTGGGTTCTCATTGGGGCCCCATTCAGGTTGTTGGCAGTCCAGGACATTGTGGCTACAGAACTAAGGTTTCCCTGCCTGCTGGCTGGTGGCAGAGACTATTCTTGTTCTCAGGCCCACCGACAGCCTGGCAGCCAGCACGTGAGGCCCCCGCACCCGTGAGTCTCTGACTTCCTCTTCTGTGACCAGTCAGAGAAAACTCTCTGCCTTTGAAGCACTCATGGAATTAAAGTGGGCCCGCCCAGATCATCCCTCTTTAGCCAGGTAACAGAAATTTCTCGTGATGCTTGTAACTTTAACCATTTCTCCTTGAAATTCCACACATTTTTGTTCCATATATATTTTAGGCCATACTTTAAAGTGCATTCAAAATTAGCCTCGCTGTATCTTTCTGGGAGGCTGATCAAATTATTATTTTGAAACGACCCCTAAGATCTAGTAGAAACTTTGATCTTCCGGTCTTCTCGTCTAACATTACCAGCTGTGTGAGCTTGCTTCTGGTTGGCATCTCCAACGCCTGTCATTTTCCCATCCTTTTAATTCCATCCTCCTTAAGTGTTCTGTTTTAGGTGAGTCTTGTATTAATTTCCTAGGGCTGAAGTAACAAAACGGGGTGGCTTAAAAAAACAAAAATTTACTCCCTCACAGTTCTGGAGGCTAGAGGCCCAAAGTCAAGGTACCAGCAGGGCTCTGCTTCCTCTGAAGGTTCTAGGGCTTTCCTTGGCGTGTAACAGCACACTCCAATGCCTGCGCCATCTGCACATGGCTTCTCTGTGTGTGTCTCTGTGCCCTCTCCTCTTCTTAGCAAGATACCGTTAGATTAAGGGCCCAGACTAAATCCAGGATGATTTCGTCTTGAGATCCTTAACTAAACACGTCGCAGAATAGGGAGGGTGGCAGGGAGATGCAAGAGGGAGGAGATATGGGGGTATATGTGTATGTATAGCTGATTCACTTTGTTATAAAGCAGAAACTAACACACCATTGTAAAGCAATTATACTCCAATAGAGATGTTAAATAAATAAATAAATACCTACATACATACATACATCGCAGCAGCACCATTTCCAAAGAAGGTCACGTTCTGAGGCTCTGGGTAGACCTGAATTCTGGGGAGATACCCTTTTCCGTAGCCCACTGGTGCATGTGTAACGTCAGCAGTCTCCAAATCTGAGCCAAATTTTGTGTAGGGGGTTGATCCTGCCCCATCCTCCGACAGGGCAACCTCAAGAAAACCAGTGCTTCTGATACAAAACCTACCGACCTCAGCCCCGCACAACGCACCATCAAAGTGAAAGCTGCAGGCTACATCTGGGCCCTAGCGGTGACAGAGGTGATCACAGGTTCAGGTTCAGATCACAGGTGACTCTCTGTTCCCAGGTACGTATTATGCCTTGGGACGTGGAGGTAGCATCCTGCAGGCTCCGCACAGCCACTGGAGCCTCCTTGCTAAGACAGAAATGACATCTTCAGGATGAAGGCAGGCCTGGCCATCTGGTGCAGGAGGAAGTAGCTTCCTGTTGTCCTCAGACCCTTGCCACAGGCAATGACACTGGAGCAGGCCACCCTCTGAGTAGACAAGAAAGGGAATTCTCTCGTGGTGTAGACAGCACTGCCACTGTCCCATGCCACACGGCCCGCCAGAGCACTGCTGCTGCCCGTACCTTACCGGGTGTCCCTGATAAAGGACAGACACAACAGTCCACACAAATGGTTGACCTTCAGGCTGTCATCTCAGTCACCTTAGCCCTTGATGCCCCAGCAAACAACCAGCATGTTTACACTCTTCGGCCATTGCCAGTGGCATGGCCATGTGGCCAGCCAACGCAGAAACTAAATTCTCATCCAAGCTTTCCCGTTTGGGAGGAAGACCTCAGGACCTCTTGCCCCCCAAACACCCCAAATATAAATGATAGTCACACATGTCTGCACATAGCAGGCACTCCTACCCCCTTTGGAGACCCAGACATTACCAACAGTGACCAAGACTCTCATTTCACTTTAAAAAACACCCAACACCAAGCTCTTGAGCAAGTCATTCAAGAGAACTTCCCTTCATCTGCCAATTTAGAACGCAGGCCTCACAGAGGACCATATGGCCTACTTATACAAGTTCAGGTTCAGGGAAATGAAACATGCACCTGTCAGTCATCAAACATCCGAAATGCATCATAATAACTTACTCCATTTTTGATGTTTGACAGCTGATAGCCTTTAAGGACCACCCCCCTCTCTTACCCCAGGGCAAGCTGATAAGAAAGGGGCACCTGCAGAGAATTCACACCAGTAAACCCTGGCCCAGGGTAAGAACCCCACCTCCCAAACCACAGGGAAAGCCAGAGTCAGTAACTCCTCCCTGCTTCCTCAAGCCGTTTCCAGAGCTGCCTCCTGGGAGCCCACCCTGCTCTCCCAACAAAGTCTCATTATGTGAAAAATGGACCTTTTCACTCCTACTCGCTGCATGTGTGACATCATCAGTCTTGATAAATGAGAACTAAAATGTTGCCTGCCATATCAGTAAACAAAGGATGTTGCAGCCATCAAGCCATCATATTACAGCCACCGGAGGGTGAGCCCTAAGGGAACCCAGGATGTAGACAAACGGGCTGCTCACTGCCAAACCCTCAGCCACTGCCACACCCCCCGGTTCTGTGAGTGCACCCTGAGGAAACTCAGGATGAGAAAACACAGGATACTGGCCCCAGATATTTAAGGTGCATATCAAAGGAATGATTTCAGTGAGCCCAGGCTCTTGCATCTTCCCAAACATAGAAAAGTGCTAAATTCCAAAACTTGAGAAATCTGGTTTTCTTTTATTAACAGTAATCTTTTGATGTTCTGACTACCTGGTCTTTTGTTGAGAATCTCCTATATATCCTGGCTCCCCACCCTTGCCTCTTCGGAACAGTTTCTGCAATGTCATCTGAGATGCCATGTCCCGGGCCTGAAGTCCTCAGAAAGTCCACCCAATAAAACATAACTCTGAACTTTTAGGTTGTGCATTTTTTTTTCAGTCAACAATAACCAAGCCACATTTTGGGTCAGGTTGATCCTGCCCCCTATGGTGCAACCACAAAACACATTCATCTTCCTCTTATGATTTAGAAGCTATATGCTATATACTATTCTTCTAGGAGTTAGACGAGAGATTACTATTTGCAGCCTGCCTTATAAAGTATACTGCTAATTGGTACATTTAATCTTCTCCGACAATTCAAGGAGCTTAGACCTTTTAGTTCCTCATAAACCTCCCCTAACCTAAATGCTAAAGTCATGCATTTTATTTCTACATATAGTTTAAAGTCCACAAGGCATTGTTGTTGCTGTTTTATACAGTCAATATTTAGATCTCCTCATCAAAGGTGAGGTGGATTTCCTCACTGTTGCTGCTCATCGATCTTTCCTGCTTCTCTGACATTTCATCTGTGATCATTTTCCCTCTGCCTGAAGAAGTCTCATTAGTATTACACCGAAGGTCGTTTTACTTCCTCTCGCTGCTATTACATACATTTTTCTTAGTCTTCAGTTATCTCAGTTCACTCTGATGGGTCTATATGCAGATTTATTTTTATTTACCCTGCTTGGGGTTTGTGGGGCCTTCTTGATTCCATGGATTACTGTCCTTAGTCTATTTTGGAAAATATCTACCATCATCTCTTCAAATGTTTCCTATGTGCCCCTGCCTCACCTACTCCTAGGATATAAAATAAACAAATACTAAAATTTTTTCATGGATCCTTTATGGCCTCGCCATTCAAAGTGTGGTCTATGACCTGATAGCATCAACATTCTCAAGAAGCTTCTAAAAACTCAGCATCTCAGGCATCCCCAGGGATCCACTGAATCAGAATCTTCATTTAAACAAGATCCACAGGTGAGTCACATCCCATTCAAGTCTGAGAAGCACTGGTCTCCATCTCTCAGCCTCTCTTCCACATTTACCACTCCTCGTCTCCCCATTCCATTGTAGATAATTACTTTTATCTTCCAGTTCACTAATTCTTTCATACTCTTAACTTCTTAATTGATGTATATAATACACATAGAACATTGCACAAGACATAAACATAAGAGCTCAGTACATTTTTACAAAGTAAATATTCATGTCACCACCGAAGTTAAGAACACTGCCAGTGGCCCACAAACTCCCCCTACCCACCCCAGACTTTTGTGTGATTCAACTGTCCACTCTGCTATTAAATTCATCCGCTGAGTCCTAACGTTTGCTATTCAGTTTTGCTACTCCAGAATTTCTTTCTACTTGGTTCTTTTCCAAATCTGTATGTCATTTTTCACGGCTTTAAGTTCTCTGTTGAAATTTATCTCCTTGAGCAGGGCAACCACAGGTGTGCTAGTGTTTGTGTCTATTAACTACAATATCCAAATCCCCTGGGGCTCAACTGACATTGTCAGCTGTTTATCCTGCAGGTTCTAGTTCATGTTATCTTTTTTTCTTTTTTAGGGAGTATAGTTGATTTACAACATTGTGTTAGTTTCAGCTGTACAGCAAAGTGATTCAGTTATACATATACATATATTCATTCTTTTTTACATTCTTTTCTCATACAGGTTATCACAGAATATTGGGTAGAGTTCCCTGTGCTATACAGTAGGTCCTTGTTATCTATCTTATATATAGTAGTGCGTGTATTCGTCCCAAGCTCCTGATTTATCCCTCCCCACCACGTTTCCCCTTAGGTAACCATAAGTTTGTTTTTGATATCTATTAAGTCTGCTTCTGTTTTGTAAATGGGTTCATTTGTATCTTTTGTTTGTAAATTAGATTCCACATATGAGTGATATCATATGATATTTGTCTTTGTCCGACTTACTTGACTTAGTATGATAATCTTTAGGTTTTAGCATCCATTTTGCTGCAAATGGCATTACTTCATTCTTTTTTTATGGCTGAGTAATATTCCATTGTATATATGTACCACATCTTCTTTATCCATTCCTCTGTTGATGGACATTTAGGTTGCTTCCATGTCCTGGCCATTGTAAATAGTGCTGCGATGAACACTGGGGCGTATGTATCCTTTCGGATTATGGTTTTCTCCAGCTATATGCCCAGGAGTGGGATTGGTGGATCATATGGTAGCTCTATTTTAAGTTTTTTAAGGAACCTCCATATTGTTCTCCATAGTGGTTGTACCAATTTACATTCCCACCAACAGTGTAGGAGGGTTCCCTTTTCTCCACACCCTCTCTAGCACTTACTGTTTGTAGACTTTTTGATGATGGTCATTCTGACAGGTGCAAGGTGTTACCTCATTGTAGTTTTGATTTGCATTTCTCTGATAATTAGTGATGCTGAGCATCTTTTCATATGCTTTTTGGCTATCTGTATATCTTCTTTGGAGAACTGTCTGTTTAGATCTTCTGCCCATTTTTTGATTGGGTTGTTTGCTTTTTTGACATAGAGCTCCATGAGCTGTTTGTATATTTTGGAGATTAACCCCTTGTCAGTTGCATTATTTGCAAATATTTTCTCCCATTCTATGGGTATCTTTTTGTTTTGTTGATGGTTTCCTTTGCTGTGCAGAAGCTTTTAAGTTTAATTAGGTCACATTTGTTTATTTTTGTTTTTATTTTCATTACTCTAGGAGGTGGATCAAAAACGATATTGCTTCAATCTATGTCAAAGAATGTTCTGCCTATGTTTTTCTCTAAGAGTTTTATAGTGTCTGGCCTTACATTTAGGTCTTTGATCCATTTCCAGTTTATTTTTGTGTATGGTGTTAGAGAATGTTCTAATTTCATTCTTTTACATGTAGCTGTCCAGTTTTCCCAGCACCACACATCAAAGAGACTGTTTTTTCTCCATTGTGTATTCTTTCCTCCCTTGTCATAGATTAATTGATCATAGGAGCGTGAGTTTATTTCTGGGCTTTCTATCCTATTCCATTGATATATATTTCTGTTTTTGTGCCAGTACCATACTGTTTTGATTACTGTAGCTTTGTAGTATAGTCTGCAGTCAGGGAATCTGATTCCTCCAGCTCCATTTTTCTTTCTCAAGATTGCTTTGGCTATTCGGGGTCTTTTGTGTTTCCATGTAACTTTTAAAAAATTTTGCTCTAATTCTGTGAAAAATGCCAATGGTAGTTTGATAGGGATTGCACTGAATCTGTAGATTGCCTTGGGTAGTTCATATCATCTTACCTCATGTGCCTACTTATCTCTAAGTGAGTGCTGAACACTGTATTTGAAAAGAGAGGCCTTGGGAGCTGTTAACCTTCTCCAGAAAGGATTTTCATTTACTCCCAGCCAGTAACTGGGCAGCTGCAGCCAGTTCAGGGACTGTTTACTTTCAGACCACCCTCACTCTTAGGTTGAAACTTGATAACCCACCCAACTTAAGAGGATTCACAGGGCTCCATTCCTTGGTGGCCCTGCAGTCCAACTTTTGTCTACTTGGCTATTAAGCTCTGCTCAGCCCCTTAGCTTTGTAGTAAACATCTCCAGGGCAAAAGCAGCCCCATTGTTAGGCTCAGCACTTTGATTTCTGCCATCTTCTGAATCTTGGCCTAGAAACCGTTTGCTCTTTTTAGCTCTCTGACTTGATATATATTCTAATTTTTCTAATTGTCCTTCACTGACAAGTATGTGTGAATCATGTGCTCTACCATTCCCAGGAGAGAAACTTAGTGGCATCCTCTTCATCTATACAATATATTCTCAAATTGCTCTGGAGATGTTAATTACACTTATTCCAAAGTCTTCTTTAAACAACTAGAGTTGTTTATGTGAAATCTGTTTCATCAGGTTTTACTTTTTTTGTTTACAAGCTTAGTTCTTTTACAGAGTTAGTTCTGTTTACATATGAAACTGTTCCTGGATGTCTGCTCATCTTGATATTTGGGATGCCAGTTTGCCCACACTTTCAAAGACCTCCTTCCCTCCAGGAGGAGGATACTGCCCCCAGGTGAGAGCTACTTCCTCAATCTGCCAGCTAACACCCACTTTTGCCATTTCTCTCTGGCCAAATGCTCCCTCCCAATGCCCAAGAATCACCTCTAAAACAAATGTCCTGGCAACAGAAGGCCTTCATCATCTGAGGCAAGTGCTTGCACTCTGTCGAACATGCCTCAGTTTTCCTTTGAGTTGGGCCCTCGTGGAGACTTGAAAAGGGGGAAAGAAGGGTGAGAATGCAGTAGTGAGAAGGAACTGCAAGGGGAAGAAAGACTATGAGTAGGACCAGGAGACAGGAAAGCAGGGGCCCGTGGACAAGAAAACACAGGCAGCCCACAGGGCTGGACCTCACTCTGAAAGGGTGAGAGGCTGCAGAGATGGGGCCAGGGAACAGGCTGTGGCACACTAGAGCCGAAGGGGGATGAGGAGTCTGCCCTCCACGTGGCAGGCAAGGAGGAGCCTGGGGGACCGAGCAGAATTATGTGGTCACTTGGTCTGCCATGTGGAGGGCCTGGCTTGAAGTGCCACCTGGCACAGTGGTCTGGTGCCAGGTCCACAGACCCTGGGAAACAGCAGAGGTTCCTGAGAGCTGGGTCACTCACCAGCAGGAGGGGGCCTTCTGGAAAGTCACAGTATGTAGGCAGGCAGGAGGCTTGCTCACACCCGTTCTCTGCTTTCCATACTTTGATCAGTCCCCGCTCGTCCACGGTGACAACCAGTTGCGGCCGAGGGTAAGTCACCAAATTCACCAGAGCTGCAGGCTGTAGAGGGCTCGACAGATCTCCGTGCCCTAGGCAACAACAAAATTAATGTAACAACTCACATAGGGCCCATTTATTTCCTAAACACTTATTATTTTCATTCATTCGACCATTACCCAGTGCACACTGGGGACATGTAGGTGTAAAGGATATGATCCCCATCCTCACAGGCTGCACAGCATGGTAGGGACCACAACACAGAAGCAATGTTCCACCATAGAGGAGACAGGTGTGTCCTGGAGGAGAGCAGTGGCTGAGCGTGGGTGTTGAGACTGCCTGGGGTTGGTGCCATTGCAGGGGGATTGAGGGTGTGGTCCTTCATGTGCACTGGGCACAGGATGTCTGAAGCACTCCCAGTGGTTACTTATGGCTCAACTGAAGAAGGCTGGGCAGGGAGGCAGGACCCAACACTACCCACCCTGCCCGGGATCTGGGCTGTGCTTGGGACCTAGGCTGTGCTGGGGACCTGGGCTGTACTCAGGACCTGGGCTTTGCAGGGCTGCATAAAGTGAACTTCCACGTGGAACGTCTCACTTGGTCCCCAAGGAACCCAGGTTTACAGATAAGCTAATTCAGCCTTGTGGTTGTAAACAGTTTCTGTTGCATATCTGCAACTGCCCTGCTCAGAACATGCCCTTCCCAGTGGTGTACCCAGCAGTGCCACTGCGGGCCAGGCCTGGCAAAGGCCCATGCCCTGTCACGACCATTAGCACAGAGGAAAATGACTGGTCCGAGATGGGCTGATTCCCAGATACATGGTCTCTCCCAGGATTCTGAAAGCTAGAACAGCGAGGTAAAGAGCCTGGGTCCAGCAGGCCCATGGCACATTAGGACAGGGCGTCAGAGAACCAATCCTCTAATTGCTGTTTCTGAGTTTCTCAGAGTTGCCACATGGGGTTTCTTTCCAGTTTGGAGTTATTACGGTTCTTTTTCTATCAGGTGTTATCATGTTAGCATGATCTTTTTCCAATCATGATATCCCAGTATTCTTCCATTCTTTTCTTTCTTCCCCCTCACATCAACAAATCAACAGTTGATTTCTGTTGCTTAAACAGCTAACAAGACTATTACTAGTAGGAACCCGGCACCGGTGACTGTGTCATGTCAACTAGGTCTCGGAGAATACACATTATTCACCAGTGGCTAGTAGTATGGAAGTGGGCAAAGAAGCAGTGAAACTCCCCTTCCCATTTCAGAATAGAAAGTAGCAACCAGGGGAACAGAGCACAGAAACAGGCTACATACTGCATGACTCCAACAAAATGATTGAGCTTTTTAAAAATAAAATAAGATTGGAGATGTGTTCACAAAGAGGATTAAGGTTGGGAAGCCAGGCAGAATGGGTGCAGAGGGGTCTAGCCCTGTCTAACAGTCCCACACTGTGAACAACGGACCACACTAGAGTTCATCAAACCACAGCCTGCAGCCAAACCCAGCCCACTAACCATTTTTGTATTTTCGTTAAAAAAAAAAAAATCAAAGAATATTTCATGACACATGAAAAAAACAAGAAACTCACATGTGAGTGTCCATAAGTACAGTTTTATTGGAACACAGCCACTCCCTTTTTGTTTACTTGTTGTCTACAGCTGCTTCTGCATTTCAGCCACATAGTTAAGTAGTTGCAACAGGACCATGTGGTCTGCAAAGCCTCAAATATTTGCTCTCTGGCCCTTTACAGAAAAGGTCTGCCACCCCAGCACCAAAGCTCTTTATGTTCAAGTCAAGACCTTTTTGTTTTGGCAACTATGGAACCTCCCAGCCTTCAGGTCTTCTTCCTGCCCAAGAGCCCCTCATCTAAGCCTGTGTGGTCTCATGTCCACAGCCTAAGGTGGGTTTCTTTCAGGGCAACACAACTGCAATGAAACAGAAACCAGACACCTGCACCCATCAGTCACCAGAGACCTTCACTTGAAATTATAATGTCAAACATCACTGTATATGAGGAAAATAAAGCACGTGGAAGAGAAAAAAAACATGATAAACAAATGAAAAACTGACCATGGAGGAAAGACATATGATGCAAATAACTGTATCCTTTAAACAACAAAAAAGAGCAATCCGAGAATATGAAAATGGATAGGAAAGCTTCTTAACAATTAGTACCAACCAAGTCCAAAATATTAATCAAGTTATCGAGGTTTTAACACTTAAGTTTGCAAGTGGGGTGAGTAAAAGCTGCATTATCTGGGCAAAACCACCCAGAGGCTGGCATTGGCTCCAATGTGGACATCACAGAACTGGGCATGGCAGCTGTCATCCCCTTGCATAAACAGCCTCCATCAGGCACTGCAAAAATGCCCATCTCCCTGAGGCAGGACAGCAGAGAGTCAAGGGCATTTGCGATCAATCAGACTCAAGTCTGAAGTGTGACCTGGCACAGCGACTGAGCCTCCTGCAGCTCAGATTTCTCATCTGTACAATGGGGCTCCCACTCCTCACCTCACAAGTTGGCTGTGATGGTTAAAGAGAATAAAGGCAAAGGGCCTCGCTAAGACTGAGGACATAGCAGCATCTGGTCACTTCTCATCCTGGCCCCCTCCTGGACAGCTCACCTCTTGCAGATCCCAGGCACACACGGTGCCATCTGACGACACGGTGCACACCACGGACTTCTCCTGCCCATCAAACCAGTACTCTTTGGTTGAGATGTAGGCCAGGTCATCTATCTCTCCTGAAAGAGAACACAGACTTGCCTTAAGCACACACATGGATGCCTGGGATGTGAACATTCAACTTGGTGAAGGGGAGGCAGGCAAGTCATTCCTCTTCTCTCTCAGGAGCATGACAGGTGCTGATTCTGGGGACAGTGGTGGACAGAAAGAGCTGGGACTTCAGACTTACAATTTGGGTATCATACCCAGGACTGCCTACCACCCACCAGCCATGTTACTGTGAACAACAGTTACAACATCCTTATCTCTTAGTTTCTGTTTCTTTCTACTCTGAAATAGATGTAATGATCTCTGTGAGGATCAAATGATAACATAGGTATAGAACAGGTATAGAACATAGCAGGGTATGTCCTCATTATGTGGCATTTTCCAACTAATTGGCTGAAAAACCAAATCCCTAGAGATCTGACCAGGGAAAGAGTGGGAATGCACAGAGTTACCACCTTCCCCACCCCGTACCTTTGTGCCCAGCAATGGCTTTGCAGATAAAGTCCTTCTCTGGCCACCCAGATTCCATTCGGAACTCCAGCTCGGATCAGCAGAGATAGTACTGTGTCCATGTCTGTGTGCCCAGGGTCGTCTGGGAGGCTTTACAGGAGGACCAGCGTCTCAGACACAGCTGCCTGAAACAAAGACCCACAGTCCCAGGCAGAACAGGAGTGTTTTGGCATCAATAGGCCTAGCTTTGATTCCCAGCTTCACCATCTACTAGCTTGGACAACTCACTTTGCCTATGTAGGCCTCAGTTTCCTCCACTGTTAAA
Source organism: Eschrichtius robustus (assembly GCF_028021215.1). Lineage (NCBI taxonomy): Eukaryota > Metazoa > Chordata > Mammalia > Artiodactyla > Eschrichtiidae > Eschrichtius > Eschrichtius robustus. The sequence goes on along the minus strand of NC_090833.1, from coordinate 101,445,107 downwards.
TGGGGATAATGATATGACACTGAACGAGTGCTCACCACATGTCAGGAATAGGTGCTTTTCGTGTTTCCAGTCAATCTATATAACAACCCCATAAGGTCGGTCCTCATCTCCATTTTAGACATGAGAGAGAGGTTAAACAACTAACCCAGGGTCATGCAGCCTTGGTCATGCAACTGGAACTCAAGAGTCTGCATTTTTTTGAAGCCGCCAACTATTGTTGAACTGTCTATTTCTCCCTTCAATTTTGTCAGCCCTTCATGCATTTTGTTGCTTTGTTATTAGGTCCATATACATTTATAATTTTTAGATCTTCTTGATGGATTGATCTGTTTATTATTATAAAATACCCTTCTTTGTCCCTAGTAACACTTTTTGTCTTAAAGTCTGTTTTGTCTGATATTAGCATAGTCATTCTAGCTCTCTCTTGGTTGCTGTTTGCATGGTATATGTTTCCATTCTATTATTTTCAACCTGTATCTTTGAATCTAAAGTGTGTCTATTGTAGGCAGCATATACTTGGATATTTTTAATCCCTTCTGCCAATCTCTGCCTTTTCATTGGAGTGTTTAATCCATATATATTTAATACAACTACTGATAAGATAGGATTTACATATGTCATTTTGCTTATTTCTATGCATTTTTCCTTCTATTCCTCTATTACTGCCTTCTTTTGTATTAAGTATTTTCTTGTGTCCTATTGCTTTGTCATTTCTTCAACTGTATATTCTTTTAGTTCTTAGTGGTTGCCTTGGGGATTACTGGATAAAAATCTTAATTTATGACAATCTAGTTTTGATTAATATCAACTTAATAGTATCAAAAAACTTAGCTCCTGTGTAGCTCCATTTTATACCCCTCTCATTCATGCGGTTATTGTCATACAGATTACATCTTCATACATTATGTACCCAATGGAGAGTCACAATTATTGTTTTATGCAGTTGTCCTTTAAATCACATAGGAAAAAAGGAGTTACAAACAAAAGAATTCATTTATGTTGCCTTTTATATACACCCATATGGTTACTTTACTGATGCTACTTCTTCACATGGATTCAAGTTCCTGTCTAATGTCCTTTCATATCAATCTGAAAGACTCTCTTTAGTATTTTTTGTAGGGCAAGTCTACTAGCAACAAATTCTCAGAGCTTTTGTTAATCTGGGAATGTCTTAATTTTCTCCTTCATTTTGCTAGATATAGAATTATTTATTTATTTATTTATTTATAATCAGTCATCAATTTTATACACATCAGTGTATACATGTCAATCCCAATCACCCAACTCAGCACACCACCATCCCCACCCCACAGCGGTTTTCCCCCCTTGGTGTCCATACGTTTGTTCTCTACATCTGTGTCTCAACTTCTGCCCTGCAAACCGGTTCATCTGTACCATTTTTCTAGGTTCCACATACATGCGTTAATATACGATATTTGTTTTTCTCTTTCTGACTTACTTCACTCTGTATGACAGTCTCTAGATCCATCCACGTCTCAACAAATGACTCAATTTCGCTCCTTTTTATGGCTGAGTAATATTCCATTGTATACATGTACCACATCTTCTTTATCCATTTGTCTGTCGATGGGCATTTAGGTTGGTTCCATGACCTGGCTATTGTAAATAGTGCTGCAATGCACATTGGGGTGCATGTGTCTTTTTGAATTATGGTTTTCTCTGGGTATATGCCCAGTAGTGGGATTGCTGGATCATATGGTAATTCTATCTTTAGTTTTTTAAGGAACCTCCATATTGTTCTCCATAGTGGCTGCATCAATTTACCTTCCCACCAACAGTGCAAGAGGGTTCCCTTTTCTCCACACCCTCTCCAGCATTTGTTGTTTGTAGATTTTCTGATGATGCCCATTCTAACTGGTGTGAGTTGATACCTCATTGTAGTTTTGATTTGCATTTCTCTAATAATTAGTGATGTTGAGCAGCTTTTCATGTGCTTCTTGTCCATCTGTATGTCTTCTTTGGAGAAATGTCTATTTAGGTCTTCTGCCCATTTTTCGATTGGGTTGTTTGTTTCTTTAATATTGAGCTGAATGAGCTGTTTATATATTTTGGAGATTAACCCTTTGTCCGTTGATTCGTTTGCAAATATTTTCTCCCATTCTGAGGGTTGCCTTTTCGTCTTGTTTATGGTTTCCTTTGCTGTGCAAAAAAAAAAAAAAGAAACAGAGCTGGAGGAATCAGACTCCCTGACTTCAGACTATACTACAAAGCTACAGTAATCAAGACAATATGGTACTGGCACAAAAACAGAAACATAGATCAATGGAACAAGATAGAAAGCCCAGAGATAAACCCACGCACCTATGGACAACTAATTTATGACAAAGGAGGCAAAGATATACAATGGAGAAAAGACAGTCTCTTCAATAAGTGGTGCTAGGAAAACTGGACAGCTACATGTAAAAGAAGGAAATTAGAATACTCCCTAACACCATACACAAAAATAAACTCAAAATGGATTCGAGACCTAAATGTAAGACCGGACACTATAAAACTCTTAGAGGAAAACATAGGAAGAACACTCTTTGACATAAATCACAGCAAGATCTTTTTTGATCCACCTCCTAGAGTAATGGAAATAAAAACAAAAATAAACAAATGGGACCTAATGAAACGTCAAAGCTTTTGCACAGCAAAGGATATAGAATTCTTGATGACAATCTTTTTCTTCCCACACCTTCAACATATCAGCCCACTCCTTTTTGGGCTCCATGGTTTTTTATGAGAAATCAACCATTAATCTCATTGGGGTTGTCCCATACATGATGAGTTGCTTCTCTCTTGATGCTTTCAAGATTCTGTCTTTGGCTTTCAAGTTGGATTATAATGTGTCTCGACATGGAACTCTTTTGACTTTATCCTACTTGCAGCTCACTGAGCTTCTGGATGTGTAAATTAACATTTTTCATCAAATTTGGGAAGTTTTCAGCCGTATCTTTAAATACTTTCTACTTTCTTTCTCCTCTCATCTGGAACTCCCTATTATGTGTTGCTTGCATGCTTGATGGTGTCCCACAGGTCTCTTAGGCACTATTCATTTTTCTTCATCTTTAGCTTCATTGCGTTCCTCAGACTGGATAATCTCAACTGACCTATATTCCAGTTTACTGATTCTTTCTTCTGCCTGCTCAAATCTGCTCTTGAATTTTTAATTTGATATTGTACTTTCCTACTCCATAATTTCTGTTTAGTTATTTTTTTATACTTTCTCTTTATTAATATTCTCTATTAAATGAGACACTGTTCTCATACTTCCCCTTAGTTCTTTTCACGTGGTTTCCTCTAGTTCTTTGCACATACTAAAATAGTTGATTTAAAGTCTTTGTCTAGTAGGTCTGATGCCTGGGCTTCCTTGGGGACAGTCTTTATTGTTTGCTTTGTTTCCTGCATATTAGCGACACTTTATTTCTTTGCATGACTTATAACTTCTGTTGAAAACTGAACATTTTAAATAACATAATGTAGAACTCTGGAAATCTGATTCCACCCCACCCCCGGGTTGTTATTATTGTTGTTGTTATTTTTTGTTTGTTTAGTGAAGTAACTCTGAAAAGTTTCTGAAGTAACTCTGAAAGTCTGTATTCTTTGTTATGTAGGGCCACTTATGTCTCTGCTCAGTTAAATTAATGTGCAGTAATGAGAGGACAGAGATTTCCTAAATTTCTGGAACCACTAAGTTTCCTAGTCATTGCCAAAGGCTCTATGTGCAGGTTGGGGCATGTGTTCAACACTCAGCCAGGCAGTTAACTTCTCTGCCTTAGTCTTCACTTCCTGCTTCCACAGAACCTCAAGGTTAACCAGAGGTAAAAGTTTAGAGCCCTTTTATATCTTCCCTGAGTTAGCACACAGCCCTGCACAAGCACTTGGCCTTCTAGATTCCTAGGAATGTATTGGAGCTTTCCAAAACCCCTAAGGACATCACATTCCCAGCTTTTCCTTTTAAACTCTTTGGTTAGCCTATTGTTTCCTTAACTATCATTCATCAACTCTGATTAAAGACTAATTAAAAAGTTAATCAATTCTCTTTAGTTGTTTTGACAAATGCCCCAAGGTAAAGGTTTTTCACATTGGGTGAACTCCAAGCAAGGTAAAATAAAGACAGCTTACACGTGAGCTCTTCCAGGAAACACCAGACAGGTCGAACAATGACAATTCTTTGGGAATAAGGCTTTGAAGAATCTCTCATCCCATTCTTACCCTTCCAGTGACTGCGGCTCCTGCTTTCACTGTGATTGTGAACTGTTGGTATTCAAGGCTAACACAAAGCTGGAAGGTTGTTATGGGAACAGGGCAAGTGAACACTTGCTGCTCTTACTGAGAATAAGCCATTTTTTTCTTGAATAAACATTTCCCAGACTACTGTAAGTCTCTGGTTAATTTCCAGAGTTCTGTAAAAGTTGATTTTGACAATTTATGCCAGTTTTCTCATTGCTTTTACGGAAGAGAAATTTTTCAGAAGTCATTAATCCACCATTTTCCAAGAGTCTGCATCCTTAACTTGTATGTATCAATAACTACTGTCAATTCTATGATAGCAACTCGCTTATAAGGTTGTTGAAGATAAAACATTAGCTCATCCACACTATGGAGAATACTGAATCCCCACCTAGTCTGTGGACCTCAAAGTGAGTAAGACATGGTCCTTGCCCTATGAGTACTCGCAGCTGGTGGTTAGGAGGAAAAGTAAAACTAAAATTCTGGAGAGAAATGCTAAGTTTCAGAAGGGGCAGCCTATGGTGCCATGGGAGTAAAACACAAGGAGAGTGAACATCTGGGAGAGGATTAGGGAGGCCCCATGGACAAAGGCTTTCAAAATTTACAGTCACCAGAGTTGATACAGCATCAGAGGACTCCAGTCATATCTCACAGAGGAGAAAAATGAGGCTGGGCGGGAAACAAGTAGCTCACAGCCCATGGTCCCAATAAGTACAACGCAAAGAGTTTCTCTCCATTCAAAGCCTGTACACTCACCGAGCACCTATGTGTCAGGCTCTGTACTAGGCCCTAGTGACCTTCTAACACACTGTGAAGGATCCAGTGCTTATGTTGGATATGGGTTTTCCTGTACCCACTGAAACCCTGTTCCTTCTACCAGAAGTAGCATACTCACAGCCTGCAGGCAGAATGGGCATCCAGATTACCTTGTCTGGCCTGCATAGGATTGGCCTATGTGAACTAGCTGCCAATACTTAAAAATCGAGAGATTTCACATACTAATTAGGTAAAAGAAGAAGATCTAACTATACTGAAATCAAATTCTCACCTGGAAAAATTTATCTGGGGCCACACAGAATGGTACTCTTCAGACAAGAATGAGCTTTCAGGGAATTCCCTGGTGGTCCAGTGGTTAGGACTCTGCGCTTTCACTGCTGAGGGCCTGGGTTCTATCCCTGGTCGGGGAGGTAGGATCCTGCAAGCCGCATGGCACAGCCAAAAAAAAAAAAAAAAAGAATGAGCTTTCAGCTCCACCACGGCCTTCACCATCCCTTTTATCTCTTGGACTAAGAGGCTGAGTATCAGCTGCCTCATATCATCATTCTTATGTTGTTGACTTTCTTTTAGTTGAAATAATCAGAAAGGGAAATTTCTTGTACCCATATCTCAACCTAAACAGTGTGAAAATAAAAGCTAGACTAAGAAGATAATGTGGTTTAAGAAAAAGGGGGGGATAACATTTCTTTGTGGAAGTGAAGTCTATTTCTACATATTTAAGGCCATTATACATCAAACCATAAGTAGGAACCATGACCAATATTCAGAAGAAATAAAACCAAGTGATTTGACCAAAAAAAGGGCAGACTGTCAACATGGCTAAAGTGTGCACATGAGTAAAGTATGAGATAAGCCTCTGAAATACAAGGATGTATCAAGTGAAAAAACACCATGGCACCAAAACCTTTCAGATAGCAATTAACAGCAAAACAATCTACTGTACACAAACCAAAAAAAAAATTTGTACCTTAAACAAAAGCAAATATTTGCAATTTTCCTTTTAACCAAAAATCTAACACATAGTGTGTGAAAGAGATGGCAGAATTTAAAAGGTCATGAAGCATTTTAAAGAAGTAACTTGCAGTGTTTTAAATTAGAATTATAGAGTACATATTAAAAACATATGACCGGTTAACCATGTTCATTTACTGTGTCCGTAAGAGTTCCTATGGGCCTGGAGAGTTTTGGGGCCTAGTACCCATGACAGGTACAACATTAGAAATGACACGTGCATGTCACGATGCTCCTGGAATGCTGTTGCAGTTGTCCCAGTTCCAGAAACATAAACCCAGTGTTTTTTATATGAACATAGGTCAAGGATACCATCCCAAAGAATGACTGTATGCTAAAAAGAGTTTAGCACCAAAAACTATAAAATAGTAATGAACCGAAAACCCATTCGTGACTTGGCTTGCAGACAGCTGAAGAATCTGCTTGAGGAACCTGGAGGTACACACAATATGGTAACACATGCATACATGTGGGGGTTAGGTGATAAGCTGCTCAAGAGATTTTTTGAACTGCTGAAAGAAATATATTACTTATGTTACTCAAAGGGAAATTCCTACCCCAGCTTATCAGTAAAGATGAGAACAAAGACTAGGGTTTAGGGTTGGCATCCTACCCATTCCAACTGTGAGAACTGCCCTCCAAGGGCTTCCACAAATAGTTACACCAATCTATGAGTCAACTCATTTATTTCTAGTGACACAGTGTCTTTGAGAATCACATTTGGCAAGACATTCTCTTGTCCACTTATCTACAGAGAAATCAGTTTCCAGAATTGAATGTTCTATCTAGAGTACATTCCCCAAATTGTAGAGATAAAGACTGAAATCCAATAAAAGTTCCCTTACTTCAAAATTGACTAGAGATTAACATCATTTTTCTAATTAATATTATTAGCAATAAAAAAAATGAATAAAAAGCAACAAACAGAACAGTGCTGTATGATACTGAAAAATAAATATGGCAAGATTGGCATTCCACAATTCTCAAATATATCAATTCACAGTTATTCTAAAAATAAAAACCGTCAAGCAAAGATTCCCTCCATGTTTGGAGGAAACTTCATGTGAACAGTTGTTTTCCATCAGGAAAGACTAAAACTAAATATAGCTCCTAGTTGATAAGTCAAGGCTATATAGTCTGTCCTATATTCTGCAAGAGGCAGAAGATCTGACACTTACCTCTTGGGACAAAAGAAAAGATGTCAGGTTCCAAAGGAGGAATGAACAGAAAAGAAAAATTTAATAATTTAATGATTAAAATATTTTTTATTTTCTACTTTTAATTTTTTGAATTTTATTTAAGTTCTCATATCAAACATGCTTATATAACTATGTTGTTACACCAAAGTTGAAATCAAATAAAAGTGGTTTATTTGTCTATTGATTTGTCTATCAGCCAGCTGCATTCAATTTGCTGTACATTTCTGCCCCTGAGTTTGGTACCCCCACCTACATCAACCTCCACTTGATTAACAAAATCGCTTATATTTCAATATACTATAAAAAAAGTCTCACACCCCCAACTAGGGAGGAGTTTCCTGCTGGTAAGGGCTGTGGATTGTCCCTTCTTGTCTACTTAACAGAAACGCAGTGAGTGCTGAAAAGTACACCCCTCTCTCCTTTGAGGGATACTCTCCTGAGCAGGCCTGGCTCTTCCTCCACTCACCTCCACAGTTCCTTGGTCCTTGAAGCCTCATTCCAGACCTAGAAGAGTATCTGGTCAGTCAACATGCAATTAGTGCCTAGCCTGCCAGGCCCTGTGGAGGGCACAGAGAGCTAAATGAGACCCAGTGCTTGCACTCAAGAACACTCACCCTGGGGAGTTAGAGACAAATTCAGACCATCAAATAAAACACACCAAATAATGAATGACAAAGGAGAGAATGACCAACTCAGTTGGAGCCAAGGGGTTCAGAAGTAACTACTGATCAACTCCTGAAGGATGAGTAGTTATCCTCTAAGAAAACGGCTGAAGCATTTCAGGGAGAGAAAGATCCGCTTGGGCAAAGATTCAGAAGTATGAAAAAGATGATGAGTAAGTTGCCTTAATCAGAACATAGAGAAAGGAGCTGGAGACAGGCTTAGACCAACTCTTGGAAGTCAGAAGGGCAAAAACAGTGAGAAGTCACTTGAGAACTGTGAATGGAAGAGTGGCAAGTCAAACTGTGTTTTAGGCTGCTATGAGAAGGAAGGACTTGGAGACTTCCCTGGTGGTCCAATGGTTAAGAATCCGCCTTCCAATGCAGGGGGCATGGGTTGGATACCTGGTCGAGGAACTAAGATCCCACATGCTGGGGCAACTAAGCCCATGCACGCTCTAGAGCCCATGCGCCACAACTAGAGAGCCCGTGCACCGCAATGAGAGATCCCACGTGCCACAACAAAGATCCCGTGTGCCGCAACTAAGACCCGATGCAGCAAAATAAATAAATAAATATTAAAAAAAAAAAAAGACTCTGAGCTTCCACTGTAGGGGGCACGGGTTGGATCCTTGGTTGGGGAACTAAGATCCTGTAAGCCACGTGGTAGGGCCAATTAAAAAAAAAAGAGAGAGAGAAGGAAGGACTGGAAATGAGGGCAGAGCAGCAGGACCCATAAGAAGGCTGCTGCAATGGAGTAAATTAAGGCTCTGGCTAAAGGGATGTCCCAGAGATGCCAAGGTGGAGGAACAGAACTGCTACCTGGGGAGGACACACAGGCCGTATTCCCACAAACTGCTCTCTGCAGAAGTATCTGGAAGAGGCTCAGGTGGCCCTGGGAAGGGACCACAGTACCCTGCCTCCCCCTCCCTCAGGCCCACACCTGCATCCTGGAACTTCTTGGCCTCTCCAGCTGGGCCACCCTGGGTCCTGGAGCCTATACAGCTTCAGTAGAAACCACTCTGGAGCTTTCTGTGGCCCAGACCTACTGAGGGTCCCAGCCAGATACATGGCTTTCCAGGCCCGGGCAGAAATAACAACCACCCTGTCTGAGCCCAGGTTCCTACTTCCACAGCCCTCACTCACCCGAGATCAAAGTTTCTCAGTCCTTAAGAAATCTTTTTGGCTAGTAGGAATGTAAAGTTGATATTTTGCAGTAATCAAACCAGGTAAGAAGATTTCCGCATTCTTTTTTTCTATAGTTCCCAGTTCAAAACCCAACTGAGATGTTCTTACTTCCCTAACATAAAATTATAATATGTAATATAACCTGCAAAATGGGTGTTACCCACCTTGGAGAATGCCTCTGTTAGATGCTGATCTTCATGATGACACTGTGAGGCAGGGTTTATTGACCTCATTTTACCTAACAGGGAAACCAGAACCTGGAGAAGTTGCTGCTATCAAAGGGTAAAAGGCACCTCCCTTTCAAAATCTGCTGGGAGACTACCTGGGAGACCTCAGCCAATGCAATCACGGCACGATACTCACTTTCCCTATTGGTAAAAATGGGGATAACAACCCAGTATTTTACTTGATACATTTAAGTTATAATTACACAATTCAGGTAAGGGTCTGTTTATTAATCTTTTTGTAAAATGATATAATAATGTAATTTAAAAGTAAAGAAATTCATTTACTCAACAAACATTTACTTAAGAGTACACTAAATATCAAGCCATACGCTGAGTGTATACACACAGTGATCATACAGTGGTTATACACACAGTGATGCAAGAGACAAAAGAATGAGCGGGGGTGGGGGGAAGCAAACATTTAACAAGCACAGTATGTGATCATTTAGTCACAGTTGTGCTGAGTAAGAGCACAGAGGAGGAAGAGCTCGGAACACAACAGGGGCAGAAGCGCAGATCAGACTAACGCACTAAACAGGCACTTAGGGAGCACAGCCAGTACAGGAGTTCGACTGGCTGGGAAGGGACAGGCGGAGCCCGCAGGAGGAGGTGCCACTCACAGGGAGGGCACGGCTTTCCAGGCAGGCCCCAGAAGGGAAATTCCAGAATATTCCAGAAGAGGTGGGATCCCTAGGCCAATCTTAGGGGTGAACCCTGTTCACAGGTGCCCAGTGCAAGCCAACCGTGCAGGGGCTCTGGACACACCGACAGACGGAGGAACAGAGGGATAAGAGGTTTTCAGAGCAACCCCTTCATAGGTCGCCGAGGTCGCCACCCCGGGGGCCAAGAGCGTCCTCTGCAGATCGCGGATTCAGGGCCGTCCGACGCCCCCTCCCAGATTTGGGAAACGGAGGCTCCGAGGGGACGGGCCGACCATGGACACGCCAGTGACCAGGAGCCCAGCCCTGCCTCCCGCCTGGGACAGGACGCGCTACCTTATCCACCTGGGCGACGCAGAGCATGTCTCGGGCATCCAAGAAGGAGAAGACGTGCAGCAGCTCGGGCAAACCCATCTGCGGCTCCACGGCGCCAGCCCCCGTGGTTGCCTGGGTCGGGCTACGCCTTCGCTGCGCTTCCGCCCCCGCAGGCCGAGCCCCGCCCGCTCGCTTCATCCTCGCCCTGCCTCCGCGCTTCCGTTGGGAACACCCACTTCTACTAATCCGCTCACCGGCCCTGCTTCTACTTGGCCTTAGACTGGCTTCTAACCCTTGTCCTGACATTCGCTGAGACCCTCGCCCACCCCCTTATACTGACATTCATCCTTGTTCTGACCTTCGCCCTGACCCTCACGCGGGACCTTGTGGTGCCCCTGAACCCAGCACCTCCCGAGCCCTTGCCCTGGTGCTGGCCCTTATCCAGACCTTGACCCTCTTCCTTAACCTCGCCCTAATCATCACCCTTGATTTCATTAGCATCTGACATCTACCATACTCCTGTCCCTACCCTCACCTGACCCTGACTCACCCTAATGCACACCTTCATCCTGAGCTTTGCCCTAGCCCCGACCCTGGCCTTCACAATCACCTTCAGAATGACCCTCAGCCTCCGTCTTACACTGGCACTGGCCCTTGCCCAAGCCCTGGCTCTAACCTGGTACTTCCCTCATCATGGCCCCTGCCTGGGCTCTCACCCTACCTAGCCTTAGCCCCAACCCTGGACCTCACCCTGGTTTTGGTCGTGGCCCTGGCCAAGATCAGATCAGAGTTAGTGTAAGGGTGAAGGTCATGATCAAGCTCAATGTCAGAGCAGCCAGGGTCACAGTCAGGATGAGGGTAAGATCAGAGACAGAGTGATGAAGATCAGAATCAGAGTGAGGGTGAGTGTCCAGTTCAAGGTAAAATTCTATGTCAGGTTAAGGATCAAGATAAGAGAATGGTCAGGGTCATGGTGTCAGAATCAGGTTCAAGGACAAGATCACTATGAGGGAAATTTTAGATCCAGGGTTAGGTTCAAGATCAAGTTCAAGATCAGTGTGAGAGCCAAGGTTAGGATCAGGTTGAGGCTCCATTAGAGAGGATCAGTGAGAGGATGAATGTCAGGATTAGGATGATGGTTACTGTCAGGGTGAAAGTAAGATTGAAAGTTGGATTCAAGTTGACAGTGGATGTCCAGTTCCGTGTAGGATTCAGGGTCAAGGTGAGGGTGAGGTTGATGTTCAGGATTAGAGTCAGTGTCAGGTTCAGGGTCAAGATCAATGTGAGGTAATGTCAGGGTCAGGGTGAGCATGATGTTCATTGTGAAGGTCAAGGTCAATTAAAAGTCAAGGTGGGTCCCTTTTCCATTGCTGCTGGAAGGAATTAAGTCCTCCTCCTCCAACTCACCCTCCTCCCAACCCCCATTACATTGGCCCAATCTGCATAATCCAGGATACTCTTTCCATCTCAAAGTCTGTACCCTTTAATCACATTTGCCAAGTCCCTTTTGTGTGTAAGCCAATGTATTCATAGGTTAGGACATGGGCATCTTTGGTGGGCGTGGGGGGGACATTATTCTGCTTACCACAGAGGGTCAGAGTTTGGTTTATAGTCAAAATCAAGTTCAAGGTTAAGTTTCAAAGTGAGGATGGGTCAAGATGAAGGTGACGATCAGGCTGAGGACGAGTCATCATAATAATGAAAGTCAGTGTCAGTGTGAAGTTCAATTTCAGGGTCAGGGTCTAGATCAGGTACAAGGTCATGATGGGATTAGGGTGTCAATGGTGACAGCCAAGTGTGAGTCCATGTTCTGTGTGAGGCTCAGCATTAGGATGAGGACCCAGGTCAGGATGAAATTGAGGTCTAGGTCAAGATGAGGGTCAGGATCAGGATCATGGTCAGGCTTGGGGTGCAGACTAGTTTCAGCTTGAGTGTACAGTGTAGTTCAGCATCAAGGCACAAGTTCAAGGGCAGGGTGTGTCAGTATGATGGTCCTTGTCAAGGTGAGGATTCAGTCTAGGGGCAGAGTGAAGTTGAGGGTCAGAATCAGATTGAAGGTGGTGAGTATCTCATTTATCACAGTATTCACAATCAGTGTGAGAGAAGCTGTCATTGTCAAAGATAAGTCAAGTTCAGGGCAAGTGTAAGGGACATGTTAACGGTCAGGATCAGGATCATAATGAGCATCAAGGTAAGAGGAATGTCAATTAGAGACTCAGGGTTAAGGTTAAGATGAGAGCCAAGTTCATGGACAAGGTTTAGTTCTAGGTCAAACGGGGTCAGAGTTTGGGTGAGGGTCAGAGTCAATGCCAAGATCAAAGCCAGGCATGGGTGGGGAAGGGGCTGGCAAAGAATTGGGTGAGGGTGAGAGTCAGTGTATATGTCAGGGTCAGGGTGATAGGGTCAGGTTAAGTGTAAGGTTTAAGGTAAAGGTGAGGGTCAATGTCAGGGTGGAGTAAGCTTTAGAGTCTTTGTGAGCGGAACTGGCTGAGGGTCAGTGGTCAGGGTTTGGGTACAGACTTGCATTCATACAAAGGTGAGGGACACCAGAAACTGAGCTAGACTGAAGCTTAGAGTCTACAAATGGTGGCTGGACAAACAGGCAGAGGCCAGATCCTTAAAACATCTTTAAAGACATATGGGACACTCAGACTCTTCCCTGAAAGCAACAACTGGAGTTTACTGTGCTTTGCCCTCTAAGAGATTGGAGGGCAGTGACTGTGGCACTGTTAGTCACCTCTGTGACTGCAGTGCTTACAGAATTTTAGCCACATGAGCACAAAATGAATATTTTAAGAATACAAGATTGCTAAGAATAAGTTTCTCTGATTTATCTGTTTTTATCTGTGAACCAATACCACATTGCTTATTTATTACAGCCCTATGATAGTCTTGGTATCTGATAGGGTAAGTCCTTTCATCATTTTTTGCCTTTTCTTCTGCTTCTGCCTCCTCTTAACCCTTTCATTTCCGCATATATTTTAGAATTGGCTTACCAAATTATTTAATAAGAAAAACAAGAGCCAGTTCAGATTGTATTGGGATTTACTGAATTAACAAATGAGTTCCAGGAATGTCTGTCTTCTTATTTGCCCAGTATCTCTGAGTAAAGAGGAGGCCCATGTGGTCCAGGCTCACCCGTATCCTGAGGGTGATGTTGGTAAACCAGCTCAAGGTGTGGAGGGTCACTTATTGGGTCCCCAACTTGAGCCATTCCTGGGTCCTGATTGCTGCCAACTCACCTCCAAAAGGGAGCTCTGTCACATGAAGCAGCTAGCAATCCCCCAAGACTAAAGTCGCCATGAATGGGGCCGCTTTCCCAGTGACCACAGAGAAGCAAGGGCCAGGGGATGATGCTACCTCAGCCACTTCCCTCAACTGGAAAGGAAGAGGGGCAAACGTCACGCAGAACTACCGGGCGTTTTCATAATAAATCTCAAAAGTGAACTAGTGTCTAATGTCTCTGAGAACAAAATCAAACCACACTTTCCTTCCCGCTTGGATTTCCGACATGAGGACATCTTACACTCAGCGCTCCCCCAAATGGCTCTACCAGGACTGTCCCTGACCAGGAAGGCAGCAACTAGAGAACCAGCCCCATGGCAGGCATGGCAGCGGAACTCACTGCCTCCTTCCGATGGATCTGTTACCAGCAACAGATGGGAGGCCGACAGCACAGGCCGAGGGTCCCCTCTGCTGAGGCTGGATGGCCTGGCCAGGAGCAGGACCACTGTGGTCGAATCAGGCCGGAGCAGAAGAACAAGAGGCCTGGCTTGTCCTGGGGAGGGAAGTGGGGGACACGCCGGTGGGGCCTGGCCCAACGTCTCAGCCCTCCAGGATGAAGGGCCGAATCAGCTCCGGGTTCAACAGCGACTCCTCGAGAGGCCGGTCCACGTGGAAGTCATGGACGTGGGGGGGTCCTGGGGGAGCCTTGAGGGCAGGTCCCCCTGGGCGCTGAGGAATCGGCAGCTCCGAGGGGTGGGCAGGCAGGGGAGCTGTGAAGAAGTACTGGTGCAGGAGGGCCTGAGGGTAGCAAGCGAGGGGCAGCAAAAGGAAACTGGTCACCTCCCCGTCCCAGCTTCAGCCACTTCCCTCCGAGGAGGAGATGTGAACATTGCCCTGGAGAGGATTTTTCCTTCATCTGCTCATCGTTCAGGTGACTCCAACACCTCGGAGTGCTCACTGTTTGCGCACTGCTCCAGAGACAGGAGATGCAGCGGTAAACAGAACAAAGAGCTCTGCCTTCAAGTTTTCCACATAGTGAGGGGTGGGGGTAATAAACACGATAAAGAAGTAAGACAAACAGTGCATCAAATGATTAGTGCTGTGGGAAAGAGAAAGTATGAGGGGGGGATGAGGAATACTGGAGGGGCTGCAGGCCTGAAGAATGGTGAAGGGAGGCCCCTGGGAGGTGGCGCTCAAGCAGAGACCTGAAAGGTGAATGAGTGAGGCCTAGGGACAGAAATGCACAGACCCCCAGGACATGGAGAAGCCCTGGGGCCCGAGGGGAGTGAGCAAGGGGAATGGGAGCTGGCAGAGTCACAGAGGTGATGGCCCCAAATGTGTGATGGCTGTGGGCCACTAGAACCTGGCTTCTCCTCTGAGGGAGCCCCAGGAGGGCCCTGCAGGCAAGGATGCGACAGCCTACCTGGACAAGGTCCCTCTCTCTGCCACGTGGAGGAAAGACTAAATGGGCAGGAGAAGCAGATTCTGGGAGGCAATGGGGGGGGGGGGCGCTTAGAATGGGGGCAGCAGCAGGCGGCTGAGAGGTGGTCAGTTGGCCTCAGTATACTCTGAAGGTGCTGCTGACATGGGAACTCGCCAGGGGCATGTGTAAACACACACTGCTAGTGCTGAGGGCAGGGAGGGGAGGCTGCCATGAGGCCAGATGGACAGATACACCCGACAGAGGCCCTCACACCATCAGCCATCAGCCCATGGTCCTCCCCTCCTCCCCTGCCTTCCACCACAACCCACCCCTCCTGGGTCCTCCTCTCCAGGCCTCTGCTCATCATTTCTCTTGGGAAAACAGCTCCCCATGCTTAAACCTGCCCTTCTCCAGGAAGCCTTGCATGACCCCAAAGTCAGTCCCAACATCCCTCCCCTCGGCTCCCACAAACTGACGGCCCTGCCTCACCACAGGGTGGAGACCCCACAGGCACAAGCCACGTCTGTTCACTCTGGATCAGGGTCCAGGACAATGCTCAGCACGTGCCAGATGCTAGTAAATTCTTGTTGAAGGAATGAAGGGACGAAGAAGTGAGTCACCAATAACCCAAGACTCGCTCTTCTGCGACGTGTGCATGCCCTTCTAATGGGCCACCCCTGGCCACCTGCCCTCTAGGGTCCGCTCTAGGGTCCACTCAGGAGAGGCACACCTGCCCTGCACCCTCCTACCCCTGGCTCCAGGGGTTCTGGTCCCAGCCCATCACAGGTTCTGAGAATCTCAACCTGCCTGGTCAAAAGGACACGGACGAGGAGGGTCAGGGCAACGGGTGTCACCCTACCTGAGAGGCTGCAATGCGCTGGCGTGGAGGGTAGAGGAGGAAATGCCCCAGCAGGTCCAAGGCCTGGGGAGAGGCATCGGGCAGCACCTCCTCCAGGGGCACGGGAGCCTGCTTCTTGAAGGAGATCTTGTTGTAGTCAGGCAGGTCCTTGATCTCCTGGAGGAGAAGGGGGTCCATCAGAGCCGGCACCCACCCCGCCAGCCCCCTTAGGTGTCAGTTCTCGCTCCCTGTCACCTACCTGCTCCCATTCACTCATCACTCCCCCATCCATGCACCCCTGCTCACACGTCACTCGTGACATCACGTGCTCACTCAGTCCTTCAGTGCTTCCTCCACATCTCAGGCGCCTGCTCCATGCCCAGCTCGGTTTGGATGCGTGTGTGCTGGGGACGGGTGGGAAGGGATAGGGCTTGGGCCCTGGCCCTCGCACCTCCAGCAGGGCAGGGGTGGAGGAGACCCCACGCTGGGCCAGGACTGAGGTCCGGCAAGTCAAGGAGGCATGGGGCCACGAGAGAGAAGGTGTGGGGCAGGGGAGTCACTAGCTATTGGGGTAATAGAAGCCACCCGCCCCCACCCCTCCCCACTGTAGGCCCCTGCAAACCGGCCAGACTTGAGGACTGGGGGTGCCCAAGATTCGAAGCACACAGCAAAGCTGTTCAATGTCATTCTCCCCTGGGAAAAGGGGGGACCCGTTCAACAGCTCCCCCAGGATGCAGCCCACAGCCCTGCAGATACAGAACCCAAACAACTCAGAGATCTCACACCATGGAAACAGATCTCCCCACACCAGCACCCACACCTCACACTGTGGTCAAGATACCCACAAAGTAGCCTTCAGGCTTCATAGCTAAGGATACAGATCCCCAAACAGTCAAAGACTTCAAGCCTAGAACACAGAGCATATCCCCCTCTCTAAACAGCTCTCAGGCCTCAACTCTGGAACACACATCAACCCCTCAACAGTTCTGAGACTTCTCAGAGCCTCACATTCTGGGACACACTGCCACCTCCTCCCATTCTGGGGCAGACTCCAAAACGGCCCCCAAATCTCAAACTCTTACGCACATACAAATCATCCTACCCCAAATAAAGGTTCAGGGCCTTCATATCCAGGGACCCAGGCCTCTAGATAGCTCAGGAACATTGCATCCTGGGATATCACCCCCTGCATAGCAGCTTAGACGCC
This sequence comes from Eschrichtius robustus, assembly GCF_028021215.1. Lineage (NCBI taxonomy): Eukaryota > Metazoa > Chordata > Mammalia > Artiodactyla > Eschrichtiidae > Eschrichtius > Eschrichtius robustus. The sequence continues at coordinate 101,428,143 of NC_090833.1, read as the reverse complement.
CCATGCCTCGGACCACCTCCCCGACCTCAGCCCAGAAGCTTCCTACTGGGACAACCACTCTGATCCCACTTGACCCCTCCCAGCTCAAAACTGTCATGGGGAGGAGCACTGATCCCAAACTCCTCAGAGACACTCTAACCAGGGGAGACACCCCCATGGCAACCTAAAGCTCACAGCAGGAAAACCCCCAAATGGCTTAGAGACCTCAATGCCCAGGAGGAAAAGGTGACCCAACGACCCACACTCCCCCTTGCCCAGCCCATAGGAGTCTCACCACAGGTCGACACCCTGATCATACTGGCGGGCACCATACAGGAGCTCAGGGGCTCGGTACCACCTGTGAGAGGAGGGCAGGTGGTCACAGCCAGGTCACCAGTCTGTCAGGAAGCTGCCTCGGAAGGTCATCCTGGCCCCCACACCAGCCCCAAGAGCACTGTTTGGACAGAAGGTCCAGAAGCATCTCTTCCCAGCAGGAGGGTTGGGGCCTGTCTATTGCCAGGTCCTGCTTGGGAACTGGTCCTCCCTACCTGGTGGCCACCTGGTGCGTGTAGAGACGGCTGCCATCTGGGGAAAAGACCCGGGCCAGGCCAAAGTCCGCTATCTTGAGCTGGCCCGAGGCACTGATAAGCAGGTTGGCTGGTTTCAGGTCCTGAGAGCACCCAAAGAGGCATCAGTTCCTCCAGAGCCCCCAGAGGACCTCGGGACAGGAGGGCTTGGCAGGCTGGGCACCCAGGTCAGCGCAAGACCCGACCTCCTCCAGGGCCCCAGCCCTGGCCTCCTACCCATAGGCCCTGCCCCCTCTGTCCCTTTTCTAACCATGCCCTTCATCAAGGGCTGGCCTACCCACAGCCCAGCCACCACCCCCGTCCCACCCCAGCCCATGCTGGAACTGACCCGATGTACAATGTTGTTGGCATGGCAGAAAGCGACCCCCTTGAGCAGCATCTGCAGGTAGCTCTTGACCTGCGCCTGGGTCAGCGGCCTCTGGGCGTGGCGCACCACCTCAGCCAGATCTGACAGCATGAACTCGAAGGCCAGCACGAAGCCTGCGCCATGCGGGAACACGGCCTTCAGCTGTACCACCTGCAAGCGGGACATCCCGTCAGCCTCCAGACTCACATGGCTCAGACTCTCTCTGGGACCCTCAGCCCTTGCACCAACAGAGGACCAGGCAGGCAGAGATGGTGGCATGAGATCTGAGCTCAGAATCAGGGAGCTTGGTGATCTCTTGCTTCCCTCTCCCAGGAGAAGGCAAGTCCCTACTCTAATGCTCCAGTAAACACTCAGGGAAAAGGAGGTCTAAGAAAGGCGACTTAGGGCAGTGTCTGGTCCCCCACCCAGCCCACGAACTGGAAAATCACCTGGAAACACACACACACACAGGTGATCACAACTCCCAGCACTGGGAGAGCAGGAGACATGTCACATATACTTCCTGAGGGCCCACGAGGTCACAAGGGCAGGCTGCACAGTAGTGAACAGGAGCAAGGGCTGGTGGGTCCCGAAGGACTTGAAGGAGCTCAGGGGACAAATGACCAAACAACAAACGTATAGGGTATTTTGATGAAGATTCTGATGAAGAAAGAAGAGGAGGCATCTGGGAAGGAGCTCTGGGCCAGGGGACAGCAAACACAAGGCCCGGAGGCAAGAACAGGAAGGAGGCTGCTCTGTTCTGCACTCCTGGAGCCTAGACAGTGCTTATCACGGGAGAGACACTTAAGAAGTTGTGAATGAAAAAAGAGGCTGGAGCGGGGTGGAAGCAGATGGTGACAGTTCTTTCAGAGTGAAGAGAAGCCTCTGGAGCTTTTCAAGCCAGGGAGTGGATGATTTCATGTACATTTTTTGACTGTGGAGTGGAGGCAGTGGCGGGGGGGCGGGGGGGCAGGGGAGCCTGCTGTAGTTGTTCTGATGAGAGGTGAGGATGGCCTGGGCCAGGGTAAGATCTGGAGTGTTTTGAACGTAGACTCTTCAGGCCTGCTGATGCACAGGACATGGGACCGTATCACCAGCTTCCTATGGGCCCTCCACCTCTCCCACACACAAGCTGTCAGCAAAGCCCTTTTACTTTCCTCAAAAAACAAGAATGGCCATATTGCTGTTTTTCTGATGTTGAGGGTAGTAGACACTCATTTTACAGATTGGGACAAACAAATACATTCAGATAATACCCAAAATTATAATGAAAAAAACAGCAAAAGAAAAATCCTATAACCTACAGTCAACCTTAGGAGTCTATTCCACCAGACTTTACAAGAGACATGGCACACACAGGCATGTATTCGTATGTATATACAAAATATTTTCATACAAAACCAAGATGACACACGCAGTTTTATAACATGCCTGTGTCACGCAATATATCAAGGACATCTCCAGAGAATAAGAAACAAGTCAGAGTATCACCCACCCTTAGGTGGGTGGACCTACCCTTGTCACTCCCTGGGAAGTTAAGCACATCCTCTACTCAGGACATGGACAAGAGAGAATACCACAAAGAGAATGAAACTGGGTGTGTGAGGTGTCTCTCCTAGTGTGCCCACAGCCCCTCCCAGGCCTGTCACAGCACAAACCACGCCAGATGGGCGCTGTAGCCTTTGGCCATCTCCCCTACCACACTTCAGTTCTCAAGAGCAGGGTAGGGGCTGGTTTCTGTGTTGCCAGTAGCCAGTAGAGGGTAGAGTCTATGGGAGGTCCCAGTGTTAAACCGTCCTGATTCTGCGATCAGACCTGGGCCAAAGCCTCCACAGACAAGCGGAACAAGCTGCGCACCCGTAAGCTGGTGGCTGCGCCTCCTCTCCTGGCCTGAGATAGGGAGAGCCTGAACGTGCCTTGCGGAGCAGAGGACGAAACTCAGAAGGACAATATACATAAAGCAGTTAACCTGGCATGCAGAACATAACAGGAGCTCAATAGGTGGCAATTATCATTATCATCAGAAATCACCAAGTGTTTTGAGAAAAAAGGGATAAGTTAGTGAATGAGCGAACGAGTACGCGAAGAAATAAGCGAGTGAACGAGGGGGAATGAATGAGTGAAGTAATTGGGTGAATGAGGGTGAACAACAAGTGGAGAAGAAAGGGAGTGAGTGAGGGGTGACGAAGCAAATGAGTGAACAGAGTGACTGCAGGACCTCAGAGTGGGAGTGAGTGGAGGAGGGCGGGAACCAGCACCTCAGAACACCAGCCCCACTCACATACTGACTGTCCTCGATCTCCTGCAAGGCCTTGATCTCCCGCAGGGCCTGGTTGGGGATGCCATCCTCCAGCCGCCGCAGGGCCACCTTCTTGAGGGCAACGATCTCTCCAGTCTGTTTGGGACAGGACGCAGACACTGCAGGCCCATCCCCGGCTGGAAAAGGGGATGCGACGCCGAGGCCTGAGGCCCTCGTGGGGGTGGGACGCGCCCCCCACCCCGGGCTGGAGGGAAATCAGGGCCAGCAGGCGCAGCGCTGAGCAAACAGCTCAGAGACATCCACGCCACGCTCCTAGGGGGCACTCGCCCGAAGAAAGCACCGCTGGTTGCTGGACGCCCTCCACTCAAGAGAGCAAAGGAGGCGGGAGCACGCCACGAAAAGCTGCGGGGAGGCAGGAGCCCAAGCGTGGGTCGGGACAACGGGTAGATCTCAATGGAACCGAAGGAGGAAGGGCTGGGTGCTCACCTCCACGTGCTTGGCCTTGAAGACGATGCCGTGCGCGCCCTCCCCAATGCGGCCCAGGATGCAGTACTGCTCCATAGCCCTCTGCCAGACACCCGGACCCTCTGCAATCACAGCCCCTCCCCGGCACCCGTACCTTTCCGCATTAGCCCGCCCTGCCTCCCGCGCCCAGATGCGGCTGCCTAGCAACGGCGCAGGAAAGAGCGCAGAGGCCGGGAGGCCGAAGGCAGCTACAGGCGGCGTCCAGGCCTGTCTGCGCCTTCCCCTAGGCCCTCGCCATCACGCCTCAGTGCGCTTCATTCGGCGGAAATCACCCGTGCGCAGACCGTGCCAGCGGGAGCGAGAGCCTCCGCCGATCCCTCGCGGCACTGCCGGGCGTCACGTGACGAGTGACGCCAGGTTACGCAGAGGGGCGGGGGCATGCAGCCAGCGAGCAAGGCGGAACAGCCTTGGGAGCGGGCTACATAGGCGGGAGCGTGGAGCTGCTCTCCGGGGTGGAGGCGGGGCACTCAGCGAGGCGGGCGGGGCACTCAGCGGGGCGAGCGGGGCACGCGGCGGAGCCGCACAGCCGGGGGCGGGACCGCGGCGCCGAGGGCGTGGCCGAAAGGTGACGGGGCGGGGCCGGCTACTCCGGCAGGCCAGGGTACCCTCGCCCCCATACCTAGAGGTGCAAGCTTCCACCTGTGAGAACCTACAGGTGCCATTTCCACCTATGAGCCCCAAAGCCAATGATGATTGAAGCGAGACGGGTTCGGGTCTGCATTGTGGAGGGAGCGTCAGTTGGCAACATGTAAAGACAACGTTTAAAGAGTAAAAACTCTGCCCCGGAAAGTCCATGTCTAAGGGCTTCTCATGAGGAAACATTTGGAGGAATTTGCAGCCTGAGTGATTTTTAAGAAGTTCATGCCATGAAAGGATGTTGACAAAAAACACAATTAGCTTTTTAAACTTCTGAAAAGGTGCTCAATCGCATACACAATGAGATAAATGTAAAATAATCTACAATTTTCCATCTTTGGGATAGCTAAAGATCTCAGATCTAACAGTCTATTTAATCTTGGAGAGGCAGCAGTGAGTGGTGGCGTAAAGCAAGATCTTAATTCCGTGCCCAGGAATTGAACCTGGGTAGCCTGGATGAAAACCAGGAATCCTAGCCACCACCCCTTGGCTCTTGCCCCCTGTGAAAAATGCATTTCTCCTGGAGGCAAAACTGTAAAAACAGGTACAAAGTTTATTATTAGAGACACAGCACAACAACAACAAGTGGGAGAGCACACAGAGAAACAGTTTGTTTAGTTAAGATAGAAGCAAGGCAGAGATGCACACCTGGAGACAAAGGGTGTGGGTGTCCTCCCTAATGAGGAGGAGCGCGGTAAAGAGGAGGTGAAGTCATTTATATAGGGCAGTTCTTCTGGGTCTTTGTGTACCTTTGGCCAATTATCTGGTTTCCTTTTCCACACCTGACCTGCCCTAGGACCCTCCCCAACGTGCATGCGCAACTTTTTTTCCAAGATGGATTACAGCCCAGAGGCCTATGGGATGACCTTAGCATCACATATTATGGGGTGGTGCCCCCTCCCTTTTGACTCCCAACGAGCCTTTCTGCACATGTGCCCCAAGGGTGGGAAATGTATGACCCCTTGATCTTATAACAGGGTTTAGTCCCACTCTGTCCCTGCCATAAAAATGTCCAGTGTCCAGTTATTTACCCTATTTCTGTTGCTGGTTTTTATACTGAGGTGCAGATCTCAAAATATAGACAGGAGTCCAGTCATAAGTATGTAGTCCTGGAGCCCATTTATCTCTTGCTTCAGGAAATGTAAACAGGGGGCTGGTTATGAATGTCTGGCCTGGAGCACAACTTCTTCTCACCCCAGGAAGGGCAAACAGGAGGCCAGCTGTAAATGTCTAGCCTGGAGCCCATCTATCTCCTGCCTCACATTGGCCATGCTGTGGGAAAACAGGAGCTTTCATATATTGCTGAAGCATTGGCAATGCTAATCAAATTACAACTGCATATCCCCTTGGACCCAGCAAGGTCTCTTCTAGAAGTACCTCCAACAGATATATTGCACACAGCGAAATGACATATTCAAAGTTATTCATTGAAGCATAGTTTGAATAGCAAAAGATTAGAAACACCATAGATGCCAATCAATAGGAGACTGTCTAAATTCTGATACACCCATCAAATGAAAAATTATGCTCACTACCTTAAAAATGAACAAGGATGCTTTTTTATTACAGTAATAGGAAGATTTCTAAGATGTATTGTTAAGTTAGAAAGGCAAGATGAAGAACAGAGCATATACAGTACCGCTAGCCGTGTAAAAAGAAAAGAAGAATATAAAGAATGAAGTTTTGTGCATTACAGGATATCTGGAAAATACTCAAGATTTCATGACTGTGCTTACCTGGTGAAGGGACTGGGAAGGTTGTGGACAGGGTAGGAGGCAGATGTTTCACTGGGGCTCTTCATATTCTTTGAGATGTGAACTGTATAATTTATTAATTCTTAAAAAAAGTAAGAATTTTCAGGCTCAGAAATTCTACTCTGTTCTAACAACTTCAGAAGAAGGCCTTGATGTCCATACAAAGATGTTCACCCTGTTTGATGATGGCAGAGGCCAAACAATAACCCAAATATCCCATGGAAGAGTGGCTGAATAAGTTATGAGAGTAACTTAGAATGACATGCTTTACAGCTATTATAAATGGTGAGGGTAGACACAGTGGTGGAATTGGAAAGGATGGTCTTCAAAAAATAGTACGGGTCATTTGAAAAGTCATATGAGGAAGAAATGTCTATTGACCCAAATCTGAAATCATAAACGAAAACTGATTCCAGATGGACTGCATACCTAAATATAAAAGGTAAACAATGAAGCTCTTAGAAGAAAACATGATATCTTAATGACTTTGGGTTAGGTAAGCCTTTTCTAAATAAGATTACAGAAAATACTAAAAGGGAAATAAAAATTAGAAGTCGGACTTCGTCATAAGTAAGAACATCTGTTCATCAAAAGAAACCATTTAGAGAGTGAAAAGCAAAGCCACAAAAAGGGACATGGTATCGTAACACATGTGGTTATATTAATGTCAGACAAAATGGACTTCAGAACAAAGAAAATTACCAGCGTCAAAGAGAGAGATGATAATGATGAAAGGGTCGATTCACTAAGAAAATATAATCCAAAATGTGTATGCACCAAAAAACAGAACTGATAGGACTGAAAAGAGAAGCAGACACATAGTCAATTATAGGCAGGGATTTTGACACGCATCTCACAGTCATCGATAGAACCACCAGATAAAAGCAGCACGGGTATGGAAGAACGACACTATCAACAAAATACCTACAGTATTTTGTGTAGATGTCGATAGACTGATTATCAGATTTTGTGGGAAGGCAAAGAAACTGGAACAGTTATTTTTAAAAGTTTTGAAAATGAAGAATAAAGTTTGAAGAATCACCCTACCCAAATTTACGGAGTTGTGTATATCTATAGCAATCAAGACAGTGTGATACTGGCAGACAAATAGACCCATAAATCAATGGAATAGAATAGAGTCCAAGAATAGACCAACACAAGTATGGTCAAATGTTTTGTTTTAAATTGAGATATAATTCACATACCATAAAATTTCCCCTTTTAATGTGTACCTTAAGTCGTTTTTCATGTATTCACCAGATTTTTAATATGTCCACAAGACTGCAACCGTCACTACTATCTAATCCAGAATATTTTCATCACCCTCCATAAGATCCCATACCAATTAGCAGTCACTTCCCATTCCCCTCTCGCCCCAGCCCCTGACACCCACTAATATACTTTCTATTACTGTGAATTTTCCTAGTCTGGACATTTCATATAAATGAAATCATACATATGTGACATTTTGTGTCTGGCTTCTTTCACTTAGCATAATGTTTTCAAGGTTCATCCATGTTGTAGCATGCATCAGTACTCATTCCATTTTATGGCTGAATAATATTCCGCTATACGGATATACCTCATTTTGTTTATCCATTCATCAGGTGATAGACATTTGTTTCCACTTTTTGACTCTGACGGATGCTGCTATGAACACTCATGTACAAGATTTTGTGTGAAATTATGTTTTCAATTTTCTTTGGTGTATTTGTAGGAGTGGAATTGCTGGATCATATGTTAACTATGTTTAACTTTTTGAGGAGTTGACACATTGTTGTCCAAAGTAGCTGCAACTGCAACAGTTTACATTCCCACCAGAAATGTATGAGATTCCAATTTCTCCACATCCTTACCAACATGTGTTATTGACCATCTTTTTTATTCCAGCCATCCTAGTGGTATCTCACTCTGGTTTTTATTTGTATTTTCCTAATAACCAATGATGTTGAACACTTTTTCACGTGCTTTTTGGCCATTTGTATATCTTCTCTGGAGAAATTTGTGTTTTGGAGAAATCTGTGTTTGGGATATTTGTGTTTTTATTGTAGACTTGTAAGAGTATTTTATGTATTCTGGATGCTAGACTCTTATCAAATATATGATTTGCAAATGTTTTCTTCCATTCAGGGGTTGTTGTTTTTTTGTGTTTTTTTTTTCACTTTCTTGATAGCGTCCTTTGAAGCACAGTTTTTTTTTTATTAAGTTCAGGTTATCTATTTTTTTCTTTGGTTGCTTGTGCTTTAGGTAGCATATCTAAGGAATCATTGACTAATCCAAGATCACAAAGATTTATGCTTATATTTTCTTCTAAGAGTTCCATATGTTTAGCTCTTACACTTAGGTCTTACATCCATCTTTTGTAGGTAGTGTGACATAGAGGTCCAACTTCATTATTTTGCACGTGAGGATATATAGTTGTCCCACCAGTGTTTGTGAAAAGACTATTCTTCTCTTTTTGCATTGTTTTAGAACCCTTGTCAATAATCAGCTCCCCGTAATGATTGGATTTATTTCTGGAGTCTCAATTCTACTCTGCTGATTTATATGTCTGTCTTTATGCCAGTATCACCTAGTCTGGATTACAGTAGCTTTGTAGGAAGTCTTGAAGTTGGGAAATGTGAATCCTTAAACTATATTCCTATTTTTCAAGATTGTTTTGGCTATTCTGGGTCCCTTGCATTTCCATCTGAATTTTAGGATCCGCTTGCTAATTTGTGGGGAAAAAAGTCAATTTTGTAGGGATTGTAGTGAATCTGTACATAATTTGGAGAGTATTGCCATCTTAAGAATACTAAGTCTTCTAATCCATGAAGACAGGATATCATTCTATTTAGTTAGATCTTCTTTAATTTCTTTTTTTTTTTTTTTGGTAGTTTTCAGTGCATAAGTCTTGTGCTACTTTTGTTAAATTTATTCCTAAGAAGCTTATTCAATTTATGCTATTGTAAATAGAATTGTTTTCTTAATTTTATTTTCAGATTGTTCATTGCTACTTTATAGAAGTACAACTGATTTTTGTATATTGATCTTGTGTCCTACAACATTGCTGAACTTTATTAGCTTAATAGTTTTCTTGTGGATTCCTTAGTATTTTTTATCTACAAATAGAGATAGTTTTACTTCTTCCTTTCTAATCTGGGTACCTTTTATTTCTTCTTCTTATCTGATTGCCCTGGCTAGAACCTCCAGTAAAATGTTGCATGTAAGTGAAGAGAGCAGACATTATTGTCCTGATCCTGACATTAGGGAGGAAATTTTCAGTCTTTCACCATTAAGTATGATGTTAATTGTGGGGTTTCCATAGACGCCTTTATTAGATTGAGGATGTTCCCTCCTATTTTTATTTTGTTGAATATTTTTATCCTGTAAGGGTTTGGATTTGTCAAGTGCTTTTTTCTGTGTCTATTGAAATTAGCATGTGAGATTTGTCCCTTATCAATATGATATATTACATTTATTGATTTTCTTATGTTGAACACTTTGCATTCCTGAGACAAATCCTACTTGGTTGCTGTGTATAGTCTTTTAAACACACACACACATACACAGACACACAGATACTTTATTTTTTGAGAAGATTTAGGTTCACAGCAAAACTGAGCAGAAAGTACAGAGAGTTCCCTTATACTCCTTGTTGCTCTGCACACACAGTTTCCCCCACCATCAACATCCTGCACCAGAGCAGTACATTTACTACAATTAATGAACCAACATTGACACTTCATTATCATTTAAAGTCTATAGTTCACATTAAGGTTCACTCTTGGTGTTGTATATTTTACGGATTTTGGCAAATGTATAATGGCATGCACCCACCACTATAGTATCATATATAATTATTTCACTGCCTAAAAGTCCCCTGTGCTCATTCTATTCATTCCCTTCACCCCAGCCCTTGGCAACCACTGAAATTTTTACTGTCTCCATAGTCTTGGTTTTTCCAGAATATCATGTAGTTGGAATCACACAGTAATTGGCTACTTTCACTTAGTAATATTCAATTAAAGTTCCTGTATGCCTTTTCGTGGCTTGGTAGCTCATTTCTTTCTAGCACTGAAGAATATTCCATTGTCTGGATATACCACAGTTTATTTATCCAATCACCTACTTAAGGGCACCTTGGTTGCTCCCAGGGTTTGGTAATTATGGTACAAAGCTGCTATAAACATCCATGTGCAGGTGTTTTTGTGGAATTAAGTTTTCCACTTTTTTGGGTAAATACCAAGGAGCACAACTGCTGAACCGAGTGGTAAGAGTATGTTTAGTTTTGTAAGAAAATACCAAATTGTCTTCCAAAGTGGCAGTATCATTTTGCATTATCACCAACAATGAATGAACATTCCTCTTACTCTCCATCCTCACAAGAATTTGGTGTTGTCAGTGTTATGGATTTTCACCATTCTAATATGTGTGTAGTGGTATCCTCATTGTGGTTTTAATTTGCAGTTCCTAATGGCATTTGATGTAGAGCATCTTTTCATATGTCATTTGTATATCTTCTTTGGTGAATTGTCTGCTCAGATCTTCTGCCCATTTTAAAATCAGGTTGGATAACAGTGCTTTATCAGCTGTCTTTTGCAAATATTTTCTTCTAGTCTGTGGTTTGCCTTCTCATTATTTTGATATAATCTTTTTTATACGTTCTTGATTTCTGTGCCAGTATTTTGTTGAAGATTTTTAAAGTCCATTTTCATTATCCATATCCACTTTATCCATAAAGGATACTAGTTTATAGTTTTCTTCTGATATCTTTGTCTGATTTTGGTATCATGGTAATACTGGACTCATAACATATGTTAGAAAGTGTTCCCTTCTCTTCTACGTTTCGAAATATGTGAAGGAGTGGTGTTAATTCTTTAGACATTTCAGAGAATGCACCAGTGAAACTATTCCTGGGCTTTTCTTTGTGGGAAGTTTTATGATTATTAATTACTTGCTATGTATATACTCAAAATTTCTTTTCTTCTTGAACAATTTCAGGAGTCCATGTCTTTCTGTAAATTAGTCTATTTCATCTGGATTATCTAGTTTCTTTTGCCATGCAATTGTTCATAGCATTCCAATATAATCCTTTTTTTTTTACATCTGTTAGGTCAGTAGTGATGTTTTTCATTCATTTTTTTTTTTTTTTTTACAGCTCAGATTTTTTATTTGTTTATAGATTTTGTTCTTTGTGGAATAATACTGCATGAATCTGGTTTTATTTCTGGGTGCCAAACTGATATATTCCCATACTTAGTGAAAACCTAAGTAAGGGTCATAGAAAATGGGGAAATGGAAATCTCTCCTCTCCCTTTTTTTATTTATTTACTTATTTATTTTACTGATTTTTTTTTTTTTTTTTTTGCGTGCGTTGGATTTTTGTTGCAGCGTGCGGGCTTTCTCTAGTTGCGGTGAGCAGGGGCTACTCTTCCTTGTGGTGTGCGGGCTTCTCATTGCGGTGGCTTCTCTTGTTGTGGAACACAGGCTCTTGATGCATAGGCTTCAGTAGTTGTGGCTTGCAGGTTCTAGAGCGCAGGCTCAGTAGTTGTGGCCCACTGGCTTAGTTGCTCTGTGGCATGTGGGAATCTTCCCAGACCAGGGCTCAAGCCCATGTCCCCTGCACTGGCAGGTGGATTCTTAACCACTGCACCACCAGGAAAGTCCCCTCCTCTCCCTTTTTTTAATTCTCTGGAACCTGATAGGAAATTCCTAACAAGCACAAGGTAACATCTGAAGTCACAGTTTGTAAATAAATCAGCTGTGTCAGAAAAAATTTCAGGAGGAATGAGTCAATAATTAATTAATTCCAACCAATGAGTAGGTTATAAACTCTTGGTATAATTTACTTGCTCATAATGGGGAAGTCAGTATAGCCCTTAGGTCCGTGCTGACTTACAGGGTCTTTTCTATCCATGAGGTGGGCCATCTTCTGCACAGCTTATGCTTCTGTACTGCTTAAACTCTACCCCTAGTAAGTGTAGAATTGGAAGTGTCTTAGTATACAGGAGGGGTCTAGACCCATCACGCTGTCCAAGGGCCACTTTTTAGGAGTTTTAATTTATGTGGATTTATAATACTCTTCTCATTAAAAGAAACTTATACTTATTTGTACTTGCAATTTCTTAAGGAAAGTCCAGGCTGCTTTTCTTTTTTTTTGTTACTTACATACAGTAAATTCACTCCTTTTGGTGTACAGTTCTAAGAGTTTTAACAACTACCACCACGTTCATTCTTGATTAGAGTATCTTGAATTTTCTCTCTTTTTCCTGGTCAGGCTAGCTGTACTAAATGTTTGTCAGTTTTACTGATTATTTCAATAACCAACTTTCGGTTTTGTTGATTTCCTCTATTGGTTTTTTATTCTCTGTTGTATTTATTTTCTCTCTAACCCTTATTATTTTCTTTATTCAGCTTGGTTTGGGTTTATTTTGCTACTCTTTTTTCAGTGTTTTAAGATGGAAGTATAAGTTATTGATTTTAGATCTTTCCTTTATAAAAAATATAGGCATTTACAATTATAAATTTCATTCTAAGTACTGCTTTTGCTGCGTCCCATAAGTTTTGGTATGTTGTATATCTTTTTTCAACAATATCAGAGCATTTTCTCATTTTCCTTGTGTTTCTTCTTGAAATATTTGTTATTTAGGAGTGTGTTTCATTTCCACATATTTATAAATTTGAAAAATTATATTCTGTTGATTTCTAATTTCATTCCATTATGGGTTCAGAACATATTTTGTGTAATTTCCATCCTTTTACATTTATTGAGACTATTTTATAACCTAGCATATGGTTTATCCTGGAGAGAGAATATTCCATGTACACTTGAGAAGAAAGTTGCATTCAGCTGTTGGTTGGTGGACTCTTCTCCAGTTGTCTGTTAGTTCGAATTGGGTTTTAGTGCTGTTCTAGTCTTTTACTTCCTGGCTTATCTTCTGCCTAGTTGTTCTGTCTGTTATTGAAAGTGGGGCATGATGTCTTTAACTTTTATTGTTGAAATATGTATTTCTTCATTCAATTATGTCTGGTTTTGTTTCATGTATTTTAAGACTCTATTATTAGGTGGATATGTGTATATAATTGTTATTCTTCTTATTCGATTGACCCATTTATTTCCTTAAATACCTCTATAAAATGTCCTTTGTCTCCAATAACAATTTTTGTCTTAAAGTCTATTTTGACTCATACTAGTATAACCACTTGGCTCTCTCTCTCTTTTTCAAAAAATATTTATTTATTTATTTGGTTGCACAGGGTCTTAGTTGTGGCAGATGGGCTCCTTAGTTGTGGCTCACTGGCTCCTTATTTGCAGCATGCATTTGGGATCCAGTTCCCTGACCAAGGATCGAACCCAGGGCCCCTGCATTGGGAGCACTGAGTCTTAACACTGTGCAACCAGGGAAGTCCCCACTTGGCTCTCTTTTGGTTACTATTTGCATGCTGTATCTTTTCCCATCTTTTAACTTTCTAAAGTGAATCTCTTGTAGACAGCTTATAGTTGGATCATGTTTTTGAAAAAAAATCCATTCTGCCAATCTCTCCCTTTTGATTGGAATGTTTAATTCATTTGCATTTGTTGTAATGATTCATAAAGTAGGATTTAAATCTACCAATTGCTGTTTATTTTCCATGTCTTTTTAATTTCTCTATTCCTCCATTATTGGCTTCTTTTGTATTAAATAGAGTGCACATCAGGCGAGTGACTGGCTGCGTCGGATCTGGACTTGACGGCAGCTGCTCCGGTACTCCCAAGTCTTCTAAATCTTTAAATCCCAGATTTCTTTGTAGTTCTTTGTGCTACAAAACAGCTCCATCCAGTGCTGTCTTTTCCCTTAAGCAGCCCTAGCACAGCTATGTGCCCTGTAGTTATTTTTAATGAGTTAAGGGAGGACGACCTGGATCCTTTGCTTAGTCAAGAATTGAAATGGCTAGAACCCCCTGAAGGGCCACAGGATATCATCCATTATCCCTTGTCTGCTCAGGCTGATCTTTCTTCCTTGTGGTCTCTGGATCAGGGAAGTTTCAAGCATAAAGTGAGGGCATTAATTCATTGGTCCTCAGACTTTTGAAGAAAATAAAATAGCTAATGTTTAATAAGTACTTAACACGTGCCAGAGCCTACTGAAGGCACTTTACATGATAACCCAATGAGGCAGCAAGTATAGTTATTTCTGTTGTTCACATAAGAAAAATGAAGTTTAGAGAATTTTTCTAAATATTTCAATTTCAGGGAGCTAGGAAGGGAGAAGCCAGAATCACAACAAAATCTATCTGATACTAATGCCACACTCCACCTCCTGGAAGGAAAGGGAGAGAATGAGGCAGAGGGAGAAGGGAAGAGAGAGAAAAATATGATGGAGTTCATTTTAGCCAAGTGCGGGAAGCATGGTCCTGAGGGTCTTACACGGGCCTTGGTGAAGACATGCATGAAAAGAATCTTTTTGAATCCCTCTCAGTCAATCTTCATCTCTCTCTCACACACAATCTTTTTTTTTTTCTTCTCTCTCCTCTATCTTCATCTACTGCTCTGTCATGCTTTTTTAAAAATTTTGCCATGATTCTTAAAATACTAACTTCAAACAATCAACTAATATTCACAACTATGTTACAAATACTGCCATTTCTTGTGGGAAAAACTTATTAACTTATGAGTGTCTAATACACTTCAACCGAATAATAAATAAACAAAATCTGGGATAGACCAATTTGTCAAATATCTTTGGAGCTAAAGATGAAACTTCCTTACTTTCTTTGCTTTTTTCCCTATTATTCTCTAAAGGAATCTGGAGCCTTGGCCTTCTCCCATGAGGATTATGGACTCTTCCTGAAGCCATAAAGGAATAGCATTTGTCTTGTTCATATAATTATCTTCAGGATCTGGCCCATTATCTGCACCTCATAGGTGCAGAGGTACTGCATAGCAATTAAGGGCACAGACTCTTAAGAAATATAATGTGAGCCACATATGTAATATTATTTTTTTATTTTTATTTTTTTTAACATCTTTATTGGAATATAATTGCTTTACAATGGTGTGTTAGGTTCTGCTCTATAAAAAAATGAATCAGCTATACATATATATATATCAACAAATCTCCTCCCTCTTGCATCTCCCTCCCACCCCTCTAGGTGGTCACAAATCACCGAGGTGATCTCCCTGTGCAATGCAGCTGCTTCGCACTAGCTATTTCACATTTGGTAGTGTATATAAATCCATGCAACGCTCTCACTTCGTCCCAGCTTACCCTTCCCCCTCCCCGTGTCCTCAAGTCTGTTCTCTACGTCTGTGTTCTTCATAACCTTTTTTTTTTTTTTTTTAGATACCACATATATGTGTTAGCATACGGTATTTCTTTTTCTCTTTCTGACTTACTTCACTCTGTATGACAGACTGTAGATCCATCCACGTCACTACAAATAACTCAATTCCATTTCTTTTTATGGCTGGGTAATATTCCATTGTATATATGTGCCACATCTTCTTTATCCATTCATCTGTTGATGGACACTTAGGTTGCTTCCATGTCCTGGCTATTGTAAATAGAGCTGCAATGAACATTGTGGTACATGACTCTTTTTTAATTATGGTTTTCTCATGGTATATGCCCAGTAGTGGGATTGCTGGATCGTATGGTAGTTCTATTTTTAGTTTTTTAAGGAACCTCCATACTGTTCTCCGTAGTGGCTGTATCAAGTTACATTCCCACCAACAGCGCAAGAGGGTTCCGTTTGCTCCACACCCTCTCCAGCATTTGTTGTTTGTAGATTTTTTGATGATGGCCATTCTGACGGGTGTGAGGTGAAACCTTATTGTAGTTTTGATTTGCATTTCTCTAATGATTAGTGATGTTGAGCATCTTTTCATGTGTTTGTTGGCAATCTGTATATCTTCTTTGGAGAAATGTCTATTTAGGTCTTCTGTCCATTTTTGGATTGGGTTGTTTGCTTTTTGATATTGAGCTGCATGAGCTGCTTATAAATTTTGGAGATTAATCCTTTGTCACTTGCTTCATTTGAAAATATTTTCTCCCATTTTGAGGGTTGTCTTTTCATCTTGCTTATGGTTTCCTTTGCTGTGCAAAAGCTTTTAAGTTTCATTAGGTCCCATTTGTTTATTTTTGTTTTTATTTCCATTTCTCTAGGAGGTGGGTCAAAAAGGATCTTGCTGTGATTTACATTGTAGACTGTTCTGTCTATGTTTTCCTCTAAGACTTTTTACAGTGTCAGGCCTTACATTTAGGTCTTTAATCCATTTTGAGTTTATTTTTGTGTATGGTATTAGGAAGTGTTCCAATTTCATTCTTTTACATGTAGCTGGCCAGTTTTCCCAGCACCACTTATTGAAGAGGCTCTCTTTTCTCCATTGTATATTCTTGCCTCCTTTAACAAAGATAAGGTGATCATATGTGTGTGGGTTTATCTCTGGGCTTTCCATCCTGTTCCACTGACCTATATTTCTGGTTTTGTGCCAGTATCATACAGTCTTGATTATTGTAGCTCTGTAGTATAGTCTGAAGTCAGGGAGCCTGATTCCTCCAGCTCCATTTTTCTTTCTCAAGATTGCTTTGGCTATTCGGGTTTTTTTGTGTTTCCATACAAATTGTGAAATTTTTTGTTCTAGTTCTGTGAAAAATACCATTGGTAGCTTGATAGGGGTTGCATTGAATCTGTAGATTGCTTTGGGTAGTATAGTCATTTTCACAATATTGATTCTTCCAATACAAGAACATGGTATATCTCTCCATCTATTTCTATCATCTTTAATTTCTTTCATCAGTGTCTTATAGTTTTCTACATACAGGTCTTTTGTCTCTTTAGGTAGGTTTATCCCTAGGTATTTTATTCTTTTTGTTGTAATGGTAAATGGGAGTGTTTCCCTAATTTCTCTTTCAGATTTTTCATCATTAGTGTGTAGGAATGTAAGAGATTTCTGTGCATTAATTTTGTACCCTGCTACTTTGCCAAATTCATTGATTAGCTCTAGTCATTTTCAGGTAGCATCTTTAGGATTCTCTATGTATATTAACATGTCATCTGCAAACAGTGACAGATTTATTTCTTCTTTTCTGATTTGGATTCCTTTTATTTCTTTTTCTTCTCTGATTGCTGTGGCTAAAACTTCCAAAACTATGTTGAAAAATAGAGGTGAGAGTGGGCAACCTTGTCTTTTTCCTGATCTTAGTGGAAGTGCTT
The DNA here is from genome assembly GCF_028021215.1 of Eschrichtius robustus. Lineage (NCBI taxonomy): Eukaryota > Metazoa > Chordata > Mammalia > Artiodactyla > Eschrichtiidae > Eschrichtius > Eschrichtius robustus. Next base: position 101,410,878 of record NC_090833.1, on the reverse strand, counting down.
TCAGTTTTTCACCACTGAGAATGATGTTGGCTGTGCATTTGTCATATATGGCCTTTATTATGTTCGGTAAGTTCCCTTATGCCTACTTCCTGGAGTGTTTTATCATGAATGGGTGTTGAATTTTGTCAAAAGCTATTTTGCATCTACTGAGATGATTATATGGTTTTTCTCCTACAGTTTGTTAATATGGTGTATCACATAGATTGATTTGCATATATTGAAGAATCCTTGGATTCCTGGGGTAAACCCCACTTGATCATGGTGGATGATCCTTTTAATGTGCTGTTGGATTGTGTTTGCTAGTATTTTGTTGAGGATTTTTGCATTTATGTTCATCAGTGATATTGGCCTGTAGTTTTCCTTCTTTGTGACATCTTTGTCTGGTTTTGGTATCAGGGTGATTGCGGCCCCATAGAATGAGTTTGGGAGTGTTCCTACCTCTGCTATATTTTGGAAGAGTTTAGAAGGATAGGTGTTAGCTCTTCTCTAAATTTTTGATAGAATTCGCTTGTGAATGCATCTGGTCCTGGGGTTTTGTTTTTTGGAAGATTTTTAATCACAGTCTCAATTTTAGTGCTTGTGATTGGTCTGTTTATATTTTCTATTTCTTCCTGGTTCAGTCTCAGAAGGTTGTGCTTTTCTAAGAATTTGTCCATTTCTTCCCAGTTGTCCATTTTATTGGCATATAGTTGCTTGTAGTAATCTCTCATGATCCTTTGTATTTCTGCAGTGTCAGTTGTTACTTCTCCTTTTTCATTTCTAATTCTAATGATTTGAGTCTTCTCCCTTTTTTTCTTGATGAGTCTGGCTAATGATTTATAAATTTTGTGTATCTTCTCAGAGAACCAGATTTTAGTTTTATTGATCTTTGTTATTGTTTCCTTCATTTCTTTTTCATTTATTTCTGACCTGATTTTTATGATTTCTTTCCTTCTGCTAACTTTGGGGTTTTTTTGTTCTTCTTTCTCTATTTGATTTAGGTGTAAGGTTAGGTTGTTTATTTGAGATGTTTCTTGTTTCTTGAGGTAGGATTTTATTGCTATACACTTCCCTCTTAGAACTGCTTTTGCTGTATCCCATAGGTTTTGGATCATTGTGTTTTCATTGTCATTTGTTTCTAGGTATTTTTTGATTTCTTCTTTGATTTCTTCAGTGATCTCCTGGTTATTTAATAGTGTATTGTTAGCCTCCATGTGTTTGTATATTGTACAGATTTTTCCCTGTAATTGATATCTAGTCTCATAGCGCTGTGGTCAGAAAAGATGCTTGAAACGATTTCAATTTTCTTAAATTTACCAAGCCTTGATTTGTGACCCAAGATATAATCTATCCTGGAGAATGTTCCATGAGCACTTGAGAAGAAATTGTATTCTGTTGTTTTTGGATGGAATGTCCTATAAATATCAATAAAGTCCATGCTGTTTAATGTATCATTTAAAGCTTGTGTTTCCTTATTTATTTTCATCTTGGATGATCTGTCCATTGGTGAAAGTGGGGTGTTAAAGTCCCCTACTATGATTGTGTTACTGTCTATTTCCCCTTTTATGGCTGTTAGCATTTGCCTTACGTATTGAGGTGCTCCTTTGTTGGGTGCATAAATATTTATAATTGTTATATTGTCTTCTTGGATTGATCTCTTGATCCTTATGTAGTGTCCTTCTTTGTTTCTTGTAATAGTCTTTATTTTAAAGCTATTTTTTCTCATACGAAAATTGTTACTCCAGCTTTCTTTTGATTTCTATTTGCATGGAATACCTTTTTCCATCCCCTTACTTTCAGTCTGTATGTGTCCTTAGGTCTGAAGTGGGTCTCTTGTAGACAGCATATATATGGGTCTTGTTTTTGTATCCATTCAGCCAGTCTATGTCTTTTGGTTGGAGCATTTAATCCATTTACATTTAAGGTAGTTATCAATATGTATGTTCCTATTACCATTTTCTTAATTGTTTTGTGTTTGTTATTATAGGTCTTTTCCTTCTCTTGTGTTTCCTGCCTAGAGAAGTTCCTTTAGCATTTGTTGTAAAGCTAGTTTGGTGGTGCTGAATTCTCTTAGCTTTTGCTTGTCTGTAAAGGTTTTAACTTCTCCGTCAAATCTGAACGAGATCCTTGCTGGGTAGAGTAATGTTGGTTGTAGGTTTTCTCTTTCATCACTTTAAATATGTCCTGCCACTCCCTTCTGGCTTGCAGAGTTTCTGTTGAAAGATCAGATGTTAACCTTATGGGGATTCCCTTGTATGTTATTTGTTGGTTTTCACTTGCTGCTTTTAATCTTTTTTCTATGTATTTAATTGTTGATAGTTTGATTAATATGTGTCTTGGCATGTTTATCCTTGGATTTATCCTCTATGGGACTCTCTGTACTTCCTGGACTTGATTGACTATTTCCTTTCCCATATGAGGGAAGTTTTCAACTATAATCTCTTCAGATATTTTCTCAGTCCGTTTCTTTTTCTCTTCTTCTTCTGGGACCCCTATAATTCGAATGTTGGTGCATTTAATTTTGTCCCAGAGGTCTCTGAAACTCTCCTCAATTCTTTTCATTCTTTTTTGTTTATTCTGCCCTGTGGTAGTTATTTCCACTATTTTATCTTCCAGGTCACTTATCTCTTCTTCTGCCTCAGTTATTCTGCTCTTGATTCCTTCTAGAGAATTTTTTATTTCATTTATTGTGTTGTTCATCATTGTTTATTTGCTCTTTATTTCTTCTAGGTCCTTGTTAAATGTTTCTTGTATTTTCTCCATTCTATTTCCAAGATTTTGGATCATATTTACTATCATTATTCTGAATTCTTTTTCAGGTAGACTGCCTATTTCCTCTTCATTTGTTTGGTCTGGTGGGTTGTTACCTTGCTCCTTCATCTGCTGTGTGTTTCTCTGTCTTCTCATTTTGCTTAACTTACTGTGTTTGGGGTTTCCTTTTTGCAAGTTGCACGTTCGTAGTTCCTGTTATTTTTGGTGTCTGCCCCCAGTGGCTAAGGTTGGTTCAGTGGGTTGTGTAGGCTTCCTAGTGGAGCGGACTGCTGCCTGTGTTCTGGTGGATGAGGCTGGATCTTGTCTTTCTGGTGGGCAGGACCACACCCAGTGGTGTATTTTGGGGTGTCTGTGGCCTTATTATGATTTTAGGCAGCCTCTCTGCTAATGGGTGGGGTTGTGTTCCTGTCTTGCTAGTTGTTTGGCATAGGGTATCCAGCCCTGTAGCTTGCTGGTCGTTGAGTGGAGCTGGGTCTTATCATTGAGATGGAGATCTCTGGGAGAGCTTTCGCCATTTGATATTATGTGGGGCCGGGAGGTCTCTCATAGACCAATGTCCTGACCTTGGCTCTCCCACCTCAGAGGCACCAGCCTGACACCGGCCAGAGTACCAAGACCCTGTCAGCCACACGGCTCAGAATAAAAGGGAGAAAAAAAGAAAGAAAGGAAGAAAGAGAAAAATAAAATAAAATAAAGACATTAATATAAAAAATAAAAAAAATTAAAAAGCATAAAAAAAGAAAAAAAGGAAAGAAAGAAGAGAGCAACCAAAGCAAGAAACAAATCCACCAATGATAACAAGCGCTAAAAACTATACCAGGAAAAAAAAAAAAAAACAAAAACGGACAGACAGAACCTTCGGACAAATGGTAAAAGCAAAGCTGTACAGAAAAATCACACAAAGAAGCATACACATACACACTCAGAAAAAGAGAAAAAGAAAAAAATATATATATATTTGCTCCCAAAGTCCACCGCCTCAATTTTGGGTTGATCCGTTGTCTATTCAGGTATTCCAGAGATGCAGGTACATCAAGTTGATTGTGGATATTTAATCTGCTGCTCCTGAGGCTGCTGGGAGAGGTTTCCCTTTCTCTTCTTTGTTCACACAGCTCCTGGGGTTCAGCTTCGGATTTGGCTCCAACTCTGCATGTATGTCGCCTGAGGGCATCTGTTCTTCGCTCAGACAGGATGGGGTTAAAGGAGCAGCTGATTAGGGGGCTCTGGCTCACTCAGACCGGGGGTGGGAGGGGTACAGAATGTGGGCTGAGCCTGCGGCCGCAGAGGCCAGCATGATGTTGCAACAGCCTGAGGTGCGCAGTTTGTTCCCCCCGGGGAAGTTGTCCCTGGATCATGGGACCCCAGCAGTGGTGGGCTACACAGGCTCCCGGGAGAGGAGGTGTGGATAGTGACCTGTGCTTGCACACAGGCATCTTGGTGGCTGCAGCAGCAGCCTTGGTGTCTCACGCCGGTCTCTGGGGTCCGAGCTAACAGCCGTGGCTCGTGCCCATCTCTGGAGCTCGTTTAGGCAGTGCTCTGAATCCCCTCTCCTCACGCACCCCAAAACAATGGTATCTTGCCTCTTAGGCAGGTCCAGACTTTTCCCGGACTCCCTTCCAGCTAGCTGTGGCGCACTAGCCCCCTTCAGGCTGTGTTCACTCACAAACCCCAGTCCTCTCCCTGGGACCTGACCTCCGAAGCCCGAGCCTCAGCTCCCAGCCTCCACCCACCCCAGCGGGTGAGCAGACAAGCCTCTCGGGCTGGTGAGTGCTGCTCGGCACGGATCCTCTGTGTGGGAATCTCTCCGCTTTGCTCTCCGCACCCCTGTTGCTGCGCTCTCCTCCGTGGCTCTGAAGCTTCCCGCCCCCCCGCCTTCCCCCGTCTCTGCCAGTGAAGGGGATCCTTAGTGTGTGGAAACTTTTCCTCCTTCACAGCTCCCTCCCAGTGGTGCAATTCCAGTCCCTATTCTTTTGTGTCTGTTTTTTCTTTTTTCTTTTGCCCTACCCAGGTACGTGGGGAGTTTCTTGCCTTTTGGGAAGTCTGAGGTCTTCTGCCAGCGTTCAGTAGGTGTTCTGTAGGAGTTGTTCCACATGTAGAAGTATTTCTGATGTATTTGTGGGGAGGAAGGTGATCTCCACGTCTTACTCTTCCACCATCTTGAAGGTCTCTCCCCACATATGTATTTTTAAATTTTATAGTAATCATCTTAAAAAGGTAAGAAGAAGCATGTGACATTGATTTTAATAATACATTTTATTTTGCCCAATATGTCAGAAATGTTGTTTCAACTCTGTAATGGATAGAAAAATCATTGAGCTGATGAAACAAAATTATTTTAAGGCAGGGCAAGAAAAACTGAACATAAAATTTTCTCTGCTGTTTGGGCCACTATTCCATCCCCTTTGTATGCATTGTGCATCTGAACTCTACATAAGCTAGATCCCCTTAGAAGACATAGGAATGCCTGCTCACCAACAAAAAAAAACAAACTAAGTAAAAAACTCATCAAATGGGCTTCCCTGGTGGCACAGTGTTTAAGCATCTGCCTGCTAATGCAGGGGACACGTGTTCGAGCCCTGCTCGGGAAGATATCACGTGTCGCAGAGCCACTAAGCCCGTGCACCACAGCTACTGAGCCTGCACTCTAGAGCCCATGAGCCACAACTACTGAGCCCACATGTCACAACTACTGAAGCCCACACGCCTAGAGCACGTGCTCCACAACGAGAGAAACCACTGCAATGAGAAGCCCGCACACCACAACAAAGAGTAGCCCCCACTCACTGCAACTAGAGGAAGCCCGCACACAGCAACAAAGACCCAATGCGGCCAAAATTAAATAAATTAAATAATTTTTTTTTAAAAAAAGCACCCACTGATTTTCTCCCAGTGCCAGCAGGGTAACTTCTTAGGGAATAACATTCCCTTTTCAATTCTGTTAAGAGGTCATGATGACTCACTACTTGCCTTGTTGGATTATGTAAACTGTCAATATGTTTCTCTGATGTCTAACCCTTGGTCTTGAAAACTTATATAACTGCTTTTACCTCTAATGGGTGGAACAGTCCTCAGAGCTTTCTGAGAGACTGTCTCTTGGGTTATAATCCTCAGGTTGGGTTGAATAAAATTTTCCATTTCTTTCTTAGATTGGCTATTGAGTATTTTTTTCATGGACAGAGCTATTTCACATCCTGTGTTTTGTGCTAAGTGCCCAAAATGCAGTGCTTTACGTTCACAACACATCTCAGTTTGGACTTGCCACATTCAGGTGCCCAATAGCACGTGTGGCTCACAGCCACTGTATTGGACATAAACACCCTTACAGCCTGTTTCAGAGGAGGAAACAGGGCAGCAGTTTACTGCCAAAACTGGCTTGGATCCCAGGACTGCAGCTTCCAAGGGGCCCGGGCTTGGCCTCCACTCTTGAAGAAATGGGGGTGAGAGCTGTTCTGGGGACCAGCTAACACATGGGCAGGGCTTGGTCCAGAGCAGAGATCCAGATCCCTTCACCTCTGGACGCATCCTTTTGTGGCATCGCACCATTGGTCATCTCATCTCTGCTTTGATCCACGCTTTCCTATAACAACGCTTGGGTTTCTCCCATTCTAAAGCAAGTTTCTCCTAAAACCCGTGTCCACCCATGTGTAGAGCTCCTTCTGTTCCCCTGCAAATTCTGCAGGGTCTCCTCACTTCTGCACCTCCCATTCATCTCTCTCCTCCCTGCACAAAGCTTCATTCCCACCATCCCCTGCAAGTGCAGTAGTCTTCTCAAACTTAGGAACAAGAAATAAAGTGAGAGGTGTCAAGGGTGAAAGAGGTGGTGGTGGTTGTTGGGCGTCATGTGGGATGGTGTGGTGTAGTGTGGAGTCATGTTGGGTTGTTGTGGGGTCGTTTGGGGTCTTTGCAGGGTGGTTGTGGGATCTTGTGGGGCCGAGGGGGGTCTTGTGGGGTCTCACAGGGCTGTGTGGGTTGGGCAAGTACGACTGCTTGGACCTGGCATAGTTGTTCCCTGGTGAAGGGGTGGGGACAATCATACCAGTAAGGTGGTTCCTTCTGCCCCAGAAGGCATCTCTGATGCTGAACCTATTCAAGCAGAGTACGTCCTTCATGGACACACAACTTTGGAGATCATTTTTAACCAGACTGGTGCAGATGGAGAACCTTTCAGGACTGGAAGCATTCTGGGTTTTCAGTCTGCTTCTCCTTTCTGCAGGAGGGAGACAGGCCAGCAGAACCATCCTCAGGGCAGAGCAGGAGGGTGAGGCCCATGTGTCTCTGAGCTTCCTGGACTGCGGAGCAGGAGCCAGGTTTCTGAGATGGAATTCTCCCTGAGAGATCATCAGGAAAGCCTTATATGGCATTTTGAGGCTGTCCTTTTGGCAACTTTCAAGGATCCTTCCCACTCTCCTCCTCAACAACTGTATCATTTCAAGGCTGCTCTTGCTATTTAAATCTTTCAGCTCAGGATAGACTTTGGTGGAAACAATTTCTTTCTTTTTCTGAGGCAATCCCAAAGGAATCCAACTAATTGCAAATTAATTCAGCCAGAAATAAAACAAAACAAAACTATAGAGCTTGAAAGGAAACACTTTATGGTGGTTAAAATGTGATCATAACTAATGCCCCACCCTGCTAATCACCAAGGTGAGATAAGCCAACTGCCGTGCAGCTTTCCGCCCCTTCCTCTCCTGATACCTGCAGCTTGGGGGCAGTTCTCAACCTATTTCCTTTCTACTTCTGTGGGTTTACATGCTACTAAAACCCCTCGAGACTTGCTCAATTGTTGGGATTCAAGAAAAGGGGGCCCTGATATACAGCATAAACCTAAGTCTAAATCTTGACTCATCACTTTCTATGTACTAGGTAGGCATAGCGGCAGCTTTTATAATAGCTCAGTTCATGATCAAAAAGTCGATTGGAGGGTATGGATGAGGAAACAGCAGTGGCAGGTTCCTTAGTAACTGAGTAGGCAAGTGTGACTCAGCCCAACGTTTGCTATTGGGGGATGCTTGCTGCACTGCAGATGGGCAGGAGGGGCACATGTGGGTGCAAAGGGGTTGTTGTCTTTTCACTCCGTGACGAATTCATTTGCCGTTGTATCCCTCAACGGCATCAAATCTCCTTGATGACATGTGTGGTCCGGCCTACGCTATTTTGCGGCTGTGCAGGGCAATCTTAAACCATGTTTCTTTTTTTTTTGGCCGTGCCTCGGGGCATGTGGGATTGTAGTTCCCCGACCAGGGATAGAACCCGTGCCCTCTGCAGTGGGAGCGCGGAACCCCAACCACTGGACCGCCAGGGAAGTCCCTGAAGTCTGTTTCTTAAGCCCTGACTCAGTGCTCAACGTCTCAGTAGCTCCCCAAGGCCCGGGAGCTCTGCGCTCCCAAAACCTGTGCTCTGAAGGGAAGCCGGAAGGAAGAGCCCGTGGCGCCACTCCCTGAACTCCTTTCAGAGAAGATAGCATTAAGGGAGGGGGCCTTGCAAAGTGTTAAAAAGGGGCTTAACTGGGTGGGCCCCTCCAGTGCATCTACAGGACTCCTAGAGAGAGGGAGGCGGTTCCCGCTGAAGTTCCTTGCTCGTCTGCAGGCGCATCCTCGTCATGTCTTCGAAGGGTGAGTCCTTGGGAGGAGGGCCTGCGCCAACGGCAGGAAAGGCAACAGGATCCCGGCAGGCTCACCTGGAGTGGTTCGAAGTCTTCTGCTCACTGTGACATTTGGTGCTGAGACTTGGAAAGGGGGAAGGCTAACCACACCAGGCCCTGAAAAAGCCGCCTTGGAGAAGGAGCTCAGGATGGTAGTAGGCATCCATGGCGATACAGTGCTTTCTTAATTCGAAAGTGTGGAAAGTTCCCTCTGCAGGGTGGGGCGGCACTGGCTAGCGCTGAGGAGGGCTGGGAGGGGAAGGGAGCCTAGCTTCACTGGGGCCTGGTATTTTGCCCGTTTTTCATCATGGAGTGAACTCCGTTTAGAACTGAGTCAGTGGTGAGCCCAGCTCTGATGGACTTGGGAGCCCAAAGCTAAAATTAAGGACTGGGGAGCTTCCCCAGGTCACAAGGGGAAATACGAATGTTAATGTATAGAAATTCCCCGATGTTAGGTTTTTTCTCAGATGAAATTTCCTCGTTTTAGTTTTTGACATCTCCTGATATCTGTGTATTTGGGGTCCTCGCATAGATGGTAGGTACATGTTAGTAGGAGTCTTGACACATCTGGGCATGCCCAGGTCAGTATCTGGACCTATGCATTGAGTTTTCATTATAGTTTATATGGCAGATGCCCCCAGAACTATTTGGGGTGCACTGACTTTTGCGGTATCCGTAAGATGTGTGGCTGGAACCCCTGAGTTGGGAGCTGAGGGAGAGTTGGGAGCAGATTCTGTGTCCATATTTCACGGGATTCCTCAGAGGGTGCCGGCACCGGGAGCAGAATCCCAGGAGCGGCCCTGAGAGAGCTCTGCAACGGGAGCCTAAGCTTCATGCCTGGAAATAAATTCCTTCTCACCGGGAGGTTGCAGGTTCTACACTGACCTGGACTAAGGGAGCAAGTCTCAGGTCTCACATGGAAGTCGGGTCAAGAGTGAACCTGAATGTGAGGCCTGAGATTAAAGTCTCTTTTCTTATTCTGGATCTGTTCCAGGGCCCCAAGATGGCCGCAGGCGCAAGAGAACCAAGTTCGACAGAAACCAATACAAGATTCTTATTGAGGCTTTTGAAAGTGACGCTTACCCTGATATTAATGTCAGAATAGATCTGGCCAAGCGAACCCAGATTCCTGAGCCGAGAATCCAGGTAAAAATATAAATCTGTGCTCCTTGACAGGAGGGTGGGTCTGGGAGAGGAACCAGTATGTGTATTAACAGCCGGTTTTTAACACTGGCTTAAAAAACCGCTTTGAAGTCAATCCTCTTAATATGCCTGTGAGGTAGGCATTATCCCCATTTACTGGATTAGGAAAATAAAGGTCAGAGAGGTTTAGTAATTTAGTAATTATGTCTGGCAAGGGGTAGAGTCTAAACTGGCTTCTGTGGGTTATATCTGTCAAATATTTAACATGTTAGAAATTGAAACTGAGAAATTTCAAAAAGTTAATTCATTAAAAATAACCATAATAAACCCATTAAATGGTAACTTAAGTATTTTTCAAGAAAAGCAACCATGGTCCCAAAGCCAGAAAATTGATTTAGTGAGAGGAATGGCAGTACAAGAACCGGAAGTTGGCTTCTCAGTTCTGCTTTGCATTCCCTTTGCTGCAGCAGGTCTCCTGGCCTCTGGGAATCACTGAGAGAATAGGAAGTAGGCAAAAGGGCAGAGGCAGGTCACATCTGGGTGTTGTAAAGAAAATGGTTTTGATCTCACAGGGATCCCCCAAAGGAGGCCAGAGGTCCCAGGGGTCTTGGATCATTTGGACCTCTGGGTCTCAGCCTTGGGGGCATGCTGTAATCTCTCTTGGAAGGGGTGAGCGGACTGGGTCCTGGTTCCGCCTCCAGGAAGTCTGCCGGGATGAGTCTGGGTGCAGCCTGGGAATCTTACACCCCCTCCTCTGCTCCCTAGGTGATTGAAGTGTGAGGTCAAGTTTGAGAACTGCTGCCCTAAATGAAATTCAGGTCTCTCAGAGTGGAGCTGGAATACATACAGGTTGTTTGGAAAGCCTCCCAGGTGATTCTGATGTGTAGCCAGGATTGAAATCTCTGTCCTCGACCAGTGCTTTTCAATCCTAGACTAACAGGGTCCCATCGCAAAGTTTGATCCAGAATCTCTGGGGGGGTGACCCTCGGCATGCAGAAGTTTTTAAACTGTCAAGTGATTCCAGCATGCCGATGACCCCCAGCCCTGCACCCTACACTGATGCTTGGGGTTCAGCCTGGGCCCAGGGAGTTCTGAAATCTCCCCAGGTGGTTCTCCTGTGCTGGAGAGTCTGAGTCACTCCACAGCATGCCTCAGCTCCCGGGGTCCCCCATGCCACCATTTCCTACCCAGCACTTTTCGAGGTGCTTGATGATGGTGGAAGGAGTCTGAGGCCGCTGGAGTGGGAATGAACATCCCTTGAGGTTTGCTATGTGCCAGGTGCTCTTTTAAGAGTTTTATATTTCAAAAACAAACTATGTTAACTCCAGAGGTAAACAAACCACAGCCCAGAGGGAAGAAGGGTTACCGAAAACACCCAGTACTGGGATGAGAGATAGATAAACCTGAATGGTGCGGGCTATGTAGCTTCCTATTTTTCGAAGTGGTAACCTGAACTGAATTTTTCCAAATTAATTTCCATATCTTTCCTATGGAGCACCTCCCCGCCCCCCAAGCCCAGGTGTTCCAAAGTGAGCTGGAGTACAGAAAAGCTTGTGATGGCCCTAAGCCAGTGACTTGATTTAGAGAGACCTGAAAGCCTTGCAGTGGCCTCTTATCAGCTGGCCTGGGGAACCTCGCTCAGAGGGAGGGGCAGGCAGCCCACAAGGACTTGATCGCAACCAGAAGGCTTGCCAGTCATTATCGCCTTGAAGCCTCAAACAATCCTGTGAGCTAGGTGCAACTTCGTGACCACGTACGGGGCGAAAGCACTGGCCTCAGTAGCTCAGTAAAAGGTTCTGGGCTTCCGGTTACAGTTCAAGTAGCTCCTGGAGCCAGATGGGAAACCCTGAAGTTCAAATAGCTCAGCTATAGGGTGTCCCACAGAGGGCACCTGGGAGACACCCTATTAGGTCCAGAGGGGCTGGCAAAGTTTGCTGGTTGAAAATCAGATTATCATTTGAAAAGGCCCTGGAGGAAGAAAGCTGGATTAGTTTAGGTACAAGCCTGCACCCTGTGCCTGCCCTGGGGCCTGGGTGTGTACAGGAGGGTGCAAGGTTGGAGTTCTGGGAATGCCCCCCTGTAGGATTGGGCCTTTGTCTTGCAATTTTCGTGGAGGAGTTGTTTTTCCTAAGGGAAAAGAAAATGCGAGGGAGTTGTTTGTGTAGTTCCCCTATTGCTCTGTTCCATCTTCAGGGCTTGCCTGGTGGCTGGGCCTGTAAAGAGGCCACTGCTGTGTTCCCGAGGGCAAAGGGGAGGCCTGGCTGAGCTGGACCAGGCTGAGGGGTGAAGGGGAGCCCACCAGGAGAAAGAGTAGCCCTGGGGGAAGCGGAACCACATCTCAAAACTAGAAGAGGCCTGCCTGGAAATGGGGAGAGAGGAGGACTTCCTGTGTTTGGGCAAAGGAGAGGAGGCGGGACTAACAGGTGTCCTGCTCTCAGGACTCATCTGTGCGAGGTGAGGTTGGGAAAGGACCCACAGAGGAACTGACACTGAACTGGGGCTTAGAGTGAAAAGGGGTTTTACTCAGAGGGGTTCTGTCTTATGCATTGCCACATGATTACCACTGTAGCTTACCTAACACCTCCATCCCATCACATAGTTAGCATTTCCTTTTTGTGGCAGGAACATTTAAGGTCTATTCTCTTAGCAACTTTCCAATATGTGTTACCGTATTATTAGCTATAATCACCATGTGGTACATTAGATCCCCAGAACGTGTGAATCTTATGACTGAGAGTTTGCACCCTTTGACCAGCATCTCCCCATTTCCCCCACCCCCATGGGAGGAGGCTTATTTGAAAGATAATCTGGATAAGAAAGGGTGAATTGAAGTTGGCAGAGAAGAGAAGGGGCAGGAGTGAAAGTGCAAGCAAGGATTGGAAAGGTGAATGGGAGAGGACCAGGGTTTCACTCTGGCAGCTTCCACACAGTGTCCTGGCGTGTACCTGTGTGGGTCTGCGCACATGCGCACGTGGATGCTTAGGGGAGATTTGCCCAGAAGGTAAGGCTGGACCACACGTTGAATGGTTTGAGTCAGCTTAGACAAGAATTTTACTTTTATTCTAAACTCTAGTAGTTTTGACACTTGTTTAACCTTAGGTCACATGCTACTTGGTGGCGATGATTATGGGACTGGGCTTAATTGGAAAATGTCTGTTTTCTCTCTCCCTTTGTCTCTCTCTTCCTTTCTCCATCTCCCCCCACCCCCACCCACCTAGGTCTGGTTTCAGAACAGGAGAGCTCGAGTTCTTCTGAAGAACACCCAGAAGGAAGAGGCACAACCCCCAGTTCCAGAACCTATTCAGGGAGGAGTCGGTGCCCCAGTTCCAGGATCCAGTCAAGGTGGACTCTGTGCCCCCGACAGCCCTTGCCAGCAGGGTCTTCTGGTGGCCCAGAGAGATGCCGGGTTTTTTTCCTGGAAGCCGGAAGATGCTTCTGGTCAAGCTGTTTTTTGGGGGTATGCTGGTGGCCTGGGTGTGAATATGGCCTCGCCTGACCTGCAGACCCCAGCTAATGAGCCTTCTGGAGACCTCCACTTGTCTCTCTCCTCGGGCTTCAGCCCCAAAGTTCTTACCGCTTCCCAACAGCGCTTCTCACAGCTGGAAGACCGCAGTGCAGAGACTCACTGGGGGGAGCCTGGACAGCTCCTGGCACACGGGAACTGGGGCCTGCAGGGCTGCGGGCAGCGTCCTCCCACTGGAGAACAGCAACCGTGGTGGAGCTGGCAGCCTCCGCCTGCTCTGGAGTCAGAGGTGGCACCCCAGCAGCTGCTGTCCCAGAACCCGGAGGCCTGGGCGCCGCCGTGGTCCTGTTCGCCCCTTCTGCCCACTCCAGCGTCTTCCCCCCCTCAACCCTCTCTGCCCCAGAAGCCCTGTTCCCATCCTGCTTCTCCTCAGCCCTATCCAGTGAAGGTACCTGCCAGCATCAGGAGCCGTTTCCATCCTTACGTCTGAGAAAGGGCCTTGGTGGGAGACCCTAGAGCACCACAGCCCTCAGCCGTTGCAGCGGTGGGAACAGCACTTGAAGCCTTTGCTACAGCAAAACAGTGGAAATAACCTAAGTAAGTGTGAGTTGATGGAAGACAGTTTAAATCAACTCGGGCTCATCTATACTTTTAATATGATGCAAAATTGAAAAGGAATTTGGAGATTTGTGTATTTTGCCGTGGAGAGGTCTCCTAGACATACTTCTCAGGAAATGAAGTTGTCAGGCTGGAAGGGCATCAAGTCCATATCAGGGGATATGGAGGAGAGGCAGAGGACCAAAGGGGTTTCCTTAGGTGTGAGGAAAAAGGATCTTTAAAGGTCCATCTGTCCTGCCTTTTGTGGTTGATCAACATGGAGTACTTAAATTGTTCTATAAACCTTAGAAGGGACTGAGGGATAGGGTGGGGGCTGATTTGTAGAAATACACTCAAAAATCAATAAAGAATGAGGAGTCACTGTGGCTATTTCTCTGTGCCTGCAATGGATCCTCTCTCTTCTCTGTGTGCACAATGGCCACTTCCCTTGGCCAGGCCTTCACGGTGCTCCCGGACCAGTCCTTGCTTCTCCCTGTGTCCAGCCAAGTGTGGCTTCTCTCTGGACGCTGAGCATGTCCCCGCTCCTGGGCAAACAGTTTCCTGCAAGCAAGCCCTCCTCTCCCAACTCACCCTGCAGGGCCGAAGGCAAACCCCAATGTAAAATGAATGGGTCTGAGTAGAGAGAGAAACTGGAAGATGAAGGAAATGCATCTCTTCTCTCCAGTTCACACAGTGCTGCCTGGGGCCCTCCACTACCTATCCATCCACGCCGAGAGAGAGGAGAGGGAGAGGGTGGGAAGCACACCTGCGTGGAGGAAATCTGCTTAGCCACGGGGACTAAGGTTGGGGAAATCATAAGGACCCCTGTCATTCACTTGGAAGACTATACCTTCGAGGTTACAGAGCAGCAAAAATTACCTTTACCCAATTTATAAATAAGGATATGGTATAAGTCAGAGATGAACTCCAGGAGACTTAAATTGCCCTGCACAGTCTGAATTTAAGAAGAACCAGCGGTTGAGCACAGGCTACTTGTCCATAGAAGTGTCCAATCACATATTTCAACTTCCTTGCTACCCTGCCATCCTGTGAAGTTAAGAAAGGGCCAACACACAAACTGCCAGGACATTTGTGAATGACGGTGCAGTGGCTTCTTGGTGAGCCCAATTCACCGGCTCGTTCCCCCTTTGTCAGGTGAGGCCTCACACCCTGATGAGTCTAAAGTTGGATCTACACCAACTTTGGATCAGCACTTTGGGTTTTGACTCCAAACTACTCAGGTTTGATCAGTAGACATTTTTCTAGCTTACAACCCCACCCCCAACCCCATTTTCCTTCCCAAATGACAGTCCTAGGTAAAGAGGACATGTGACTCCCACCAGACTGAGCTGGAGGGCAGAGCCCCAGGCTGCCTTGTGCCCACAGAGGTCATCAAGGAACTGCCCCCCTGTGTCTCTTCGTGAGGGGATGTGCTGGGTTTCCCAGGCCCGGGGCCTGAAGGAATAGGAGCAGAGATGCATGGCAGGGGACTCGATGGCTGTCCTCTGTTCAGATAGACCAGCGTGAAGGCTTGGCTGAGCACTGACCTAAAGGGTAAGGTTTCTCTCTGGTCTCCTGTCTTTCTGCCCCTATAACACCTTACAATGTGTGAAATCCACATTGGAATGGATTAATAAATATTAATTGGTCCTTAATATTTGTCAGGTTGTGGTAGAGAGAGAAGACACTGATTCACCAGCCGTTTATTATATGCAGTGGCAAAGCTGGCCACAGAATGTGCCCGTGGTAAGACGATTGGTGAGTGATGTTCTTCCTCTGAAATAAGACCTCAGCATTTCCAAGCTTCCTGTAGATGCAAACGAAATAAAAGACACTGTCTCTTGCTTTTTGTCTCTATTTTTTCTTATATTCTTTGCAGGAAATTTGTCTTCAACAGGGGCAAGGTCTTGGGAATTCCCTGGCCGCCCAGTGGTTAGCACTCTTCACTGCCTGGGTCCCCGTTTAATCCCTGGTCGGGGAACTAAGATCCCACAAGCTGAACGGCATGGCCAAAACAACAACAACAACAAAAACCAGGGAATTGGTATTTGGAAGGAAATGATTTAGGATACACAACAGAAAGGCTGGCTCACCAAGGTTCCATGCCCCTGCTCCTCTCAGATGAGCAACTCCCTGGCCACCTGCCTCCCTTTCTCTCCCCAAGCTCCTGTGCATCTGTCTGCCAGGCAGCTGATCAGAGAAAGGCTGAGGAATAAGGGGAAGAGCCTGAGGTAGGATTGGGGTTCAGCTCTGGCCCCACACTTTCTAGATGTAGGGCCCGGGCAACATTTCTTCTCTTAAAGCCTAGTTTTCTTAATTACCAGGCAGCATATAAATGCCCACTCAAGCTAAGATGATGGTTCCAAGCGTAAAAATAAACACAGAAAAGAGACTGCTCTGCCATTAATACAGGATAGTTACCATGGACAAAACTCGAAAGGCAAATGACAAGTTGGGGGAAAAAGTGAGAGCATTTATAATGGTAGAGAAATTAATAAATTCAGATGATGATGAATAGCACCCCCCAAAATGAAAGTGTTCCTATAAGTGGGCAATCAACATATTTAAAAAGTCATTCTAAATTAAAAAACCAAAAAACTGAAAATAGAGTTTCCTATGATCCTGCAATCCCACTCCTGGGCATATATCCAGAGAAAACTAATTTGAAAGGATACATGCACCCCTATGCTCATAGCAGCACTACTTACAATAGCCAAGACTTGGAAACAACCTAAATGTCCATTGGCAGATGACTGGATAGGGAAGATGTGGTACATATATACAATGGGACACTACTCAGCCATAAAAAAAAATGAAATAAAGCCATTTGCAGCAACATGGATGGACTTAGAGATTATCATACTAAGTGAAGTAAATCAGAAAAAGACAAATATCATATGATATCACTCCTGTGGAATCTAAAATATGACACAAATGGGAATTCCCTGGTGGTCCAGTAGTTAGGACTCAGCACTTTCACTGTCTTGGGCCCAGGTTCGATCCCTGGTCGGGGAACTAAGATCCTGCAAGCCGTGTGGTGCAGCCAAAAAAAATGAATTTATCTATGAAACAGAAACAGACTCACATAGAGAACAGTCTTGTGGTTGCCAAGGGGAAGGGGGTAGTGGGTGAGGGATGGATTGGGAGTTTGGGATTAGCAGATGCAAACTATTATATATAGAATGGATAAAAAACAAGGTCCTACTGTATAGCACAGAGAACTATATTCAATATCCTGTGATAAACCATAATGGGACAGAATATGAAAAAGAATATATATATATATATATATATATATATATATATATATATATATATATATATATATATAAAACTGAATCACTTTGCTGAACACCAGAAATTAACACAACATTGTAAATCAGCTATACTTCAATAAAATAAATTTTTTTAAAAAGCAACACAACTTAAAATAGTGAAATGCTATATTTTACCTATTATATTGGATTAAAAAATGAAAAATTTGTCATATATGGTCAAATATTTAAGGATATGCATAATAGAGCTTTGTTTATAATAGTAAAACTTAGAAAAAAATAATGAAAATAGAATGGTTAATTATATGGATCTTCTAGTGCAAGAACTATTATGCACTCATTTCAGTGTCCTAAATGAATTGTTTTCAACATCTGAGCTAGAACCATTTAGCTAATTAAATCCCCTATTTTATAGGGGAAGAATCTGAGCAGATAATTAGCCAAATCGCAACTTCCTTCTTTCTCCATTTCACCAAATCTTTCCAGCTAATTATAAATGCCTTATAAAATTATAAAGGTGCATCAACACTGTTCAGATAAATCATATGAAACTTCTAAATGCTCCTGGTCCTGGTTTGGTTCAGTACACGTTGGGGGTGGCTAAAGACATTTGCTAAGAAATGGCATCTTTGGGTTTTGTGGGCCAAACATCAAGACCAAGGGAGCCTCCCTCTCCTTTCCTACCCCCAGGAAACGTGTCCCAATCCCTAGAATGCATTTCACTTCTGGGAATTTCCCCTTATCTATGCATCTTTGCAGCAGCTCTTCATTGCCTTTCAGGCTGCCTTCCTGGAAGGTCGGGGAGAGGAGGATGACAGAGCAGAGGTAGGAGGATGACAGAGCAGAGGTAGGAGGTTGGCATTCAGTTCCAAGGGAGACAAAGAGAAAGGGAAGAGGAAAGAACGTGAAAACTGACCCCTAAAAAACTGGCCTAAGAAACTAAGCTGTGGGAACTGCGGCTTTTCTGGGGAACATACATGACAGCTGGGCGTGGTAAACACAACCCTGTAACTCCATCTGAAGCCCTGGTTTTGCATTCTGGGTCTGCCAGGTGAGATAATCTAATGAATATAGAAACCCATTCCTGCTTACCTCACAAAGTAGAGTGTTTGAAAGACACTTGTGTTGTAGTAAGTGCTATGTAAATGTAGGACACCTGTGATTTTGTGCGATGGGTGGGGAATGCCAGTTCAGAATTTTCAGAATACGTTTGCAGAAAATTGAAAAATCAGCAAATGAAAGGGTATAGTGGGGAAACATTTACCCCATGGACACAACAGCTCTCCATTTCAGAGTTTTTTCCAAGAGCTGATCCCTACCTCTTCTATCATCTGCTAAACCCAGACTAAAAGTATATATTCCCCATGAGGTGTTTCTTCATTTCCAATTTCTCAACTTCTTGGCATTTCTCATCTGCCTGCTCCCTTACCTCCATTCCTAGGCATCCAAATCCCTCCCTCCGTGGGTTTGACCTGAAAAAGCAACTGGACTGTCTTCCCCCACACTTTTAAAATCTTCCCTTTATTACTTTATTTCTTTGTCTTAAAACAAAGTTTTTTCCCTTTTCTCCCCTCACCCTCATCTCTTTTGAGTAAAGGCAAACACTCACAGGATTATAATTGCCATCATCTCTTCTCATTCACAGAGATTTGGGAGACGGGAACCTGGGATGGATGGATGATCAAAGCGATGGGTGCGGCCTTAAAAGCCTTTCTTCTAACTGACTCAGCAAGTCTTTCTGGGCTCTTTCTAGGGATATACTTAGAAATATAGACAAAGATTTAAGGACACAGATGTTCATGGCATAATTTTTATACCAACTAAAAGAGAAATAGTTGAGTAAAAGAGGGAAAAGTACAATAAGGTTAAGATTTGTCCCTCAAGTACATCAAACTCCTTTACTCCCCAGGACGTCCCTTCTGCAAGCACCTCGTGTCTCCCCAGAGAGCCTTGACCTCTCAGGATATATGTGTTGAACTAATTAACTGCCCTAAATGGATATCCTGTACCCTGTGTTTGAGACTGTGTGAAGTACCCCTGGGTATATGGGAGCACACCCCAGAATCTGTGGGGTGGGTGGTCAGGGCCCACTTCCCACACTTCCCTCTGTGGCCCTGGGCAGGCTCACAGATGAATAGGAGAATCTCCCCGGAGGCCAGCGTAGTGGGAGTTTGGATGACCAGATGCAGTCAGAGCCACCTGAGTAGGCAGACATCCATCCAGGGAGCTTTGGGATTAGGGTGAAGAGAGTGAGGCATTCCCCTGGGGGCAACATTTAAGGGGGATGCCAAAAATCTCAGTAATCAGCATGAATAATATTTTAATGTGATATTCAAAAAATATTGGTATTAATGCATATGAAAAAAAAGAACAAAACAAAACAAAACAAAAAACCACATGATGAATAAATAAAGACAAGATCTCACAGTGCCAGGCTGAGCCACATCAGAGCCTAAGGCAAATGGGAAAAAGAGCATCCCTATCTGTGTGCTTTTACGTGTTTCTGTTAAATTTTTTTTTTCCAGAACTTTAAGGCAGTTGAAAAAATATTGAGAAATTGCAAAGTAGGTTTACTCAACATCTAGCTGAGAAGTTAGTGAACAGCAGTCCTGGGGTGACATCAAAGGCAAATGTCAAAATGCCCCTGAATGAAGATACTCTGAAAAAGCTCTTCTGGAGATCTTAAATATAAAGGCATGACACCTCACACCTGTTAGAGTGGCTATCATCAAAACGTCTACAAATAACAAATGTTGGCGAGGTTGTGGAGAAAAGGAGAAAAGTGTACGCTTGTACACTGTTGGTGGGAATGTAAGTTGGTGCAGCCTCTGTGGAAAACAGTATGGAGGTTTCTCAAAAAACTAAAAATAGAACTACCATATGACCCAGAAATTCCACTCCTGGGTATATACCGGAAAACAAAAACAAAATCACTAATTCGAAAAGATCATGCACCCCAATGTTCATAGAAGCATTACTTACAATTGCCAAGACCTAAGTGTCCATCAACAGATGAATGGGTAAAGAAAATGTGGTTATATGTATACAATGGAATACTACTCAGCCATAAAAAAGAACTAAATCATGCCATTTACGGCAACATGGATGGACTTGGAGGGCATTATGCTAGTGAAATAAATCAGAGAGAGACAAATACTGTATGATATCACTTACATATGGAAACTAAAAAAAATACAACAAGTTAGTGACTATAACATAAAGGAAGCAGACTCACAGATACAGAGAACAAACAGGTGGTTATCAGTGGGAGGGGGACCGGCAATATAGGGGTAGGGGAGTGGGAGGTACAAACTACTGGGTGTAAGATAGGCTCAAGGATGTAATGTACAACGTGGGGAACATAGCCAATATTTTGGTTATAGTAACTTTGGGGAAAGTAACCTTTAAAAATTGTATTAAAATTAAAAAATAAAAAATAACTTAGGGAATTCCCTGGTGGTCTAATGGTTAGGACTCGGTGTTTTCACTGCCCAGGGCCCGGGTTCAATTCCTGGTCCGGGAAATAAGATCCAAAAAAATAACAGAATAGAATAGAATAGAATAGAATAATAGACATGAGACACATGCCTTTAGGAACATGATTTGCCTTGAGCAAGACTTAGCAGACACAGCAGTAAAAAGTTTTCCCACCTGGAGAACTTAATATAAGAGAAGAGCAATCCACAAGATTGATTTGAAAAAAAAAAAAAAGAAAGAAAAACCCCAAAACTCTGTTTAAGATGATTAACCGTAATTAGCCTCTTAGAGGGGAGGCAACTGGGAAACGCTCACCTCCCAGGAGATAGAAACCTCTAGATGGCGCTACGAACGATTATAAGATACTAGTGAAAGAGGCAGAGATTTAAAAAAAAAATGTCAACAAACAGGGCAATGACAGAACAATGGGAAAATGGATAAAACACCCTGGCGGGGTGTGGAGCCTCAGGGTGCAAAACTTAAGATAAAGTTCATTGTCTGGGTACTCAAGTTAGAAACCTGCGACTCCTCCTGACTCTTTCTCACCAAAGGTCCCTCTCGTCCTTTCATCACCCAGTCCTGTTTTCCTTCCTCCTTAACGTCTCTCAAAGCCCTCAGCTTCTCCCACCTTGGTTCATCATCCTCTCCGAACCCCTTCTTCTTCTGTGGGGACCAAAGCATCAGCTCCCTAAACAAGCCGAAGCCCCCCGGGTGCGCACATCAGACACGATGTCACGTCATTTGGGACGACTTGGCCGAGAATCATGCGTGATGGAGGGTCTCCTCTTTGTCAATTAAACAATAAAAACCAGCACAAAACACAATCTCAATAAGCAAGTCTCTTCTACTAAAGTGAATTCCAGATGGATAAGATTTAGGAAAATGTTCTAAAAGTTTTGTGGTGCCTTTTTGGTATTATATTTAAGTTTAGAATCACGTGTAGAAAAGCCGTTCTAAGCGTGATTTTGAATTTAAATGCCATACAGTAAACGCCAGGTAGATTTGAGGATTCTTTAGTTTTTGTTTTAATTTTATCATAATGCTACATGTACTCGTTTTTTAAAATGGAATGTTTTTCCAGTATTTATAAAGAGAAACAGCACTGTCCTGCTCCAACCCTCCACACAACAAATTCTCATTTACTAAATGCAAGAAGATTTAAATCCTAATTTTAGGGGCTTATTATGATTTTATGTCTACATTTATACTTGACAAACATATAATGGTACTTCCTGATTTCTAGTTTTATGTATTGTCTGCTTTCTTACTATGGTAGATGAGAATTTAATTCTTTTTTTCTTTTTTTTACCTTTCTACTTTTTTTTTTTTTTTGTACATCGCGTGGCATACAGGATCTTGGTTCCCTGACCAGGGATCCAACCAGTGCCCTTGGCAGCGAAAGCGCAGAGTCCTAACCACTGGACCGCAGGTGAATACCCTAATTTTTAAGAATTTATTTGTTTATTTATTTATTTTGTCCGCGGTATGTGGCTTGCAGGGATCTTGATTCCCTGACAAGGGATCAAACCCGCCCAGCAGTGAGAGGGCAGAGTCCTAACCACTGGACTGCCACGAAATTCCTGAGAATTTAGTTCTTTTGGTACCTCAGTATTTACTTTTTGTCCCATTCTCTCATCATAAAATATCATAATTTCTGGGTAAAATTACAGTGTTTACATTATCATGATCACATTATTCACAGTATGTTAGTCATATTCATAGTATATCTGATTAGGTTCTCTTTCTGGTACAACTTTTCTTCTTCTAGACTCAATTTTGTTGCATATTTTTCAATCATTAGTCATTCATTAATTCCCCACACCTCTGATGACCATATAAACCAAAAATACACCAAATATTCTCAGTTTCCTTTTCCCATTTAATTCTCCTTTCCTCTGAGATGTTTCTCCTGGAGGCCTCAGTTTCCCTACTCCAATCTATATCACCTCCTCTCTGGGCTTCTCTTCCCACCATTATCCTGGAATTTTCCTTCTCTACCATCTTGGGACATTCCTCCCCCTCTTCCTTCTGTCAGAGCTCACATTTTCCAGATCTCATATTGTCCTTTTTCTTGATTTTTTCTATCATTTTGTGGATCATACTCTCAGGCAGCTTCATAAGAATAGGTTGTGAACATTAATTTTTTGAGACTCTGCATGTCTGAAAGTATCAGTTTGGCTGGATACATACTGGCAGTCATATTCCTTCTGAATTTCAAAGGCAATTCTTATGATCATTTAATTTACACTTTGCTGATGAGAATTTCAATGTCATACTGATCCCTGATGCTTTGTAGGTAGACAGTTTATTTTTCTAACTGAAGAAAAATAGAGTTTTTTTAGAGTCCTCTCTCCATTCTTTGTGTGTGCACATCAAACTACATTTATCTTGCTGTACATTTGGTGGCTATTTTAAATTTGAGAGTTAATGTCTTCCCATGTTAGAAAATGTTCTTGTACTTCTTTGCTGATATCTTTCTCTCTGTTTTCTTTGCCCTCCCTTTTAGGATTCCATTATTTTGATTTTGGCCACCCAAACCAATCTCCTAATTTCTTTATTTTCTTTTCTTATTTTTCATCTTTTTGTTCTACTTTCTAGAAGCTTTTTTTAAAAAAAAATCTTCATTCTGATCCTATAGTAAGATCCTTCTGATTTTTTAAAATGATTTATTTAAAAATTTTTAATCTTCATTTTTTAATTTATTATTTTATTTTATTTTTTTGCCACACTGCATGGCTTGTGGGACCTTAGTGCCCCAACCAGAGATTGAACCCAGGCCCTCGGCAGTGAGAGTAAGGAGTCCTAACCACTGGCCCACCAGGGAATTCCTTTAATTTTTTTATTTAATTGAATTTTAGTTGATTTTCAATGTTGTGTTAGTTTAAGGTATACAGCAAAGTGATTCATATATTCATATATGTGTATATATTCTTTTTCAGATTCTTTTCCATTATAGGTTATTACAGGATATTGAATATAGTTCCCTGTGCTATACAGTAGGATCTTGTTGTTTATCTATTTTATATACAGTAGTGTGTTTCTGTTAATCCCAAACTCCTAATTTATCCATCCCTGTCCTCCGCTTTCCCCTTTGGTAACCATAAGTTTGTTTTCTGTGAGTCTATTTCTGTTTTATAAATAAGTTCATTTGTATCAATTTTTTTTAGATCCCACATAAAAGTGATATCGTATGATATTTTCCTTCCTCTGTCTGACTTACTTCACTTAGTATGATAATCTCTGTCCATCCATGTTGCTACGAATGGCATCATTTCATTCTTTTTTTATGGCTGAGTAATACTTCATTGTGTATGTGTACAACATCTTCTTTACCCATTCATCTGTTGATAGACACTTAGGTTGCTTCCATGTTTTGGCTATTGTAAAGAGTGCTGCTATGAACATTGGGGTGCATGTACCTTTTTGAATTAGAGTTTTCATCTTTTCTGGATATATGCCCAGGAGAGGGATTGCTGGATCATATGGCAACTCTATTTTTAGTTTTTTAAGGATCCTCCATACTGTTCTCCATAGTGGCTGCACCAATTTACATTCCCACCAACAATGTAGGAGGGTTCCCTTTTCTCCACACCCTCTTCAGCATTTATGATTTGTAGATGTTTTGATGCCATTCTAACCGATGTGAGGTGATACCTCATTTTACTTTTGATTTTCATTGTCTCTAATAATTAGTGATATTGAGCAGTTTTTCATATGCCTGTTGGTCACCTGTATGTCTTCTTTGGAGAAATGTCTACTTAGGTCTTCTGCCCATTTTTTGATTGGGTTGTTTTCCTGATATTGAGCTGTACGAGCTCTTTGTATATTTTGGAAATTAATCCCTTGTCAGTAACATCATTTGCAAATATTTTCTCCCATTCTGTAAGTTGTCTTTTCATTTTGTTTATGGTTTCTTTTGCTGTGCAAATATTTTAAGTTTAATTAGGTCCCATTTGTTTATTTTTGCTTTTATTTCCATTACTCTAGGAGAAGGATCAAAATAAATATTGTTGTGATTTATGTCAAAGAGTGTTCTGCCTATATTTTCCTCTAGGAGTTTTATAGTATCCGGACTTACATTTAGGTCTTTAATCCATTTGAGCTTATTTTTATGTATGGTGTTTCAGAATGTTTTAATTTCATTGTTTTACAGGTAGCTGTCCAGTTTCCCCAGCACCACTTATTGAAGAGGCTGTCTTTTCTCCATTGTATTCTCTTGCCTCCTTTATCAAAGATAAGGTGCCCATATGTGCGTGGGTTTATTTCAGGGTTTTCTATCCTGTTCCCTTGATCTATGTGTCTGTTTTTGTGCCAGTACCATACTGTTTTGATTACCGTAGCTTTGTAATAGAGTCTGAAGCCAGGGAGCATGATTCCTTCAGCTCTGTTCCTCTTTCTCAGGTTGTTTTGGCTATTGGAAGTCTTTTGTGTTTCCATACAAATTAAAAAATATTTTGTTCTTGTTCTGGGAAAAATGTCATTGGCAATTTGATAGGGATTGCATTCAATCTGTAGAGTGCCTTGAGTAATATTGTCATTTTAACAATATTGATTCTTCCAATCCAAGAACACAGTATATCTTTCCATCTGTTTGTGTCACCTTCAATTTCTTTCATCAGCATCTTATACTTTTTGGAGTACAAGTCTTTTGCCTCCTTAGGTAGGTTTATTTGTAGGTGTTTTATTCTTTTTGATGTGATGGTAAATGGGATTGTTTCCTTAATTTCTCTTTCTTATATTCAATGTTAGTGTATAGAAATGCAACTGATTTCTGCATATTAATTATGTATCCTGCAATTTTACCAAATTCATTAATGAGGTCTAGTAGTTTTCTGGTGGTGTCTTTAGGATCTTCTATGTATTGTATCATGTCATCTGCCAACAGTGATAGTTTTAGTTCTTCCTTTCCAATTTGGATTCCTCTTATTTGTTTTTCTTTTCTGATTGCTGTGTCTAGGACTTCCAAAACTATGTTGAATAAAAGCGGTGAGATTGGGCATCTTTGTCTTGTTCCTGATCTCAGAGGGAATGCTTTCAGCTTTTCACCGTTGAGTGTGATGTTAGTTGTGGGCTTGTCATATATGGCCTTTATTATGTTGAGGTATGTTCCTTCTATGCCCACTTTCTGGAGAGTTTTTATCATAAATGGATTTTGAATCTTATCAAAAGCATTTTCTGCATTTATTGAGATGATTGTATGGTTTTTATTCTTCAGTTGTTAATGTGGTGTATCATGCTGATTGATTTGCAGATTTTGAAAAATCCTTGCATTCCTGGGATAAATCCCACTTGATCATGTGTATGATCTTTTTAATATATTTTGGGATTTGGTTTGCTAGTATTTTGTTGAGGATTTTTGCATCTATGTTCATCCGTGATATTGGTCTGCAATTTTCATTTTTTGTGGTATCTTTGTCTGGTTTTGATATCAGGGTAATGTTGGCCTCGAAGAATGAGTTTGAGAGTATTCCTTCCTCTGCAATTTTTTGGAATAGTTTCAGAAGGATAGGTGTTAAGTCTTCTCTAAAAGTTTTGTAGATTTCACCTGTGAAGCTATCTGTATCCAGACTTATCTGGTCTTGGACTTTTATTTGTTGGGAGTATTTAAATTACAATTCAAGTTAAGTACTGGTAGTTGGTCCGTTCATATTTCTTCCTGGCTCAGTCTTGGGAGATTGTACCTTTCTAAGAATGTGTCCATTTCTTCTAGGTTGTCCATTTTATTGACTTATATAATAGTTGCTCATAGTAACCTCTTATGATCTTTTGTGTTTATGGGGTGTAAGTTGTAATTTCTCCTTTTTCATTTCTGATTTTATTGATTTGGGCCCTGTCTATTTCTGAATGAGTCTGACTAAAGGTTCATCAACTTTGTTTACCTTTTCAAACAGCCAGCTTTTAGTTTCATGGATCTTTTAAATTTATTTTTTAGTCTCTATTTCATTTATTTCTGCTCTGATCTTTAGGATTTTTTTCCTTTTACTAACTTTGAGTTTTGTTTGTTCTTCTTTCTTTAGTTCCTTTAGGTGTAAGGTTAGGTTGTTTATTTGAGATTTTTCTCATTTCCTGAGGTAAGGTTGTATTGCTATAAACAGAACTGCTTTTGCTGCATTGTTTCGGATTGTCTTGTTTTCATTTTCATTTGTCTCTAGGCATTTTTTTATTTCCTCCTTGACTTCTTCAGTGATTCATTGGTTATTTAGTAGCATATTGTTTAGCCTCCAAGTGTTTTGTGTTTTTTGCATTTTTTTTTCTTGAAGTTGATTTTTAGTCTCATAGCACTGTGGTCAGAAGAGATGCTTGATATGATTTTAATTTTATTATTTTTTTGGCTGTGTTGGGTCTTCGTTTCCGTGAGGGCTTTCTCTAGTTGTGGCGAGCTGGAGCCACTCTTCATCGCGGTGCGCGGGCCTCTCACTATCGCGGCCTCTCTTGTTGCGGAGCACAGGCTCCAGACGCGCAGGCTCAGCAGTTGTGGCTCACGGGCCTAGTTACTCCGCGGCATGTGGGATCTTCCCAGACCAGGGCTCGAACCCGTGTCCCCTGCATTGGCAGGCAGATTCTCAACCACTGCGCCACCAGGGAAGTCCCTGGAGTCAGTATCTTTTATTGCTTGAACATACTGTAGTGGGTTGCTATTTTTGGTTTTTTTCTTCTTTCATCTGGTTCCTACTTATGCTTAATTTTTTAAAAACTATTTGTATTGGTCTCTGTCTTTTATAAAGTCTTCCTTCAAATATTTGGTGATCCTCAAATGTTCATTTAATTTTAAGAGTGAGGCATTAAAAATCTTATTGAAAGTTTCAGTAGGGGGTTGTTGTGTGGGCTTCTCTGTTTCAGGTGCAGATGAACCATTTCATTGGAAGGGACCCTCATTGCTGATATCTGTGTATTGTTTTCTCTTCTACTGGTCACTTTCTGAGAGAGAATCTTCTCATCTTCTCTTGTACCTGCCAGGAAGCCTAGCTGCTGGGACTCTCAGGGCAGAGTGGGGAACATATGACTGGAGTGGGGTATCTCTCCTTTTACTGTGTCAATTTTCATCTAATTCCCCTTTTTCTATGTGTCATTGCCATCCTCATCTTTACTACATGAAGCCTTTCTCACCAAATTTTGGCCTTTTGCTGGGGAGAGTAGGCAGTGTTGCTTGGCTGTGTGGGGTGCAAAGGAGATCTAGGGATGCACCATTTGATAGCCACATACAGGGTTCTGTGGTGGAGGGTGGGAGAGAGTATTAATTTGCTGCAATAAGGAAAATTAGTGAAATTTAGAATTATTACATGGTTTAGTTTACAATAATACACTATAATTTTGAAAAATCCATCAGTCTTTGTTTTGTTTGTAATTGTACAAACCATGACAATAGGTAAGAAAGTCATCAGCACATCTTTTAAGACTTCGTTGGTGAAACTAGTGTCTGTGTATCTTCTAGGGACACAGCATTACTCCTGATATACCATCTAGTAGGCTTCTGCTAGACCCTCCTGATCTAGCTAAAGGAACTGCACTGGGTTTAGCATTTGCTGAGGGCAATCATTCCACTGCTATACTCAGTAACTGAGAATAAGTAAAAACATGTGTCTGGGGTCCCACTGGATATTTAGCAAGTTTGTTTCAAGATTCTCTTGATAACTGGACAGCCCATTAGCTCTCTGACCAGTCAAGTACAGACAAACTGATCTCCCAGGGCCAAAAGAATCTTGAGAAAGAAGAACAAAGCTGGAGGTATCATGCTCCCTGATTTCAAACTATGTTACAAAGCTATAGCCATCAAAACAGTATGGTACTGGCACAGAAAATAGACACATAGATCAATGGAACAGAATAGAGAGCTCAGAAATTAACCCATGCAATTTTGGTCAATTAATCTATGACAGAGGGGACAGAATATACAATGGGAAAAAAACGTCTTTAATAAATAAAGTTGGGAAAACTGGACAGCTTTGTGCAAAAGAATCAAACTGGACTACTCTCTCACACCATGCACAAAAATAAATTCAAAATGGATTAAAAACTTACATGTAAGACCTGAAACCACAAAACTTACAGAAGAAAGCATAGGCAGTACTCTCTTTGACCTCAGTCTTAGTAACATTTTTTTGGGGATATGTCTCCTCAGGCAAGGGAAACAAAAGCAAAAACAAACAAATGGGACTACATCACACTGACATCTTGTGCACGGCAAAGGAAACTATCAACAAAACGAAAAGGCCAGCTACTGAATGGGAGAAGATATTTGCAAGTGATATATCTAATAAGGGGTTAATATCCAAAATATACGAAGAACTCATACAGCTCAACATCAAAAAACCAAACAACCCAATTAAGAAATGAGCAGAGGATCCGAATAGACATTTTTCCAAAGAAGACATACAGATGGCCAACAGACACATGAAAAGATGCTCAACATCACTAATCATCAAGGAAGTACAAATCAAACCACAATGAGATATCACCTCACACCTGTCAGAATGGCTGTTATAAAAAATACAAGAAATAACAGGTGTTGGCGAGGATGTGGAGAAAAGGGAACCCTCCCACACTGTTGATGGGAATGTAAATTGGTGCAGCCACTATGAAGAACATTATGGAGGTTTCTCAAAAAATTAAAAATAGAACTACCATAAGATCCATCAATTCCACTTCTGGTCATTTATCCAAAGAAAACAAAAACACTAATTAGAAAAGATATATGCACCACTATGTTCATTGCAGCATTATTTACAATAGCTAAGACATGGAAGCGACCCAAGAGCCCATCAATAGATGAATGGATGAAGAAGATGTGAGATATATAATATATAATCCTCACCCTTCCCTGAAATAGCAAGAATATTCCTCCCACTTGTTAGCATATGAAATTACTTTGCCCATAAAAACGAATGACCCCCGTGCCCTGAGGCTGCTCTCACTTTCCAAGAAGGTCCGCATTCTGCCTACAGAGTGTGTATCCTTCTAAATAGACTCACTTTTGCTTTTCTTTGGCTCGCTCTTGAATTCTTTCCTGCTTGAAGCCAAGGACCCTCACTTGGCAACCCATCCTAAGAACTCCTGTGGGTCCCAGGACGTGATATCTCCCTCTCCTGCAACAACTTGGTTCTGAGAGTGCAGAGGTCTGACCCAGCTGTCTGGCAGCCTTCACTGTGGGTCCTTTGCCTCATGCCTCCTGCTCTCCAAGCAGATGCCTGTGTGTGCCAGGGCCATCACTGTGGCCTCTTTGGGGCTTTTCTGTCCTGGGTCCATCAAATGCCCTGTCTCCTCCCTCTGCTTTCTCCTGTGCAGCTGCCCATGCTGTGTGGGTCTCAGTTAGTGGTTTGTCCCTGTCCTGGTTTTATTTTCGTGTTTGTGAAGATACCTCATCACCTAGTTTTGTTGTAAGTAATGCTCATGGGTTTTTTTTTTTAAAAGGAATTCCTTTCTTTTTATTATTTATTTATTTCTTTTTTTTAGCTGTGTTGGGCCTTCGTTTCTGTGCGAGGGCTGTCTCTAGTTGCGGCAAGCGGGGGCCACTCTTCATCGTGGTGCGCGGGCCTCTCACTATCGCGGCCTCTGTTGTTGCGGAGCACAGGCTCCAGATGCGCAGAGCTCAGTAGTTGTGGCTCACGGGCCTAGCTGCTCCGCGGCATGTGGGATCCTCCCAGAGCAGGGCTCGAACCCGAGTCCCCTGCATTGGCAAGCTGACGCTCAACCACTGCGCCACCAGGAAAGCCCACTCATGGGTTTTATTTTTGCTTTCTAGCTTCTCTGTTTTTATTGGGAGATTTTGTAAGATCTTAAACTAAGCTAGAGCTGCTGTTGCCATATACCTGTTTCTCCCTTTTAAAGATTTCTGGGACGAGAGAATCTCTTATCTCTCTGACAATTAATCCTCTGGGCAAGGAATTTGTACTTAGGTGTGAGCTAACTCACTTACTATGAATCCAGCTAATTTTCTTGTAGTCAGCCATCTGGGGGAAACATAGAACAATTACTTTGTATGTTCCCATGGCACTCTCCACCTGCAGTTCCTGCAGCCAGGTGCACTGCTGGTCGACTCTTCCTCTACCAGAAACAGCCCTGCCCTCTCCAGCAGGACCCAGCTTTCTTATAAGACAGAAACCCTTTCTCCTGAATCTAAGTGCCCTGCCCTTCAGCCAGACTCCTGACAGAGCTTGAACAGAAAAACAGAGGCAAAGTCAAGATGGTGGTGTGGGAAGACATGGAGTTAGCGTCTCCCACAACTAGGGCACCTGCCCGCCGCTGGTGGAGGATTCTGACGCCCAAGGAGATGGGAGGAATCCCAACGTGAACCAGTAAGACGTAGGGGGACTGAGGGGGGAGGAGAAGTGGAGGCCAGGCAGAATCAGCGCCCTGAGGCTGGGGAGAGCAGGAAAGGTAGGTGGGAGGGACTCTCCGGGAAGAGTGGGAGAGGAGCAGAGGGCAATTGCCTGGCCCACTCGGCTGGGGAGCCTGCTGAGCTCCCAACTGGTACCCCCTCTCCAAAGCCCCATCCAGGCCTCGTGGGTCCTGGGGGCATAGGAGGGAGGCCAAGGGGATTAGGAGAGGCAGGCTGGAGGAGCCATCCAGGAGGAGGAGGAGAGGAGCAGAAGGTGATTGCCCCACCCACTAGGGCCCAGGAAACCTGATGAGATCCGAGGCGGATCCCCTGACCCCAACCACCCCCTCCAGGCTGCTTGGGTCCTTGGGGCATAAAAGGGAGGCTGGGGAGATCAGGAGAGGCAGGCAGGATGGGCCCTCCCAGACGGGAGGAGCAAGAGAGGAGAGGAGGGCATTTGCCCCACTCACTTGAGCCCAGAAAGCCTGCTGAGCTCCCAGGTGAGGTCCTCTGCCCTCTGAGGCCAGGGGTGGGGGGCACACCTGGGTCCCTTCTGTTCCTTGAGCCTAAGGCTCACCCCCCCCAGAGCCCCCAGGGCCTTCTCCAGCCCTGTGGGTCCTGAGAATTGGCTTCCCCCACTATCCAAACCTTGCCCTTACTTAGGCCCCACCCTCCACAGCCAAGGCCTTCCTCCCCCTTCTTTTTTTCTTTTCCCTCCTCCTCTTTTTTACTATTGTGGTACTGATGTACCTTCTGGTTGTTGATTCATCTATATTTGTATTTTCATATTCTTCCTAAAATATCTGTTAGCTTCCTAGTCTAATTTTATTTTTTACTTTGTTATTGTTTTTTTTGCCAGGCAGCTTGCGGGATCTTGGTTCATGAGCCCGGGGTCGGGCCAAAGCTACTGTGGTGGGAGCTTCAAGTCCAAACCACTGGACTAACAGAGAACCTCAGACCCCAGGGAATATTCATCAGAGTGAGGTTTCACGAAGTTCCTCATCTCAGCACCAAGACCCAACTCTACACAATAGCCTACAAACTCCAGTGTTGGAAGCCTCAGGCCAAACAACCAGTGAGACAGGAACACAATCCCACTCATAAAAAAAAAAAAAAAAAAAAAAGACAGCAAAATAATATGTCACAGATGAAGGAGCAAGGTAAAAGCTTAAAAGACCAAATAAGTGAAGAGGAAATAGGCAATCTACCTGAAAAAGAATTCAGAGTAATGATAGTAAAGATGATCCAGAATCTCTTAAATAGAATGGAGGCATGGATTGAGAAAATACAAGAAATGTTTAACAAAGATCTATAAGAACTAAAGAACAAACAAACAGAGATGAACAACACAATAACTGAAATTAAAAATACACTAGGAGGAATCAATAACAGAATAACTGAGGCAGAAGAACGAATAAGTGAGCTGGAAGACAAAATGGTGGAAATAACTACCAAGGAGCAGAATAAAGAAAAAAGAATGAAAAGAACTGAAGACAATCTCAGAGACCTCTGGGACAACACTAAATGCACCAACATTCTAATTATAGGGGTCCAAGAAGAAGAAGAGAAAAAGAAAGGGTCTGAGAAA
This sequence comes from Eschrichtius robustus, assembly GCF_028021215.1. Lineage (NCBI taxonomy): Eukaryota > Metazoa > Chordata > Mammalia > Artiodactyla > Eschrichtiidae > Eschrichtius > Eschrichtius robustus. Next base: position 101,378,628 of record NC_090833.1, on the reverse strand, counting down.
ATATATGAAGAGATTATAGTTGAAAACTTCCCTAACATAGGAAAAGAAATAGTCACCCAAGTCCAGGAAGCACAGAGAGTCCCATAAAGGATAAACCCTAGGAAAAACGCAGCAAGACACATATTAATCAAACTAACAAAAATTAAATTCAAAAAAAAATTAAAAGCAACAAGGGAAAAACAAAAAATAACATACAATGGAATCCGCATAAGGTTATCAGCTGATTTTTCAGTGGAAACTCTGCAGGCCAGAAGGGCCTGGATAAGGCAGGATACGCTTAAAGTGATGAAAGAGAAAAACCTACAACCAAGACTACTCTAGCCAGCAAGGATCTCATTCAGATTTGATGGAGAAGTCAAAGCTTTTCAGACAAGCAAAAGCTAGGAGAATGCAGCACCACCAAACCAGCTTTACAACAAATGCTAAAGAAACTTTTTTAAGCGGGAAACACAAGAGAAGAAAAAGACCCACAAAAACAAACCCAAAACAATTAAGAAAATGGTAATAGGAACATACGTATCAATAATAACCTTGAATGTAAATGGATTAAATGCCCCAACCAAAAGACACAGACTGGCTGAATGGATACAAGAACAAGACCCATATATATGCTGTCTACAAGAGACCCACTTCAGATCTAGGGACACATAAAGACTGAAAGTGAAGGGATGGAAAAAGATATTCCATGGAAATGGAAATCAAAAGAAAGCTGGAGTAGCAATACTCATATAAGATAAAATAGACTTTAAAATAAAGACTGTTACAAGAGATAAGGAGGGACACTACATAATGATCAAAGGATCAATCCAAGAAGAAGATATAACAATTATTTATGCACCCAACATAGGAGCACCTCAATACATAAAGCAAATGCTAACAACCATGAAAGGAGAAATCGACAGTAACACAATCATAGTAGGGGACTTTTACACCCCACTTACACCAATGGTCAGATCATCCAAACAGAAAATAAATAAGGAAACACAAGTTTTAAATGACACAATACACTAGATACATCTAATTGATATTTATAGAACATTCCACCTGAAAGTGGCAGAGTACACTTTCTTCTCAAGTGCACATGGAACATTTTCCAGGATAGATCACATCTTGGGTCACAAATCAAGCCTCAGAAAATTTCAGAAAATTTAAATTGTATCAAACGTCTTTTCTGACCACAGCGCTATGAGACTGGAAATCAATTACAGGAAAAAAACTGTAAAAAATACAAATACATGGAGGCTACACAGTGCACTACTAAATAACCAAGAGATCACTGAAGAAATCAAAGAAGAAATAAAAAAAATACATAGAAACAAATGACAATGAGAACATGACGACCCAAAGCCTATGGGATGCAGCAAATGCAGTTCTAAGAGGGAAGTTTATAGCAATACAATCTCACCTCAAGAAACAAGAAAAATCTCAAATAAACAATCTAACCCTACACTTAAAACAACTAGAGAGGGCTTCCCTGGTGGTGCAGTGGTTGAGAATCTGCCTGCCAATGCAGGGGACACGGGTTCGAGCCCTGGTCTGGGAAGATCCCACATGCTGTGGAGCAACTGGGCCCGTGAGCCACAACTACTGAGCCTGCACATCTGGAGCCTGTGCTCCACAACAAGAGAGGCTGCAATAGTGAGAGGCCCATGCACCACAATGAAGAGTGGTCTCTGCTTGCCGCAACTAGAGAAAGCCCTCACACAGAAATGAAGCCCCAACACAGCCAAAAATAAATAAATAAATAAATAAATTAAAAAAAAAAAAACAACTAGAGAAAGAAGAACAAAGAAAACCCAAAGTCAGTAGAAGGAAAGAAATCATAAAGATCAGAGCAGAAATAAATGAAATAGAAACAAAGAAAACAATAGCAAAGATCAATAAAACTAAAAGCTTGTTGCTTGAGAAGATAAACAAAATTGATAAACCCTTAGTCAGATTCATCAAGAAAAAAAGGGAGAGAATGCAAATCAATAAAATTAGAAATGAAAAAGGAGAGATCACAACTGACACTGCAGAAATACAAAGGATTATAAGAGACTACTACAAACAACTATATGCCAATAAAATGGACAACCACGAAGAAATGGACAAATTCTTGGAAAGGTAAAATTTTCCAAGACTGAACCAGGAAGAATTAGAAAATATAAACAGACCTATCACAAGTAATGAAATTGAAACCATAATTCACAATTTTCCAATAATCAAAAGTCCAGAACCAGATGGCTTCACAGGCGAATTCTATCAAACATTTAGAGAAGAGCTAACACCGATCCTTCTCAAACTCTTCCAAAATATTGCAGAGGGAGGAACACTCCCAAACTCATTCTACGAGGCCACCATCACCCTGATACCAAAACCAGACAAAGATGTCACAAAGAAAGAAAACTACAGGCCAATATCACTGATGAACATAGATGCAAAAATCCTCAAGAAAATACTAGCAAACAGAATCCAACAGCACATTAAAAGGATCATACACCATGATCAAGTGGGGTTTATCCCAGGAATGCAAGGATTCTTCAATATATGCAAATCAATCAATGTGATACACCACATAAACAGATTAAGGAATAAAAACCATATGATCATCTCAATTGATGCAGAAAAAGCTTTTGACAAAATTCAACACCAATTTATGATAAAAACTCTCCAGAAAATGGGCATAGAGGGAACCTACCTCAACATAATAAAGGCCATATATGACAAACCCCCAGCAAGCATCATACTCAATGGTGAAAAACTGAAAGCATATCCACTAAGATCAGGAACAAGACAAGGATGTCCACTCTCACCACTCTTATTCAACATAGTTTTGGAAGTCCTAGCCACAGCAATCAGAGAAGAAAAAGAAATAAAAGAAATACAAATTGGAAAAGAAGTAAAACTGTCACTGTTTGCAGATGACATGATACTATACATAGAAAATCCTAAAGATGCCACCAGAAAACTACTAGAACTAATCAGTGAATTTGGTAAGGTTGCAGAATACAAAACTAATACACAGAAATCTCTGGCATTCCTATACACCAACAATGAAAAATCAGAAAGAGAAATTAAGGAAACACTCCCATTTACCATTGTAACAAAAGGAATAAAATACCTAGGAATAAACCTGCCTAAGGAGGTGAAAGACTTGTAATCAGAAAACTATAAAACACTGAGGAAAGAAATCAAAGATGACATAAACAGATGGAGAAATATACCATGTTCTTTGATTGGAAGAATCAATATTGTGAAAAAAGACTATAATATCCAAAGCAATCTACAGATTCAATGAAATCCCTATCAAGCCACCAATGGCATTCTTCACAGAATTAGAACAAAAAAATTTTACAATTCGTATGGAAACACAAAAGACCCCGAATAGCCAAAGCAATCTTGAGAAAGAAAAACGGAGTTGGAGGAATCAGGTATCCCCGACTTCAAACTATACCACAAAGGTACAGTAATCAAGAGAGTATAGTAGTGGCACAGAAACAGAAATATAGATCAATGGTACAAGACAGAATGCCCAGAGGTAAACCCATGCACATATGGGCACCTGATTTTCCACAAAGGAAGCAAGAACATACAATGGAGAAAAGACAGCCTCTCAATAAGTGGTGCTGGGAAAACTGGACAGCTACATGTAAAACAGTGAAATTAGAACACTTCCTAACACCATACATAAAAATAAACTCAAAATGAATGAAAGACTTAAATGTAAGACCAGACACTATAAAACTCTTAGAGGAAAACATAGGAAAAACACTCTTTGACATAAACCACAGCAAGATCTTTTTTGACCCACAACAGACATTTATTTCCCCCAGTCCTGGAGGCTGGAATCTGGGATCCAGGTGTCAGCACCTCCTGCACTGTTGGTGGGAATGTAAATTGATACAACCACTATGGAAAACAACATGGAGGTTCCTTAAAAAACTAACAATAGAACTACCATATGACCCAGCAATCCCACTACTGGGCATATACCCTGAGAAAACCATAATTCAAAAAGAGACATGTACCACAATGTTCACTGCAGCACTATTTACAATAGCCGGGACATGGAAGCAACCTAAGTGTCCATTGACAGATGAATGGATAAAGAAGATGTGGCACATATATACAATGGAACATTACTCAGCCATAAAAAGAAATGACATTCAGTTATTTGTAGTGAGGTGGATGGACCTAGCATCTGTCATACAGAGTGAAGTAAGTCAGAAAGAGAAAAACAAATACCGTATGCTAACACATATATATGGAATCTAAAAGATAAAAAATGGTACTGATGAACCTAGTTGCAGGGCAGGAATAAAGAGATAGACATAGAAAATGGACTTCAGGACATGGTGTGGGAGGGCGAAGCTAGGGTGAAGTGAGAGTAGCATCGACAATCGACATATATACACTACCAAACGTAAAATAGTTGGCTGGTGGGAAGCAGCAGCATAGCACAGGGAGATAGGCTCAGTGCTTTGCAATGACCTAGAGGGGTGGAATAGGGAAGAGGGGAGGCAGGCTCAAGAGGGAGGGGATATGGGGACATGTGTATACATATAGCTGATTCTCTTTGTTGTGCAACAGAAACTAACACAGTCTTCTGAAGCAATATCTTCCAATAAAGATCCATTAAAAAAAAAAAGAAAAAGAAAAGCAATCTCTTATTCCTTCAAAGCAGGAATGGGTTTCCATTTCTTTAAGAGTTTTAGTTTAGAGAAAAATCCGTTGTTTCCCTTCCCTCTTACTGCTTCTCAATCCTGTTTCATCACAAATGATAACCCGGTGGACCAGCCCTCTCACATCAACATCTCTGGTTGTACCTGACACATTTTTGATTGTGAAACACATATAAGAAAGGAATAACTATTAGATTTGGACAGATGGAAGTTGGCTTAATTGTTTTCTCTCTCAGATATGATTTTTTAAAAATTATGTATCTATGTATGAAAGTCTCACTTTTGTACCCAATGAGTATTTTTTAATGCAATTTGTTATTCTTTAATGCCATTTTGAAACTATAATTAATGGAAGTAGTGGCAAAAAAATAAAAACAGGTAAGAGGAAGGTACTTGGTTCCGAGTCAACTTACAGATTCTGTTAGCTAGGCAGCAGTAGGGAAAGGGTGGGGTTAAACCAAAGTGTGTTTTTGTTTTGCAGAAACTAACCATTAGATGGCAGAAAGTTCCAAACACCCAATGTTCTGAAAAGGTTACGGTGCATTCCAGTCAACAAGATGACCACACTGCGAGCAAACATCCAAGCACCTGCTTGCTTGCAGCTTTTGGCAACCTACAGTAACCTTTGCCTCATTACAATACTTATGGATGATTTGTCTGCCCTTTCATGAATATGCATACCCCCAGGCTTAACCCTGCCCCATCCTCCACCCCATCCAACCACCAGGGAGACAGTGCTTTGAGAGATATCTCCCTGTTCCCTTACTTGTCACAAGTAATAAATGCTTCTGCTTAGTCAAAAATACTTGGCTATGCACCCGAAGCAAAGGATCCATTTCATCCAGTAACAATTCCTTGATTAAAGACATCTAGGGGCAACATTTAAAGCTATTTGGTGGGGTGGGGGTGGGGGGAAGGGGGCGTGGGACAGGAGTCATCTTGCAGTTGTGGACTGAAAAAAAAATACACCTAGAAGTTGAGAATTAAGTTTTCTTTGGCGGACTTTCTGAGGGCTTAAGCCCAGGAAGCAGCCTCTCAGATAAGTCTGAGGGACTGCTCCAAAGAGATAAGGGAAGTGCCAGGATATATGGGAGTTTTTGTGAAAAAAACCCAACAACATTTAGTTGAAACATCAAAAAATACTGTTAATTAAAGAAAGCCAGACATTTCTAGTTAATTAATTCAGTGCTTTTCTATGTATGGGAAGATGTAAGAGTCTGAGCTGTGGAAATCATCCCTTTGATATGCACCTCAGCTACCCGGGGCCTGTATCCCTTCTTTCTCCATCCTGAATCCTCTCATAGTGGGGGAGGCTGCAGTGGCTGATGGCTTGATGGTTGCAACATCCTTTATTTACTGATATATATGGCAGGCGACATTTATCATCCACACAGTCATGGACTTCTACTTAGAACGGGAAGGCACAGATGACCAAACCCATTGTTCAATACCCAGGTCTGAAAGAAATGGCTGGATCTGGTTTCTTTAAGTCCCTGGATGCTTCTTTCTCAGGTATGTGCCACATGTCCTGAAATCCTATAACCACCTACTGGTCTGGTCTCAACCTGCATATTAGGAAATGAAGCCAAAGATCATATGGCAGAATATTGCCCTGTGCACTGTATGGGCTGGGAAGGGGAGAAGTTGTTGTTGTTGTGTGTGTGTGTGTATCTGTGTGTGGTATGTGTATGTGTGCATATATGTGTGGTGTGTGTGTATATATGCATATACATGTTGTGCATGTGTGTGTGTATATGTGTGTGTATCCCAGTGAGAAATTTGTCTGAGTCCTAAAGGACAACTTAATGTAGTCACAGACAACAAGCCAGATTGTTCGATAAAAAGAATTTTTAAGTGCATAAATCAGCATTACTTTGTAGCTCTTACATGAAATATACCTTTCTAAAGTGCCGAAGAGAAAATACATATATATCTGACCTTCAAATAACCGTTCAGTAGAGGTGTGAGGAAGAACACAGAAAGATGTGATAATATCCAGAGGGCAGCTGTCTGGAAGCACATAAACGACATAGTCACCCACAGGATGGGTCACCAGTCAGAGAACTGTCAGGATTTCACGTGAATAGATAGTTCATGGTCACGTTTACAATCTCTTATCCTTTATTTATCTGTTTCTATCCAATCATGAAAACTTCAGTGGTAGGACTAACCAGGTGCCCAATAGAAGTTAATACCACACAGGAAGGCTGTTTCTCTATGAACTGTCCCACGTGGGATGAATATGTCATTGTAAGTAGAAGCCTCACTGCTGTAGCACAACTTGATGACAGGTCAGGCCACTGTGTGGAGTCAGCATTATGAGCTCTTTCATGCTTGTCACTGCTCGTGGCATCGTTGGTACATGCCATGAAGAACAGAACCCTTCTCTCTTGCCCTAACTCTAATCCCACCTGCACTCACCTTTAGAACAGAGAGGCATGGAATAGTTAGAGGGACTTGCAGTTGCCACTGTGTGAAGCTGATGGATGCCCCCCTTGAAAACTGCATTCATCAGTTTAGATGTAGACACTTTGACTTCACTATATGTTGCGGGTAGGATAATGAGCTCCCATTTCAGCCACTGTTTCATTTGCTGAGGAATATTGTTGAGTGTATGTATTAGTCTGATCGGGCTGCCATAACTATCACAAACCGGGTGGCTTAAACAGCAGAAATTATTCTCTCTCAGTTCTGGAGGCTGGAAGTTCAAGATCAAGGTATCAGCAGGGTTGGTTCCTTCTGAGGCCTCCCTCCTTGGCTTGTGGACAGCCACCTTCTTCCTGTGTCTTCATGTGGTCTCTGTGTGCTTGTCTGTATCCTAATCTCCTCTTCTAATGACACCAGTCATACTGGATTAGGACTCACCCTCATGATTTTATTTAACTTTAATTACCTCTTTAAAGACCATATCTCTAAATACAGCCACATTCTGAGGTACCAGGGGTTAGGCATTTCAATCTATGAATTTTGGCAGGGCACAATTCAGTCCATAGCAGTATCTCACCCATTACATTCCTCAGTGCTCACTCTGTTAAGACCCACGTTTCTGAAGAATTGCTTTTAGACCTGTGTCCAAAATGTTTTTTCCCTAAAAAGACCAGTATACTTTCCCTCATGGGTAGTTTGAATTTTGTAACTATCTTTATATATGTTAGTTGTGCCCAGAACTAAATTTTTGGCCTGTGTTTGAAATAGGGCAGTAGTTCTCAAGCTCAAGTGTCATCAGAATCACCCAATTGTAAGATTGAGATCATTGGGATCCACCCCCAGAGTTTCTGACCCAATATGTCTTGAGTGGGACCTGAGAACCTGAATTCTGACAAGCTCCCAGATAATTGCAGATGCTGCAGGCAGGGATGTGCTTCCAGGACAGCCCCAGATCCACTCCCTCGGCTATTTCAGAGGCTTTCCACAAGGTGGCGCAGTGGGAGCGCCTCTGGACAGGCTATCACCCAGCTCTTCCTCTGGGTGGGCAGTGGGCACCTCTGCATCAGGAACTCTCCCCACTTCCCACTGATCTCCTCATCCACTTTTACTTTAAGTTGTTATGATCCAACTTCAGCTGTGGCATTTCAGACCTCAAAAGTAACACAATTTTATTTTTTTTTATTTTTAATTTATTTTTTTAACATCTTTATTGGAGTATAAATGCTTTACAATGGTGTGTTAGTTTCTGCTTTATAACAAAGTGAATCAGTTATACATATACATATGTCCCCATATCTCTTCCCTCTTGCATCTCCCTCCCTCCCACCCTCCATATCCCACCCCTATAGGTGGTCACAAAGCACCGAGCTGATCTCCCTGTGCTATGCGGCTGCTTCTCACTAGCTATCTATTTTACGTTTGGTAGTGTATATACGTCCATGCCACTCTCTCACTTTGTCACAGCTTACCCTTCCCCCTCCCCATATCCTCAAGTCCATGCTCTAGTAGGTCTGCATCTTTATTCCCGTCTTGCCCCTAGGTTCTTCTGATCATTTTTTTTTCTTTCTTTCTTTTTTTTTTAGATTCCATATATATGTGTTAGCATACGGTATTTCTTTTTCTCTTTCTGACTTACTTCACTCTGTGTGACAGTCTCTAGGTCCATCCACCTCACTACAAATAACTCAGTTTCGTTCCTTTTTATGGCTGAGTGATATTCCATTGTATATATGTGCCACATCTGCTTTATCCATTCATCTGTTGATGGACACTTAGGTTGCTTCCATGTCCTGGCTATTGTAAATAAAGCTGCAATGAACATTGTGGTACATGACTCTTTTTGAATTATGGTTTTCTCAGGGTATATGCCCAGTAGTGGGATTGCTGGGTCGTATGGTAGTTCTATTTTTAGTTTTTTAAGGAACCTCCATGCTGTTCTCCATAGTGGCTGTATCAATTTACATTCCCACCAACAGTGCAAGAGGGTTCCCTTTTCTCCACACCCTCCCCAGCATTTATTGTTTGTAGATTTTTTGATGATGGCCATTCTGACCGGTGTGAGATGATATCTCATTGTAGCTTTGATTTGCATTTCTCTAATGATTAATGGTGTTGAGCATTCTTTCATGTGTCTGTTGGCATTCTGTATATCTTCTTTGGAGAAATGTCTATTTAGGTCTTCTGCCCATTTTTGGATTGGGTTTTTTGTTTTTTTGATATTGAGCTGCATGAGTTGCTTGTGTATTTTGGAGATTAATCCTTTGTCAGTTGTTTCATTTGCAAATATTTTCTCCCATGCTGAGGGTTGTCTTTTCATCTTGTTTATGGTCTCCTTTGCTGTGCAAAAGTTTTTAAGTTTCATTAGGTCCCATTTGTTTATTTTGGTTTTTATTTCCATTTCTCTAAGAAGTGGGTCAAAAAGGATCTTGCTGTGATATATGTCATAGAGTGTTCTGCCTATGTTTTCCTCTAAGAGTTTGATGGTGTCTGGCCTTACATTTAGGTCTTTAATCCATTTTGAGTTTATTTTTGTGTATGATGTTAGGGAATGTTCTAATTTCATTCTTTTACATGTAACTGTCCAGTTTTCCCAGCACCATTTATTGAAGAGGCTGTCTTTTCTCCACTGTATATTCTTGCCTCCTTTATCAAAGATAACGTGACCATATGTGTGTGGGTTTATCTCTGGGCTTTCTATCCTCTTCCATTGATTTATATTTCTGTTTTTGTGCCAGTACCATACTGTCTTGATTACTGTAGCTTTGTAGTATAGTCTGAAATCAGGGAGCCTGATTCCTCCAGCTCCGTTTTTCTTTCTCAAGATTGCTTTGGCTATTTGGGGTCTTTTGTGTTTCCATACAAATTGTGAAATTTTTTGTTCTAGTTCTGTGAAAAATGCCAGTGGTAGTTTGATAGGGATTGCATTGAATCTGTAGAGTGCTTTGGGTAGTAGAGTCATTTTCACAATGTTGATTCTTCCAATCCAAGAACATGGTATATCTCTCCACCTATTTGTATCATCTTTAATTTCTTTCATCAGTGTCTTATAATCTCCTGCATACAGTTCTTTTTTCTCCCTAGGTAGGCTTATTCCTAGATATTTTATTCTTTTTGTTGCAATGGAAAATGGGAGTGTTTTCTTAATTTCACTTTCAGATTTTTCATCATTAGTGTATAGGAATGCAAGAGATTTCTGTGCATTAATTTTGTATCCTGCTACTTTACCAAATTCATTGATTAGCTCTAGTAGTTTTCTGGTAGCATCTTTAGGATTCTCTCTGTATAGTATCATGTCATCTGCAAACAGGGACAACTTTACTTCTTCTTTTCCAATTTGGATTCCTTTTGTTTCTTTTTCTTCTCTGATTGCTGTGGCTAAAACTTCCAAAACTCTGTTGAATAATAGTGGTGAGAGTGGACAACCTTGTCTTTTTCCTGATCTAAGTGGAAATGGTTTCAGTTTTTCACCATTGACGATGATGTTTGCTGTAGGTTTGTCATATATGGCCTTTATTATGTTGAGGAAAGTTCCCTCTATGCCTACTTTCTCGAGGGTTTTTATCATAAATGGGTGCTGAATTTTGTTGAAAGCTTTCTCTGCATCTATTGAGATGACCATATGGTTTTTCTCCTTCAATTTGTTAATATGGTGTATCACGTTGATTGATTTGCGTATATTGAAGAATCCTTGCATTCCTGGGGTAAACCCCACTTGATCATGGTGGATGATCCTTTTAATGTGCTGTTGGATTGTGTTTGCTAGTATTTTGTTGAGGATTTTTGCATCTATGTTCATCAGTGATATTGGCCTGTAGTTTTCTTTCTCTGTGACATCTTTGTCTGGTTTTGGTAACAGAGTGATGGTGGCCTCTTAGAATGAGTTTGGGAGTGTTTCTCCCTCTGCAATATTTTGGAAGAGTTTGAGAAGGATAGGTGTTAGCTCTTCTCTAAATGTTTGATAGTATTCGCCTGTGAAGCCATCTGGTCCTGGGCTTTTGTTTGTTGGAAGATTTTTAATCACAGTTTCAATTTCAGTGCTTGTGATTGGTGTGTTCATATTTTCTATTTCTTCCTGGTTCAGTCTTGGAAGGTTGTGCATTTCTAAGAATTTGTCCATTTCTTCCAGGTTGTCCATTTTATTGGCATATAGTTGCTTGTAGTAATCTCTCATGATCCTTTGTATTTCTGCAGTGTCAGTTGTTACTTCTCCCTTTTCATTTCTAATTCTATTGATTTGAGTCTTCTCCCTTTTTTTCTTGATAAGTCTGGCTAATGGTTTATCAATTTTGTTTATCTTCTCAAAGAACCAGCTTGTAGTTTTATTGATCTCTGCTATCGTTTCCTTCATTTCTTTTTCATTTATTTCTGATCTGATCTTTATGACTTCTTTCCTTCTGCTAACTTTGGGGTTCTTTAGTTCTTCTTTCTTTAATTGCTTTAGGTGTAAGGTTAGGTTGTTTATTTGAGATGTTTCTTGTTTCTTATGGTTGTCTTGTATAGCTATAAACTTCCCTCTTAGAAATGCTTTTGCTGCATCCCATAGGTTTTGGGTTGTTGTGTTTTCACTGTCATTTGTTTCTAGGCATTTTTTGATTTCCTCTTTGATTTCTTCAGTGATCTCTTGGTTATTTAGTAGTGTGTTGTTTAGCCTCCATGTGTTTGTATTTCTTACAGGTTTTTTCCTGTAATTGATATCTAGTCTCATAGCGTTGTGGTCGGAAAAGATACTTGATATGATTTCAATTTTCTTAAACTTACCAAGGCTTGATTTGTGACCCAAGATATGATCTATCCTGGAGAATGTTCCATGAGCAGTTGAGAAGAATGTGTATTCTGTCGTTTTTGGATGGAATGTCCTATAAGTATCAATTAACTCCATCTTGTTTAATGTATCATTTAAAGCTTGTGTTTCCTTATTTATTTTCATTTTGGATGATCTGTCCATTGGTAAAAGTGGGGTGTTAAAGTCTCCTATTATGATTGTGAAAAGTAACACAATTTTAAATGAAACAAACTGGTAATGAGCAAAGCACTAATGAACTGTAAGCCATTATTGACACGACCTTCTTGTGTCAATGTGATCAGTATATGGCAAAACGGAGCAGAGGAATATGAAAGCGTCTTTGCTCTCTTGTTCTTACATTTTGTCTGCCAAAGTCAACAGAGGATCCATTTACTTATGAAATTAGTTTCCTAAACATGCGTCATCCTTCATCTTAAGTCCTGTTTTTTTGCACAGTGCAATGTGAGATATTTCTATTTAAACTATGCTTGCAGCTGACAGCAAGATTAGCACAAGGGTTTGCATGACTCAGCTAGGTTAATCGAAGAAAATGTTTACTATTTTGGGAGAAGGGAAGCTAATTAAATATGTAACAAATTATATATATAGATATATATTAGAGAAAACTAATATGATGAAACAGTAATTTTGAGTGGTTTAAGTCAGTGAGATAATTAAAAGCAGGAGTCATGAATAAATAAAAATGTATTAACTACTGGAGACCGCATAATTGAAGTCTTCAAAAAGTTTGTGATGGGCCTGGTTATATGTATACCCTGTGAATTTTTGTCCAGGAATCTCAAATGTTCAGTGCAAGTTATATAATTACATTATAAATTGTATCTATGATTTCTAGCAGTTTTCCAAGTGATATGGAGAAAGCAATTATCGAGAATATACTTTTGGGGAAAAGTGTAAAGCAAACTCTACTAGAGGAAATAAAAGGCATGAGGAGAAATGTCAAATTATTTTGATACAGGCAGATTTCTAAACACTTGATTAACAAAGAGTGTCTGGACTGCACATTCTAAAGAGAGCAGGTGTGGATGGACTGTTGCCCAGCATGGGATAACAAACACTTTGCATCTTAATTCACAGGATCACATAGCACTTCTGCCTGAAAACGCAGGGGCACATGCTTCTCAAAGAAGCAGGGAGTTGAAGTGGCATAGGGTGCACAGCTGACATTCACAGAGTATCCTGTCTCTGAGTAGTCCCCATTGCAGGACTGCCAAAGAGATGCAGAAGTATCGTCATATCAGGAGGGCCTTTGTGGCAGCAATTCTCACAGTGCGTCCATAGACCAGCAGCATCAGAATCACCTGGAAACATGTTGGGAATGCAGATCCTTGGGCCTCACCCCCACTGAATCAGGAGCTCTGAACACGGGACCTGGCAATCAGTGCTTAAACAGGCCCTCAAGGTAAGGTTGCCAGAATAGAGCAGAAGTGCCTTTGAAGGAAGGAGTTCAATATGGCGGCATAGGAAGACCCTGAACTCACCTCCTCCAATGGACACAACAAATTTACAGCTACATATGGAATAATTTTGCTCTGAAAAGGACCCGAGAACAAGATGAGCGCCGTCAGAAAAAATGATAAAAGAGACACATTGAGACAGGTAAGAGAGGCAGAGACTCAGTTTTGCCAGGTGTGGTGTCCCACAATCTGAAAGGGATCTCCAAAGTATGGAACTTTTTTCCCCAGGAGTGAAGGGACTGTGCCCCCCATCAGGTGCCCAAACCCCTGGGTCTGGTACTGGAAAGAGGAGCCCCCAAAACATCTGGTTTTGAAAATCAACAGAGATTAAGTCCAGGAAAACCATAGAAACGAGGGGATGGAGAACCCACTCTTAAAGGGCTCAAGCGCAGACAGACTTGCCTTGTGATTTAGCCAAAAGCACCTAGAGAATAAGTGAGGAAGACCCACCTACCAATCCTAAAGCAGCTGCCAGAGAAGCAGAACCTGCAGTGACTCTCTCCAACGGCTGAAATGCTGGCTGGCATCATTTTGCAATGTCGTTCTAACTTGCTGGTGACAGAGCTGACAGACACCATTTTTGGTGCCCTCCCTCTAGCCTGCTAGCACCGGTGGGTGTGCTCTGCACCCTGACTTCCCTGAACATCATCTGAGACCCTGTCACAGCTGGCAAGGGTGTGCAGTCCACACAAGGGATACCCACACGTATATGGTCACTTAATGTAGGACAAAGGAGGCAAGAATATACAATGGGGAAAAGACAGTGTCTCCAATAAATGGTGTTGGGAAAACTGAACATGCAAAAGAATGAAACTGCACCACTTTCTTATACCATATACAAAAATAAACTCAAAATGGATTAAAGACTTAAATATAAGACCTGAAACCATAAAACTCCTATAAGAAAACAGAGGCAGTAAAATCTTTGACATTGGTCTTAGCAATGTTTTCTGGATTTGTCTTTTTAGGTAAGGTCAACAAAAGCAAAAATAAACAAATGGGACTACATCAAACTAAAAACCTTTTGCACAGTGAAGGAAATCATTAACAAGATGAAAAAGCAACCTATTGAATGGAAGAAGACATTTGCAAATGATATAGTTGATAAAGGATGCATATCCAAGATATATCAATATCAAAACCCCCCAAACAATCCTATTAAAAAATGGGCAGAAGACCTGAACAGACATTTTCCCAAACAAGACATACAAATGGCCAACAGGCACATAAAAATATGCTCAACATCACTAATCATCAGGGAAATACAAATCAAAGCCACAATGAGATACCACCTCATACCTTTCAGAATGGCTGTTATCAAAAAGACAAGAAATAACAAGCATTGGCGAAGATGTGGCAAAAAGGGAACCCTGTGCACTGTTGATGGGAATGTAAATTGGTGCAGCCACTGTGGAAAACAGTATGATATTCCTTTAAAAATTAAAGAGAACTACCATATAATCCAGAAATCCAATTCTGGGTATTCATGCAAAGAAACAAAACAGTAATTGGAAAAGTTTTATGTGCCTCTATGTTCATTGCAGCATTATTCACAATAGCCAAGATTTGGAAACAACTTGTGTCCCTCAATAGATGAATAAAGAAGATGTGAGTTATATATATAGTGGAATATCACTTGGTGATTAAAAAAAAAGAATGAAATGTTGCCATTTGTAATGTGGATGGACCTAGAGTATATTATGCTAAGTGAAATAAGTCAGGCAGAGAAAGGCAAATACCATGTGATTTCATTTATTTGTGAAATCTAAAAAACAAAACGAATAAACAAAACAAAACTGAAACAGACTCATAGGTACAGAGAACAAACTGGTGATCTCTAGAGGGGAGGGTTTTGGAGGGTATGGGTGAAATAGGTGAAAGGAATTAAGAGGTACAAACTTCCAATTATAAAATAAAGAAGTCACAGGGATGTAATGTACAGCATAGGTAATAAAGTCAATTATATTGTAATAACTTTGGATGGCAACAGATGGTAACTAGACTTGTGGTAATCCTTTTGTAATGTATACAGGTATCAAACCACTATGTTGTACACCTGAAATTAATACAATATTGTAGGTCAATTTTAATTCAATTAAAAATGCAGGACACACAGTCCTGCATTTGAATTTTAGATGAGCATTGAATCATTTGATTATAAGTGTGTCCCAGTTTTTGTATGGGGCATAATTACATGAAAAATGATTCATTGTTTATCTGAAAATCAAATTTAACAGGGGTTCTGTATTTTATCTGGCAGCTCTACTTCCAGAGGATTCCAGTGCATGCCAAAGTTTGGGAAGCAGTGGCATAGAGACTTTGGTCTAGGTCAAAAGCCCCGTTTGGGCTTTTTGAAAGCCCTTTTCTGGCTTTTTCAATGATGAACTCCAAAAGTCCTATTTCTTTAGATCCCTCTCACTTTTATCTCTCTGGTCCTTTTATAACCAGTGACTCCATGTTCTACAGACTTCTTTTCCTGAATCTGAGTGCTAGCTTATCCAATCAAACAGTTGCTTAGAATGTGGTTGTGTTTTCATCTTGTACTTACTGAAGGGGATTTGAAATATAGACATTATTGGGAAGAAGGATGGTGGTCTCATCAGAATTTTCAAGCTAAACTGCTCTCCCCTCCTCCTCATCTCTGTCCTTATGCAGCTCTGACAGGTTGACTTAAGATTTGTTCTGATATTTGCACTGTTACCTGAAAGTATTACTATTTGTTCCCATGGAAGCAGACTTGAGAGGGTCACTGTGGCCTCCTCTCCAGCCCCCAAGAAGTTCTTCAAAAGGAGCAGGAATGTTGGACACACAGCCATCTCCCAGATTGCTCCTGTTATCAAAACTCAGCAGACAGTCCACGAAACAGCACACTTCTGGAATGACAGAAATTGAGAGATTGCAGCCAAGCATTAATCTATAATTTATTTTACTATCAAAGTGACACATCGTTATGGAGGGACAGAGGTCTCAGATGTGCTGATGTGAACCTTGGACGGCAGTCCAACGCAAGGGGTGTGCTGATCGTCCTGGCCCCTTCACAGGGGTTTAGAAGGTCCAGGAAGGGGGCTACATCGTCTATTTGTGGGATTCTTAAAGGCAAAAACAGTACAGCTATCGACCATAAAAGCTTTGATTTCTTTTGTTATGATTCCTACTCATCTTGTGTGAAGATTATAGGAGTTAAGCTATGTTAAGTAGTTCAAAATGGAGTCACCATGGCTAATGTGACTCCCGTGTTGGTTGTTTTGAAATGTCTGGTTTAGGACTGCAAGTATTTTAGAGTGAGAAGGAGCAACTGATAGAGACAAGACCCCTGTGGTGTAACCATTACACCTTACTGGCAGACTTTTAAAAAGGAGACCACTGAGCCCAGTGACTTGAAGGCTCTTTGCTGGAGGTCCCGACTCCATGCTGCTGAGAGCTATTCTAGATGGGCCTGCTGGAGGCTCTGTTGGAGCAGAAGCGACTTCCCACTCACGCTTGTCAAGAGACCCATTGCTGGACCAGAGACTGCTGCTGGTGCTGAGACACCTCCTTCCTGGACTTCTCCCTGGAGTGGTTCATTACCCCCTTTCCTATTTTCTCCCCACTTTGACTAAGCTGTGTTGTGTGCTGATTGTGTGCAATAAACCATGTGACTTGTGAATTGAATATTGGCTACGTTTTGTGCGTCTCCAATCTCATGTGACACCTCTGGGCCTCACCACTGTGCCCTGTGACAGAGTTTCCAAGTTCAGTTAGCAATTAGGGCAGAAGGAAGTCTTTGATACTCCCATTCATCTCCCTGTGTACCTTTTTCTCTTCCCTTCTTGTCTGAGTCTCTTTGTCTGCTCTCTCATTTACATTTCCTCTGCCTTTTCACGTCAGTGGCTTCTTATTTCCATCAGGGATTAAAGATGTCCTCTAAATAAAAATTGCATGGAGGTAATATATATTCATTTATCACTTGTGGCTAACTCAGAAGGGGTGAGATTGGGCATACTCTGACCATGACACCAGTTTGCCCAGGTTGTTCTGCATCTGGCTCCATGCCTCCACATTCACATATCAAATAGCTCTAGTCATCAAGAGCCATCCGAGTCAAAGGAAAGGAGTCCTCCAGGCTTAAAAATTGTCACAGAATGTGCTCTTGCTTTGATTCTGAGCCAGACACTGGGCTGTACAGAGTTCCTTGATGGTTAAAAGACAAAACCTTAAATACAAGGGGCACAGAACTGGTGTGTCATATTGTTTATGATAGACAATAACTAGCAAACCAAGGCTGGTTGAAATATTGATTCAAGGTATTGGTTGGCCTAAAGCATAGGAGGGTCACATAATATTTAGCAAATATATTACACAGAGAAATGGAGGTAGATATGTTCTACTCCTTGTGGTGGGACATCTGATGACAGATAGAATGTCATAGCCCCCAGTGTTGACGGAAGCTTTTAAGCACTGAGTTTTCTTTTTCTTGATCAGAATCTGGTCAAAGATTCAATATAGTGAGGAAACGGTGTGTTTTATGCTTAAGAAGAAGCGCATGCAGCAATCAAGACATGCAGGTTGTTGACATATTTATATCAGGCAGGTTTGAATTGAGACAGTGATGCTTGGTCTGGACAATCTCAGGCAGTGATTGCCTGTATGGCCTCGACATTGATTAGGGTAATACTCATAAAAGATCATTCCAGGATCCTGACAACCGAGTTTCAGCACGGTTGCAAAATAGGGAAAACTAGCTCACTGTCATGATATGGACACCCTAACATGCCTGCACTGGGAAACTACTTCACTTGTGTTTATAAAGACCCCTTCTTAGAGAGTCAATATGCAATTGCTGTGTGTTGATTTTCATTGTGTAGACTCGGCACTTAGACAAAAACACAGATGATCCAATGTGGTTCTAGAATAGAGTGTCCGTGGGCTAACCTCAGCAATGCCAAAATCCAAGCCCTGCTGGAGGGTAAGCAGTGGGCACTGAGTCTCATAGAGAGGCAAGTTAAGTCGACAAAACAGGGACAGAGGCTTAAAGACATTGTTTAAAGGTATAAAGATAAGCAATAAGAGAATCAAAATGAATTGAGAGCTTATAGCATAGTAATAAGTAGAAAATCGTGGTGGAAGATTCTGAAGCGGGGTAACAGAGTTAACCATCAGAAAAATGTTAAAATACGGGTTCCAATTGTGGGAGGAAAACTTTTCCTCTTCAGTGTAGGTCCAGTTGGCCAGGGGCCACCTTAACAGGAGACAAGTTTGTTTCACACGCATGCAAAAGCTCTCACAAATGAGCAGCTCCTCGAAAAGATGGTGTAGGGGGTATACATCACTATAACGAGAGGGGGGGTTGGGCCCCAGCAGGAAGTATTGAAGGTTTTCACAGGGCTCGATACCAATGAGTAATCACAGTTATTTATGATGTTCTAATGTTGTAATTATTAATGAATTAATGAGTTACTAGCTAATTGTTATTAATGAGACACTCTCTAATTCTAGTTCTTGGAGTCCCCTGTTCAAGTTTCTAAAAATAACAAAGTGGGAGTTAACTTCCAGATATTATTATACTTTAAAATTGTATTGATCCAACCCCATAATTACTTCAAAGAAGATATGCAATTAATATGAGTAGAATACGTGCCAACCCCTGTCCATTCAGCAGGTGTTCTGTGCTTGCACCGAGGGCCATGCTATGAGAGCCCACCGAGACCCCTGGCCTCACAGAGGCCTCTGCGCTCCTGCTCAGAGCCCTCAGGCCTTGAGCCAGCTGGGAAGCAAGTGCACAGTAACCTAGTTTGTGGAAATACCCAAGAGGGACATCAAGAAAGCCACTGTGTCAGCCTCTGTCTTTAGATGAGGTGGTTAAGAAAAGCTAGCTGACTGTATTAGTCAGGGTTCTCCATAGAAACAGAACTGATAGCATGTGGGTATATACATATAGATAAGATGGGGCGAGGCAGGGGGAGAAAGATTGACTTTGAGGAATTGGCTCACGTGACTGTGGAGGCTGGCAAGTCTGAGATCTGCAGGGTAGGTTGGCAGGCTGGAGACCCAGGGAAGGTTGATGCTGCAGCTTGAGTCCAAAGGCTGTCTGGAGTGAGAATTTCCTCTCCCTTGGGAGACCTCAGTCTTTTTTTGAAGACCTTCAACTGATTGGATGAGGCCCACCCACATTATGGAGGGCAATCTGCTTTACTCAAAGTCTACTGAGTTAAATGGTAATTTCATCTACTAAATACCTTCAGAGAAACATCTATAATAATGTTCCATGTGTGGAACATTCCAGAAAGGAGGACAAGCAGCCCTGGCCTGGAGGGGGAGGAGGCCTGTGCAGGGCTGTGTGCACCATAGTGTTGCAAGAAAGAGAAGTGTGAGAGACGCTGCGAACCTCAGGCTGAGGCCATATCATGCAGAGCTCTGAAGACCAAGGCAGCGGGTTGGAATTTATTCTGAGAGCAATGGAGAGAAAACTTCCAAAGGAACAAATATGTGCAGTGATAAGTGTCAGGGCTACTTCTGAAAAGATCTTCCAGTTCCATGTGGCAAGTGGGAAAGAGGATGCCTTGCAGACAAAATATTTGCCTTGCTGAATAATGAATACCAGATACTAGCTGAAAAGGAGAAGAATGATATTAAATATGTAAAGTAGCCTTTTCCTTACACTTTCACACTTAAAGGATACTTTAACAGTCACTGATACCCTAACTACCACTTTCCAACATTTTAATATTATATATGTATATTTCTATTTTACATTTTAAATGACATTGTATTGTATTGTATTGTATTACAGGCCCCTAAAAATGCTGAGACTAATAAAGACAAATTTTCATCTAGAACACAACTGGAGTGTATTTTTTTTTGGTGACTGGGAAGTCAGTTTCTCTTTCATAGTGACAATTATTGCAAACATTTCTGGGAACTTTTACAATGTTTTCTTTGGAATGCAACAGTTACCCAATTTCAAAGCAGTCACCATTTAGCACTTTGAACAGAGTGTGAAATAATTGAACTTTGGCTATCACAAAAGGCAGGCAGCTTAGTAATGAGAGGCCAAATCTTAAATACTGATTGAGAATCTCCTCAAAGGAGTACAAAGCGACACTTTAAGAGCCCTTTAGAGAAACAAGCCACGGGAAGGGGGGCTGACTGTGAGAACCAGGCCCATCTGCTGGTGTATGTAGGGTCTGCAGTCAGACAGAGCCTCCTTCATCAGGAATCCAGCGGGTTTTCTAAGAGGTTTCTATTTCTAGCTCCTTTTACAAAATGCATCTCAAGGCAGCTTGATTAGCAGGAAGTACTTGAGAAAACAAAAGGAAATGGTTCAGTAAGTGGATGAGAGCCTGAAGGCTAGTGCTCTCCAGTGCACCTCTCCCGACCTACAACAGTTCCTGAAGCTTAAATGCCCAACAACTCCTTGCCGTGGGGGAGGGTGGGGCCTCTCTGCCTGGAATTGCTAAGTGGCTAAAGCGGCCCGCTGGGCTGCACTGAGAGTACCAGGCACAGCGCAAGAACATATTCCCAGAAATGCCCGGCTTCAACCTCTTCTTTCTTCTCTGCTTGTGGAGATGCCTGCCCAACTCTGGCAACGACAGGTGACCTTGAGAAAACAAAAACAAAACAGGACACTAACTTGTTTCGCAGCCGGTTTTGACAACATTCCATTCCGGTTCTTTTCACCCAAGTTCTCCTCCTAGCTGTGACTAAAGCACCTGAGGGGATTGATCTCCGAGAGGCAGCAGTGAGCAGTGGCATGAAGACAGATCTTAGTTCCCTGCCCAGGAATGGAACCTGGGTAGCCTGGATGGAAACCAGGAATCCTAGCCTCCACACCCCCTGGCTCTTTCTCCCAGTGAAAAATGCATTTCTCACGGCGGCAAAAACTGTAAAAACAGGTACAAAGTTTATTATTAGAGACATAGCACAACAAGTGGGAGAAACAGTTTGTTTAGTTAAGACAGAAGCAAGGCAGAGGTGCACACCTGGAGACAAAGGGTGTGGGTGTCCTCCCTAATGAGGAGGAGTGCGGTAAAGAGGAGAAGTCATTTATATAGGGCAGTTCTTCTGGGTCTTTGTGTACCTTTGGCCAATTATCTGGTTTCTTCTTCTACACCTGACCTGCCCTAGGACCCTCCCCAACACGCATGTGCAACTTTTTTCCAAGATGGATTTCAGCCCAGAGGCCTATGGGATGGCCTTAGCATCACATATTATGGGGTGGTGCCCCCACCTTTTTGACTCCCAAGGAGCCTTTCTGCGCATGTTCAATGTTTCCCTTGCCCCAAGGATGGGAAGTGTATGACCTGTTGATCTTTTACTTAAACCAGTGTTAGCCCCTCTCTGCTCCTGCCATGTCTGTTATCTTAAGGTGTCCACAGGAGACAAAGCTTGGCTATTTACCCTGTTTCTGTTGTTACTTCCATTTCGGAGAGCAAACAGGAGGCTGATTGTAAATGCCTAAACTGGAGCCCACCTATCTCCTGTCTCAGGAAATGCAAACAGGAGGCTAGTTTTAAGTGTCTGGCCTGAAGCCCACGTTTTTCTTGCCTCAGGATGATTTTTCACTTTTCTGAGTCCTTCAAAAGAGGGCACATGAGAAAGATGACTCAGTCACGGACTAAATGAGGCCCCATTACACCTGTGGTCTCCGTGGTTTCTACAAAAGTCTGAGGATCGTTTCTCAGGACTGTTCTTAAAATCGATAAAAGAAATTTTCACATATTAAGATACAGGGACGTCATTCTGGCTTATATTTGAGTTAACTTGCACTTTATGCTAACTAAAATCGCCTGTTTGTGGCCTATCAAACATACATTGTACTTCTGCTTTAATTATTAAGAAAAGGGCACACTGATCATGAATAAAGAATGTCCATGTTAAAAATGAAGATTAAATGCCTCTCTTCCCAGGGCGCCAATGCAGCAGTGCTTGTACCCCTCCTTTGATGGTAAGACTCCCTTCCCGGGTGCCAAGGCCAAGCTGACTTGTTGTATATGTGCTGATCTGTGTCGTTATTGCTTTTGTTTTGGGAACCTTGAAGAAATGTATCCCTGACTTGTTTAATGTTCTTTGTTCTGACAAGCTAAAAAACTATGCTGGAAAGCATGCTTCTCCAGAGCAGCTTCTCAGAGTAATATGGGAAGCTGGTTTCTGGGCTAGTCCTCAGTTTGGCTCG
Source organism: Eschrichtius robustus (assembly GCF_028021215.1). NCBI lineage: Eukaryota > Metazoa > Chordata > Mammalia > Artiodactyla > Eschrichtiidae > Eschrichtius > Eschrichtius robustus. The sequence continues at coordinate 101,356,125 of NC_090833.1, read as the reverse complement.
AATAAAACTCTTATCACAGATTGTTTACTGATTATTTTCATTGACAAAATTCAGGAGCTTTTTTTTCTCTATGAGCAGACATTTTCTAGCAGAGGCTAACTGTGTAGGTGGAAAATTGAGGTACATCTCAGAATTTTCTTCTTTTTCAGGGCGTAAGAAGAAAGATAATTGAAATTAAGAAATTTAGAGACAGGAGCCCACATCCTTCAACCAGATGTAATCTCATTGTGGGCTTAGTGGAGATAAAGAAATGCTTTTGTTTCTACAGGTTTACTTTCCATAGAAATTTGCTTTTGTGGAAGAGCCAAGCTCGTCTGCTACAGGTAATGCTGGCACCGGTTCTGGGGTGTGAGCGTGGCGGGGGAGGCAGGAAGACAGTGCAGGGCGCTGAAGCGGGAGGGTGGAGAGAACGGCATAGGTGGGACCACTGCTTGTGTCCAGGCCAGTCTTGTATGCTCAGCCTGTCTCTGCAGTTAGGATCTCAGTGTGTGAAAGCAGGTGAGGGACAAACCAGAGGCCAGAGCAGTTCCCGTGTAGCAGAGGCTGTGGGCGCTGCCAAGCAAAAATTGCAGTGGAAGAAACCAAACAGGGAAGGATGACTTTACTCAAGGCTATTGCAATAGGGAGAGAGCGGCCAGACTCCATCTGAACTCAACTCCTCTGACACAAGGGCAGCAGGGCTTTAAGTGCTGGCTGAAGGGGAGATGCGAAGCGTCTGTTTGTTAATTGGCTTTAACAAAGGAAAAGTGACCTTCTCTTGTCTTTATGGCAGGAGGTAGCTGGACAACTTGGAGACTGGGCTCCTACCCTCTCACAGTGACTGGGACTTAGGGGCACCATCTCCTACGATGTTACATTTCAGAGAGATGGCTCCCAGGTCCTTGAGAAAGACATTTCTGGGTTGTAAACTGGCAAGAGTCTTCAAAAAAGATTTACATACGTCTCGAAGGGGCAGAGAAAGAATTTTACGACTATTATTTTTCTAAAGAAAATGCTTGTATTAGTCCAAAGAAACAGAACCAATAGGGTACACATATAGAAAGAGATTTATTAAAGGAATCAGCTCACACAATTGTGGAGGCTGACAAGTTCCAACATCTGCAGTCGGCAAGCTGGAGTCCCAGGAAAGCTGATGGTGTAAGTTCCAGTCCAAAGTAAGTCCTAGCCCTGGTGCAGGAGAAGACTTGTGTCCCAGCTCAAAGACAGCCAGAAAGAGAGGGAATTCTCCCTTTCTCCAACTTTTTGTTCTATTCAGAACTCCAGTGGGTTGGATGAGGCTGGCCCGCAGTGGGGAGGATGATCTGCTTTACTCAGTCCACCAATTCAAATGCTAATCTTGGGACTTCACTGGTGGTCCAGTGGTTAAGACTCCATGCTTCCACTGCAGGGGCACGGGTTTGATCCCTAGTCAGGGAACAAAAATCCCATGTGTGGCCAAGCAAACAAGCAAACAAAAAAAAAAACAAATACTAATCTCATCCAGACACACCCAGAATAATGTTTAATAATATTCACCTGGGTACGAATGGCCCAGTCAAGTTGACACATAAAATTAACCATCACAATGGCTCAGGGGCCGAGAAGCAGGAGCAGAGGCAGGTGCCAGCTCCACTGCCAGCTGACAGCAGAGCTGCAGGCTCTCAGGCCTCTGGAGCCCTCCCTGCCTGGGTGCATGGCTGGCCACAGGGGCTGGCCTTCAAGCATTATCGATGAAGCCCAGTGGGGGAAGACCCTGACCCCAGTGCGGTGGAACCCAGTTGCCCTCAGAAGTAGCCTGCTTGATGATGTACCCTGCCTGCCACTCCTCCTCACCCCCCAACTGTGCTTTCTGGAATCCTCTCCCAAATAAAGTACTGCTCTGAGAGAGCTCAACTTGACATAGCATGTGTGCACTGAGTGGCCTGCCATCAAAGCCCCTGACCTCCACAGATGTACTGAGCCAGAAATGGAGGAAAGACCCACATGCTAGGGGAGGGGATGCAGTCAGCAAGAGGGGTGGTGGTTCCCACTCATTTTGTTCAGGAGAGAAGACAATGATTGGGCTGGTAACTGGCCTTTAGCACAGAGAGCCTAATGCTGTACAGAGCACGAAATAAATATTTTAGGTTCCAGACATAATAAGAAGACTGACTTATCCAACTGCTCTTATCCAGTGAATAATCCCAGAGCCACGACTACTGTGGCTGGTTGGGCTGGCACAGATCTCTGTGCCCTGGGTGGGGAAGGTGCTATTTCCCTGGCACATGGGTCCTCTGGGCTCATGTCCTGCCTGCAGAGACTCGTTGGGGGCAGATCTCCTCTTTTTTGTTTGAACTGGATTCAATAACAACTCTAATGTTAACAGCGACATCTGTAACAACAGTGCCCCTGGTGATGGTGCCCAGGTCCCAGGGCTTAGGCAGTGCAGGAGAGGCCCAAGAGTAAACGCGCCACTTTTTATGTTATACATACAAAGCAAAGGTGAGTCGTCTTGGTGCTGTGCCTCCTTGAGCCTCAGTTTCCTCACCTTTAAGTGGGTGGTAGCCCAGATGAATGGGGGTCTGCTTGCTTGCTTTGATGGAGCCCACCCTCATGTCTCTGAGTTTGGTTCCAAGTGCAGAGCACACCCCCTTCCCCCACTTCCTCTTTCTCCTCGCCAGCTGCCAGAGAGTCACCACCACTCTGGTCTATGCTGAGCTTGAACAGAGTGCAATTGGAGGGCCCCAGGTAAAGGCCATCCTGTCAAATGTGCTGGTTGTCTGCAGGTAGACAGCAATGGGGCAGGAGGGTGGCCTCTGGGCAGGAAAGTCAAGAGATCCTAGCTCCAGGTACATGGGAAAGAAAAAGGTGCAGGAAGGAGGAAGCCTGTCATACAAAGTCAGTAGCACATCCTAGAGCTGGGCCATGCATGTATAAAGTGAGGTTTTTGGGGGAAATGCTATAAGAAGAGAAGTAGCATAGGGCACACCATCCTGGAGATCGTCCATCTGCAGGAACATTGTACAGCTTGGGACACACCAGGAGAGCGTTCTTGGAGAGAGTGACCCTGTGTCCACATGTTTCTGACATTAAGGTTCAGGGGACCGGAAACCTCCATGGGAGACTGGCAGGGTAGTGCCAGAGAAGTAAGTGGCCTGATCCTGGGGCTTCAGTTGACTAAGTCAGTCCTCCCTGTCCAGCTTCTTGCAATCTAGATTTGCACCTCCCCAGAATCCCTACTAATCTCCAAGTTTTCCCAGTGTATTAATCAGCTAGGGCTGCTGTAACAAAGTACGATAGCCTGGGAAGTGTAAGAAATGGAAATTGATTTTCTCCCAGTCTTAAAAGCTGGAAGTCCAAGATCAAGGTGTTGGCAGGGCTAGTTTCTTCTGAGGTCTCTCTCTTTGGCTTGTACGTGGCTGTCTTCTCATGAGGTCATGTCTTCACATGGTCTTCCCTTTGTGCATGTCTGTGTCCTAATCTCCTTTTGTTATAAGGACATAGGTCAGATTAGATTAGGGCCCACCCTAAATGACTTCGTTTTACCTTAATCATCTCTTTAAAGGCCCTATCTCCAAATACAGTTACCTTCTGAAGTACTGAGGGTTAAGGGTTAGGAACCTGGGGAGACAACATTCAGCCCATGGCACCCAGTACTCAAATGCATTAGGAACTTGCTGTGTGCTGGGGCTCCCACATCACTTTACGTAGCTCTCACAATCATATGATATAGGTGGTATTCACATTTTAAAATAAAGGAACTGAGGCATAAACAAAGTGACTCACCCAAGGCTGCCAAGTCGACCAGCAACAGCCAGCACCTGGATTCAGTCTGAGGCTTATTGGATTCTCAAGCCCAGCTGTGTCCACTTCACAAGGAAGAAGACTGGGCATTGGCCAACTTCAACTCCAAGGTAAGGCATTACCAGTGCTCAGAATTCATTGGCAGGAATATGTGGTGAAGTTCCCAGGATATATTCCCAATTTTATGACCTTCAAAATTTCAAAATACCCCTAAAAGTTCTGCTGCTGATACAGCTGAAGATGCATATGGATTTGTCTCACAGGCTGGGAGGAATGTTGACATCAGTCACGTCTATGAGCCGTTCACTTAGAAATCATGAGGAATTCTGACACTGAAACTTCTCTTAACAAGCTGGTATCTTGTGACTCTTCCCCATAAACAGCTTGAGGTGAGGCCAGTTCTCCACACATCGATGTCTCAGGCTGGTGTTTATACCTGAGGACACCCAGGGCTTTCCCCAGGGTTTGCCTGTGATATGTGGGCTGAACTGACATCCTTGCAATGTTAAGTTACCCCATCCATGGACATGGTCTGTCTCTCTATTAACTAACTTTCTGTCACCTTTCTAGACTTTTAAAATCATCTCCGTAAATCTCACATGCTTTCTTAGGTAGGTTAATTCCTACCATGCTTTAGCTAAAATACATGCTAAAAATACAACAAAAATACTACTGTGTATTTGTGAAGAGGAACACTCATGATTTTACAACTTAACACTTTGCCCAGAAGACTTTATAAACTCTTCTAATAGTTTTGATAAGCTTATAAACAGAACTTTGATAAGTTCTATTGAGATTTATATGCAAACTATCATATCACCTGCAAGTAATGATAGTTTTATCTTTTTTATTCCAATCTCTCTTTGGATTACAATTTTAATTTCTTTTAAATGTCTTATAACATGGATTAATACTGCAAGAATTATGTTAAACAATAACACTAATAATAGGCATAATTGTCCTATTTCCTATCTGAAGTAAATTTACTTAAAACGTCCAAATTAATTACATATTTTTTGCTGTGTTTTAAAAAATTTAGTCTTTATCAAGTTAAGAACAGCCCTAGTATTTTTATTTCCTGATGTGGTGGTGCTAGGTGGCCAGCTATGGCATCACTGAAGGTCTTGCTGGTGACATTTCTGGCATGACCTTGACTGATTCCCTCTGTCTGGCCTCCCTTCTTTCCTGACCACTTGCAGAGCCTCATTTCTCTGGCCTTCCCATTGACTTTGCTTGCTCACCAACATCCTTCAGTACATTTATTTAAGATGGCCAGGGCCATTTTCTATTACTTGCAGCAAAAACTTGACTACCCCAAGGAGTGAGTTGCAGAAAACAAACTATTAAGGGAAATGAGAAGAATGTGAGATTAGCTACCTGATTTAGTAATCATGAAAGGTAATAAACATTCACTTAGTATTTAGGGAGACAACACTGATATGACATTGAACAGCTTGAAGAAAGATAACAAGAAACTTAAATGCCTTACATCCAAGATTAAGGCATAAAGTGTACCCCAGGGTCCCTCTAAAACCATGGTACAGTTTGATGCTACAGCATGCCGAGTTGCAAAGTCAGTTGAATCCACAAATCACCTTGTCACTCTGTCAAAGTGAGCGCATTGTTTGGAACTCTAAGAATTAGAATGGGAATATATGAAAGAATCCAAAATATCTGAACTACTCTGAACCCTGCCTTCTCCTTCCCCCCGGGCCTTCCTTACTTGCCCAAATTCTTCCTTGCGTGAAGACCCTGAAACTCTCTTGCCTGAGTGAGTTCCACTGCAAGGGGACCTGCTCCTTGCACCCCAGTCCTTGCATGCTATTCTGACTGTCTGATGGTCTGTAATTAAGCTCAGAGCTCCACATGTCCAGGAAGTCAATGACAAAGAAATAAGAAAACAAACTGCTTTTTAAACAGCAAAATCATCAGAATGTGAGTGGGAACAGATTCTGATGGTCTAAGACCAAGGAGAAAGAGAATATATTTTTAGGTTGGGTTGAAGTGTCTATATGAGTGAACTATTTGGAGATTGGATTCTGAGTTGCTGTGCTACCTGCAGGAGCCCTAAGACTTTGCTCAGCGTTAGGCTGAGGGTAGCGTGGATTAAAGCTTTGGTTTATATGGACTCCTTGATTTCAATGTTGGTCTGCAGAGGTGGGAGCCACATAGCACAAGTAAATCAGGATTGGTCACCATAATAGGCTCCAGGTCAGTTTGGTAAACCTGGTGTTTTCATTGTTGAGGCCTCAGGAATGAAATCGACAAGCAGTTCATTGAGGCCCTGTTTGATTTTTAAAATGGAAATTTTTCAGCTCTGGGGAATAGAGGCCTGAATTAAACCATCATGATGAGTAGTCAAAGCCTCCCTATGTCTAGATTTGAATTGTTCTGCAGGCTATGATCTCCTGAATAAACAGGAGGTCTTCCAAGGAGGATTACATGATATTCTCCCAAAATATGCTGTGAGTCTGCTTCCTCATCCTCCCCTAAAGCCTATGGCCACTTACCAAAATAACCCTGCATGGGAAATACTCAGACACAGGGAATGCTCTCTGAGGTAAGGCTAATCCCCATAGACCAACAAAGTTACTGTGGTCCATTGGCCAGTCTGGAGGTGTATGGTAGGCTTATTAATGTGACAAATGGGATAGGATCCAAGTCTACTTTGTGGCAATCCAACTATCCTGTAGTTATCTCCTGTATATATCTACAATTCCTGTATTTACTTTCCCAGTTCCTGAACGGAGCGTTGGTTAGATGACCTCAGCAACTGATACAATTCTACCACTGGTTCCCTGGTCCAAAGGGTAAAGTTGTTATGGTAGAAAGCCCCAGATAGCCTTCCTCACTGTTGACAAAAAAGCCAAAAGCAATAACAAATGTCTGAGGGAAATTCAGAGGATGTTGGCACTGTTAATGACCAAAGATTCAGGTATGTTGATTCCCATTATGGTCCCATTTAGCTCCCTAACATAGGCAGTGCAAAAGGTAGATGAAAGCCGGATAATGACAGTGGATTTTTATTCGCTTATCCAGGTGATATCTCTAATTGAAGTTGCTTTTCCAGATGTAGCCTCCTTAGGAGCAAATCAAAAGACCTCCAGTCATCAAGCGTGCAGCTAAAGATAAGGAATTTTTTCCCCCTTAATTCCAAATAACAGAAAGCAATTGAGTTTTATTTGGCCAAGAAGAACATCTTCAGTGTCTTGCCTCAGGGGTATTTCAATGCTCTGGCTCCTTCCCACACTTCTTCCATTTCACCACCCTGCAGGACAACATTCTGAGTCACTGCATTGATGACATCTTGCTGACAGGACTCCAAGAGTGGATGGTGGGGCACATGTTTTGATGAGACACATAGGATGGGAGATGAACATACTCTTGCCAATACACCAAGGTCTATCTCCTTGGTGGAGTTTCTAGAGTCCAGTGTCCTGGGATAGTTGGGGTTATTTTTTCTAATATGAAAGAATGTTGCTGTGCATTGCATTCTTTACTGCCCAGAAAGATACACAATTCTTGGTGGGCTTCTTCGTGGTTTGGTGGTAACCTACAACAGAGCTGAGCATGCTGCTCTGAGTTACCTGAAAGGCCTCCAGTTTTGCATAGAGCACAATGCGTGAGAAGGCAGTAGAGCTGATGATTCACATTGCCCAGAAGGAGAGCGGGCCTGAGGTGAAGACCTGTACTGATTTACGGGCAGTGCCTAACGTCAGGGACTGGGAAGGATGGGTGACAAGGAGTGAGTGAGTAGTGTGACAAGACACTGAGTGCCCAGCAAAAGGAGTATTTTTATCACTGGCATTGCTTAGGACATCTAGAACGTGGTGATAATAAAATGTAGACTTTCCGTTAGCTTTATTCTTATTTTGAAAGTGCACCCCCTTACTACCTTCACAATCCCCACCACCCTGTCCTTGGTATATCACTGCAAGTAAGTTTGTGCAAGATAAATGTGGGTCGTCCCACAGTTTGAGAACATTCTGGGTTTGTAAATAAATAAATAAATACGCCTGTGGTGCCCCGCTGTGGATGGAGCTTTTAAGAATCTGGTAGACAAGATAGCCCACATACTGCAATAAGTCAGCCTTTCCCACTCCTTCGGTGCTTGCCTACTGAACTCGCAAATAGGGTGGCAAGACGGCACTGTTCATCTGTGGGTGTTAGCTGTGATTAACCCTATAACTGGACTTGGGGATCACAGAGTCTGAGGCAGAATCATAACAAATCTAGGAGGAGAATGGACTTCAACCTGATGTCTGGAGGTGGGTGCAATAACTGACGAAGCACTGGCTGCTAGGTGGATGGAGTGCATGTGTGTTTACCTAAATAAGGGGTAAATAGAAGCTTTTATTTTATTTCATTTCACTTTGTGGGGAGAGATGTGAAGCGAGTACTGTCATTATTGTCATCTTCCCCACCTCCGGTGCACTGCAGACACTGCCTGTCTCCCCACCCCAGCCCTGGGGGTTCCGCCTACGTCTTCTAACCCATATACCGGCATCCATCCACCTTTCGTCTTCTAGCAATCTGTCAAAGTGTTCAAAGTCTGATGGTCTCCATCCTCCACTCTGTTCCCTTTCCTTGGTTTCCACAGATTTACTCCCACTTGGATTTCCCTTGGATGATTTTAGTGAGGGAGAGGAGGAAAGCAGAGTCTCGTTCTGCCATCTTGAGCCAGATGGCTGGGTTTTTAAATAAGGTCTCCCTTTGGTTTCATTATCACAGACGTCTGTAGAAGTGCAGGGGAAACACCACATGCTTGTAATAGTAGTATTGCTCCTTCCCCTTGGGGTGGGAAAAGCCCTGCTTTTCTACTTAAAATTAGGAGGAAATGGGCTGGAGAGTGATGAGTGGCCATAGAAGGAGGATAGCATTGTGAAATTCCACAAATAATGCTTTACAAAACATTGTAGAATGATTATTTCTGTTCGTCTTGAAAACAACACCAGAGTCCTATGAATATGCTCCCTGGAGCATTTCCAGAATAAAACTGAGGCAGAGAATTAACCTGAGAGCATTGCATTTTCAGTATCAATCAATACAGTGAAATTATACCCCTCGGTTGCAGCCTGTTGGCCCCACAATGGGTTGTGTGATGGCCACGAGGAGATGCTGGGGAAGAAATGTTTAGGAAGAAATGTTTGGCTAAATTCCTCTGAGAACAGCAAGGGCGAGCAGCAGCTCCCAGCCTGCAGGACCACGAATGTGCCACTTGGAGGAAAATGAAGCTCCAATCATTTACCTTCTTCTCTCTCCAGATACCATCAGTGGCTCTTTAGTCCAGGAGTTGTGTCACATCAAAGCAGACATCTTCTGGGTGTCTCTGCGGATTTGTTTTTGTGAAGTGGAGCTGCTTGAACAACTTGGATTTCAGTGCTTGTAGCGAGGGTCTCCGCACACCCAGAGAGGCTTCTCCATTCCCCTCCCCATGAGTGCAGCACCTTCTGGGGCCGCTGCGTTTTTTCATCCCCCCTCCCAGCTCCCTCCCTCCCTGCCTTGAAGCACTTTGCATGTTGGAGGTGTGAGGAGAACCAATTGCAGTAACTAGACTCGCTCCTGTTTACTTTGCGGCTTGGTGCTTGGTGCTCATATGAGGGCCGGGGTTTTCATTTCTACCCCTGGGCCAAGCTAGAGAGAGACCTGCTTGTTCTGGCTCTGAGAATTTCTGGCCCACCCCAGCCCCTGCAGCCCCTGCAGCCTCTGCAGCCCCTGCAGCCCCTGCAACCCCTCCAGGCATCCTCTGAGCCTCACGGTTATCACCCAGCCCACGCATCCTCCTCTGGTCCCTATGAGCCTCCCCGCTGCTTCCTGGGAGGCACTGCTTGTTATCCATCCCTTGCCCTTCTGCACCTAGAGGGTGGGGTCCTCCTCCCACCCCCAGCCCCTCAAGTGCTCCCCCTCCAGGAGCAGGTGGTTCCTGTAAACGTAGGTGAGCATGTCCTGTTCTCCTCAAAACCTGCCTGCAACCTCCAGTCTAGGAATAAAAGCCAAAGTCATGGCATTGCTACGAGGACCACATGGCCACGGCCTTTCTGACCACACCTCTTGCTCCCTGTGGCTCTCCCTGAAGAGCCTCAAACCTCAGGGCCTTTGCACGGGTCACTCCCTGTCTTAGTCAGCTTGGGCTACTATAACAAAATACAACAGGCTGGGCGGCTTAAACAACAAACATTTCTTTCGCACAGTTCTGGAGGCTGGAAGTCTGAGATCAGGGTGTGACCCCTCTTCCTGGCTTGCAGACAGTCGTCTTTTGCTGTGTCTTCACATGGCAGAGAGAGCACTGGTGTCTCTTCCTCTTCTTCTAATGCACTAGTCTTATCAGATCAGGGCTCCATCTTTATGACCTCAGTTAACCTTAATTACCTCCTTAAAGGCTCTATCTCCAAATAAAGTCACAAGGGGACTTAGGGCTTTAATGTATGAATTTGGAGGGACACAGTTCAGTCCATAACAGTCCCTCTGCCTGGAATGTTCTCTCTTGGATATCTGCAAAGCCAAAACCCTCACCCCTTAGACCAAGTCACGTGCTGAATTCCTCTGTGGAGTGGTCTTTTCTGGAAACGCCTGGACTGATTTGGGGAAATACTCATCACCAATGCAAAATTAGGCTGCTATTGTCACAGGAATAGGTGGCGGATGCTGGGTGGTATAAAGCAAAGGTACAACAAACAACAACCCCCAAACAAAAGCCCAGACAGCCACACTACAGTTGCCATTTATAACAGGAGGCCAACTTTGTTTCACATGCAGGTTCCCACGGACCTGCATCCCTAAGTTAGTTTCCAATACAAATTTACAGAGAACGCCACGGTGGGATCAGAGGGGGAGAAGACGGTTGCAGAGTTTGGAGAGACAGACTACATGTGCCATGAGCCCCTCACCCTCCCGCCTCAGATCTAGTGAGGGCCGGCTCTGCTGAGCCTCTGGGGCGTGGCGACGCAGTGGGCTGGGGGATACTCCTACCCCTGGAAGCATGGAGGGCAGAACAAACGGCAGGCAAACAGGAGGGGGATGTTTCTAGAACACTGTCATGAGCCAGTGTGAGTCAGCAATCTCTCATGCCCCTTCCCCTTGTCCCTCCATGTGCTCCAACCCAGAGGGCCATGGGCACAGCTGGCAGAGAAGGAGCTGGAAAGAGAAGGACCAACCCTTAGCCCTTTAGAAATTACCTTCACTGAGAATCTTTCATGTACAAGGAATGGCACCTCTTCTAAGTTTTGACAAACGTGTGCCCTCCTGTCATCACCACTGCAGTCAAGATTTGGGGCGTTTCCATCATCCCAGAAAGTTCCCTGGTCCTCTGCAGTATGTGCTGTTACTAAGTCAAGCAAAATGCTATTGCCTCCCTCCAATTTCAGTGTGTGCACTTTGTTTTATTTCACCAAAGGCTAAAAAAGTAGTGGGCCAAACTAAGAGCTCTGTATCTCAACCTCTGAGCAATTGGAGGCTGGCGAGAAGCAAATTTGGGTTTTTATGATTATCCAGATTGCAGGATGGAGAATAGATTGTGACTGAGCAGAGCATAAGAATGTGTGCAGGGAAATAGTTAGAGGGATATCCAGGTCATCTAGGTGAGAGATGATGGTCTGGAACAGAGTGGTGGGGAGAAGAAAAGAACTAGGGGTTCAAAAGTGTGCAGGAGGTCAAATCCAGAGCCAGCATGAGATACAAATTGCCACAAATTTTTTGTAGCTCTTCCCATCCAGCAGAGGGTTCTATGTCCCTCTCTTTGTAGCTGGGCAGGCTTGTGCTTTCTTTGACTAATAGAGTTTAGTGGAAGAGACCCTGTGTGACTTCTGATTCTGGGCCATAGAAGGCCATGCATCTTCTGGCTCCTTTACTAGACACTCTTGGGGCCCCCGTGTAAGAAGCCTGCTCCACCCGAAGAGGCTTTGCTGCGAGGAAGCCCTGCTTCACGGAGAAGCCACATGCAGGAGCTCCAGGCCCGGGTGAGCCCAGCCTTCGAGTCGTCCTAGTCCAGGCAGCTGATGAGTGAGTAAAGAAGCCTTCAGGCGATGCCAGCCCCTGCCTTTTGAGTCCTCTTAGCTGGGATCCCAGACTCCACAGAGCAGACAAGCCATTGTCTCAGGGCCTGTCTAAATTCCTGACCACAGAATCCAAAGGCATAATAAAGTGGATGTTTTATAGCACTGATTTTGGGGTTTGTTTTACAGTAATCTATAACTTGGACAAGGAGAGAGGGGAGGTGTAGGGATGACTCACAGAGAAGATGGTGCATGTTTACTATCTTGTTTCTTGTCAGCTAAAATTGTTTCCTGGAGGAGGTGGGATGTCAAGAATGAATGTGAGAAACCAAGACTCATTCCTGGTATATTTCATTAAACAGCAGATAATTCGAGTATTAATTGAAGCTGTGAATGGAGTAACTTTGTCGAGCTAGTGATGAGAGAGGATGATGGCCGTGGTACAGAGGTGTGGGAGACCATCCCAGAGCAGCAGTGGGGCCTGGGGGTCTGAGGCCGCTGACAGCTGTCCACACAGCACTGGGGTGGAAGTCAAGTCTGCTCCAAGAGTGTAATAATTTTGGTTCCTAGATCAGAAAGTGCTCTGAGCTCAGGACAACTTTACAGAAAACTTGATTATTTTTTCTGGAATATTTACCCTTCATTTGTCTTTCCAAATGAATAATGAAAAATTCTAAAGAATATTTATTGGTTTTAATAATTTTGCTTTTTGGAAATTCAGTGCTGAGTTTCTAGGGGAATGAAAGTTACATGCTTGAAAGGGCTTTTCTCTTGTTAAAAAATGTGATTAGAGGATTACCCAGAGTGCTCTGTTTTACATTTTCCTGTGGCTTTCATTACAGCGGTTCCTTCCTTTCTCAGCAGGTTCCATAATTATACAAATGTCAGCCTTTCAAGTCTTTCATTATTCATTTGTTACTCACTCAGAGCACCTAAGACCTGTTCAGCTGCAGAGATAACTTGCTCAATGCACTGGCTGTGGATTAATTTTTGACTTGGGCCTTTTGTGTTCCATAGGAAAGATGAAGTGGAAGATAGCATTCTATGTTGTGATTCTCTTTGCTTGCAGACCTGGCTCTTATTTTTATTTTCTTTTTTTGGCCCTGCCACATGGCATGCGGAATCTCAGTTCCCTGACCAGGGATCGAACTCGTGCCCCCTGTAGTCGAAGCGCCGAGTCTTACCCACTGAACCACCAGGGAAGTCCCCTGGCTCTTATTCTTTATTGTCTGTATGTGTAAGCCTACTGACTGTTCGATCCTTGATTCCTTAGTCGCACTTACTTGCAAATTGTAGGTACCATCATTGAAAGCAATCTTGCTTACTTGAAATATTTCATTTACTGTCGTTTCTTCATTTAGGCAACAGTCTCTTTCCCATCCTCTGGGTCTCATTGCCCATGGAACCATCTACTTCTCCTACTCAGTCATTCTATAATAAAAGGGTCAGCAAAACCATTTCAGAATCCCAATTTCCAATCACGTATTTTACTTATATATAACTTTAGAAAAGGTTATACAGAACTTCCAGCTGTATATCCTCAGTGATATGTATAAGGGGGAATAATTCAGTGATATGGAATGGATAAAAATCATAAACTCTTTTGACAAACAGCAACTAATAACAACTTTTATATGATTAATTATTTGGCCATTTAATTGTCATTTAGAAAAGTTCAGAGATTCGAAAGCTTATGGGGGTAACTAAATAGTATAAATGTGGGGGGTGGTGTGGGGCTAGGTTATGTAAAACAATAGGAATGAAGCGTAACACATCTATAGCTATACCATATTTTATTAAATTAACCTTTTATTTAGAAAAAAATTTTACATTCACATGCAGTTGTAAGGAATAATACAGAGAGATTCTGAGGACCCTTCACCCAGTTTCCGCCGATGGTAACATCTTACAAAACTATCGGGTGATATCACACCCAGGATGTTGACATGGACACAGCCAAGACACAGAACATTTCCATCAGTGCAAGGCCCCCTTGTGTAGCCCCATCCTCCCTACCCCAGCCCTAACCCTGGGCAATCACTCATCTTCACTAGTCTGTTCTCCATCTCTATAATTTTGCCATCTCAAGAATTATGTATAAATAGAAGCATACGGTAATGTAACCTTTGGGCACTGGCTTTTTTTCACTTAGTAAAACTCCCTTGCAACTTGTTGCATAAGTCAACAATTATCTTAATTGCTGAGTAGTATTCTGTGGTATGGAGATACAAGAGTTTGTGTGACTATTCACCCACTGAAGGGTATCTGGGTAGTTTCTAGTTTTAGCTATTATGAATAAAGCTGCTCTGAACATTTGCATACAGATTTTGTGTGAACATAAGTCTCCATTTCTCTAGGATAAATATCCAAATGTTTACTTGCTTGGTTGTACGCTAATTGCACATTTAGTTTTGTAAAAACTGCCAAACTGTTTTCCAGTGTGAATATACGAATTTACATTCCTACCAGCATGTAAGAGTGATTCAGTTTCTCTGTATCTCCACCAGCATTTGATGTTGTCAATATTTGTTATTTCAGCCATTCTGTTAGGTCTGTAGTGATACCGCATTGTGGTTTTAATTTACATTTCCCTCATGGCTAGTCATGTTGAGTCTCTTTTCATGTGCTTATTTGCCATCTGTATACCATCCTAGGGAATGTCTGCTCATGTCTTTCCCATGTTCTAATTACACCCTATTTTAAAACACAGGACAGAGAAATGCAGCACATGCTAGTTCATAGAGGGTCCGCTACATAGATGACCATCTCATAGAAACTAAAATCCACTAAATCTTTTCCCTTTTAAGAATTTTACAAAATACGAATGAATTTCCAATGCATTCAGTTTAATAATCACTGACATAGGCCCAGAGAGAAAAGAAGTATTTGTTTGCCATCAACAAAAGGACTCTGAAATCTGGGGTTGGAATCTCTCATAGCTAAGAAACAGAAAACACATCTGCCTTTACCAAGATCTCCTCATGTCCTCCTTACTATAAACAGGCAGGGAGACAGCTGGGGGCTTCAAGAGGCAGAGGGAGATGGGGTGGGTTGGAGCACATAGAACCCCAAATTCCTTCTCTTCCTCCTTGTCCTTGATACTGAAAATTTCACTTCAATCCAGAGTGGTCGCTCAAGTGAGGTTCCCCTGGTTTGAGCCTCAAATCTGTATTTTCAGTAAGCGTCAAGATCATTCTTATCCTTTTCTAAGGTTGGGAAACAGTGCCTTCTATTGTTTCTGTGCATGCAACACTCCTCTGTAACAAGGTAGGTTCTCAGGGTGATGGACTTTTAGGCCTTGAGAGTGTTACTTAGGGTCATTTAGTGCACACACCGTGGCCTTGCAAGTCTGAGATTAATGGCAGCCACCAACGTGTTCATCAGTATCCCCATAAAAACTGTCTGGCATTCACAGAAGAGGGGTTCGTGCATGTGTTCTTAAATTGCACAGGTCCTATTTGTCTCATAGAATCTAACTTCATGCTTCTTGCTTCCTTACCATGTTATGCACAACTTGTAAGCACAAATCCTTTGGGGGAGGGACATAACAGGCTTTGTTAATACTAGAAGTTGCACGTTATCTAAGAAAGCATTTCTAAAATAATTTGTGTAAGACGTTCCCAGATACCCTAATCAGGGACCCCTCTGCCCCATGCCTTAAGAATTAGATTCCCAAAAGAAAAGTGAATGGTTTCTTGAAGTCCTAACTGGCCAAAAGCACCAATAAAACCTACTTCACCTAGATTATTGCTACACTGTGGTCTATTTTAATCATAGACAGTTTTAATTATGTCTTCCCTGGAAGGGGCCCCAGAAACATCACTGATTCCACCCCACCTCATGTTTTCACACCCAGAGCCTGGATAAGAGAAGCAGCCTGTCTAAGAGCCCAGTTGTGGCAGGGCCAAACTGAGGACCCAGTTCTCCTCATATTAAGCCTTGAGAGATTTTGAGTTGCTTTCTCTCTCTCTTAATTGTACAAACATTCAGATAAGGATTTGCTAGAATATAGAACTCAAACGGTCCATAGGGTGAAATTGTCCAAAGATTTGTGTGTGTCATGGAGGGACGTGGACCTGTGTCAACATGACCATCTCCAGACAAATTCTTCAGTCCTTGGGAATAAAGGTCCTCCTGTCCAGGCGTGTGCCCTCATGCCTCAGGAGGAAAGAAAGAAGCATTCAACAGTTTTATTTCTGGTGATGAGGATTTCCCCTCCATATTCCATTACACTCAGATCATACAAAATGTGCACGCTTTTATAAAAGCTTCAACAACAAAAGGCACATATACAGGGACTCCAGGGCCCATCAGAACCCCTTGCCTGAGTTTCCGGTCAGTAGGCAGCATATCTGGCCTGGTGTGGAGTGGCCCATGTGAGGGCCCAGCCTGGAGGTGGCATCCATCTCTGGAGGTGGCCCCCGTCCCGCGCATGTGGCTACCTTGCACTGTGGCTGGCTGACTTTGAGATGTGCTGTAAGGGCAAAATACACACTGGAGTTGGATGTCGCTGTATGGAAAAAAAAAATGTAAAGTATCTCATTAAAATGTTTTATGTCAATTACATGTCAAAAGAATACTATTTTGGTATATATTGGGTTAAATAAATTCAGTTTGTTTCTTTTCAGTTTCGTAGTATGGTGACTAGAAAATTTAAAATCACAGATGTGATTTTGTTCTACTTCTGTTGGACGTGATGCCGAGATAGTCGCACAACTCCCTCCCGCTCCTCACTCAGCGCTCAGGAGGTCCCCTCCACTGCTAACTCCCCCCGATCCCTCTGTCTCCTTATCCTGCTGTACTTTGGTTCATAGCTCTCACCTTACCTGACTTCACATTTGTCATTTTTGTTTGTCTCTCCCACCAGAATGAAAGGCAGGGACTTTGGGGGACTTTGTATTAACAGAACTGACAATGATGTGTGGCCCCAGCAGATGCCCAATAAACATTTGTTGAATGAGTGAATTTATACACCGGTACGACTATGTAAGAGAAAGTTGCAGTTGAATTGATGACCCAGGGCTATATTTTATTAACATTTAATTAAACATATTAATTTTGGAATTAAAATGTTTTTTTTTCACACTTTAGATGTTTTCACAGGCCCTAGAAAGGCTTATAGCTCCTGGCACAGGCCCCTGTGACTAATGATCCACTGGAATCTATTTCCATTTTAATGATCATTTTGCTTCTTTGGTTCTTCGTGCCCAGTGGATATAAGCGACCTGAACCTTGGTCATGGATGGAAATTCTATATTTAAAATATATATTTAAAACCAAAAGACGGCAGGGGAGAGCTTGATGGGGACATGGGATGGTTGCCGTCCATCTCTACACCTTGGTGTCACTTAATGCATGATTAGGAGGTGAATCCACCAGTGAGTTAACAGGAGAGGCTGCCTCACTCCTCTTCATCGCTTAGATGTGCTTGGTTAATTTGGCATCTCTACTCTCCTATCCTGGGGTTAAAATGCTAAGAAATGACAGTTTCCCAGGGAGAGGCCCGGAGGCATGGGGTCCTGGAGAAGAATCAGGCTTCTACTTTAGTAGAAAGGGTTAAAGAAAAGTCGGTGGGAAGACCAGGGATCCTACAGTGCCTTTGACTTCTGTCTGCCAGAAGCCAGGTCTGCTGTGTGGGACCAGGACATGAAACATCTGGACCTCGACACCCATCATGAAAATCCATTGAGTTTGGTTGTTTTCTCCTTGTCTGCATTTAAAGCCCATCAATCCCCGTCAATCTAGTGTTCAGGGCAACCCGTTTGCCAAGAGGAATACTCACCGTGTGATGTCAACATTCTCTTAAGTGCTGTGTGTTTAAAGTTTTACTCTTCTGCATTGATTCCTCTGTTTGTTGGAGCTTTTTTTTTTTTTTTTTTTTAAAAAAGCTAACCCTTTAAAAAAAAATCCAAGAAATAAATGAGCAGTGTGATACAAAGACGGGTCAGTAACTCAAAGTCAATCCTTCTGAGATGACACGTGCCACGTACTCAGAAGGATGCTTGGGCTGCATTCAGCGTGCAGTGCATGTCAGCTGTGACAACTGTTAGGTTTTCACATTATGAGTATGTCCACTAAAATGTCCACGTTTGCCATTAGATGTTGTCACTCTGAGCCTCACCCCACTCTCAAGAAAACATTGCTTAGTGGTCAGCCAAGTGGACAATCCCAACTGCATTAATGTGATATGAATTGAAACCTTTCCATTAACATTTTTTCCAGTTTTATTGAGATATAATTGATATACAGCACTGTACAAGTTTGTGTACAGCATAATGACTTGACTTACATATATTGTTAAATGATTACCCACAATAAGTTAGTTAACATCCATCTCATAGAGATACAAAAAAGAAAAAGAAAATAATTTTTTTTCCTTGTGATGAGAACTTTTCTTAACAACTTTCCTATATAACAAACAGCAGAGTTAGCTATAGTCATCATGTTGTACATTATACCCCTAGTACTTATTTATCTTATAACTGGAAGTTTTGTACCTTTTGATTATCTTCATCCGATTTCCCCCTGCTCCACCTCCCTCTGGTAACCACAAATCTGATCTCTTTTTCTATAAATTTGGTGTATTTTATCTTTTTCTTTTTAGATTCCACATATAAGTGAGATCATACACTATTTGTCTTTCTCTGTCTGCTTATTTCACTTAGCACAATGCCCTCAAGGTCCTTTCATGTTGTCACAAATGGTAGGATTTCCTTCTTTTTTATGGCTGAGTAATATTCCATTTTATACATATAAATATTCCATTTTATACACATATATTTATATGTGTATAAAATGGAATATTAGCCATATATATGATATATATATGTGATATATATACATACATACATACACACACACCACATCTTCTTTATCCATTCATCCATCAATGGACACTTAGGTTGTTTCCATCTCTTGGCTATTTTAAATAGTGCTGCAATGAACATGGGGTGCAGATATCTTTGTCATAGTGTTTTTGAAACCTTTCCATTTTAATTGCCATTTTTACTCTCCTGTCCAGTTTTTCTATTTTAAGTATAATATAAATATGAGCCCATTCTCTAAATCACAGAGCATGTCTAAAACTGGCATGTCTTTGAAGGATGTGAGATTCTAATCAGCCTTGGAAATTTGCTCTTGTTGTCATTTATTTGACAAATAACCCACTTCATGTAGTTCTGATTTCTCTCCCTTTTTCTTTCTTTCTTTCTTTCTTTTTTTTTTTTTTGACCACACTGCGTGGCATTTGGGATCTTAATTCCCCAACCAGGGATTGAACCTGCATCCCCTGCATTGGAAGTGCAGCATCTTAACCACTGGACTTCCAGGGAAGTCCCCTCTCTCTCTTTTTCCAAATGTCTTTCATAAACTTAGGCATGTTTTCATAGTCAGTCATATCAAATATTCTGACAATAAACAAGGGATGACTTAAAAAAAAAACAAATACTTTGTTCTCTCCATAACAGGTCAGCACACTTTTTCCATGAAAGGCCAGATGATAAATATCTTAGGCTATGCAAGCCTCTGTTGTGGCCACTCAGCTCTGCCCTTGGAGCAGGAGAGAAACCGTAGACCATTTATAAATAAATAAGCGTGGCTGTATTCCAATAAAACTTTATTTGGACATTTATTATGAACACTGAAATTTGAATTTTCATGTCACTAAATAGTCATCTTCTTTTTTCCCCCTAACCATTTAAAAATGTAAATCTATTCTTAGCTCACAGGCCACAGCAAAAGAGGTGGTGGGCTGCAATTTGCTGCTTCCTGCTCTAAAGTGCCAATGATTATGACCAATAATTAGTAGGAATAGTTTTGATGCTGTTGTTAGCCGTTACCACATGTCCACAGGGGCTAAATGACAGGGAAAGGGCCTCGACTCTGATAAAATTTCTTCTAAACAATGTTAGACAAATGGAAAAATATAAATTTTGCTTAAAAATCTATTTCTGCCTGTTCCAATTATATCTGTTTGCTCCCCTGTTTTGCTTCCACTCAGCAGCTCGGAGCGAGGTGCTGGAATGTGAACTCCCGGAAAATCAAATACCATGTTCCCCTCTGTGTCCCTTGTGTGGTGTGTGCTCCCCTCTTACTCGATAGCGCCAACCCCACTTATACCTGCCCACAGCCCACCTTTGCTCAGTAGGCTGCTACCAGTGGCCCGGCCCAGGTCTCTGCCGGCTCCCACCTATGCGTAGCCTTGTGTTCCCTGGTCTCCTGGCTGCCAACTTCTCCTTTCTCTCTGTCCTATTCTCCGCTCCAAAGGGAGTATCTGGGGAGGAACCCCGATTTAACCTTGACTCCCCTGCGGGCTGGGGACTCAATTTCCTCTCCTTGGGAGATATGCCTTGCTGTTCAGTGTCCAGGTGACTAACTTGTAGCCCATAGAAGGTGAATTCTTTTTTTTTTAAACATCTTTATTGCAGTATAATTGCTTTACAATGATGCATTAGTTTCTGCTTTATAACAAAGTGAATCAGCTATACATATACATATATCCCCATATCTCCTCCCTCTTGCGTCTCCCTCCCATCTTCCCTATACCACCCTTCTAGGCGGTCGAAAAGCACCGAGCTGATCTCCCAGTGCTATGCAGCTGCTTCCCACTAGCTATGTATTTTACATTTGGTAGTGTATATATGTCAGTGCTACTTTCTCACTTCCTCCCAGCTTACCCTTGCCCCTCCCCAAGTCCTCAAGTCCATTTTCTACATCTGCGTCTTTATTTCTGTCCTGCCCCTAGGTTCTTCAGAACCTTTTTTTTTTTTTTTTTTTAAGATTCCATATATATGTGTTAGCATACGGTATTGGTTTTTCTCTTTCTGACTTACTTCACTCTGTATGACACATGCTAGGTCCATCCACCTCACTACAAATAACTGAATGTCGTTTCTTTTTATGGCTGAGTAATGTTCCATTGTATATATGTGCCACATCTTCTTTATCCCTTCATCTGTTGATGGACATGGTTGCTTCCATGTCCTGGCTATTGTAAATAGACCTGCAATGAACATTGTGGTACATGTCTCTTTTTGAATTATGGTTTTCTCAGGGTATATGCCCAGTAGTGGGACTACTAGGTCGTATGGTAGTTCTATTTTTAGTTTCTTAAGGACCTCCACACTGTTCTCCATAGTGGCTGTATCAATTTACATTCCCACCAACAGTACAACGGTGTTCCCTCTTCTCCACACCCTCTACAGCATTTATTGTTTGTAGATTTTTAGATGATAGCCATTCTGACTGGTGTGAGGTGATACCTCATTTTAGTTTTGATTTGCATTTCTCTAATGAATAGTGATGTTGAGCATCATTTCATGTGTTTGTTGGCAATCTGTATATCTTCTTTGGAGAAAGGTCTATTTAGGTCGTCTGCCCATTTTTGGATTGGGTAGTTTGTTTTCTTGATATTGAGCTGCATGAGCTGCTTGTAAATTTTGGAGATTAATCCTTTGTCAGTTGCTTCTTTTGCAAATATTTTCTCCCATTCTGAGTATTGTCTTTTTGTCTTGTTTATGGTTTCCTTTGCTGTGCAAAAGCTTTTAAGTTTCATTAGATCCCATTTGTTTATTTTTGTTTTTATTTCCATTTCTCTAGGAGCTAGGTCAAAAAGGATCTTGCTGTGATTTATGTCATAGAGTGTTCTGCCTATGTTTTCCTCTAAGAGTTTGATAGTGTCTGGCCTTACATCTAGGTCTTTAATCCATTTTGAGTTTATTTTTGTGTATGGTGTTAGGGAGTGTTCTAATTTCATTCTTTTCCATGTAGCTGTCCAGTTTTCCCAGCACCACTTATTGAAGAGGCTGTCTTTTCTCCATTGTATATTCTTGCCTACTTTATCAAATATAAGGTGACCATATGTGTGTGGGTTTATCTCTGAGCTTTCTATCCTGTTCCGTTGATCTTTATTTCTGTTTCTATGCCAGTGCCATACCGTCTTGATTACTGTCACTTTGTAGTATAGTCTGGAATCCAGGAGCCTGATTCCTCCAGCTCCGTTTTTCTTTCTCAAGGTTGCTTTGGCCATTCGGGGTCTTTTGTGTTTCCATACATATTGTGAAATTTTCTGTCCTAGCTCTGTGAAAAATGCCATTGGTAGTTTGATAGGGATTGTACTGAATCTGTAGTTTGCTTTGAGTAGTATAGTCATTTTCACAATGTTGGTTCTTCCAATCGAAGAACATGGTATATCTCTCCATCTGTTTGTATCATCTTTAATCTCTTCTATCAGTGTCTTATAGTTTTCTGCGTACAGTTCTTTTTTCTCCTTAGGTAGGCTTATTCCTAGGTATTTTATTCTTTTTGTTGCAATGGTAAATGGGAGTGTTTCCTTAATTTCTCTTCCTGATTTTTCATCATTAGTGTATAGGAATGAAAGAGACTTCTGTGCATTAATTTTGTATCCTGCTACTTTACCAAATTCATTGATTAGCTCTAGTAGTTTTCTGGTGGCATCTTCAAGATTCTCTATGTATAGTATCATGCCATCTGCAAACACTGACAGCTTTACTTCTTCTTTTCCGATTTGGATTCCTTTTATTTCTTTTTCTTCTCTGATTGCTGTGGCTAAAACTTCCAAAACCATGTTGAATAATAGTGGTGAGAGTGGACAACCTTGTCTTTTTCCTGATCTTAGAGGAAATGCTTTCAGTTTTTCACTATTGAGAATGATGTTGGCTGTGGGTTTGTCATATATGGCCTTTATTATGTTGAGGTAAGTTCTCTCTATGCCTACTCTGGAGAGTTTTTATCATAAATTGGTGTTGAATTTTGTCAAAAGCTTTTTCTGCATCTATTGAGATGATCATAAGGTTTTTATTCCATAGTCTGTTTTTGGGGTGTATCACATTTATTGATTTGCATATATTGGAGAATCCTTGCATTCCTGGGTAAATCGCACTTGGTCATGGTGCGTGATCCTTTTAACGTGCTGTTGGATTCTGTTTGCTAGCATTTTGTTGAGGATTTTTGCATCTATGTTCATCAGCGATATTGGCCAGTAGTTTTCTTTCTTTGTGACATCTTTGTCTGGTTTTGGTATCAGGGTGATTGTAGTCTCATAGAATGAGTTTGGGAGTGTTCCTCCCTCTGCAATATTTTGGAAGAGTTTGAGAAGGCTAGGTGTTAGCTCTTCTCTAAATGTTTGATAGAATTCGCCTGTGAAGCCATCTGGTCCTGGGCTTTTGTTTGTTGGAAGATTTTAAATCACAGTCTCAATTTCAGTGCTTGTGATTGGTCTGTTTATATTTTTTATTTCTTCGTGGTTCAGTCTCGGAAGGTTGTGCTTTTCTAAGAATTTGTCCATTTCTTCCAGGTTGTCCATTTTATTGCCATATAGTTGCTTGTAGTAATCCCTCATATCCTTTGTATTTCTGCAGTGTCAGTTGTTACTTCTCCTTTTTCATTTCTAATTCTATTGATTTGAGTCTTCTCCCTTTTCTTCTTGATGTGTGTGGATAATGGTCTATCAATTTTGTGTATCTTCTCAAAGAACCAGATTTTAGTTTTATTGATCTTTGCTATCGTTTCCTTCATTTCTTTTTCATTTATTTCTGATCTGATCTTTTGACTTCTTTCCTTCTGCCAGCTTTGGGGTTTATTTTTTGTTCTTCTTTCTCTAATTGCTTTAGGTGTAGGACTAGGTTGTTTATTTGAGGTGTTTCTTGTTTCTTGAGGTAGGTTTGTATTGCTGTAAACTTCCCTCTTAGAACTGCTTTTGCTGCATCCCATAGGTTTTGTGTCATCATGTTTTCAGTGTCATTTGTTTCTAGATTTTTTTTGATTTCCTCTTTGATTTCTTCAGTGATCTCTTGGTTATTTAGTAGTGTATTGTTTAGCCTCCATGTGTTTGTATATTTTACAGATTTTTTCCTGTAATTGATATCCAGTCTCATAGCATTGTGGTTGGAAAAGATACTTGATACGATTTCAATTTTCTTAAATTTACTAAGGCTTGATTTGTGACCCAAGATAAGTTCTATCCTGGAGAATGTTCCGTGAGCACTTGAGACGAAAGTGTATTCTGTTGTTTTTAAATAGCATGTCCTATAATTATCAATTTAGTCCATCTTGTTTAATGTATCCTTTAGAGCTTGCATTTCCTTATTTATTTTCATTTTGGATGACCTGTTCATTTGTGAAAGTGGGGTGTTAAAGTCCCCTGCTATTACTGTGTTACTGTCGATTTGCCCTTTTATGGCTGTTAGTATTTGCCTTATGTATTGAGGTTCTCTGATGTTGGGTGCATAAATAATTACAATTGTTATATCTTCTTCTTGGATTGATCCCTTGATCATTATGTAGTGTCTTTCTTTGTCTCTTGTGATAGTCTTTATTTTAAAGTCTATTTTGTCTGATATGAGAATTGCTACTCCAGTTTTCTTTTGATTTCCATTTGCATGGAATATCTTTTTCCATCCCCTCACTTTCAGTCTGTATGTGTCCCTAAGTCTGAAGTGAGTCCCTTGTAGACAGCATATATACAGGTCTTGTTTTTGTATCCATTCAGCGAGCCTGTGTCTTTTGGTTGGAGCATTTAATCCATTTACGTTTAAGGTAGTTATCGATATGTATGTTCCTATTACCATTTTCTTAATTGTTTTGGGTTTGTTTTTGTAGGTCTTTTCCTTCTCTTTTGTTTCCTGCCTAGAGACGTTCATTTAGCATTCGTTGTAAAGCTGATTTGGTGGTGCTGAATTCTCTTACATTTTCCTTGTCTGTAAAGGTTTCAATTTCTCCGTCGAATGTGAATGAGATCCTTGCTGGGTAGAGTAATCTTGGTTGTAGGTTTTTCCCTTTCATCACTTTAAGTATGTCCTTCCACTCCCTTCTGGCTTGCAGTGTTTCTGCTGAGAAATCAGCTGTTAGCCTTATGGGGATTCCCTTGTTTGTTATTTGTTGTTTTTCCCTTACTGCTTTTAATATTTTCTCTTTGTATTTAATTTTTGATAGTTTTATTAAGATGTGTCTTGGCGTTTTTCTCCTTGGATTTATCCTGTATGGGATTCTCTGTGCTTCTGGACTTGACTGTTTCCTTTCCCATATTAGGGAAGTTTTCAACTATAAATCTTCAAATATTTTCTCAGTCCCTTTCTTTTTCTCTTCTTCTTCTGGGACCCTTATAATTCAAATATTGCTGCATTTAATGTTGTCCCTGTGGTCTCTGAAACTGTCCTCAATTCTTCTCATTCTTTTTTCTTTACTCTGCTCTGCGGTAGTTATTTCCACGATTTAATCTTCCAGGTCACCTATCCATTCTTCTGCTTCAGTTATTCTGCTATTTATTCCTTCTAGAGAATTTTTAATTTCATTTATTGTTTTGTTCATCATTGTTTGTTTGCTCTTTATTTCTTCTAGGTCCTTGTTAAACGTTTCTTGTATTTTCTCCATTCTATTTCCAAGATTTTGGATCATATTTACTATCATTATTCTGAATTCTTTTTCAGGTAGACTGCCTATTTCCTCTTCATTTGTTTGGCCTGGTACGTTTTTTACCTTGCTCCTTCATCTGCTGTGTGTTTCCTGTCTTCTCATTTTGCTTAACTTACTGTGCTTGGGGTCTCCTTTTTGCAGGCTGCATGTTCATAATTTTCATTGTTTTTGGTGCCTGCCCCCAGTGGGTAAGGTTAGTTCAGTGGGTTGTATAGGCTTCCTGGTGGAGGGGACTGCTGCCTGTGTTCTGGTGGATGAGGCTGGATCTTGTCTTTCTGGTGGGCAGGACCACACCCAGTGGTGTGTTTTGGGGTGTCTGTGACCTTATTATGATTTTAGGCAGCCTCTCTGCTAATGGGTGGGGTTGTATTCTTGTCTTGCTAGTTGTTTGGCATAGGGTGCCCAGCACTGTAGCTTGCTGGTCGTTTAGTGGAGTTGGGTCTTATCATTGAGATGGAGATTTCTGGGAGAGCTTTTGCCATTTGATATTACATGGAGCTGAGAGGTCTCTGGTGGACTAATGTCCTGAACTTGGCTCTCCCACCTCAGAGGCACAGGCATGACACCTGGTCGGAGCACCAAGACCCTGTCAGCCACACGGCTCAGAAGAAAAGGGAGAAAAAAAGAAAGAAAGAAAGAAAGAAAGAAAGAAAGAAAGAAAGAAAGAAAGAAAGAAAATAAATAAAATAAAATAAAGGTATTAAAATAAAAAAAATTTTAATTATTAAAAATTTAAAAAATTAAAAAGTAATAATAAAAAAAGAAAGATAGAAGAGAGCAACCAAACCAACAAACAAATCCACCAATGATAAGAAGCAGTAAAAAGTATACTAAGAAAAAAAAAAAAAAAGGACAGACAGAACCCTAGGACAAATGGTAAAAGCAAAGCTATACAGAAATAACTGCACAAAGACACAAAGAAGCATACACATACACACTCACAAAAAGAGAAAAAGGAAAAATATATATGTAGCTATATACAAAAAAAATAAATAAAAGAAGAGAGCAACCAAATCAATAAACAAATGTACCAATGATAATAAGCTCTAAATACCACATTAAGATAAATATAAAACTGGAAACAAATTAGATGCAGATAGCAAACCCCAAGTCTACGGTTGCTCCCAAAGTCCACCGCCTCAATTTTGGGATGATTCGTTGTCTATTCAGGTATTCCAGAGATGCACGGTACATCATGTTGATTGTGGAGATTTAATCCACTGCTCCTGAGGCTGCTGGGAGAGATTTCCCTTTCTCTTCTTTGTTCGAACAGCTCCTGGGGTTCAGCTTTGGATTTGGCCCCACCCCTGTGTGTAGGTCCCTTGAGGGGGTCTGTTCTTTGCTCAGACAGGACTGGGTTAAAGTAGCAGCTGATTAGGGGACTCTGGCTCACTTAGGCCAGGGGGAGGGAGGGATATGGTATGTGGGGTGAGCCTGCGGCAGCAGAGGCCAGCATAACATTGCAACAGCCTGAGGGGTGCCATGGGTTCTCCTGGGGAAGTTGTCCCTGTATCACGGGACCCTTGCAGTGGTGGGCTACACAGGCTCCCAGGAGGGGAATTGTGAATCGTGACCTGTGCTTGCACAGGGGCTTCTTGGTGGCTGAAGCAGCAGGCTTAGCATCTCATGCCCATCTCTGGTGTCTGCGCTGATAGCCTCGGCTCGTGCCCGTCTCTGGAGCTCATTTAGGCAGTGCTCTGAATTGCCTCTCCTCGCGCACCCTGAAACAATGGGCTCTTGCCTCTTAGGCAGTTCCAGACTTTTTCCTGGACTCCCTCCTGGCTAGCTGTGGCACATTAGCCCCCTTCAGGCTGTGTTCACGCAGCCAACCCCAGTCTTCTCCCTGGGATCTGACCTCCGAAGCCTGAGCCTCAGCTCCCAGCCCCCACACGCCCTGGTGGGTGAGCAGACAAGCCTCTCAGGCTGGTGAGTGCTAGTTGGCACCGATCCTCTGTGCAGGAATCTCTCCACTTTGCCCTCTGCACCCCTGTTGCTGCGCTCTCCTCCATGGCTCTGAAGCTTCCCCCATGCCCACTCCCCGTCTCTGCCAGTGAAGGGTCTTCCTAGTGTGTGGTAACTTTTCCTCCTTCACAGCTCCTTCCCAGTGGTGCAGGTCCTGTCCCTATTCTTTTGTCTCTGTTTTTTCTTTTTCCCTACCCAGGTATGTGGGGAGTTTCTTGCCTTTTGGGAACTCTGAGGTCTTCTGCCAACGTTCAGTAGGTGTTCTGTAGTTGTTCCACATGTAGACTTATTACTTATGTATTTGTGGAGAGGAAGGTGATCTCCACATCTTACTCCTCCGCCATCTTGAAGGTCTCTCAGAAGGTGAATTCTTAATCTTTCTGTGCCTCACCTCCCATGTCTGTAAAATGGGGATAATCGTGTGTGTGTGTGTGTCTGTGTGTGTGTGTGTGTGGGAGGGGGTTTGCTGAGAAACCCTTGTAGGTACAACCGAGATGTGTAGGAATGTTAGTTCCTTTCTCCCATCTCTGTTCATTGGTTTCATCCTGAGTCTGAGAGTTCCTGAAGACCATCAGTTCCCCTGTGACTAGTTCTCAAATAATTGAAAGCAAATATGTAACTCTTATTTTCTTTTTGGTCACACCTCAGACCCAGTCATGGCCCCGGGTTCCCGTGCTATGGTTGCCCTCTGCTCAGGGTGTGCCCCTCTGTCTCTCTTAGGCAACTTATCTTCTCCCTTCATGCAACTTAATTTTCGAATAAAATTTTCAATATTACACATTTACAATGGAGAGATCTATGGCTTGTCAGTTTGGCATATTTTAAAAGAACTAAAAGTGTAATAAAATCACTTTGAAAGAAAAATGTGTAGAAGAACTGTTTTGTAGCAAACGTTAAAAAGTCAATGAAAAAAGCTTTTTAGACAAATAAAAGGTGGGGAGATTTCTAGGAACTGTCATCATTATTTAAGTTTTTTATTCCTTGCATTATTACTTACACTGACGTTTACCTTGAAAAAGGTTTATAGAGATGAATCCACAGTTTATGTATATTCATTCCCATAGAATAGTTTTCAGTATTGCTACTGGCAACTTGAAATGAATGAAACTATAATTTTGATAATTTTGAATGAAATATGTAACATCTTCTTTCAAAGGTAATGAGGGTCTTTGTGTTATAAGATACCTATTCTTTTTGATATCTACTTCTGAAGGAGATGCTTGTGTTGGAATTTGACAACCAGGAGAGAGGCAGCATGGAGAATACAGTCTCCTCCATCCTCACATTTCCAGTGGGGAATGGCTGGAGGTCAGATGCTGGGCTATGGTCTTGCTTCCCAGTGAAGTGAGTGTCCAGCAGTCCGGTGTGATGGCTTCACAGGTGTGAACCTGTCCCTCTGTAAGGTTTTCATCCAAGGCCCACAGACCTGCCCTTTTCCTTTCAGGAGTGGGGCTGCCCCGGCGGTCGGTGGTCTGTGGAGATAAAGCCGCACAGTCTGCTGCTCTCGGCACACCAACATCAAGACTGGCTTGACCTGAATCGTACCATAACCTAGAAAATCACCACTGTGAGATCTGAGCTGAGATTTCTCGTGAGAAGGAGCTAGTACAACCCCAGTACAGATCCAGGTGTTGAGGAACAGAGGTGAAAAATCTGGTGAGATGTCAACCTTCAGATGCGCTCTGCCCAGCATTAAACACCCATCAGAACTTTTGAGTCAAGTAACTTTGGGTTAAAAGTGAAATTTTATGGCCTAAATTAAAGCACATTATTTTTCTTTTTTTTAATAGAAAGTACTGAAACTTTCATGATATATCTGTCTAATTAGGGAAAGGTTTTAGGGAAAGGTGAGACAAAAACATTTAGGAAGTTTCCTCTTTGAAGAAAATGTTTTCCAATGGAAAATGATATATAGAGAGGGTCTTAGGTGTATTGCTTGAGGGTTGATCCCAGAATTTTCTGTCATTTTGATCAAGCGTCAGTGTTGAAGGCTTTACCCCACTGTGATGCCAAAGAGGGTCCCTGCTGCCTACTCAGGCAGTGTTCTCCTTGGAACTGGCTCCCTGATAGTCTCTACTCCAGGGTGGTGTCCACAGTTATTTTCCATGTACCCATAGCTGTAAACTCTCAAGGGACTGATGTGTAAAGCAAAAAAGCCAATCTGTTACTTTCTAATGAGTGAAGGATAAAAGCTCAGCTCTTGCTCTTCAGCACATGCTCCCCTCAATACAAGAAACTGACTATCCTTAGGAGGCTGTTTAGGGTGGACAAGAGGTGTGTGTGATACACCTGAATGGCATCTTGCCTGGTGGCAGTCTTAGGAAGCAGCTGTGAATTGGCAGCTGAGTTGTGTCCTATGGTGGCTGATGCATCCATCACTCCTATATGTGGATCTCAAGTGCCGGTTTCTGCACATGGTTGAAACACTGTAGGATCCTTTGGTCTACTCACAGATGGTTTCTCTTTAATTAATACTGACACTTCAGACAAGATGCAACATACATGTGATTTCAGCTTCCCTGAGCTGAACCACATTTTAGTCCTAACCATTTGTTTCTCCTCCACAGAATTCACACCCTTTGATGATACGTGGATATTCCAAAATCTCTCTAGCTATGCAGTTATAGACAATGTTTTACAGTAGTTAAAAACTCACGTTAAGGGGGTCACCTCATTCCTAGCTTGTGTGGAAATTTGATCTAATTTAGCTGTATCTTTACATATATTTTGGATGTTGGTTCTTCTTAGAAAGTTTGTTGATTTATTCTTGCTAAATTGTTGCTTTTCTTTCAGTTTTGTTATTGGGAACATAATGTCAGTTTAAAAATAAATTCTAGGAGGGAATGTCTGTATTCAGTTGGGGCTAAATTAAGGAGAGGACAAATGTGAAAGGAGGGGAGGGAAGGAAAGACAAAGAAAAAAAAATCAGCATTGTAATCACAAACTTCTACTTGCCAGCAAACTTATTTATGTAAAGTGGGTCATACACAGTTGAAAACATTTCTGTTCCAACCTACAGAATAGTCAGTGTACAAACTTAAGCTTATGTCCTGGGGCCTAGGTTCAGTGATAGTAATGCTGTGCCAGCTCCCTGCAATTTTTGCACATTTTGGATTCCCATTAAGTGTCCATCTTGATTATCTCCAACCTGCCAATGAAGTCTACCTTTAATACTTCTTGTATTATTCTGAGGGATAATTTTAGTACTAATTGTTTTTTTTTTAATGTGCTATATTATTTTTTTAACATCTTTATTGGAGTATAATTGCTTTACAATGTTGTGTTAGTTTCTGCTGTATAACAAAGTGAATCAGCTATATGTAGTACTAATTCTTGATCTCATCATCTGGATAGTAAAATAGGTATTATCATTATTCAGCTGTCTACTTATGATTTTGTGGCCACAGAAATTCAGTATTCTTTCAAGTATTTAATCCCTTTGCATCATCATATGTGAACCTTGTCTCTCAGTGACTTTTATAAGAAATATGCTTTACCTGGTACTTTCCATCAGCACCAGCAGGGTAGATCTTACTTTCTAATACATTTATGTATTTTTATTTCAAGTATGCTTTCTGTAAGGGGTAAAGAACTGGATTAAAAAAATAATTACTGGAAATGACCTCTCTCTCTTTCTTTCTCTCTTTCTCTTTCTTCCTTCCTCCTTCTTCCTTCCTCCCTCCCTCTCTCCCTTCCTTCTCTTTCTCCCTTCCTTTCTTTCTTTTTTTCTTTCTCCCTCCCTCCCTCCCTTTCTTTTTAAATAGGGGAGTTCTGCCTACTTGCATTTGTTGACATATGGACTGATTCCACCATTGTTGTTGGTGCATTTTTTGCTTTCTGCCACATGGCTCCTTTTGCATAGTATGAGCTGGTCACGTGGCTCTCACTGACTTGATGGTAACTTTCTTCAAATGAGTTACGAGGTAAAGAAATGCACAGATCTGTGCCACATTCTTCAAGGATCTACGTGTCTTATCGGGAAAAACTTACTGTTGGCATGCATCCCTTTATTTACACTAGTGGTCGTTAGAAAAACATTGATCTGGAGAAGTGCCTTTCAGACTGATGGTGCCAATCCCTTTTGCCTTTCATTCAGCTGGTGCAGCTCCAAGAATGGGAGGGGATCACACCCTGAGCCCAGAATTTCTCAGGGCCCTGGGGACACAGCTCGGCAAAGGTGGGGCAGCTGTGGGGACTGAGGGATGAAAGAAAAGAAACAGAAAATGCATCTTCTTCGCCAACCACTCTCAACTTGGACTCATTCCCTCATCTAGTCTTTGGATCATCAGTGACATTACTTTGAAGTAGATTCTTAATGCCACCTGGAGGACACTATCAGGTGTGGATGATGTGGAAGAGACCGTTTCTTCATCTGTCTCTCACCTCACTCCTTGCCCGCACTGCTCAGATGAGTCCAGGATGCGTTGCCTCTCAAATCAACTGAAAAGTAATGTCTTTCTTTCAATTTTTGGCTGAAAATTCTTAAAACACAGACTAATTTTGACAAGAGCAACTCAGTGTGTTTGAAGGTAAGATTTCTCTTCACTGACGCTGTTCAAAGCACAATGGAAAGGGAAGTGATGTTACTGATAGCACACTTGAATTCTTTTCTTTTAAAATTAATTAATTAATTTATTTTTGGCTACGTTGGGTCTTCGTTGCTGCGTGCAGGCTTTCTTTAGTTGCGGCGAGTAGGGGCTACTCTTCACTGCAGTGCGCAGGCTTCTCATTGCAGTGGCGTCTCTTGTTGCGGAGCACGGGCTCTAGGCGTGTGGGCTTCAGTAGTTGTGGCTCGCGGGCTCTAGAGCGCAGTCTCAGTAGTTGTGGCTCACGGGCTTAGTTACTCCACGGCATGTGGGATCTTCCTGGACCAGGGCTCGAACCCATGTCCCCTGCATTGGCAGGCGGATTCTTAACCACTGTGTCACCAGGGAAGTCCAGCACACTTCAAATTAATGGCCATAAATTTCAAGTATTTAAGTACTTGCCAAAAACAATTACGTTTAAAAATGATTAATTTTATAATTTTTGTCTCCACTAAATTGACTGCTTGACAGCTGTTTTGCTGTCATGTGAATTTTGCCATCATTAAACCAAAACAACATTTTTTGGTCAATATCAGTTAATACCGCCCTCTAAGAGAAAATCTAAGGCCAGCACATCACGGTTTTTTTTTTTTATTATTTATTTTTGGCTGTGTTGGGTCTTTGTTGCTGTGTGCGGGCTTTTCTCTAGTTGTGGTGAGCAGGGGCTACTCTTCGTTGCGGTGCCCAGGCTTCTCACTGTGATGGCTTCTCTTGTTGTGGAGCACAGGCTCTAGGCATGCAGCCTTCAGTAGTTGTGGCTCATGGGCTCAGTAGTTGTGGCTCACAGGCTTAGTTGCTCCGTGGCATGTGGGATCTTCCTGGACCAGGGATCAGGAAGATCCCTGTGTCCCCTGCACTGGCAGGCAGATTCTTAACCACTGTGCTACCAGGGAAGCCCCACAGGACAATTTTTTAACTGTTGGGATATTTTGACATTTTTGCAACACTCTTTTAAAAAATGAAGTGGCAGAAGCCACTATAGTTGGGATTCCTTAGAAAACAGAGTCTGCAGGGAGATTTGAGGTGCCTTGTTGGGAGCCATATGATGAAGGAGTGAGGGCAGCAGGACTGGGCAGGGTGGAGCTGGGCTGTGATGTGGCTGCAACAGCAGCCTCAGTGGACCATGAGGAGTTTTGATCTGGGATGGCATTACTGAGCTGCCCCTCCATGAGTCAAGGGGTCCTGGTCTTGTGCCCTCCAGTGAGGGGATGTGACCTTGGGTGAGGTTGCATCCTTTGCTGAGGGCAGTTCCAGAAGAGGGACTCAGCCAGGGAATGAGCTCCTTGGTCCTGAGGAGAGATGTGGGTGGCATACCAGTGTCCACCATAGCAGTTATTAAATCACTGATTTTCTCTTCTTCTTGAATATTCATCATAACAAAAGGAAAGGGAAGACTGGAAGCCTCACCAGACAAGGAGCCTCAAAGGAACAGGTCCATACGAGGTTCTGGCAGAGCCTGTCTTCCCAATAAGGACTTGAGAAGGGTTCATGG
This sequence comes from Eschrichtius robustus, assembly GCF_028021215.1. Taxonomy (NCBI): domain Eukaryota; kingdom Metazoa; phylum Chordata; class Mammalia; order Artiodactyla; family Eschrichtiidae; genus Eschrichtius; species Eschrichtius robustus. The sequence continues at coordinate 101,322,901 of NC_090833.1, read as the reverse complement.
TAGCCACTAGATTTCCATGACCATCCCCACCCCCTCCAGCTCCAGTGACAGAGGAACTCTTTTGTATTATAACTAATACTTACATTGTCTCACCCGGACAGATCCTTTTCCACATTTTAAAAACAACAGTTTTGTGTGTAGTCTCACTGAGTCCAGAATAAGAAACTATGATTTTAGCAGTTTATTACAATCTTGCTCTGATGTGCTCTGGGAGAGACTTGAGTGCTTTTTTTCTCTAGGCAAGATACTTCTGACATACCAAGTTATATCCCTTCAAAATAGACTCTGGAGGAGAGAAAGCAAGTGAAAAAAAATGTTGTTGATTTGGAACTTCAGCAGATAGTATTGCTACAATCTTACATAAAGGTAGGTATTTGGCAGGAACTTAATTACTTTTTGATGCTTTGTGATTTTCTGGTTCTCAGAGGGTTATTTTGAAGAAAAAAATTGATTTCAGTTTTATTGTGGTATAATTGACATTTAAAATTGTAAGATAAAGTTTGCATCATGGTGATTTGATATACGTATACATTGTGAAAGGATTCTCCCCATCTAGTTCATTAATACATCCATCACCTCACATAATTAACATGTTTTTTTTTTTTTTTTGGTAAGAACATTTAGGTTCTACTCCCTTAGCAAATTTCAGTTATACAATACAGTGTTATCAACTATAGTCACCATGTTATACATTAGATCCTCAGATCTTATTCATCTTATAGCTGGAAGTTTGGACCCTTTTACCAACCTCTCCCTATTTCCTCCACCCCCCAGCCCCTGGCAACCACCACTGTACTTTTTGTTTCTCTGAGTTTTTGTTTTTTTCTTTTTAAGATTCCACATATAAATGATACCATGCAGTATTTGTCTGTCTCTGACTTATTTCACTTAGAATAAGCCCTCAAGTATCATCCTTTTTGTTGCAAATGGCAGGATTTTCTTTTTCCTCATGGCTGAATAATACTCCATTGTATATGTATACCATGTCTTTTTAACCCATTCATCCAATGAGGGACACTTAGGTTGTTTTCATATCTTGGCTATTGTGAATAATGCTGCAATAAACACGGGGGTGCAGATATCTCTTCAAGGTAGTGATTTCTTTTCCTTCAGATAAATACCTGGAAGTGGGATTGCTGGATCATATGCTACTTCTATGTTTAATATTTTGAGGAACCTCCATACTGGTTTTCATAGTCGAGGCGCCAATTTACATTGCCACCAGCAGTGCACAAGGGTTTCCTTTTCTCTACATCCTCGTCAGCGCTTGTTATCTCTTGTCTTTTTTATAATAGCCATCCTAACAGGTGTGAGGTGATATCTCATTGTGGTTTTGATATTTTCATTTCCCTGATGATTAGTGGTATTGAGGATCTTTTCCTGTACAGTTGGCCATCTGTACATCTTTTTTGGAAAAATGTCTATTCAGGTCCTCTACCCATTTCTAAATCAGATTTTTTTTTGCTGTTGAGTTGCATGAGTTATTTTATATATCTTATCAGAGCTATCATTTGCAAATATTTTCTCATTTGGTAGGTTGCTTTTGCATTTTGTTGATGATTTCCTTTGCTGCGCAGAAGCTTTGTAGTTTGAGGTAATCTCACTTGTTTATTTTTGCTTTTGTTGCCTTTGCTTCTGGTGTAATGGAGAAAAAAAAATTATTTAAGAACAAAACCGATTCAGTTTAAAAAGTGAATTGCTGGGCCTTCCCTGGTGGTGCAGTGGTTAAGAATCCACTTGCCAATGCAGGGGACACGGGTTTGACCCCTGGTCCGGGAAGATCCCACACGCCGCAGAGCAACTAAGCCCGTGAGCCACAACTACTGAGCCCACGTGCCACAACTACTGAAGCCCGTGCACCTAGAGCCCGTGCTCTGCAACAGGAGAAGCCACCGCAATGAGAAGCATGCACACCATAATGAAGAGTAGCCCCCGCTTGCCGCAACTAGAGAAAGCCCACGCGCAGCAACGAGGACCCATCACAGCCAAAAATAAATAAATTAATTAATTAATTAGTTAATTAAAAAAATTTTTTTAAGTGAATTGCTATTAACACTTGTCTTCTCTCTTTATGTCAACAGCAAAGAACACATATTGGTCTTTCAAAACCTTTAATATGATAAATAAAACCTATAAAATATCATAATTAAATCAATTCATTTAATGCCTCTTTTAATAGTCACCATTTATATTACTTTGCACATAAAGAATAATTTTAATCCAAAATTCTCAAAATACTCAAGTAAGTTTCTCAATAAAAGAATATTTTGCAAGAAACTATACATTTCTTACTTTCCCTCATGCTTAGCTGAAATGGTGTGAGTCATTAAATTTGCTCTGCATATGCATGTCCCAATCACTTATCGGAGAACTTTCTAGAAGCTGACATCTGTTACCCAAGACAGCATGAATCCAGTCTTGCTGTGTCTTGTGTACCAGGGCCCCCACCACCTCTTTTGTTGCCCTGTATCCTTGGCACTCCAATGTCAGAACCTTGCCTGGACTTGCTTCTGGGGGCAGTTGTTCCTACAACGACTTTGTAAATTAAAAGAATAATGAGTCAAAGGCTCTGTCCATGGACCTAGGAGAATCATGGAAGAGTGAGAGTGCATCCTCGGGCAGTACAGTGTTCCAGGTCCTCACTGAGACTCCAGCCTTGCTCCAAGGATGAGGATATCACCATTCCTCTAGAGCAGGGCGGCCATCCCAACTGCCTCCCAGGTCCCAGGGGCTGCAAGTGAGTGGATGGGCCTGGAAGGGCCTGGGTGAACAGAGAGCTCACGTCCATCTGGGAAAGTGTCTTTTCCTGGACCTACGTAGTCCCTGCCATGCTGGAGGCATGGAGCTGATGATTTTTCTGGAGAAGCCAGAATCTAGACATTTTCAATGTGAAACCTCTCAAATTTTACATGTTGGCAACTATTTACATTTTTTCAAAAGCACAGTGTGGGCCAAAGAAAATAGGTGTGAGAGTCCATGAGCCTACAGCAAGCATTCTCCTCTAACCTCCTGTTGTCACTGTAGCTGAAGTGGGACAGAAAGAAGAGTGGCCCCTGCTTGGGAAGGGTTGCTCATCAGCTGTGTGTCAGTAAGCACATGGGACAGACACCCAACCTCAGCTCTGCAGGGAAACTGATGCAGAGATGAAGATTCTAGCCATCCTGCTGGCCAGACTTGTAACAGAGTTAATTTTCTTTCTGTAATTTCAGATCATCAACTTAAAGTTGAGTCTCAATGAGAGTTTTTTGGAGTGGTTCATAAAATGCCTTGAAAATGTAAAGTATGGAAGGTCCTACAGTGGCCCTCAGAGAATCTACAGTCCAGATAGACTCACATTCGAATGCAGGCCAGGGCAGGCAACTCCACTGCTGGCACCAACAGCTGCTGGATTAGTGGATCCCTCCTGCATTTACCTACTCTTTCCTTGTATTTCTACAGGCATTGGAGGTTCTTGTTATGTAGTTCCACCAGGGACAGAAGAAGATCAGGAAGCATGTGGATGACCTTCTGTTCGTATGTGCAGAGAAAGGGAAAGATTTTCATCATCTTTCCGGCTCCAGCTCTGCGTGCTGGTGAGGACCTTCACAAATGCACAGAGACGGTCCCAGCAGGACTCTCTCATCTGCAACCACACTGTTTGTTGTGGTGTAAAGTGATTGTCTCCTGTTCTCATATGACCAGTCCCTTTCCCAGTGTCACACAAGGTGCTTTTGCCATAGCTCTGTCTTCCAATTATCTTCCAAGTAGGAAACAGTGAGCCAAGAGGGCCTACTAAGCAGATGTACTTTCCAAAATGACAACTGCTGGCTGCCACGGTGTGGTGAAAATCAGAAGGCGAGAAAAAGACTAAGGAAGGCTTATTCTCATCTCCTCACACTCAGCAAAATCCATTGTTAATTTCTCAGCATTTCTATGAACTGGAAAACTCCTAATAATTCTAAGTGTAACCTAGTAGAATGATGGCAAAAAGATCCGAAACGGGTCAAGGCTATCTTACGTCCTTTATCCTTGATAGAAACTTTCTTACTTGTCAAACATGTGACTTAATCTTATTTCTATCTAGAAAAGTTGCCACACAACACCACCACAGCAGCTCTGATTACATCATCTTTGCAGCGTTGAAATGGTGGAAGGTTTGCCTGGGTGAGAATCACATAGCCTGTCAGGAAATGAGCACATTCATACTTAATTGCCATACAAGTGCTTTCAGCTCCTTGCTCTTGGTATAAATTGACTCCAGAGTAATAGAGCAAATACCCTCCAATAAGACTAACTCTTTCCACACCACATTGCCATGAAGACTGGTAAGTGAGGGAGCCATATGTATTTGGGAGCCTCCTGTTACAAAGGGCATTCACCATAATCTGGCACCTGCCACTGAATCTAATATATGAATCTGTATCCCTTCAGCTGGGTTATTTGCTGGAAGAGCCAGAAATAGGCAGAAAACTCTTACCTTCACATTACCAAGCAAACTAGGAGCAGATGAATTGTGGAGTCCTGTTAGGGAAATCTATTTTAAAAGACCATGTAAGTTTAAATAGTCAAGGCATTTAAAATAATTAAAATGCTTATTTTCTTCATCTCTTTAAAATATCTTGAGGCACTACTACTAATGATTTTCTGCTCAAGCCTATATATCAAGATTATATTTCTGTGCACAGTAAGTTAACATGGGCATTATCCAAAGGGCATTTTCATTCCTGGGCCTGGGACTTTCAAAAACAAGGCACACAGATTGTACTGGAGAGTTTTAATAAATACCCTTAACGGGTCACAATAGAACAGAAACTGTTTTCAAAACCAATGTATAGGGACTTCCCTGGTGGTCCAGTGGTTAAAGTCTCCATGCTCCTAATGCAGGGGGCCTGGGTTCGATCCCCAGTCAGGGAACTAGATCCCTGAATGCCACACCTAAGAGCCCACATGCCACAACTAAAAAGATCTCGCATGCTGCAACAAAGAGCTCAAGTGCTGCAACTAAAACCAGGCGCAGCCAAATAAATAAATAAATAAATAAATAAAACAAAAAAAACAACAACAAAAAACCCAATGTATAATGTGATCCAGATGATTCTCAGAGACAGGCTTCTGAGGACAATGTACCTCATATTGCTGTAGTGGAAAGTGTATAAATTATGCATTTTTTATTGGAATATTTGAATGTCAGTTAATAGAATCAAAGAAGGACCAACAGATGTAACAGGGGTAGACAATTTCAAGAAATCATTCAAAAGAGTACAGCTTGGTTTCTTCTGCTTCCATGAGCTCTTCAAAATAGATCCTTTGGAAGGAGATTTCCTATCATAGTAATTTCTTACTAAATTTGGCTTGTTTTTGATAAAAATATATTTAAACAGCTTTTTTCTCTAGATTTCCTATTTGAATGCATGAACTAGTTTTCTTACTGAAATCATTGCAACCAATTTTTAACCTCCAAAAGACACATTTGGATAACTTTTACATCACTTTTCTGTCTACAAACTTGTAAACATGTAAACTCGTATTTGGTTTTTCAAATGTCTGTATAGAGGCTGCTTGTTTTTTTTAAAAGCTGGGAATATTATGAAAATTAATACTCTTTTAGAGGGGTGTGAATTTCTAGAACTACATTTCTACTTTGCCTCAATTTCAAAGAGAGGCAAGGGCAGGTATGTCTGGGGCTCTGGCCACCACTCACCCTGCCTGGGAGAGCAAATGCCAGAAAGCGTCATCTACTATCCCTACCTCTGGGGCCTCACCTTCCTAATTACTTGCTGTTAGCTTCAAATTGTCTCCTACGCATTGCCCAAAGGTCATTTGTATTGTAATTTACAGAATTCCAAGAAGGTGCCTCATGAAAATGTAATTGATTCCCCCCCAAGAAAACGTCTGTATTTAAATATACAATTAATAAAATATAGAGAGTCCCATTTTTGTGAATAATGGCACTTCCCTAGCTTTCATTCCATAATGAAGAGGAAAGCTGGTTTTCTGAGGCTGTGAAATATCAGGGTGACAGTTCAAAGAATGTTTCATCTGATTGTCTGATTGTAAGAATGGAATAGCAGAGAAGTAAGCGTGACAGATGTATAAGTAAGGATTTGGAGTTTAGGTTGTATTAAGAGACTGAAATTTTATGATGACCATCCCAAACACCTAATGATTCCAGATGTTTGCCTTTAGACTTTATTTTTCAATTTAGTTCTAATTCATCATTGTTTTGTTGTGTGTTGTGTTTTTTTGTGGCATGAGGAGAGAAGAATCTTTCTGAACAGGGTCAGTGGTAGCACCAGCAGGGTAGAAGCTGCCGTGTAGAGTTGTATGTCAAGCCAATCAGAGCAGGACTTGACCTAGTGGAACATTTTTCTGCTCTATTCTTAACGACCATTGGGAGCATCTTACTTTATTTCATATTAGCATAGGTTCTGAGAAGTCCTGCACAAATAAACCAGTATAATCATTTTTATCCTGTTGTTTCCTAAAGTTAGTTCTCTACAGTCTCACCCCTTTTTTATAGAACACTTTTGAACATCTCTTAGGACACTCATTTAAGAAAAATTAAGCAGTATTATAAAGTATAATTTACATAAATGAAATATATCCCTTTTAAGGGTACCATTCAATGCATTTTGACAAACGCACACAGTTGTGATACCTTGTCCCAGTCCAGAGAGAGAACACTGCCATCACCACCAAAGTTTCCTTGTGTCCCTAGCAGTCCATCTCCACACACCCTCCCCCAGCACCGGACAACTACTAATCTGATCTCCATCACTGTGGAGCAGTTTTCCCTGTCTTAGAACATTATATAAATGGAATCACACACACATGCTTCTTTGTGTCTGGCTTCTTTCCTACTGCATAATGTTTTTGAGATCTATTCATGTTGTTGTGTATCAGTAGTTGATCATTTCTACTGATGAGTGGTATTGCATTATATCAATATTCCACTTTTGCTTTATCCATTTTCCTGTTGGTGGACTTTTGTGGATGCTTTTTCAATATTTCTCTGTACTCTTGCACAAGAGTGGTCTGGAATTATTTTAATTAAAAATTTTAAATTATAATATGACAGATGAATGGATAAAGAAGATGTGGCACATATATACAATGGAATATTACTCAGCCATAAAAAGAAATGAAATGGAGGTATTTGTAATGAGGTGGATGGAGTTAGAGTCTGTCATACAGAGTGAAGTAAGTCAGAAAGAGAAAAACCAATACAGTATGCTAACACATGTATACGGAATCTAAGGGAAAAAAAAAAAAAAAAAAGGCCATGAAGAACCTAGTGGCAAGACGGGAATAAAGACACAGACCTACTAGAGAATGGACTTGAGGATATGGGGAGGGGGTGGGGTGAGATGTGACAGGGTAAGAGAGTGTCATGGACATATATACACTACCAAATGTAAAATAGATAACTAGTGGGAAGCAGCCGCATAGCACAGGGAGATCAGCTCAGTGCTTTGTGACCACCTAGAGGGGTGGGATGGGGAGGGTGGGAGGGAGGGAGATGCAAGAGGGAAGAGAAATGGGAACATATTGTATATGTATAACTGATTCACTTTGTTATAAAGCAGAAGCTAACACACCATTGTAAGGCAATTATACTTCAATAAAGATGTTAAAAAAAAAATAAAATAAAAAAAATAAAATAAAATAAAATAAAATTTTAATTATAACAATTTAAATTTAGTGATCAGTAACCTAGAGAGAGATTTTATGCAGAAGAATAGATATTCTTATGGCAAAATCTCAAATGTGTATAGTTTATCCATCCAATTTACTTGGTTATTTTCCCTGAAAAAGAATTAAAAATTTGTTTTCATATAGGCTTTTAAAAACACATAGGTGGTTTATATGAAAACATATGCTGGATAAGATAGTAAATTTTCAAAATATGAAATCAAAAGCCAAGTAGAGGAGAATGCAAATATGTCAACAGTAAAGGCCAAAGTAGTTATTGCGATTGAGCTTAAAGTTTGACTGGATTCTTCCTGGTAAGAATTAACACCAGAAACATTATAAGCCACATGATTCTTGTTATGGTACACAAACGTTATCATTGAGCATGTATTATAAGGTTTCAAAACTGTGTGGATTTTTAATTCTTACATTTCTTTGCAAATTTTAACTAGAGCTCTGTTTGCTTTGTTGGGGACCACAAGGTTTTTACACGTGTGTGGGCAGCAAAAAATTCTGAGGTAATAAGAGACGTGGAAGTGATTTTTTCTTGCAAAAATTGACCTATTGACAGGCCAAGGGCTTGAAGGATTGGCACATGGCCACTCCACTCTTTATTTTTTCCCCACAATTAACCAAAAAATGTTTTGTTTTGTTTTGTTTTTTTAGGTTAAGCATTCAGAAAAAAAGAATATAGAATTTAAATTTTATTTTTTATTCGTTTTTCACTTCAGACTGTTGGAAACATCAATGAAAATGTCTTTCACCTGCAGACTCAAAGGTTTCTTTTTATTATTTCTTCTTTTTTTTCCTCCTGAGGATCCTGGGGCAATTTACATGGACTGTGACACTTCATAAGTAACCTCCCTTATAACTAGCTTATAAATTGTACCCTAAGTAACCAAAACATACTATGGAGTAGAATTCAATGGTCATGACAGAATATGGTCACCCTTAATGGAAAAGATACTAGATGAATAAGGGCACTATTATTAAATAAACATCTCACATAATTACTGATTTTTAAAAATTACGTTTAGTAATTTATCAACAAATGTAACAAATGCCCTCATGTTCTATCTTTCTTAATTAAAATGCTAGTATTTTTATTAAAATATATCCGAAATCTCCTAATCACAAGTGACAGAAACCTCAGTCCTACTGGGAGTGGCAATGCCTCAAGCGGTTGAGAAGTGGTTGATTCAGCGGTAGGTGGCGCCCCCGAGTCGGGGTAACCCAGCCTACAAGCAGGTCCTTGCTTTTGCTACCAGAATACAACTCCTTTGAGGTTCCAGGTAATACGAGAATCTTCTTAGGCTCCTGCCAGATGGAGAGAAGGAGCTCTGCTTGTCTTGCAGGGCTAGCCCATGTCCTCCTAGACCTCTCTCTGTGATCAAGGCAGTGGATGTACAGGGGCTTAACATAGCCAGGGCCTGGGCCTGGGGCTGGGAGCAGGGTCAGTGCCACTTGGTCACACGCCTGAGAGCAGAGGGCAGTCATCCCCCAAAGGATGTTCTGCGGCCCTGCTCCTGGAAGGAGGAGAAAGGAGTGCTGACCAGCAAATGAAAAATTCTCCTAAAATCAACCCAGAAATTTTGCAGCATTCTCAAGCTAAATTGTTCCTGGCACTGCCTTCCGCAGTCCTGTGAGGTCATTCCAGCCGGTCCTCCTGTTTCTCAGGGTGACTTTGTCATGGCTGAGCTCTTACTTAATTTTTATCTTTCTAAAATTATTTTGAGAATCAATTTAATTTTATTTTTTAAATTTTATTTTATTGTGATAAGAACACTTTGCTTCGTGAGATCTACCCTCTTAACAAATTTTTAAGTGCATAATACAGTATTGTTATCTATAGGCACAACATTGTACAGCAAATCTCCAGAACTTATTCACCCTGCATAACTAACTCCTTATACTTTTTGAACAGTAACTCCCCATTTCCCCCTCCCCCCAGCTCCTGGCAACACTATTCCACTCTCTGCTTCTAAAATCTGACAGCTCTAGGGACCTCATATAAGTGGACTCATACAATATTTGTTTTTCTGTGACTGGCTAACTTCATGTAGCATAATGCCCCCAAGATTCATCCATGTTGTAGCATATGGCCAGATTTCCTTCTTTCTGAAGGCTGAATAATATTCTATTTTATATATACACAACATCTTCTTTATCCATTTATCTGTCAATGGACTTTAAGGTGGTTTCCACATCTTGGCTCTTGTGGCCACACTTTCTTTTCTCTCTTCTCTACAGATGGATGATCTGTATTCCAGGCAGATGTAACCACTTCTTGGTTGCTTGTAGCAACACTTCAGTGAGTGTTTGAATGTTCGTGGATCTCAGCATTTCTGAATCCCTCCTCGCCCCAAAGCTCTTTCCAACGAAGCTGGGCTCAGATGTGTCCCAGATACGCCCCATCCCATGTAGCGCTCTGACTTGAGGCTTCGCGCAGACGTGGACACACCTCTCATTTTGGAGTCTCCAAGGTGTGGCTGAATATGCCCACCCAGACTTTCCGAACTGGGAAACCTGATAGGTTTGCAGCTTCAGAGAAATGGAATGTAAATATTTTCTCTTGCCTCCCGAGAGGATAAGAAAATAAAGCCTTCACCATTATCAAGGAAAAGAGCACTGGATTTAATAGGTCGTAAAAAGATCTTTGAGGATTAGGGACATTTAGAGTTTCAGACTGTGGGGTAGAGGACATCCCTGTGGGAGACAAGAAGAAAGAAGCATTTTCCTGAAACGGAGGAAGAGTCAGAGGAGGGATGTGGACGGAGAGTGACAAGGCTTTGCTCTGCCACTGCGGCCTCGCCCCTCCCAGGCCTCAGAACCCTATGTTCCACCTGACTATCCCACATGGTACCCCACGTGGTGAATGTCCCAGGACACCCACAAACCCAAGAAAAGAGAAGTACAGGATATGCAGTGCTGTGATGGTGGGGAAACCCCATGTTTCCAGTCCCACTTAGAATAAAGCTGGGAACCTCACTGTGGCCCACACAGTGCTCCATGAACTGGTCCCCCATCACCCAGACCTCACACACTCACTGACCTCTTGTGCTTCTACCTCAGGACTCTTGCATTTGCTGTTCCCTTGGATATTTCACCAGGATCTCTGCATTTGCTGTATCCACACGGCCCAATGCCTACACTATCTTCAGAAATAAACTAACAGAGAGAGGCCCGCCATGACTATCTGATATAAAAGAACACCCCCATCAGTCTCTATCACTTTATTTTGCTCAATTTTTCTTTGATATCATAGCCTGATATTATATATTATATGTTATTAAATAAGAATATAGGGTTCAGAAAATAAAGGATTTTTCTGTTTAATTTTGTTATTTCTGCAGTGTCTTAAAAGGTGCCTGATGTTCAGTGGAACATCATGCTTAATTAATAGTAACCCGAGGGAAGAGCTTTCCCCTCCCATCCATTACCCCAGGCCAGGTGTGGACTGAGCAAATGGGAGAGAATGCAGTGGTCTGAGGCAGCAGCAGATGGCGCTATAAAGACAGGATGTGTGAACCTAAAACTGCTCTAAAATTTTTTTATTAAAAAAACAAAAAGAAAGGCTGAGTACTAAATTTTGGACACAATCAAGGAGTCTGTAGGGACTGCTGGTTTTGTAAAAAGAGGGTGACACTTGCTATATGACTTAACCACCATCACCCTCTTCTGCCTCTCACCACTAAACTGCAGGAAATCCTAGTGTGAAAAGGTTAGTGCCAGTGACCAGGAAAGCTGAGCCACCCAATTTCCCACACTCACTTCAGAGGGGGAGGATGTCTCATAACGTCGTCAGCCTCTTGCCTGGATACTCCACGAGGAAACATCTAACACATTTGAAAGGGGTCATCTTAAAGAGGTCTTGTCCTAAGAACAAGCCATTGGGAATGTGGAGGGCACAGGACCTTAGAGTCCTTCTAATGACAAAGATGTTTCTATCTTGATTCAGTTTTTTAAACTTTTCTTTTTATGGCCAGTCCCCTTTGGGGATACAGTGAGGGAATGTGTGTTTGGGACTAGGCTATTTTCTTTTGTAAAATTCTTTTTTAATTTTTTACAAAAACAAAGTTTTTTTACATCGTTTTATAGTATCTTGAAATAACTGTGTGCTTTTTTTTCCAAATGAAGAATGACGCAGGTGTGTATTAGTCAGTGTTATCCAGAGAAACAGAACCAATAGGATGTGTATATGGAGAGAAAGTGATTTATTGTAAGGAACTGGCTCATGTGATTATGGAGAATGACAAGTCCAAATCTGCAGTGGGGGCTGGCAGGCTGGAGACCTAGGAGAGCCGATGATGCAGATGAAGTCTGAAGGTCATCTGCTGGAGAATCTCCTCTTTCTTGGGGGAAGCTGGACTTTTTATTCTATTCAGGCCCTCAACTGATTGGACAAGGCCCACCCACATTAGGGAGGCCAATCTGTTTTACTTAGTGTATTGATTTAAATGTTAAACTCATCCAAAAACACCCTGAGACACACATCCAGAATAATGTTCAACCAAATATTTGGGCTCCCCTTGGCCCAGCCAAGTTTACACATAAAATTAAGCATCACAAAGTGGGAGGAAGGGACACGCAGACTCATCTTTTGATTAAAAAAACTCACCTCGAGTGCATCACTTCTCTGCAAGCCTCTGGATGGTTTGCTCCAAAAAAGTAAATGTGTAAAGCAACAAAAATAAATACACAGGATCTTAAAAACAAGGAACTGAAAGAGAGTCAAATCCTTTTCACCAGTAAGACAAGGTAAGTGATATCTGGAGTGGAAAAATCAAGAAATAGCAATACAGGCACATTATTTGGCAATATGGAAGTAAATACCAAAAGAATGAGCAAATAGAGCTGAAATGACCTGCCTTTGCAAGGGTGACCAGTGATACAGATTCACCCAGGGCTCTCCCAATTTTAGCACCCATTCAAGCCCATGAGACTGGTAAAATATTTTAAAGGAATTTAAAATATCAAGTGATGTTACCAAATGTAAAATAGATAGCTAGTGGGAAGCAGCTGCATAGCACAGGGAGATCAGCTTGGTGCTTTGTGACCACCTAGAGGGGTGGGATAGGGAGGGTGGGAGGGATACTCAAGAGCGAGGAGATATGGAGATATATGTATACGTATAGCTGATTCACTTTGTTATACAGTAGCAACTAACACACCATTGTAAAGCAATTATACTCCAATAAAGATGTAAAAAATATATATATCAAGTGATGACTAGACCCCGAAGAAGCAGAAATTCTTATCTTGCTAGTGGAAGAGTAAATTGGCAGAGCCACACGAGAGTAGCTGGGCAATATCTGGAAGAATTAGAAATGTCCTTCCTTACGGCCAAAAAAAAACCCCCAAAAAACCCCAAAACCCCCGAACTCTTTTGCACATGTGCAGCAAAGTACAAAAATATATTCACAACATAGCACTATTCATAAGGGGAAAATAAAACCCTGGAAACATCCAAAAATGTCTAGAATGAGGAATAAATGAATAAATTATACAATAGAATATTACAGTGGATAAGATAAATGGCCTAGAGCCATATGTATCAATGTGTATGCATCTTAAAAAAATAAAATTGATAACAAATGCACTTTCAAAGTGAAACATAAGTTGGAATACCATTCATGTAAATTTTAAAGTAAACTTTTTATTGAAGTATGTGTAACAATATGTGTAACTATTAAACCATGCAAAATAATGCTTTGCAAACAAACAAGATTAGGCTAGAAGAAAACATACCAAATGCAGGGTAATGACTACTTATTACTCTGATAATGGGACTGGGGGGAAATGGGCTCAGAAAACCAAAAAGGGTGATTTCAACTTTATCTCCAGTGCTTTCATGTTAAAGAGAAAAAGACCTAACATAAAATGTCTAGATTGGTTTTTCTGTGTAATGGGTACAAAGGTGTTTATGATATTATTCTCTGTAACCCCCTGTAATTTTTAATGTCTCAAAATTTAAAAAATTGAATATGAAATATTTACTATGAGATCCCTCAAAAAGGTGAGACTATAAAAAGTTAGTAAGCTTTTTTGTTTGGACAAGCTTTCTCTCTGGAGAGGAAGGATGAGTTAATTTATCCCAAATCAAACAATGTTAAATAACTAGTCTTTAAGAGCTGAGAAAATAATATATTCTGATGCTGAGCACATTAGGATGGATTCCCCAGAAGCAATGCCTGAGTCAATGGTGAGTAGGTAAGTTATTTTGAGAAATGACTCCAGAGAGCAGAAGTGGAGGACTGTGGAGACTGACACAGGAAAGGAAGGAAAGACAACACGAGGGTGAATTCTCAAGCCACTCGTCGCGGTGGGCAACGGGGACCAGGTTCCACCACGACTTTCTGTGGAGCAGTGGGAAATGGCTCTGGGAACTGTCTCCATCAGCACCTGTTGCTCAGTGACCAAAGGCTGCCCCAAGAGACGACAGCACCCTCACATTCCATGGGTGCCAGGGAGGTGCCCACGATGTCCAAGAGGCCCTGGTCAGAAGCTAGAGATAAACCATGAGGTGGAGCAGAGTGCTGCCAGGTATTCCGTGCATGGAGCTTGTTGCTGCATGAGTTACTGGTGGAAATGCAGGTGGAGTGGATATGAGAGAGGCAGGCACGCTGAGTGCCTGATCCGGGGAGAGCATTCTCATTTGCCCAAGGTAATAACCAGCCTACACTCAAATAGTAAGGATGGAAGTCAGACATTGGAAAATGCTCCCAGGCTTAAAGGATATGAGCTCCAACAAGAATTAGTAAGGAAGGAAGGATGGCTGACTTCCCTGGAGACTTTATTGGAAAGGTACCAGAAGGATCTTTCCACAGTGATAGACCTGAATGGAAGAAGGAGGACGTCTGAGACACTTTCTTGACAAGCCAATAATTTTGAGACTTTAGTTCTAATTGTAGATTATCTTTTCCTTCCCTCCCTTCCCCTCTCTCCCTCTCTTCCCCTCTCTCCCTCTCTTCCTTCCTTCTTTCCTTCCTTTTCATCCCCACAAATCTCTTTAGTCCTTTTATACATAGTCATCTTTTCTAAGTTGTATTTTGAATCCTATTCAATTTAAACTCATATTTATAACAGAAAGTAGGTTGATATCTGGATATTCTTAATAAATAATTTGAGACAGGGAAGGCAGATATTTAATCTGATTCCTTCACCAAGTGGTGCTAAAAAAATTGAGTTTTCCTTATTTTCAGCACTGAAATGCTTTAATGTGAAATCCATTCCTTTTATAATTATAGACAATGTGATTTTGGTCCCTTTATTTACCAAAGTTAAATAAACATTTTAATATGTATGATGTAGTGTTTTTCTTTTAAAAATAAGTTTATTTTTTAGGCATTTAAAAAAGTTATACAAATTTACATTGTAAGTTTCTCCTCTCTTCTGTGCCCTCCCTTCACTGCCCCAAGTAAAATCTGTGTCTTTGGCTTTTCTTTCTTTCTCCCCACCAACATAATATAACATCATTAAAATATATGTTTTACTTGCGGTATAGTTAATGTACAATATTATATGTTACAGGTGTACAATACAGTGATTCACAATTTTTAAAGGTTATACTCCATTTACAGTTATTATAATATATTGGCTATATTCCCTGTGTTGTACAATATATCCTTATAGCTTATTTATTTTGTACATAATACTTTATACCTCTTAACTCCCTACCAGTATCTTGTCCCTCCCCCTTTCTTTTCCCTACTGGTAAACACTAGTTTGTTCTCTATATCTGTGAGTCTGTTTCTTTTGTATTGTATTCACTCATTTATTTTTTAGATTCCACATATAAGTGATATCATACAGTTTTTGTCTTCCTCTGTCTGATTTATTTCACTCAGCACCATGCCCTCCAAGTCCATCTGTGTTGCTGCAAATGGCAAAATTTCATTCTTTTTTTATGGCTGGGTAATATTCCATTGTATGTACATACCACATCTTCTTTATCCATTTGTCTGTTGATGGACACAGGTTACTTCCATATCTTCATTATTGTAAATAGTGCTGCTATGAACATTGGGGTGCATGTATCTTTTCGAGTTAGTGTTTTTGTTTTTTTTTGGATGAATAGCCAGAAGTGGAATTGCTGAGTCATATAGTAGTTCTATTTTTAGTTTTTTGAGAAACCTCCAAACTATTTTCCATAGAGGCGACACCAATTTACATTCTCACCAACAGTTTATGAGTGTTCCCTTTTCTCCACATCTTCGCTAACATTTGTTCTTTGTCTTCTTTTTGATGATAGCCATTCTGACAGGTGTGAGGCGATATCTCATTGTGGTTTTAATTTGCATTTCTCTGATGATTAATGATATTGAGCATCTTTTCATGTGCCTGTTGGTCATCTGTATGTCTTCTTTGGAAAAAATGTCTATTTAGGTCTTCTTCCCATTTTAAAAATTGGGTTGTTTGTTTTTTGATGTTGAGTTATATGAGCTGCTTACATATTTTTGATATTAACCCCTTCTTGGTCATATCATTTGAAAATATTTTCTCCCATTCAGTAGGTTGTCTTTTCATTTTGTCAGTAGTTTCCTTTGTTGTGCAAAAACTTTTAAGTTTGATTAGGTCCCATTTGTTTGTTTTTGCTTTTATTTCCTTTGCTTTAGGAGACTGAGTGAAAAAAATACTGCTACAATTTATGTCAAAGAGTGTTCGACCTATGTTTTTTTCCAGGAGTTTTATGGTTTCTGGTTTTACATTTAGGTCTTTAATCCATTTTGAGTTTATTTTTGTATATGAAGTTAAAGAACATCCTAATTTCATTATTTTATATGTAGCTGTCCAGTTTTCCCTGCACCACTCATTGAAGACACTGTCTTTCCTCCACTGTTTATTCTTGCCTCCTTTGTCATAGATTAATTGACCAAAGTGCATGGGTTTATTTTTGAGGTCTCTATTCTGTTCTGTGCTTTTGTGCCAGTACCATACTGTTTTGATATTGCAGCTTTGTAGTATAGTCTGCAGTCAGGGGGAATGATTCCTCCAGCTCTGTTCTTCTTTCTCAAGATTGTTTCGGGTATTTGGGGTCCTTTGCGTTTCCATACAAATTTTAAAATTATTAGTTTTAGTTCTGTGAAAAATGCCATTGATATTTTGAGAGGGATTGCATTGAATCTGTAGATTGCCTTGGGTAGTATGGTCATTTTAACAATAATAATTTCTTCCAATCCAAGAACACTGTATATCTTTCCATCTGTTTGTGTTGTCTTCAGTTTCTTTCATCAGTGTCTTATAGTTTTCATGTCTTTTACCTCCTTAGGTAGGTTTATTCTTTTTGATGTGATGGTAAGTGGGATTGTTTCCTTGATTCCTCTGTTAGTTTGTTGTTAGTATATAGAAATGCAACAGATTTCTGTATATTAATTTTGTATCCTACAACTTTACTGAATTCATTTATGAGCTCTAGTAATATTCTGGTGTCATCTTTAGGATTTTCTATGTATAGTAGCATGTCAACTGCAAACAGTGACAGTTTTATTTCTTCCTTTCCAATTTGGATTCCTTTTATTTCTTTTTCTTGTCTGATTGCTATGACTAGGACTTCTGATACTATGTTGAATAAAGTTGGGTTAGTGCTGGCTTACTGGCTGGCAGAGCTGGGTCCAGGAGTCTGCTTGCAGGGCCCAGGGGTCCTAGAGCTAGTGGATTTTTGGCAAGGGGGAGGGGGTGCTGTTCCTGACACAGTTGGGAATGGGGTCTGGGGTGTCCTGAAGCTTGTACTGGCCTGTTAGCAGGTGCGGCTGGGGCCCAGTCCCAGGACAGGGCTTAGCCTGCTGGTGGGCAGGCCAGGTCCTCAGGCTGTGGGACTGTGATTTTTCTTGGGTGTGGTGTCTTTCCCCTCATAAGTGAGGCTGGTCCTGAGACTAGAGCAGGATCCCTAGGGGTCAGGGCCAGAGGCCAGGAGATTGGGGCTGATACCTGCCCACTGGTGGGTGGAGATGGGTCCTGGGCCCTCTGGTGGGCAGGGCTATGTATAGAGGCAGCTGTGGACTCAGGGAGTCTTAAGGCAGCCTGTTTGCTGGTGGGTGGGGCTGTATCCCCACCCAGTTAGTTGTTTGGCTTTAGACATCTCAGCTCTGGTGCCTTCAGGCCAGAGTGGGAGTGGGTCCTGGGGCCAGTAAGCTAGATGGAGGATTCCAAATTGGGGCTTGCCAGCACCAGTGTCCATGTGGTAGAAGGAGCTCCCCAAATGGCTGTCACCAGTATCCATGTCCCCAGGGTGACCTCCAGTTGCCTCCTGCCTTTCACGGAGACTCTCCAAGATCAGCATGTAGGTCTGACCCAGGATCCTATCAAATTACTGCTTCTTTCCTGAGTACTGGAGCATGTGAAACTTTGTGTGCCCCCTTAAGAGTAAAGTCCCTCTGGGACTCCTGAAGGTAAGCCCCACTGGCCTTCAAAGTCAAACACTCTGGGGGGAGCTCATCTTCCCAGTGCAAGACCCCTGGGCTGGGAACCTGGACATGAGGCTCAGACCACTCAGTCCTTGGGGAGAACTTCTGCAATTATAATTATTCTCCGGTTTGTGGGTTGCCAACCCTGGCGTATGGGCCTTGACTATATCACATCTCTGCCTGTCCTACTTGTTTCATTGTGGTTCCTTTTTTATATCTTTAGTTGTAGAAGGTCTTTTCTGGTAGGTTTCAGTCTTTTTCTTAGATGTTTGTTCTGCAAATAATAGTGATTTTGGTGTGCCCACAAGAGGAGGTGAGCTCAGGGTCTATCTACTCTGCCATCTTCTCTCTGGTGTAGTTTTTAATCATACATGATTTCACAACATTTTCCACATACTAAACTGTCTCAACTTATCTAATTTAGGTACATTTGGGAACTTTCCATATAAAATGTCACACATGAATTTTATTTATGAATATGTATATATTGTCTAAATATCATCATAATCTACAGGGTTTGAAATGGTATGTGAGCGTAAGGACTGTGTTGATAGTCTATGGTCATAAACGTATACACATTCAAACTCATTAAAAAAAACATTCTGCATAGCAAAACAAACAACAATAAAATCCCCAAACAAAACTTACACACACACACACACAGACATCTGCTAACTTTCATACTCTATACTTAGGAATTGGCCAAGGCAGGAAAGGAGACACACACTTAAATCCCTTTGGCATCCACACAAGTAATCTAAATAGATTAAGCATTAATAGGTAGCTATGGAGACTGCAATGAGCTGCAGAGTGGACACTGCACCCAAAGAAACTTACCAATTTTATCTTTCCTTCTGCAGCGGGAAGAGGTGTCAGCATAAACAGTATGAGGACAGGCCACATATGTAAAATTGAATGTACTTGGGAGTGAGGTGATACATAGGAGGGAATTATGAAAAGTATAAAGAATTTTAAAGACAAATGCTACCACTATTACACAAAACCAGGTGACCACTTCATTTTAAGAGGCATCTGGTAGTCTCAGAAGCTTTAGATGTTTCATAATCTAGTCAACAACAAGTAGCAGATGAATAAAAAATATATTTGCATTATGTTCTTAGCTAAGACATAAAACTAAGATGTACTGATTATCTCCAGCAATGCTGGGAGGGACTGAGCTTTTCAAATCCATGACTTTGGCTTTTTGCTCTGACCAAAGGTCAACATCTTCTCCTACCCTTCTGACCCACTCTCCCAGGTACAATGTGTCCTCTCTCTCAGAGCAAACATCAGCAGATATAAAATCTGTCATTCTGGCTTCCATTTAATTTATTTTCAGAAAAGTCCAGACATGATTTTATCTGCAAAATGGAGAGGAGCGGAGAAAGCATCGTATGTCTTATATTATTCACAGAAAACAGACAGGTTTTACTTCGGGCTGTAATTCATTTGAGAACACAAAGAGAACTTTGACCTTAATCCATGTGGTGTGGTTTTAAAAAGAGGAGCATCATTTGCTTACTTTGAAGGTGTTTTTAACTTCAGGCTTGGTCAAACATGAAGTTTTGCTCCAGAGAAAAACTCATTTTGGAAGGCAGCATGGAATAGATTATAAGACATCTCTGGATCTCAATTCAGCCACTTACTACCTCTATAACCTTGAGTTAGTTACTTCTCCTCACTAAGCTTAAGTTTTTCATCAACATCTCTATTCAGTTATCTTAACATTGCCTATACTTCTACTGTACTAGTAGTCATTTCATTAATGTATGGTTTCTCAACTTCACCAGCCATTGGAATAGCCCAAAAAGCCTGGGTCCTATGCCCAGGTATGGAGAATTTGAAAGTTCCAAGGTAATTCTAATGGGTGGCCATGGTTGAGAGCCACTGTGTTAAAGTCTCTCAGTTTGAAACATCTGATGTGAATTCTATTTTCTGCTTGGATCCTGGATACAGTTATTAATTGCATCTTACATTTATTCCTGCTAAATACTCACTGAGACTCTGATAGGCTGTAGGGATAGATTAATTTTTAAAAATTTCCTGTTTTTAAGAATGTTAACTAATGTGTAGAAGATGCATTTAGAATTCAAATAGCATAGACCTTGGCTTAAAGGATGCACATTGTTATTTTAATTATATTTGTCATCATATATTGCTCTGAAAATATATTGTAGAAAATAAGACAAGTAAAGGAAATAAAAGGTATACAGATTGGGAAGGAAGAAATAAAACAGTCTCTGTTCACAGATGACATGATTGTCTACGTAGATAATCCCAAAGAAATGATATACAACAACAACAAACTCCTGGAACTGATAAGTGATAATAACAAGGTTGCAAGGTTGCAGGATACAGGATAATATATAAAGGTCAATAGCATTCATATATACCAACAGTAAACAATTGGAATTTGAAATTTAAAACACAGAACCATTAAAAAAAGAAAAGAATAGAAAGTGGTAAGTAGGTAAGATGACGAATATATTAATTAGCTTGATTTTGGTGATTATTTCATAATGTGTATGTATAATGTCGTATACATAATGTATAATGTCAAAACATCAAGTTGTATACCTTAAATATATACAATTTTTATTTGTCAGTTATACCTCAACAAAGCTGGAAAAAAAAACCTCACAATGCCATTAACATTAGCACCAAAGAAAATAGTTAGATATAAATCTAATAAAAGATATACAACATCTATGTGAGAAAAACTACAAATCTCTTATGAAAGAAATCAAAGAAGATCTAAATAAATGGGAAGATAATTCATGTTTATGGATAGGAGACTCAATATTGCTAAGATGTCAATTCTTCCCAATTTGATCTACAGACTGAATGCAATCCCAACAAAAATTCTAGCAAGCTACTTTGTGATTATCTACAAACTGATCCTACAGTCTGTAAGGAAAGGCAAAAAGGCCTAGAGTAGCCAAAACAATATTGAAGAAATAAAACAAAGTCAGAGGACTGAATTTACTCCAACTTCAAGTTTTACTACAAAAGTTACAGTAATCAAGTAATTCTTTTGGTATTGGCAAAAGAATAGACAAATAGGTCAGCAGAGCAGAATAGGGAGCTTAGAAATAGAACTACGCGCATATAGTCAACTGACCTTTGACAAAGAAGCAAAGGTTTTTCAGTGGAGAAAGGGAAAGTGTAGTCTTCTTAAGAAGTAGTACTAGAACAACTGGAGATCCACATGTAAAAAACAAATGAAAGAAAGAAAAGAAATCTAGCCAGTGACATTATAATGAAGTGCTGGAAAAACTGGACGTCCACATGCAAAAAAAAAAAAGAATCTAGACACAGATCTTACACCCTTCACAAAAACTAAAACTGGACCTATATGTAAAACACAAAACTTTAAAACTTGTAAAAGATACGTAGGAGAAAATCTAGGTGGCTGTGGACTGGCAATGAGTTTTGAAGACAACACCAAAGGCATGATCCATGAAGGAAAAAGTTGGTAACTGGGGCTTCATTAGGGGAAAAGCAACATCTGTGAAAGACATTGTTAAGAGAACATGGAGGTAAAAAGGAATGAAATTGATTATCTGTAGTGAGGTGGATGGATCTAGAGTCTGTCATACAGAGTGAAGTAAGTCGGAAAGAGAAAAAAAAAATACCGTATGCTAATGCACATACATGGAATCTAAAAAAATGGCACTGATGAACCTAGTGGTGGACTTGAGGACATGGGGAGGGAAAGGGAAGCTGGGATGAAGGGAGAGAGTAGCACTGACATATATACACTACCAAATGTAAAATGGATGGCTAGTGGGAAGCAGCTGCATAGCACAGAGCGATCAGCTCGGTGCTTTGTGACCACCTAGAGGGGTGGGAGGGAGGCTCAAGAGGGAGGGGATATGGGGATATATGTATACATATAGCTGACTCACTTTGTTGTACAGCAGATACTAACACAACATTGTAAAGCAATTATACTCCAATAAAGATAGTAAGAAAAGAAGAGAGAATATTGAGGAAACTTAAATGCATATTGCTAAGTGAAAGAAGCCAATCTGAATTATACATCATACATAATATATGATTGCAACTATGTGACATTCTGGAAAAGACAAAACTATAGAAACTGTGAGAAGATTAGTTGTTGCAAAGGGTTGGGGATGGGGGAGGGGAGGATCAATAGGTGGAGCACAGGATTTTTAAGGCATTAAAATTTTTCTGTGATACTAAACTGGTAGATACATGACATTACGCATTTGGCAAAACCCAAAGAACTGTACAACACAAAGAGTGAACCTTAATGTAAACTATGGACTTTAGCTAATAATAATGTATCAATATTGGTTCACCAGTTGTAACAAATGTACCACAACAATGCAAGAGGTTAATAATAGGAAAACTGACGGCCAAGGGTGGAGGGAGTATGTATGAACTCTCTGTACTTTCTGCTTATCTTTTTCTGTAAACCTAAAACTTCCCTAAAAAATAATGTCTATTAATTTAAAAAAATACGCTACAGAAATATCACAGGCCCCACTTAATGAAATTATTTCTCATCAGAATCTAAAATTCTGGAAAAAAATTTATTAATAATAAAATCTGATTGATTAGAAATAGTAGAATGTCCAAATGAAGGTGGGGTGGGGGAGCATTGGTGGTCATTTGTGTCTCTGGAGTAGGAAGCCATTATGCGCTACAGTGGGGAGAACATTCAGAGGCACGGCTTTACTATGTTTGGCTGTATCTTGTCTTTCCCACTAATAACAGACATCCAGTCCAGATGCATTAGTGGAAATGTTGCCCTGCATTTATTTTTTTAAATTTATTACTTATTTATTTATTTGGCTGCATCGTGTCTTAGTTGCAGCATGTGGGATCTTTCCTTGTGGCGCATGGGCTTCTCTAGTTATGGTGCGTGAGCTTCTCTAGTTGCGGTGAGTGGGCTTCTCTCTAGTTGTGGCATGCAGGCTCCAGAGCAAGTGGGCTCAGTGGTTGCAGTGCCTGGGCTCAGTAGTTTTGGTGCGCGGGCTTAGTTGCCACGTGGCATGTGGGATCTTAGTTCCCCGATCAGGGATTGAACCCATGTCCCCTGCATTGGAAGGCAGATTCTTAACCACTGGACCAAAAGGGAAGTCCCTGCCCTGCATGTAGATTTTGGAGTTACTGTTAAGACTAATTCTTGCAGACTTGAAGTTGGATAAAAAATAGGTAAAGATAAAATTTTGGGGGGGGCGGGTCTCATGAAAGTCTCCCCACATAGACTTTATTTTCCCCTGCTGCAAACAAGGGCAAGTGAATGGATGATTTGGAAGGTTCCTCTCAATTCAAATGATAGGAATCTTTGATGTTTGGGACAGTAGGAAAAATGATTAAAAATATGTTTAGGAGATAATGAGTCTTGGAGTCATCACTCAGGAATGGAATATAAAATTTCTCAACTGATCCCTTAAAGTCAGGGGCAGGCAAACTTGTTCTATAAGAGGTTAGACTGTAGCTGCTTTTGACTTCGTGGGCCATGAAGTCTGTCACAACTATTCAACTCTGCTGTTATCGTAGAAAGAAGTCACAGACCCCTACCATTTGCTAAGAAGAGAGAAGAAGCTTGATATTCATTGGTCGGCAGGAGATGGATGAATTACTCTTAACTAGGGAGATCCCAGACTTTCTCAAGAGCTGTGGGCTGACATGTAAATTAGCTCAAGCCCTTTCTTTAGATATAAATATAAGCTTATCAGTTGAGATTTGTTAAAATATAACAGAAAGGTGGTACCTTAGAAAATAATTTTTTAATTCTTGGAGCTAAAATGAAGCAGAAATCCACAGTTATTTTGGTGAGGTTAAAATGAACACCTAACCTCACCTGAATGACCCATAGGGACAATTTCCTATGTGGTACCAGATTCATTAGGTTAATCACTAAACTCCCATCCCACACTCCTTTTTGCTTTAATTTTGTGTTTTTAGCTTAAATGTCTCCCTCTGAGGAGACCAATATGGCATTGGGGAGATTAAAACTGCAATGATAAATGCTTGGGACTTAAGACTTGTTCTCAGAAGAGAAATGGGCTCAATCCAACTTGCCCAGGAAGGATACAAATTTCATCATCTCTTTTAACACCTGCTCTTGTGTGCAATATATAAAGAAAGCTGTGCCTAACATAGCATGGTTGTTCGTCCATTCCCTGCCTCCTCCCAAGGGACATTAAAAGATGTTAGAAAATACAAAAGGGGGGGGAGGCGGACACAAAACTTGGCTCCAAGCCAGGACAGAGAAGCTAACACAGAGAGGGAGAAAATCTGCAAACAAGCTAAAGTACATCAACACCCACCACACCATCTTTAAGCCAAGTACAGAGATACAGCAGTGTGCTAAAAACATTATGATAACATTAATAAGTAATCAGAAAATTATGGAAAAGATATTTCCTCTGCTTGGAATATGGGACCACGAAAAACCAAGGTGAAATTTGGGATTGTATAAGTGCCTGGGGGCACTCATGAGTCACAGCAGATGGTTCTTGGTCCTGTAGTTAATTGCTGTGCATGAATATGAGTGTTTTGTCCTTTAAAATTTTAAATTCTGTCTTGTAACCACCATATGGTCCCCTGTCATCTGCATAGTTTTCTGTCACTTAAGCAGTGACTTATTTATTATACTCCAAAAAATATTTGTAGAGTGAATAATGAATTGATACGAGTAAAAATATTCATTAGAAACCTGTTTCTGAAAGTGATTGCTGAGTGTCTTCGAGCATCACCTCATGTCCCTGGAACTTAAAACTCACAAAAAAAAATATTTGCCATGGAGCAAAGCATGGAGCAGAGCTACTCTTATTTTCAACATCAGCTTTATGGTGCTACTCTGTGTTAACTAATTTTTCCTAATTTTGCACACATTGAAGAGAAGCTTAGCATAATTATTAAAATGTACATGATCTCCTCACCTCCAGCACTGTTACCATGGGCGAACATTTGATTATCGTTCAGCTTATTCACCTCAGCTCACGGAGGGGTGTGGTGGCTTAGTTCCAGAAAAGTATCCCTGTGCTTATCATTCCATAATTGCAGGTCTACACCCTGGCCTTGTTTTTGTATTATGTTTCTTTCTCATTGGGATGGGTTTGTGACGATCAGAGGTCTTTTTTTTTTTTAATTTTTAAATTTTATTTATTTTTTTATACAGCAGGTTCTTATTAGTTATCCATTTTATACATATTAGTGTATATATGTCAAACCCAACCTCGCAATTCATCACACCACCACCCCTACCCCTCCACTTTCTGTCCTTGTCCATAAGATTTTTTTTAATTTTAAAATTTTATTTATTTTTTTATACACCAGGTTCTTCTTAGTCATCCATTTTATACACAACAGTGTATACATGTCAATCCCAACCTCCCAATTCATCACACCACCACCCCAACCCGCCGCCACTTTCCCCACTTGGGGTCCATACGTTTGTTCTCTGCATCTGTGTCTTTATTTCTGCCCTGCAAACTGGTTCAACTGTACCATTTTTCTAGGTTCCACATATATGCATTAACATAAGATATTTGATTTTCTCTTTCTGACTTACTTCACTCTGTATGACAGTCTCTAGATCCATCCACGTCTCTACAAATGACCCAATTTTGTTCTTTATTATGGCTGAGTAATATTCCATTGTATATATGGACCACATCTTCTTTATCCATTCATCTGTCGATGGGCATTTAGGTTGCTTCCATGACCTGGCTATTGTAAATAGTGCTGCAATGAACATTGGGGTGCATGTGTCTTTTTGAATTATGGTTTCTTCTGGATATATGCCCAGTAGTGGGATTGCTGAGTCATATGGTAATTCTAGTTTTAGTTTTTTAAGGAACCTCCATACTGTTCTCCATAGTGGCTGTATCAATTTACATTCCCACCAACAGTGCAAGAAGGTTCCCTTTTCTCCACACCCTCTCCAGCATTTGTTGCTTGTAGATTTTCTGATGATACCCATTCTAACTGGTGTGAGGTGATACCTCACTGTAGTTTTGATTTGCATTTCTCTAGTACTTAGTGATGTTGAGCAGCTTTTCATGTGCTTCTTGGCCATTTGTATGTCTTCTTTGGAGAAATGTCTGTTTAGGTCTTCTGCCCATTTTTTGATTGGGTAGTTTGTTTTTTTAATATTGAGCTGCATGAGCGGTTTATATATTTTGGAGATTAATCCTTTCTCCGTTGATTCATTTGCAAATATTTTCTCCCATTCTGAGGGTTGTCTTTTCATCTTGTTTGTAGATTCCTTTGCTTTGCAAAAGCTTTTAAGTTTCATTAGGTCCCATTTATTTATTTTTGTTTTAACTTCCATTACTCTAGGAAGTGGATCAGAAAATATCTTGCTGTGATATGTGTCAAGGAGTGTTCTTCCCATGTTTTCCTCTAAGTGTTTTATAGTGTCCGGTCTTACATTTAGGTCTCTAATCCATTTTGAGTTTATTTCTGTGTATGGTATTACAGAGTGTTCTAATTTCATTCTTTTACATGTAGCTGTCCAGTTTCCCAGCACCACTTATTGAGGAGACTGTCTTTTCTCCATTGTATATCCTTGTCTCCTTTGTCATACATTAGTTGACTACAGGTGCGTGGGTTTATCTCTGGGCTTTCTATCCTGTTCCATTGATCTCTATTTCTGTTTTTGTGAAAGAACCATACTGTCTTGATTACTGTAGCTTTGTAGTATAGTCTGAAATCAGGAAGTCTGATTCCTCCAGCTCCTTTTTTTTCCCTCAAGTATAGTCATTTTCACAATATTAATTCTTCCAATCCAAGAACATGGTGTATCTCTCCATCTGTTTGTATCATCTTTGATTTCTTTCATCAGTGTCTTATAGTTTTCTGCATACAGGTCTTTTGTCTCCCTAGGTAGGTTTACTCCTAGGTATTTTATTCTTTTGTAGCAATGGTAAATGGCAGTGTCTCCTTAATTTCTCTTTCAGATTTTTCATCATTAGTGTATAGGAATGTAAGAGATTTCCGTGCATTAATTTTGTATCCTGCAACTTTACCAAATTCATTGATTAGGTCTAGTAGTTTTCTGGTAGCATCTTTAGGATTCTCCATGTATATTATCATGTCATCTGCAAACAGTGAAAGTTTTACTTCTTCTTTTCCAATTTGTATTCCTTTTATATCTTTTTCTTCTCTGATTGCCATGGCTAGGACTTCCAAAACTATGTTGAATAATAGCGGCGAGAGTGGACATCTTTGTCTCGTTCCTGATCTTAGAGGAACTGCTTTCATTTTTTCACCATTGAGAATGATGTTTGCTGTGGGTTTGTCATATATGGCCTTCATTATGTTGAGGTAGGTTCCCTCTATGCCCACTTTCTGGAGAGTTTTTTTCATAAATGGGTGCTGAATTTTGTCAAAAGCTTTTTCTGCATCTATTGAGATGATCATATGGTTTTTATTCTTCAATTTGTTAATATGGTGTATCACGTTGATTGATTTGCGTATATTGAAGAATCCTTGCATCCCTGGGATAAATCCCACTTGATCGTGGTGTATGATCCTTTTAATGTGTTGTTGGATTTTGTTTGCTAGTATTTTGTTGAGGATTTTTGCATCTATATTCATCAGTGATATTGGTCTGTAATTTTCTTTTTTTGCAGTATCTTTGTCTGGTTTTGGTATCAGGGTGATGGTGGCCTCATAGAATGAGTTTGGGAGTGTTCATTCCTCTGTGATTTTTTGGAAAAGTTTGAGAAGGATGGGTGTTAGCTCTTCTCTAAATGTTTGATAGCATTCACCTGTGAAGCCATCTGGTCCTGGACTTGTGTTTGCTGGAAGATTTTTAATTACAGTTTCAATTTCATCACTTGTGATTGGTCTGTTCATATTTTCTATTGCTTCCTGTTTCAGTCTTGGAAGGTTATACCTTTCTAAGAATTTGTCCATTTCTTCCAGGCTGTCCATTTTATTGGCATAGAGTTGCTTGTAGTAGTCTCTTAGGATGCTTTGTATTTCTGTGGTGTCTGCTGTAACTTCTCCTTTTTCATTTCTAATTTTATTGATTTGAGTCCTCTCCCTCTTTTTCTTGATGATTCTGGCTAATGGTTTATCAATTTTGTTTATCTTCTCAAAGAACCAGCTTTTAGTTTTATTGATCTTTTCTATTGTTTTCTTTGTTTCTATTTCATTTATTTCTGCTCTGATGTTTATGATTTCTTTCCTTCTACTAACTTTGGGTTTTGTTTGTTCTTCCTTCTCTAGTTCCTTTAGGTATAAGGTTAGATGGTTTATTTGAGATTTTTCTTGTTTTATGAGGTAGGCTTGTATAGCTATAAACTTCACTCTTAGAACTGCTCTTGTTGCATCCCATAGGTTTTGGATCATAGTGTTTTTGTTGTCAAGGTATTTTTTGATTTCCTCTTTGATTTCTTCAGTGATATCTTGGTTATTTTGTAATGTATTGTTTAGCCTCCATGTGTTTGTGTTTTTTACTATTTTTTCCCCTGTAATTGATTTCTAATCTCATAGCATTGTGGTCAGAAAGGATGCTTCATATGATTTCAATTTTCTTAAATTTACTGAGGCTTGATTTGTGACCCAAGATGTGATCTGTCCTGGAGAATGTTCTGTGTGCACTTGAGAAGAAAGTGTAATCTGCTGTTTTTGGATCAAATGTCCTATAAATATCAACTAAATCTATCTGGTCTATTGTGTCATTTAAAGCTTGTGTTTCTTTATTAATTTTCTGTTTGGATTATCTGTCCATTGGTGTAAGTGAGGTGTTAACATCCCCCACTATTATTGTGTTACGGTCAATTTCCACTTTTATAGCTGTCAGCAGTTGCCTTATATATTGAGATGCTCCTATGGTGGGTGCATATATATTTATAATTGTTATATCTTCTTCTTGGATTGATCCCTTGACCATTATGTAGTGTCCTTTCTTGTCTCTTTTCACATTCTTTATTTTAAAGTCTATTTTATCTGATATGAGTATTGCTACTCCGGATCTCTTTTGATTTCCATTTGCATGGAATATCTTTTTCCATCCCTTCACTTTCAGTCTGTATGTGTGCCTAGGTCTGAAGTGGGTCTCTTGTAGACAGCATATATATGGGTCCTGTTTTTGCATCCATTCAGCGAGCTTGTGTCTTTCGGTTGGAGCACTTAATCCATTCACGTTTAAGGTAAGTATCAATATGTATGTTCCTATTACCGTTTTCTTAATTGTTATGGGTTTGTTTTTGTAGGTCCTTTTCTTCTCTTGTGTTTCCCACTTAGAGAATTTCCTTTAGTATTTGTTGTAAAGCTGGTTTGGTGGTGCTGATTTCTCTTAGCTTTTGATTGTTTGTAAATCTTTTCATTTCTCTGTCAAATCTGAATGAGATCCTCGCTGGGTAGAGTAATCTTGGTTGTAGGTTCTTCCCTTTCATCACTTAAATATGTTATGCCACTCCCTTCTGGCTTGTAGAGTTTCTGCTAAGAAATCAGCTGTTAACCTTATGGGAGTTTCCTTGGATGTTATTTGTCATTTTTCCCTTGTTGCTTTTAATAATTTTTCTTTATCTTTAATTTTTGCCAATTTGATTACTATGTGTCTCAGTGTGTTTCTCCTTGTGTTTATCCTGCCTGGGACTCTCTGTACTTCCTCGACTTGGGTGGTTATTTCCTTTCCCTTGTTATGGAAGTTTTCGACTATAATCTCTTCAAATATTTTCTCAGGTCCTTTCTCTCTCTCTTCTCTTTCTGGGACCCCTATAATGCGATGGTTGTTGCGTTTAATGTTGTCCCAGAGGTCTCTTAGGCTGTCTTCATTTCTTTTCATTCTTTTTTCTTTATTCTGTTCCATGGCAGTGAAATCCACCATTCTGTCTTCCAGGTCACTTATCCGTTCTTCTGCCTCAGTTATTCTGCTATTGATTCCTTCTAGTGTAGTTTTCATTTCAGTTATTGTATTGTTCATTTCTGTTTGTTTGTTCTTTAATTCTTCTAGATCTTTGTTAACCATTTCTTGCATCTTCTCAATCTTTGCCTCCATTCTTATGCCGAGGTCCTGGATCATCTTCACTATCATTATTCTGAATTCTTTTTCTTGAACGTTTCCTATTTCCACTTCATTTAGTTTTTTTGGGGTTTTATCTTGTTCCTTCATCTGGTACATAGCCGTCTGCGTCTATCTTTCTGTGAATGTGGTTTTTGTTCCACAGGCTGCAGGATTGTAGTTCTTCTTGTTTCTGCTGTCTGCCCTCTGGTGGATGAGTCTAACTAAGAGGCTTGTGCAAGTTTCCTGATGGGAGGGACTGGTGGTGGGTAGAGATAGGTGTTTCTCTGGTGGGCAGAGCTCAGTAAAACTTTAATCTGCTTGTCTGCTGATGGGTGGGGCTGGGTTCCCTCCCTATTCGTTGTTTGGCCTGAGGCGACCCAACAGTGGAGCCTACCCGGCTCTTTGATGGGGCTAACGGTGGACTCTGGGAGGGCTCACGCCAAGGAATACTTCCCAGACCTTCTGCTGCCAGTGTCCTTGTCCTCATGGTGAGCCACAGCCAACCCCCGCCTCTGCAGGAGACCCTACAATACTAGCAGGTAGGTCTGGTTCATTCTCCTATGGGGTCACTGCTCCTTCCCCTGAGTTCTGATGCACACACTACTTTGTGTGTCCCCTCTAAGAGTGGAGTCTCTGTTTCTCCCAGTCCTGTCAAAGTCCTGCAATCAAATCTCACTAGTCTTCAAAGTCTGATTCTCTAGGAATTCCTCCTCCTGTTGCCAGACCCCCAGGTTGGGAAGCCTGATGTGCGGCTCAGAACTTTCACTCCAGTGGGTCGGCTTCTGTGTTATAAGTGTTCTCCAGTTTGTGAGTCACCCACCCAACAGTTATGGGATTTGACTTTATTGTGATTGCACCCCTCCTACCATCTCATTGTGGCTTCTCGTTTGTATTTGGACGTTGGGTATCTTTTTTAGTGAGTTCCAGTGTCTTCCTGTCGATGAGTGTTCAGCAGTTAGTTGTGATTCCTGTGCTCTCACAAGAGGGAGTCAGAGGTCTTTCTTTCTAAGACCCACAGCAAGGCTGTGGCTGTCCCCATGGGTCACCACATTGCAATTTGTAAAGTGATCCCTGGGTCACCTGAAGAAGCAAATACAATCTGACCTTGTTTTGACAAGATGTGACATAGTTGTTCACAAAAGTGACCCAGGCAATTCCTTTGCTTCTTTGTTGAGTACAGGGGCAACCACAGCTCATTTTCCTCTGGGAAGTTCTTCCCTAGGACTGTTTTGTCTCCCTGTGGTAATGTAAACTGAATTTGGCTATAGCCTCATTCTGTGTTGCATTTACTGCATAATTGAGTTTCTCCATTTTCCTTTGAGGAAAAGGGTAAGGAAGATGGAAGAACAGAGGAAGGAGAAGAAAGCACACAAGTGCTGTATCTTTCTCAACTTGGACATGAAAAAGGTCCTTCCAAGGACACAGCTAGTTTTAACTCATGCCACTACCATGTGGCTGGCACAATGAACCTCTTACATTGGCTAGGTCAAGACCATGGCACTTCTGGAGAAGAGAATAAATAACACTTTGAAAATATTATCTAGAAAATAATATTTAGAACTTGCAGGAAAAGATGTTTGGGTCAGCCCTGCCAATAGCCAATGACAAGAACATGAGAAACACAAACACAACTGATCATCAGGCAGCCAATGAGGAGGAAGGTTAATTGATAGCCACAGAAAGAAACAGAACAGCTGGCTTGGTTTGGAGAAGCTTCTGGGCCTGGTTTGGAGAAGTTTCTAATCTTAGAACACTCCACGAATTAAGGGAGAAGTGGGTGAAAAAATCCTGAGGATTCTTACAAATGCCCATCTTCCTATCACCTGCTACCAAGAAAAGGAGGTAAGTGGGGAAAAGGTACAAAGAAGCCCCTCAGGCTGGCTGCAGTGGCAGGGTGGACTGGGACAGCCAGGGCCTCCATGCTCACCGTTTGTGTTTCTTCAAGCTGGGAGGAAAGAAGGGAAAAGGCAAAATTATTATACTTGCAAAGAGCTAATAATCCTCATGAATAAATAAACACCCAGGGGAAGGAGAAAAAAAGGAAAAAAATACCATCCACTCCCCGAAGAAGGAGAGATGGAGGAGGATGAAGAGACTCTAGGAGTGATGTTTCAGGCTCAGCCCAGGAGGGAGAGATGCACAGGAGCCAACAAAGACACAGGTGGAGGCTCCCCAGGTGGTGAAAGGCAGCCATGCCCCAAACCCAAGGATCAGTCCACAGCGGTCAATGGCTCTGGCAGACAGTTTAGCCAAATTGCAGAAGCAGTAGGAGCCAGAGGAGTCTCAGCCAGCTGAGATGCCCTATCCTGAAGTGGCCACTCCCCAGGAAGGCAGAGGACACAGGTGTGGCCACGATCTGTCCTAGAGCCCATTGGGAGTGGGTGCAGGCAGCTTTTGCATGGGGGACACTGGAACACATTTCAGAGATTAGAGCTGCCTCAGGGAAGCAAGACTTTAAGATGGCAAAGTAAAGATTTCACAGAACGCTCTTTTCTCTTAAACCTTAAGAAACAACAAGGAAATTAAGAACAGAAATGGAAATTCCAGCTTAGATAACATAAGAGAACACCTGTAATGCCAACCCTCAGTATACTTGAAGTGGGGCAGCTGAAGGCAGTGGGAAATCAGAAACCTTGAAAACAGGGTGTGAGCATGCCTCACATGCAGCTGGGATAGCAAGAAAGAAATGGGTCAAAAAAGCTGGTGCTCCCGGCTGTGTGTCAATCGGCAACGTGTGTCGAGTTTTACAGAAAAATTTGATGAGAAAACCTTAGAGGAAAAGCTCTTTGAGAATTCAAGTACTGTGATGGCTACTATGATCAACAGCAGAAATGAAGAAGAGCGGGTTGCCATGGGAGCACAAGGAACAGAGAGCAAGGTGGGGGGAGGGGGAGGCTGGGCTCATGTACTGTTTAATTCCAGTCTTCCATGTTTGCAAGATCTCCTAGGTTAGTGGCTTTCAACTTATTTTGTTCTGGAACATGAGTAAGAAATACATTTTCTATTACACACACACGTTTGTATTTGTAGAAAACTTTTCATTTTAAAATACATACTTTTACTACATATGATGCATTCTGATGTTTATATATAATTCTATTCTATTTTTTTAAATGCAGCTGTGGTGATAAGACCTCAAGATGATCCTCAATGGTCTCCACCTCCTAGTGTTCCCACCTTTGTGTAGTCTGATTATTAGTATTAAAATTTGCTAGAAAGGGGAAAAGGTAGAAAAATGCACAAAGAAAATGCCTTGAGTGAACAAAGAAACAAGATTGGCTTGGGGTTCTTATATTTAGTTTTGGGGCCCAGGTGCAAGTTCCTGCATGTGGGCAGGGGCTTGTGTGGTTTGAATAACCCCCTTTTGGCCACACACAAGGGAAGGGAAAGGGGTGGGGCTTAAATGCTATCAGCAGTCAGATATCAAAGATGGGATCAAACTCTATTATATCTCTAAGGCCAAGAATTTGATTTTTCCTCAAACCTCAAAATGATCTCTCATCAGACAAGTAAGTGGATGACATGATTGGGAAGTTTAAAAAACCATATTCAAAAACTTCCATAAAGTGTGGATACATTTCCAGAACAAAGAGTAGCCAAAGTGTAATTGTTAGGAGCTCAGTCATCATTATCTCATATCAAAACAGTCAGCCTTCCTGCCTCAGTGAGCTTGTCACCTGGGATCAGATGAAGCTCAATATAGTATGTAGTAAAAAAATAAGAAATCTCTTTGAATTTATGGGTCTAAGTGCAATAAGAACATTCTGAATTGTCTGACAAAGCCAACAAGTTCTTACTGATATTATTACAATTTATCTCTGAGGGTTGTTATTTTATAATTTATAAAATAAAGGGGAGGGGCTTCCCTGGTGGCACAGTGGTTAAGAATCCACCTGCCAATGTAGGGAACATGGGTTTGAGCCCTGGTCCGGGAAGATTCCACGGGCCGTGGAGCAACTAAGCCCGTGCGCCACAACTACTGAGCCTGCGCTCTAGAGCCCACAGGCCACAACTACTAAGCCTGCGTGCCACAACTCCTGAAGCCCGCGTGCCTAGAGCCCATGCTCCACAACAAGAGAAGCTACGGCAGTGAGAAGCCCGCGCACCATAACAAAGAGTATCCCCCACTCGCCACAACTAGAGAAAGCCCGTGTGCAGCAACGAAGACCCAATGCAGCCATAAGTAAATAAATAAATAAATTTATAAAAAATTAAAAAAAATAAAGGGGAGGAAAACAGTAACCAGGCAGCCAGCTCACTGCCTTTGGAGAGCCAGGTCTAGACCCATCGTCTGTTGACACCAAAGAATAATCATTACCAATTTCAAATGTCTTATTTCAGACTTTTGTTATGTGTATGCAGAATAAAGATGTTTCTGTCCCTTTCTCCCCTTGATAATTGCAAAGAAGAGAATAAGAGAGAATGAAAAACACAAAAATTATTTAATGAAACCAAGAGATATCTTCTGCCCAAATCACCACACATGAAAAAAGGACTGAAAATTGCTTTAGCAGAATGTGTAGAGTGACACTTAAATGCCTACTGAAGACTGCTTCATCCTGCAAAACTTGGAAATGCTCAGGAATTGAAGACATGTGTACCCTGAAGGCACCAGTAAGAAGTGGATAACCAAACAACAGGAAAGAATGAAAGTCTATGTAAAAAACTGCCAGGATCCCTGGACCTCCATTCACACCTGAAGGAGGCCACACAACTTCCCTTTTGTGGTAGATTGTTTTCCAAAAGGCTATAATTATTTCCCAAGCCTGAGTTGGCTTTGAGACTTGCTTTAACTGATAGTATGTGGTAGAAATGTCATGGTGCCAACTCTGATCTCAGGACTTGAGGCCCTCTTTAGCATCCACTCACTCTTTGAGAACCCCACTGGGCTGCCATGTAAACAAACCTGGGATAGTCCCTTGGATGAGGGAGACAGAGGGCCCCTCCCTGCCCAACCTTGAGAATAAGATAGCCTAACCCACCAGTAACTGACCATAGGTTTTTGAAAGAGCTGGATAAACCACCCAGCAGAACCTATCCTAGATTGCTGACCCACAGGATCTTAAGCTAAATAAATGGTTGCATTTCTTTAAAACACTCCATTTAGGGGCAGTATTCTTTTTTAATGCAGCAAAATTTAACACATTCACCTTCATGGAAAACTGGAAGATTCTTCTCTGAAGAAATGGAACCAGAAAGCTTCCTGAGTCAGGGTCACCAGTTAAAGCAGAAGGTAGGGGTGAGGTTTGGACTTGAAAACAGGGAGATTGATGATGAGAGGTACACACCTCTATCTAGTTCTCTGGCATTTATCACCCAGGAAGATTA
Organism: Eschrichtius robustus; assembly: GCF_028021215.1. Taxonomy (NCBI): domain Eukaryota; kingdom Metazoa; phylum Chordata; class Mammalia; order Artiodactyla; family Eschrichtiidae; genus Eschrichtius; species Eschrichtius robustus. The sequence continues at coordinate 101,287,498 of NC_090833.1, read as the reverse complement.
GAGCAGCCTTCCTGGAGAAACCCAGGGAACTCAGAGGGCCCTAAAATGAGGACCTCATCAACTCGCTCCCTGTGGGGTACTGCATTATCAGACCTGAGGTAATCTTTCAGTTATAGCAAGAAAAATCATAGATTTTAGAAAATCCAGCTTTCTCCCTAGTCATGTCACCTCTTCACCACTCCCATTGCAGGAATGTCAAGCAACTTTTAGGTGTATGACTCACAAATATTAAAGATCAGTCAAATGTAGGAGAGGAAAAGTTTTTTTCCTCTACCCTCTTAGGTTCAGTGATTGTGGCTCAAAAATCAAACTGATAAAAGACATCAACAAGAGGAAAAAAAAAACCAGTTTATTTACACATGCCGTGTGCATACACATAGGAAAATTCGGTGATGAGTAACTCAAAGGGGTAGTTAGAACTGAGGGCTTATATGCTCTCTTAACAAAGGGTGATAAATTTATGGAGAAGTGCTAAGATTAAGGAAAAGGGATATGGGCTTCTAAGGGTGGTAAAATGTGAGAAGGTAAATATACGAAGAAATTAATGAAATTAGGGAATATTTTAGTAAGTTGTGTTTGTGCAGGCCCAACTTGGTGTCAACTTTCTGTCTCCAGTGATAATGGTGGTTTGGTTGTGATAATGGTCCTCTCCTGGTATGGGAGAAGAGATGGGGAACATCTTCAAAAGAAAAATTTATATCCTTCCTTTCAGCAGAAGGAGAGGATAGAGGGCTTTTCATGAATCTGCTCCTTCTCAATTGTCTTCTGCTGAAAATAATTCTTATGCCAAAGGGCATATTTTGGGATGGCATATTCTGATCCCCTTCACAAGGATAACAAGATATTTGAAAAGAGCCTATAACATAAAAAGCAAAAAAGAAAACCATTATGCAGAAAAGAGAAAGGAACACATCAGCAATGTGGACAGTAAAAGACAACTTCAGAAAAACCTGCAATTAATATGTTTAGGGATATAAGAGACAACATTTAATCTATAAAACAGGAACATGATGCTGTGAAAAGAAAACTTAAAGAGTAAGAAAATGCTAAGAAATTAAATATGATAGTGAAAATTAAAATTTCAGAAGAAGCATTGGATAATAGTGTCAAATCAGTCATTGAGAAAGTAAAATAAATAAAATAAATAAAAACTGATGGATTCATGTAAAGAAAATAAAATGAGTGCATCAATCTGGGTTTGACTGATGGGTATTTGCCTAATGGGTATTTGAGAAAATGAGACTAGAGAAGGCAGTAGGAGAAACTTACCAAAGAATCATACACGCGAATTTCCCCAGAAGGGAAGGAATTGACTTTTCAAACTAAGAGAGCCACCAAGTCCTTCCATCAAGTGAAAAAACCCAAGGCATGACTCATAAACATGGATGATAAGGAAGATTACAAAACATTCTAGAGAGATTACTGCACAAAAGAGTGGGTGATAAAATATTATCGGACATCTCAACATTATTAAAAATAGAAGAAAATGTGGGGTATGCCCTCAAAACACTGAAGAAAAATTATGTTCAACGTATATATATATATATATTTTTAATTTATTTATGTATCTTATTTACTTATTTTTGGCTGCGTTGGGTCTTCCTTGCTGTGTGCGTGCTTTCTCTAGTTGCGCTGAACGGGGGCTACTCTTTGTTGCGGTGCATGGGCTTCTCATTGCAGTGGCTTCTCTTGTTGCGGAGCACGGGCTCTAGGCATGCGGGCTTCCGTAGTTGTGGCTCATGGGCTCTAGAGCGCAGGCTCAGTAGTTGTGGTGCACGGGCTTCATTGCTCCGCAGCGTGTGGGAACTTCCCGGACCAGGGCTCGAACCCATGTTCCCTGCATTGGCAGGTGGATTCTTAACCACTGCGCCACCAGGGAAGCCTACAAGTTATATTTCTATACTGAGTGAAACTATTAATAAAGCATGAGAGTAAAATAAGGTCATTGTTAGAGATCCAACGACTTAAAAATTTATCACCCAGGCACAATTTTTCAGGAAACTAGTAGAAGAGGTCTTCTGTACAACTGAGAGACAATGTTAAGAATGACACGGTATTCAAAATCAGGGACTCCGATCAGGGTTAAGAGCAGGGGTCCACAACCCCCTGTCCTGTTATGGGTCACACCGCAGGAGGTGAGCAGCGGGCGAGCGAACAAAGTTTCATCTGTATTTACAGCTGCTCCCCATCACTCGCATTACCGCCTGAACTCTGCCTCCTGTCAGATCAGTGACAGCAGTAGATTCTCACAGAAGCCCAAACCCTACTGTGAACTGTACATGTGAGGGATCTAGGTTGCGTGCTCCTTATGAGAATCTAATGCCTGATGACGTGAGGTGGAGCTGAGGTGGTGATGTTAGTACTGGTGAGAGACTACAAATACAGATTATCATTAACAGAGAGGTTTGACTGCACAGAGCCTGTAATAAATCAATTGCTTGCAGACTCATATCAAAACCCTATCAGTGAGTGGCAAGTGACAATTAAGCTGAATCTGGTGGCAAGCTTTATAGTGGCAAGTGAGTTGATGTACTTCAATTGTACAGCTGCATCTAGTGGCAGGATTTAAGTCAGAATACTACACTTATTTTAGTCCGCATGTGGCCTGCCCATTATTTTATTTACTACTTCCACCCGCACCTCTTTCCTGCACTGCACACTTGTCTCAGTCACAGTTTTGGTAAGACCACAAGCTAACCCTAACCAAAATGAGTAAAAAACAAACCGTTGGAGAGCTTCTTTGAAAAGGGGGAAAGACCAAATAATGAGACAGCAGAAGACTCTAAGACTGCCAACATAAAGAAAGCTGCATTTAAAAGAAAATACCATGAGTCCTACTTAAATTACAGGTTCATTGCAACAGGTGATTCACATTCTCCAAGCCTGCTTTGTATAATATGTGGCGACCGGTTATCCAACAAAGCCATTAAAGCTTCAAAACTGCTTTGCCACATGGAGACCAAACACCCTGCATCAAAAGACAAGCCTTTGGAACTTTTCAAAAGAAAAAAAAAGTGAACATGAAGAACAGACGCAATTATTGAAGGCCACAACTTCACCAAATGTGTCTGAACTGAGAGCATCATTCTTAGCAGCTAGCTGCATTGCTAAAGCTAAGAAGCCCTTTACTATTGGTGAAGAGTTGATCCTGCCTGCTGCTAAGGACATTTGTCGTGAACTTTTAGGAGAGGCTACAGTTCAAAAGGTGGCACATATTCCTCTTTCGGCTAGCACCATAACAAGAAAAAGTGTTAAAATAGCAGAGGATACTGAGGCACAATTGTTAGAGAGGATTAATGAGTCACCATGGTACGCAATCCAGGTTGACGAGTCTACCGATGTTGACAACAAGGCAACAATGCTTGTTTTTGTGTGATATATTTTTTAGGAAGTTGGGCATGAGGATATGTTATGTGCACTTTTGTTGCCAACCAACACCACAGCTGCAGAACTATTCAAGTCTTTGATTACATATCAGGAAAACTGAATTGGTCATTTTGTGTTGGTATATGCACAGACAGAGTGGCTGCCATGACTGGACGGCTTTCTGGTTTCACTGCTCGGGTCAAAGAGGTCACTTCTGAATGTAAGGCTATGCACGGTGTCATCCATAGAGAAATGCTGGCTAGCCAAAAAATGTCCCCTGGAACTTGACAACGTTTTGCAAGATGTGATTAAAATTGTCAACCACATTAAAGTACATACCCTTAACTCACGTCTGTTCACGCAGCTCTGTGAGGAGGTGGGCACAGAGCACACATGTCTTCCCTTATACACAGAAGTGAGATGGCTTTCTAAAGGTAGATCACTAGCCAGAGTTTCTGAGTTACAAGGGCCACTCCAGAGATTTCTTTTAGAAAAACAGTCACCATTGGCAGCACATTTCAGTGACACAGAATGGGTCTCAAAACTTGTTTACTTGTGTGACATATTCAACCTGCTCAACAAATTCAATGTCACTTCAGGGGAGAACGACAACTGTGTTCAAGTTGACAGATAAAGTGGCTGCATTCAAAGCGAACTGGAATTATGGGGGCAATGAGTGACCATTGGGATTTTTGACATGTTTCAAACATTAGCAGAAATTTTGAAAGAGACTGAGCCAGTGCCTTCTTTCTCCCAGCTAGTGCATGATCACCTATCTTAGCTTTCAAAAGTTTGAGCATTACTTCCCAACCACAAAAGACCCCTGAACTGGGAAGGAATGGATCTACAACCCATATGTGAATAAGCCAAGTGAATCGACTTTGTCCATGCTAGAAGAGGATCAACTGCTTGAGATCGCAAATGATGGTCGCCTTAAAATTATGTTTGAGACAACTTCATCTCCATACATTCTGGATTAAAGTCAAGGCAGAATATCCTGAGATTGCAACAAAAGCACTGAAAAGCCTGCTTCCATTTCCAACATCTTATCTTTGTGAAGCAGGGTTTTCTGCAGTGACAGCAACCAAAACGAGATTACGGAGTAGACTGGACATAAGCAGCACACTTCGGGTGTCACTGTTTCCCATCACCCCCAGATGGGATCATCTAGTTCCAGGAAAACAAGCTAAGGGCTCCCACTGATCCTGCATTATGGTGAGTGGTATAATTATTTCATTATATATTACAATGTAATAATAATAGAAATAAAGTGCACAATAAATGTAATGTGCTTGAATCACCCCAAAACCATACCCCCTCCCCGGTCCGTGGGAAAATTGTCTTCCACAAAACCGGTCCCTGGTGCCAGAAAGGTTGGGGACCGCTGGTTAAGAGCATCCCCAAGATAGTCGTAATGGCAAGTCCCAGGACCACTGATGGACAGCAGTGGAGAGGAGAACAAATGCAGAATCCAGGAGAAAGAGCATGAGGAGAGAAAGGGGGAAATGGAGCTGGCATATAATCTGATCAAACAATCAGATTATATGCAGTGTAGACAATTACACTGAAGAGGTTAGAGGATGAGATAAAGATAAGGATAAAGAAGTGAAAAAGATGAGGAAATTATTAACTACAAACAAAAAATTTTGTGATAATGGATGATACAGAATTTGAATCATGGAGAATAGTATTTACATGGCTACAAGTATGAAAGCACCACAAACTAATTTAACCCAAAAGATGTTTAACTTATTGGGAGAGTGAGGGAGAGGAAAAGTGTGGGGGGAAGAAATTGGATACCCAAGTCCCCATTTCTCATAATAGGTCAATAGATAGAGGAGATTTTGATGAGTCAAGACACAGTGGACCTGATAAGTAAGAAGAATTACTGTTTAGCACAGGGAATTATATTCAATATCTTGTAATAAACAATAATGAAATATAATCTTAAAATATATAATGGAATCACTTTACTGTACACCTGAAACTAACACAATATTGCAATCAACTATACGTTAAAAAAAAAAAAAGACAGAGTGGACCCACTATAGAGTCTGCCAATGTTGAGTGTTTAAAAAACTGTTTGCATCAAAATTCTTAAAGACAGAGACCTTCAAGACGGTGGAGGAGTAAGATGTGGAAATCACCTACATCCCCACAAATACATCAGAAATACATCTACATGTGGAACAACTCCTACAGAACACCTACTGAATGCTGGCAGAAGATCTCAGACTTGCCAAAAGGCAAGAAACTCCCCACGTACCTGGACAGGACAAAGGAAAAAAGAAAAAAACAGAGACGAAAGAATAGGAACGGAACCTGCACCTCTGGGAGGGAGCTGTGAAGGAGGAAAAGTCTCCACACACTAGGAAGCCCCTTCATTGGTGGAGACGGGGGTAGCAGGGGGGAAGCTTCGGAGCCACGGAGGAGAGTGCAGCAACAGGGGTGCAGAGGGCAAAGCAGAGAGATTCCCGCACAGAGGATCGGTGCTGACCAGCACTCACCAGCCCGAGAGGTTTGTCTGCTCAGCCACCAGGGCGGGTGGGGGCTGGGAGCTGAGGCTCAGGCTTCGGAGGTCAGATCCCAGGGAGAGGACTGGGGTTGGCTGTGTGAACACAGCCTGAAGGGGGCTAGTGCATCACAGCTAGCAGGGAGGGAGTCCAGGAAAAAGTCTGCAACTGCCTAAGAGGCAAGAGACAATTGTTTCGGGGTGCACGAGGAGAGGGGATTCAGAGCACTGCCTAAACGAGCTCCAGAGATGGGCGCGAGCCACAGCTATCAGCACAGACATCAGAGACAGGCATGAAACTCTAAGGCTGCTGCTGCAGCCACCAAGAAGACTGTGTGCAGGCATAGGTCACTATCCACGCCTCCCCTCCCAGGAATCTGTGCAGCCCGCCACTGCCAGGGTCCAGTGATCCAGGGACAAATTCTCTGGGAGAACACATGGCGCACCTGAGACCGGTGCAATGTCATGCTGGCCTCTGCCACTGCAGGCTTGCCCCGCATTCCATACCCCTCCCTCCCCCTGGCCTGAGTGAGCCAGAGTTCCCTAAGCAGCTGCTACTTTAACCCCCTCCTGTCTGAGCAAAGAACAGACGCCCTCAGGCAACCTACACTCAGAGGTGGGGTCAAATCCAAAGCTGAACCCCAGGAGATGTGCGAACAAAGAAAAGAAAGGGAAATTTCTCCCAGCATCCTCAGGAGCAGCGGATTAAATCTCCACAGTCAACTTGATGTACTCGGCATCTGTGGAATACCTGACTAGACAACGAATCATCCCAAAATTGAAGTGGTGGAGTTTGGGAGCAGCTGTAGACTTCGGGTTTGCTTTCTGCATCTAATTTGTTTCTGGTTTTATGTTTATCTTAGTTCAGTATTTAGAGTTTATTATCATTGGTAGATTTGTTTATTGATTTGGTTGCTCTCTACCTTTTTTAAAAATATATAGATATATATATACTTTTCCTTTTTCTCTTTTTGTGAGTGTGTATGTGTATGCTTCTTTGTGTGACTTTGTCTGTATATCTTTGCTTTCATCATTTGTCCTAGGGTTCTGTCTGACCACATTTTTTTTTCTTTTTTTTAATTATACTTTTTAGCACTTGATGTCATTGGTGGATTTGCTTTTTGGTTTGGTTGCTCTCTTCTTCATTTTTTAAAAAAATTTTTAATAATTTTAAAAAAGGTTTTATTATAATAATTTTCTTTTCTTTCTTTCCTTTCTTTCTTTTCTTTCTTTCTTTCTTTTCTTTCTTTCTTTCTTTCTTTCTTTCTTTCTTTCTTTCTTTCTTTCTTTCTTTCTTTCTTTCTTTCTTTCTTTCTTTCTTTCTTTCTTTCTTTCTTTCTTTCTTTCTTTCTTTCTTTCTTTCTTTCTTTCTTTCTTTCTTTCTTTCTTTCTTTCTTTCTTTTCTTCTCCCTTTTCTTCTGAGCCGTGTGGCTGACAGGGTCTTGGTGCTCCGGCCAGGTGTCAGGCCTGTGTCTCTGAGGTGGGAGAGCTGAATTCAGAACATTGGTCCACCACAGACTTCCCAGTTCCGTGTAATATCAAATGGTGAAAGCTCTCCCAGAGATCTCCATCTCAGTACTAAGACCTTGCTCCACTCAACGACCAGCAAGCTACAGTGCTGGACATCCTATCCCAAACAACTAGCAAGACAGGAACACAACCCCATTCATTAGCAGAGAGGCTGCCTAAAATCATAATAAGGACACAGACACCCCAAAACACACCACCGGGTGTGCTCTGGCCTAACAGAAAGACAAGATACAGCCTCATCCACGAGAACACAGGCAGCAGTCCCCTCCACCAGGAAGCCTACACAACCCACTGAACCAACCTTACCCACTGGGGGCAGATACCAAAAACAATGGGAACTACAAACCTGCAGCCTGCAAAAAGGATACCCCAAGCACAATAAGTTAAGAAAAATGAAATGACAGAGAAACAAACAACAGATGAAGGAACAAGGTAAAAACCCACCAGACCAAACAAATGAAGAAGAAATAGGCAGTCTACCTGAAAAAGAACTCAAAATAATGACAGTAAAGATGATCCAAAATCTTGGAAATAGAATGGAGAAAATACAAGAAACGTTTAACAAGGACCTAGAAGAACTAAAGAGCAAACAATGATGAACAACACAATAAATAAAATTTAAAATTCTCTAGAAGGGATCAAGAGCAGAATAACTGGGGCAGAAGAATGGATAAGTGACTTGGAAGATAAAATAGTGGAAATAACTACCACAGAGCAGAATAAAGAAAAAAGAATGAAAAAAATTGAGGACAGTCTCAGAGACTTCTGGGACAACATTAAATGTCACAAAATTCAAATTATAGTGGTCTCAGAAGAAGAAGAGAAAAAGAAAGGGACTGAGAAAATATTTGAAGAGATTATAGTTGAAAACTTCCATAATATGGGAAAGGAAGTAGTTAATCAAGTCCAGGAAGTGCAGAGAGTCCCATACAGGATAAATCTGGGGAGAAACACACAAGACACATATTAATCAAACTATCAAAAATTAAATACAAAGAAAAAATATAGAAAACAACAAGGGGAAAACAACAAATAACATACAAGGGAATTCCCATAAGGTTAACAGCTGATCATTTAAAGAAACTCTGCAAGCCAGAAGGGAGTGGCAGGACATATTTAAAGTGATGAAAGGGAAAAACCTACAACCAAGATTACTCGACCCAGCAAGGATCTCATTCAGATTTGATGGAGAAATTAAAACCTTTACAGACAAGGAAAAGCTAAGAGAATTCATCACCACCAAACCAGTTTTACAACAAAGGCTAAAGGAACTTCTCCAGGTAGGAAACACAAGAGAAGGAAAAGACCTACAATAACAAACCCAAAACAACTAAGAAAATGGAAATAGGAACATACATATTGATAAGTACCTTAAATGTAAATGGATTGAATGCTCCAACCAAAAGACAGACTGGCTGAATGGATACAAAAACAAGACCCGTATATATGCTATCTACAAGAGACCCACTTCAGACCTACGGACACATACAGACTGAAAGTGAGGGGATGGAAAAAGATATTCCATGCAAATGGAAATCAAAAGAAAGCTGGAGTAGCAATTCTCATATCAGACAAAATAGACTTTAAAATAAAGACTATTACAGGAGACAAAGAAAGACACTACCTAAGGATCAAGAGATCAATCCAAGAAGAAGATGTAACAATTAAAAATACTTATGCACCCAACATAGGAGCACCTCAATACATAAGGCAAATAATAACAACCATAAAAGAGCAAATCGATAGTAACACAATCATAGTAGGGGACTTTAGCAACCCACTTTCACCAATGGACAGATCATCCAAAATGAAAATAAATTAGGAAATACAAGCTTTAAATGATACATTAAACAAGATAGACTTAATTGATATTTATAGGACATTCCATCCAAAAACAACAGAATACACTTTCTTCTCAAGTGCTCATGGAATATTCTCCAGGATAGATCATATCTTGGGTCACAAATCAAGCCTTGGTAAATTTAAGAAAATTGAAATCCCATCAGGTATCTTTTCCAACCACAACGATATGAGACTAGATATCAATTACAGGAAAATATCTGTAAAAAATACAAACACATGGAGGCTAACAATACACTACTAAATAACCAAGAGATCACTGAAGAAATTAAAAAGGAAATCCAAAAATACCTAGAAACAAATGACAACAAAAACACAACAACCCAAAACCTATTGGATGCAGCAAAAGCAGTTCTAAGAGGGAAGTTTATAGCAATACAATCCTACCTCAAGAAACAAGAAACATCTCAAATAAACAACCTAACCTTACACCTAAAGCAATTAGAGAAAGAAGAACAAAAACCCCTAAACTTAGCAGAAAGAAAGAAATCATAAAGATCAGATTAGAAATAAATGAAAAAGAAATGAAGGAAACAATAGCAAAGATCAAAAAAACTAAAAGCTGGTTCTTTGAGAAGATAAACAAAATTGATAAATGATTATCCAGACTCATCAAGAAAAAAAGGGAGAAGATTCAAATCAATAGAATTAGAAATGAAAAGGGAGAAGTAACAAATGACACTGTAGAAATACAAAGAATCAAGAGAGATTACTACACGCAGCTATATGCCAATACAATGGACAACCTGGAAGAAGTGGACAAATTCTTAGAAAAGCACAATCTTCTGAGACTGAACCAGGAAGAAATAGAAAATATCAACAGAACAATCACAAGCACTGAAATTGAGACTGTGATTAAAAATCTTCCAACAAACAAAAGCCCAGGACCAGATGGCTTCACAGGTGAATTCTATCAAACATTGAGAGAAGAGCTAACACCTGTCCTTCTCAAACTCTTCCAATGTATAGCAGAGGGAGGAACACTCCCAAGCTCATTCTATGAGGCCACCATCACCCTGATACCAAAACCAGGAAAATATGTCACAAAGAAAGAAAACTACAGGCCAAAATCACTGATGAACATAGATGCAAAAATCCTCAACAAAATACTAGCAAACAGAATCCAACAGCACATTAAAAGGATCATACACCATGATCAAGTGGGGTTTATCCCAGCAATGCAAGGATTGTTCAATATATGCAAATCAATCAGTGTGATATACAATATTAACAAACTGAAAGATAAAAACCATATGATAATCTCAATAGATGCAGAAAAAGCTTTTGACAAAATTCAACACCCATTTATGATAAAATCTCTCCAGAAAGTAGGCATAGAGGGAACTTACCTCAACATAATAAAGGCCATATATGACACACCCACAGCCAACATCATTCTCAATGGTGAAAACTTGAAACCATTTCCTCTAAGATCAGGAAGAAGACAAGGTTGTCCACTCTCACCACTATTATTTAACATAGTTTTGGAAGTTTTAGCCACAGCAATCAGAGAAGAAAAAGAAATAAAAGGAATCCAAATTAGAAAACAAGAAGTAAAGCAGTCACTTTTTGCAGAGCACATGATACTATACATAGAGAATCCTAAAGATGCTACCAGAAAACTACTAGAGCTAATCAATGAATTTGGTAAAGTAGCAGGATACAAAATTAATGCACAGAAATCTCTGGCATTCCTATACACTAATGATGAAAAATCTGAAAGAGAAATTAAGGAATCACTCCCATTTACCACTGCAACAAAAAGAATAAAATACCTAGGTATAAACCTACCTAAGGAGACAAAAGACCTGTATACAGGAAACTATAAGACACTGATGAACGAAATTAAAGATGATACAAACAGATGGAGAGATATACCATGTTCTTGGAGTGGAAGCATCAACATTGTGAAAATGACTATACTACCCAAAGCAATCTACAGATTCAATGCAATCCCTATCAAACTACCAATGGCATTTTTCACAGAGGAAAACATAGGCAGAACACTCTATGACATAAATCACAGCAAGATCCTTTTTTCACCCACCTCCTAGAGAAATGGAAATAAAAAGAAAAATAAACAAATGGGACCTAATGAAACTTAAAAGCTTTTGCACAGTGAAGGAAAACATAAACAGGATGAAAAGACAACCCTCAGAATGGGAGAAAATATTTGCAAATGAAGCAACTCACAAAGGATTAACCTCCAAAATTTACAAGCAGCTCATGCAGCTCAATATCTAAAAACCAAGCAACCCAATCCAAAAATGGGCAGAAGACCTAAATAGACATTTCTCCAAAGAAGATATACAGAGTGCCAACCAACACATGAAAGGATGCTCAACATCACTAATCATTAGAGAAATGCAAATCAAAACTACAATGAGGTATCACCTCACACTAGTTACTCCTCATACACCCATACCCTAGCCTGTGGAATCCACTAATCAACTTTGTCTTTATGGATTTTCCTTTTCTGGCCATTTTATGTGAATAGAATCATACAATATGTGTCTTTTGTTGGCTTCTTAGCATATTATTTTCAAGATTCATCCATGTAGTAGTATGTACCAGTACTTCATTGCTTTTTAAGGCTCAATAATATTCTTTTTTTTTTTTAAACATCTTTATTGAAGTATAATTGCTTTACAATGTTGTGTTAGTTTCTGCTTTATAACAAAGTGAATCAGTCATACATATACATATGTTCCCACATCTCCTCCCTCCTGCATCTCCCTCCCTCCCACCCTCCCCATCCCACCCCCCCAGGCAGTCACAAAGCACAGAGCTGATCTCCCTGCCCTATGCGGTTGCTTTCCACTAGCTATCTATTTTATGTTTGGTAGTGTATATATGTCCATGCCACTCTCTCACTTTGTCACATCTTACCCTTCCCCCTCCCTATATCCTCAAGTCCATTCTCTAGTAGGTCAGTGTCTTTATTCCTGTCCTGCCACTAGGTTCTTCATGACCTTTTTTTTTTTTTTAATCCCTTAGATTCCATATATATGTGTTAGCATACTGTATTTGTTTTTCTCTTTCTGACTTACTTCACTCTGTATGACAGACTCTAACTCCATCCACCTCACTACAAATAACTCAATTTTGTTTCTTTTTATGGCTGAGTAATATTCCATTGTATATATGTGCCACATCTTCTTTATCCATTCATCCGATGATGGACACTTAGGTTGCTTCCATGTCCTGGCTATTGTAAATAGAGCTGCAATGAACATTTTGGTACATGACTCTTTTTGAATTATGGTTTTCTCAGGGTATATGCCCAGTAGTGGGATTGCTGGGTCATATGGTAGTTCTATTTTTAGTTTTTTAAGGAACCTCCATACTGTTCTCCATAGTGGCATATCAATTTACATTCCCACTAACAGTGCAAGAGGGTTCCCTTTTCTCCACACCCTCTCCAGCATTTATTGTTTGTAGATTTTTTGATGATGGCCATTCTGACCGGTGTGAGATGATATCTCATTGTAGTTTTGATTTGTATTTCTCTAATGATTAATGATGTCGAGCATTCTTTCATGTGTTTGTTGGCAATCTGTATATCTTCTTTGGAGAAATGTCTATTTAGATCTTCTGCCCATTTTTGGATTGGGTTGTTTGTTTTTTTGTTATTGAGCTGCATGAGCTGCTTGTAAATCTTGGAGATTAATCCTTTGTCAGTTGCTTCATTTGCAAATATTTTCTCCCATTCTGAGGGTTGTCTTTTGGTCTTGTTTATGGTTTCCTTTGCTGTGCAAAAGCTTTTAAGTTTCATTAGGTCCCATTTGTTTATTTTTGTTTTTATTTCCATTTCTCTAGGAGCTGGGTCAAAAAGGATCTTGCTGTGATTTATGTCATACAGTGTTCTGCCTATGTTTTCCTCTAAGAGTTTGATATTGTCTGGCCTTACATTTAGGTCTTTAATCCATTTTGAGTTTATTTTTGTGTATGGTGTTAGGGAGTGTTCTAATTTCATTCTTTTACACATACCTGTCCAGTTTTCCCAGCACCACTTATTGAAGAGTCTGTCTTTTCTCCACTGTATATGCTTGCCTCCTTTATCAAAGATAAGGTGACCATATGTGCATGGGTTTATCTCTGGGCTTTCTATCTTGTTCCATTGATGTATGTTTCTGTTTTTGTGCCAGTACCATGCTGTCTTGATTACTGTAGCTTTGTAGTATAGTCTGAAATCAGGGAGCCTGATTCCTCCAGCTCCATTTTTCGTTCTCAAGATTGCTTTGGCTATTCGGGGTCTTTTGTGTTTCCATACGAATTGTGAAATTTTTTGTTCTAGTTCTGTGAAAAATGCCAGTGGTAGTTTGTTAGGGATTGCATTGAATCTGTAGATTGCTTTGGGTAATAGAGTCATTTTCACAATGTTGATTCTTCCAATCCAAGAACATGGTATATCTCTCCATTAGATGGAGTTTTTTAAGCTTCCTTCTTAGATATAGATGATGTCCTGCCTCTAGTCAGAGCAGGAACTTGACTATGATGATGTTATTGGACAAATGTTCATGTCTAGTTCCTCTCCTCCCACTATGACAGGCTGCATTAGTTTCAAAAAGTGCATTTTACTGCTTTCCTGCTGTTTAAAAATCATTACTTAAAGTAAACACATGCTTTCATGGTACTCTTCCCCTTTGATAAATAACTTGACTTCATTATGTATATGGAGCAGTTAATGTCCCTAAATTGCTATCAACAGAGCAGTGCAGAGAGGGTGGAGTCATCTTAGGTGAAAGCTTGTCCCCTCATAACAACTGCTTTCCTGACAGTGTCCTTCAGTCATAATCTCTGTGGGGCATGGCCAGTGAGGAAGAGAAGGGCCTCTGGCCCCTGACCTACTAGGTATGGATTCCCAACACTGCCACTCACTAGCTGAAAAAAAGGTTGCAGAATTACCAAATACAAAATTAGGTATGAAAGTGACAATTATTTTAGAATTAGAAAACGAATTACACATAACAACAAATACCACAAACAGCAAACAAATCCAAAGAAAGTCAATAGTTTTATTAATTAGTTTTCTGACATGACACGTTAATACTATAATAGAATTTATATTATAAAATGTTAAATTTACAATATTATTTTTCCTTCAAATTTGGCTGCACACTCTTTGTTCATGTCTTCTGGACAACGATTTTCTATATAGAGAGTGCTTTCCTCCAGCGTGTTTCTCTTCTAGTTTCACTGAACCTGGTCTGCAGGACAAACTCATCTTGCAATATGACTTCTGGCCCTGAACCTTCACATTAAAAGAGACTGGTGGCTCATTATAGTGAGAAGTAGAATTATTCTTCAAGTCATTTGTATACCTAGAATGGCAAGCAGCAATTTCAACATACACAGAAATGACAGTGAACAACATAAGTATATTATTATCCCTAAACTAATATCTTCAACTCAACAGCTCCTTAAGTGGCTCCCCAAAATGCCCATGGACTCTCCAACCTCACCCACCATGAGGGGAAGTGTGATAGCTTCTTGAACAGGTGGAGATTCAAATATCATATTGTTGTGAATTTTATAAGGACACATGACCTAGTGAACACATTGTTAGGGCACTGTGTAGAGGCGAGTGCATAGAGTTTAAAAAAATGCAGTTGACTGGCTCTATATCCACTTTGGTTTGTTGATCAGTGGTAGAAAGAATAGAAGGAGTCATCTTTTATGAGTTGAGGCCATAGAGTATGGCAAAAGAGCAGGAAGACAAGGATGGAAAGGATGAGAAGATGAGAAGGACCTGGTCCCATGAAACTCACTGAGTGTGAAGCAACTTATAGGGATTGATGTTCTGTGCCTCAGATGTTTGTCTTTGAGTTAAACAAACTTTGCCTTTGATTCCAGCTAGCTAATTCCAAACAATGCTTCTTTACTCAGTCGTCACTTTCTTTGCCTTACATTTCAGTCAGAATATGGAAGATTGCCCATAGTGTCTCTGTTTCTCTGTTTGTGTAGGCAACAAAGAGCAGTCATTATCTTCTCCCTCTTTATTATTTTAGTTGATTGATGAGAGAGTCGTCGTTGGAAGAGAACATGAAGAAGTGGTAAGAGAGTGGAGTCATGGATACACTTCACTATTCTTGTAGATTCCATACAATTTTCTACATAGATGGACCTGTCATCTGGAAATAAAGACAGTTTCTTCCTTGCTACTCTTATCTTCTTGCACTGACTGGAAACATCAGAGCAATGGTAAGTAGAAGGATGAGAACAGACGTCCTTATCTTGTCCCTGATCTCAGGGGAGAGAATTCAGTCTTTCAGTGCTAAGTGAGAGGTTAGCAGTAGGTATTTATAGATGCTCATTATCAGGTTCAGTTTTCCTTCTATTCCTAGTTTGAGTTTTTTTTTTTTTTTTTTTTAATCAGCAATGGATGTTGCATTCTTTTGGACACTTTTTCTGCATCTGTTGACATAATCATATGATGTATCATTTTGGTCTTAAAACAGTGTGTTAAATAAATTGATTTTTGAATGTTAACCAACCTGGCATTCCTAGGATAAACCGTATTCGGTCACATTGCATTATCCTTCTTATATATGTTGGAATCTATCTGTTACCGTTTTATTAAGAATTTTTGCATCTGTGTTCATGAGGGATATTGGGCTGTAGTTTTCTTTTGTTTGTAATATCTTTGTCTGTTTTTTGTAATAGAGGAATGCTGGCCTCATAGGATGAGTTAGAAGATTACCACCTCTTGTATTTTCTGAAAGAGATTGTGTAGAAGTGATATTACTTTCTCCATAAATGTTCTGTAGAATTCATGAGTGAAGCCATCTGTGCCTCAAGTTTTCTTTGTGGGAAAATTATTAACATGAAATTTAAATTCTTTTATAGACATAGGCCTACTCGGATCATCTGTTTCTTCTTAAGTGAGCTTTGATATTTTGTGTCTTTCCAAGATTTTGTTCATTTCATCTAAATTGTCAACATTATTGGCAAAAAGTGATCAAAATGTTCCCCAATTATCATTTTAGTATCTGCAGAATCTGGTATGATGTCACCTCTCTCATTCCTGATATTAGTAATTTTTGTTTTCTCTCTTTTTTTCCAGTCTCCCAGCAGTTTAGAAGTTTTACTGATTTTCTTAAAGAACCAACTTTTGAATATATTATTTTTACTCTTCTTCTTTTTTTAATTTTCTATTTCAAAAATAATCTTTATTATTTTTTCTTCTGCTTACTTGGACTTCAATTCCTCTTTTTTTTTTTTTTTTTTTTTTTAGTTTCTTAAGGTAATTTATTGTAGCAGCAGTAGGAAACTAATATAAATTTTGGAATCTGGAATTAAGGTTCTGCTATAATCAATCAGCACAAACAGTGGATTAAAACAATACAAATTTATTATCTTATACTTCTGGAGCTAGAGGTCCAAAATGGGTCCATAGGGCTGCATTCCTCCTGGAAACTCTAGAGAAAAATTCTGTTTCCTTGCTTGGAAAAGCTTCTAGAGACCACTTACTTTAATAACCACATTTTCTAATTTCTGTATTTGATCCTCTGATATCTTAAGGCCTTGCTGACCCTGGTGGGATGCCTTCCCAGAGCTAGTCAACTCCTGGAGATATTATAGGTCTCCTCTCCAAGCACTCCTTTCATATGCAAGCCAAACAATCCAGAGTCCACACCCCAACCACCTACTTGATCAGCTTTCACAATCAGATCCATTATCCCCTTGCCCTAACCACCCCAGGGCCAGGTGCCAGAAAACCAAGACAACCCCTACACTTCAGAGCCTGCTGAAATTATTCAGACTAGCCAATCTTAACCCTGCTCTCCCTCATTAATTCCCATGGAAAACACATAAATGCTCTTGCCCACATTTTCCCCTCATTATTTGATTATAATGTGCTTTGATGTGGGTTTCATATTTCTTGCATTTGGGGTTCAGTGAGATTCTTGGATCTAGGTATTTATAATTTTCATCAAATCTGGAAAAATTTTAGCCATTTATATATTTTTTAATTTACAGAAAAATTTTATTTGTAAGTTTATTTGAGGATTTTCTTGGCTAGATGCTGTTTTAAAAAGACTTTATTGTTTTTGAAGCAGTTTTAGGTTCACAGCAAAATGGTGGGGCAAGTACAGAAATTTCCCAGATATCCCCTGTCCCTACATACACAGTCTCCCCCATTACAAACATCCCCCAGCAGAGTGGTACATCTGTTACAATTGATGACCGTACACTGACACATCATTGTCACCTAAGACCATAGTTCACTCTTGACATTGCCATTATTTTTTCAAATATTTTTCAGTTTCTTACCTCTCCTCTTCTTTGGGGACTCCAATTACCTATGTCTGGTCACTCTGTTAATTTTTTTAAATCTTTGTTTTTCTTGTGTTTTATTTTGGACAGCTTCTAATGCTATGTCTTTCAGCTCACTAATATTTTCTTCTGAAATGTCTAATCTGCTGCAATAGTCATCTGGTATATTTTTCAACTCAGTTATTGTAATTTTTGTCTCTAGAAATTTGATTTGGGTCTTCTATGTCTCTACTTAGCATTTTCAGTCTGTTCTGTTGTTTCTTGAACATATAGAATACAGTCAAAATAACTGTTTTAAAGTCCTTGCTATTCATTCTATCATCTGTGTCATTTTGGAGTCAGTTTTGATTCATTGATTTTTCTCATCATTATGGGTTGTATTTTCCTGCTTCTATGCATATCTGGTAATTTTTTACTGGATGCTAGATATTGTGAATTTACCTCATAGGTTGTTGAATATTTTTGTATTCCTATAAATATTTTTGAGCTTTGTTCTGTGATGTGGTTAAGCTACCTGCAAACAGTCTGATCATTTCTGGGCTTCATATTAAGATTTGCTCAGCAGAACCAGATCTGAGTTTAGTCTAGGATTAATTCCTTCCTACAGGAGCAAGGTCCTTCTTAGTACACTAACAAATGTCCTTTGAATTATAAGGTTTTTCCCTCTGACTTTGGGGAACGGGCACTGTTTGGGGGCTGTGTGCTCTGTGAGGCACTGTTCTATTTAATATTTTGAGTCACTCTTTCCCAATCCTTGGATAGTTTCCTCACACTTATATCCTAGGCAGTACTTTGCTGAATATTCAAGGGACCCTCTGCAAGTCTCCAAGGTTCTTCCTGTGCAGCTATCTCTTCTCCAAAACTCTTGCTATGTTGATTTTCTCAGGTTCTCAACTCTAATTCAGAGAGACCACCAGCATCCCCGTTGCCCCTCCTGGCACCATGGCTTAGTACCTCTCTAAGGGCCAAAAACTGAGTAATCATGGGGCTCCCCTCATTCTTTCCTGCTTCTTGGGGATCATTGTCTTTTGTTGTCTGATGTTCAATGTCTTAAATGCTTTTGTTTCCTGTATTTTGTCCATTATTTTATTCAGTCCATAGAGTAAATCTGGCCACTGTTATTCCATTTCAAACAGATCTAAGTCTATTTTAAATTCCCTTTAGTTTTATATTAAATGCCTCTCCATTTTCAGAGGCATCTGCCAAAATTCCTTTGAATTCCTGTGATCACTCTTTGAATAGTAAACCTAAAGACCTACCTATCTTTAAATACCTGGAAGATTACTCTAGAGTTATTATAGTAGAAACTCATTTTCATATGTCAATATAAAGCTTTCTTTTTAATAACAATATTATTTTCTACCTTAAACTTATTCATATTTCAGTTTTTCTCAAAATGTGCTATGAAACTACTCTTAAAGGTGAATCATGGAACTACCTAGCAAGGACCGAGAACTAGGACTATGGCTTTGTTTTAGTAAGAGAGTATCACTCTCATACTTCTTTATAAAGCAAAAGTGTTGTTATCAATATTGTGACTGAATTTTCCATGCTAGTGTTTTCAAAAAGTGAAGTAATGAGTACTTTAGTATTTTTAAAATTTGCACAACAACATATAAAAAAAAACTGCATATTGTTCTCCAGGATTCTTGAAGACCAAACCAATATAACAACATTTCCCATTATTTGAATTGTGTAGACATATTCCATTATTCTCCTCCACTATAGAAATGGTATATCCTTCGTCTTTTTGGTAAAGTTTGGGTTTTTGCATTAATAAGGTACATTTAAGGATTTCCATGACTGAGCCACTACTGACTATCCCACGCTTTCTGATCCACCCAAGTGGAGACATCCAAGACCCCCTCACAGCTACACTTGACGGCCCCCACCTCTGTGTTCTCTGCTTCTCCTAGATGAGCTTCTGCCCCCTCCCCAAGGTGCACCACTCATCTCGCCCTTCCTTAGAAAGCCTGTCCCAATACCAAATCCAGGAAACCTTTCCAAAATTTCTCTTGGCCTCAACTCAGTTTTCCCTCTGGAAATTCCACTGTATTTTTTTTTTTTGACAGTTTTTTGTTGCACCTTTATTCACCTTAGTTCTTTAAAAATGTACTTGTTTTAAAGATCCTATGGAGTGATCACCCACTAATGTGTGATGTAAGTAAGTCATCCCTCTCAGCATGGTATTTTTGTCTTTAAAAAGCAGAGTTTCTTATAGGAATCTTATTGACCACACAGTAGTTACAAGAATGTCAGATATAATGATGTATACAATCTAAACAAGACAGGCTAATTAAGAATTTACATAATGTAAAAATATACATATTAAAAGTTAGCCATGTGGACAGATGCATGCAATGGGCAGAGTAGTTGATTGGAGTTGAGGGCCCATATGCACTAGTAGAGAAATGTAAATTGGTGCAGCCACTATGGAAAACTGTATAGAGATTCCTCAAAGAACTAAAAATAGAACTGCCGTATGATCCATCAATTCCACTTCTGGGTACTTACTCAAGGAAAATGAAAACAGGATCTCAAAGAGATATCTGTACCCCCATGTTCACTGTAGCATCATTCACAATAGCCAAGATATGGAAACAACCTAAGTGACCTCAATGGATAAATGAATAAAGAAAATGTGGTATCTATATACAATGGAATATTATACAGCCATAAAAGCAAGGAAATCCTGCCATTTGCAACAACACAAATTGGAATTGAGGGCATTATGCTAAGTGAGATAAGTCAGACAGAGAAAGAAAAAATACTGTAAGATCTCACCTGTATATAGAATCTAAAACAACAGCAACAAAACAAAACAAAAACCAAATTCTTAGAAACAGAGAAATGGGGGTGGGTGAAATGGTGAGGGAGTCAAAAGGTTCAAAACTTCCAGTTATTAAAATAAATAAGTCCTGGGGGTGTAATGTACAGCATGGTGACTATAGTTAATAATACTTGATTGTATATTTGAAAGTTGCTAAGACAGTAGATCTCCAAAGCTCTCATTAAAAAATAATAGTTAAAAAATAAACTAGTATGGAATCTTCTCAGGTTAGTCTATGCCTTCAGTGATCACATTTTTCCACCTGAAATTTAGAATAGGAGTGATAAATACTCAGGCCACTACTGGGAATAAAAGTCTTTCAAAAAGTTCTGTGATTCTCCAAACAGTTCTAGGGGTTATAAAAGCCACAGGCAGTGTATTGTATAGAAAGAAAGTTCTGGACACCCCAGGTTGTCTGGTGTTCATATCTGTGTATTCCCAGCCCCTCTCTTCCATTTTTCCCAAATATCCTGAGTCTCCAGGAAAGGAGAGAGAGTGAGAACAGGTAAGGTAAAACTCATGTCTTCATCAGCTTTTTTAGTCATGATGTGGATAGATTGTTGTGGAATGGAAGGAATTTCATGGTAATGATCTTCACTGGA
Organism: Eschrichtius robustus; assembly: GCF_028021215.1. Taxonomy (NCBI): domain Eukaryota; kingdom Metazoa; phylum Chordata; class Mammalia; order Artiodactyla; family Eschrichtiidae; genus Eschrichtius; species Eschrichtius robustus. The sequence goes on along the minus strand of NC_090833.1, from coordinate 101,266,518 downwards.
ACTCAGGAGAGAGTCTACATCTTAGATCTGAAGTTTTAAGGTGGTGACTAGTGTATATAAACAGAATAACCAACGGAAACCCAACCAACACACAGGCAATCTCTCAGCAATGTTCTTCCTCTTATAACATGTTAATATTTCCACTGAGAGCCCTGGAATTTTGTGTAAGTTTTTGCCTTTGCTTCATATAGCAATAGAGGGAGGAACTTTACAAGTAAGGGACTCATAAAGTGCAAAAATCACTCAGAGATGGTGTTTATCCAGCTGGACTTCTACAGTGAGAAACACACCTCAATAACACAACTAAAGGCAAGGAGCCATTCCCAAATTATTGATGCAAAGGTTGGACAAAGGCATCAGAAAGGGAAAAGATCATGTGTCAGACTGCTAGCCTTCCTGCTACTCTTCACATCTGGCAGTGTTATTTCCACCCACTCTGGCATGAAGAAGGCAGCCTGCCCTCACAAGAAGCTCTAGAAACTCCCTGCACCATCCTTTCTTCTTCATGCTCAGGCACACGCTCTATCCTTCCTTCCTTCCTCCCTCTATCCCTTCCTTCCCTCCTTCCTTCCTTCCTTCTTTCCACTGAGCAGGTCAAATTCAATCATGTGTTCTTTCTTCAGACTTTCTTTTATAGAGATTTCCAAACATACACAAAAGTAACAAGAAGCACATAACGAATCCCCAGGTAGCTATCACCTGCTTCAGGTATATCAACACTGTGCCAGCCTTGCTCTCCCAGCTCTCCACCCCAGCTCCCCCTGCCACCCAGTGTTTTCCTGCAGCATTTTAAAGCAAATCCCAAAATGTCACTCTTAAATATGTCATTATGTCTCTCTAAAAGAAAAGTATTTTTAAAAAACCTAACCAAAATACATTATCATACTTTTCAAAACTAGCAGTAACTCCTTGACATCATCTAATACCCAGTTTGTTTTTAAATTTCTCAAAAAATATTTTTACAGTCATTTTGTTCATATAGGCTCCAATCAAAGTCTACATGGTGCATTTGGCTGAGAACTTTCTCAAGCTCTTGCATCATGTAATACTTCCCTACTTTCTGTTTTCATGACTCATGTCAGGCCTGCTCAATTGCCCACAGTTTAGGTCTTGCTGAATTGCATCCTCACAAAAGTTGTCAAAAGTACAGAAAAAAAAAAAAAAAAAAAGAAGTAAAACCAATGACTCACTGAAGTAGTAATTAGTAAAAGTTTATTGTGCAGAGACCAAAAAGACAGTTTGCAAACTGGGAGCATTCAGACCAAAACATGAATGAGGCTCAGAGGTAAATTGTTGTAAAGCAGTATAGTGTGAAGGCAGCTCTCTTTATTTTTCAGAGTAATTGATTAGAATTTTAATTTTCTTGAATGAAAGGCAATTGGTTAGTGGTTACCTCATATCAATTTGGGGGAAAAATTTAAGTTTTGCTTATGATTTTCAGAAGCATAAGCAACAAGTGACCCAGGTCAAGTTAGCTTTACTTGTCCTGCAAAATCAGCTAAATTAAGCTTTGCTTATATGACTAAACTGGTTTTGTCTGCTCAGGGAATTTTCAAGTCTGGTCTCTGTGTTTGATTTGAGCACGATGTAACTAACACATTCCTTTCCTCCCATAGTTCCCGTAGGCTAGTGTTTGGATTTAGAGGCTTGTTTAGACTGGGATTTGAAATTTTTAGCGTGAATAGTCCATAAGTGGTGCTGGTAGTTCCTTTTGTACCCCTAATGTCTCACCCCAGGTTTAGTGGATTTGAGATTAATCAGTAGCAAATTAGGGTGTTGTCATCCTGATCCACTTATCAAATGTTTCCTATCAGCCTCATGTTATTAACATTCATTTATTGCCCAGATCTCTTTTTTCATTAGTAGTTGCAAAATGGTGGTTTTCTATTTTCATTTTTTCTTCTGCATTTATCAGCTAGAATTTTTCTGTAACTATTTGGTTAACCTGAGATACAGTCTGTAGAGGAAAAGTGGAATAAATACATGATGCTTTCTCTTTATGAATTTTCAGAATAATTGGGAACCTACAAGGAAACCAGTGAGACTTTCCTTTTTATTATTATTATAACTGCATAGAACTTTATGTGTCCATTTTATTTCAATACATATTAGTCATTTATTGTCATTGGTGCATCAATTGTCCCATCTTTTGCCTGTAGGGGTTCCTCCAGATTGGCTCCTGGACACAGCTCCCTTGGCAACATCCCTATTTTTGGCCACAATACGATGTCTCAGGATCATCTTGTACTGTATCTGCCCCAGAACAGCCATTTCTCCAGGAGCCCTGGTTCCCTTTAGTGAAAAATAGCATTTGGAGACCATAGCCTGGGAACTGGGAGTGGGGAGTGTGTGTGTGTGCTCATTGAAACTGTCTTGTCCTTGAATCTAGGCCTCTTCTGTGTTGTTGTTTTTAAGATCACATTATGAGCTTATATTCACCTTTCCAAATCAAAGTGAGTTTATAGGGTTTTACTTAAGTCTGATTATAAGGATGTATTCCTTTTCTTACATTGAAAATCTTAGTTTCTAAGGAATTTTACGTAATTATTTATTTGCTCAATCTAGATCTCTAAGTATGTGTGTGTACACATGTACATATATACATTTATATATATATATATATATTTGTCTATGTGGATAGTTCAAATAGTAATGTCAATGTTACCATTAAAAGTAAGAATCTATGATGAAAGAAAAGTTTATGAACTGAATGGCAAGAAGCCATAGTGATAACTCGCCTGAAGTGCATGAAGAGTTTTCAGGAGGAGTTTCAATGACAATGACAATGACAAAATCAAGAAGAATTAGTTTAAAGAGGGTTTAGGTGTATGTACTTACCTGACTGTGAGATTGCTGTGAAACTAAAACTCTGAAACCATGCTCTTAGAGGAGTCTCATCACTAAGGATGTTTAACAATAGATAGTTATTGGCATCCAGGGTCTTAGGTAAGAAGCGATGGAAAGATCTTTTCATCTACTTTATGCTTCTAGGAGGATTTACAGAGAATATGTTGGCTGTCTTGATTTTAACTCCTACTTGTAGGTCCATAACTCTTTCCTTTTGACTTGGACCTAGGGGTGGCACAAAAGAAGTAAAAGTGAAAAGACGATTGTAACTTTTCCAATTTCCCTCACTTTTCTCTAAGCTTCTTCACTTCTGTCAGACTCAACATGAATTATCTTTAGAGATTATCAGCCTAATAATCATGGTTAAAAAATCAAGCCAACTTATACTCTTGCTTTTTAAGACCTTCCCCAGAAAGGCTCTATTTTCCTTCCTGCCAGCTATGCTTCATCTTATGCTGATGTTGTTCACAATATGCCCAGGGTCTCATGTCCAGGAAAAGGGAATTCATGCTGGCATACCCAGTTATATTTAAAGTGAATAACCCTTGACTTGTTTAGTAATTAACTTGATAATGATATATTTTACTAAGTCTGTTACTTAATAAATAGAGTGATTTAGCACTTAATTATAAGCATTGCCAAATACTCTTAGAAAATATTAATTCATTATTTTAAAAAGCTGTTTTGGAGTATTGACTATGGCATTAATCCTGAATTTTCCCAAGGATGATGGTGCAGTCACCTGTGTGCAGCTCACTTGAAGCGGCCTCAGTTCTCAGTGTTTGGGTCTATGCTACTTGTTTTGGGGAAACATGGAGAAAACCGAACAGGGTAAGTTCATTTTTCAGATTTACTAATATGCCTACCCACACCTTTCTTTCATTTAATTTCCCACAACACCACAGTCCCAGGGGTAAAATTCTATCCTAAAGTGGGGAATTGAAAAAAGTGAAATGATTTGCTCTAGGTCACAGCTAATAGGTGACAAGCGAGTTTTAATCCTGCTTTATCTTGCACATACGTGTCCCTGAACCCCAGCTGCCTTTCCTTAAAACTGGCAGGAGAAACCGATCTGAGTTGGACCTTAAAGTAAGAGGCGCCAGTTAAGGAGTGGATGCGTGGGATCAGGGGATGCATGGCAGGCGTTTATGTCCCCCATTGCCAACACAGCATCTCACTCAGAGTCAGGCTCAAAACGTGCTTATTGAATCGAAGCAGCTGATGAAAGCCAGATTCTCAGGACTTCAGATACAAATCTATTATTCTCAACTGAGAGGCCCCAGATTTTATTAATACAAACTGTATGTTGTAAAAGTTTTATCTTATGACCTTTGCCAATTTTGATCAGCTCAACCTAGCTCTAGTCCTTTCTGTTTCATCTTTTTCTCATAAACAGAAATTAGAACAAAAAAAATTTAAGATCTTAACCTTTCTTAAACTGTGAGAATTTTAAACTAAATATATGAAGAAGTTAGTAGTTTACTCAAACAATGTAGACACTTATTTGGAAACTGATATCTTCAATGATGTTTGTGCTTGTCATTTTCTGTGACGAATGCTCTCTGTTCACTTTCAAAACTTACCAAACTGCCAAAGATTTATTTGCTGGGAAGTTAGTATGTCTGGGAGAGTAGCACATTCTTTTTGATTTAGTCATGTATAAATTTTTTTTTAAGTGGGATACATATTTTTTTAAGAAGATCTCTTTAGCAAACCTGGGATTGAAATCTATAGGTTCATTTCTCCCCTTATTTTTCCTATAACTTTAAAAAATTCCCCTTTGGAAGTTGAAGCAGGAGAAAAGGTAGGACCCAGCATCACACAGAAACAGCAGGTGAGACAAGATTCATGTATTCAGGGTCCCAAATAGGCTCATGGCTGCCTGTTAGAAGGAGCTGGAATCCCTCTGCACCAGAGTCCTGGATGGAAATCATCAGCATGCATGTGAGCTTCACCAGTGGGAGCCCAGAGCCAGGTCATTAACCTGTGGTCTGGTTGGGAGCCATGTACCTGTGGATCAATGTGAAATTGTTTCACGGAGACAGCCATTTTGTCTTGGGACACCCAAGAAGTAAAATTCCCACAGAAGATAAGCTCACACACAAGAATCACAAAACATATGAGAAAGTTCAGTGTTATGAAAATAGCCAGAAGACCCAGATCTGCTGCATACAGCTTACACAATTATAGATTGTACACCACACAATTATAGGTGTGTCATTCACATTGGCCACAATCACACACAAACACACACATGATGTAAAACCTTAGAATAAGTATTCTCGGGCAATCTGAGAAAGATATTAAATCCTCAGACTGATAAAAGAGGGCATTGCATCCATGGAACAAGAATATTCCAAATAAAAACATGCCATTATGGCAAAAGCACAGGTGATTATGAGAAAAAATCAGGTATCTTGATAATTAAAAGTCTCAGACTATAGATTTAATAGAGGACATATCCAGCAAGCAAGAGATTTAGTAAACTAAAAAGGAAAACTAATCCAGAGGGAGCATGGCCCTGCCAACACCTTGGTTTTCATCTAGTGAAACTGACTTTGGGCTTCTGGCCTCCAAAACAGTGAAACAATAAATTTTAATTGTTTAAGCCACCAAGTTTGTGATAATTTGGCACAGAAACCATAGGAAAATAAAATACTAGACAAAGATGGAGCATTTTGAGCATCATCAAAATAATAATTATAGTGAATCACAGTATATAAATTGTGTTTTTAAATAATTCATGTGTTCAAAATGATACCAACACCCTCCTATACACATAAACTCGTTTGTCACTAGGTAACAAATTCATTGTCGTGAAAACCAAAATAAAGGGAAATAACTGTACTTCAGAGTAACAATACAGTTGATGGGGAAAAACTTTGCTTGATGGAAAAATTTAAGTAAAGAAGGATTTGTAGAATTAAGATATCACCATTTTGTAATTTGTTATGAAATAATAGACCTAAGCAATGATCATGAATGGTTTCTAAAACCATCAGGTGAAAAGGTTATGAGAAATTTGTAATCAGGCTGGCAACTTCCAAATGCCACAGTTCAATTTCAACATTAAAAACAGAAGAACAAACAGACATATGTACCTACTGATATGATGCAATAGTAAAGAAAAATAACAACTACGAAATTTTCTTGAAAAAAATTCAAACCTGAATCTGATCAAACTTCTAGATATAACTACCATTTTATAAGAAATATTGGGGACAGGGAAATATGATAAATAATATTGCTGGGATGCTACCAGCAGAATCCAAAATACAGGAAACTGTAGAGGAAAAAGACCTAGTCTGTTCAACAAATAAATTGCAAAAACAAAAAAGATAGAAGAAAGAATCTATAATTAAAAGCAATTTAAGAGATTTATCAACCAATGGGTCCTGATTCAAATACCCCAACTATAAAACATAATTATGGAGATTGGTTCAAGATGGCAGAGTAGAAGGACGTGCTGTCACTCCCTCTTGCGAGAACACTGGAATCACAACTAACTGCTGAACAATCATCAACAGGAAGACACTGGAACTCACCAAAAAAGATACCCAACATCCAAAGACAAACGAGAAGCCACAATGAGATGGTATGAGGGGTGCAATCACAATAAAATCAAATCCCATAACTGCTGGGTGGGTGACCCACAAACTTGAGAACACTTATAACACAGAAGCCCACCCACTGGAGTGAAGGTTCTGAGCCCCACATCAGGTTTCTGAACCTGGGGGTCCAGCAACGGGAGGAGGAATTCCTAGATAATCACACTTTTAAGGATAGCAGGATTTGATTGCAGGACTTCAACAGGACTGAGGGAAACAGAGACTCCACTCTTGGAGGGCACACACAAAGTAGTGTGCGCATCGGGACCCAGGAGAAGCAGCAGTGACCCCATAGAGACTGAACCAGACCTAACTGCTAGTATTGGGGGAGTCTCCTGCAGAGGCGGAGGGTGGCTCTGTCTCACCATGAGGACAAGGACACTGACAGCAGAAGTTCTGAGAAGTACTCCTTGGCGTGAGCCCTCCCAGAGTCCCCCATTAGCCCCACCAAAGAGCTCGGGTAGGCTCCAGTGTTGGGTCACCTCAGGCCAAACAACAAACAGTGAGGGGACCCAGCCCCACCCATCAGCAGGCAAGTGGATTAAAGTTTTACTGAGCTTTGCCCACCAGAGCAACAACCAGCTCTACCCACCACCAGTCCCTCCCATCAGGAAACTTGCACGAGCCTCTTAGATAGCCTTATCCACCAGAGGGCAGACAGCAGAGGCAAGAAGAACTACAATCCTGCAGCCTGTGGAACAAAACCTACATTCATAGAAAAACAGACAAGATGAAAAGGCAGAGGGCTATGTACCAGATGAAGGAACAAGATAAACCCCCAGAAAAACAACTAAATGAAGTGGAGATAGGCAACCTTCAGGAAAAAGAATTCAGAATAATGATAGTGAAGATGATCCAGGACCTCGGAAAAAGAATGGAGGCAAAGGTCGAGAAGTTTCAAGAAATGTTTAACAAAGACCTAGAAGAATTAAAGAACAAACAAACAGATATGAACAATACAATAATTGAAATGAAAAATACACTAGAAGGAATCAATAGCAGAATAACTGAGGCAGAAGAACGGATAAGTGACCTGGAAGACAGAATGGTGGAATTCACTGCCACGGAACAGAATAAAGAAAAAAGAATGAAAAGAAATGAAGACAGCCTAAGAGACCTCTGGGACAACATTAAACGCAACAACATTCGCATTATAGGGGTCCCAGAAGGAGAAGAGAGAGAGAAAGAACCTGAGAAAATTTTTGAAGAGATTATAGCCAAAAACTTCCCTAACATGGGAAAGGAAATAGCCACCAAAGTCCAGGAAGCACAGAGAGTCCCATACAGGATAAACCCAAGGAGAAACACACCAAGACACATAGTAATCAAACTGGCAAAAATTAAAGACAAAGAAAAATTATTGAAAGTAACAAGGGAAAAACGACAAATAACATCCAAGGAAACTCCCATAAGGTTAACAGCTGATTTCTCAGCACAAACTCTACAAGCCAGAAGGGAGTGGCATGATATATTTAAAGTGATGAAAGGGAAAAAACTACAACCAAGATTACTCTACCCAGCGAGGATCTCATTCAGATTCGATGGAGAAACAAAAGCTTTACAGACAAGCAGCAGCTAAGAGAATTCAGCACCACCAAACCAGCTTTACAACAAATGCTAAAGGAACTTCTCTAAGTGGGAAACACAAGAGAAGAAAAGGACCTACAAAAACAAACTCAAAACCTTTAAGAAAATGGTAATAGGAACATACATATCAATAATTACCTTAAACGTGAATGGATTAAATACTCCAACCAAAAGAAACAAGCTTGCTGAATGGATACAATAAAAGACCCATATACATGCTGTCTACAAGAGACCCATTCAGACATAGGGACACATACAGACTGAAAGTGAGGGGATGGAAAAAGATATTCCATGCAAATGGAAATCAAAAGAAAGCTGGAGTAGCAATACTCATATCAGATAAAATAGATTTTAAAATAAAGAATGTTACAAGAGACAGGAAGGACATAATGATCTACATTATTAATGATCTACATTATTATTATATGTAGTATTATTATACTACATAACCATCAAGGGATCAACCCAAGAAGAAGACATAACAATTATAAATATATATGCACCCAACATAGGAGCACCTCAATACATAAGGCAACTGCTAACAGCTATAAATGAGGAAATTGACAGTGACACAATAATAGTGGGGGACTTTAACACCTCACTTACACCAATGGACAGACCATCCCAACAGAAAATTAATAAGGAAACACAAGCTTTAAATGACACAATAGACCAGAGAGATTTAATTGATATTTATAGGACATTCCATCCAAAAACAGCAGATTACACTTTCTTCTCAAGTGCACACAGAACATTCTCCAGGATAGATCACATCTTGGGTCACTAATCAAGCCTCAGTACATTTAAGAAAATTGAAATCATATCAAGCATCTTTTCTGACCACAATGCTATAAGATTAGAAAGCAATTACAGGGAAAAAAACGTAAAAAACACAAACACATGGAGGCTAAACAATACGTTACTAAATAACCAAGTGATCACTGAAGAAATCAAAGAGGAGATCAAAAAATACCTAGAGACAAATGACAACGAAAACACTATGATCCAAAACCTATGGGATGCAGCAAAAGCAGTTCTAAGAGGGAAGTTTATACCTATATAAGCCTACCTCAAGGAACAAGAAAAATCTCAAATAAACACTCTAACCTTACACCTAAAGGAACTAGAAAAAGAAGAACAAACAAAACCCAAAGTTAGCAGAAGGAAAGAAATCATAAATATCAGAGCAGAAATAAATGAAATAGAAACAAAAAAACAATAGCAAAGATCAATAAAACTAAAAGCTGATTCTTTGAGAAGATAAATAAAATTGATAAACTATTAGCCAGACTCATCAAGAAAAAGAGGGAGAGGACTCAAATCAATAAAATTAGAAATGAAAAAGGAGAAGTTACAACAGACACAGCAGAAATACAAAGCATCCTAAGAGACTACTACAAGCAACTCTATGCCAATAAAATGGCCAACCTGGAAGAAATGGACAAATTCTTAGAAAGGTATAACCTTCCAAGACTGAAACAGGAAGAAATAGAAAATATGAACAGACCAATCACAAGTGATGAAATTGAAACTGTGATTAAAAACCTTCCAACAAACAAAAGACCAGTACCAGATGGCTTCACAGCTTCACAGGTGAATTCTATCAAACATTTAGAGAAGAGTTAACACCCATCCTTCTCAAACTCTTCCAAAAAATTGCAGAGAAAAGAACCCTCCCAAACTCATTCTAAGAGGCCACTATCAACCTGATACCAAAACCAGACAAAGATACTACAAAAAAAGAAAATTACAGACCAATGTCACTGGTGAATATAGATGCAAAAATCCTCAACAAAATACTAGCAAACAGAATCCAACAACATATTAAAAGGATCATACACCATGATCAAGTGGGACTTATCATAGGGATGCAAGGATTCTTCAATATACGCAAATCAATCAATGTGACACACCGAATTAACAAATTGAAGAATAAAAACCATATGATCATCTCAATAGATGCAGAAAAAGCTTTTGACAGAATTCCACACACATTTATGATAAAAACTCTCCAGAAAGTGGGCATAGAGGGAACCTACCTCAACATAATAAAGGCCATATATGACAAACCCACAGCAAACATCATTCTCAATGGTGAAAAACTGAAAGCATTTCCTCTAAGATCAGGAACAAGACAAGGATGTCCACTCTCATCACTATTATTCAACATAGTTTTGGAAGTCCTAGCCATGGCAATCAGAGAAGAAAAAGAAATAAAAGCAATACAAATTGGAAAAGAAGAAGTAAAACTGTCACTGTTTGCAGATGACATGATACTATACATAGACAATCCTAAAGATGCCAGCAGAAAACTACCAGAGCTAATCAATGAATTTCGTAAAGTTGCAGGATACAAAATTAATGCACAGAAATCTCTTGCATTCCTATACACTAATGATGAAAAATCTGAAAGAGAAATTAAGGAAACACTGCCATTTACCATTGCAACAAAAAGAATAAAATACCTAGGAATAAACCTACTTAGGGAGACAAAAGACCTGTATGCAGAAAACTATAAGACACTGATGAAAGAAATTAAAGATGATACCAACAGATGGAGAGATATACCATGGTCTTGGATTGGAAGAATCAGTATTGTGAAAATGCCTATACTACCCAAAGCAATCTACAGATTCAATGCAATCCCTATCAAATTACCAATGGCATTTTTTACAGAACTAGAACAAAAACTCTTAAAATTTGTATGGAGAAAAAAGAGACCCCGAATAGCCAAAGCAGTCTTGACGGAAGAAAACGGAGCTGGAGGAATCTGACTCCCTGACTTCAGACTATACTACAAAGCTGCAGTAATCTAGACAATATGGTACTGGCACAAAAACAGAAACATAGATCAATGGAGCCAGATAGAAAGCCCAGAGATAAACCCACGCACCTATGGTCAACTAATCTATGACAAAGGAGGCAAGCATATACAATGGAGAAAAGACAGTCTCTTCAATAAGTGGTGCTGGGAAAACTGGACAGCTACATGTAAAAGAATGAAATTAGAACACTCTGTAATACCATACACAGAAATAAACTCAAAATGGATTAGAGACCTAAATGTAAGACTGGACACTATAAAACTCTTAGAGGAAAACATAGGAAGAACACTCTCTGACATAAATCACAGCAAGATCTTTTTTGATCCACCTCCTAGAGTGGTGGAAATAAAAACAAAAATAAACAAATGGGACCTAATGAAACTTAAAAGCTTTTGCACAGCAAAGGAAACCATAAACAAGATGAAAAGACAACCTGCAAAATGTGAGAAAATATTTGCTAACGAATCAACAGACAAAGGATTAGTCTCCAAAATATATAAACCGCTCATGCAGCTCAATATTAAAGAAACAAACAGCCCAATCCAAAAATGGGCAGAAGACGTAAATAGACATTTCTCCGAAGAAGACATATAGATGACCAAGAAGCACATGAAAAGATGCTCAACATCACTAATTATTAGAGAAATGCAAATCAAAACTACAATGAAGTATCACCTCACACCGGTTAGAATGGGCATCATCAGAAAATCTACAAGCAACAAATGCTGGAGAGGGTGTGGAGAAAAGGGAACCCTCTTGTACTGTTGGTGGGAATGTAAATTGATACAGCCACTATGGAGAACAGTATGGAGGTTCCTTAAAAAATGAAAAATAGAATTACCATATGACCCAGCAATCCCACTACTGGGCATATACCCAGAGAAAACCATAATTCAAAAAGACACATGCACCCCAGTGTTCATTGCAGCACTAGTTACAATAGCCAGGTCATGGAACCAACCTAAATGCCCATCGACAGGCAAATGTATAGAGAAGATGTGGTACATATATACAATGGAATATTACTCAGCCATAAAAAGGAACGAAATTGGGTCATTTGTAGAGATGTGGATGGATCTAGAGACTGTCATACAGAGTGAAGTAAGTCAGAAAGAGAAAAACAAGTATCATATATTAATGCATATATGTGGAACCTAGAAAAATGGTACAGATGAACTAGTTCACAGGACAGAAATTGAGACACAGATATACAGAACAAACATATGGACACCAAGCAGGGAAAGCGGAGGGTGGGTGGGGGTGGTGGTGTGATGAATTGGGCGATTGGGATTGACATGTATACACTGATGTGTATAAAATGGATGACTAATAAGAACCTGCTGTATAAAAAGATAGATAAAATTAAATTTAAAAAACCACATAATTATGACACAGTGGCAGAAATCAAAAATGGATTTTGTATTTGATTAAATTAAGGAATTATTCTTACTATTTTAGGCAGGATATGTTTCAGAAATGATACCTATTACCTGTCTTAATTGAGAGATACATACTGAAGAATAAATAAATGAAATAATATGATATTTGGAATTTATTTCCAAACAGCCCATTTGGGGTTGGAAAGTTAATGAGAGTGAAAATAAAATGAGATTTGTCAGTTGATAATTGTTAGAGTTGGGTGATGCGTATATGGGAATTTCATTATGCAATTTTCTCTACTTTTGTATATGTTTGAAGATTTCCATATTAAAGCTTTCTTTAAAAAATTTTTAAAATAAGGAAAGAAAACTAAGAAAATCTCCCAGATCAGAGCAGAGATGAAGAAATGGAAATTAGAAAAAATAAAGTTAAGGTATATAGATAGATAGATAGATCTATATATATATAAACATATATTTAAAGAAGTGTCTGAATGAAAGAATAAAGCTGTATTAGTCAGGGTTCTCCAGAGGAATAGAAACAGTAGGAGACAGATAGATGATAGTTAGATATAGATATAAAGGAGATTTATTACGAGGAATTGGCTCCCCCGATTATGTAGGCTGAGAAGTCCCAAGATCTGCTGTCTGCAAACTGGAGACTCAGGAAAGACAATGGTGTAATTCAGTCAGAGTCTGAGGGCTTGAGAACCGGGGAGCTGATGGTGTAAATCCCAGTAGCAGGGCAGGAAAAGATGAGATGCGGTGTTCCAGCTCAACAGTGAGGCAGGAAAAAGGGCAAATTCCTCCTTCCACCACCTTTTGTTCCTTTCAGGCCGTCAGTGGAATGTACAGTGCCCGCCCATGCTGGGGAGGGCAGTCTATGGAGCCAAATGCTAATCTCCCCCAGGAACACCCTCACAGACCTACCCAGAAATACTGTTTAATCTGGGCACCCCATTGCCAGCCAAGCTTACACATAATTAACCATTACAAAAGTGAAAGTTGGAGAGGTGATAATTGAAGAGATGAAAGCTGAGATTTTCCAAAATTGAAGGACATGAGTCCTTACATTGAAAATTCTACCTAGTGTTGAATAAATAGTAATAGTAAATTCCTAACCAGACCCATCATCGTAAAACTCCAGAACTTTAAAGATAAAGAAAAATCCTGAAGGATAACCAGAGGGGGAAAAATTCACACATAAATAAAAAGAAAGCAGACCATTTGTTACCTAGGGAAAGGGAGGTAGGGAAAATGCCAAATACAGTGACAGAACGCAAAATGGTACAGCCACGCTGAAAACCAGTTTGGCAGTTTCTTGTGAAGGTAAACATACAGTTACCATCAATCCCAGTTCTTGGTAGTTACCCACGAGAAAAGAAAATGTGTGTTCACACAAAAACTTTTACCCAAATGATCATAGGAGCTTTATTGATAACCATCAAGAACTGGAAACAACCCAAATGCCCTTCAACAGGGGAGTAGATAAACTGTTTTATATCCATAAGATGGAAAACCACTCAGAAATAAATAAGAATGAGCTATCAATACAGGTAATAACACCAATGAATCTCTAAAGGCATTTTGCCAAGTGAAAGAAGCCAGTCTCAAAAGGTTACATTCTACATGATCAATTTTATGTGACATTCTGGAAAGGCACAATCACAAGGAATGGAGAAGGAAGCAGAGTTCCTAGGGGCCCAGGAAGGGGAGGGTGTGACTTCAAAGGATCAACACTTGGGAGTTTATTCCTTAGATGATGGAACTATTCTATATCCTGATTGTGGTGGTGCGTACACAAATCTATGCATGAGTTAAAAGTCACAGAACAATAGACCCAAAAAAAGATCACTAAGTAAATTCAAAATTTAATTAATTTAAAAAACTGATGCATCTTGAGTATGTGTGGCAATGAAAGGACAGTATTGGATAATGAGACTTAAAATCAGTAACTGATTGTCTTTTCCTTAATGACCTAGAGGTCACAGACCAATTCCAAAGCATTGTTTTCTGAGAATTGTATTTTCTTAAATATTCTCCACACGAAGCACATGGTATAGATAGAAATACTTTTTTGTGTCCTCTAAAACTTTCAAGCAGATGTGGCAATTTGAGGTAACTTTTTTTATTAAAAGTTACTATTAAATGATAACAAGGAAATGACAACATTCCCAGCAATGTTCTTAAAATATTATTGAGGAAGATTCAATTAAGTGAAATGAAAATATATGGAAGCATATTAAAAGCTATGGAAATACCTTTAAACATGAAAACCAAGGGTTTGAAAGGTATACTTTGTGCCTGAAATTGCATCTGTGGGAAAACCAAATTTGCATAATACTTCAGGGCAAACTGAGTTTGCCACAGCTCATGGCATTATTGTTACAGCTTTGATTTGGAAAAAGTTAACAAAATTTTGTTAAAGTAACAGATGTTTATAAGATGATATCTTTTACTTGTCTGTTTTTCACCAGCAAAGGCCTAGCTGAAGGCATTTATCACCCAGCCCCCTCCACGAGCAGATTGGGGCCCAGGGCCTAATAAAATCAAGGTCGGTGCTGCCTTTTCCTCCCAGGCTTCATGTCTTGGGATAGGTGGGGCTGGTTTGGAACCAAAGCTCCTGGGCCTGTAACTGAATAATCACAGGTTTCTTTCTGTTTGGGATCAATATGTTTATTACACAAAATCACTGAATTGCTGTGTCTGTTAGGTTTAGAAAATGAAGTCTGTTTCTTTATAAGAGACAGTTTGCTCCTGTCTATCACGTGCTGTCCTGCAACATCTGACTCAATTCCAGGAGAGCTGCGCGAGAAGCGACGTTCAGACCCAGGGGATAAGCAGTGGCCACCCTGCTCTCACTTTACCTGCTGACGAGACAATCACAGAGTCTGGGAGGAGAAAGCTGCTTGAGAAGAAATTGTCTGCAGTGAGCCAATTGACTCATTCAACTAATACAATTGCCAAGGTGGGTGGGTTGGGGGTGAGGGTGGGTGACTCATACCAAGAAAACAACAAGTGGTAAATAACTGTGGCACAGCCGGTGGCGGTTCCACCCTAGCAAACCTGCTCCTCAGAAGAAAGAGAAGTCAGTTTCCTCAGTTACAGGTGAGCAGCTCATGTCTGGAGAGGTGACCCGATTTGCCAAGTCAAAGAGCTGGTGGGAGCAGAGCCGTGACCTGCACTTGGGCTCCAGACCCAGGGTTGACCATGCTGACCCGAGAGTGGGCACAGGTGGACGTCTCAGGGCAGCTGCAGGGGGGCTTGCTCAGTGGTCACCCTCTGGGCCCCTGTTGGCTTGCACTGGGTCCTTCCCAGGGTTGAAATCAAGATAGGTCTCTTCCTATTTATACATGAGCTGCAAGTACTGAAGCCTGCAGAGGGAGACCAGAGCTGGGAAGGAACAGAGGTGTGTCAGATGCACTCAGCTGGGAAAGGTGGCAGGTGGGGGTTGGGGGAGGGGGACGGAACAGGGCTTTCTCTGTCCCAGACACAGCGTGAAACAGGAGGGAAGGGGACAGGGCACAACCTTTAAAAGAATGACATAGCCCGAGGACATGACATAAACTGATTACAACCAAATAGGTCCAAGATGGTGGATGAGTTGACTTCCACTAGACCTTGAGCCTCAGTATACATTCATTGTAACACATGAGCAACGTGTTACAACACATTGTAACACACCCACAGGCGCCATGACAGTTCCAAAGCCAACCATCAAAGACAAAAAAGTGGGCGGTGGCCAAATTTCTGGAAATCCCCACAGCAGCTGGAATACTCCTCCCACTCATTAGCCTATGAAATTAACCACTCCTATAAAAACTGACAACCCCATACCCTGGTGCCTTTCTCACCTTCTGAGATGGCCCACACTCTGTCTGTGGAGTGTGTTTCTCTCTAAATAAATCCACTTCTTACCCATCACTTTGTCTCTCACTGAATTCTTTCTGCGATGAGACATCAAGAACCTGAGCTTCATTAAGTCCTGAGACCAGGTGTGTGATCTCAGTTAAAAGAGCATGGGTTCAAGTCCCAATCTGAGTTACACGGTTTCAGCTGTGCAACCCAAACTTTCTACCAACTGCAATAGTGGCTCTCTGACTGATAGTGACCAGAAGCAGACACTGACCACTTTGTCAGAGTAGCTCCTAGGAGGACCAAATCAAGAGAAAAGTCACAATTCCTCTGTATCATTTCTTCCAGGGAAGTGTTTCCCCAATCTGTCTCCTGTCACATCCCCAGTGCCTGAGCCAGGATGTGTCTAAGGTACAGTCCCTGCCCATCAAAGGCAGCAACTTCGTGGGATCCTTGCGTTGGGCTGGCTGTTTAGACAGAAAGCATCGGGAAGTTGGCATGAAGTAGGACTCAGAGGCAGAGATACCACCAGTGCCTGTCAAGTCTCTTCGGTGGCAGGTTCAGATCGGAGGACACTGCAAAGGCCTGTCAGGCGCCACACATGGCCTGCTTCCTCCCTCTGTGTGGTGATAGCCACGGGCTTGCTTAAAGAAGATTTTTACTGGAAAGGAATGCACTACAGACTTGTTCCTAGCATGGGTTCTGAGCCCACACCTCCCGCACATCTGCTCTTTGTAACAAAGGTCTCTGGGAAGGTTCACCAGATTTCATTAAACATGACCCATTAAAAAGGACATCCGACTTCTCTTTGGCCTTTCCTCTGTTTCTAGAGAGTTGACACGAGGTGGGGCACTGGCTGTGCTGTGCTGAGTGGGCTTCCTGGATCAATAAGGGGGAGAATGTCTACCTGGTAGATGGTCAGGTGCCCGGGAGCACACGGGCTGTGCCCAGCATCCCGCATACCTGTGGGCACAGTGCATGTGCTTCCTTTACAAGCACAGGAATCACCGCCCACTGAGTTAGGAATAAGGGACCAATTTGGAGCATTCCAGACCCTCCAGAGAAGGCTGGAAAACCAGGATCAGAAAGAACTAGGGCACCAAGAGTGACTCCCTTTTGGAATGCTTGGACCCCAACCCCTCTTCCTGTATTCAGAATTAATCCACTGAAGGCAGAATCCCAGGGGAAGATCTGATGGGCCACCGTAAAGCACATGCTTCCATTTGACTGCTTGGCCAGAAGAGTCCATTGGCTTCTGAAGTGGGAGAGCAGAGCACTTTGATTTCCAGTCCCACCGAGACTTATCCAGAGGAGAAAAGGAATTCCCCAAATGGAAAGAAGGATGCTGATAGGGAAGGAGAGAGAGTTACTGTGCAGGCAAAACAAAAGCAAAACTGCCCATCACACCATTTTAACATGGTAGTTGATGGAGCTGCCTGGTTCCTCAGGGGACGTCTGTACCACCAACCACACTCTCTCCATGCTCCAGCCCTTCCTTAGTTTGCTGGGCTGGCTGGGTACAGAGAAAGGCTATCGAGTGCTCAGATTCATCCCAGTCTCAGAGCTGGAGAGGTGCTTAGGGATTTCTGGTCCAAGCTCTTCTTGGATTGCCACCCAGGGAGGCGGCGGCCGGATTGTAGAGACCACTGAGGCGGTAGGAGAGTGGGACCCAGGAGGAAACACTCTGACTCAGGCATTGGAAGGACCACTGTAGACCAGACTGTGGGGCCCCTAGTGGGGAAGCTCATGGCCTCCTGGGAGAGATGAGGCAACTGGGACTGGGGTGGTAGCCAGACATGAGAGGGAAGATCTGAGTCCGGAGAAACCCTGAAGGAGAGGCAATGAGACTTAGGACAGGGTGGGTGAGGGTGTGCAGGCTGGTGAGGACTCAGGGACTACCCTCGAGGGGACAGACACTAAAAGGATGTCCACGCTGAGCATCCTGGGACTTGGGGTGCCTTGAGAGCCATTTACACAGCCTGGTGTCTCTTCAACTGTTTTCAACAGAAGTTTGAGAATTTGTTTGCTTATTCCTTATCATATTTACATTTAATATTCCTCCTTTCTTTTGCAAGTTTTATTAAGACCTAAATTAAATATGCAGCCAAGTAAAACTGTGCCCACTAAGAACTTAACCAGGAATTTTTTTAAGTTTATTAAACAAATAAATGTACTCTTATTAGAGGGAAAAGATGAGAACTGAGGAAGAATAAGAAAAAGAATCAGAGGGAGGAATAATTTTTTGAAGAAAAAGGGGGAATTTCTATGTATTGTAATGCTAAAATATTAACAACAATTGGGGTAAATAACTGATTATTGTTTTTTTTGAAAATAGACTTTAGTTTTTAGAGTTTTAGGTTTAGGTTCACAGCAAAATTGAGGGGAAGATACAGAGATTTCCACAGCTTCCCTCATTATCAACATTCCCAACCAGAGAGGTACTTTAGTTACAACTGATGAACCTACACTGACACATCACGATCATCCAAGTCCATAGTTTACATTCAGGCTCACAGTTCATGGGTTCACGTGTTCACACTCGGTGTTGTACATTCTATGGGTTTGGACAAATGTATAATGACATATATCCAACATCATAGTTTCATACAGAGTATTTCACTGCCCTAAAAATCCTCTGTGCTCTATTTATTCCTATCTCCCCTCTCAAGCCCCTGGAAACCTCTGATCTTTACTGTCTCCATAGTTTTGCTTCTTACAGAAAGTCATAGAGTTGGAATCATATAGTATGTAGCCTTCTCAGATTGGTTTCTTTCACTTATAATATGCATTTAAGCTTCTTCCATGTCATTTCATGGCTTGATTGCTCATTTCTTTTTAGCACTGAGTAATATTACATTATCTGGATATGCCACAGTTTGTTTATCCATTCACCTGCTGAAGGACATCTAGGTGGCTTCCAGCTTTTGGCATTTATGAATAAAGCTGCTATAAACATCCACGTGCAGGTGTTTGTGTGGACATGTTTTTAAACTCCTTTGGGTAAACACTAAGGATCATGATTGCTGAGACCTATGCTAAGAGTATGTTTAGTTTTATAAGAAACTGTCAAAAACGGTCTTCTAAAGTGGATGTAGCGTTTTGCATTCCCACCAACAATGAATGAGGGTTCCTGTTGCTCAACATCCTCATAAGTACTTGGTGTTGTCAGTGTTCTGGATTTTGGCCATTCTAATAGGTGTGAAGAGTTAGTTAGATTCTTTTTAGCAATAGGATTGGCACATCCCAAATGTGAGCATGATAGTGGTTGCTTTAATTTCTAATATAGTCTTTATGGTTAAATATCCAGAAACATCTTTTAGTTTCGTGGAATCACTTGTCATCATGAAGCCTCAATAGACTCATGCAAATTTGAGAGATATTATCATCTTTTAACTGTGAAACAATCAGCAGTCTTTATTACATGGAAGCGAAACATAACAAAGATTTTTTTAAAAAAACTCAAAGTAAGTCCAATTTTAAGTTTCTTCTTAGCACCATCTGCATGCATCACCATACCCTATAAAGCAGTATAAAAAAAAATCAGATTTAAACTGATGAGAACAGCAGATACTACATTTGATCAAAAGACTGAGAAACAACAGCACATACAGTTGAGTAATGATTTTCAATGACGTTTTAGGGAGTTAAAAATGTAGGAAAAGAAGGATGTGATAAACTCATCAAGAGGTGATGGGGCACTAAGAAGAGATTCCTTTGATTCAGGGAGAAGGAGAAAGTACCAGTTGTCCTACAATCAATGGAAGAAGTCTTCACTGATCCCCTCAAAGAGACAAGACAGGGAACATCTTGGGAAGGACCCTTGGGCAGAAAACCTCTGCCGACCTCTGGGCCTTAGTTTTCTCCTCTGGGGGGGAAAAAAGAGGGAACTAAACAAAAAGAGGGAACTAAAGTTGATGACGGTACACATTAATTTTGCTGCTCTGTTATACAAATATTTAATAATTTCTTATCTAAAATTAGGTTTGACATTCTTAAGTTACTTGAGAAAATGAGAGATGGCCTCAGGCACTTGTGGAGAACATGCTAGCACTGGTCATGGGAAGGGTCAGCAGCCCTGAGGTCACCCACACATGCAGGGCCAGAGGATGGAAACTAGAGGTCCCTCCTGACACCCTCTCAGTCTCCTGATGTACTGGCTCCAGTCTGTGGGCTTGCTTCTCAGCCCAGTGTTTCTGCCATTCAGGCAGCTCCTAAAAAGTATTCCAGTATTTTGACATGGCTATTTCAGAGATAGTCTGGATGCTAACAATTTCTTTGAGAAATGTTTACTTCCACATAACCAGAACTCCAACCTGATATTATCAATCAACTTCGGAGAAATAGTGGCAAATTTGGTGTTTTTCTTAGAAATCCATGCAAGCTATGTGGAAATCTTCATTCCATCAGGATCTACTCAGAGGGTGCTTATAAGCCCATTTCAGTACAAGGAATGTAAAAAAAAAATTTTTTTTAATGAATCATGTTATAGTCCTTCATAAACCCCAGCCTCTATTAAAAATAATTGGTTTTATTTTGAAATGTTTCCACTCCTACATAATGAAATTTTTAAAAAATAAATTTATTTATTTTATGTATTTATTTTTGGCTGCGTTGGGTCTTCCTTGCTGCGCGTGGGCTTTCTCTAGTTGCGGCGAGCAGGGGCTACTCTTTTTTGCAGTGCACGGGCTTCTCATTGCGGTGGCTTCTTCTCGTTGTGGAGCATGGGCTCTAGGCGTGTGGGCTTCAGTAGTTGCGGCATGCGGGTTCAGTAGTTGTGGCTCACGGGCTCTAGAGCACAGGCTCAGTAGTTGTGGCGCATGGGCTCAGCTGCTCCACAGCATGTGGGATCTTCCCGGACCAGGGCTCGAACCCGTGTCCCCTGCATTGATAGGCGGATTCTCAACCACTGCGCCACCAGGGAAGTCCCATTATGAACTTTTAACAAAGTAATTTTAAGGTACTTGAACTAGATCAATTAATTCTGATCAATACCAATGAAAGTGAGTTTGCCCAATATGGCAGCAACATAACAGGATGCCCATTGCTGCTGGAATCAGTGAAGGCCGAACATAGTTCACCTTTGTGACTACAAGCAATTTCTCAGAGAACCAATGAAGATAAAATCATTTACTTTCTTTCTTGTCTCTTGTAGTTTTCTGATACTGAAGCTTCAATTTCTCAAAATGTTCATTTTGCCTGTTAAAAACACCCATAAATTTTAAAGCTTAAGGTAGAAAAGAAAAACTAACACAACAACATGTAACTGGATCTAATCTATTTTCTTACCTTTTTTTTTGCTTATGGGAAAAGCCAGGAGATTTAAGATATCTACCTAAGAGATTAACCAGACATCCCCTCTTTAGTCTCTGCTACATCAGAGAGATCTATAACTCCCATCTGGTTATAATAAGAATAAAAAGTTTAAAACCTAGGGTTTTATTGTTACTTTAAAGAATCAAATTCTTTATTTGAAAATAGAAAACTGAAAGCCAATTTAGGGAGGAAGTCTAAAAGATCCCCTGGAGCAAATGTGAGTTTCTTTCAGCTTGGAAATGATAATAAGCCATGTTATCTGAAAGACAGAAACACTTTTTTCCTTTAGAGAAACCAAGACCATGAACAAACACCTCTCAGCTCAGGCCTGCCATCCTGCCCCGTAGCCTGGAATTTACCTCTCATGTGGCCACTCTGGTTTTCTTCAAACTTCAACATCTGAAATTGGCTTGGAAGACTACATATGAGGACATCTGTATTTTTCTTTTTTAAGAGAAATTTCCCACGTTGCCCAGGGAACAATTATCTAGTCTTTAAGTTTTGCTGAATATACCTGAGGTTGATGCTTTTGCAGGAGCCTGTGTACTTGGCCAAATTTCCATTTTGTAGATTGCTTATGCTGAAATACATAGTCTATTATCACTAATTTATTCATCTTAGAGCATAAGTGACCAAAATCAAGTTAAATTATTACCTCTCTAAGAGGTTTACAAATTGAGGAGGGAACAATCATTCATTCTTTAAAAATATTTGAGAACATGTAGTTCAACCAAAGACCAAAAGATGAAAATGCAATGGTAAAGTATCAATATACAATATTGCAGGTCTCCCTACATCTATGGAGGAGAAATTCTAGAATAAGAATCATGAGAATGGAGGGCACAAAATAATCAATGAATTAAGAGGAGGAGAATGATACAGGTTTTCAGACTCAAAACAGCTTTGCTCTTAGTGACTTTATGATGAGATTTCTAAAACTCCACGACTGAAGGGGCCAAAAATTCTCAAAGCTTTCTGAGGGAAAGCAACAGCTTACTTACAAAAACATAAGAATTAGGTAGGAAACCCATACAACAATAACTTAAAGTTCTGAAAGTAAAGTGTTTTGAAACTAGAACTTTATTTCCGGCCAATGTTGACTTAAGAATGAGAGACATTTTCAGACCTGCAAGGACTCAGAAAATTTTACCCCGGCAAACTTCTATTAAAAAATTAAAGAGACTGTTCTTCAGCAAAATAATGAATCCAAGAGAAATTTTATAATACAAGAAAGAGCAATAAACAGGAAAAACAGTAAAAAATATAGTTAAGATATAGTGAAGGGTAAATAATTGTCAGTTGTTTAAATGAATTAATGAACGATAATCTGGAACGAAAATTGCATTGGATCTCAGTACGGAAGGAGGTTGGAAGAGGTCGAATAGAGAAGTAAATGTGTATTAAGAACCCAGACAGATGTATTAAAAAGTACTTTTCCCAAATGCCATCATTAGCCAATTCAAAATTTCAGAGTAATAATATTTCCACTTATAATGGCAGAAAAGTTATGCAATAACTAAAAATAAACCTAAGAAATATGAAAGGCATATATCACCTCTACTGAAAATTACAAAAGAAAACTTAAAGAGGTGGAGAATTGTACTGTGTCTTTCTGGATAGAAAGTCACTAACATGATAATTAACTGTCCCTAAATTAAATGATAAATTTAATGAAATCTCAGCCAAAATTGTAACAAGTCTTTGACTACATGTGTGATATAAGTGTGTCAGTGAATTTTCTAAGTGAATGAATGCATATTAATTTTGATAGACATTGTTAAATGCTTTCCAAGGGCATAACAGTTGGGGAGAATATCTGTTTTTCCAGGTCTCCTCTGTCTACGTTTACTATCAACTTAAAAAAAAAAAACAAAACTCTTTGCTAATTCTGTATAAATGACCTCATTGTGATTTTAATTTTATTTATCACATGTATTAGGATGATCATGGCATAATTATAACAAAAAATTGGAAACATCCTAAACATACATTAATATGTGAATGAGGTAAATAAATTGTGTTATATCCATAAAGTGGAACACATATGGAGGAAAGGTAACATAGATCTGGGTGGACAGATAAGGAATTTTCTTCAAAATATGTTAAATTGGAAAAAACAAGGTATAAAACACTATTTATAGTATATGCCCAATTATGTGACTATATATCTATATTTTATGTGTATATGTGTGTTAGATGTATAAATAGATTAGAAACATATATATATATATATATATATATACACATACACACACACAAACACACACACTTGGAATATTTCTAGAAAACAAAGATCTTTACAAAGTGGTTGCCCCTGGAAAGGGGGACTAGAGTAATGGGGACAATTACTTTTTTTTTGCTCTTCGGTACTTTTTAAATTGGGTTAATAAATAATTAACTGAAATGTATCATAATACAAAAATTCTACCTAAATATTGGCTGATTGAAAAAATGTCCAATAATAGGTAAGAATAATAATAGGCACAGATATTTTGAAAAAGAGGCACAATGAATGGCAATTTCCTCTGTTAGTATTAAACTGAACTACAAAACTATTGAAAATAACATGGAGTAGAACTGGTGTTGGAATAAATAAATCAATAAATGGAACAAAATAGAGAGTACAGAAACAGAGCCATGTTTGTTTGAAAACATAGTATATTTATTAATTCATTCTGCATATGTTTGTTGAATGATAGGTATCTTGCATAAGATAACAACCAAAACATTCAAAATCCTTGAGTTCACAGAGGTTGTAGTCTACAGAGAGAGAAAATTAGCCAAAATAGAAAAGTAAATGTTTCAGAATTTAGTGAGGCACAGTCAGGCCAACAGATCAGGAGATGACTGCCATTGAAAAGATTATTTGTTACTCACAGATCCCAAAAGGAGGTGGGCATGCCACACTAAGCAGGGCTACATGGGAAAGCACCAAGGTTGGTCAGCAGGCAGGAGTGAGGTTCCAGAACTGCGGGCAAGAGCCTTTATTGCAGTTTGCACAGAAGGAATGGGTAAGGCAGGGCAGGCAGGTTTAGGATGGCTAGTCTGAATAATTTCAGTGGGTTCTGGGACAGAGGGGCTGTCCCTAGTTGTCTGGCACCTGGCCCTGTGGTGATTAGGGCAGGTAGACAGCACCCTGGAGTGTGAAAGTTGGATAGAGGAGGTGGGTGGGGTGAGGTCTCTGCATTGGCTGGTGTATTTGAAAAGCATCGTCTTGGGTGAACTGTTTACTATCTCTAGTATTTGGTTAACCTTAGGGGCATCAGCAAGGTTCCAGATGTCAGGGCAACAGAATACAAAAAATAAAAGACAAGCTTAAACATAGTATATAAGAGGGTGGGAAGGACTATAAAAAATTGGGAGGAGAAAGGAAACAACAGGGGTGGGTGTGCATTTTTAATAGGGTGGTGTGCATGGCCTTCCCTGGTCAGAAGACGTTGTACAAAAACATGAAGGAGGAGAGAGAGTACACTGAGCAGGTGTTTGGGAGCAGAGCATTCCAGGAAATGGGAGGGAGAATGAATTATTCAGTAAGTGGTTTTGGAACAAATGCATATCTCTTTGGAATATATACATAACCTTAAATTTCTAGTGCACACAAAATACACACACAAAAATAAATTCCGAATGGATTAAGGAACTAAATGTAGTGAGTTCCAGTTAAAGATAGTAAACTGAGTACCTCCATTTACATTTGCTCCTTCCCCCAATCTCAATAAAATCATGGGAAGGGATTTTTGAAGACATAAACCTACAAACGGAACAGGAAAAGAGGCAACGACAAATGTATGGAAGCTAGAAAGCAGAGTGTTGACTAGAAATGGACTTAGCAGAACTTGGAAAGCTGAATCATAAGCCAGCAGTAGGAAAATCCTGATTTATAGTACAAAATCCCCAAAGGCTCAGAAACTGGAAGCATCCTGGATCTCAGGAGGAAAGGAGAGGAGTGAGCTATAAATTAGATGATTGCTTTCAAACCTGTTTAATAAGCTGTTGGACACTCAGATCCTATCCACTGCTCCTCACACATGGAAACTTCTCCCCCTCTCTAACAGAATGCTGGAGGTTTGTTCTCTGGAGAGGGTAAAGCAAAATGTATCCACTTTGGTAGACTCTAGCTGCTTTCACTGGAGACTCTTGCCATTCTTCCCCAGTGTAGCCTCAGGATTCTGGAGCCAGGGTTTAATCCTCCAGGAAGAAGACTGAAAGTGTATTTTTTGGTGAGTTTGAGCCAACCCAATAGGAGTGACCTAACTTCATTAGAAACAGGGACTCCCCCCCACAAGACAGCTCACCCACAGTGAAGCCCACTGAGCACAAGGGACTCACACATCAGCAGACAGCCAAGAGTCACAGACACTCGAAAAAACCCACCCGGTAAATGACAGGGATGGAAGCAGACAAATTGGGAGGATTCAGAGGCTGTGCAGGAAACAGAAAGCTTTTAAAAAGCATCAATATTCTCAGATGGCTGAGAGAAAGTATTCTATCTTGGGAACAAGCAATAACAAAGAAACAGCTAGAGAACCATAAATTTAAAATGGGATATCAGAAAAATCACACTGGATTGATGTATTTGAAAACATTAAAATTATGAACTTCTGTTTATCAAAGCACACCATCACACATATGAAAAGGCAAGCCACAGAATAACAGAAAATCTTTGCAATTTTATCAAGAACAAAACACTTGTATCCAGAATATATAGAGAACGTCTACAAATAAATAAGAAAAAAGTTAGAAAACCAATAGAAAATTGGGCAAAGGATCTGAACAATCGCTTTACAAAAGAGAGTACTCAAATGGGTATGAAAAGATGCGTAACTTCAGGAAAAAAAAAGGAAAACAAATTAAAACCACAATGATGTGCCATCCACCAGAATGGCTAAAATGAATTACACACATTCCAAGTATCAGTGACAATGTAAAGCAACTGGAGCTCTCAGACGCTGCTGAAGGGAATGTCAATTGGTAGAACCCCTTTGGAAAACGGGTTAGCAACATCTACTAATGCTGAAAATATGAATGCCCTATGACCCAATAATTCTACTCCTAGGCATATATACGACAGAAATACATACATATGTTCACCAAAAGACATGTACGAGAATGATCACAGCAGCACTATCCATAAAAACTGGAAACAATTGTCTATCAGCCGTGTAAAATGGGCAAATAAATTGTAGCACATTCTTACAATGGAATACCATGCAAAAACGAGAATGTACACAAGATAAATGAATTGCATAAACATAGTGGTGAGTGAAAGAAGCCAGACACGAAATAATATGATTCTGTGTGCTTTCGTTTATGTGAAGTACGTAACAGGCAAAACTAATCTGTAATGTTTGAAATAAAGGATAGCCGTTTCCCTTAGGAAGGGTAGTGAGTGAGCAAGGCACAAGGGAGGCACCTGCAGTGCTGGTAATGTTCTTTCCAGAGCTAAGTGCTGGCTACACAAGTGTTTCCACTTGGTGAAAAGTTATAGAGTTGGATACTTTTGGTATTTGCACTTTTCTATTGGGATAAAATACTTCAATAAAAAGTCACTTTATTAACTTACTGGAAAGTTTGGAAGATGAAGATACAGCACTCTCTCAGAAAGTAGAACACAATAACCATAAGTTAAAAACAGGGAGAAAAATTATTACCAAAAAGGCAAGAAGCAACAAGTGTTGGTGAGGATGTGGAGAAAGAGGAACTCTTGTGCACTGTTGCTGGGAATGTAAATCGATGCAGCCGCTATGAAAACCAGTATGAAGTTTCCTCAAAAAATTAAAAATGGAACTACCATATGATCCAGCAATTCCATTTATGGGTGTTTATCTCAAAAAAACCAAAAAAACACTAACTCAAAAAGATATATGCACCTCCAGGTTCATTGCAGCATTATTTACAGTCGTCAAGATATGAAACAACCTACCTGTCCACCAACTGATGAATGGAGACACAAACACACACCCACACACTGGAATATTATTCAGCTATAAAAAAGAATGAAATCTTGCCATTTGCGATAACATAGATGGACCTCAAAGGTATTATGCCAAATGAAATAAGTCAGACAAAGACAAATACTGTATGATGTCATTTATATGTGGAATCTAAAAAGCAAACAAACAAACCCTCAAACTGAACTCACAGATACAGAGAACATATTGGTTGTTGCCAGAGTTGGGGACTAGAAGTTGGGTGAAATGAGTGAAGAAGGTCAAAAGGTACAAATTTTCAATTATAAAATAAAGAAGCCCTGGGGATGTAATGTACAGCATGGTATTTATAGTTAATAATACTGGACTCTAACAAACAGTCTAATTTTACACCTAAAGGAACTAGAAAAAGAACAAACAGAATCCAAATTTAGTAGAAGGAAGGAAATAATAAAGTTCAGAGTGGAAATAAATGAAATAGAGACTAAGAACTGGCTCTTTGAGACTTCCCTGGTGGCGCAGTGGTTAAGAATCCACCTGCCAATGCGGGGGACACGGGTTCGATCCCTGGTCCGGGAAGATCCCACATGCCGTGGAGCAACTAAGCCCGTGCGCCACAACTACTGAGCCTGCATCCCACAACTACTGAAGCCCACGTACCTAGAGCCCATGCTCCGCAGCAAGAGAAGCCACCACAATGAGAAGCCCGCGCACTGCAACTAGAGAAAGCTCACACGCAGCAACGAAGACCCAGTGCAGCCAAAAATGAATAAATAAATAAATAAATAAATTTATAAAAAAATAAAGAACTGGTTCTTTGAAAAGATAAACAATTGACAAATCTTCAGTTAGACTGACAAAGGAAAAAAGGGAAAGGTGCAAATAAAATCAGAAATGAAAGAGAAGTTTCAACTGACACAAGAATACAAAGAATCATAAGACAATAATAAAAACAATTATATGTCAACAAATTGGACACTCTAGAAGAAATGGACAAATTCCTAGAAACATACAATTTTCCAAGACTGAATCATGAAGAAATAGAACACTTGAAAAGACCAATTACTAGTAAGGAAGTTGAATCAATAACCGAAAACCTCTCAATAAACAAAAATCAGAACCAGACTTCACTGGTGACTTTTACCAAACATTAAAAAAAATATTTAATACCTCTTCTTCTCAAACTCTTCCCAGAAAATGAAGAGAGAATGCTTCTAAACTCATTTTATGAAGCCAGCATTACCCTGATACCAAACCAGACAAGGACACCACAAAAACGAAAATTACAGGTCTATATCCTTGATGAACATAGATGCAAAAATCCTAAACAAATGTTAGTAAACCAAATCCAACAATACATTAACAGAATCATACATCATGATCAAGTGAGATTTATCCCAGAGATGCAATGATGGTTCAAAATCCGCAAACTAATCAATGTGATATACCACATTAATAAATGAAGGATAAAAACCATATGATTATCTCAACAAATGCAGAAAAAGCATTTGATAAAATTCAACACCTATTTATGATAAGAAAAAAACTCTCAACAAAGTGGGTATAGAGGAAATATACCTCAACCTTAACTCAAAATGGCTTAGGTACTTGAATGCAAGACCCGAAACTATAAAAACCCTAGAAGAAAGCATAGGCAGTACATAACCTCCTTGACATTGGTCTTGGTAATGTTTTTGTGGATCTGACTCCAAAGGCAAGGGAAACAAAAGCAAAAATAAACAAATGGGACTACATCAAACAAAAAAGTTTCTGCACAGTGAAGGAAACCATAATCAAAATGAAAAAGCAAGATACTAAATGAGAGAAGATATTTGCAAACCATATATATGATAAAGGGTTAACATCTAAAATATATAAAGAAGTCATACAACTCAACAACACAAAAACACAGAACCCAATTAAAAAATGGGCAGAGGATCTGAATAGACATTTTCCCAAGAAGGCAAACAAACAGCCAATAGGCACTTGAAGAGATGTTCAGCATCACTATTTATTAGGGAAATGAAAATCAAAACCACAATGAGATATCACCTCACAACTGTTAGAATGGCTGTTATCAAAAAGATGAGAAATAACAAGTGTTGTAAAGGATGTGAAGAAAAAAATGCTCATACATTGTTTGTGGGAAAGTAAATTGGTGCAGTATGGAGATTCCTCAAAAAATTAAGAGTAGGGGCTTCCCTGGTGGCACAGTGGTTAAGAATCCGCCTGCCAATGCAGGGGACACAGGTTCGAGCCCTGGTCCAGGAAGATCCCACATGCCGTGGAGCAACTAAGCCCATGCGTCCCAACTACTGAGCCTGCGCTCTACAGCCCATGAGCCACAACTACTGAAGCCCCTGCACCTAGAGCCCATGCTCCACAACAAGAGAAGCCACCGCAATGAGAATCCCGTACACTGCAACAAAGAGTAGCCCCTGCTCGCCGCAACTAGAGAAAGCCCACGTGCAGCAATGAAGACCCAAAACAGCCAATAAATAAATAAATAACAAATTCTTTAAAAAAAAAATTAAGAGTAGAACTACCATATAACCCAGCTGTTCCACTTCTGGCTGTTTATCCAAAGAATACGAAAACACTCATTTAAAAGATATACGCACCCCTGTGTTCACTGCAGCATTATTCACAATAGCTAAGATACGGAAATAGCCTAAATGTCCATCAGTGGAAGAATGGATAAAGAAGATATGGTGTACATATATATATATATATATATATATATATATATATATATGTAAATATTTTTAATTTTTAAAAGTATGTATTTTGATTTTAAAAATTAAAACAAAGTTTTTCTTCAAAAAGAAATCTCCAGTCTCTTTCACTGAAGAATGTTATCAACTGTTTAAAGAAGAATCAACACCAACAATACACAATCTCTTCCTGAAAACCTAAGGAGGGAGAATATTTTCCCATCTCACTTTATGAGACCAGCATTACAGTGACACCAAAACCAGACAAAATACAAAAAAGGGAAACTAGAGACCAATAGCCCTCATGAACAGAGACATAAAAATCCTCTAACAATATTAGCAAATAGAATTCAGCAACATAGAAAAGGAATTACACACCATAACCAAATGGGGTTTATTCTAGGGACTAAAAGCTAGTTCAATATGCAAAAATCCATCAGTATCATCCACCATATTAACATAATGAAGAATAAATTTCACATGATTGTATCAATTGATGCAGAAAAACAGCATCCATACATGATTTTTAAAATTCTCAGAAAACTAGGAATAGAGAGGAACTTCCTCAACTTGATAAAGAACACCTGACAAAAGCTTACAGCTAATATCTACATAATGGTGAAGACAGAATGTTTTTCCCCTACCACTGGGAATAAGACAAGGGTGCCCACTCTCACCACTACTATCCCACATAGTGCTGGGAGTTCTAGCCAGAGCAAAAGGCAAGAAGAGGAAATAAATGTCATACAGTTACAGACGAGTCTCATTTTGCAGGAGTTATGTTCTATAAAGTTGCCATGAGCACTGAGTTAGCACATACTGATACATAGGTCCTCGGGGAAATACAGGGTTAGGTTCCTGTGAGCCTCTGGTCACTCCGTTGTCATTAACCCAAACACCATTTGCATTATATAGGTTTGTTTGCCAGTGTCCTTGTAAATCAAGCCTGTCTCATCAACGTTGAAAACATGTCCTTCCACATAACATTTTTCCTGTATAATTAACAGGTATTTTAAAAATTCTTTCCCAGAAGAATTAATCCTGAGAAGCTGCCTCACCTGCAAGTTTAACATTTTCACACTGTCTCACTTTTTCCTATGTGTGAGCTGGCCAGTGCATCTGAGAAGGGTTTATGTTTTCCTGACATGGGGCAATGTGACCATCAATTGCTTTGGCTTTCCTCACAATTAGTCTGTCACTATGCATTCCTTTGTCAGTTGTCATCTCATGAATCCACAAATTTAAGTGCTTTTCCATAGTTTATTCATGCAGTAGAGATGTTACTTTAGCACTTTCCACAGAAGCCTCACCTACAGTTTGGCAAATTTCTTCTTCCTTTTTCTGTATGTACCATATTGTTCATTCATTGACATTGAACTCATGGCCAATAGCACCATAACGCACACTTGGATGAAGCTTATCTTATGCACATGTTTTCTTCTAATGCACATCACAGCATTCTTGTGCTTAGGAACATTAGATAGCATTTCAGCACTACATTTGGGGCTATTTTAAACAGCGAAATAGCCAACAAAAAACACAAAGATGTGAAAAATGTGGCACTACACAGACCATGAAAAGGACACTTATTGATAAGAAGGCAGAACATCACTTTGTTCAGCCTCAGCTGGGAATGTGTGCACCACGGAGCTGACATTTTTCACTGTCTTGTGAGTGTTCACAAATGACCACAAAAGCACCATGTGTATTGTTTTGGGGCTTAAAAATAAATTTTAGTGAGTAGGTAAATTTGCAAATATAGAACACATGAATAGTGAAGATCAACTGTATTTGCAAAACACATATGTGACAAAGGATTCATATCTAGAATATATAAAGAACTCTCAAAACTCAACATTAAAAGTATAAATAATCCAACTAGAAAATGATCAAAAGACACGACGAAACAGTCACTGAAGAGGATATAGAGATGACAAATTAAGCACATGAAAAGATGTTCAACATCACTAGCCATCAGGGAAATTAAAACCACAAGGAGCTATCACAAGACACCTATCAGAACAGCTAACATAATAAGTAATGAAAGACCACAGGCTGGTGAGAATGAGGCTGGGTCTCTCACACACAGCTGGTGGAATGTACAAGGTTATCACCACTTTGGAAAATAGTACGGCAGTTTCCTAAAAAAGTAAACATACACTTATCATATGATCCAGCACTTGTAGTCCCAAGCATTTATCCTAGAGAAATGAAAACTTATGTCTATGCAAAACCTGTCCATGAATGTCATAGCAGCTTCACTTGTAATAGCTTAAAATTAGAAACAACCAAAATGTCCCTGAAAGGGTGAATAGTTAAACAAACTGTGGTCCATCTGTACCATGGACTACTACCCAGCAATAAAAAGGCAGGAACTATTGATGCACATATCCACTTGGATGGATCTCAAGGGCATTATGCTGAGTAAAAAAGCTAATCTCAAAAGGTCAGACACTGTATGACCCCACTACAGAACATTCTCAAAATGAGAAATTATAGAGCTAGAGAATACATTAGTGTGCCAGGGTCAAGGTTCACGGGGTAAAGGGTGTGGGTGGGACTACAAAAAGGCAGCAGGAGGGAGATATTTGCTGTGATGCCGCAATTCTGTATCTTGGTTGTGATGGTGGTTCTAGGAATCAGCGTACATGATAGAGCAACACAGAACTCTAGCAATGTCAATTTCCTGACTTTGATAATTGTATTATAGTTTTGTAAAACGTCACCTTGGAGAAAACTGGGTAAGGGTATAATGGGGTCTCTCTGTACTATTTTTGCAACTTCCTGTGAATCTATAATTATTTCACAATAAAAAGTTTAATAAAATTTAAAGACATGCAACATCTTGGAAAAAAGTGTTTTCAACAGCAATGAAAAACAAAGGGTTAATAACAGTGAGTATAAAAATAACTTCTACAAATCAAAAAGTAAAAGACAGACTAAGATAAATGGGCAAAACATGGGAATAAGGAAATTCACAGTAGAGGACATATGACGACTAATCAACTGAAGGGGCACCATGCTTTAGATGGAGAGTGTGTGGTGGCGATCAGAATGAAAGGGGAGCCTTCACTGGCCAGCCACCCACATCTTGCTATCTATCCTGGAGGGAAAAAGTCACATAGAAGAACAAAGCAGTGAACACAGTTGTTCATGTGGGCTCTGAGTCAAGCTGCGTCTGCTGCGATTCACCTGGAAGTTTTGGCTCCATGAGCCAGTAAGTCCCCTTCTTTGGTGGTTAGGCCTTTCGTCCCTACCCATGAAGGGATTTAGTCTTTGTTGCTTGGTATATCTCTGCCACTGGACCAAGGCCCACTGAGGCCAGAGTGAGGTCCTGCTCATCTTCTCAATTCCACTCCTGGCAAAATAAGACATGTGGAGGCTCAGGAAATACCTGTTGGCTGACTCGATTCACTACTCCAAGATGGCATTGGTAAATACATAGCTGCTCTCAGATATCAGGTAGTGAATTTGGCTTCTTTTCGGTTTCAAGGTAACTGCACCATGACCCACTGGATCACTGAAAGGTCGCTGTGTCTGATGAAATTCTTTTCTTGGCTTCTACAAAACATTAAAAAAATAAACAAACAGCACCAAATTTAAGGCACGTTGTTTCCTCTTGAATCACTGTGTATTTTTAGTGTGGGCAACAACCGCAGGATTAGTGTTTGCCTTTTCAAGCTGCAGGAGCGCCTGCAGGCTTCGCTAAACCCACTGGAATACATTATGACCTTGGGAGTCAAGGTGCGTTGGCGGGGTCAAGAACACAAAAGCAGAGCTGCGGATGGGGTCCGCCTGAAGATGGGGCCAGTTGCTGGCCCTGTGACCAGTGTAGGGCATGGGTGCACAGCCACCAGTGGAGGGCAGGGAGCTGGCCAGCATGGATGTCCATCTTACAGAGATGCTCTGGTCACCTATTGCTGTGCAAAAAACCACCCTAAAACTTAGAGGCTTAAAAAAAAATCATCTGTTTATTAAAGTGTAATTTTGTGGGTCAGGCTTTGGGGTGCATCTCAGTGGAGCCATTTGCCTTGCAGCCTTGACAGGGCCTGTGCAGTGGAGTCCAATTGCTGGACGGCCTAGTCCAGAGGGTGTGAAATGGCCTCCCTCGCATGCCTCATGCTAGAAGGTGGGGTTCAGCGGATCCTTCTCCCTGAGGTCATGTGGTCCCCAGCAAGGTGGTGTAGCTCCCCACAGTGCAGTTCAGGACTCCTGGAGCCCGAGGTGGCCCTGCCAACCCTCTCACCTGCCACAGCGTTAATTCACTCACCCTTTATTGGCCAAAGCACTCACAGGCCGGCCCAGGTTCCAGGAAACAAATCCACCTCTCCATGGGAGAGTGTTACAGTATCTATAGCCACCATGAGTTCGCCATATGGAGGATATCATTAAATAGTCAAAGTTGGGCAGACACCAATAGGAAGCCCCTAAATGGCTAAGTGAGTTTATTCTACTGGGTACTTCTTGAACATTCCTACCAAGATACTCCTACTGACAGCAAGCCCACCTGCAGATGGGAATAAACCAGAAGCCATAAGTGAGAAGTGCACTTGAAGATGCACATGGTAATTGCTTCCCACAACAATAAAGATGTTTGGGGACTTCCCTGGTGGTCCAGTGAGTAAGACTCCACACTCCCAATGCAGGGGGCCCAGGTTCGATCCCTGGTTGGGGAACTAGATCCCTGCATGCCGCAACTAAAAAGATCCCACATGCTGCAACGAAGATCCCGCACATGGCAATGAAGATCCTGTGTGCAGCAACTAAGACCCGGTGCAACCAAAATTAATTAATTAATTAATTAATTAATATATTTTTTAAAACCAATAAAGATGTTTGTTTTAGAAGAGAAGCAATGTTTTAAGAGCTTGCCCCTGCGTAGATTCAGTGTCGCAGGGGTTCGCGCTCACCTTGCCCCCAGTCAGCCCAGGGCTTTCATGCACTTCTGCCTCAGGTGGGAGCACAGCGGGGGATGCAAATGGAGTCCTCGCAGTGCTGGCTGCAAGATTTTAGGGATGTTACTGGGACAATGATGTGCCAAGTAGATGGATCAGACAGCCAGGAGGCCACTTGCAGACATGTTACAGTGTATTCATAAAGTGTCACATTTTTATCTTTATTTTTTTCTGATTATACAACTCATATATGTGCATTAAGCATTTCCAAACAACTTTTAAAAGCATAAGAGAAAACACTGAAACCCTACCAAACTGAAATAATCACATGACGTGTTGGTTCCCCTCTCTGTGTGGGGCTCTCTATACATGTGCACACACATATTTCATTTTTCAAAAATGGAATCATATCCTAGTTGCTGTTTCTATCATAGACAACTTTCCTTTTACTGGCCATTTTTGGGGTCCCCTGCAGGTCTCATGTACACACAGATGCAGAGCTGTGGGGTGACATGGGGGGGCGTAGCTGCTGCAGCCACCTGCCAGATGTTAACTACCCTCCCTGCCTTTCCTGCCATCTCCCTCCACACTGCAGTCTCAGGGTTCTACCGGATGGATTCTCCCCATGCAGCCCCTAGACTTGCATTTCGGCCTATAGCTGTCAGCTGCTTCTCCTCCAACAAAACCTGTGATTTATACTCCAGCTTCAAAAAATAAATAGAAATTTCTGGATCTACTGTTAACGTTCCCTCCCATTCTCTTCTCTTTCAGTGACTTTTTTTTCCTACAACATCATTTTTTCAAGCATTGCTGTGCCCTGAATCATTTCAGTGACAAGGTCTAAGTGTGATGTGTAGGACAGTGGTTCCTAAACATCATGCCATGATGGGCCTAGAACCAAGGAGAGAGGCCTCAGAAGGAACCAACAAGACCAGCACCTTGACCTCTGACTTCCAGCTTCAGAACTGTAAGAAAATGAACATCTGTTGTTTGAGCCACCCATAATGTGGGCAGCCCTAGCAAACTGACACACCACTCTACTCAAGTGTACTTTACAGAGCCCTCAGAACTTCGGGGCTGGGGCCTCAACCCTGAGACATTTAAGCCTCTGATAGGGAGATCAGCCTTCCTGATGACAGTGACTTAATAGGTGGGCAAAGCCCCAGCTAACCAGTGCTTGTCTTTGCTTGTATTGTAGGTATAAAGCTTTTGCATAAATGATACTTGAAAACACTTATTGCTGATAGGGCAAAGTAGATTGTATATAGATGGATACAGTTCATTATTTTAACCTTGAAATAAACCATGTTCTGAATTAACAGCTTTGCAGGACTTCTGCTCTTCAGGGGATCTTGTTATGGGTTGTTTCTCAGATTCCCACTAACCTTAGCCACACAGATCCACAAGTGGATGTTGGGCTCTGCAAGTGTTTTTTCTTCTTTTTTAATTGGGGTATAGTTGCTTTACAATGTTGTGTTAGTTTCTGCTGTACAGAGAAGTAAATCAGCCGTATGTATACATATATCCCCTTTTCTTTGGATTTCCTTCCTATTTAGGTCACCACAGAGCACTGAGTAGAGTTCCCTGTGCTATACAGCAGGTTCTCATTAGTTATCTATTTTATACATAGTAGTGTATATATGTCAATCCCAATGAATAAAGAAGATGTGGTACATATATACAATGGACTATTTACTCAACCATAAAAAGAAATGAAATTGGGTCATTTGTAGAGACATGGATGGACCTAGAAACCATCATACAGAGTGAAGTAAGTCAGACGGAGAAAAACAAATATCGTATATTAACGCATATATGTGAAATCTAGAAAAATGGTACAGATGAACCTATTTGCAAAGCAGAAATAGAGACAGATGTAGAGAACAAACATATGGACACCAAGGGGGGAAAGGGAGGGTGGGTTGGATTGGGAAATTGGGAGTGTTTTTTTAAGTCACTCAGCTTGGCACTGAAACAATTTAAGTGAATCTATGTCACCCCTCGCCAGTTGGCACATAATCAATGCCAAGAAGCTGGTGGAATAAGCCATAAGAATTGCAAGAGCTTCAGTTGGAGGAAGACCATATAGAAGCCATGACAGAGACAGGAGGGCAGCACTGGTGGGACTGCTGAGTGTACAAGCATCTGGCATTGGTGAGCCCATGAGGTGTGGTCGAGGACTGCCCAGAGGCAGGCGAGTTGAAAGATGGCAGTAATCCTGATGACATGATGGAGTGAGGAAAGGATGGCACCGAGATGTACCCTTAACTCCTTGAGGTCCCGAAGCACACTCCACCCAAAACCCCAGTGAAGGACAGCAGAGATGGAGTGCTTTACACAGTGTTGGTATCAACAAGCGCTCTGATAAAGAGAAGCTCTACCTGGCTGGAAGGCAGCCTGACTGCACTGCTGAGTCAAAGGCTCCCACAGTAGAAGCAAGAGGGTCTCACCACCTGTTACAGAGCACTGGGCTGGCTGAAAACACCTGAAGTTCACATTGTTGAACCAGAGAGGCTGCTGCACTGCTGGAAACTGAAGCTGTGTGGCTGACAGGGTCTTGGTGCTCCGGCCAGGTGTCAGGCTTGAGTCTCTGAGGTGGGAGAGCCGAGTTCAGGACATTGGACAACCAAAGACATCCAGGCCCCATGTAATAAAAAAGAGCTCTCCCAGAGATCTCCATTTCAACACTAAGACCCAGATCCACTCAATGACCAGCAAGCTCCAGTGCTGGACACCCCATGCCAAACAACTAGTAAGACAGGAACACAATCCCACTCATTAGCAGAGAGGCTGCCTAAAATCATAATAAGTTCACAGACACCCCAAAACACACCACCAGACGTGGTCTTGCCAACCAGAAAGACAAGATCCACCCTTATCCACCAGAACACAGGCACCAGTCCGCTCCACCAGGAAGCCTACACAACCCACTGAACCAACCTTACCCACTGGGGGAAGACAGCAAAAACAATGGGAACTAAGAACTTGCAGCCTGTGAAAAGGAGACCCCAAACACAGTAAGTTAAGCAAAATATGAAGACAGAGAAATACGCAGCAAATGAAGGAGCAAAGTAAAAGCCCACCAGACCAAACAAATGAAGGGGAAATAGGCAGTCTACCTGAAAAAGAATTCAGAGTAATATAGTAGAGATGATCCAAAATCTTGGAAACAGAATGCAGAAAATACAAGAAACGTTTAACAAGGACCTAGAAGAACTAAATAGTAAATAAACAATGATGAACAACACAATAAATGAAATTAAAAATTCTCTAGAGAGAATCAATAGCAGAATAACTGAGGCAGAGGAACAGATAAGTGACCTGGACGATAAAAGACTGGAAATAACTACTGCAGAACAAAATAAAGAAAAAAGAATGAAAAGAATTGAGGACAGTCTCAGAGACGTCTGGGACAAAATTAAACGCACCAACATTCGAATTATAGGGGTCCCAGAAGAAGAAGAGAAAAAGAAAGGGACTGAGAAAATATTTGAAGAGATTATACTTGAAAACTTCCCTAATATGGGAAAGGAAAGAGTCAATCAAGTCCAGGAAGCACAGAGAGTCCCATACAGGATAAATCCAAGGAGAAACATGCCAAGACACATCTTAATCAAACTATCAAAAATAAAGTACAAAGAAAAAATATTAAAAGCAGCAAGGGAAAAACAACAAATAACATACAAGGGAATCCCCATAAGGTTAACAGCTAATTTTTCAGCAGAAACTCTGCAAGCTAGAAGGGAGTGGCAGGAAATATTTAAACTGATGAAAGGGAAAAACCTACAACCAAGATTACACTACGCAGCAAGGGTCTCATTCAGATTTGATGGAGAAATTAAAACCTTTACAGACAAGCAAAAGCTAAGAGAATTCAGCACCACCAAACCAGTTTTACAACAAATGCTAAAGAAACTTCTCCAGGCAGGAAACACAAGAGGAGGAAAAGACCTACAATAACAAACCCAAAACAATTAAGAAAATGGTTAAAAACAACAAACATATGGATAATTACCTTAAATGTAAATGGATTAAATGCTACAACCAAAAGACATAGACTGGCTGAATGAATACAAAAACAAGACCCATATATATGCTGTCTACAAGAGACCCACTTCAGACCTAGGGACACATACACACTGAAAATGAGGAGATGGAAAAAGATATTCCATGCAAATGGAAATCAAAAGAAACCTGGAGTAGCAATTCTCATATCAGACAAAATAGACTTTAAAATAAAGACTATTACAAGAGACAAAGAAGGACACTACATAGTGATCAAGGAATCGATCCAAGAGGAAGATATAACAATTATAAATATACATGTACCCAACATAGGAGCACCCCAATACATAAGGCAAATGCTAACAGCCATAAAAGGGGAAAGCAACAGTAACACAATCATAGTAGGGACTTTAACACCCCACTTCCACCAATGGACAGATCAACCAAAATGAAAATAAATAAGGAAACACAAGCTTTAAATGACACATTAAATGAGATGAACTTAATTGATGTTTATAGGACATTCTATCCAAAGACAACAGAATACACTTTCTTCTCAAGTGCCCATGGAACATTCTCCAGGATAGATCATATCTTGGGTCACAAATCAAGCCTTGGTAAATTTAAGAACATTGAAATCATATCAAGTATCTTTTCTGACCACAGCACTATGAGACTAGATATCAATTACAGGAAAAAAACTAAAAAATACAGACACATGGAGAATAAACAATATACTACTAAATAATCAAGAGATTACTGAAGAAATCAAAGAGGGGAAAAAAAATACCTAGAAACAAATGACAATGAAAACACGATGACAGAAAACCTACGGGATGCAGCAAAAGTAGTTCTAAGAGGGAAGTTTATAGCAATACAATCCTACCTCAAGAAACAAGAAACATCTCAAATAAACAACCTAACCTTACACCTAAAGCAATTAGAGAAAGAAGAACAAAAAAACCCCAAAGTTAGCAGAAGGAAAGAAATCATAAAGATCAGATTAGAAATAAATGAAAAAGAAATGAAGGACACAGTACCAAAGATCAATAACACTAAAAGCTGGTTCTTTGAGAAGATAAACAAAATTGATAAACCATTAGCCTGACTCATCAAGAAAAAAAGGGAAAAGACTCATATCAACAGAATTAGAAATGAAAAAGGAGAAGTAACAACTGACACTGCAGAAATACAAAGGAACATGAGAGATTAATACAAGCAACTATATGGCAATAAAATGGACAACCTGGAAGAAATGGACAAATTCTTAGAAAAGCACAACCTTCTGAGACTGAACCAGGAAGGAATAGAAAATATGAACAGATCAAGCACAAGCGCTGAAAATGAAACTGTGATTAAAAATCTTCCAACAAAAAAAAGCCCAGGACCAGATGGCTTCACAGGTGAATTCTATCAAACATTTAGAGAAGAGCTAACACCTGTCCTTCCAAAATATAGCAGAGGGAGGAACACTTCCAAACTCATTCTATGAGGCCACTATCACCCTGATACCAAAACCAGACAAAGATGTCACAAAAAAGGAAAACTACTGGCCACTATCACTGGTGAACATAGATGCAAAAATCCTCAACAAAATACTAGCAAACAGAATCCAACAGCACATTAAAAGGATCATACACCATGATCAAGTGGGGTTTATCCCAGGAATGAAAGGATTCTTCAATATATGCAAATCAATCAATGTGATACACCATAATAACAAATTGGAGGATAAAAACCATATGATAATCTCAATAGATGCAGAAAAAGCTTTCACAGAATACAACTCCCATTTATGATAAAAACCCTCCAGAATGTAGGCATAGAGGGAACTTCCCTCAACATAATAAAGGCCATATATGACAAACCCACAGCAAACATCATTCTCAGTGGTGAAAACTGAAACAATTTCCACTAAGATCAGGAATAAGACAAGGTTGTCCAGTCTCACCACTATTATTCAACAGAGTTTTGGAAGTTTTAGCCACAGAAATCAGAGAAGAAAAAGAAATAAAAGAAATCCAAATCTGAAAAGAAGAAGTAAAACTGTCCCTGTTTGCAGATGACATGATACTATACATAGAGAATCCTAAAGATGCTACCAGAAAACTACTAGAGGTAATCAATGAATTTGGTCAAGTAGCAGGATACAAAATTAATGCACAGAAATCTCTGGCATTTCTATACACTAACGATGAAAAATCTGAAAGAGAAATTAAGGAAACACTCCCATTTACCATTGCAACAAAAAGAATAAAATACCTAGGAATAAACCTACCTAGGGAGACAAAAGACCTGTATACAGGAAACTATAAGACACTGATGAAAGAAATTAAAGACGATAGAATCAGATGGAGAGATATACCAAGTTCTTGGAGTGGAAGAATCAACATTGTGAAAATGACTATATTACCCAAAGCAATCTACAGATTCAATGCAATCCCTAACAAACTACCAATGGCATTTTTCACAGAACTAGAACAAAAAATTTCACAATTTGTATGGAAACACAAAAGACCCCGAATAGCCAAAGCAATCTTGAGAAAGAAAAACGGAGATGGAGGAATCAGGTTCCTGGACTTCAGACTATACTATAAAGCTACAGTAATCAAGACAATATGGTACTGGCACAAAAACAGAAACATAGATCAATGGAACAGGATAGAAAGCCCAGAGATAAACCCACGCACATATGGCCACCTAATATTTTATAAAGGAGGCAAGAATATACAATGGGGAGTAGACAGCCTCTACAATAAGTGGTGCTGGGAAAACTAGACAGCTACATGTAAAAGAATGATATTAGAATACTCTCTAACACCATACACAAAAATAAACTCAAAATGGATTAAAGACCTAAATGTAAGGCCAGACACTCTAAAACTCTTAGAGGAAAACATAGGCAGAACACTCTTTGACATAAATCACAGCAAGATCCTTTTTGACCCACCTCCCAGAGAAATGGAAATAAAAACAAAAATAAACAAATGGGACCTAATGAAACTTAAAAGCTTTTGCACAGTGAAGGAAACCCTAAACAAGATGAAAAGACAACCCTCAGAATGGGAGAAAATATTTGCAAATGAAGCAACTGACAAAGGATTAATCTCCAAAATATACAAGCAGCTCATGCAGCTCAATATCAAAAAAACAAACAACCCAATCCAAAAATGGGCAGAGGACCTAAATAGACATTTCTCCAAAGAAGATATACAGATTGTCAACAAACACATGAAAGGATGCTCAACATCACTAATCATTAGAGAAATACTAATCATTAGAGAAATACAAATCAAAACTACAATGAGGTATCATCTCACACCAGTCAGAATTGCCATCATCAAAAAATCTAGAAACAATAAATGCTGGAGAGGGTGTGGAGAAAAGGGAACCCTCTTGCCCTGTTGGTGGGAATGTAAATTGCTACAGCCACTATGGAGAACAGTATGGAGTTTCCATAAAAAACTAAAAATAGAACTACCATACAACCCAGCAATCCCACTACTGGGCATATACCCTGAGTAAACCATAATTCAAAAAGAGTCATGTACCACAATGTTCATTTCAGCATTATTTACAATAAGCAGGATATGGAAACAACCTAAGTGTCCGTCGACAGATGATTAGATAAAGAAGATGTGGTACATATATACAATGGGCTATTACTCAGCCATAAAAAGAAATGAAATTGAGTTATTTGCAGTGAGGTGGATGGACCTAGAGTCTGTCATACAGAGTGAAGTAAGTCAGAAAGAGCAAAACAAATACCGTATGCTAACACGTATATATGGAATCTAAAAAAAAAATGGTTCTGAAGAACCAAGGGCAGGACAGGGATAAAGACATAGAGAATGGACTTGAAGACACAGGGAGGGGGAAGGGTAAGCTGGGACGAAGTGAAAGAGTGGCATGGACATATATACACTACCAAATGTAAAATAGATAGCTAGTGGGAAGCAACCTCATGGCACACAGAGACCAGCTCAGTGCTTTGTGATGACCTACAAGGGTGGGATAGCGCCAGTGGGAGGGATACGCAAGAGGGAGGGGATATGGGGATATATGTATACGTATAGTTGATTCACTTTGTTATACAGCAGAAACTAACACACCATTGTAAAGCAATTATACTACAATAAA
The DNA here is from genome assembly GCF_028021215.1 of Eschrichtius robustus. Taxonomy (NCBI): domain Eukaryota; kingdom Metazoa; phylum Chordata; class Mammalia; order Artiodactyla; family Eschrichtiidae; genus Eschrichtius; species Eschrichtius robustus. The sequence goes on along the minus strand of NC_090833.1, from coordinate 101,223,420 downwards.
GATGTTTAAAAAAAAAGAGAAGTTCTTCTTCCAACTGATAGAATATATGCGTGATAAACACATGCTGACAAACTAGATCAATAGGTTGAAATATCAAAGAAATGAGTATCAGTTATCTGTCTTTCTATGGGAACAGCTCCTCTCCACCATGCTGATGGGTGAGTTTAGATAATGGCCAATTACATGTCCTCAACCTCTGGCCATATGTTGTTACATAACCAGGTTGTATACCCCACTGCCCTGGCCATAGTGCCTGGTTCAGGAGCAGTATGTGACCCAAAGTACTGGGATTTTTCAATGTGGTGACCGGCAAAAGGCCTTTGCCTTGCATCTCAGATCAAAGTTGGAAGGATGTGATGCTGGATCTGCTTGTAGCCTCATCCCTACCACTGTGTGAAGTCAGGAAATCAAACCAAGAAGATCTAAGCAGAGATGGGAGAGAGCATCCCAAGACCTCCTCTGTCCCTGGGCCTCCCCACCCACACTTGGATGTTCCCAGCTGTATGAGCAAATGAATCCCTTGTTTGTGTAAGCTGCTTTGAGCTGGGGATACTCACAAGTAAGTGTTATAACTCACACAGTGTTTGGTACCTGGAGTGGGCTGAGGCTCAAGACCGACCCTAAGATAAAGAAGGCCCGGATCCAGGTGGGAAAGGGCAGGGGCTCCCCATAAGTCAGCAGTCCTCTATGGGGCAAGATGCTGCAGAGCCTTACACTGCTCTGGTATTGAACCACTTATCTCCTGAGGCTTTATCCACAGGGCTAGATGGAACATGCCAGAATATCAGGAGGGCATTGACCCTGTCAGCCTTAGCAGATGCCCTGCCCTGCCACTGGGCCTTGGTCAGGAGCAAACTAGTATAGCACCTACTAGATTTCCCAGCTCAGAATCTTTGGAAAAGGGGGTAGGCAGTGCTGTCTTTGGGGTAGCCAGGTCCCCTGAGGTGCTGTACTAGGTGTTCTCCAGGAATCTCCCTTCCTTTCCCCATCTTGCTCTGTTCAGCAGGAGTTCATCTACAATCTCCTTGCATTTTGGCCCGGTTGGTATATTAGTTTTCTGTTGCTGTGTAACAAATCACCATAAACTTAGCAGCTTAAAACAACATACATTTGTTACCTCACAGCTTCCCTGGGTCAGGAGTCTGGTCACAGTGTGGCCCGGCCCTCTTACTCTTAGGTCTGCAATCTAGGCATTACCGGGCTGCATGCCTTTCTGAAGTTTGGTGTCCTTTTCCAAGCTCACTGGTTGTTGCCAGAATTCAGCTCCTTGGAGTTGTAGGACCAAGGTCCCCATTTCCTTGCTGGCTGTTGACTGGGGACCATCCTCAGCATCCTCAGCTCCAGCTCTGGCCCTATGGACCCTTCAAGAGGCTTCCTCACAGCATGGCAGCAAGAGAAACTCTCTGATGTCAGGGAGGGCTCAATTCTTTTAAAGGGCTTACCTGATTAGGTCAGTCCCACCCATAAGAAACTCCTTTGATTAGTTCAAAGTCAACTGATTAGAGCCCTTAATTATATATACAAAATCCCTTCACCTTTGCCATGTAATGTACCATGCTCATTGGAGTGAGATCCCAGTATGGGGGGGGGGTCCTCAAAAGACTAAAAATAGAGTTGCCATATCATGCAGCAATTCCACTTCTGGTCATTTATCTGGACAAAACCATAATTCAAAAAGATACATACACTACTATGTTCTATATAGCAGCACTATTTACAATAGCCAAGACATGGAAACAACCTAAATGCCCATCAACAGAGGAATGGAAAAAGAAGATATGGTACATATATACAATGGGACAGTACTCAGCCATAAAAAAGAATGAAATAATGCCATTTGCAGCAATATGGATGGACCTAGAGATTACCATACTAAAATGAAGTACTTCAAAAAGAGGAAGACAAATATCATATGATATCGCTTATATGTGAAATCTAAAATATAACACCAATGAACTTACTACAAAACAGAAACAAACTCACAGACATAGAGAACAGACTTGTGGTTGCCAAGGGGGAGGAGGAGTGGGGGAGGGATGGATTGGGAGTTTGGGATTAGCAGAAACAGACTATTACATATAAAATGGATAAACAACAAGGTCCTACTGTATAGCACAGGGAACTATATTCAATATCCTGTAATAAACCATAACGGAAAAGAATATGAAAAAGAATACATACATACATATATATATATGAATCATTTTTCTGTACACCAGAAACTAACAACTATAAACTGTAAATCAACTATAATTCAATAAAAAATAAATTAAGGGCTTCCCTGGTGGTGCAGTGGTTGAGAGTCTGCCTGCCAATGCAGGGGACGCGGGTTCGAACCCTGGTCTGGGAGGATCCCACATGCCGCGGAGCAGCTGGGCCCGTGAGCCACAGTTGCTGAGCCTGCGCGTCTGGAGCCTGTGCTCCGCAGCGGGAGAGGCCGCGATGGTGAGGGGCCCGCGCATCGCGATGAAGAGTGGTCCCCACTTGCCGCAGCTAGAGAGGGCCCTCGCACAGAGGCGAAGACTCAACACAGTCATAAATAAATAAATAAATAAAAGAACGTGAATTTCTTAAAAAAAAAATAAAAAAAAAAAAATTAATTAATTAATTAAAAACAATTTTTTTTATCCCTTCTAAAATTCCAGATTTCTGTGCCCAGGGATAAAATAACTTTGCTTAGGCACCTAGGGAAGCAAAAGTATATTTTTTACCATTTTCCCAGTGTTTGCCTGAAGGCCACAGGCATGATCAAGATTTGCTGAAAGATGGGCTATGCCAAGAAGGGGAAACATATAATTTCTGGTAAGGTAAAGAAAATTGTTTATCACATTACACTGTGATATGGGAAAGGAAGGAAGGCCACATCAACTGAGCACCTAAAGTCTGCTCAATCCTTAGCTATGCCCCTTGTCTACATTATCTCATTTAATCTTCTCAACAGCAGCTTCTGCTTTGTTTTTCTTCCTAGCACTTATTGATATCTGACAGTCTATACAGCAATTAAATAAAGTCCCCTCCTCATCACCTCGAAATGTGAGCTCAATGATGATGTAGAATCTGTTCTGCTCATTGCTATATCTCAAGGACCTAGAACTTCCTGGAACACAAAAAATATGGGAAAGATATTTGTTTAAAAAATGTTATAACTTCGGTATTATCAACATCATTTGATGGTTGAGAAACTGAGGCTTGGAGAAGCTACAAAACTGTGATGATTAATTTTGTGTGTCAACTTGACAAGGCTACGGTCCCCAGTTTTTTGGTCAAACACCAGTCAAGATGTCACTGTGAAGGTATCTTAAAGGTGCGATTAACATTAAAATCAGTAGATGTTGAGTAAAGCAGATGACTTTCCACATTACGGGTGGGCCCCATCCAATCAGTAGAAAATCTTCAGAGCGAAGATTGACGTTTTCCCCCAAAAGAAGAAATTATGCCTCAGACTGTAACATAGAAACCCTGCTTGAGTTTCCAGCCTGCTGCCCTAATGAATTTGGACTGAAGACTGCAACCTCCACTCTTCCCTGAGTTTCCAGCCTGCCAGCCTGTCCTACAGATGTCAGACTTGCCAACCCTCACAATTGCATGAACCAATTCCTTAAATAAATCTCTCTATGTCTCTCTTCCCCTTTTGATAGATAGATGATAGATTGATAGATGGATAGATAGATAGATAGACAGATAGATAGATAGGCAGACAGATTAGGATAGGATAGGATAGGATAGGATATAGATAGGTATAGCTATATAGACAAAGGTATAGGTATCCTATTGGTTCTATTTCACTGCAGAGTCTTAACACACTGTCTTAGCTCATACACCTGTTCAGTATAAGGGTAGACTAACGGCTGATAGTTATTATGTGATTGGATCCTTACAACCGTCATTCATTGTATTTTACAGGTGAGGAAACTAAGGCTCAAAGGATAAGGACTTGGCCCATTTCGCACAGCTAGAAAGAGTCAGGCTTTGCACATATAAGGTGTATACAATACTTGAGCCTGACATTCTTCACTGCTTGATGGTTCAGTCCCCTGAGAACAGGTGTGAGCCAATGGACCCATCACTGTGACCCTCCCAATAACATCCTCATGAGTTTCTTGAGAAGGGAAATCCACAGTAACAATAACAATAACCATTAACAGTTAAAGCCAGCATTTGCCATGCTCTGTTACCTTCCAGGACTTTCCTTCCCACCCTGGCACCGTGAAGCAGGCACTGCTTTTATCAGAAGAGGAGACAATGGATACACAGAGACTGTGTCACTTGCCCAGGTTCACAAAAGTCGAAGTTATATCCAGTGATACATTGGATTATCACTAAGTGCTTGCTATAACCACAATAGGCTGTTCTGTGGTGATGTTTTCACCAACCACTCAAACTTGGTGGGACGGACCCAGTAGGCAGGGACTTCAGCTGCCATCAGTTGTTTAGGGTCCAGGTCATCAGACTGTCCCTGAAGCCCTTGGCCCCTCACCCCCCTCCCTGACATCTGTTGAGTTGCCTGGAGTGGGCGGTGCTGAGGGAGTGATGCAGGGGGCCCCTGTTCATGGGAATCACTATCAGAGGCCATGGTCCCTGGAGCATGGCTGTCACCTCACCCCTCTGTCAAGGCACTTTGGTTGGGCCAGCTTTGGTCCCAGAGCTCACCTCACTGCTTGTGCTCACGACATGAGCCCTGGAGCCCTCAGGGCTTTCTGGGGGACTTCCGAGAGATTTACAAAGGCGTGGACTTCATGCCTCCCTCCACAAACATCCACAGGGTGTCTACTAATTGTCCCACACAGCACCAGGAACATCATGGCAGGGCAAGTATGCTTTCTGCCGCTGAGGGCAGCCATCTGTCTGGGGAGGCCCAGATTCAATGATCAGCACACTCTGCACCGTGTGGAAGATGGGGCTCGCTGAGGATGCCTCCTGGGACAGCCAAGTGGGCACAAAATATGCGTGGTGACAAGATCAGCTTCAGGCGGGGGATGGTGAGGAACTTTTGTTTTCTTAGAGTTTTCAATATTTTCTCAAGTATTTCATAGTGAGTGAATCACTTTCAAAAAAAAAATTTAAGGATCTTTTCCCACTTGTCCTCCAAAAACTCATTATTAGTGTTCTTTTTAAGTTTTGTTCATCCAATAGGCCAAGAGAGACAGAGATAGAGGAACAGAGAGAGAGAGACAGAGAACAAGGAAGAAAGAGACAGAGAGGTAGAAAGAGACAAAGACAGAGAGAGAGAAAAGAGAGAGAGAGAGACCGAGGGAGAATTCCTCTGAACTTGCATATCTCTGATTACTAGTGAGGCTGATCTTTTTTGCAGATGTTATCACTTTGCATTTCTTCTTTTGTGACTTCAGTATTCCTGGGTTACATCATCTTCTTCCTAGGGTTGTTTCTCTCTTCAAGACCTACTTATGTTAAAGTTTTTAATCCTTTGTTTATCACATATGTTGCAAATGTGTCTTTGTCTTTAACCTTTGTTTACTATTTTATCACAGGCAGACATCTTTATGGGGACAAATCTAATGATTCTGTTTGTGCGTTTTGCCTTTGTTGTCAGGCCCAGCAAGTTTGTCGGCATTCTGAAAGATCGCATGGATGTTGACTTGTATGCTATTCTCATAGTTTTATTTTTGCCATTTAATTATTTAAACCATTTGGGATTCATTTTGATGTAAAACATGAGAGGGGGATCTAACTTTTTTCCACCTAAAGTTTGGCTGATTGTAACAATCACAATTTGGTAACTCCTTTCCCACTGATGTGAAATTCTCCTTGATTGTTTAAGAAGGTTTAGCAAAGTTATGTATGTTTCTGTGTGATTCTGGACTTCCTTATTTTTTCCACTAATTAATTGGCCCTAATAGCAGTGCCATACTAATCATTATAATTTTTACAATATCTATTAAAAATTTGTTAGGAAAAGTTACCTTCATTGTTTTCTCTTTTAGAATTTCCAAGCTATTTTTTTTTCTGAATAAACTTTAGAACATTTTGTCAAGTTTCCCCTAAGGAAATTTTGATTTGAATTTTTTTTTTTAATTTACAAAACAATAGTTAGGCTTCGCATCCAAAAAGAAGGCATGAATTTCCATTTCAGTGAAAAAAATAATGGCTAAGAGTATGAACTTTTCACCTACATGGTCTGGGTTCAAATTCCAGCTCAGAAAGTTTCTTACTGTGTGACCCTCAGTGAGCTATTAAACCTCTCTGTGCCTCAGATTTTATGTATATAAAATGTGGATAATAAAAGTAGCACTTCATAAGATGGTTGTGAAAATTAAACAAATAAATGTTTGTCAGTGGTTAGAATAATGCCTGGCACATTCTTAATAGATGTTAACTTTTCTCACGAGTATTTTGTTACTTTCCTCGCTAATAGTGTGTTCCACATGGGTTCCAAACAAGAACACAGGAAAGAATAAATGAGTTGATATTCAGAAAATACAGAACAGTGCATTCCACACAATAAGCACTTCATTTACACTGTCTTTGTAATGTCAGATGGCAGAGTCACCTCTTTTTACCCTCACCCTTCAGGGTCATTCCATCTTCAATATCCTGGGAACAAAATGAAGGAGAAACCCTCATTTGGGGCAATAGTCCGTATTTTCTGTACACTAAAATTCTTCCTTTTTTGTACTTTCACGTAATTCAAGCCAGAGATCAAGTCTCTCTGAGAATATATAGCCCTGGTGGGTGAGGAAGGGAGACAAGGCCTTTAGCTATTGTTTTGTTTTAAATTTCATTTCCAAGCTAAGACTGTGTTTTAAGAGTTTCAGCTGGAATGGGGTTTCCCATCTCACTATAAACCCGTATGAACATTATAACAGAAATGATGAGACCTTCATGTACAATTGTAGCTATAGATCTTATCACTGCATGAAAATTGCAGCATTAATGTGAATTCCTTGTAGTTCACCTTGTCAGTCCCCCGTAATCGCAGGAGCCAGAGCACTCCCTGGTCTCCACACCACAGATATTTCCTGCTCCATAGTTGCTCTCCACTCATCCCCATTCATGGCTTTTAAGAATGTGTTGGAATATAGTTTAATGAGCAATATCAGCCAGGCACACACACCTGGACTGCCATGAGACTTTAAGAAAGACATTTTCTTCTCATTTACTTCAAACAAAAATGAACAGAAATTCACAAAAGAGGTTCCACTGGTGCTAAAACTTGAAGTTTTAATTTCTAATGGCAGCTGGCTCACAGATCAATGGGATCTTAGTTAAGTCAATCTCCTTGAACCTAATTTTCACTCTCTGAAAAGCGTCATAATAATCTCACAGTATTTTGATACTTCATGAATGTAAATAATTTTTTGAAGTTCTGAAAATTTTCATAAGAACTGTTTTAGTTAACTATGGCTACATAACAAATTACTCCAAGACTCACACAGTCTGAGGTTGGGAAATCAGGAGTGGCTTATTTTGGGTGTTTCTGGCTCAGGCCCTCCTACAGGCTGCAGCCCAGCTGTCTGCCAGGCCTCAGTCTCATCTGAGGGTGTGACTGCGGCTGGAGAGTTGGAGTCTAAACTGCTGTCCCCATGCCTCAGCTCTTCACTATTTGACCGAAGCTTCACTCCCTCCCCATGCAGGTCAGTCTATAGAGCTGCTCATAAAATGATCGCTGGCTTCCCCCAGTGCAAGTGATGAGAGAAGATGGCTAGCCCCAAGACCGAAGTCATGGTTTCTCCTCTGGCCTCATCATGTCAGTGACATGCCATTACTTACACTGTATGCAACGGTCACACAGACCTACCTGGCACCCTGTTGGAGGGGACTCCACAAGGGCGTTTAAACCAAGAAGTGGGGTTCCCTGGGGGCCATCATAGTAGCTGGCTACCACAAGTACCATAGAAATGCTCAGCTGGGAGAGATAGGTAGAGTATACCGGCTAGTGGTAAAAGAAAATCAGAATGTGTTCCCTTTTGCAAATCAGACATCAGTCACAATTCACCCTGGAGGCTCCTTCATCAGCAGCCCAAATTCTCTGGTGGTGGCCTGCAACCTGCCCAGCCTGGAGAATTTGCCAGTTATTTCCAGAGCTGTGCTCCCAACAGTGTAGAAATGATGGAAGTATACCCACATTCCCCGACCCAGAGAATCCCTCAGGGTTCCCAGAGCCTTCTGGTCAGCCCACCCGAAGCTTTGGCTGCCCCACACCAACCCCAGTGAGTGCTGATGAGCGGGCACCTCCAGGAAAGGGCATCTGGTCCCTCAAGTGTGGAAACCAGGGTTCTGACCACAGGAGCGAGCCTTCAGACTAGCTTGGCGATGACTGTTGAGAGCAAAGCCTGGTGTCGTCTGGCTTGAATCTCACCTTTTTCTGTCTTGCTCTGCAGGCATGCTAAGAGGGGTGGAGGGAAAGGTCTTGGGCTAATTAATACAGGAGACCTAAAAGCAGTTTTAAGGTCTTATGCCTCCAGGATTTCTGGTCCTTTTTCAAAGAAGGAATGTCCAGTGGCCATGTCTGTTGGGGGGACAATTAGTAAAGTGATGGTTGTACAGCACAGATTGTCTCTGAACCTAAAATTTGCCTTTCCCCTGTCACTCGTTTTTCTGTTGATCTTTTTTAAAATGAAGATTTAAAACAAGGATTTCCTGCGACAGGATGGGCACTTATATTCAACTTTTTGAGGTTTCAGAAAATCCTTGATTCTGAAACAGCTGAAGGCCGAGAGACAATGTTATAACAAATACTTTAGCAGAAAACAAATGATGTACTAGTCTCATGTTTTCTTAACAAATTCTGATGTGAGCAAGTTAAGGCAATTGAAAGTCAAGCCAGGTAGGCTGCACATCTCCAGCACCATAATGAACTGTTGTGCAGGGATGCATGAGAAATCCCGTTCAGAACCGGTCCTGATCCCGCGCTGAACAGACCGGCTGCATCAGATCCCATGTAGGGCCCTGTACAGATTACAAAGCTGGACCACAGGTACTGTCTGCCCTCAAATAACCTCCACTCTGCAGAGGCAGGTAAAAATTGCATGCAAATAGCTATCACACAGGCCTGATGAAATCAAGATAAAGTAATCTGGGAATTCCAGAGGGAAAAGTATTAATATTTATTGGGAAGATTCATTTCTCCTACATGTGTTTATTGAGACCTGTTGTGTGGCCAGCAGTGTTTTGGGACGCAAAGAGAAAAAATACATTCCTAGTGGAAAGGATCAGGATTGCAGTGCCGTGACCTGCACAATAACAGATCTGTGTTGATGATGCTGAGGCCGTATCAGGGAGAAGCTGGTTCTCTCCAGGCGGTTGATCAAAGCTGTGCAGAGCTGTGCAGAGGGGACATTGAAGGATGAAGGAGAGGGTGCCAGCTGGCAAGGGCAAGCAGGCTGTATGGGGAGAACATTCCAGAAGGTGCCACAGGTACAGTAATATGAAACCATTAAATACCCCAGCACATTCAAAGAATTACAAGTGCTTCACGGTTGTTGGATTTATAGAATACAAGGGAGAAACTCAGGCAGCAGAAGGTCCAAATTGTGGATGGGCTAATGTACATGTGAAGAAATGTGGATGCTTTTCTGTAGGCAGTGCACCTCATTTGGAGGTCTGGGAACAAACCTCTTTGAGAATCCAAACAAAGCTATGGCCACGTTCCTTGAAATGCTGCCCACAAATACAATTGTGTCTATAATTTCAGAGGGTCTACAGGACACTGGGGTGTGAAGGAAAGAGCCCCTGACATGGAACCCTGCGGACCCATTGCTGGAATTCACTCCAGAGTGAGAGGATCAGATGCTCACTTCAGAGCCACGTTCCAGTGGAGGACGTATCTCTGGGAGAGAAAGCAGAGCAGGAACCATCAGGAAGCTGTGGAATGCATCTCAAAATGTGTAGTCCAGAACTGTGACATTTCCTTGCTTCTAACAAGTCATCAACTTGTTAGAACATCATCAACTTAATAACAGCTATTTGGGAAAAGGAAAACTCCACAGTAAATGTACATTATTTTGTAATCTAGTATTTTTCATTGAGGATTTTTTTGGTGGGGGCCATGAAAACCAACTCTGATTAGTTGAGTCCAAAGTCTTGCTATCTTTTTATCTGAATTACCTATTTCTGGAAATCACCTGGAGGTTTCTTTTTTTAAATTCTATTTATTTATTTATTTGTTTTTTGGCTGCGTTAGGTCTTTGTCGCTGCACGCGGGCTTTCTCTAGTTGCGGTGAGCAGGGGCTACTCTTCGTTGCCATGCGAGGGCTTCTCATTGCAGTGGCTTCTCTTGTTGCAGAGCACGGGCTCTAGGCACGTGGGTTTCAGTAGTTGTGGCATGCAGGCTCAGTAGTTGTGGCTTGCGGGCTCTAGAGCACAGACTCAGTAGTTGTGGCGCACAGGCTTAGTTGCTCTGCGACATGTGAGATCCACCCGGACCAGGGCTCGAACCCATGTCCCCTGCATTGGCAGGTAGATTCTTAACCACTGTGCCACCAGGAAAGTCCCTGGAGGTTTCTTAAGAGGGAGTTTCCACCCTTAGGTGTAGCATAAGAGTCAGGCATAAGAGATGAGCTTCCGTCCTATATCTTCAATTGCATTATTGGGTGGTGTACATCTTAGGCAAACTTATATGCTAAAAACAACCTTTCCTTTCAATGTTCATGGTGACGTGACTTTTCAGTAAAAACCAGAGACACCCAAATTTAATTTAAACTTTAGCTATTAGTGTCATCACCAACACCAGTGACAGAGCTACTGCTCCTACAGTGATGCCGCAATTCACCTCCTGGCTGGTGGCAGCGTTTGGGTTTCAGAAATGTCAGACTGTGAAAAATTATGTGTCTTAGAGTGGACAGTGTGGTCCAATCGGTAGTTAGCCAGGAGAATGTATCAGGAACAGGCTGACTGAACAGGGCAGCCTTTCCCGGGTCTTTATTAAGCAGCTATGTGAACGAAGTCATAGACACATATGTCACATTAGGCTTCTGCCATTTTGGCCAAAGTCAGGCCCGTGGAATTCCACGTTCCCAGGTTTACAGAGCTGCAGACATCGCAGGGCAGGGATGTGAGCCGTCTGCCCAGCTGTGACAACTCTCTCAGGCTCACCCGCACCCTGTGACAGTCAGATGCACCACGGACAAATGTGTGCTCATCCCCCGTCCTCCTCCTGAGCCCACTGAGCCCTTAGCTGAGTGTCCAGACCCCATGTCCCCTCCCCCAAAGCCTAGTGACCCCCAGCTCTGAGCACAGACTGGGGCTCAGAGATGGTGGGAGGTGTGAGCAGCCTAACCCGGGGAAGCAGACAGTCTGGGTTCCACTGCAGCTTCCTTTGGGAAATTCGGGGTTCCTGAGAGCTAGGGTGAACTGCAGGGCAATCTGGGGCCGGCAGGGAGACTGGTATGCAGGAACGTTCCTCCTCGGGCTCCCATGACGGGCTCTACAGCGCTGGAGGAGATCCACAAATATTTGTCTGGTTGCATAGTTCAGGCATGTGAAAATTAGAACCAAGAAACACGCTCTTTATTCTCTTTCCAGAAACGCTGCCTGAACTCTGACCCCTGGCGCTCCCACTCGTCTTGGGCCGGTTTTCAATCTGTTCCCCATTATTTCACTTCACATGCTTTTGCAGACTTTGCTAGAAATATGAGTCCTGCCTTGAGCCCTAGTCAAGCAGGGGTCAATGTGTTCTTCTGAACTTCACTGAGTAATTTCCCATCATTTTGCAGGATTGATCCTAGGTACTGCTTCTCCCCACACTCCTCCTCCACCCTGCAGGCCCTGCCTGCGCAACTGTGCTGTGTGCAGGGAAGGCCCCTCAGCCGGCCCTCTGCCCCCAGGCCATGTGAGCTTCTGCTGCTTCCTGAAGAGGGAGTGTTTCCCACAGTTCTGAAATTCTTGATTATGCATGCATCTGTGCGTGTGAGGCCAACCACGGCACCCTGGTACTTGTCACACTGTTCCAACCAGCTGTTTTCAATCTGTCCGCGTTTCAGCCAGGTGATTTGTTCCTTCCGTCCTGCAGTATGTAACGCAGCCTGGACCCTGCAGACCCAGGCATCTGTGTGTTTGATCAAAGCTGGAGACCTGCAGGAAATGCAGGGATGACCCCGGTCCAGGGGTTAGATGGCGAGGGCTCCAGTAGGGCCTCAGGAAGAAACTGTGTCTTTTGGGGAAACATCAAGGGTGTACCTGCCCTGGGGGAGGCCCTCCCCGGCCAGGGAAGTGTGTTGGGAAGCTGTCACTTGTAAGCTGTGTCTTGCATTGTATGGTCACTTCTGCGTGGGCAGAAGCTCTACCATGGGGCCCATGGACAAAATTCAGGGGACCAAGAATGTGGATGGAAAAAAATTACTAGCTAACTAACCAGCTAACTAACTAACTTACTCATTTTCACTAGCTTCTAACTACAACTTAGCATTTCCTTCTACTATGAATGCAGGTAGCAAACCACAGCAGCATCAGCACAACTTGGTGCCTTTGTCAATAAGCGAAATCTCAGTCGTCTCATCTCACCCTGAGTTACTGTTTGTGCTCATTGCTATTCAAAATTACAGTGACCATTAGACCCGCTTCTAGGGCTTATTACATTGTTAATAAAGAAGCATCCATATGAAAGAAGCATCCACATTAAAGAAGCACCCATTTAAGCATATTACTATATCACAAATTTATTTCTTACATTCCATCCAGGATTTTCAATAAAATGGATTTTTTTTTCATAATCCTAAGTGTTTGTTTTAAGCATTATTCTGAGATAGGTCCTGAACTGACCACCATCAGTGTGCCTCCACCCTCTATTCCTGGACCTCACCGTCCCAGCTTCACTCTCCAAGCATGCCTTGGAACCAAGACAGGCCACTTGCCTGTGAGGACAGAAGGACATAGGGCTTTAAAGGCCTTACCTCCAAATACAGTAATTTTCTGGGGCACTGGGGTTGGGGGTTTGGACTTCAACATATGGATTTGGGCGGACATAATTCAGCCCCTAACAGAAGGTTCCCAGAGAAGGTGATATTAAAATGAAGTATTGACAGTATTGGTGATTGCACGTACCCAGAACGAGAGAGGACGCCAAGTCTAGGGTGGGACCCTCAGCTTTGCAGAGTCAGAAATTCAGTTCTGTAAATGCCCAGTCTCCTGGGGGAGCCTTGTACAACTAAACTAAACTGACAGAGGCCATGAGCTTACAGCCAGGCAGAAGCCCAGTTTGATCTTCTATGGTGGGAAATAGATCCCAAACAAGCAGAAATACTCACACTGATTGTTGGTTCATTTTCTCCCTAGCTATGTAAGAAAATCTTATGAGACACAGTATTTTACTCAGGGGATTGGACAGTAAGCAGAGATGAGATGATCAAAGCAGTATTTTCCAATCTATAGGGCACAACCATTCATAGATCCTAAAATTAATTTAGTAGGTTAACAACCACCTTTTCTAATAGAATCTAGTAGAGAGTAAATTGAAGAGAAGGGAAGGGAGATGAGATGTATCACATACGGTAAAGATAAATATTGTCTCATCAAACTTTCATTACAGTGTTTCATATGTCCACAAGGCACGTATGTGTACTAAACGGGCCCCGGTGTAAATGTATTTTTTTTCTTTTCTGTGGCTTGTGTTAAAAGATAAAAATGTGAAACACCCTACATTAGATGAACTTGAAAGCCAGTCCTTCCACCCCGATACTACAGGGTTAAGTGTATCCAATGAACGGGGTATTTTGCCTTATTAAAATACGGCATGCTTAGAACTCTTGGTCATGAGGGAAAAAGTGGAAATAGCAAAGGGAAAGGGCCAAGTCACTGTAAAGACGCAGAAGAGGTGGACCACCCATTGGAGCGCAGGGCAGAAACCTCATCTAGGAGCCCCGAAGCCTCTGCTTCTCTCTGCAGGGTTGCTTCATTTGTCTTCGGAAGCTGGATGTCTTGCTTTCCCAAACCTCGAGACAGAACACAGCCAGTGCCAATTTCTTAGCTTCCCTTTAACAGAAAAGTCCTGACCCCTGCATCCAGGGTGGGGGCAGCAGTGGGCTCAGCATGGCCAGCTGTTCTGATGACTCCAAGCGGTTGGTCCACCCCTGGGATGTCCCTATAACTTGGATTTAAGTATCTGCATCTCTCTTGGCTGCTTCAATTCCGGCTCTTTCTTTCCTTGAGCCATGCCTAAAACTTCTCCAGGGCAGATCCACCTCCTAGCTGTGCCCGTGGCTCAGTAAATTCTCTGTGAATGAACAAGATGGTACGTATTAATAGGGATGGGGTGTTAGAGTATGGATCGTTTGGACCTATTGGGTTTAAGATAGCATATTAGTTAGACAGCTGTGAAATCATCAGAAAAGTAGATCTCAGTAACTATTTGTATTTATCAAAAAGAAAATTAAAATAAATCATAAAGGTGGGCAAAGAAATGGTTTTTAATACATGTAGGGCAACATCTTAATTTTTATCAAATTACAAATTTAAGTTTATGAATAAGACATGGAAGGCAAGGAAGAAAAAAGAGGAAGGAAGAAGGGAAGGAGGGAGGAAGAAGGAGAAAGGAAGAAAGGGAGGGAGGGAGGAAGGGAAGGAAGGGGAGAGGGAGGGAGCCTACCCATTTTATTGGTGTTGTTATAGGTGGTTCCTTTTTATTGCTAAGTAGTATTCCATTGCATGAAAATATCACCACTCATTTATCCATCCTACTGTTGATGGGCATTTGGGTAGTTTCCAGTTTGAGGCTATGTTTATTCTAATACCTTCTGATTATTTCTGTTCCTGAAACAGTAGATGAAACAGCCTTCGATTTGGTAGGTAAAATCTTTGAAACAAGTGTGTAATGGTGCAACAAAATTAAGTGATTGTCATAGGAGCTATGTCCTTCCTTAGATGCTCATCAAACCCCAATACTTTTTCCTACTATAGCAAAGGCAGCACCGGTGCTAACTGACTCACAGTTATCAGAGATCATCTCTGGATCTCTGTGTGGGTGACAGCAGAGATTGCCAACAAGATCCACCCTACTTTGTCCACACACAGATCCAACTGATGGTCCTGCATGGCAGTTACCCTGTTAGCTGCACACCCCTGAAAGCCAGGTTTTACTATATTACAGGGCCTTCTGCTACACAGTTCATCTTACCTCTACATTCTAGGAAGCAACACCTCACCTGGTAAGGGAGCCTGCGCAAACTGGTACTCACAAAACTGTTGCCTTTTCCAACCCCAGGGCCCAGGTGTCTTTCAGCTCTTCCTCAGTGTACAAACCTGGAGCCTTTGTAGTAAGGGCTTCTCATCAAGGGACAAACAAAAACCTTCTCAAGTTTCCATTGTGACAAAACTATATTCTTACAGATTTCAAAATGCCAAGGTCAAGTGTGAGTGCCCTAATATACTGCTTCCTACAAGGTGCACATGGCATTTGTGGGCTCCCACCTCTCTCTGTTGGAGGGCTGACCCGAGGAGCACAGCATTCACCTTACAGTGTTTCTTTGGTGGGTGGGGGCTGGGGTGTCTGTAGATAAAAGGAAGAGGCCCTCCACTGCCCTGGGGAAAGGCGGGCACCTGGTGGAAGGAACTGCAGCAGCCCTGCTGGATAGGGTGACTCTGGCCTTGTTGAAAGTCTTCGGCCAAGTCCTGGGTATCACCCCTTCCCACGGTACCTGAGGACAGGCCATCAGGGTGTGAATGGGTTTCGGTGCTCCGCACAAACCGGAACATTGCAGGTCCTTAGAAGTTTTGCTTTCCCTCTGCCAAAAATGTCACCTTCTCCTTTCCCACCTCTACCTGGTCAACTCACCTCCCCAGCTCTGTCTTCGTGGTCCTCTGCTCTCCTCCATCATGGTGCTTATCACTGCTGGCTCCCTGCCTGCCCCCTCTAGACTGGGGGCTCCTTGAGACAAGCACCAGGTGTCCTCAAGGAGTCCAGAGATATTTGATGAATGCGTGAATCAAAGCGGGGATGGAAGGAAAAGCATGGACAACAGGCATTGATGAAGTGCGGTCTGGGGATGCTTGCAGGTTTCTGAGCCCCTTTCAGGAATCCAGGAAGTCAAAACTCTTTTCATAATAATCTAAAACAGGGACCAGCAACTTTTTCTGAAAAAGGCCAGATAAATATTTTAGTCTTGGCAGGTCTCTGGTCTCTGTCCTAACCATTCAACTTTGCTTTTACAGGGTGAGAGCAACCATAGACAACAGGTAAATAATGATGGGCTCCTCTGTGTTCCAATACAACTTTGTTTACAAAGCAGGCAGTGGGCCACATTTGGCCCCAGGGCCATATTTTGCCAACACCTGCTCTAACACATTACTGCCTTTTTCACACTCATTTTCTCACAAATATATAGGGGAGTTTTCCAGAAGCTACGTGACATGTGATACCACAACAGGCTGAATGTGGAAACATACGTAACAACCCAGTTGTCTTCTATTAAGCCAGACATTAAAGACAACTGCAAAAATTCAAAATAGCACTTCTCAACTAAATTCTTTTCTCTTTTACAAAATATATTATTTTAAATAAATATGTGTTTTATATTAGCATTGAATGAAAAAACAGTAAATGAGCCTGTTATTGCTATTTTTCAATGAATTAATATTAAATAGTTTAACATTACTTGGTCTTAATTCTAGTATGGTAAACATCTATAATGTAACCCACATAAACAAAAGCTCTTTGGGATCTTAAATGATTTTCAGAATTAAACTATAAGTTAATATAATAGAGGCTGTAGAAATACACAGGAACCTGCCTCTCCTTGGCTTTCTCTTTATTCCATTTTAATCTTCACCTTCCTCTTGGATATCTTTCCTTGTTGGCCCTGGAATGCCTGCTACACACCAGAATAAACCAGCTACTAGTAATTAGTGTCCGATGTGGACAATTCAGGGTGACGTCTTAGCAGGGATTTTTAAAATTGCCTTTGCTGGTGCACTTCCTGCAAGTCTGACCCTGACCTGGGTGCTGTTTTGGTCTCAGCTGCGTGAGCCTGCACAGCAGCCTTCTGAGGCGGATGGCTCCTGATTCACAAGGGAGCTTACATACTTGCAGCTGGGAGGGTAAGTCTTGGGCCTTAATGAATCCCCATTCCTTCTCTGCACTGCCCGCCATGCATCCTGAGCTCTAGGTATCTTCACCCTCAGCATCGTTGCCATAGCATCTTCAGCACAGGCATTTTTGCCACAAACATTTTCAGTGCCTAATTGGCTGTAGGCAATTTTGCCATAAAAGATAAAATAACAGAAAATAAAATAGGGACATTAAAAAGGAAATAATGCGGGCTTCCCTGGTGGCGCAGTGGTTGAGAATCTGCCTGCCAATGCAGGGGACACGGGTTCGAGCCCTGGTCTGGGAAGATCCCACATGCCGCGGAGCAACTGGGCCCGTGCGCCACAATTACCGAGCCTGCGCGTCTGGAGCTTGTGCTCCGCAACGAGAGAGGCCGCGATAGTGAGAGGCCCGCGCACCGCGATGAAGAGTGGCCCCCGCTTGCCGCAACTGGAGAAAGCCCTCGCACAGAAACGAAGACCCAGCACAGCCATAAATAAATAAATAAATAAATAAATAAATAAATAAATAAATGTAAAATAAAAAAAAAGGAAATAATGCAACATGAGAAATGAATAACAAAATTAAAAAGACTTTATCACATACAAAATATGTGAATTCATTTAAAATGTGTGTAGATTCATGGCAATACTGCACAAAGAACTGGTTTTATTTTGTGAGTTGCACCTAAGCATTTGTCTTCCAAGACTTTCATTCATAATATTGCATATTATTTTTGCTTATTGATTCATCTCCTCATTTGACATCGCATTTTTTTTCTTTCGTGCTAAAATTTCTTCCTTCATTAAAAGAGGTATCAATTTCCAATCACTAGGATGCATATTTATATCTGAGCTTCATACTGTGCAGTGAAAGCCTCTGCACTGTCATTGATTCTTGGCATCTTGTCACATGTTCGTTGATGTGAACTTTGAACTTGTTCAAAGTTCTATGGGAAATGTGGGTTCAACTCTGTGCCTTCGAGGCCCTCAGCTTTTTTCTCCACCAATGTAGTGCATTTCAAAATAAGAAACCACTCTTGAGACAAATCATCGTCATCTGTCAGCTCAATAAAGCCATCGATAACATCACTAGCTGGATGAAATGTTAATTCATTTCAACCAGTTGAAACCAAACTGTCTAACTCAAAACCATCAAACAGTTATTTTATCTTTTACGGCAAAATTACCTTACAGCCAATTAGTTATGCAGTGTATATGTTTGCAACAAAAATGCTTGTGGCAGAGATGCTTACAGTGAAAATACTGGACACACTTCCCGGTCAGGGACCTCACACCTTCCCCTCTGCCTCCTAAGAACCCCTGCATCTGAACCTACTTGGGGACAGTCAGGGGTCCCTGATGGCTTCATGGGCAGCAAGGGGGGTTTTCCTGAGAGCAGACTGCAGGAAATCAAATACTATTTAGACAAGGATACTTTTCCATGAAAAGCAAGCAAGCAAACAAATAATAAAACACAACTCTTATTGAAAACCTGGATAGGGTTTCACTTCAACAGGTCAGACTGGGTGTCATCCTTTGTCTTTTCTGCCCCCAGGACTACAGCATTGAAGGAATCAGCTCATTCAAGTGAAAGGAATGAGAAGGTGATCTTAGTGAACATAAATGTCAGGACAATTCTGGGAGATAGAAGCCAGCTGTCAGCAGATAAGGCACTTCCCAGAATATGTAGAGGGGCCTGGAAGGAAGGGGCAGTGGCTAAGAGGAAGCTGCAGGCAGAACCCAGGTCAGGAATGAGCAGGGAGCAAGGGGCGCCTTTGGAGGTCTGTCTTATGAATAAGTCTGCCAACGGCTGCCTGCTTCCACTGCCGCTGCCCACCATGGCCCAGCATTTCACCTGCAGGAAGCAATAGGAATTCTCCCTTTAGAAAGTGGATAAAACAGCCTGTGGAAAGTGGAGGAAAAAGTCAGAATGGGACAGTTGAGGCTGGTGCACCCCAATTCTGAATTTGACCTCAGTTACCACCCTTCATCACAAAGTGGACAGATCAATAGGCAAGCTGTACCCCAAACACAGGACTCTTACTGGTTCCCCATGGTGGGCTGGGAGAGCTGGAAGGAAAACCAGTGGTAGGGGAAACATACCTCAAAAAATCATCCCAGAAAATAAATAAAATAATAGTGGCTTCCTGGAGAGAGGAGGGGATTGACTGGGTGAGGCACGTCTTCGGGGGTGAAAGGGTACCAGAACATGCCACCCCAAAATATGCCATTTTGGCATAAGGATTATTTTGAACTGAAGGCAGTTGAGAAACAGCAGATGCAGGAAGAGCTCTCTACCTTCCACATCTGCTTAAAAGCAGGGCATAAATTCCCCTTTAAGAAGCTGCTCCCCCCACCCCACCCCCACCATGCTTCTGCACCAGGAGGGAAAAAACAGTCATCATTGGAGTCAGAAAGTCAGCGCTGACATGGGTCTGCACAACAAACCTTACTAAATAACCCTCATCTTCCATTAGTTTCCCCATATGTTTACCTTCCCACAACTTATCACTCCAGGAGCCCACACCCCTTTTCCTTTGTCTTGTCACTGCTCTATGATTTCTCATCCAGCCCCCAATTCTAACCAACTCTTTGAGTTCTCCCACATGTATGCACGCTGCACAAATAAATAAATTCTGTTTTTTTCCTCTCCTGTTAATCTGTTTTTGTCAATTTAATTTGCATGCCTTATTCCCTGAACATAAGAGGGTAGAAGAAGAAGTGACTTTTTCCTCCGCTGCAGGGATGAAGGGATGAAGATCCTAGATCTTGATCTGGGTGGTGGTTAAGCCAGCATATACATATGTAGACATTCACCGAGCTCTACATTTAAGATTCGTGCACTTTACTGTGTGTACATTATACAGTTTAAAAAAGAGCAAAGACAAGTTGACAGGCCATCCCTTTCTCTCTGACCATGCCATGATCTCCTGTAGGCTTGCACTCTGTGAGGGGACTTTCTCCTACCCACTGCTGTGGGTATGTCAGAAGTCCTGGCTGTGACACCTCACAATAGGCCTATGCAGGGTTCCTATTTTACAGGAAAGGAAAATGAGGCACAAAGAAAGGATACCTCCTAGCGGTTATGAAGATAAATTTCTCTTGACTCCTCGTCTGAATTCTCTGCTTCGCGTTCCTTCTGTTAAACGAGAATCTGTGCACTTGCCAGTCTCAGACCGCTGTCACTTGAGTACAGTGATTGATCTGGAAATGCCATTCATGACTTAAAGTACTGAACAAGCGTCCAATTTATATTTGCTCAGAGCAGCGTGGGCTGCTAAGGTGAGAAAACACAGAAACAAGAGGAAATTCTGCTGTGCACGGGGTGCACGGAGGCCGCTGGAGCTGCCCTGGATGACCGGTTCCAACCAGAGCGCCTCACTCAGCTCCTCCAATACGGCGGGGTTCTTGGGGTGCCTGTGGGTTCTCCAGGAACCACTGTGATTCTAACCCAAAGGCTCCCAAGCATCTTAATGTCTTAGAATTAGGAAGACACTCCTCACTGGGCAGGCGGGAAAGTGAGTCCAGAGGGCGAGTGCTCTCTCCTGGTCAGTCGGCAGTAGTAGAACCCTCCAGCATTTCCCATCATGATACTGCCTGGGACCCGCCAAGGGAGGAAGCGGAGCTAGTGGGTGACAGGGACCCAGAGAGAGGATATGGGTGGGGGTGGAGGGGACAGCCTATCACCTGCAGCCAGGTCTCCCCAGGGGGACTCCAGCCGAGCAAGAAGAGGACCATGGACAGCGAGGGGCGGCCCCACATCCCTGACACTGTGGGTGACTGCTGTACAGGCTTTGGTGCCCCCAAATGTTTCTGGGTGCCTGTGTTCTCCCTTCAGTGTGTAAAAGATTACAGTTCAAGATCGTGAGACGTCAAGGTTGGATGTTTTTAACAGAGGTGTCCACATAACACAATCGAGGAGTGATTGGTTGTAAGGATCACACTTGAAAGGAGCTCTGTCCACGTTACCCTCGGCACGCACGACCGGACATCTCAGGTCATTCACTTTTGTTTCTTAAGTGACCAGAATCACTTTGTACCTGCTCAGCTTTTGGCAACACAAACCACACCGACTGGAGAATGGGCTTTTCTGCTGCCTAACTGCCTGCTTGCTTTCTATCCAAAGGCTACTGCATTACTGTACACTTTTGAAACTCACTCCTAGGTTGGGATTCGGGAACCATTTGCTTTCTTAATGCTGATTCTTCATTTCCTGCCAAAATTGAGCTCTCAGCTTTGAGCAGTCCGACTGAAATCAGAGTCAGCCAGTGGATTCCTGCGACAGGAAACGAGCATCAGATGAGGCTGCGTTAAGCTGTAGACGCTGGAGTCGGCTTCCTTTCCCAGGCAGATGAAAGAGTGAAGTCATCGCACACGGGTTAGTGGTGCAGAACTCAGCCTTCCAGAAACTAAGACCAAGCATGTGTCTCACAAGGAAACATTTTGGAAGCCAGGTTTTAATCAACAACATTAAATACATCATGGATTTTTAGAAACTGGTGAATTCCAACGGCAGCCTGTCTAAATTTGTTTTAAAGCTTAAAATGTTTTGCTTGTGAAATGAGAATACCCTAAAATGCCAGCATGAAAGAGGAAGAAACCCCAATCTCAGAAATAGTTACCACAAAAAGTTTTTAAAAGTTAAGTCAATAAAATATTTTATGTTTATCTTTGGCAAAAATGCATTAAAAAACAAAAACAGAAAACCTCTACAACTGTTCAGCATTCTGCACAAGGAAGGCATGTCTTCAGCCTTCCAGACCATCGCTGGTACATTGTGTGTTTTTTAATAGATCTTATTTTTTAGAGCAGTTTTAGGTTCACAGCAAAACTGAGAGGAAGGTACAGAGATTTCCAATACATGTACAGCCTCCCCCATTATCAACACCCCTACCAGCACGGTACATTTGTTACAATCAATGAAACTACATTGACACATCAGCAGCAGCCAGAGTGCATAGCTTACATTAGGGTCACTCTGGGTGTTGTACATTCTATAGGTTTAGATGTATGCATCATTACTATATCATACATAGTAGTTTCACTGCCCTAAAAATCCTGTGTGCTCCACCTGTTCATCCCTCTCTCCCCACTAATCTATGGCAACCACTGATATTTTTACTGTCTCCATAATTTTGCCTTTTCCAGAATGTCGTTTAGTTGAAATCATACAGTATGTAGTCTTTTCACACCAGCTACTTTCACCTAGTAATAGGTTCATTGCTTTTTTGAGGACATTTTTCTAGTTCGTGGTTAAAGAGCAGGACCAGCTATATAATTTGTGTGGCCCAGTGCAAAGTGAAAATGCAGGACTGATTGCTCAAAATTATTAAAGATTCCAAGATGGCCATGCAGAAGCATAGGGCCCTGTGAACGTGTGCCCGTGAAGTCGGTTCTGGTGAAGAAAGCCCATAAAGCATGTGCCCAGTGCCTGAGTGGGTCCTTGGTCTTATTCAGATTCCAAAAGCAGGGACATGTAAACAAAAGAATTTATTATTTTGGGTTTTCACAATGTTCCATAGTCATCAGCATCCTCCATACTCAAGTGCTTTCTCCAGCTACGCAGCTCAAAGGATGAGAGGGACAGAAGCAGTGTCTGCTGTTTCTCTTCTCAACCTCTTCAAATGACTCAGCCATCAACAACCGGCTCATCAGAATGGACTCCACATGGTGGTGCTGGGTCCTGCAGGGTGAAGCCCTGCAATGTCCATTAACTGGCAATGGACTATTTTTACTGGTAAGAAGAAAACAGACACCCCATTTGACGACAGCATCTTGAATTATCTGATTGATGACTGGGCAGGCTTATGTACTTCCAAGCAGAATGATATTAATTTAGAGATGCTGCAGCTGAGTGGGTGACAGGTATGATCAGCCAGTTTCCTGCCTGTACACATGAAGCATGCCAGAAAATAGGAAAACAAGGGCTGAGGTGAGGCATGCTGCAGCATGCGTATTAATCACTCCATCTAGGAGCACACAAACAATGAGCATCACAGCTGTCACTCCTCCTTGCTGCCCCTGAAATGCTGGAACTTTAGAATTTGTGCAGCAGTACAGAAAACTGAGGCAGAAGGTTCCATCTCAACAGTGCTGGCCAGAACTGGTAGGTGGGACAAAGGCAGGTTAGGGCTGTAAAGAGGATGAGGAGACTAAACAAACTACCCTCAGGTGGCTCTGCACATCACCAAGGTACATGGATGAGAAGTGTATCAGTCAGCTCGAACTACATAACAAACACCACTGACTGGGTGACTTAAACAGTAGGAATTTATTTCTCACAGTTCCAGAGTCTGGAAGTCCAAGGTCAAGGTACAGGCAGGGCTGGTTTCTCTTGAGGTCTCTCTCCTTGGAATGTAGATGGCCATCTTCTCCCTGTGTCCTCACATGGTCTTACCTGGGTGCATGTCTGTGTCCTAATATCCTCTTTTTATGAGAACACAGTCAGATTGGATTAGGGCCCACTCTAACGACCTCATTTTACATGAATCACCTTTTAAAGGGCCTTATCTCCAAAGACAGTCACATTCTGAGGTACTGTGGGTTAGGACTTCAACATATGAATTTTGGTGGGGGGGAACACAATTCAGCCCATTACACAAGGTAATTTAATTTTTTCCCAGAGAGTGTGAACAACAGTGCCCAGTGGAGGCATTACTGATTATATTTAGTGTTTCTGTAATTGTGAGATTCATAAAATGTGTCCTTTATTTATTCTGTATTATTGTCTTCCTGTCCCATTTATACTTCCAAGTGGAACTAAACTGTTTTAAACTACCCCTAGGAAATCCTCTCTTCTTTTTCATCACTTTATGTTTTATTTCTCTTTTATACCAATATTGGCTGGTTCTCTAAACTGGTTCTGTAAATGGTCAAACCACTATAGTTTTTTTCTTTTGTCTGTTGTACTATTTAGTGGTTTAGAATACAGATTAAATATACTTAGTTGAGTAAAAGGATGACAATCTCCAAATTCTTCCTGCCTGGGTTCAATCCTTGCTCCACCCTCTTTTGCTGTGTGGTCTTGGGCTTATAACTTAACCTCTCTGAGTTTTGTCTGTAAAATGAGAGATAAGGGTACTCATCTCATAGTATCATTGTGAAAATTAGGTAAAAACATACATGTAAAAACGCTTATCTTAGAGAAGGACGCAATGATTATTATGTGCTATTATACCCAGATGTTATATTACAGAGAATACATAAAAGCTTGTCAAAAGCTGTTATACAATAGCAGTATGTATTTTTATCAAATGTACCATGTCAACATATCAACATAGGATATTATTTTTTGCAAATAATAAGCAAATTGAAACAATATGGAATAGTATCTTTATGTACTTGCTAAATTTCAAAGTTAATTTTATTTTTCTTTATGTAGTTTTAAATTTATATTATTTTGTTTTCAAGTGAAGTTACAATTTTTTTCCATATTTTCTGGGAAACTTTACTAATTTTAGTTCTATTCCTGTCCATTGTTTTTTCCTACTTATTCCTTTCTTCCTCACAAAAGGAAATATTTTAAAACCTTTTTACTCTATCAAAAGCAGTATTTAAATCCTGTGATGTCACTCCTTTATAAAACAGAATAACTGCTTCTGTGATTGATCAATTGATTATGTGGTAAAGGACACCGAGATTTGGGAGTTGACGGCTCTAACTAGAACACGGGAGGTCTGGAAATTGCCCTTTGGAATTACAGAATGTTGGAGTTAGAAGTGTGGTGTAGCCCCATTCTTGGGGGGACCACTGAGGCTGGAGCCATGTACCCTTGGCTGTGTGGCCAGGGCTGGGCTGAGGCTTGCCCAGTCGGTGCATGTCCCCATGCTGCCTCTTGGTCCAACTTTCCTGACTACAGAGGAATTGCATCATGTACACACTTTACTTACAAAAATCTGATGACATGAGCTGAGAATAAAAATCAAGTCAATGGTAGGGGAACACCTTGCCTTATTATTCCTAGCTTCTATGCTGCAAGGATCATGGCCTTGGTGATTTGAGCCTGCTACCAGGGGTTTTTGGTAGTAATTTTATTCTACATATGTTCTAATTACAATACATACTCACTTTAGACACAGCTCTGAGAAGATGCAACCCTGCTGGATTCTCAATTGTTCATTCTTCAAGAAAAAATTGGAATTATTTTGTCAATTTCTAAAAAAACAAAAATCTCCCAATGACTGCTACAGAAACTGCAGTAACTAAGCCTGTGGCTCTAGTGCTGGGCTCTGTGACCTTGGGCAAGTGTCTAAGGCCCTGTTTTTCCTCTGTAGCGTGAAGACAACAAAGGTGAGGTCAAGACCTGCAATTACTTAGGTACCAAGTTCCAGCAGGGGTCATCTGGCCCTTCCTCCCCAGGGATTCCAGCTCTCTGTGTCAAGAAGCACCACAATGTGGAACTTCACTTCAGCTGGAACTGTGGGACAACCTGGAATTCCCTCCATCAACACCAACTGGGGCACTCCCACTGCCTGCTGCAGCCCAAGCTCCATGCACGCCCAGACGTGCAGCTGCACCTCGGTCTCGCAGGAGCCAGGGGTGGCAAGGTCAAGACGGCAGCACTGGCATCTCCAGACCCAGCCAAGAAATACTGTAGTTAAGAACTGCTCTTGCCTTGGACCACTTTGATGAAGCCCGTGGGCCCTGTTTCAGGTGTCCACGCTGCATCACAGAAAGGGTGGTGGACTCCAACCATTGTTTAGTTATGCTCGCAGGGCGTGGGTGAGCAGTTGGGACAGGACACTCGGCTGGGAGGACTCAGAAAACCAGAGCCTGGACCGGAGTCTTCTCCACTCATGCCTGGTGCTCGAGGTGTGCTTGTTTGGGACTGTCAACCAAAGGGCCGGCATGTGGCCTATGTGGCTTGGGCTTCTCAGAGCTCACCGCTGGGTCCCAAGAAAGACTGAGCATTCCAAGAGAACCAGGAGAATACTGAATGGGTTTTTCTGGCCTCCTCTCCCACGTCAGGCACCATTGCTGCTCCCACATTCCACTGGTGATGAGGGGTCACTAGAGCTGTCCCAGACTCACACGGGGAAGTAAAATGCCACCCTGAGGGGTGATAAAAGAAAATTTCACATATTGAGATACAGAGAAGCCATTCTGGCTTATGCATGAGTTAACTTGAATTTTATGCTAACTAAAATAGCCTGTTTATGGCCTATCAAACATACATTGTACATCTGCTTTAATTATTAAAGAAAAGGGCACATTGACCAAAAGTAAAGAATGTCCACGTTAAAACTAAAGTTTAAATTCCTCTCTTCCCAGGACGCCAGTGTTAGTACTCCTCCTTTGATGATAAGACTCCCTTCCCAGGTGCCAAGGCCATGCTGACTTGCTATATAAATGCTTATCTGTGTGATTTTTGTTGTTGGTGGTGGTTTTTTTGGGGGGGGGATTGTTTGTTTGTTTTCTTGAAACCTTGGAGAAATGTATCCCTGACTTGTTTAATGTTCTTTGTTCTGACAAGATATAAAACTGTGCTGGAAACCATGCTTCTCTGGCGCAGCTTCTCAGAGTAATACGGGAAGCTGGCTTCTGGGCTAGTCCTTAGTTTGGCTCAAATAAAACTCTTTTCTTATTATAGACTGTTTATTGATTATTTTTGTTGACAGGGGTCTTGACACCGTCGCTTGCAGAAGAGCTGGTGGGTGGAAGATATTGCTGTGGCCGACTTTGGAAAATACAATCTGCCACAGTCCCATCTCAAAACGGTGTTTTTAATGAATGAATAAAATATTTATAATTATAAAGGAAACCAATTATATTGGAATACAACTTAAAAACATAATTTGTGGAATAGTAATATATGTGCCTCTTTATTAACACATTGGAAACAAGATCTAGTGGTGGGTCTAATTGCCACTAATTACCAGTTTTAAGGTTGTGATGAGCTTGAATGATATTTTGAGAAATCTACCACAATTGTAATGTGCACAGATCTGTGACTTTCTATTGATGATGAAGTCACAGGTCCAGCAAAGCCCAGTGACTTGTGGCTTTATATTCACATTTGAATTTACTTTTCTCTGTAAAATTTTTATTGGGATTATATTATACGTATAGATTAATTTAAGGAGAATTACATTTTTCATTTTCTATATTTTGACTCCAGGACAAAATATATCATCCCATGTATTCAAATTCAAACCTTGTTCTATCATCATGTGTTTCTTCATATATATTTTTATATACTTCTTGTTAATAGTATTTCTAAATATTGTTTGTATGGCTATTATACATGAGATTTTTTTCTTCCAATGTATTTTCTAACTAGGTATTTTTTCTATGTAGAATAACTATATAATGATTTTCTTATATAAACTTGTTTGCAGTTTGTTTTCTTGCATCTGCCATGTGTACTGTCATGTTATCTGCTAACAATGGTAACTTAGCCTGTTCCTAACCAAGTTTCATACCTTCGATTTCATCCTGGTTAACTGGACGAGCCTCCAGGACAATATTAAATAAAGAGGCCACATTGAGTTCACTTTCTTGTTCAGTGTCAGAAGCCAGCCTGCCATCAAACAACAACCCCCTAACAATCAGCTCCAAATGGCCAGAACTTGATCAATAACTGGCAGCTTCCCTAATTTTTGTTCCCACTTCCAACTCAGGACCAACCACAGAAAGCCAAATATGCTCCCCTAACCAATCACAAAAGGTGCCCCATTCTAGCTAGGCCCCTACAGCCTACACAAGTGCTCACCTGAACCTGCTCTTTTCCCACTGATATTCCACCCTTTTCCTTCCCTTTGAGGATCTTCTAAATGCAATGATGGTAGCTGACTCCCTTGTAAGCTCTGAATAAATAGCCTTTGCTTCTTCCCATTTGGATGGCCTTGGTTCACTTCCACAATGGATAAACATTTTATGTTAAGGAAGTATCCTCTATTTGGGTTTTATTGGTCTAAAAGTAGGCCTTACCAGGGGCTGCCCTTCCATGCTGCTAGGGGTTGAATTGTATCCCCCCCAGGGAAACACACAAATTCATATGTTTGAGTCCTAACCCCCAGTACCTCAGAATGTGAGTATATTAGGACATAAGGTCTTTACAGAAGTAGTTAAGGTTAAATGTAGTCACTAGGGTGAGCCCTAATCCAGTATGACTGGTGTCCTTATAAGAAGAGAAGATTGGGACACAGACATGCACAGAGGGAAGACCATGAAGGACCCAGGAAGAAGACACAGCCATCTACAAGCCAAGTAGAGGTCTCAGAAGAAACCAACCCTGCCGACAACTGGATCTCAGATTTCTAGTCTACAGAATTGTGAGACAGTACATTTCTGTTGTTTAAGCCGCCCAGTCTGTGGTATTTGTTAATGGCATCCCAAGCTGTCTAATACACACGTACTGGTGAATCCTCGGCGCTTTAACCTACGTGTTTCTTGGTTATTCCCTGACAGATCATCTGAAGCCCATCCTGCAGTGTCTAATCCCTCAATTAGTTTGTTTCCTGCCCAACCAGGAATTCACCTTGAGTCAGAGTGTATATTTTTCTCTTATCATCATTGACCCCAAGATCTCCAAGCAACTCCTGTAAACATCTGTCACTCCATTTGCACTTACCCTATAAGAAGGAAACCCCACAGGGGGAGGCTATGCTCTAGAACAACCATCTACATTCAGCAGATGCCTGGGTGACCTCTCGGTGAGATGGTGGAGACCAGGGGACTCTGTGCATCACCAGCCTGTGTTTCCCTTCCAACAGGAAGCCTTGGCCCTACACAGCCCCATGATGATGCAGGATTTATCAAACTCCCTTGTCAGACAGGCATCGACCCTGAAGGGGCACCTGGCACAGTAGATGGCCCTTAGCTACTTAGGGGAGATTTTTGACAGTTATGATGAGTGTTGAATCTCATCACATGTATTTGGTTTGACTTAATGAAGTAGTGTGCCATGTGAAGAGATTTCTTCATTTTACGCCACTCCCGGCACAAATTCTGTTTTGTTATGTCAGACTATTTTTTTACTGTAACATAAATTTGATTTACTGGTCTTGTAGTCAGAATTTAGCCAGTTTGTGGACAGCAGCCTTCAGGATGCCCCGATGATCACACTCTGTATTCACACCCTTGTGTAATTCTTCCCACACCATGGGGACTGAATCTGGGGCTCATGCTCTTAGGGAACAAATAGGCAGAAGCGATGGATGGCATCGTCTCTGTTGGTTGCATATAAAAAGACTCTGGCTTCCCTCTTGGGTGTCCTCCTGACTTTCTCCCTCCCTCTCTGCAGGAAGCCCACAGCCATGTTTGACCTGCCCTTGGGAGAGGCCAACGGCTGCTGTCTCTTTTGTCTGCCAGAGAGGACCTGAGGCTGACAGCCACGTGAGCAAGCACGAAGCAGGCCGAACCCCTGTCGAGCCTTGAGATGACCCCAGCCCCAGCCAGCAAGGTGAGTGCAGCCCCGCAGAGGACCCAGCTGAGCCGAGCCAGACTCCTGACTCAGAGACAGTGGGATAAAAAATATGGGCTGTTTTAAGCCACCAAGTTTTGGGATAATTTTTTAGGCAGCAATAGATAATTAACGTGATAATCTTAACTAAAATTATCTTTAGGTTTTGGAGTTGGGAAACTATCTTATGATACTTAATGAATTAGGGTAAGTTTTTAAAATCTTTTTCTATGATAAATTATTTATTCCTTTTAATTTTCAAATGAGCACTTGTAAAATCATTTAGGAATCAAAACTTTTGTTTTTAGAAGAACTCTTTATTAATTCCTTCAATCTTTTCCACTGTTCTTAATATACTCAGATATTTCCTTTCTTGAGTCAGTTTGGGTCATTTTTTTTTTTCCAGAAAATCATTTGTTTTATTAAGATTTTTCAAATTTATTCATGGACATGTATATGATATTCTCTTATTAATCTGGCCTCTTATTAATCTGGTTATAACCCCTTTTACATTTCTAACTTTGATGATTTCATGTTCTTTTTCATTACATTTTTTCTAGGCTATCTGTGTATTATTTGTATATGGTTGGGAGACCCTAAAAGTAGCAGTTCTTGGATTTATGTATCAATTTAGTATTTACTAATATCGTCTAGTAGTTGCTATTCTGTTTTCTTCTATTCGTAAGGGTGCTTTGCTTCTTGTTGATGGTGTTTTTTAAAGTAAACTTTGCTTAGATTATTCTTGTTTACTATTATTGTGTATAATATGATAATTGAAGGTTATTAGTACTGTTCTGCAGGTTCTCATTGTGAGGTTTTCTAAAGTGATTCGCTTTCCTCTTTGACACATTTTTTCCCACTGGAGTGTTTTATAAATTCCCATATCTTCAGATATGGGGATATGTGTATACGTATAGCTGATTCACTTTGTCATAAAGCAGAAGCTAACACACAATTGTAAAGCAATTATACTCCAATAAAAATGTGTTAAAAAAAATTCCCATATCTTCAGTGTGTGTGTGTGCGTGTATGCATGTGCACACATATGTGTAGTTAATTTCTAGCTTTATTACTTTGCACCCTGTGACAGATAGGATGGCCATGTGTCCCAGTTTTCCCAGGACACTCTCAGCTTACACTATGTGGGGAAATAAAACTTCCCCGGTTTTCTCAGTGCTCCTGTAAAAGACCTGCTTTCTGATATTCCTCACAGGCCATGAGAATTCCATCTGGAGGATGGAATAGTAGTTACTATTTCTACTAATAGTAGTTACTAATTAATACTAACTACTAACTAATAGTAGTTACTAATTCTCATTCTTTTGTCTAGTTAATTTCTTAGATCCAGAAGAATAATAAAACTTCTCTTGTCTCCCCAAGAAGGCCAAACAATACAGCCCAACCTCCCCAAGGTGGCAAAAAGGGAAGCAGCTCTCTCCCTAGTTATGGACATTTCAAGGAAGAGTGGGCCTCAGAACTTGGAGAACTCTCTAAGTCTAAAAAGCCAAGACACACACACACACACACACACACACACACACACACACACACACACACAGGACCGTCTGGCCCCTGGAGACTTTATTTATATATCAAATGGTTGAATTAAGGACTCAGGCCCATTATATTTCCAAAGAGACCCTTTCAGAAGGAGCAAGAACAGCTGCCTCCTTCCCTTTACGTGCAGAGAAGAATCCTTTTCCTTCCCTCACTTCATTCTGCCACCCGTGTCGGAAACACTCCCCCCATCTTGCCTCCTGTCTCCCCGGGGTTAAAGACCTGGACAAAAGGGGTGCCAACACACTTGAACATCTTGTATGGTCTGTGAGGTTTCATTAAGCACTAGGTCTCTGTTGCTGTGTTTGTTTCCCATAACTGCCATAAGAAGGTTGAACAAACTGGGTGATTTAAATAACAGAAATATATTCTTTCACAGTTCTGAAGGCCAGAAGTCTGAAATCGAGGGGTTATTGAAGCCAAGCTGCCTCCAAGGGCTCTAGGGGGAAATCCTTCCTCCGCTTCCAGCTTTTGGTGGTGGTCGGAAATTCATGGTGATCCTTGGTTTATGGCAGAATAATTTCATTTTCTACTTCCACCTTCACGGGGCAGTCTTTCTGCTGTGTGTGTCTGAGTCCAAATTTCTCTCTTCTTACAAGGATGCCAGTCATTGGATTAGGGCCCACCCTACTCCAGTATGACCTTGTCTTAACGTGATTACATCTGCACTCTGTTTCCAAATAAGGTCATATTCACACGTCCCAGGTGGACATGAATTTGGGGGGAAACTATTCATCTCAGTACATACACATTCAGGAGAAAATTAACAAAGATGAATATTAAAAACCCAACATACTTTTCACCTCAGCATAATTATTAATAGCTCCCCCTTTCACTCTCAAAAGTGTTCCAGGGACTTCCCTGGTGGTCCAGTGGTAAAGAATCCGCCTTTCAATGCAGGGGACGCAGGTTCAATCCCTGGTCAGAAAACTAAGATCCCACATGCCACGGGCCAACTAAGCCCAAGTGCCACAACTGCTGAGACTGCGTGCCTCAATTAGAGAGCCCACGCACTCTGGAGCCTGTGCGCCACAACTAGAGAGAGAAAACCTGCACGCCACAACTAGAGAGAGAAAACCTGCACGCCACAACTGGAGAGAAGCCCTCACGCCACAACAAAGAGCCCGCATGGTGCAAGGAAAGATCCTGCATGCTGCAACTAAGACCTGACGCAGCAAAAAAAAAAAAACTGTTCCAGTTTGGATGATAAATGGTAAGGTCCCCAATGGCAGACTTTCATATTGTTCAATAATAACAAGCTCTCTATTTCTGCTCTCTTGACATTAGGTGTGGCCGTGAGACTAGTTCTGGTCAATAAAATGTGAGAAGTGACATTTGTAAAGCCTTTAACTGTCAGTGCGCAACTCTGCAGCCCTCACAATATTATCAAATCAAATCCAGCCTGTACTAAAATAATATATCACCAACAAGTAGAGTGTATCCTAAGAATGCAAAGTTATTTTAACATTAGGAAATCTATTAAGGTAATAAACCAAAGGACTAAAGGTGGGGGAAGGGTGACCCTCTTAGTGATAATAAAATAAAATTCAACACATATCTGAGATTTGGGGGGAAAAAAGACTCAATAAACTTGGATTAGATAAAACCTTATTTACTGATAAAAATGTATCTGGCAAATTACACCCTTAAGTTGAAATATCAGAATTCCTATTAAATTCTGGAAGACAGGAACACTTACTGTCGTTATTTCCATTCCACAAGATATTTCAGGTCCTGGTCAGTGGAAGACGAAAATCAGAGGATCTGAGTTAGGAAAAAAGAGGGAAAGAATCACCTATTTACTGATGTGTGATCATTTAACTAGAAAGTCCAAGAGAATCCATTGAAAAAGTGTTAGAAAAGTGAGAGAGTGGCATGGACATATATATACACTACCAAACGTAAAATAGCTAGCTAGTGGGAAGCAACTGCATAGCACAGGGAGATCAGCTCTGTGCTTTGTGACCACCTAGAGGGGTGGGATAGGGAGGGTGGGAGGGAGG
This sequence comes from Eschrichtius robustus, assembly GCF_028021215.1. NCBI lineage: Eukaryota > Metazoa > Chordata > Mammalia > Artiodactyla > Eschrichtiidae > Eschrichtius > Eschrichtius robustus. The sequence continues at coordinate 101,190,480 of NC_090833.1, read as the reverse complement.
GAGATGCAAGAGGGAAGAGATATGGGAACATATGTATATGTATAACTGATTCACTTTGTTATAAAGCAGAAACTAACACACCATTGTAAAGCAATTATACTCCAATAAAGATGTTAAAAAAATTTTTTTTAAAAATAAAGAGAAAACAAAAAAGAAAAAGTGTTAGAAATAGCAACAGAACTCAGCAAGATGATGAAAATAATATATATGTATAAAATTTAATATCCATACATACATTTTTAAATGTACTGAATTTAAAAACTGATCCGTTAACAATAATGACAAAAATTATACAATCCTAGCAGCCTAACAAGAAATGTGCAAGATCCTTATGAAAACATTTACATTTTACTGAAAATACAAAAGGCCTATATAAATGAATAAATAATCCCACATAGTAAGACTCAATGTTGTAGAAATAGAATTCCCCAAATTTAGACTCATTTTTGTTTAAAATTATTGAAACCATTAAGTCATAAGTAATAGGGGTATTTAGTGAGAAACCTTGAGAGAAAGATTGTTGTCATTCTTGTGAGTCTAGCTAAAGGGCAATATTTAGCGAGTAACTGAGATAAGGAAGATTAAGGAATGCTTTTATTTGGTTATCTCAAAAAACTGACAAATAATTATGGACCAATGAGACAAGATTCTTCATTTTAAACTTATACATAGCTACGTTTCTTCTTAAATGTTTAGTAAGTAAGAGTAGGATGCCCCTGTGATAGTCAATTTATAACTATGAAGGTTGCTAATCAATAAACTCAAGGATGATCTATAAACTGCATTTGTTGGAATGTTAGAATGTTTGTTACAGAAAATTGTATTTATTCGTTGAAATTTAGAAAGAAAGTTTGTCATAAAATTTCAAATTTGTTCACCTACATTATCATAACCTACCCACGAACTCTTACCTCTCTGATCTTATAAACATTAACTCTGTCAATACACAAACACTATGTACTATCTTAATAATTAGGAAGAGTACATCTAGATATTTCTCCCTCCTGATTTTTAAAACTACAATAAAAAATTCTGTTCTTGAACAACTTCAAATCTCTGTAACTTAATCTATAAATTTAATACAACCTCACAGAATATTTTATGAAACTCAACAAGATAATTCTAAATTTCTTTAGGAGAAGAAAACTCATGAAAGAAGCCAAGAAATTTTTCAAAAGAAGAAATGAAAGAGAAAAAGTTCCTGCCAGATATAAAAGCATGAATAACCATACATATATTACATGATACATTACACACATTCTAGCAATTCAAATATTGGCAAGGAGTTGGACACATGAAACAATAGGATGAAATAGAGATTCCTGGAACAGTTACAATAGAAAGTTAGATCCTTTTCTCGTGTTGTACAAAAATAAATTCCTAATTAAAGCATAAACATACAGAAAAGATTTTAAAAGTATAGAGGGACTTCCCTGGTGGCACAGTGGTTAAGACTCCATGCTCCCAATACAGAGAGCCTGGGTTCAATCCCTGGTCAGGGAAGTAGATCCCACATGCATGCCACAACTAAGAGTTAGAATGCCACAACTAAGGATCCCGTGTGCCACAACTAAGGAACCCGTGTGCCGCAACTAAGGAGCCAGCATGCTGCAACTAAGGACCCCACGTGCCACAGCTAAGGACCTGGTGAGCCACAACTAAGGATCCCGCCTGCTGCAACTAAGACCAGGTGCAACCAAATAAATAAATAATAAAAATATTTTAAAAATAAAAGTATAGAAGCATAATTTACAAAACTGTGGTAGAAAAGACCTTCTTAAGAAAGACACACAGCACGGAAATGATAAGCATGTGATAACTTGACTGCATAAAAATTTAAAACTTCTATACAACAAAAGATTATAAACAAAGTAAAAAGATGAGAGAACAGGGCTTCCTTGGTGGTGCAGTGGTTAAGAATCCGCCTGCCAATGCAGGGGACACAGGTTCGAGCCCTCATCCAGGAAGATCCTACATGCCATGGAGCAACTAAGTCTGTTCACCACAACTACTGAGCTTGCTCTCTAGAGCCCACGAGCCACAACTAGTGAAGCCCATGCGCCTAGAGCCCGTGCTCCACAACAAGAGAAGCCACCGCAATAAGAAGCCCACGCACCGCAATGAAGAGTAGCCCCTGCTCGCCACAATTAGAGAAAGCCCGTGCACAGCAACAAAGACCCAACGCAGCCAAAAATAAAAATAAAATTAATTAATTTTATTAATTATTAAATTATTAATTATTAATTATTAAAAGATGAGAGAACAAATATATGCACTATGTCTAGAAAGGGTTTATGTTTAGAGTACACATTTATTTTAAGTCTTATAAATCAATTTTTAAAAATAGACAAACAGCCCAATAGGTAGTTAGACAAAGGATATAGACAGTCATACAAATGGCCTATAAACATATAGAAATATTTTCACCTTTATAATGATTGTGGAAATTAGTTTAAAAATCTATGATGTATCATGTTATCTTCCTCAGAATGACATTCTCTCTTTGGTAATACACTATAGAAAAGAGAATAAATTGGTACAGCCTTTTTTGGAGGGCATTTTGGCAAGAATGTATTGCTATTTTTAACATGCATGCTTGGAGTAGAATGAGTGTCACTTGTCAGCATTCACCCCCACTTTGCTGTAAGAGGAGTTTCCATGTCTGTCCACTGCCATGAGACTCCCAGGACCCTCCCCTAGGCCAAGAGTACATCCTGTATTGTAAGACCTAAACTTTCAAGAGCTGCCTTGACATCTTTGAGCCTCACAGGGCTCCAAAGTTCTAAATGAGTTCCCCTGCTCTCAACAGGTGTGACCCCCAACCAGCAAGAAATGCTCCCCATCAGCCAGACCAGCTGCCTTCCACCCAGTCCTCAACTTAATGGGTTTCACCTCCCTGTCAGCCCCTGGAAGTATTTAAACAAGCCAATCACATCCTCCTGTGGGAATGAGGGGGACCCCTTGTTATGCCAAAGCCTGCCTCCCACAGGCCTGCTGTTTCACTCTACTCCCAAGTGCACCCCTGTGTGACCCTGCACAGCGTGTGGAGTCCTCCTTCCTGAGGCTGGAAGAACTTGTGACTAATAAACTGCTGTCCATCTCATCTGTCCAGCATCAGCACTGCGTGTTTGGCCACTCCCTACTCCTTAGGGTGGGGGTCCCACCTTCAGCAACAGGGACCTGGGATGAGAAGAATATAGACCTGAGCCTCATCCAGGAGCAGAGGAGCCGGTGCTGTGCAACCCTTATGTGAGAAAAAATGTGCATCACTGGCAGTGTGGGCTTGTTTGTTACTGTAGCAAACCTGAATGCTACAAATACCCTCTTACCCAGCAGTTCCTCCTACATGTGTGTGTACTGGAAAACCCTTATAGTCTGGAGGGACACAGAGAAGCACATAGCAGAATTTCCAGTGCAGCATTGTGTGTATTCCTGAAAAATTGGAAGCAATTTAACTTCCCATCAACAAGGAACATTCAAAACAATGTCAACCTACACTATGTAAAACCACACAGCAGTGAAAAAGAATGGGTTAGAACTGCTGCCTTAACAAGCTGTACTCCTGAATAACAACACACATTGTGATTCCACTTATAAAATAAGTAAATAAAACACTATTTACAATTGGAAATGTTTATAGGTCCATATAGAGCTATGCATATGCATAGAACAGAGGTTTGGAAGTTTATTCACTGAAAAATGAAAAACTTACTTTTTTTTTTAACATTGCTAAGAGCCTTTTTTTTTCAGATTTTTTAAAAATGTGGACCATTTTTAAAGTCTTTATTGAATTTGTTACAATATTGCTTCTGTTTATGTTTTGGGTTTTTGGCCATGAGGCATGTGGGATCTCAGCTCCCTGACCAGGGATCGAACCCGCACCCCCGGCATTGGAAGGCGAAGTCTTAACCACTGGACCACCAGGGAAACCCCCGAAAGACTGACTTCTGACAAGGGAAAGTGGTGGTCAAAAGAAACCTTTAACTAACATCTGAATAATTAAAATAAATGAGATGAGAAGCACTTCTGGACTGACTGTGTGGCGCTCCATGGACCCTCTCCCCAGCAAATGAGTCAAAACTAGTAAAAATTATATATTTTTTAAAAACCCAATTATTTAAAGTCTCAATAAGTTGTCCTATGAGCATAGAGCAAATGGAGAAATATTTATTCAAGAAATCTACTGTCTCAGTAATAACAGAAAGTCTATGCCTTTTGAGCATTGACACACTCCTATCCTTACCTCAGGGTGACTGAAGCTGTACTCTGCCCAGGTGTGGCCAAGAAGATGGGACTCCCTCTTCCCTACCTCCCAGTCAAGAGCTACAATACCTTCCTGGAAGGAGAGACCACCAGCACTTGCATCCCTCAGCTCTGTGTTGCAGAAAGTCTATTCCAGGCAAGCATGGCCAAGAATCTGAGTCTTCCTTCCTCTACTCAGTCCCTACTCTAGGGCAGAAGCTTCACTGCAAGTAGGGCAGGCTGAGAATTCTAGACCCCCATCACCTCCACCCAGTACCCTGATAAAGCAGAGGTTCTATACTAGGAGGAAAAAACCAAGAAATCCAGAGGCTACTGCTCCAACCCTATGCCTGATCCAGAGCAGGGTGTTGGTCTGAGAGAAGTGGGCTACCGTTCCAGCTGCAAGTTCCAGAACAAAGACACAGAGGGTCTTTCTGGAGCAAAGCCATGCCAGGGGAATGAAGGACCCTGTAACTGTCCCTAATGGGACAGATTTTATTGAGAAAAGTACATGGGGAATTTCAAGCATAAGAGTACGCCAAGGATATTTTGGTGGTGAGCAATCTTGGAGACTTCTATGATAGCAATGAGTGAAATGATACACAAACTGAAGTTTAACAAAGAGAACCAAGCAAAGAACTGTCCAGGTTCTGAACGAGCTTTAAAGATTGGCCCCAAAGTCTATGCCCATTAAGAAACTCAGCTTTAATTGGATCAGACTGGGGAGAAATTTATGCCCCAGGGTGTCCTTCAAAACAATACAGCACTCAGCTAATTAACAAAGGCAAATAGCTGGTATCTATTGATACCAATAGAGGCAGACAAGCCAGAAGCTTAAAAGTCATATCACAGGAAGAGACAGAGAAAGCCTAGCTATAAAACCACTGGCACCTGGGGCCGGGAGGTTGACTGTGAGCATGTATCTTTTCGATGTCCCCAGATAAAATTTTTAAGTGTATAAAATTGCAAAGGAAACCAATTATACTGAAATATAATTATCTGAATATTTTACATTGTGAGAGAACAATGTGAGTCTTGTCCTTAAGGGATTTATAGTCTACTTGGCTATGTATTAACATTATCTGGCTTAACATACCACAGAGCAACTAAGCCCATGCACCACAACTACTGAGCCCATGCACAACAACTACTGAAGCCTGCGCACCTAGAGCCCGTGCTCTGCAACAAGAGAAGCCACTGCAATGAGAAGCTCATGCATCGCAATGAAGAGTAGCCCCCACTCGCTGCAGTTAGAGAAAGCCCGCACGTAGCAACAAAGACCCAACGCAGACGAAAATAAATAAATAAATAAATTAATTAATTATTTTAAAAAGCCGTTGTCTGAACTTCATGTAGCAGCAACACCAGCTACATCAGGAGTCGTGTTCCAAGCTCTGCTCTAGTGCTGGTCAGCTGCAGAGCCCTGAATAATTTACTTAAACTGTTAGTTTCTGGTTTTCTTATTTGTCATAAAGGATCATAGCACATTCAGAGCAATTGTGAGGAAATAGAGCACAGAGAACTTTTTATAAACTGTAAAGCGAGATACAAATGCTAATTATTTTAAACATTGTCAAAGAAAAAAAAAGTGTCCCACACTGAGAACAGACAAACCGTGTTCTGGGTCTTCCTCACTGGCCTGAGATATTCACGAGTGGCACCTATTTAAGAGCAGACTGTGTGGTGGGTTCCTGGCCTCTGTCTGACATCCCTGAGGCTTCTGTGTGAATCCATCCTATGGCCTTAGGCCCCCTATCAGTCCCTTGCTTCTGAGATTCGGTGATTTCTGATCAATAGTTGCCTTGCTTGGTGCCTCCCATCATCCAGTTGATAGGGATAGAATAAGATAGTTACACAGCTAGAAATCCCACTAGGGGAAGCTAGATAGAGAGAGACTTTAGGAGATCACCATAAGCTAGACACCAACCAGAAGATGCCCAGAACATCTGGCAGCTAAGCAATAATCAGAACGTTTTGAAACTAAACAGACTTAGGCCACTACCATAGAAAAATGGATACAAGACCTGAATTTGGCCTTGGGAGGTCAATAAGATAATGGAACCTGAAAAAACTGCATTCCTGCATGTAGCCAAGGCAGAAACATAGGTGAAAGGGGAAAGAAACTAGGTGAAAGGGGACATTATAGCAAAAGCTGAGATGAATTACTATATTTTAGTATATGTTACCACCCTTTTGCTAATATACATATGATTTTAAAAGCGCCATGACAGTCCCAGTTAGACCGTATAGGGTCAAAGGAGGAAATGATGATGTAAGCTTTGATGTCTACCCAAGAATGAGGAAGAAGGTAGTCTTCTTCCCGCTCTAATTTTTCTCTGATTATAAAAACGTAGCCCTCTTTATTCTCAAGGGCTGTACTCCCTTGCCTGCCAGCTTCTGTCTCTCACAAGCAGCCTATGCTAATAAACTCACTCTTTGCCTGTCACTTTGCCTCTCACTGAATTCTTTCTTCAGTAAGTCCTGAGGTCAGGTGTGCAGTTTCAATCAAATGACTGTGGGTTCGAGTCCCCTCCTCCTGAGTCAGAGACTGTGGGTTCAAGTCCCATCTGAGGAGTACAGTTTCACAGTGTGGGGCTTCCTCTGTAAAGAGTGATGGAAACACCTGTTCACAACTTCATGAAACAAAACTGAAATCATTACCTAGTTAGCTGCTCACAGATTAAAATCTGCAAACTTGATTTCCCGAGTACAAACCCCCAAGATTTGCAAACGCACTCTGCTGCAGGTCACCTCTTCATCACCTTGCTGGTTCCCTGATGATAATCTGGTTGATAAACCATGACATATGATCAATTTGTCTAAGATGTTTTGTCTTTATCACCACTGTTGTTAATATTAAAAGTAGTGAGGGTCGATTTGCCCCCAAACTGCCTTTCATGGTCTCTAGAAGACATAATTCCTTTCTCATCCTCTAGGTTTCTGAATGTTTGAATTCAGTGTGAATTCAGTAGCCATGAAACTGCAACTAAACCATCAAACACAATGGACAGGCTAAGCTCAGTATACACTGGGGGTTCTGAGTGCTGCCCCCAGACAAGCCCCTGCAGCCTTGTGAACCAGTTAGAGATGCAAAATTCTCAGACCCACCCCCAGACCTGTGAAATCACAGGCCTGTCTCCCCAAGCCTGTCTCCCCAAGCCTGCGGGTAGCTCTGATGCTCACTCGAGTTTGAGAAGCCCCAGGTTAGAATAGCAGGAATGGTTTCTCTCCTTGCCCGTCTGTAGCTGTGATAAACAAGTGTTTGGGGTTCTCTCTCTATACTCAGTTTATTTGAAAAACAGATTTCCAACCAGGGTTCATCCCACCATTAGGTAAGAAACTACTGTTTTTAAATACAGGAAAAAGATAGACCTGTGTCAACTGGGGACAGATAGAACTGAGGAATCCACCACCACTGGCTGGGAATGTGGTTGAAAAAATGTGCTTAGAATTGAACCAAAGATGAGAAACCAGGAGAATAACGTTGTTCTCACCTTCACAGCAAAGGAAGACCTGACAGGCCCTAATTGTCCTGCTTCACACTGTGGAGAAGAGGAAAATCTTTTTGACATTACTTTTTTTTTCATTTTTAAAAATTGAGGTATAGTTGATTTACAATATTATATAAGTTTCAGATGTACAGCATAGGTATTCACAATTTTTAAAGGTTATACTCCAGGGACTTCCCTGGTGGTCCAGTGGTTAAGACTTCACCTTCCAGTGCAGGGGGTGCAGGTTCGATCCCTGGTCGGGGAGCTAAGATCCCACATGCCTCGTGGCCAAAAACACCAAAACATAGACCAGAAGCAATGTTGTAACAAATTCAATAAAGACTTTAAAAATGGTCCATATCAAAAAAATCTTTAAAAAGAGGTTATACTCCACTTATATTTATTATAAAATATTGACTGTATTCCCTGTGCTGTATAATATATCCCTGTAGCTTATTTATTTTTTACACAGTGGTTGGTACCTCTTAATCTCCTACCCCTATTTTGTCCCTCCCCCTTACTTTTTATACTTATTAAAAGCCACTATCTTTTTGATGTTAGGTTCATTTTATTCATAGCAGTTATGTCTGTTTTAAGTTATCATTTTAAAATGTATTTACTGATCTCTTTCTGTCCCCTCCCCACAATGGAGGCAACCTTTTTATCTGGAGCTTCTGGGTCTCCTCAACTCCTGGGACAGAGCCTGAGGCATCCCAGCCCTCTAAACATATTTCCTAAGTAAGTCAAATGAAGGCTTTACACCCTTTGGAAATGAATTACATTCTTGCTCACAAAAAGGACCACTAAGGAAAAAATGTGGTATCTTTGTCAGCTCCAGCTACCATACAAAATACCACAGACCAGGTGGCTTGAACTACAGATACTTTCTCACATTTCTGGAACCTGGGAGTCTGAGATCAGGATGCCAGCATGGCTTGGTTCTGGTGAGGGCTCTCTTCCTGGTTTGCAGACAGCCGGCTGCCTTCTCACTGTCCTCACATGGCAGAGAGAGGGCTCTGGTGTCTCTTCCTCTTCTTTTAAAGGCACTAACCCCATCTTGGGGCTCCACCCTCATGAACTCATCTAAGCCTAATCACCTCCCAAAGACCCCACCTCCAAATACCATCCCACTGGGGCTGGGGGCTTCAACATGTGAATCTTGGGGGGACACAATTCCGTTAGTAGCAAGTGGGTTGTTCTGAGAATTTGAATTTCATCCAGGGTTTAGTCCGTGATGAGTAAGAGAGCCAGTGTTTGTATTAGGAGATTGTAAATTGTATTCGTTGTGGGGGTGGGAAGGGACTGAGGGTAGGAACCCAGGATCTCACAAAGCCACAGACAAGTCTCCCATGTGAACCAGACGCTTAGGGACGGGGCAGGGTTGAGTTCTATGGACGTGACAACATCTTCCACTCTTCCAAGAAGAGGTCAGGGCTGCATTGACAACATGCTCCTTCCACCCCTCAGTGTATCTTCCAACATCAGGTTCAGGAGATCTAGAGCTTTAAGGGGTTCTTTTGAATTTCCCCAAAATGATATGCAAATTTTTCTGGGGAGTGAGTCTGTAGCTTTCATCAGAATCTCAAAGGAATCTAAGACCAACAGAAGGCTAGGACTCCTGGGTCTGACTGCATCCTGCTGAGGTGGAATAATTTCGTAAGGTAGGTGTGCCCTCAACTTGGTTGATTTTTCTTTCTGTAGTTTCCCTGGAGGGAGTCCATAGAATGCCCAACTCAGCATGAGGTCGGGGGTCTCTCTGTAGCCAAGAGGGGTGGGGTGGAAAAGGGATTACACAGACGCACACACGAGATGCAAACTTCCTCCTCTTCTGCTCACAGCTAATGAGCCACCTCACACTCACTGGGAAAACAGAATCCACTAGAGGAAACGCCTCCTCCCTCCTTCCAGCCCACACTGGCATGGCACAGGCACAATCTGACTACGGCCAAGCACATGCAGCCGTTCCCTTTGGCATCCTAACCTGTCCTGGCCTCTCCTGTCACTTAACAGCTTTCCCTGACCCCACCCTACTTCCAGCACACCTTGCTTGTGTCTTCACTCCTTCCATGAACTCCAGCCTCTTCAATTAGACTTCCAGCTCAACCACTCCACTGAGATTACTTTTCTCCTGGGCACCAATGATCTGCCTCTTGGCAAATCCAGTGAATGCCCAGTGTGTTCATCTCATTCAACCCAGAAGGCCAGTCCCCCATTTTGAAATCTCCTCCTAATTGAACTTCCCTCTCATTCCCTCTCCTGGCTTTGCCACAGCCCTGGAGATCCCAGCTTCACCATTTTACTGGCTTATACTTCTCTCTTCAAGCACCCTGGGGTTGGCATGTGGAATGAAGATCTGACTCTACTTTTTGATGTTTGATGACTGCCTTTAAGCCCCCTTGCCTCCCTTCCCTGCTGGTCCACATCTGGACACACTGGTAAGAAATTTGGTGCCCCCTCCTTTGGCACCATCAGGAGACTCAAACCGAATGAGCCCCTGCCGGTGTGGGAACCTACAGCTTGACCCACCCCCTAACCACGATAAAACCCCGAGCTAGTCTCCCTTCATTGTGCTCTCAAGCCTTTTGCACCTGCTTGGGAAGGCTGCCCTGCTCTCCTAGAGACCTCATTTATGTAAGTGAAGGGGATCAAGATATGTCACCCCAGTTATGCTCCTTTGGCATAGAGATTATTTTGAGCTAAAGGCAATTGAGATACAACAGATGCCCTTCCCTTATCTACCTGAAAGCAGGGCACCAGTTTCACTTGAGAAAGGTGATCCCTCCCTCATATCAGGGAGGGAAGAGCACTCTTATCACTTGAGACAAGGAGCCAACACAGACTTGCACTTACATAAACAGACCTTACTAAAATGACCCTTATCTCCCGTTAGTTCTACTATGTATTTCCTCATCAGTTACCCACAATTTATTGTCCCTTGAAGTCCAATTCCCCTTCCCTTTGTTAAAGTGGTATATAAGCCTCTGAGTCTAACCACTTCTTTGAGTTTTCTTTTCCGTGAACTCTCATGCATATAAATATTAATAAAAATTGTGTGCCTTTTCTCCTGTTAATCTGTCTTTTGTTAGCTTATTTCACAGCCTCTCTTTACAGAATATAAGAGGGTAGAGGAGAAGTCTTCCACCCCTGACGTTAAGTAATAAACCTCTTCATATCATTTTGCTGTGTGTGTGGCTTTATCGGTCTTGACATCAGAAACTAAATTTAGGTGGGGTGGTGGGGGTCTCTCCAGTATTGCAGGAACAACTCACTGACTCCTCTTTTCTAGTTATACTCATACCTTTGCTAATGTTATCTAGTCCCATGGCTTTAAATAACATCTAGATGCTCCCCAAATAATAGTCAGACCAGAATCCTCCCCTGAACTCCAGACTCAAATTTCTACTCCTTAGTTACTACTTCAATATCTCAAAGTTTAAATTTAAACAGAATTCTTCAACAACAACACATTAAAAGCATCATACATCATGATCAAGTGGGATTTATCCCAGGGATGCAAGGATTCTTCAATATCCGCAAATCAATCAATGTGATATACAACATTTACAAACTGAAGAATAAAACCCATTTCAATAAATGCAGAAAAAGCTTTTGACAAAATTCAACACCCATTTATGATAAAAACTCTCCAGAAAGTGGGCATAGAGGGAACCTACCTCAACATAATGAGGACCATATATGACAAACCCATAGCAAACATCCTTCTCAACGGTGAAAAACTGAAACAATTTCCTCTAAGATCAGGAACAAGACAAGGATGTCCACTCTCACCACTATTATTCAACATAGCCATGGCAATCAGAGAAGAAAAAGAAATAAAAGGAATACAAATTGGAAAAGAAGAAGTAAAACTCTAACTGTTTGCAGAAGTCAAGATACTATACATAGAAAACCCTAAAGATGCCACCAGAAAACTACTAATCAATGAATTTGGCAAAGTTGCAGGATACAGAATTAATACACAGAAATCTCTTGCATTCCTGTACACTAACAACGAAAGATCAGAAAGAGAAATTAAGGAAACAATTCCATTCACCATCACATTAAAAAGAATAAAATACTTAGGAATAAATCTACTAAAGGAGGCAAAAGACCTGTACTCAGAAAACTATAAGGTACTGATGAAAGAAATCAAAGATGACACAGATGGAGAGATATACCAAGTTCTTGGATTAGAAGAATCAATACTGTCAAAATGACTATACTATCCAAAGCAATCTACAGATTCAGTGCAATCCCTATCAAATTACCAATGGCATTTTTCACAGAATTAGAACAAAAAATCTTATAATTTGTATGGAAACACAAAAACCCCCGAAGAACCAAAGCAATCCTGAGAAAGAAAAACAGAGCTGGAGGAATCAGGCTCCCTGACTTCAGACTATGGCACAAAAACAGAACTATAGATCAGAGGAACAGGACAGAAAGTTCAGAGATAAACCCATGCACCTATGGTCACCTAATCTATGACAAAGGAAGCAAGAATATACAATGGAGAAAAGACAGTCTCTTCAATAAGTGGTGCTGGGGAAACTGGACAGCTACATGTAAAAGAATGAAATTAGAACATTCCCTAACACCATACACAAAAATAAACTCAAAATGGATTAAAGACCTAAATGTAAGGCCAGACACTATAAAACTCTTAGAAGAAAACATAGGCAGAACATTCTCTGACATAAATCACAGCAAGATATTTTTTGATCCACCTCCTAAAGTAATGAAAATAAAAACAAAAATAAACAAACCGGACCTAATTAAACTTAAAAGCTTTTGCACAGCAAAGGAAACCATAAACAAAATGAAAAGACAACCCTCAGAATGGGAGAAAATATTTGCAAATGAAGCAACCAACAAGGGATTAATCTCCAAAATATACAAATAACTCATACAGCTCAATATCAAAAAAACAAACAACCCAATCCAAAAATGGGCAGAAGACCTAAATAGACATTTCTCTAAAGAAGACGTACAGATGGCCAAAAAGCACATGAAAAGATGCTCAACATTGCTAATTATTAGAGAAATGCAAATCAAAACTACAATGAGGTATCACCTCACACCAGTCTACAAACAATAAACGCTGGAGAGGATGTGGAGAAAAGGGAACCCTCCTACACTGTCGGTGGGAATGTAAATTGGTACAGCCACTATGGAGAACAGTATGGAGTTTCCTTAAAAAACTAAAAATAGAGCTACCATATGATCCAGCAATCCCACTCCTGGGCATATATCTGGAGAAAACTTTAATCCGAAAAGATACATGCACCCCAATGTTCATTGCAGCACTACTTACAATAGCCAGGACATGGAAGGAACCTAAATGTTCATCGACAGATGAATGGATAAAGAAGATGTGGTACAGATATACAATGGAATACTACTCAGACATAAAAAGTAATGAAATAATGCCATTTGCAGCAACATGGATGGACCTAAAGATTTTGAGTGAAGTAAGTCAGACAGAGAAAGACAAATATCATATATTACTTATATGTGGAATCTAAAAAAATGGTACAAATGAACTTATTTACAAAACAGAAATAGAGTCACAGATATAGAAAATAAACTTATGGTTACCAGTGTGGAAAGTGGGGAGAGGGATAAATTAGGAGATTGGGATCAACATATACACACTACTGTATATAAAATAGATAACTAATAAGGACCTACTGTATAGCACAGGGAACTCTACTCAATATTCTGTAATGGTCTATATGGGAAAAGAATCTAAAAAAGAGTGGATATATGTATATGTATAACTGAATCACTTTGCTGTACACCTGAAACTAACACAACATTGTAAATCAAATATATTCCAGTAAAAAATTTTTTTAAAAACCAGAATTCTTGGGCTTCCCCGGTGGCGCAGTGGTTGAGAATCTGCCTGCCAATGCAGGGGACACGGGTTCGAGCCCTGGTCTGGGAAGATCCCACATGCCGCGGAGCAACTAGGCCCGTGAGCCACAGCTACTGAGCCTGCGCGTCTGGAGCCTGTGCTCCGCAACAAGAGAGGCCGCGATAGTGAGAGGCCCGCGCACCGCGATGAAGAGTGGCCCCCGCTTGCCGCAACTAGAGAAAGCCCTCGCACAGAAACGAAGACCCAACACAGCCAAAAATAAAAATAAATAAATTAAAAAAAAAAAAAAAAAACAGAATTCTTCACTTGTCCTTTCCCTCCATCACAATAAACAGCACATTTACCCAATTTCAAGCCAAAGCCCTAGAATTTATCCTTAACTCCTCCTTCCATTCACGTGCCACATCCAATTTGTATATGCCTTTCAAGGTATCTCCAAGTAGCCACTGAATCCTCCTTTCCATATAGTGCCCACTGCCCGTCCAGCCACCATCACTTCTCATCTGATGGCCACATGTCTCCTTGTCTCCACTTTTGCCCCTTGGCAGTGTTCAGACCAGGAGACTGAAGAAGCGTTTGTAATACGAAGACTCATCTCTCTCCCCTGCTTACAGCTCTGCCCACTGGAATAAAATCCATCCTTGCTTTCAGGAGTCTGCTTGCCTCTTCCACTTTTCTCTCTCTCTGAGTTCCAGTCAGACTGTGGACCATCTGTCACTTCATCACATTCGGCCATCCTACCTGGAGGCATTTGCCTGGGCTGCTTCCTTCTCCTCTGATCTTAGCACCCTTAAAACCCAGCTTCTGAGCCCCTTCCTCCACGAGGCCTTCCCAACCATCCCTAAAACTAAAAGCAGGTATGAAAACTTGAATTATCCTGTTTACCTGAGTGCTAATTGTTTTATTTCTTCCTGCAAGTATCTCCTTCAACTTGACAACTTTCCTCTCTCTGCCATGGCAGAACTTCTTGAACCTGGCATCTTGCTTCTCAACCCCGTATGCTTTCATGAGAGTAAATGCTATTTTTCCAATCCCAAGCACAGAGCCTTACAATAATACACACACAGTAATCATTTCTGTATAATAATAGATGACTGAATGTACAAATAAATGAGTAAATCACATGTCCTGGAACATAGCTCTGTTAACCATCAACTCAGGATATGTGAATTAAAAAATAAAATATTTGAATATAAATTTACAAAGAGCAGAAGAAAGTAAAGGTAAACATTTATACATTTTCTGTATGGGAAGATATGTGTACACTTAATATAAATGGAAGAAATTACAAAGTAAAAAATTGATGTCATGGATTGCATTGAAAATGTAAAAAATATAAAATGTAAAACAATTTTTATATTTAAAATTACATACCATAGGGCTTCCCTGGTGGCGCAGTGGTTGAGAATCTGCCTGCCGATGCAGGGGACATGGGTTTGAGCCCTGGTCTGGGAAGATCCCACATGCCGTGGAGCAACTAGGCCTGTGAGCCACAACTACTGAGCCTGCGTGTCTGGAGCTTGTGCTCCGCAACAAGAGAGGCCGCGACAGTGAGAGGCCCGCGCACCGCGATGAAGAGTGGCCCCCGCTTGCCACAACTAGAGAAAGCCCTGGCATACAAACGAAGATACAACACAGCCAAAACTAATTAATTAATTAATTAAAAAAAAATTACATACCACAAAGAGAGAAGGAGTGTGTAACAAACATGATGAGGTTAGTACTCTTTAATATTCCTGATTTGTACATAGTGATTAGAGAAAACATGACCCCTAGAGCTTAGTGAGGGCAAAGAACATAAGTAAACTATTTATTAAAGAGGATTAATAGAAGAGAAAGTATATTCCACCTTACTAGAAATCAAAATGCAAATTAAAACAATAAGATATCCATTTTTGCCTCTCAAATTAGCAAAAGGTTTCAATGGCAAAACTGTAATGAAACAGCTGATGGGAAAATAATTTGGTATAATTTTGTGATTTTAAAAAAATACCTTAAAATGATTTTATGACCACTAACCCAGTAATCCCACTTCTCTGAATTTATCCTTAAAGAAATAACCAGAAAAGGCAGAAAAGATTTATGCACAAAATTTTATGTTACTTAATTAAAAATTTATCTTTGAAACAATTTAGGATATTATTATTTGAGTAAAAGTTAAGTAAAATGTAGCTCATTTATGTGAAAGACTATAATATGGCTGCTAAAATGTTTACAAAACCTGTGTAATGGCTTGAGAAAATTCCTGTGACATAATGTAAAGGAAAAAAGGAATGATATGAGAGGATACATTCATATAGACATACATAGAAAGGTACTAAAAAGAAACAGAAAGATGTATAAACAACCAGAAAGAAACACAGAGTTTCTTCCTTCTCTAAGTATCAAATATTTATAATTCCTGGTAACTCTACAGGTCACAAATGAGGTTTTAATATTTTAGCATCATAAATATTTGTTATTGGCCACATTCAAACCCAGTCCATTCAGCATCCTTCCGTCTGAAACCTGTTGTTTTACCCCAGACCACACCCATCTAGTCAACCCATCTCTCACTGGTCCACAGGGTGTTAGGCATCCAAGGACACAAGGTAAATATAATGTGCATTACCTAAGTTAAAATTTGAAATCTTGAAAATAATGCAGAGCTTCATGTGGTTGATGAAAATCACAGGGAAATTCTGCTCAGATCAGGCTAAATCTGCTGCGAAAGATTTGTCCCCCTAAAAAGGATTATGTAACAGTTAAAGAGAAGAAAATAAAGATCAATGTTGTCAATGAGAATGATTTCAGTATCAATTTGAGAAGCCCTAAGAAAAGTTCTTTTTTCTTTTTTGTCAATTAAACCCTTGATGGTTATGCTGTCAGATTCAAAAGTAAAGTGAGGAAAACATCCCAGGCCAAGTTGGTGGTGTGCACATGGGCAGGGAACCAGAGAAGTCTGGAAGGGCGGTGGGACCACACTCTAGGGATCCTGGAGCTCAAATTGCCTTAGGTCTTCAGTCCCACAAGTCTCTGCCCAATTTTCAAATCCCATCTGGGGCTGATGTGAGAAAGGGTTAGGTCATGGACAAGGCCAGAGTGCCCTCCCTGAAATGATCCAGCCTGGGCACTAACCTAAGTATTTATTATAGGAAGAAGGTGCTGTACAGATGGAAAAGGAAATGTGCAATTTTAAGGAAGAGAAATCAGTGGGTATCTAGAAGACCTAAACTACATTTCAGCATTTCCAGATCCTGGGCTAATTAATTCCAACCTCATAGAGCCTAGCATTGGAGAGTCTTAGTAAGTGTCAACCTCCTTCCTGCCTTCATTCAAGTTCTGAAAAATTCTCGTCCACCTGCACACCTTCCAGGCTTCATGGTTATGACATATTTTCATAATTAGTTTGAAGACAGATTCACTGCTTTATTCGAGAGTCTTGTCACTTAAAATATTAATTGCCATTAGATTTTGCAGTAGGTGTATCCAGAGGTTATCGCCATAGCAGTAATTTATAAGCTAAGACTACAAAAGTGGCCTAGAAACTCAGATTTGCCCTTTGTTTCTCCCTGACATTTCTCAGTTTGTTTCTCATGTACTTATGTGATTAATAGAATATCACTTGGTAAACTAAATTCCCAAAACATGAATAGTTACAGTAATATAGCAGCTGTGACAAATTACTCAGTCCTGTCTTGCCAAATAATTTTTTTTCAGACTTCACGTTCATAAAATAAAACTGTGTAAACATTCTAGCCGGGAGTATAGAATTTTAGCTTTTCCTAACCAAAGTGGATCACATCACTCTAATACAGTGTATTCTGATTATACAAATCTACACTTTCTGACTTGTGCTGTACATCAGGGGTCGCCAACCCCCAGGCCGTGGACCGGTACTGGTCTTCGGCGTGTTAGGAACTGGGTTGCACAGCAGGAGGTGAGCAGCAAGCAAGCAAAACTTCATCTACCACTCCCCATCGCTTGCATCACCGCCTAAACCATCCCCCCCTCCGCCCGCACCCCGGCCACCGGTCCGTAGAAAAATTGCCTTCCACAAAACCGGTTGCTGGTGCCAAAAAGCTTGTGGACCGCTGCTCTACATTATGAATATCTGCAGTGGTAAATAAAATGCCTGAAAAACAGTGACCATCATGAACAAGGTAAAGTGTCGCTAATAAATGCTCTGAAATATTATACAACAGAGAAACTTTTCCCTGAAGATCTGTGGGTCAAGCATGATTTCTCTTTGGTTTCGAAGCATGTTTATTTTGTGGAGAGATGTAAGAATAAAACAAAATGAACCAAAAAAAACATTTCAATGACGGGAAGTAGAATTGCTTGATGACGCTGTCTATGCAATTCACAAAAATATACGGGTCGTTAACGTATTTAGCTGTTCAGCCTCTGCTGGGCATGCCCTTCTTCATCAAGCATTCCACTTTGCTTCCCAGGCAACCTCTCCATCCCACCTCAGCTGATCACCCTTGTCCTGAGAAAGATTCAAGCCTCCACCTCCCTAGGAGGGGCTTTCTCAGCTGACAAAGGTCCACAGTCCTCACCAGCAATTCCAAAATCCATTTTCAAAGCCAAATCTTTGTCTGAGTTCAAGGCACCAAAGCCCAACCTGAGGTTTCTTATATTCTTCATTTATTTCACTTAGTATGAATAATCATACGATTCATTGCACAAAATATTAATATGTTTGATTTGGGGCTGCTGCCCAGTCCCTGACAGAGGTGTTTTATAATACAGAATGTGCTCCCTATCACTTTTCTAAAATCTGAAAACTCTCAGTCAGTGAGATGTTTCTAACCCCTACAGGTCTCAGTGAAGGGATCTTGCACCTGTGTATGTTGGGCAAGAGGATCCTACACCTTCATTTACTCTTGAATTGTCCCCTGGCAGGTGCCTTCATGGTGCTGACCCCTTCCCACCCCTGGGTATAGCCCTCTGATTCTCCAACACCAGCTGGTGTCCAACAATTCAATTCAATTCAATTCAATTCCACCATCTATTCAGAGATGGAGTTAAATCCCACAAGTTGAAAGGCTCAGTCCCAGGAGACCACCCCCCACTTCATGTGCCAGCCACAAGTCCCAACGGCCATTCATACCAGCCCCATCCTGAGGTTACTGAGGGACCCCACCCTGAGTCACTTCATTAGCACGAACTCAGATCTGGTGGAAAGGGGCTCCTTATGAAGAGCAAGACACTTCTATCATCAGGAAACCCCAAGGATTTTAGGAGCTCTGTGCCAGGAACCGGGGACAAAGACCAGATATATTTTTTGTTGCACCACAGCCCCAAACACAGTACTGTTGGCCATCCATGCGGTGGAGACCCAGAGCAGGGCTGGCCACCCTTCCCTCCTCTGCTCCTGACCCTGTGTCCCCAGGGCCTCAGCTAGTTCACACAGGACCTTTGTGTGAACTAGGAAGGCAAACTGGAAGAAGACTTTGCTTGCCCTGGCTCCCATCCCAGGGCCCACAGCATGGCAAGCCAAGCAGGCTGCATTTCAGCCCACCCACCCACATCAGCCCTGCAACAGCCTGTGCCCTGCATTCATTCTGCACATCCCGTAGACCCCAAGGCTGCACAGCCTGAACACACTGACAGGCTGCATGGGTTTTAGAAAGTGATTCTCTGTTCATCTGACAACCAGCCTGAAATTTTCCCAGCACAAGAAACACCATGTTTACAGCGGGATATAGATAATACCAACAGAATGTAGACAATTTTTCTAATAGAGCACAAACAAGGTAGCTGCCAAAATGCCCAGCAGCCCACTACCCAGTGACAACTCTGTGCTTATCAATGACCTCCCAAGGCCGTTCACCTCACTCCTCCACAATGCGTTTGAGAGCCCCATTGGAGGATCCTGCTTCTTGGTGGGCAACGTCCAGCCCAGAGCTGGTGGTAACCTCCCTTGTCACCCAGCGCAGGCTCAGCCCCATAAAAGCCCATCCAAGGGACTTCCCTGGCAGTCCAGTGGTTAGGACTCTGGGCTTCCAAGTCTCCCCCTTGCTGAGCCTCTCTCGGGCTCCTCTGGGGCATTTCCTCCCCTTGCAGTAACAAGCTAATAAATCTAGAGGGTGCCCTTGGCAAGTTCTCTAAAAGAAAGTTTAACATGGAAGAGGGAAATGTTTAAACGATGGGCCAAACGTGATCTCCCCCTTAGTTTAGTGAAAAATACCCAAGGAATTACACACATGCCCTCAGTCTGTGCATATCCACGAAAGAACTTCCTGCTTCCACCCCTCCACTCACATTTCAAAAAAACCCACCTCCACCCATAGGAGTTTCTACTCCCTGGACCCCCTCCCTCCCCCAGGTGGAGGTGCAGGAAGGAGCTGGCCTGGGACACTCCACCTCATAGAACCCTCCCAGGAGGCATGGTCCCTTTAGAATCTCCAAACTCGGTTCAGTTGCCACATACTCGCTTTATCCACTTGATTGTGCAGTGGGCCACGTTTAAGTAGTGCACACACACATTTACACAGCCACATACATACTAAAGACAAATGTTAATTCTTAAGAGAAAAAAATATAGAGATTGGGATTGACATATACGCACTACTCTATATAAAATAGATAACTAATAAGGATCTACTGTATAGCACAGGGAACTCTACTCAATACTCTGTAATGGCCTATATGGGAAAAGAATCTAAAAAAAGAGTGGCTATATGTATAACTGATTCACTTTGCGGTACACCTGAAACTAATACAATGTTGTAAATCAACTATACTCCAATAAAAATTTAAAAAAAAGAAGAAAATATATAGTAAACATTATTTTGCCAGGGCCACCTCTGACGGTGACACAAACTCTAGTGAAAGCTTTGAAATGATTGTGTGTTAGGAGTTGATTAATTCTCAGCCAAGGATTGCCTCATCCCCAGCTGTGTTTTGGATGTACAGGGAAGGATGAAGATTGTGTTTCATTTTCCAGATATGCGAGCAGTCAGGTGAGCTGAGTGCCTCTGTCCTCTGCAGACCGGTCGTCATTCTAATTGGAGCTACTCACAGGATTTCAGATCGCTGGAGGCTCCAGTCCTCGGCATGGGCGGCATTCTGAGCCCCAGTGCCAATGACAAGTAAGACAGATTAGCCAGTTCACAGGAAGGAATTTTCCCTTGTGACACCTGCCCTGTATTCTAACTCCTACAGAACAGCACACAGGAGGGGCCTAAGGCTGAGCATGTGTTTCATCTTGTTCTTTTCTTGCTTTCAGGAATAAGGCACAGGGATCTGAGCTGAGCACCAGAAGAGCCGTTTGCTAAGCATGGGGGTGAGATCAGGAAATATTGTAATCAAAAGAAAAACAAAATTTGTAACATGAAGGACTACTGTTAATTTGAATTTTTATAAAAAAATAGGTATTATTTTTGAAATCTGAAAAATAGTTCTAAGATAGCAACAATCTACACAGGTGTAAAAGGGGAATAATATTTGTAAATATTTTATTTATATACTTATAAAAATAAAATAACAGTTTACTCTGAAAACAACAGGGTCTTAAAAAACATAGAAGTTCATTTCTCTCATGTGATGATACAAGTGCAACCAACTCAGGACTGTTGAAAAATGTAGGTTTTATTATTATCCAGGTATGGTGAGGACAACAGATCAGATGGTTGTCATTGAAAAGATAGTTTGTTACCCACAGTTTCCAAGAGGAGGGAGCATGCCATGCAGGGCCACTCAGGGAAGCACCAGGGTCATCCAGGAGGCAGAAGGAAAGGAGGAAATATGGACAAAAGCCTTTTTTTGTGGTTTCTGCAGGAAGGAACAAGCAATACAGGATAAGTAGGTTTAGAATTATCTAGTTTGAATAATTCCAGCAGGCTCTGGGGCACAGTGGCTGTCCTTGGCTGTCTGGTATCTGGCCCTGGGCTGATCAGGCCAGGGGGATAGTGACCCAGAGTGTGAAAGCCCAGTAGAGGAGGTGGTTGAGGTGTGAGCTCTACTGGGTTGGTTTGCATATGAAAAGCGTGCTCCTTGTGACTTGTTAGCTATTTAGGAATTAGCTATTCCTGGGAGGAGCAGTGTCTCCAGGATCGGTGAGATCTCAGATGTCAAAACATCAGAAATACAGAAAATAAAAGGGTCTGATTAATACAATGACAGATAAGGTGCTTTCCTCAAACAGAAAATGTGAAGGATGTGATCATCCCTTCCTTCTTCCCTCCCTCCCCCTCTAAAACCTGCAGATCATGAGACTGCCATCCTCAGGGTCTTGCCCCATCTGCATGGTCAAAGGTGGTTCACCACCTCACCTATGTTCCAGGTAACAGGAGAATTAAGAGGAAATGAAGGGCACATGCTGCCCTTGGGGAGGAACTAATTGTTCATACACATAGCCTATTGTGTAGAATGAGATCACGTGACCCCCATGCAGCTGCAAGGGCATCTGGAAAATGTAGTCTTCCTTCAGGGCTGGATGTGTCCACCTGGATCAGGGGTTCTATATCACTAATGGAGAATGGAATGATGGAGGACAGCTAGAACCTCTCCCACAAATTATGAGATGAGGAAAGAATGGGAGAATGAAGCTTATAAAAGCAACTTGAAATAAACATAGACTATGCAAGAAGAAGAACATTTCAAAAAACAAAAATGGTAACTAATATCCTCAGAAAGATAAGGAAATCAATAATAAGATGCTATTAAAAATAAATGTTCAGAGCTTTTTTAATAATTGTAGAAATAAACTCCGCATGTTGCTTAGATGAAATATTTAAGGAAATCGCCTAGAAAGTAAAACAAAAAGACAGAAGGAAAAAAGGAATGAAAAGAAGAGAAAGTCACAGGGTGAGGCCTAGATCTGAATAACAAGTTTCTGAAAAAGAAAAGAAAAATCAAAGAAATAATTTAAGAAAATTTATCCCACTGAAGGACCTGAGTTTTCAGATTGAAAGCATACCTGGCACAACGGATGGAAATAGTCCCACATCAAGGCATTGCATTCTGAAATTTCACAACCCAGGAACAAGGATTCTACAAAGATGTCAGGGAAAATATGTCACTTACACAAGACATGAATCAGAATAGCACCAGACTTGTCAGCAGTTAGAAGACAGTAAGGCCATGCCTTCAAAACTGTATGAAAGGGGGTCTCAGGGAAGATGGCGGAAGAGTAAGACACGGAGATCACCTTCCCCCAACAGATACATCAGAAATACATCTACACGTGGAACTGCTCCTATAGAACACCCACTGAACGCTGGCAGAAGACCTCAGACCTCCCAAAAGGCAAGAAACTCCCCCACGTACCTGGGTAGGGCAAAAGAAAAAAGAAAAAACAGAGACAAAAGAATAGGGACGGGACCTGCACCTCTGGGAGGGAGCTGTGAAGGAGGAAAGGTTTCCACACACTAGGAGCCCCTTCGCGGGCGGAGACTGCGGGTGGCGGAGGGGGAAGCTTTGGAGCCACGGAGGAGAGCGCAGCCACAGGGGTGCGGAGGACAAAACGGAGAGATTCCTGCACAGAGGATCGTTGCCGACCTGCACTCACCAGCCCGAGAAGCTTGTCTGCTCCCCCGCCAGGACAGGCGGGGCATGGGAGCTGAGGCTCGGGCTTCAGGTTCGATCCCAGGGAGAGGACTGGGGTTGGCGGCGTGAACACAGCCTGAAGGGGTTAGTGCACCACAGCTAGCCGGGAGGGAGTCCGGGAAAAAGTCTGCAGCTGCCGAAGAGGCAAGAGACTTTTTCTTCCCTCTTTGTTTCCTGGTGCGTGAGGAGAGGGGATTAAGAGGGCTGCTTAAAGGAGCTCCAGAGACGGGCGCGAGGCGCGGCTATCAGCACAGACACCAGAGACGGGCATGAGACTCTAAGGCTGCTGCTGCCGCCACCAAGAAGCCTGTGTGCAAGCACAGGTCACTATCCACACCTCCCCTCCCGGGAGCCCGTGCAGCCAGCCACTGCCAGGGTCCCGTGATCCAGGGACAACTTCCCCGGGAGAACGCACGGCGCGCCTCAGGCTGCTGCAACGTCACGCCGGCCTCTGCCGCCGCAGGCTCGCCCCGCACCCCATACCCCTCCTTCCCCACAGCCTGAGTGAGCCAGAGCCCCCTAATCAGCTGCTTCTTTAACCCTGTCCTGTGTGAGCGAAGAACAGACGCCCTCAGGCGACCTACACGCAGAGGCGGGGCCGAATCCAAAGCTTAATCCCAGGAGCTGTGTGAACAAAGAAGAGAAAGGGAAATCTCTCCCAGCAGCCTCAGGAGCAGCTGATTAAACCTCCACAATCAACTTGATGTACCCTGCATTTGTGGAATACCTGAATAGACAATGAATCATCCCAAATTGAGGAGGTGGACTTTGGGAGCAAGATATATGATTTTTTCCCCTTTTCCTCTTTTTGTGAGAGTGTATGTGTATGCTTCTGTGTGAGATTTTGTCTGTATAGCTTTGCTTTCACCATTTGTCCTAGGGTTCTATCCATCCGTTTTTTGTTTTTTGTTTTTTTACTTTAAAAAATTTTTTTTCTTAATAATTATTTTTTATTTTAATAACTTTATTTTATTTTATCTTACTTTATTTTATTTTAATTTATTTTATCCTCTTTCTTTCTTTCTATTTTTTCTCCCTTTTATTCTGAGCCGTGTGGATGAAAGACTCTTGGTGCTCCAGCCAAACATCAGGGCTGTGACTCTGAGGTGGGAGACCCAACTTCAGGACACTGGTCCACAAGAGACCTCCCAGCTCCACGTAATACCAAACGGCGAAAATCTCCCAAAGATCTCCATCTCAACACCAAGACCCAGCTTCACTTAACGACCAGCAAGCTACAGTGCTGGACACCCTATGCCAAACAACTAGCAAGACAGGAACACAGCCCCATCCATTAGCAGAGAGGCTGCCTAAAATCATAATAAGGCCACAGACACCCCAAAACACACCACCAGATGTGGACCTGCCACCAGAAAGACAAGATCCAGCCTCATCCACCAGAACACAGGCACTAGTCCCCTCCACCAGGAAGTCTACACAACCCACTGAACCAACCTTAGCCACTGGGGACAGACACCAAAAACGATGGGAAATACGAACCTGCAGCCTGTGAAAAGGAGACCCCAAACACAGTAAGTTAAGCAAAATGAGAAGACAGAGAAACATACAGCAGATGAAGGAGCAAGGTAAAAACACACCAGACCTAACAAATGAAGAGGAAATAGGCAGTCTACCTGAAAAAGAATTCAGAATAATGATAGTAAAGATGATCCAAAATCTTGGAAATAGAATAGACAAAATACAAGAAACATTTAACAAGGACCTAGAAAAACTAAAGAGTAAACAAGCAACGATGAACAACACAATAAATGAAATTAAAAATACTCTAGAAGGAATCAATAGTAGAATAGCTGAGGCAGAAGAACGGATAAGTGACCTGGAAGATAAAATAGTGGAAATAACTACTGCAGAGCAGAATAAAGAGAAAAGAATGAAAAGAACTGAGAACAGTCTCAGAGACCTCTGGGACAACATTAAACGTACCAACATTCGAATTATAGCGGTCCCAGAAGAAGAAGAGAAAAAGAAAGGGACTGAGAAAATATTTGAAGAGATTATAGTTGAAAACTTCCCTAATATGGGAAAAGAAATAGTCAATCAAGTCCAGGAAACACAGAGAGTCCCATACAGGATAAATCCAAGGAGAAACACGCCAAGACACATATTAATCAAACTATCAAAAATTAAATATAAAGAAAACACATTAAAAGCAGCAAGGGAAAAACAACAAATAACACACAAGGGAATCCCCATAAGGTTAACAGCTGATCTTTCAGCAGAAACTCTGCAAGCCAGAAGGGAGTGGCAGGACATATTTAAAGTGATGAAGGAGAAAAACCTACAACCAAGATTACTCGACCCAGCAAGGATCTCATTCAGATTTGACGGAGAAATTAAAACCTTTACAGACAAGCAGAAGCTGAGAGAGTTCAGCACCACCAAACCAGCTTTACAACAAATGCTAAAGGAACTTCTCTAGGCAAGAAAGAAAAGAGAAGGAAAACACCTACAATAACAAACCCAAAACATTTAAGAAAATGGGAATAGGAACATACATATCAATAATTACCGTAAATGTAAATGGTTTAAATGCTCCCACCAAAAGACACAGACTGGCTGAATGGATACAAAAACAAGACCCATATATATGCTGTCTACAAGAGACCCATTTCAGACCTAAGGACACATACACACTGAAAGTGAGGAGATGGAATAAGATATTCCATGCAAATGGAAATCAAAAGAAAGCTGGAGTAGCAGTTCTCATATCAGACAAAATAGACTTTAAAATAAAGACTATTACAAGAGACAAAGGACACTACATAATGATCAAGGGATCGATCCAAGAAGAAGATATAACAATTGTAAATATTTATGCACCCAACATAGGAGCACCTCAATACATAAGGCAAATACTAACAGCCATAAAAGGGGAAATTAACAGTAACACAATCGTAGTAGGGGACTTTAACACCCCACTTTCACCAAAGGACAGATCATCCAAAATGAAAATAAATAAGGAAAGACAAGCTTTAAATCATACATTAAACAAGATGGACCTAATTGATATTTATAGGACATTCCACCCAAAAACAACAGAATACACATTTTTCTCAAGTGCTCATGGAACATTCTCCAGTATAGATCATATCTTGGGTCACAAATCAAGCCTTGGTAAATTTAAGAAAATTGAAATTGTATCAAGTATCTTTTCCGACCACAACGCTATGAGACTAGATATCAATTACAGGAAAGCATCTGTAAAAAATACAAACACATGGAGGGTAAACAATACACTACTTAATAACGAAGTGATCACTGAAGAAATCAAAGGGGAAATCAAAAAATACCTAGAAACAAATGACAATGGAGACACGATGAACCAAAACCTATGGGATGCAGCAAAAGCAGTTCTAAGAGGGAAGTTTATAGCAATACAATCCTACCTTAAGAAACAGGAAACATCTCAAATAAACAACCTAACCTTACACCTAAAGCAATTAGAGAAAGAAGAACAAAAAAACCCCAAAGTTAGCAGAAGGAAAGAAATCATAAAGATCAGATCAGAAATAAATGAAAAAGAAATGAAGGAAACAATAGCAAAGATCAATAAAATTAAGAGCTGGTTCTTTGAGAAGATAAACAAAGTTGATAAACCATTAGCCAGACTCATCAAGAAAAAAAGGGAGAAAACTCAAATCAATAGAATTAAAATGAAAAAGGAGAAGTAACCACTGACACTGCAGAAATACAAACGATCATGAGAGATTACTACAAGCAACACTATGCCAATAAAATGGACAACCTGGAAGAAACGGACAAATTCTTAGAAATGCACAACCTGCCGAGACTGAACCAGGAAGAAATAGAAAATATGAATAGACCAATCACAAGCACTAAAATTGAAACTGTGATTAAAAATCTTCCAACAAACAAAAGCTCAGGACCAGATGGCTTCACAGGCGAATTCTATCAAACATTTAGAGAAGAGCTAACACCTATACTTTTCAAACTCTTCCAAAATATTGCAGAGGGAGGAACACTCCCCAACTCATTCTACGAGGCCACTATCACCCTGATACCAAAACCAGACAAAGATGTCACAAAGAAAGAAAACTACAGGCCAATATCACTGATAAACAGATGCAAAAATCCTCAACAAAATACTAGCTAACAGAATCCAACAGCACATTAAAAGGATCATACGCCATGATCAAGTGGGGTTTATTCCAGGAATGCAGGGATTCTTCAATATACACAAATCAATCAATGTGATACACCATATTAACAAATTGAAGGAGAAAAACCATATGATCATCTCAATAGATGCAGAGAAAGCTTTCGAAAAAATTCAACACCGATTTATGATAAAAGCCCTGCAGAAAGTAAGTATAGAGGGAACATTCCCCAACATAATAAAGGCCATATATAACAAACCCACAGCCAACATCTTCCTCAATGGTGAAAAATTGAAACCATATCCACTAAGATCAGGAACAAG
Source organism: Eschrichtius robustus (assembly GCF_028021215.1). Classification (NCBI taxonomy): domain Eukaryota; kingdom Metazoa; phylum Chordata; class Mammalia; order Artiodactyla; family Eschrichtiidae; genus Eschrichtius; species Eschrichtius robustus. Next base: position 101,162,870 of record NC_090833.1, on the reverse strand, counting down.
ACAAGTTTGCCCACTCTCATCACTATTATTCAACATAGTTTTGGAAGTTTTAGCCACAGCAATCAGAGAAGAAAAAGAAATAAAAGGAATCCAAATCAGAAAAGAAGAAGTAAAGCTGTCACTGATTGCAGATGACATGATACTATACCTAGAGAATCCTAAAGATGCTACCAGAAAACTACTAGAGCTAATCAATGAATTTGGTAAAGTAGCAGGACACAAAATTAATGCACAGAAATCTCTTGCATTCCTATACACTAATGATGAAAAATCTGAAAGTGAAATTAAGAAAACACTCCCGTTTACCATTGCAACAAAAAGAATAAAATATCTAGGAATAAACATACCTAAGGAGACAAAAGACCTGTATGCAGAAAATTGTAAGACACTGATGAAAGAAATTAAAGATGATACAAATAGATGGAGAGATATACCATGTTCTTGGACTGGAAGAATCAACATTGTGAAAATGACTCTACTACCCAAAGCAATCTACAGGTTCAATGCAATCCCTATCAAACTACCACTGGCATTTTTCACAGAACTAGAATAAAAAATTTCACAATTTGTATGGAAACACAAAAGACCCCGAATAGCCAAAGCAATCTTGAGAACAAAAAACGGAGCTGGAGGAATCAGGCTCCTTGACTTCAGACTATACTACAAAGCTACAGTAATCAAGACAGTATGGTACTGGCACAAAAACAGAAATATAGATCAATGGAACAGGATAGAAAGCCCAGAGATAAACCACACACATATGGTCACCTTATCTTTGATAAAGGAGGCAAGCATATACAGTGGAGGAAGGACAACCTCTTCAATAAGTGGTGCTGGGAAAAGTGGACAGGTACATGTGAAAGTATGAAATTAGAACACTCCCTAACACCATACACAAAAATAAATCAAAATGGATTAAAGACCTAAATGTAAGGCCAGACACTAGAAAACTCTTAGAGGAAAACATAGGCAGAACACTCTATGACATAAATCACAGCAACATCCTTTTTGACCCAGCTTCTAGAGAAACGGAAATAAAAACAAAAGTAAACAAATGGGACCTAATGAAACTTAAAAGCTTTTGCACTGCAAAGGAAAACATAAACAAGATGAAAAGACAACCCTCAGAATGGGAGAAAATATTTGCAAATGAAGCAACTGACAAATGATTAATCTCCAAAATTTACAAGCAGCTCATGCAGCTCAATAACAAAAAAACAAACAACCCAATCCAAAAATGGGCACAAGACCTAAATAGACATTTCTCCAAAGAAGATATACAGATTGCCAGCAAACACATGAAAGAATGCTCAACATCATTAATCATTAGAGAAATGCAAATCAAAACTACAATGAGATATCATCTCACACCTGTCAGAATAGCCATCATCAAAAAATCTAGAAAAAATAAATGCTGGAGAGGGTGTGGAGAAAAGGGAACCCTCTTGCACTGTTGGTGGGAATGTAAATTGATACAGCCACTCTGGAGAACAGTATAGAGATTCCTTTAAAAACTAAAAATAGAACTACCATACGACCCAGCAATCCCACTACTGGGCATATACCCTGAGAAAACCATAATTCAAAAAGAGTCATGTACCAAAATGTTCATTGCAGCTCTATATATAATAGCCAGGACATGGAAGCAACCTAAGCGTCCATCATCGGATGAATGGATAAAGAAGATGTGGCACATATATACAACAGAGTGAAGTAAGTCAGAAAGAGAAAAACAAATATAGTATGCTAACACATATATATGGAATCTAAGGGAGAAAAAAAAAAGGGTCATGAAGAACCTAGTGGTAAGACGGGAATAAAGACACAGACCTACTAGAGAATGGACTTGAGGATATGGGGAGGGGGAAGGGTAAGCTGTGACAAAGTGAGAGAGTGGCATGGACATATATACACTACCAAACGTAAAATAGATAGCTACTGGGAAGCAGCCACATAGCACAGGGAGATCAGCTTGGTGCTTTGTGATCACCTAGAGGGGTGGAATAGGAAGGGTGGGAGGGCAGGAGATGCAAGAGGGAAGAGATATGGGAACATATGTATATGTATAACTGATTCACTTTGTTATAAAGTGGAAACTAACACACCATTGTAAAGCAATTACACTCCAATAAAGATGTTAAAAAAAAGAGAAAAAAAAACTGTATGAAAATGACATCCTGGATTTCTATATCCAGCCAAACTATCAACCAAATATAAGGACAGAATAATGATATTTTCAGATACCCAAGGTGCCATGCACACTTCCTCCAGAACCTGCTGAAGAATATGCTCAATGAAAATAAGAGTATCAACCAGGAAAAAAAGACATGGAATGCAGGAAACGAGATGCCACAATGGACAAGGGGACTCCCAAGGTGATGGAAAGGGATGCCCAAGGACAGCAGCAGAGCACCAAACGGAAAGCAACCAGTCCACATTGGACCAGCATGATCCAGAGGAAAGAGAGTTATCATCACCAAAATCCCTGCTGCTATTTTATTATCTTCTTAACCTGAAAACTCCCTCAGGTGAACTTGGTGCAGATTCTTATGTACATTTGATTTGCTGGAACCAGAGATATCATACTTCTGACATTCCCACCATGACTGTCTAGGTGCTTTCATTTCACCCCACAAAGTGTTTTGTTTGATATGTGCCTAAGAGTTGGACATCAGCCATGGTAAGCTTAGAAAAACAAAATTCAGAGTAGCCCACTTCCTCTGCCCATATTCTTGCCAGGTATCCAGGTCCTGACCCACATCTTAACCCTGCAGATGCCCCAGATGTGGTAAGGTCCCTATTTCCCAAGGTGCTCTCATGACCTTACCCAAAAGCAAAGCCAGGTTACTTCCCAGAAATTCTCTATGGCTTGTCTTCTCCTGAAAACTCTTATCCACACTGGCAATACTGACATTCCTTTATTCAAGTTAGTTTTGTGCTTGCTGTTTAGATTTCAAACCACAGCATTTTTTTTTTCACACTACATATGCTGATGACAGAAGAAAGTTGGTATAGTTGTTATTTCTGGAGGGGTTCCGTTAAGGGTGAGCCAATAGGGTTTCTAGATGATTGGTAATGTTTTAATTCTTTTTTTTAAAACATCTTTATTGGAGTATAATTGCCTTACAATGATGCGTTAGTTTCTGCTTTATAACAAAGTGAATCAGCTATACATATACATATATCCCCATACATCCTCCCTCTTGCATCTCCCTCCCACCTTCCCTATCCCACCCCTCTAGGTGGTCACAAAGCACTGAGCTGATCTCCCTGTGCAATGTGGCTGCTTCCCACTAGCTATCTATTTTACATTTGATAGTGTATATATGTCCATGCCACTCTCTCACTTCATCACAGCTTACCCTTCCTGCTCCCAGTGTCCTCAAGCCCCTTCTCTATGTCTGCATCTTTATTCCTGTCCTGCCCCTAGGTTCTGAAGAATCATTTATTACTATTATTATTTTTTAGATTCCATATATATGTGTCAGCATACGGTATTTGTTTTTCTCTTTCTGACTTACTTCACTCTGTATGACGGTCTCTAAGTCCATCCACCTCACTACAAACAACTCAATTTCGTTCCTTTTTATGGCTAAGTAATATTCCAGTGTACATATGTGCCACATCTTCTTTATCCATTCATCTGTTGATGGACACTTAGGTTGCTTCCATGTCCTGGCTATTGTAAACAGAGCTGCAATGAACATTTAGGTACATGACTCTTTTTGAATTATAGTTTTCTCAGGGTATATGCCCAGTAGTGGGATTGCTGGGTCGTATGGTAGTTCTATTTTTAGTTTTTTAAAGGAGCTCCTTACTGTTCTCCATAGTGGCTGTATCAATTTAAATTCCCACCAACAGTGTATGAGGGTTCCCTTTTCTCCACACCTTCTCCAGCATTTATTGTTTCTAGATTTTTTTGATGATGGCCATTCTGACTGGTGTGAGGTGATGCCTCAACGTACTTTTGATTTGCATTTCTCTAATAATTAGTGATGTTGAGCATCCTTTCATGTTTTTGTTGGCAATCTGTATATCTTCTTTGGAGAAATGTCTATTTAGGTCTTCTGCCCATTTCTGGATTGGGTTGTTTGTTTTTTATGATATTGAGCTGCATGAGCTGCTTGTAAATTTTGGAGATTAATCCTTTGTCAGTTGCTTCATTTACAAATATTTTCTCCCATTCCGAGGATTGTCTTTTCATCTTGTTTATGTTTTCCTTTGCTGTGCAAAAACTTTTAAGTTTCATTAGGTCCCATTTGTTTATTTTTGTTTTTATTTCCATTTCTCTGGGAGGTGGGTCAAAAAGGATCTTGCTGTGATGTATGTCAAAGAGTGTCCTGCCTATGTTTTCCTCTAAGAGTTTTCTAGTGTCTGGCCTTACATTTAGGTCTTTAACCATTTTGAGTTTATTTTTGTGTTTGGTGTTAGGGAGTGTTCTAATTTCATTCTTTTACAAGTAGCTGTCCAGTTTTCCCAGCACCACTTATTGAAGATGCAGTCTTTGCTCCATTGTATATTCTTGCCTCCTTTATCAAAGATAAGGTGACCATATGTGTGTGGGTTTATCTCTGGGCTTTCTATCCTGTTCCATTGATCTGTATTTCTATTTTTGTGCCAACACCATAGTGTCTTGATTACTGTATCTTTGTTGTATAGTCTGAAGTCCGGGAGCCTGATTCCTCCAGCTCCATTTTTTTCCCCTCAAGATAGCTTTGGTTATTCGGTGTCCTTTATATTTCCATACAAATTGTGAAATTTTTTGTTCTAGTTCTGTGAAAAATGCCATTGGTAGTTTGATAGAGATTGCATTGAATCTGTAGTTCTGTGAAAAATGCCATTGGTAGTTTGATAGAGATTGCACTGAATCTGTAGATTGCTTTGGGTAGTATAGTCATTTTCATAATGTTGATTCTTCCACTCCAAGAACATGATATATCTCTCCATCTGTCTGTATCATCTTTAATTTCTTTCATCAGTGTCTTATAGTTTTCTGCATACAGATCTTTTGCCTCCCTAGGTAGGTTTATTCCGAAGAATTTTATTCTTTTTGTTGCAGTGGTAAATGGGAGTGTTTCCTTAATTTCTCTTTCAGATATTTCATCATTAGTGTATAGGAATACAAGAGATTTCTGTGCATTAATTTTGTATCCTGCAACTTTACCAGATTCATTGATTAGCTCTAGTAGTTTTCTGGTGGCATCTTTAGGATTCTCTATGTATAGTATCATGTCCTCTGCAAACAGTAACAGTTTTACTTCTTCTTTTCTGATTTGGATTCCTTTTATTTCTTTTTCTTCTCTGATTGCTATGGCTAAAATTTCCAAAACTGTGTTGAATAATAGTGGTGAGAGTGGACAACATTGCCTTGTTCCTGATTTTTGAGGAAATGGTTTCAGTTTTTCACCATTCAGAGCAATGTTGGCTGTGGGTTTGTCATATATGGCCTTTATTATGTTGAGGTAAGTTCCCTCCAAGCCTACTTTCTGGAGGGTTTTTATCATGAATGGGTGTTGTATTTTGTGAAAGCTTTTTCTGCAGCTATTGAGATGATCATATGGTTTTTATCCTTCAGTTTGTTAATATGGTGTATCACATTGATTGATTTGCCTATATTGAAGACTCCTTGCATTCCTGGGATAAACCCCACTTGATCATGGTGTATTCTGTGCTGTTGGATTCTGTTTACTAGTATTTTGCTGAGGATGTTTGCATCTCTGTTTATCAGTGATATTGGCCTGTAGTTTTCTTTCTTTGTGACATCTTTGTCTGGGTTTGGTATCAGGGTGATGGTGGCCTTGTAAAATGAGTTTGGGAGTGTTCCTCCCTCTGATATACTTTGGAAGATTTTGAGAAGGATAGGTGTTAGCTTTTCTCTAAATGTTTGATATAATTTGCCTGTGAAGTGGTCTGGTCCTGGGCTTTTGTTTGTTGGAAGATTTTTAATCACAGTCTCAATTTCAGTGCTTGTGATTGGTCTGTTCATATTTTCTATTTCTTCCTGGTTCAGTCTCGGAAGGTTGTGCTTTTCTAAGAATTTGTCCATTTCTTAAAGGTCATCCATTTTATTGTCATATAGTTGCTCTTCGTAATCTCTCATGATCGTTTGTATTTCTGCAGTGTCAGTTGTTACTTCTCCTTTTTCATTTCTAATTCCATTGATTTGAGTCTTCTCCCTTTTTTTCATGAGTCTGGCTAATGGTTTATCAATTTTGTTTATCTTCTCAAAGAACCAGCTTTTAGTTTTGTTGATCTTTTTTATTGTTTCCTCCATTTCTTTTTCATTTATTTCTGATTTGATCTCTATGATTTCTTTCCTTCCACTAACTTTGGGTTTCTTTGTTCTTCTTTCTCTAATTGCTTTAGGTGTAAGGTTAGGTTGTTTATTTGAGATGTTTCTTGTTTCTTGAGGTAGGATTGTATTGCTATAAACTTCCCTCTTAGAACTGCTTTTGCTGTATCCCATAGGTTTTCTGTCATCGTGTTTTCATTGTCATTTGTTTCTAGGTATTTTTGATTTCCTCTTTGATTTCTTCAGTGATCTCTTGGTTATTTAGTAGTGTATTGTTTAGCCTCTATGTGTTTGTATATTTTACAGATTTTTTCCTGTAATTGATATCTAGTCTAATAGCATGTGGTCAGAAAAGATACTTGATACGATTTCAATTTTCTTAAATTTACCAGGGCTTGATTAGTGACCCAAGGTATGATCTATCCTGGATAATGTTCCATGAGCACTTGAGAAGTGTATTCTGTTGTTTTTGGATGGAATGTCCTATAAATATCAATTAAGTCCATTTTGTTTAATGTATTATTTAAAGCTTGTGTTTCCTTATTTATTTTCATTTTGGATGATCTGTCCATTGGTGAAAGTGTGGTGTTAAAATCCCCTACTATGATTGTGTTACTGTTGATTTCCCCTTTTATGGCTGTTAGTATTTGCCTTATGTATTGAGGTGCTCCTATGTTGTGTGTATAAATACTTACAATTGTTATATCTTCTTCATGGTTTGATCCCTTGATCGTTATGTAGTGTCCTTCTTCGTCTCTTGTAATAGTCTTTATTTTAAAGTCTATTTTGTCTGATATGAGAATTGCTACTCCAGCTTTCTTTCAATTTCCATTTGCATGGAATATCTTATTCCATCCCCTCACTTTCAGTCTGTATGTGTCTGTAGGTCTGAAGTGGGTGTCTTGTAGACAGCATATATACGGGTCTTGTTTTTGTATCCATTCAGCCAGTCGATGTCTTTTGGTTGGAGCATTTAATCCATTTGTATTTATGGTAATTATCAATATGTATGTTCCTATTACCATTTTCTTAATTGTTTTGGGTTTGTTTTTGTAGGTCTTTTCCTTCTCTCATGTTTCCTGCCTAGAGAAATTCCTTTAGCATTTGTTGTAAAGCTGGTTTGTGGTGCTGAATTCTCTTAGCTTTTGCTTGTCTGTAAAGGTTTTAATTTCTCTGTTGAATCTGAATGAAATCCCTGCTGGGTATAGTAATCTTGGCTGTAGGCTTTTCCCTTTCATCACTTTAAATATGTCCTGCCAATCCCTTCTACCTTGAAGAGTTTCTGCTGCAAGATCAGCTGTTAACCTTATGGGGATTCCCGTGTATGTTATTTGTTGTTTTTCCCTAGCTGCTTTTAATATTTTTTCTTTGCATTTAATTTTTGATAGTTTGATTAATATGTGTCTTGGCATGTTTCTCCTTGGATTTATCGGGTATGGGACTCTCTGTGCTTCCTGGACTTGATTGACTATTTCCTTTCCCATATTAGGGAAGTTTTCAAGTATAATCTCTTCAAATATTTTCTCAGTCCATTTCTTTTTCTCTTCTTCTTCTGGGACCCCTATAAATCAAATTGTTGGTGCATTTAATGTTGTTCCAGAGGTCTCTGAGACTGTTCTCAATTCTTTTCATTCTTTTTTCTTTATTCTGCCCTGTGGTAGTTATTTCCACTATTTTATCTTCCAGGTAACTTATTCGTTCTTCTGCCTCAGTATTTCTGCTATTGATTTCTTCTAGGGAATTTTTAATTTCATTTATTGTGTTGTTCATCACTGTTTGTTTGCTCTTTACTTCTTCTAGGTCTTTGTTAAACGTTTCTTGTATTTTCTCCATTCTATTTCCACGATTTTGGATCATCTTTACTATCATTATTCTGAATTCTTTTTCAGGTAGAATGCCTATTTCCTCTTCATTTGTTTTGTCTGGTGCGTTTTTACCTTGCTCCTTCATCTGCTGTGTGTTTCTCTGTCTTCTCATTTTGCTTAACTTACTGTGTTTGGGGTCTCCTTTTCACAGGCTGCAGGTTTGTAGTTCCCGTTGTTTTTGGTGTCTGCCCCCAGTGGCTAAGGTTGGTTCAGTGGGTTGTGTAGGCTTCCTGGTGGAGGGGACTGGTGCCTGTGTTCTGGGAGATGAGGATGGATCTTGTCTTTCTTGTGAGCAGGACTGCTTCTGGTGGTTTGTTTTGGGGTGTCTGTGAACTTATTATGATTTTAGGCAGCCTCTCTGCTAATGTGTGGGGTTGTGCTCCTGTCTTGCTAGTTGTTTGGCATAGGGTGTCCAGCACTGTAGCTTGCTGGTTGTTGAGTGGAGCTGAGTCTTAGCGTTGAGATGGAGATCTTTGGGAGAGCTTTCACCATTTGATATTACATGGAGCCGGGAGGTCTCTGGTGGACCAATGTCCTGAACTCGGCTCTCCCACCTCCGAGGCATGGGCCTGACAGCTGGCCAGAGCACCAAGACCCTGTCAGCCACACAGCTCAGCAGGAAAGGGAGAATAAAAGAAAGAAAGAAAGAAAGAAAATAATAAAGTTATTAAAAAATAAAAAATTATTAAGAATAAAAAAATTAAAAATTAATAAAAGAAAGAAAGAAAGAAGAGAGCAACTAAACCAAAAAACAAATCCACCAATGATAACAAGTGCTAAAAAGTATCCCCCCCCCCAAAAAAAAAAAAGACAGACAGAACCCTAGGACAAATGGTAATAGCAAAACTATACAGACAAAATCACACAAAGTCCACCACCTCCATTTTGGGAGGATTTGTTGTCTATTCAGGTACTCCACGGATGCAGGGTAAATCAAGTTGATTGTGGAGATTTAATCCGCTGCTCCTGAGGCTGCTGGGAGAAATTTCCCTTTCCCTTCTTTGTTCACACATCTCCTGGGGTTCAGCTTTGGATCTGGCCTCGCTTCTGCATGTAGGTCGCCTGAGGGCATCTGTTCTTCACTCAGACAGGACGGGGTTAAGTAGCAGTTGATTAGGGGGCTCTGGCTCACTCAGGCCGGGGGCAGGGAGGGGTACGGAATGCAGGGCGAGCCTGTGAAGACAGAGGCCGGTGTGACGTTGCACCAGCCTGAGGCGTGCCGTGCGTTCTCCCGGGGAAGTTGTCCCTGGATCACGGGACCCCGGCAGTGGTGGGCTGCACAGGCTCCCAGGAGGGGTGGTGTGGATAGTGACCTGTGCTTGCACACAGGCTTCTTGGTGGCTGCAGCAGCAGCCTTAGTGTCTCATGCCCGTCTCTGGTGTCCACGACGATATCCGCAGCTTGCGCCCGTCTCTGGAGCTTGTTTAGGTGGTGTTCTGAATCTCCTCTCCTGGCACACCCTAATACAATGGTCTCTTGCCTCTTCAGCAGGTCCAGACTTTTTCCCAGACTCCCTTCTGGCTAGCTGTGGTGCACTAGTCCCCTTCAGGCTGTGTTCACGCACCAACCCCAGTCCTCTCCCTGGGATCTGACCTCAGAAGCCCGAGCCTCAGCTCCCAGCCCCCGCCCACCCCGGCAGGTGAGCAGACAAGCCTTTCGGGCTGGTGAATGCTGGTCGGCACTGATCTTCTGTGCAGGAATCTCTCCACTTTGCCTTCCGCACCCCTATTTCTACACTCTCCTCCGTGGCTCTGAAGCTTCCCCCCCGCCACCCGTCATCTCCGCCAGTAAGGGCCTTCCTAGTGTGTGGAAAGTTTTCCTCTTTCACAGCTGCCTCCCAGAGGTGCAGGTCCCGTCCCTATTCTTTTGTCTCTGTTTTTTCTTTTTCTTTTGCCCTACCCAGGTACATGGGTAGTTTCTTGCCTTTTGGGAAGTCTGAGGTCTTCTCCCAGCGTTCAGTAGGTGTTCTGTAGGAGTTGTTCCACGTGTAGATGTATTTCTGATGTATTTGTGGGGAGGAAGTTGATCTCCATGTCTTACTCCCCAGCCATCTTGAAGGTTCCCTCGGTAATGTTTTAATTCTTAGTTTGAGTGGTAAACAGAGGAACTTGGTTGTTTATTATTATTATTATCATCATCATCATTAGTATTATTATTACTTAAACTCTATGACTTCCATAAATTCTACTGTATAAATCTGTATTAGTTAGCTAAGACGGCTGTAACAAAGTTCCACACACTGGGCAGCTTAAGCAACAGAAATTTATTTCTCCCAGTCCTAGAGGTTGGAAGTCTGAGATCAAATTGTGGGCAGGGTTTGTTTCTCCTGAGGCCTCTCTCCTTGGCTTATAGACAACAGTCTTTTCCCTGTATCTTCACATGGTGTTCCCACTCTGCTTGTCTGCACATCTTTTCCCTAGGGACACCAATCATATTGGATTAGAGCCCACCCTAATGACCTCAGTTTAACTTAATTACCTCCTTAAAGACCCTACCTCCAAATATAGCCTCACTGTGAGGTACTGAAGGTTAGGACTCCAAGGTATAAATTTTGGAGGGACACAGTTCAGCCCATAACATTATCATACTTTTCAATGTTTATAATAAAATGTTAAAGGAAAAAATAAAAAGCCGTAAAAAATTTAAAAGGCCAAAAAAAAGAAAATATATATTACAATTAAAGTTTTAAAGTGGTAAGAATTTCCTAAGAACAAGAACATTCTCTTTCATAACCACAACACAATCATCAAAACCAAGAAATTTAACTTTGGCACAATGCTATTATCTAATCCACAGAACACTGTCTACTCTTGTCAGTTGTCCCAATAATGTTCTTTTTGTGGCTCTTTTTTTTTTTCTGGTCTTTGATCAAATCCATAATTATACAATACATTTTGTTTCATATCTCTTTAATCTCTATTAATCTGGAACAGTTCCTCAGCCTTTGTCTTTTATGACCTTGTAATATTTAAATTACATTTCATTTTCATTACACTAGTTTTGTAGAATGTCCCTCAATTCTGGTTTGTCTGATGTTGTCTCATAGTTAGGTTTTAGAAGGAATACTATCAAAGTATACTTTCACAACGCCTTATATCAAGAGGCACATGGTATCAGTTTGTCCCAATTCTGGCAATGTTAACTTTGGTTGTTTGGTTAAGGTGGATTCTAGTATTTTCTCTAAAATACCATTTTATTTCTTAATAGGCATTCCACTGCATCAGTAAGTTGTAATCTGTTTTTGTTGTTTATTATTCTGATGCTCAATCATTCCAGATTTGGTGTGGATGCCATTTTTGGTATGTCTCCGTCACTCTTTAAAAACACAGACGTATTTAGGAGTGAAGTAACATGCTGTCTTCAACTTACTCTGAAATGGCTCTGATGGAATAAAAGTTATGTTTTATGGCAGGGCAAGAAAATTTAAGCATAACATATTCCCTGCGCATATTGGGCCCTCCCTAATGTGCAGTGTGCATCTGTGTTACATGGTAACCAGAACTTCTCAAAGGTGGGAATGCCTGCTCAACCATAAAGATGAATGTTGGTTTTTTTTTTTTTTTCATTCTTCTAATGCCAGCAACGTAACCCTTTAAAAGATTAATTTTTCTTTTCCTAATTCTGTAAGGGGTCATGGCATCTTGCTGCTCACTTCGTATGTGCAGATCTGGACTAAGTACCTTTGGTGAACTTTATGTGAAATGTCAGTGTGTCCGTGTGTCATTTTGATTTACGATCCTTTGTCTTGAAAATGTATATGACTGTGCTTTCAACTTCTAACAAGTGGAACAGTCCTCAGAGATTTCTGAAAAACTGTCACCCGGGTTATAATTCTCAGGTTGGCTTGAATGACATTCTCTACTTCTCTTTTTGATTGACTATTGATTAATTTTTCATTGACATCTCCAAATATATACATTGAAAGTATACACACACAAACACAAATGCGCACACATATATAGATAGAGATAAAGAAAGACAGAGAGAGAAAGAGATTACAAACCAGGTGGTTAAAACAACAGAAATTAATTCTCTCACAGTTCTGGAGGCCAGAAGTCTGAAACATGCTATCAGAAGGGCAATGCTCTCTCAAAAACTCCATGGAAGGATCCTTTCTTGCCTCTTCCAGCTTCTCATGGCTCCAGGAGTTCCTTGGATTGTGGCTGAATCACTTCCAATAGCTGTCTCCATCCTGACATGGCCATTTCTTCTGTGTCTCTCTGTGTCCTCTTCTTATAAGGACACCACTCATTGGATTTAGGGCCCACCCTAAATTCAGGATGATTTCATCCTAAGATCCTTAACTAATTATATCTGCAAAAACTCTATTTCCAAATAATATCACATTCGTAGATTCTGAGTAGACATGAATTTTGAGGAGTCACTACAGAGACCTTCACAGATAAGAAAGCTGAACCACAAATTTAGCTCCCGGCAGTAAAAGTGAAAAGAGGAGTACAGTTGCATAGTTCCCATTATTAATAAGGAGGAAGCAAGCCAGACCTGTGAGGGCAGCAAAGTTTTTTCAACTCTAAGTTCTGAAACATCTTGCATGAGATCCCCTGACCAACAGCATCAGCGTCACATGGGAACTTCTTGGAAAGGCAAACTCACCTCACAGCTGAATCAGAAATTCTTGTGGGGACCAGCAGTCTGTGTTTAAAAACCCTCCAAGTGATTCTTAACCTCTCTCAAGTTTTAGAAACCCTGTCATAGATAACATCCTCACAATGTGAAAGTACCTGGGGTTCCACACAACTCTTTCTCATAGCATCCTTTAATAGAAGTAAAATTGTGACAGTAGCACACACAACTCTCTAGGTGGGGGCCGGGGAAGCAAAATTCAGATGGTCAAATTCAAAATTCAATTTGGAGCAAAATTCAAATTCAATTATGCCCCTTTTACAATAATGCCACTTGTTCCCACCATAAAACCTAAGATTTCTATAAAATCACATATTTGATACACATTTTTCCACACATTCTGCATCTCTTATGCAAACTTTCAACAAGAACTGGGCAGGTACAAGAAGTAGAGATTGGTTATTGACCAATCATCCATTTATTGAAGTGGACCCAAGAGTGTCCTTATCAAAACTATCCCACCTTCCTGTAGTAATTTCCTTAGCTCTAGGTCATCTCCCCAGACCCTGGTCTCCATCAGGCATTTCCATGTTCATCTTTTGATCTCTGAAGAACATAGATCCAACGTCCAAATTAGCGAGGTTATACTATAGAGTAGATTGATTTTATATTGTAGCCCACAGATTCTCCAAATAAGAATCAGCTTATTCAAAAAGTAGGCTATTGAGCTTCACCACAAACCTGCTGTGTCCAAATGAGTTCTGAAAATCAGGCTTTTATACACACCATGATGACCACCACACATTACAGTTTGCATGTTGGCCACCGTATTGAATATGTGGCTGAAATATTCTTGACTCACAAGACTTGGATGTGCTGAGTGCTGGTGGAGCCGCACAGGCTGGTTTTGGATGCCCTGCTAACTGTGTTATCTTGTTACTTAACATTTCAGTACTTCAGTTTCTTCATCTGTAACCTGGGAATGTCAACAGTACCACTTCAGGGGGTTGCTATGACATTCAATAAGCTAATGTAGGAAAAAGTACTTAGAATAGTGCCCCAAATCTAGTAAGTGCCATATTAATTGTCAGCCATTGTAATCGGTATCAGTTTCAAGGCAGCTGTTATCACACATCTTTCAAGTCACATACACACACAAAAACAGCATTTGGGCTTCCCTGGTGGTGCAGTTGTTACGAATCAGCCTGCCAATGCAGGGGACACGGGTTCGAGCCCAGGTCCGGAAAGATCCCACATGCCGTGGAGCAACTAAGCCCATGCGCCACAACTACTGAGTCCGCGTGCCGCAACTACTGATGCCCACGTGCGTAGAGCCCGTGCTCCGCAACAAAGAGAAGCCAACGCAATGAGAAGCCCATGCACCGCAACAAAGAGTAGCCCCCGCTCGCCGAAACTAGAGAAAGCCCACGCGCAGCGATGAAGACCCAACGCAGCCAAAAATAAATAAATAAAATTTTAAAACTCAGCATTTATTTTTGAGAAATATAGCTTCTTGTTGAAAAGATCAGGATCATTTTATTGAAAGTATAGATTCCTAAATCAGTAAATTAATTTATCTACTCTATGGAAGTGTTAGATATAAACAAATTCTTGCACCAAACAGAATTATTTTAATTATACAATAGTTGAGATTATGCGTTTTTTAAATTACTAATTTATTTTTGATAGGCAACACCTATACAAAGTACAAAATTTAAATGGAACAAAGAATAAAAATACCTCATAGTCCCCTCTGGCCAAGCACCCACTTCCTTTCCAGGTAAGAAATCACTATTACCATTTTCTCTTTTCTCTTTAGTCACTAATAGTAATGACATTTAATAATAGAACTAACTGGTCATTCCTCCTTCATCAGAGCAAAAACACAAAAGCGTATAAACCACTAAAAGATATTGAATTCTAACTCTCAGTCGAAGTGGGTCAAACCATACCTTGAGAAGTGAAAAAGGCGGAATGACTAAACCTCAGTTCATGTGGGTGTGAGTTCACATGGTCCGCACCTGTTGTCCCAGACAGAGATTGCTTTCCCCAGATGCTCACTGCAGTGTCAAAATGCAAGTTTGCATAGATACCTCAACTGAAAGTCTCTGTCTGGCTCAAGTAGCTTAATCTACAGCCAGTTCTGACTACAGAGTCTAAAATAGTAAGATCAATAAAAGCAATAAACAATTTTACATTTTTTCTAGACAGTTTTCTTCCAAGATACCTGAGAGTGACAACAGTCAGAAGTTCCACACGTGTAGCACTCATTTGTTGCCTGGGCAAAATTTTGACTGGAAATCCTGACCCGGAGACTGTCAGGGAGATAACTTCGGATGGGGATGACCATTTAATACAGCATCCCAGCTTGGTACCCTGGGAGGGAAAGGGTA
This sequence comes from Eschrichtius robustus, assembly GCF_028021215.1. Classification (NCBI taxonomy): domain Eukaryota; kingdom Metazoa; phylum Chordata; class Mammalia; order Artiodactyla; family Eschrichtiidae; genus Eschrichtius; species Eschrichtius robustus. Next base: position 101,147,736 of record NC_090833.1, on the reverse strand, counting down.
CCAAGCAGGCAAGATGCTGGGACAAGATGCGAGCTGTTCATCTTGGGTCTAGTGCACCTGTATGTGGGGGAACAGAGAGGAAACATTGGGAAGATGGGATAATATCTATGAGGGGGGTTCACATTCATGGAGTTTGTATTAGTTGTCTATTGCCATGTAACAAATTACCATAAATTTGTGACTTAGAACAACACCCATTTATCAGTTCACAGTTCTGTAGGTCATGGTCCAGCACAGCATGACTGGGTTATCTGCTCAGGGTCCCACAAGACTAACATCAATGTGTCGGCTAGCTGCAGCACTCTCATCTGGAGCTCAGAGTCCCCTTCCAAGTTCACGTAGTTGTGGCAGATTTCAGTTCCTTGTGGTTGTAGAACTGAGGTCACCATTTCCTCACTGTTGTCAGCCAGAGCCACTCAGCCAGCAATGGAGAATCTGTCTTTCTTTATTTTTTTAATTTGCAAAGACCTTTTATTATGTGATTGGTTGTTTCAAATGCTTGCAACATGTTATTTAGATAAATTACAATATCTGTGAAATTTAATGATGGTTCAAAATTTGTATCAGTTCAGATAAATGGGGCACCTGTGAGCTTACTAAGCTTTTCCCAAAGGTGCATTATATTGAGAATCCACCTCACATTGAATCCCTTTTCAATCTAGTCCTTTTCAAGGGCTTGCCTGACTAGGTCAGGCCCGCCAAGGATGATCTTTTTAAGATCAACTGATGGGGACCTTAATTACAACGGCAAAATTCCTTCTTACAAAGACTTAGGTTAGTGTTTGACTGAATAACTGAGAGGAGGTGGTGTCCACCAGGGGCCAGGAATCTTGAAGCCCATCTCAATTCTCTCTACAACAAAGTTAAATAGGGTAAAAATTGATTTTTAAGAATTTGGTAAAAATTAGAGCTCATTAGAAGATCAGGCTTTGAAGAATTTTACTACAAGAAATTCTTTTCTGGTATTCATTTGAAGTAAACTTTTCATTCGAACTAGATGTTATTCATTACTTAGGGACTTTATTATTATGAGGCTCTCATGGTTGTTATCTCAAAAACTCCCTTTTGTTCAAAACCTAAGCAAATGTAAACCCTGACCTTGGGAACATCTCCCTGACTATTTGAGCCCTGAACCAGCAGTGCAGTGGAGGCAGGAAGGCTGCATTCTTGGTTAGCTCCCAGACTCACTCTCAGCTTTGTTCATCCAGGGAAGTTGACCCCAAATACGACATCACCTGGGCTCCTTCACCTCCTGGTTTCCAGCTGGGCTCAGCCAATGAGAGGCTGGGGACGGGAAGAGAGAGAAATCAGGTTCTTGTTCTCGCCTTTTTCTGCCTCCCTCCAGTCAGAAACCGGATATGCTCTGTGTGGCCCCTTGACACAATTCCAAGTCCTCGCCAGGCTCTGACATCAGCAGCACATTCTTTCTGCCCTTCAGGCCTGGGGGCTAACTCTCACTAGTCCCCTGTGCCTCACACCCCTTGTTGGATTTTTACCCAACTCTGCAAAGAGTCTCTTCATCTTAGAGATCATGTATCTCCTCTTTTCAGACAAATGATCTCGAGTGTGTCCTGCCAAGACCCTGACAGATACAGATGGATGAGGAGACTTGACTGGTCTCCCTCTCTTTCGATTTCTGGATGTCATTTATATTTTCATGCATTAGGGAACAAGCAAACAAACATATATACAAAGAGCCTTAAAAATATAACAACAAAATGACCGAAGCCCTAGGGACCTGCTAAGGGATACTAGAGGGTTGTGGAAACCGGACACACTGAGGTCAATGATGGGGACGAATGGGAGGGAGTACCTCCTCTGTCTCTCCCACTCCCGGCCTATAAGATATCCTGAAATGAGAACGTCTGAGAACATCCATAGAGATGCTTCCGGTTCCCTGTAGCTGAATATCAAACCTCCTCAAAACTCAGAGACTTAAAAGAACACCAGCATTTATTTAGCTCATAAACCTGTGGTGTGGGCAGGCTCGCTGGGGACTGTGTATCTCTGCTCCACAGCCGCTCCAGTGGAACCAGATCCCCAACAACAGTGGCCCAAGGCAGGGATCCTGAGAGAGGCTCAGGAAGAAGCCATGTCATGTCTTCCAACACAGCCTCATCAACCACACAGGCCATTCCCGCAGCAATTGCAGAGCTCCCCAGGTCCAAGGGGAGAGGACAGAGATGCAGCCTCTTTGTGTGCCGTGACAAATATTCCGAAGAGCCCATGGGGCCAGAATGCAGTTGTGGCCAGCATGGGCAAACACAACCTGTCACTGAGACATGAAGGAAATCAACAGAGAAGTGTGAACATCAACATTCCCCCCTCTGGACTGCCTTGTTATGATCCTGAGAGAGCACCCCTCCATCCCCACCCCACACAAGCAGCTTGAACTTGACCTCACACCCAGGCTGCCTTTGAGGCCTAATCACCTTTGGACTGTTACATGAGGGCACTTCTGCATTAACCTGCGGTAAACCAGGTGTCACCTAAATCAGTGATGACAATCAGTTAAATTGCTTCTCAGAGAATGCTACTTGGAGCTTCATTGTTTTTCTTTGTTGGCTGCAAATAATTTTTCTTTGAATCATGATCTGAAATATGGCAGAGTGGGAGCTCTTCATTTTCAGAAGCTTGCAAGAGTAATAAAACAATAAATGAACAAAGCTGGGATTCCCAGCATTCACATACTGAAAGCTGAGATCTGCAACCAATTTAATAGTTTCCAGAATTCAAATGTGCTTATGAATACATATGAGATTCCATCCAAATGTCACTCTAAGGGCAAATCTTTCTCCCCCTGCTTCAGTGAGTCTTCACAGAACAGGCATTTCTGGAGTAACTCACTCTTCTTTCGTTCAAGACTAACCCTGGAGTGTGCACCGGTCCTGCAGATGCAGCAGTGAGCAAGGTAGAGAGGATGCCAGCAGCACCCTGCCTGGAGCTGAGAGACACCACCTGAGCCAAATCTAACCTCAGCTGGACTTGAAGGCTTTCTATTCTACAGACCCCTTTATTCACACCCAAACTCCCCTCCAGAGTTGCTACCCTCCCTTCAAGGCCTCCTCTGTGATTCCAGGTTCCTCGACTCATGATGGACACATGGCTGTAGGTAATCTGTCCTCTGCTTGGATCTTATTCCTTCCTGTGCCCTCCACTGCCATCTCCCTACTGCTCTATTAATGAATAACTAAATCACCTTTGTTCGCATGGGGAAAGAAAAACGCTTCCCAAGTCCTTCCATAGGGAAGGAAAACATTTTTTCCTCTACTCATCTTAGGTTCCTTGGCTGGAGCCCTACAAATTAGACTGGCAAAAAACAAATCAACAAGAAGAAAACAAGCAGAGTTTATAATTTCATGCAGCCTGCCTTCATGCGGGACGAACTCAGAGATGAGTTACTCAAAGAGGTAGTTACAACTTGGGGGCTTATATAGCATCTTAACAGAAGAACAATAGATTTGTAGAGACGTGACAAGACAAAGGAAAAGAGGTTGAACTGTGGGAAGGTCAATATATGGGGGGCATTTGTGTAGTAAGATTTGTCTGTGAAGGCCCATCTTGGTGCCAGCTTCCCATCTTCTTCACAGTCATAAAACTTTCCCAGGAGAGGGGATTTATGTCACTCCCAATTCTGCTTTTAGTCAGATAAGGGAAGCTCTGGGAAGGCATCTTTCTGTACCTGTTGATTCTTATTTGCCTCAAACTCAAAACAATCCTTATGCCAAATGACACATTTGGGCTGGCATGTTCCCATCCCCTAAACTTCCATGATGTAGCTCGGTTTTACTCGACAATGTCCCAAACCTGGAAGCCATCTCTAAGAGATGGCTGCTTCCTCTATCCTTCATTCATTCATGGGCCAGGAAGGGTGATCACATCCTTCTGTGCACTATCACCTCTGCTCAGACACTCTTGTCTCCTCTTGGTAGTCCTGTGTCGTTACTGATGCCACCTCCTCACCATGTCCCTTCTGCTGCTTCCAAGGTCTCCACCTCCCTTTGGACTCACCCCTGATATTGGTACTTTCAGCATTTTCAATGATAATCCTTTAAAAACTTTCATCACAAAAGCCCTTTCCTTCATTTGGATGCCCTTCCAAGCCTGCTGGGCAGAGATCAGCAGCCACCCTTGACCAGTGAAAAATCGAGGCTTGCAGAGTTCCAGCCAACTTCTCCAGCCTCACAGCCCATATGACAGAGCAGCCTCTGCACCAATGCTGCACCCCTATTCTCTATGAAGCTTTTTATGGCTAGCCCAAAGCAAGGAGGCTGTGACTGACTCTAGTTTGGGGGACACGTCTGAAGTTTGGGGAAATCCCTCCTGCCCTGCTCCCAAGCCACCACATTTGCAATGCCTCCATCTCTGCTCCACGATGCTGCAGAAATCCTGTCCATGCTCAGCACTGCTGTGCACAAAACCTGCACTGTCCCCACACTTTTATTCGTACATATACTGAAGTGTGTTCTCACTGATGAAAATAAATTCTGGTGCATGGCTTTTACACCCAACATCGTTTTGCCTCTGTGAGATGGTAGCAGAGAAGGGCAGGAGCTGAAAGTGTTCTGTGTAAATTGGGGACTGGGAAGGAAGCAAGAGGCTTCAGCAGCTGAGATTCGACATCAGAAACATCTGTGAGGACAGAAGGGCCAGGGCCTTAACACTTGAAGTGACATCTCCTGGGAACTGGCTAGCAAGGCAGAGTTTCAGGCCTGAGCCCTTACCTGCGGTCAAAACCTCCATTTTAACAAGATCCCCAGGTGATCTGTGCACACATGATAGTTTGAGGGACCCTGGGCTGGGTAATAGAGAAGGTGAATGGGGGGCCCACAGAGGAGGGGACGGTCTGACAGCAGAGGTCATGCGTCCACTCAAATTCTTTGAGGAGCCCTTCCTGTCCACTCACTCACCTCCAGGCTGAGGAAGGCTGTGGGACTCAAACGAGCATTTCCCTCACAATGCTTCTGGCACCAAATGCATAGGGTCTTTTCCAACACCGATTCTCCAATTCTCTGACACCAGCCAGGTGTCCTGGAGATAGCACAGACCCCGTAGGTTAAGGGCTCAATCTAGCAAGACTGCCCTCACTTCCGACACCAGGTTGTCTCCTGTACTTCTGATCACCCTGCTGTAAATTCATGGGGTTCCCATGACCCCCTCCTCTGGTTTGATACTTTGCCAGAATGACCCACAGAACTCAGGAAACTGTTTAGTTATCTATTACTAGTTTATTATAAAGGATATAATTCAGGAAGAGCCAGATGGAAGAGATGCACAGGGCAGTGAGAGAGAATAGGAAGTGGGAGCTTCCATGTCCTCTCTGGGTGCACCACCCTCCCAGCACCTCCCTTCACCACCCCAGAAGCTCCCCGAACCCCATCAGTGAGAGGTTTCTATGGACGTTCCACTATGTAAGCATCGTTGATTAAATCATAGGTTTTGGTGCTTGAGCTCAATCTATAGCCCCTCTCCCCTGGGTCTTTCTGGAGACCAGCCCCTACCCTGAGGCCACCCAGGAAGGACCCCCAGCCCCCAAAGTTATCTCATTAGCAATAAGAGACACTCATCACTCCAGAGATTCCAAAGATTTCAGGAGCTGTATGCTAGGCACCAGGGACAGAGACCAAATATGCACCTTTTATTACATCACAGGACCTGTCTCTACCCTGTTTTCACTGGGTATGTTTCAGCTGTGTATGAAGCCTGAAGCATGTAGATTGAATTAGGGAGAAGGATGTGACATCCTGGGATACAAGCCCCCAGAAGGGCGCCCTCATATAAGATGTCCAAGTGTGCGAGAATGCGGTGCTGGAGAGACCATGTGCACAGCGGTGACAACGCTGCCAGATCCCAGCCTCCGCCATCCCCATTGAGGCACAGGCATGTGAGGGAAGGGATTTTGGATCCTCCAGACCAGCCAACCTACCAGCCAAGGTACCACTGAATAATCCTGTTGACACCACGCAAAGCACAGGAAGTGCTAGGTTAGCCCAGAGTGAATCCTGCCCCGTAGGACCTGTGAACGGCATCATGGCCCTGCATGACGCATGCACTTTGGGGCGGCTTGCCACAAGCGATAGAGATTGGAGCAACGTGCAGTGTGGGGATTTGGAGAAGCAAAGCTGTGCTTTCTTAGGGACTGGCTGTTCTTCCTGCACTGGGGGCACAGGGATGGGAAGTGGGAGGGGAAAGCGCCTGCCCCACCACCCTGCAGCCAGAACGGCTGTGACTTTCAGCCTTTTAGTGATTTGTCTTCCAAGAACAATTCTCCTATGAACAAAGAGATTTTCTGGGTTCTGAGTGTTCTTAGGCTTAGCAAAGCTGGGACACCCCTCAATTTACAGATGAGTAAACTGAGGCCCAGAGAGGGGAGGTGCCAAGATAACATAGTAGTTGGAGACCAGAACACCCTGCTAACTAACCTTCACTTGCAATTCTTGTTGTTTCATATCCAGGTGGCCTGTTCTATCCCACGGATCAAGAGAAGGAACAAGCTTCCTTTAACATGTGTGCTTTGTTCCCGCATCTAAATTTAGCCCCTTAGGTTGGCAACTAGATGTGTTAGGCAGTCTCTAAGCAATACACCTGTGTTTCTCATTACATCTTTCATCTCCATGGTTTCGACACTTCCCAACTTCTAGAACCAGTTTCATTATCACCTCTCAATGACTTAGTGGTGAGCTAAACATCAAGCAGGATACTCACACTTAAATGTGTAGCATTCAGAATCTTATTTACTTATTCCTACTGTATGTACTCTTCCCTAGATGAGAGAGGGCCTAATTAAAATGGACTCATACAGATCGATTAATCTGTAGTAACAGGCAGTGACTGAGATAAGACATCACATTCAAAGCATGTCGTAGAATTGCTAACGTAGCTGTCGATGTAGGGGGTACTCAAAAAATATTCAAAAATATAAAATTGCTCAGATAACTGAAGCACACCCGTTCAGAAACTTTAACAACAACTCTTATTGAAAGTGTGTATGTTCTAAGCAGAGAATGTAAGAAGATGAAAACACCTAGTGAGTTTGGCACAGAAATATTCATGAAATAAGTAAATATGAAATCTAACCTAAACTTTTTGCTATGTCTCTGGGTCACCCTTTTGAACAGTTGTGTTGTCACACAGTAATGTTCTCAGGAACCATGGAGGTGTGTTTGCCACCTCAGCTCATGGTGAGAGATTTGAGGTTAGCTGGGAAGAGTATACTTGGCAATTAGAAAACAGATGGTCCCTAGACCGAAACAAAAAGAGACAGTGCCTGGATAGTGTGGAACGGTCACGTGCCCTGAGGGGGATAAACAAATCAAAGGTGCTGCTTCCCTGCCCATCACTCTGGAGCCTCCATAAAGCACTTGACCTCACACGAGGCTAGGAGTCTTTTTTTTTTTTTTTTTTTAATTTATTTATTTAATTTATTTATTATTGTTTTTGGCTGCATTGGGTCTTCATTGCTGCACGCGGGCTTTCTCTAGTTGCGGCAAGCGGGGGTTACTCTCCGTTGTGGTGTGCGGGCTTCTCATTGCAGTGGTTTCTCTTGTTGTGGAAGACAGGCTCTAGACACGCGGGCTTCCGTAGTTGCGGCTCGCGGGCTTCAGTAGTTGTGGCGCACAGGCTTAGTTGCTCCGCGGCATGTGGGAACTTCCCCGACCAGGGCTCGAACCCGTGTCCCCTGCATTGGCAGGCAGATTCTTAACCACGTGCCACCAGGGAAGCCTTAGAAGTTTTAAAATAAATTTAGTAACTAGAATTTGTACGGGGACAGGGTCCTGCACCCCTGAAGCAGCCCTGGTTGCTGGTCAGGCAGCCACCAGGAGGAGGAAGCAGGCTCAAGGCACTGGGTGTAGGAGGGCATCTCTGGACACCTACAGTCCCTGCACCAGTCTCCTCACAGCCTCCACCTGAGCCATGGCCCACAAAGCACCCTTAAATATCTCATCCTTATTTTAAGAATTGTGCAGTTTCACATCTCTGTAGAGTGGCCATTTGAACTGCAACCTGGAAATGATTTTAGTTTTACATTTTAGCTTGTTCTTTTTGAGTCTTTGGATTTCATGGGAAAAGTCAGAATTTGGTCTTACTAACTCTGCCTCTAGAAGTTGAAATTTCTTATGACTCTGCAGGCTTACTTAGTAGACCGAGATCCTTTTTCTTTTTCTTTTTTTCCTTTTTCAGGGTATCTCTCAGCACTAGCATTTCAAAGATTCAAGGAACACGTTTTGGGAAACATTGGTTTAGATTAAAGGCCTCCAATCACATCTGAGTCCTCTACGACATCTCAGAATCTTCCCAGTTCTCTTCTTTCTCTCAGCTTTAACCCCTGCTTTCCCTACCTCCCCAGACCCGACTCTTCCAAATGGGCATACTTACCCTTAATTAAATCCTTCCTGAGAAGTCCTCCAGCTCTAGTGGGTGTGGGACTTACCAGCTCAGCAATACCCTTACTTCGATTAAAGCAGGCATCCCTTTGTCCTGCATTCCGATCCTCAATAAATATCAGCTGATTGATCCTATGAGGTCTGTGCTCATAGAAAATGTAAAATGAACAAAACTTGGTTAACATATCCACAAAATCATCATCCCTTACTTCTTTAGTTGTTTCTAAGTTTTTTACTGGGCTGAGTCCAATTTCATCATCGTCTGACTGAAGCAATGAACATGGCCTCTGATCTGGTTTCTGGAGGCAATTTTAATGTTGCAACCAGAGGTCAGCTAGCCCTTGGATGCTTGCTTGAAACCATCACAGCGCCATCATTGCACAATGGAAAGTATGATGCCTTTGTTCACCACTCGTTTGGGGATTTCGCCTTATGCTGCCCTACCTTACCCTGACATGTGATTTATCTTCCTTATGTCATTGCCACATCTTCCATTGTCTGTCTCCTCTCCTTAATTAAATGGTAGATGTCTCAAGGCAGCATCATATACCTAGCACAATGCCTGGCGCAAAGTAGGTCTTCACTAAAGAGTGGTGGATAGAGAGACGGCTCACAAGTATTAGATTTTAAAACATGGAGCTGAACCAAAATTTTTTCATCCAAGCAGCAGGCATGCAGAGTCAGTGAGGTTTATTTCTGTCGAAAGCCTCAGATTTTAAAAGGGAAAACTAAATCAAAATTTCCCCAGGCATCCACAACAGTGAAGTTTATTTCTGTGTTAAAAGCCTCCAGCTCATGCCTGGCACCCCACACACCCCAAGCTGCGATTGGAGAGATGTAGGTCACTGCTCACAATAGAGGTAAAAAATGAGTTAATGAGTTGGCTTAATCAAGAAATAAGACCTTAACCAGCCACTAATAAGATGTGCTCTGAGAATCACTATCTGGAAAAACAATAAACAAAACATTTTATGCTGCAGTTACTCAGGAAAAGGACCGTCATCTCCAAGGGAACATTGGCCTTGATTTCTGGGAAGATCACATTCCCCAAATCTGCTCCTGTCAGGTTGCACCTCAGAGCAACATGGGTGTCAGTCGGCATGGGTAAGGCTGGTGGTGGAGTTCTGGAGGGTTAAGTGCAGATGATTTATAACACAGTGGGGATTGATGGTTGGCCCAGCAGAGAACAGCAACCTGACTTGGCATATCAAGTGAAAAGGGGTGAAAAGGGGATTATTTGCAAGGCAGGGTTTTGCAGACTTTCCAGGAGATGTCCTGACAAGAGGAATGGGGACACCCATTCTGACTTGGACACTCACCCCAGCCCAGCCCCCTGGAATCCTCGGTCTGACTGGAAAGTGTGACTATAGTCTTAAACCCTTGTTTAAACCAAACAGACCAGGAAATAAAAGTTTAAGATCAAAATCTCAGCCAAATAGTAGCGCTTGGAAATTACTCTTAAAATATATTTCTCTGTATTTTAAGAGTTTGACAAAAATCCACTCTGTATTTCATCTGACCAAGTTTTAGAGTATATTTCATATATCTAAGTAGTGGGTTGAACGATGTTTCCCCCAAAACATATGCCCAGATCCTACCCCCCAGAAAGTGTGAATGTGAGTTATTTGGGAAAAGGATCTTTTCAGGTGTGATTAAGTTAAAGATCTTAAGATGGGATCATCCTGGATTCGGGTGGGATGAAATCCAATGACTGGCATCCTTGTAAGGAACGGAAGAGAGTCACAGACACAGAGAAGGCTATGAGAGAACAGAGGCCGAGATAGGAGTGATGCAGCCACAAACTAAGGGACACCTGGGAACACCAGAAGCTGGAAGAGGCAGGAAGGATGTTCCCCTAGAGCCTCTGGAGAGCGTGTGGCACTGCCCATACCTTGATTTCAGACTTCCGGACTCCAGAACTGAGAGCATAAATTTCTATTTTTTACGTCACCTGCTTTGCGAGTTTTTCTGAAGGCAGCTCCAAGAAACTAAAACAACTGTAAGAAATTTTATTTGTTGGAAAGGAAGAGGTTGAAAATTAAAAGTTAGCCCCAGAGTTTTATGGCTTTGGGTTTTGTTTTTGTTTTCCAAGTCTGTATTTTAAAGACCTCCATGGACATTTGAAGAGAGAATTTCAAGCGTTTTTTCTCCAGGTGTCCACACCCACTGCTGGCAGCAGGGGAGGAAGGGAGTCGGCAGTGCACTTTTTCTTGAAATCCCCTGTGGGTTGTTTTGGGGCCTTCTTATTTTATTTTTTTGACCTTGTGGCTTGCAGGATCCTAGTTCCCCGACAAGGGATCGAACCCATGCCCCCTGCAGTGGAAGCTTGGAGTCTTTACCACTGGACGGCCAGGGAAGTCCCTGTTTTGGGGTTTTGATGCATCTTGATATTCCCGCTAGGGACTGTGTCCTCTCCCTTATACAGTACTCATCTTCACTTCTCTTTTCTTTCTTTCTTTTTTTTTTTTCTTGCTTGCCTTTTTTTGTTTTCCTCTGTGGGTGACTCTCCATTTATTATTGAAGAGAGTTGGCTCTGAGTCACCATTCTGTGCCTAGCCAGGGCAAATCAGGCCTATGAGTCCAGCAATTTTCCTCCTTTGGAGGGAAGGAGGGATTTCTACTCCAGAGGATGCTCTGCACCAAGGTATAAATGGGGTGGGAGGTGGGAGCGGGCATGAGTGAGGGTTTTCAGAGTTTATCCAAGGTTCTTCTTTTCCCTAATTGCCCTTAGCGGGGTAAGAACTATGTTTGTCTGTCTCTCTCTGGGCAGGACTTCTCTAATTTCAGATGAATAAACGATGTGCTCTACAATGTGGTGGAGGGAGAGCAGACAGGGGCAAGGGGAGAAAACCAGGTCCCTGGGCCCAAAACTTAGCTCCAGCACTACCTGAGCCACATGTGAACAGGTGAGTGGACAAGCCCAAGTTTGGGGCTCACTGTCTGTGCACTGGACCCTGGGGGCCTTGGGTTTGGACTTTACCTGCATGTTCACATCCCCCTCACCTGTGAGTGTGGAGCCCTCAGAGCTCGGCTCTGAGGAGTGACCCCCAAAAAGGCTCTTCCCCTCTGCTTCCGCTCTGCCTCTCCTTTCCCATTAACATGCTTCTGTGGCCCATTTTCACCAGAGACAACAGAGAAAGAAGGATCGAGAGAGGGAGAGAGACCAAAAATGACCACATTGACACTCAAATTGCAAATTTTTTTTAATAATTTTTTAAAAATATTTATTTATTTGGCTGCGCCAGGTCTTAGTTGCAGCACACACGGGATCTTTGATTTTCGTCATGTCACACGGGATCTTTAGTTGCAGCATGTGGGATCTAGTTCCCTGACCAGGGATAGAACCCAGGCCCCCTGCATTGAGAGCATGAAGTCTTAGCCTGTGGACCACAGGGGAAGTCCCTCAAATTGAAAATTTTTATGCAGAAGAAAGTTATTTCTTCACTAGAAGGTAGAACTCTTATAGATATGGAAATTTAACCTAATTAAAACTTTTTTTTCAATTTTTATTTAAGGATTTTTTTTTTTTTTTATGATGACTGAGGTTTGACAAGAATGTGCTTGGATATTTATAATGCAGTCACATGTGTTTGCTGGAAGAGAGGCCACTGACCCACAGAATCCCACTTAAACCCTCTCACAGTATAATCCACACCCTCTCCAGGAAAAACAACCAGCAGCCTCTGGGTGTGTCTATATTAATCTAAGAGGCCTGACTCATGGCTGGTGCCCAACTCTCCTTGAATTATGGTGGATTTGGGTTTGTATCCAAGTCTCTGGATGAGCCGTTTGGCCTATCCCCAACCTACCAGTCAGTACCCATCCAGCTGCATTTGTAAACCTAATACGTAAAGCCCTTTCTGCTGTCTCTAGGTCTGGCCACGGAGAATTCAATGCCTACAGCACTTTCAGTTTGTTGTTCCTTAAGCTTAATTCATTGGCACAGGAAGAAATATATCAGATCATAAGTTATCTGTAGACTTTATGCCTTTTCTGTAAGGCTAAAATGTTCCCAGGTGCCAACAATTCTTTAGATGGTTTACTCAGATTGACACGCAAGAGAATTATCCTTCTTTGTAGAAAACCCATCTAAAGCATTTACCAAAGGATTTGCTATCTGTTGTTACCTCTTTGGTAAAGAAAGCTGTATTCTGTCAATAACTAAAGTAGTGGAGCAGGGATGTGGGTGTGTTTGCCTAGCACCCCATCCAAGGGGACAGACCCCCTCTCCAAGGCCTTGCCACCTCACTGATGGGGAATCTTTCCTCCATCCTGCTGGCTTGCAGAGCTATCATCCTTGCCTCTCGTCACTGTATATGGCAAATAAAAGGATTTATTCCTGTACATCTTTGAGCTTTCTTGAGGGGAGAGGGGGGTGGTTGTTAGAAGTTACTAGTTGTAATAAGTCGTTTTATTTCTTGTGTGCGCATCTCTACCTTTAAGTCCCCTGAAACCTTCAGTCTGGGAGAATCAATGTCTAATTGCATAATTTTTATTTCACGTAACATGTGAACGTGTTCTGTGGAGGTTTCACCGAACTCCTATTAGGGAGGAGTAAGCAACAGTAAAATTGCCAGTAAATTTCGGAGCACAATCCTAGGGAAAAATGCTTACCAAGACAAAAATCATTGCAAAAATCATTTTTCTTTATGAGGAAAAAAAAGTTAGACAAGCACAACATGGTCCAAACGTTTATTCGATGATTCCAAAGGCACTTCTACTCTGCTCAGGACTTGGTGAGATGCTGTCACATTCCTTATCCTGGATGTTTATTAGTTAGAGGCCATCCCCGGGGAGAGTCAATGTGGGGTCCTGGTTGTAGATCGTGTTTCCAAAGAAGGCTGCAACAATGTCTCGCATCCCCTTTGCCCTTTCGCGGTGTGACTGTGCCACCCTTCCGTCAAGGGGTAGAGTCAGTCCAGTCCTTCCCTTTGTATCTCAGCAGGCTCTGGACAGACTTTGACCTTGATAATGCAGAAGTGTAACTGCCAAGACTGATCTCAGAAAGACAGCAGTGAGTGGTGGACATGAAGCAAGATCTTAATCCCCTGCCCAGGAATGGAACCTGGGTAGCCTGGATGAAAACCAGGAATCCTAGCCACCACACTCCCTGGGCTCTTGCCCCCAGTGGAAAATGCATTTCTCACGGAGGCAAAACTGTAGAAACAGGTACAAAGTTTATTATTAGAGACACAGCACAACAACAAGTGGGAGAGCACACAGAGAAACAGTTTGTTTAGTTAAGATAGAAGCAAGGCAGAGATGCACACCTGGAGAGAAAGAGTGTGGGAGTCCTCCCTAATGAGGAGGAGCACAGTAAAAATGAATTATAGAGGCCTTAGCATCACATATTACGGGGTGGTGCCCCCTCCTCTTTGACCCCCAAGGAGCCTTTCTGCACATGTACGACGTCTCCCTTGCCCCAAGGACGGGAAATGTATGACCTCTTGATCTTTTAACAGGGTTTAGCCCCTCTCTGTCCCTGCCATAAAAGTGTCCAATGTCCTATTATCTACCCTATTCCTGTTGTTGTTTCTTATATCGAAGTGCCGATCTCGAAATATAGACAGGAGTCGGGTCATAAATATGTAGTCTGGAGCCTGTTTGTCTCTTGCCTCAGGAAATGTAAACAGGGTGCTGGTAATGAATATCCGGCCTGGAGCCCATCTTCTTCTCACCCCAGGAACAGGAGGCCGGTTCTAAATGCCTAGCCTGGAGCCCATCTATCTCCTGCCTCAAGGTGGGACCATGGGAAAGCTGGGCTCCTCTGCCTCCCTCCCCGAGCACCATATAAAGAGCAACGTGGAGAGAGAGATCCAGCCAGCCCCCAGGCTTCAGCCACCACAGGGCCAGGTTCTCAAGTGCCAGCTGCAGGGGTCCCAGCCCCTCACCCATTTGCTCACCAACACAGCGTGGAGCAGGACTACCCACCCTGAACACTGCCCTGGCTCCTGACCCTGCAGAATTTTGCACAGATAAAATGATGGTTGTGATTTGAAGCCACCAAGCCTCTGGGTGTTTTGCCACCCAGTGAAACAGCCAGCAACCAGGAGATGAACAGTGTCAGGGGAATGCAGGCACAGCAGGCGGTGAAGCATGAACAGTTGGGTCAAGGGCATCTTTTGCTATCACAGGCCCACACCCCAGAGGGGCCTGGAAGCAGTTACTGCACAGAAGGCAGCCGGGAGATCACATCCTAAGACCCCAGCCATAGAAGCTGGCTTCTAAAATAGGCAGAGACACTGTGAACAGAACTGAGGCCTAAGGTCAGAGATGCCAGCAGACACAGATTCAACCCCACGGTGTTGGAAGAAAGGGACTTGTAAGACCCTACATAGGATCAGAATATGTCTTAGCAACTGAGTCATGGATCTGTCTGCAGATGGGAGAGAAAAGGCCCACCTCCTATCCATCAATGAAATACATTGAGGGGCTGGAAATAAACCCTCACATTATGGTCAAATGATTCTGGTAAAAGTTCCAAGAGCATTCAATGGGGAAAGAATAGCCTCTTTGACAAACAGTACTGGGACAACTGGACATTCACATGCAATAAAATAAGTTGGACCCAAACACTGCATGCAAAAATTAACTCAAAATGATTCATAGACCTAAATATAAGAGCTGAAACTATTAAACTCTTAGAAGAAAATATAGGAAGAATTCTTCATGACTTTGTTTTAGGCAATAGTTTCTTAGATATGACACCACAAAAGAAACAAGAGAAAAAATAGATGAATTAGACCACATCAAAATTAAAAACTTTTGTGCTATACATAATATCATCAAATCAGGGAAAAGACAACTCAGAAAATGGGAGAAAATTTAATCAAATTATATATCTGATAACAGACTTGTATCTAGAACAGACAATGAACTCCTACAACTCAATAAGAAAAAGACAAATAACCTAATTTAAAACTAGCCACAGGATTTGACTAGGCATTTCTCCAAGGACATAGTCAACAAGCTCATGCAAAGATGTTCAACATCATTAGTCATTAGGGAGCTGCCAATCAAAACCACAGTGAGAACACTTCACTCACGCTCACCAGAGTGGATACAATCAAAAGGACAGAACAAATGCTAGCAAGAATGTAGAGAAATTGGTAATCTCATATGGTGCTTGTGGAAATGTAAAATAGTGCCTAAGGCTGGGTTGGGGGTATTAGGTGGGAGAATGGGGATTGAATGCTGATAGGTATGAAGTTTCTTTTGGGGGTGTGGGGGAACTAAAAATGTTCTAAAATTAGATTGCAGTCATGGTTGAACAACTCTACGACTATACTAGAAACATTGAATTATATACTTTAAATGGATGAATTGTATGGTAAAGGGTAGGAGAACATGCCACCCAAAATATGCCACTTTGACATAGGGATTCTTTTAAGCTGAAGGCAACTGAGAAGCAGCAGATGCAAGAAAAGTTCTCTGCCCTCCCATTTGCCTAAAAAGACATCAATCTGTAAAGGCGTCCCCCTCCTCCTTTCTCTAGCAGGAAGGAGGGAAGTTAATCACCTGACCACACTAGACCCAGATCAGCCCTGAGACACAGCAGAGGAATCTGCTTTGCAAGTAGCTCTTATCTTCCATCAATTTCCCCATGTATTTACCTTCCCACAATTTGTGGTCCCTAGAAACTCAAAGTCCTTTCCTTCATCTTGTCACCTCTCTAAAAATTTATTATTGTTCTGTAGAGATGCAGCATAAGCCCAGGTTACACCTTGGAGTTACTCATTTCTGAGTGTTCCTGCCTGTATGAACTTCTCTCTTTCTCTTGTCAATCTATCTTTTGTTAGTCTAATTTACAGAGTCCCAGTCAATCAACCTAAAATAAGTTTTTCCTCTCCTAAAGGTATGTGAAGTTTACTGTCAGGGAAGGGAAAACTTCCCTCTCTACCCCTCTTGAGTTCTTGTGCCTGGATTCATAATGAAATTGACACAAGACAGAATAACAGGAGAAAAACAAACAAATTTTAATTTGTGCACACAGAGTCTCATAGAAATGGAATCTAAGAAGTGACCAAAGCAGGCAGCTTATATACTTTTTAGACAAAGAAACAATAAATTTGCGAGGAATTGTCAGGACAAAGAAATTTAGGCTTTGGGTGCTTAATTAGTGAAGAATCTGGAGTTTGGGCTTGGGGTAGTAAAGTAAATAAGGTTTGTTTATACAGGCTTCTTGGCCTGAATTTCATATCTCTAGTGATAAGGGTGTCCTTCTACCTCCAGATGCAGGGAGTGTATCTTTCATATGAGAGATTAATTTCCTGCTTTTCAGGGAGACAGAAAGGAGAGTCAGTGTGTCCCTCTTGCATAGGCTGTTTCTTAAGTAACTTTAATTCAAAATAATCAATTTGCCATTGACACATATCTTGGGACAGCCTAAATATCTCAGTAAAGCAGTTACAAAGCCAAATAACCAGGCCCGTCTATGAGAGAGGAGATGAAAGAAGCTGGCAACTGGAATCAATTCAGATCTCCCCCTGCCTCCTAGTTAACAAGGGCCAGCATCATACGGCAAAGGTAAGACATGTCAGTTACCTGGTATAGTTAGTAGATAAAATGCAGGACCTAAGAAAATGGTTTTAATATAGTAAAGGAAATGAAGGATTTACATTAAATTGTTTAATAACATGCTTTTTTTGTTAAGTATTTTATCTATTAAATGCTTCAATAAATTGACCACACAATAATGAGAGGGAAGACATGTAGGTATAATCATAGGTTGCCTGAGGGTTTAGGAATTTAGTAAATGTGTGGCAGAGAAAAACATATCTAAATTCAAATTAGAAAAGTCAGTGTGAACTCCCAGAAACATTTCCCCTGTTAAGAAAAATTGTCTCAACATCCACCACAGTGTCTCTGCCCACCATCATTTCTCATGTGCTCCCCAAACATCCACCCTTTGGTTACCAATTCTATTCTCCCCTAAAAGGCATCTTGGAGAATAGCTGAGAACTGTCTCAAGGCTGAGAAAACTCACAGTGGGCCTGGTATACCTGTCGTTGCCAGGAAGCTAAGAAGCTTTCAAGGATGTCAATAGGATGCTAAAGGGACAAAGGACTAGCTTTTAGGGACTCCCAGTGACTACCCTGTGATGCCGTGAATATCAAAAATCTTTTCCCTTTAATTGAGAGAAATTAAATTATAAAAAGCTGTATATAAGCAAACCAGAAGCTTGTAAGCATACTGTACTATCACACTTTTTGTTTTTTTCAATCAGCTAGGTCTAGAAGTGTAAGCTGGCCAACTTTCCTCCCCTGCTTATGACTTAAAGAAGAAAAAGTTCAAAGAAATCTATTTTAACTCCTCTGCTACCTCTGTGAATGTAGCTGCAGCGTCAGAGGGCTGGCCCACCTTGGCAAGTAAAGACAGGCTGTTCCCTTCACATAAACAAACATGTGGTCTAGACCTACTTACACTGTTTGTGTAAGCCCTTGCTGAAGCTATACTGGGTCAGTGGTGTTATCTTTGTAGAACAAAGGACAGTCTCTGGTGGTCACTCACTAGATGCCTCTGTGACCTTTAGAAAACTCAGAATGGTCATCATTATAAAAAGGACTGTTGGGACTTCCTTGGTGGCGCAGTGGTTAAGAACCCGCCTGCCAATGCAGGGGACACGGGTTCGAGTGCTGGTCCGGGAAGATCCCACATGCCGCGGAGAAACTAAGCCCGTGCGCCACAACTACTGAGCCCGTGTGCCACAGCTACTGAATCCCATGTGCTCTAGAGCCTGTGCTCCGCAACAAGAGAAGCCACCGCAATGAGAAACCCGCACAACACAATGAAGAGTAGCCCCTGCTCGCCGCAACTAGAGAAAGCCGTGCACAGCAACCAAAAATAAATTAAAAATTAAAAACAAAAAAAAGGACTGTTGGCCAATATTAGTATTGGCTCAACCTGGATTGGATTCAATTCCTGTGGCCAGGAGACAGCCCTTGCTTTTGTTCCTCCACAGCCAGCAGCATCTGGAACTCCCCTTGCTTCCAGGAACAAATGAAAGAGGCAGAGTGTGCAGTGAAGGGCTGTGTCTTGCCCACTTCTCCCTCTGAGCCACTATTTCTCCTCCCAGGAAACTGTCCTGCAGTTGCACAGTGTAGAATATGGGTGTGTGTGCCTAAACTTTTTTCCGGCTGGATGAGACCACTTCCCTAGAGCGCAGGCTTTCTTTACAACTCTGGTGAAAGGAAAAACATTTCTGAAGTCAGTCACTCATCTCATCCTTCCCTTCTCTACCTCTTGCCATGAATGTCATCCCTCCTGGCCCCCGATACTCTATTCCAATGTTAGATAGTATGATTGTAAATTATTGTAGTATCACGTTGCATTATTTAATTAGTTCATTTTTGTTGTACATATTTTGCAGGGTAATGTCATGGGTCTACTGTTTCAAAATACGCTCAAACGACCAGACTGTAGAAAGAAAAAAGGAAAAGCACCAGCTTCTGCTTACTCATCTAGGTTCCCAGTGATTGCCAGAACAGTGTTACCAGCTCACAGAAGCAACATAAGCAGGTGAGACGGTTGGGTGTGGGCAAGGCTCTCTCTGATGTAACCACCCCAGTCCCAGACATCCTGTGTGTACCCACCTTCTAATACAAGCCAACGATGCACCTGCCTGTGCCTAATTGAGGTGGAGATTGACCAAGGGCATTTGTTAGCATGTGAGGTGAAATAAAAATGGAAATTTCTCATATTAGTTCACCTTGAAAACAATTGATTGAAGGAAAACTGTGAAAACAAGGAAGCTTTATTAGAGAGCTTGGGGAATTCTGTACATAAGGAATACCCTTTTTTTAAAAAACGTTTATTTATTTTATTTATTTATTTTTGGCCGCATCGTGTCTTTGTTGCTGCGCGTGGGCTCTCCCTAGTTGCGGCCAGCGGGGGCCACTCTTCACTGCGGTGCGTGGGCTTCTCATTGCGGTGACCTCTCTTGTTGCAGAGCACGGGCTCTAGGCATGCAGGCTTCAGCAGCTGTGGCTTGCGGGCTCTAGAGCACAGGCTCAGTAGTTGTGGCGCACGGGCCCAGTTGCTCTGTGGCATGTGGGATCCTCCCGGACAGGGCTCGAACCCGTGTCCCCTGCATTGGCAGGCGGATTCCCAACCACTGCGCCACCAGGGAAGCCCAAGGACTACCCTTTTAAAGTGTCCTTTGGGGTATGGTTTTCACGCTTTCTCAAGACGTTTTCCTGTGGCCTATTATAATTCATCCACATTGAGGTAAGGGGTGCGGGGCTGTGGAAAGCTGTGCTCAAAAAGCCCTTGCTAGTCCTTGCTTTTCAAATTCTGGGGGCTGCCTGAGATGTGTTGGGCGGAACCTGCCTCCCTCTGCTCAGTGGGGCTCCCTGCCAGCCTTGCAGTCATGTCACAGGGAGGCGGAAGCCCACCCCCAGACCCCTTAGCATCCAACACTTGATAAGAGGTGATGCACCTACCACTTCCAAGAACGGCTCACAGAGCCAGGCTGGAGACGGTGTGGCTGTGACAGTCAGCAGTGTAACGCTGGCCTCAGGGAAGAGTCGCCAGCGTGTCCTAAGGCAAGACCATCAAGCATGTTTTGGTGCCCCCAAACTATGTCCTGTATGGACTTCAGAATTTGACCCTCAGATCAATCAAGGAGTTGATTACCAGTTGAGTATTGGTTGAGTAGTCAACGTTCTTTGAGTACTAATTAATTGTTTACCCTGCTTTAGTCTTCTCCAGAGCTCTTTTCTCCACCCATGGTGCAGTCACCTGATTATTTGTTTATTGGTAAATTGTCCCCCCTGCAACTTGTTTTCCCCCACTTCTAAGCACTATGTTTCCCAGCAACTAGAATAGTACCTGGTGCATAGTAGGGCCCCAGTTAATTTTTTTTTGAATGAATGAATGAGGCACACTGCAATGCCCCTGTTCTCACAGGAGCTGAGGAGATAAAATCCATATCCACAAATATGGAGCTGGATATACAGCATGCATATAACATCTTTAGGCCACATGTGAACAGGTCAAGGGGGAATTATAAGGATAAGGGCTGTAAGGACTTGTAAAGATGGAGGTTTCGTTGTGGGCTTCAGTAGAGAGGGAGGGGTAACTACTCTCAAAATGTAAACTCTCGGACAAAATAATTTTACTGCCAGAGAAAGCAAAAGAATAATTGTTTCTAGAGCAGAGGTCTGTCTTGGCTCTTCCATGAATTACCTATGGGCCTTAGCATGTCCCTAAAACTTCTGGGACTTCGAACATAGAGCGGAGTCTAGATGGTCCAGCAGCTCTTTCAATGCCAACTTTTCCTGATCACTATCGATGCCCAATTTTTACGGCTTGAGCATGTGTTATAAAAATGAAGGAAAGGCAACTTCCCTGAGCCTGTCTTACTTGCTTCAAAGGCCATCTGAACCAAATTTCTAGTGTTGATGCAGAGCTGATTCCCCCCGGTCCTGTCTCCCCTCACTGCAGCTTGTCTTCCCACTGCTAACCTTTCACTTAAAACTTTGCCTCCTGGAAGCCCCCCTCCAGAGTGAGCAGGCCATGCTCCCTCACCTCTGATTCTTCCTGAGGCCTTGCCTCCTTGCAGGATCTTCGTGTCCTGGCTGCCATTCTCCCACACACTCCTGGGGAGGCAGGCGATCTCCTTTCCTCTCTGCCATTGTGGAAAGAGCATCCTCCTTTGCCAGCTCTGTCCCCTGGCAATAGCAGCTTCTCCTGTCCCTGACTGCACTCTTCTACATGATGACGATAGTAGCTCGTGGACAGTGTGGCAGGCACTGTTCCAAGGGCATTTCATGTACTAAGTCATTCACTCTCCAACACAACTACGTACAAGATAAGGATTATTACCATGATCCCCATTTTACAAATGAGGACACTGAGGCCCAGAACAGTCAAGTAACTTGTCTAAGGGGACCCTATTAATAACTGATAGAGCCAGGATTAAAATTTAAGCCATCTGGATCTAGAGTCCATGGATGCTGTGCAATCCAGCAGTTGGGTGATGAAATTAGTGTAGGGAGTTGTGACCAGCATTTATTTTTAGATGAAATAGAACAGAACAGAAAGAATAGAATAGAATAGAATAGAATAGAGATTAGTAAATAGCAGAATTATTTTTGCAAAACTCTTATTTCAGTCATGCACGTGTATTTGAGTGCACACTGTATTTCATTTTTTTTTTTAAGTTTGAAAATCATTGCAATGTTCTGTGGCTTCTTCCTGACCTCATTAAAACTGTGACATGTGACTCTAAGTACCTCTCTCCGCTTTGACTTCTGCTAACATCTGGATGATTTCATGGTTCACGGGTCCATCCAGTAGCTAGTCCTTATAGTTCCTTAACTCCAGATATATTCATCTCCATTTCAATTCATTTAGCTGGTTCCATAGCTAAATCCTGGGACTGATCATTTCTTAGGAATTGCTGCACTCATGAAACTGTAAACTCTCAAGTTTACTCTTCAGATAGACCCCTAGCCTTTCATAGTCTTTGCACTGTGTCTTAGTCCATGCAGGCTGCTATAATGGAATACCATAGACTGGGCAGCTTATTAAAAACAGGAATTTCTCACAGTTCTGGAAACTGGAAGTCCAAGATCAAGGTGCTGGCAGATTTGGTGTCTGGTGAGGGCCCACTTCCTGGTTCCTAGACAGACGTCTTCACACAGAATCCTCACATGGTGGAAGGGGAGAGGGAGCTCTCTGATGTCTCTTTTATAAGAGCACCAATCCCAGTCGTGAGGGCTCCATCCTCATGACCTAATCACCTCCCAAAGGTCCTACTTCCTAATATCATCATGTTGGGATTAGGATTTCAACATACGAATTTTGGGGGGAGGACACAGACACTCAGTGCATAATACCCTGCCATGTCCCCAGCCCTGATTTGGAGCTCACATGTCCCTTGACTCTTCCTCTTTGTCCTTCCATGCTGTCTGTGTCCTCTTGTCCCTGTCTTTTGTTCCTTTCCTTACCTCACTGATCACCCAAGATCCTATGATTGATGACATCAACTTCTTTTCCATCTGTATCCACCACGCCCTCACCTCCTTATCCTTCTATGTTCTCCTAACACTGAATCAGTCTGCAGCTGACCCTTCACTCAGATGCATACACCGAGGAGTATAACCAAGCAAATAGTGGCACTCAAATGAGGGTCACCATTTTTACTGGTCTATTAGTGCCCCTCAGCATCTTGCATTTGACCTGGGTCCTACCTGACAGAGAAAATAAGCCCCATCAGCTCTCCATCCCACACTTGCTGACACATTGACATTCTCTTTCGTTTTAAAATGACCTCAGATCCAAGATTCATCCTCCATCTGTGCTCTCAGCCCCACAGCTTCATCCTTGCTCCATCTTCCTTTCCTTATATTTTAAACCTCCTGCTCTCTACTAGTTATTTCCTCTCAGCCTATGAACATTTTCACATCTTTTTCATTAAAACGGCCCCCACCCAGTTTTGTAGCTGCCGTCCAATGCCCAACCCCTCTCCATCACATTGCAATGAACACACAAACACACACACACAATTCATTCAGTCTCCATTTCCTTTTCTCCCATTCATTCCTCAGCCCCCTGATACTGGGCCTTTGCCCCTACAACTCCATGGAAACTGTTCTTGTCAAGGTTACCAATGATTTCTGTCAGGGAGAAATAAATTTTTGCCTACCCTTCTAGTTTCTTCTGGCTGGTCTAAGAATTAAATTGACGTGAGACAGATTAACAGGAGAAAATCAAACAAAAGTTTAATAACATGTATCCATAGGAGAGACCCAGGAAAACTGAGTAACTTGCGAAGCCACTCACCTAATTACCATCTTCTGCTAGAGACAAAAGAGGATGTTGGGGTAGTAGTTTGGGACTTCAAAGGGGAGGAAGGCAATTCAGAAATAGAAAAGCAAATGTTTGGTAAACAAATGTTTGCTGGGCCCTGCAGAGACAGTGGAACACAGAGTGAATTCTGACCTCTAGGCCCTGCCTAGAGTTCCTCTCACCACACCTGGCCCATATTCTGTACAGATATCTCTGGTGACAGCTCTATTCTGGGGACTGGCTCTCTATCTAGATTCTTTAAGGCAGTTAGGGGGAAGGTCAAAGTTTCTTCCTGAGTATTTTGGGCCTTGATTGTTTTTAGCTCAAAATAATCAGCATGCTAAAGAGACATTTTGGGGTGGCAAGTTTTGCTCCCCTACACTTCCTTGTAGTCAAGTCCATAAAAACTTTTCTGTCCATATATCTTTCATTCTATCTGAGCATTTGGATTTGTCTATCACTGCCATTGTCTTGGATCTTTCTTCCTCTCTGACTTCTGTCAGTCTACTCTGCCTGTTTTCTTCCTCACATTTTGATCATCTTTCTTCATCATTAGTTTTCTGCTGTTGAGAGTTAGTTTTAGAATAAAGGGAAGAGCCCATGTGAATTGAATTGACCAAAAGTTAACTCTTCTCCATAAAAATATCATCCAAAAAAATTTTTTGGACTAGACAAGCTGATTCTAAAATTTATATGAAAAATGAACAAACAAGAATAGCCAATGGAAGAAAATCTTAAAAAGAGGGAGGACAATTAGGTGAAAATAATGGTGCAACCAGATATTAAAACATATTATAAAGCCTCAGTAATGACAACAGCATGGTAGCAGAACATGAATAGACAGATCAGTGGATCAGAATAGGAAATCTGGAACCAAATAGAAATATACATGGGAATTCTATTTATGATAAGGAGAGAGCCTAAGCAATGGGGTAAGGACAGACTACTCTCAAATTTTTAACATCCCTTTTTCTGTATTTTCTGTCTCATCCTGTATTTTTGTCTCCTTTCTTTGGTCTATAAATACACTTGTGTCTCTCAGTAAATATCAGAAAACAAACAACCCTCCCTCCCTTCCTGTATCATCTTAGTTAACCACTATTTCTCTTATACTTTGCAGCCAAGTTCTCTTTAAAGAATAGTTTTTTACACACTGTCTCTGCTTCTTCCCTTTGAAAAAATATTTTAAAATCTTACATTGGTTTATTTTTAGTTATGAAGTAAAATAATACATTAGACTATGTATCTTAATAACTTGAAATATGAAAAGAAAATGGTTGTAATTAATATTTATTATCTCAAGAGTGGAATTACAAGGATATTTTATGGTCTAAATCTGCACTATCCAGTACAATAGTCACTAGCCACATGTGGCAATTGATCCTTTGAATGTGGCTACTCTGAGCTGAGATGTGCTATAAGATACACATTGGATTTTGAAGTTTTAGTGAAAAAAGAGAATGTAAAATAACTCTTTACTAATCTTTTCTATTGATTACATATTGAATCAATAACATTTCAATATATTATTTTTTTTGAATTTTATTTATTTTTTCATACAGCAGGGTCTTATTAGTTATCCATTTTATACATATTAGTGTATATAAGTCAATCCCAATCTCGCAATTCATACCACCACCACCACCAACCCCGCCACTTTCCCCCCTTAGAGTCCATATGTTTGTTCTCTACATCTGTGTCTCTATTTCTGCCCTGCAAACTGGCTCATCTGTACCATTTTTCTAGGTTCCACATATATGCGTTAATATATGGTATTTGTTTTTCTCTTTCTGACTTACTTCACTCTGTATGACAGTCTCTAGATGCATCCACGTCTCTACAAATGACCGAATTTCGTTCCTTTTAATGGCTGAGTAATATTCCATTGTATATATGTACCACATCTTCTCTATCCATTCATCTGTCGATGGGCATTTAGGTTGCTTCCATGACCTGGCTATTGTGAACAGTGCTGCAATGAACATTGGGGTGCATGTGTCTTTTTGAGTTATGATTTTCTCTGGGTATATGCCCAGTAGTGGGATTGCTGGGTCATATGGTAATTCTATTTTTAGTATTTTAAGGAACCTCCATATTGTTCTCCATAGTGGCTGCATCAATTTACATTCCCACCAACAGTGCAAGAGGGTTCCCTTTTCTCCACACCCTCTCCAGCATTTGTTGTTTGTAGATTTTCTGATGATGCCCATTCTAACTGGTGTGACGTGATACCTCATTGTAGTTTTGATTTGCATTTCTCTAATAATTAGTGAAGTTGAGCAGCTTTTCGTGTGCTTCTTGGCCATCTGTATGTCTTCTTTGGAGAAATGTCTATTTAGGTCTTCTGCCCACTTTTTGATGGGGTTCTTTGTTTTTTTAATATTGAGCTGCATGAGCTGTTTATATATTTTGGAGATTAATCCTTTGTCCATTGATTCATTTGCAAATATTTTCTCCCATTCTGAGGGTTGTCTTTTCGTTTTGTTTGTAGTTTCCTTTGTTTTGCAAAAGCTTTTAAGTTTCATTAGGTCCCATTTGTTTATTTTTGTTTTTATTTCCATTACTCTAGGAGGTGGATCAAAAAAGATCTTGCTGTGATTTATGTCAAAGAGTGTTTTCCTATGTTTTTCCTCTAAGAGTTTTATAGTGTACGGTCTTACATTTAGGTCTCTAATCCATTTTGAGTTTATTTTTGTGTATGGTGTTAGGGAGTGTTCTAATTTCATTCTTTTACATGTAGCTGTCCAGTTTTCCCAGCACCACTTATTGAAGAGACTGTCTTTTTCTCCATTGTGTACGCTTGCCTCCTTTGTCATAGATTAGTTGACTATAAGTGTGTCGTTTTATCTCTGGGCTTTCTATCCTGTTCCACTGATCTGTATTTCTGTTTTTGTGCCAGTACCATACTGTCTTGATTACTGTAGCTTCGTAGTACAGTCTGAAGTCAGGAAGTCTGATTCCTCCAGCTCTGTCTTTTT
Source organism: Eschrichtius robustus (assembly GCF_028021215.1). Classification (NCBI taxonomy): domain Eukaryota; kingdom Metazoa; phylum Chordata; class Mammalia; order Artiodactyla; family Eschrichtiidae; genus Eschrichtius; species Eschrichtius robustus. The sequence goes on along the minus strand of NC_090833.1, from coordinate 101,121,581 downwards.
CCTTCAAGACTGCTTTGGCTATTCGGGGTCTTTTGTGTCTCCACACAAATTTTAAGGTTTTTTGTTCTAGTTCTGTAGAAAATGCCACTGGTAATTTGATAGGGATTGCATTGAATCTGTAGATTGCTTTGGGTAGTATAGTCATTTTCACAATATTGATTCTTCCAATCCAAGAATATGGTATATCTCTTCATCTGTTTGTATCATCTTTAATTTCTTTCATCAGTGTCTTATAGTTTTCTGCATACAGGTCTTTTTTCTCCCTAGGTAGGTTTACTCCTAAGTATTTTATTCTTTTTGTTGCAATGGTAAATGGGAGTGTTTCCATAATTTCTCTTTCAGATTTTTCATCATTAGTGTATAGGAATGCAAGAGATTTCTGTGCATTAATTTTGTATCCTACAACTTTACCAAATTCATTGATTAGCTCTTGTAGTTTTCTGGTGGCATCTTTAGGATTCTCTATGTAGAATATCATGTCATCTGCAAACACTGACAGTTTTACTTCTTCTTTTCCAATTTGTATTCCTTTTATTTATTTTTCTTCTCTGATTGCCGTGGCTAGAACTTCCAAAACTATGTTGAATAACAGTGGTAGGAGTGGACATCCTTGTCTTGTTCCTGATCTTAGAGGAAATGCTTTCAGTTTTTCACCATTAAGAATGATGTTTGCTGTGCGTTTGTCATATATGGCCTTCATTATGTTGAGGAAGGTTCCCCCTATGCCCACTTTCTGGAGAGTTTTTTTCATAAATGGGTGTTGAATTTTGTCAAAAGCTTTTTCTGCATCTATGGAGTTGATCATATGGTTTTTATTCTTCAATTTGTCAATATGGTGTATCACATTGATTGAATTGTGTATATTGAAGAATCCTTGAATCCTTTGGATAAATCCCACTTGTCATGGTGTATGATCCTTTTAATGTGTTGTTGGACTCTGTTTGCTAGTATTTTGTTGAGGATTTTTGCATCTATATTCATCAGTGATATTGGTCTGTAATTTTCTTTTTTTGCAGTATCTTTGTCTGGTTTTGGTATCAGGGTGATGGTGGCCTCATAGAATGAGTTTGGGAGTGTTCCTTCCTCTGCAATTTTTTGGAAGATTTGAGAAGGATGGGTGTTAGCTCTTCTCTAAATGTTTGATAGAATTCACCTATGAAGCCATCTGGTCCTGGACTTTTGTTTGTTGGAAGATTTTTAATCACAGTTTCAATCTCATTACTCGTGATTGGTCTGTTCATATTTTCTGTTTCTTCCTGTTTCAGTCTTGGAAGGTTATACCTTTCTAAGAATTTGTCCATTTCTTCCAGGCTGTCCATTTTATTGGCATAGAGTTGCTTGTAGTAGTCTCTTAGGATGTTTTGTATTTCTGCGGTATCTGTTGTAACTTCTCCTTTTTCATATCTAATTTGTTGATTTCAGTCCTCTCTCTCTTTTTTTTTGATGAGTCTGGCTAATGGTTTATCAATTTTGTTTATCTTCTCAAAGAACCAGCTTTTAGTTTTATTGATCTTTGCTACTGTTTTCTTTGTTTCTATTTCATTTATTTCTGCTCTGATCTTTATAGTTTCTTTCCTTCTACTAACACTGGGTTTTGTTTGTTCTTCTTTCTCTAGTTCCTTTAGGTGTAAGGTTAGATTGTTTATTTGAGATTTTTCTTGTTTTTTGAGGTAGGCTTGTGTTGCTATAAACTTCCCTCTTAGAACTGCTTTTGCTGCATCCCATACGTTTTGGATCGTCATGTTTTCGTTGTCATTTGTCTCTAGGCATTTTTTGATTTCCTCTTTGATTTCTTCAGTGATCTCTTGGTTATTTAGTAACGTATTGTTTAGCCTCCATGTGTTTGTGTTTTTTACTATTTTTTCCCCTGTAACTGGTTTTCAACTCATAGCATTGTGTTCAGAAAAGATGCTTGATATGATTTCAATTTTCTTAAATTTACTGAGGCTTGATTTGTGACCCAAGATGTGATCTATCCTGGAGAATGTTCTGTGTTCACTTGAGAAGAAAGTGTAATCTGCTGTTTTTGGATGGAATGTCCTATAAATATCAATTAAATCTATCTGGTCTATTGTATCATTTAAAGCTTGTGTTTCCTTATTAATTTTCTGTTTGGATGATGTGTCCATTGGTGTAAGTGAGGTGTTAAAGGCCCCCACTATTATTGTGTTACAGTTGATTTCCTCTTTTATAGCTGTTAGCAGTTGCCTTATGTATTGAGGTGTTCCTATGTTGGGTGCATACATATTTATAATTGTCATACCTTCTTCTTGGATTGATCCCTTGATCATTATGTAGTGTCCTTCCTTGTCTCTTGTAACATTCTTTATTTTAAAGTCTATTTGATCTGATATGAGTATTGCTTCTCCAGCTTTCTTTTGATTTCCATTTGCATAGAATATCTTTTTCCATCCCCTCACTTTCAGTCTGTATGTGTCCCTAGGTCTGAAATGCATCTCTTGTAGACAGCATATATATGGATTTTGTTTTTGTATCCATTCAGCGAGCCTGTGTCCTTTGGTTAGAGCATTTAATCCATTCATGTTTAAGGTAATTATTGATATGTATGTTCCTATGACCATTTTCTTAATTGTTTTGGGTTTGTTTTTGTAGGTCCTTTTCTTGTCTTGTGTTTCCCACTTAAAGAAGTTCCTTTAGCATTTGTTGTAAAGCTGGTTTGGTGGTGCTGAATTCTCTTAGCTTTTGCTTGTCTGTAAAGCTTTTGATTTCTCTGTCGAATCTGAATGAGATCCTTGCTGAGTAGAGTAATCTTGGTTGTAGATTCTTCCCTTTCATCACTTTAAATATATCTTGCCACTCCTTTCTGGCTTTTAGAGTTTATGCTGAGGAATCAGCTGTTAACTTTATGGGAGTTCCCTTGTATGTTATTTGTCGTTTTCCCCTTGTTGCTTTTAATAATTTTTCTTTATGTTTAATTTTTGTCAATTTGAGTACTATGTGTGTCGGTGTGTTTCTCCTTGGGTTTACCCTGCCTGGACTCTCTGTGTTTCCTGGACTTGAGTGGCTATTTCCTTTCTCATGGTATGGAAGTTTTCAACTATAATCTCTTCAAATATCTTCTCGGTTCCTTTCTCTCTCTCTTCTCCTTCTGGGACCCCTATAATGCGAATGTTGTTGCATTTAATGTTGCCCCAGAGGTCTCTTAGGCTGTCTTCATTTCTTTTCATTCTTTTTTCTTTATTCTGTTCCATGGCAGTGAATTCCACCATTCTGTCTTCCAGGTCACTTATCCGTTCTTATGCCACCATTATTCTGCTATTGATTCCTTCTAGTGTATTTTTCATTTCAGTTATTGTATTGTTCATCTCTGTTTGTTTGTTCTTTAGTTCTTCTAGTGTTTTTTCTTTAATTCTTCTAGGTCTTTGTTAAACATTTCTTGCATCTTCTTGATCTTTGCCTCCATTCTTTTTCAGAGGTCCTGGATCATCTTCACTATCATTATTCTGAATTCTTTTTCTGGAAGGTTTCCTACCTCCACTTCATTTAGTTGTTTTTCTGGGGTTTTATCTTGTTCCTTCATCTGATATATAGCCCTCTGACTTTTCCTCTTGTCTATCTTTCTGTGAATGTGGTTTTTGTTCCACAGGCTGCAGGATTGTACTTCTTCTTGCTTCTGCTTTCTGCTCTCTGGTGCTGATATATTCTTTTAAATGAAAATTTATTAAAATAATTTCATATGTTTCTTTTTCTCTTTTTAAGGTGGCTGAAGGACTTCTCTGGTGGTCCAGTGGGTAAGACTCCATGCTCCCAATGCAGGGGGTCTGTGTTTGATCCCTGGTTGGGGAATTAGATCCCGCATGCATGCTGAAACTAAAGATCCCACATGCCACAAGTAAGACCCAGAGCAGCCAAAATAAATGATAAATAAATAATTAATAAAGTGGCTGCAAGAAATTTTTTTTTTTAAAGAAATTCACGTTCTTTTATTTATTTATTTATTTATTTATGACTGCGTTGAGTCTTCGTTTCTGTGCGAGGGCTTTCTCTAGGTGCGGCAAGCGGGGACCACTCTTCATCGCGGTGCGCGGGCCTCTCACCATCGCGGCCTCTCTTGTTGCGGAGCACAGGCTCCAGACGCGCAGGCTCAGTAATTGTGGCTCACGGGCCCAGTTGCTCCGTGGCATGTGGGATCTTCCCAGACCAGGGCTCGAACCCATGTCCCCTGCATTGGCAGGCAGACCCTCAACCACTGCGCCACCAGGGAAGCCCCAAGAAGTTTTTAAATTACATCTGTGGCTTGCATTTTACTTACTTACAGTGCACTATTTATGGTTTAAATAGTTTGTGTGTGGTTTGAATTTTCCAACAGTGAGAGCATATTATTTTCACATTCAAACTAAATGTTTTCATTTCTTACTGTTTTAGTGTGTTAAAAAAATATATATATAACATAAAATTTACCATCTTAGCCATGTTTTTTTTTTTGGCTGCACCACCTGGCATGTAGGATCTTAGTTTCCCGACTAGGAATCAAACTTGTGCCCCCTTCATTGAAATCGCAGAGTCTTAACCACTGGACTGCTAGGAAAGTCCCTCATCTTAGCCATTTTTAAGTGTACAGTACAATAGTAACTATATGCACCTTGTTGTGCAACAGATCTCTAGAACTTTTCATCTTGCAAAACTGGAACTCTATACCCATTAAGAAACAACTCCCCACTCCTCCCTGTCCCCATTTGCTAGTAAGCACATTCTACTTTGTGTTTTTGTGTGTTTGACTATTTTAGATACTTCATATAAGTGGAATCACACAGTATTTGTCTTTTTGTGACTGGCTCATTTCATTCAGTATAATGTCCTCAAGATCCATCCATGTTCTAGCATGTGTCAGAATTTCCCTCTTTTTAAGGCTGAATAGTATTCCATAGTATGTATACACCACATTTGCTTTATCCATTCACCTGTCAATAGACATTTAGGTTGCTTCCACTTCTTGGCTATTGTGAATAATGCTGCAGTGAACATTCATGTGCAGATATCTCTTTGAGATTCTGTTTCCCATTCTTTTGGATATATACCCAGAAGTGGGAGGGGTGTTTCCATTTCATAAACGTTTTTCTTCCCTTTCATTTCCTCTGTGACCCTCCATGCTCAGTGTCTGCCCTTTTTAATCATCTGAAATTGTCCTGGCAAAGACCTCCCAAATCTTTGGAAATGTTGCCAATTCCAGTGGTCATGTTTCCACCTTATGTTACCTGACCTCTCTGTGGCATTTAGCACTGTTTACTACTTCCTTCAGGAAACTCCATGTTTCTTGGCCTTGCATCTAGTTCCCCACCCACCATCTTCCTAGCCTCTTTTACTGGCTCCCACACCTCCGCCTGCCCTTAAAACTGATACAGCACAGGACTTTTCTCAAGCAAGCTTTTCAGCTCACACTTGGTGTCCCCCATTCCCCCACCACCACCTCATCCAGTCTTTTCTCAGAGGCTTCAAATCTATTTGCTCCTCAGACACCTAGAACTCCACATGTTCAACTCTGCCTGTCCTATCCCCCACCCCCTGCTAAGTCCACCGCCCTCATCTGCTCATTGCTGTGTGCTTTCTTTTCCTGACACATACTGCCTCTACCATGGTACTGATAATACCCAACAAGTTTCTGGGAGTGAACCAAGAAACCTCTTTCTCATGTCCACTTCTATTTGTTCCCTAGATGTTAACTCTACTTCTTAAATATCTCTCAAGTTAGTCCATTTTCTTTACCTCTACAGCCAGTGGTCTAATTCAGACCTCCATTCTCTTACCTATTGAGAATTCTCTTAACTGGCATCTGAGGGTGTTTTTTACACCTAATATCATTATGTGAATAAAATACAGGAGTCATACAAAATCTCCCATGTAATTTTTAAGGTAACAACCTGAGCAAGGCTTTCTAGAATTCTCATGTGAACGCCATTCAGTAAGTATTTTCCCAGCACCTACTTTATGCCTTGCATCAGGCTAGACCCAGGGAATGCCAAGATTAAAAAGACAGTTTCTTTCCTCAAGGACATCACAAGTTGATGGAACTGATGTCACAAACTGGCATATAAACACTTATAAAAACAAATGCATTTTATTGCCTTTCATACCAAGTGTAGTGGGACAATGTAAGAAGTAGTAAATACCCAATTCTCTCAAATTCATCCTCCATACTGGTGCCAGAGGATCTTTCTAGATCCCATCTCCTATAGGATAAAGGCTAAAATCCCTAACCTCACTAGTCAAGTCCCCCATGACCTGGATTTTTCATCCCCTACTTTGTTCCTCTTGCCCCTGTTCACAAGGGCAAGAACATTCCAGGCTTTGTCATGTTTGCAGGCCTTTGTATTTGCTTTTCTGCCAAAAAAGTCCTTCTCTTTTTTGTGGGTGTGTCTGATGAATCACCTCCTCTATGAAATCTCCCCTGCCCTCTAAGTTTGGATGGTCACACTCCTTCTTTTGTTGTCACATAATACTGGAACCAGCTTCTATTAGAGCACCTGCCACAACCAAATGTGTTGATTCACTTATTTTATAACAGCTTTATTGAGAGTATTCACATACTATACAATTCACCCATTTAAAGTGTACAACTGAATTGACTTTTATTATAGTCACAGAATTGTGCATCTATCACCACAATCAATTTTAAAACACTTTTATTACCTCAAAGAGAAATCACACATTTCTCAGCCATGACCCTTCAACCTCTCCTTTCCTCAATCTCCCTCGCCCTAGGCAACCTCCAATCTCTACTCTGTCTCTATAGATTTGCCTCTTCTAGACATTTTGTATAGGTGAAACCATATAATACATGGTCTTTTGTGACTGAATTATTTCTCTTAGCATAATGTCTCCAAGGTTCATCCATGTTGTAACATGTGTCAGAACTTCATTCCTCTTTATGGCTGAATATTATTCTATTGTAAGAATATCCCACATTTTGTTTATCCATTCATCAGGTGATGGACATTTGGGTTGTTTCCACTCTTTGGCTGCTGCTAGGAACATTTGTGTACAAGTTTTTGTGTAGACATATATTTTCATTTCTCGTGGGTATATACACCTAAGAGTGGAGTGCTGGATCATATGGTAACTCTATGTTTAGCTGTTTGAGGAACTTCAAGACTGTTTTCCACAGTAGCTGCATCATTTTATAATTCTACCAGCAGTTTATGAGGGTTCAAATTTCTCCACATCCTTGACAACACTTATTATTATCTGTCTTTTTACTATAGTTATCCTAATAGGTGTAAAGTGATAGCTCATTGTGGTTTTGATTACATTTCCCTGATAGCTAATGATATTGAACATCTTGTCATGTGTTATTGGTCATCTATATAACTTCTCTGGAGAAACGTCTATTCAAATTCTTTCTCTATTTCCTAATTAGGTTACTTGTTTTATTGTCATTGAGTCATAGGAGTTTTTACATATTCTGGGTATTAATCTCTTATCAGATATGTGATTTGCAAATATCTTCCCACATTCTGTGGGTTGTCTTTGTACTCTGTTGATAGTGTTCTTTGATGGGCAAAATTCTTAATTTTGACAGAGTCAATTTATCTATTTTTTCTTTTGTTGGCTCCACTTGTGACATCACATCAAAAAACCAAAATCATGAAGATGTTCTGCTATGTTTTCTTCTAAGAGTTTTATAGTTTCAGCTCTTATGTTTAGATCTTCAATCCACTTTGAGTTAATTTTTTATGTGGTAAGCCTATTTCTAATTGAGTTATTTTTCTTTTTTATTATAAAGTTGTAAATCCATTTATTTTTGTGCATTTATATATGCTAGTCTCCTCCTTTAGTTTGTGATTTCCTTGAGGCAGAGACGGTCTTCCCGATTTTGGCATCCTCAGGGCTCAACTTAATGTTAGGCATAAAATAGATGTTGAAAAATTATTTATTGAACTGAGCTTATACAATATTTCTGAGTAGAACTACTCATGTTGTTACCTAGGAAAGTATATATGGCGGATTTTGCATTCCAAGTACTATTCATGGTTTGAAATCACGTACCATGTCTGCTTTTATTGCATTTTCTTGATGTTGTGCAGTTTCTTTTGCTGAGTGAGTTTCTGTTGCCGGTTCAGTTCAAGCCTAAATTCTGCTGGTTTCTTCCTTTTTCCTTAGAAGCCATTAATAGTCAATCCTCTTTTCTTTGCAATCTTCCTAAACCAGAATAAAGTGAGTAAGAGAGAATCCAATGCAGGTGAGGCCAACCCCAAGTGTACAGACAGGGTGACAGGCCCCATGACAACCTGGAATACATCTTATCTAATGGATAGCCTCTCCTGTGCCCACACATACCCAATGTTGCCTGGTCTTTTAAATTTGGATGTTTATGAGAAGTTGCCCAACTTTTAAGTGTTGGTAACTAATTTTTTTTAAAAAACATGATTTTTAAACATGTTTTAAACAGGAGGACAGCAGTTTGTATCTTTGATCTATATATATTTACTCAACGCGTGTTAAATTACTCACTGTAGCTTGGGCTCCAGTCTTTAAAGTCTATTAAATTTCTTCTGCCAAACAAAGTACTAATTCTGAAGCTTGCCTTAGCTTGTCATTACTTATTATTTATACCATGCTGAGTTAATCCCTGAATTTGACCAAACATAAATCATTGGATGCCTACCCTGAGGAATTTCTGTCTTGCCCTGCACTTCAGAGAATTACTAGATTAGACAAAGAAATCTCAGATGGGTTATTGAACGCAGAAAAATCAAACCTGCCCAAAGAAGCACTTCAAACAGATAGTCATGCCTTATACCATATGCCCTACTCTGAGGAAAATCATAACCTTTGACCTACTTCTCTCTGAACAAATATTCAATTACATGATTAATGAAATCAATGTTTACAATTAAGTTGCTACATTTCTTTGAATGATTTCTAAAGCTGTTTAAAATTTTGCTGGTGGATAAATACCACTTGCAGTAAATGCAAAAGTTGTCCTTGTTCAAGGAGTTCTGGTTCTCAGCTGAAAGTGCTCTGAACCACGGTAAGCCAGGAAGGAACTTAAAGCAACTGCCAAACAATTGTTTGTATTGTAGGGGAGAAAAGCTCTTCCCTTTTTCCCTTCCAGTGGCTAGTCTAGTAATTACATTGACATAAGACAGATTAACAGGAGAAAAACAAATTTAATTTTGTATGTTCGGGAGTCCATAAAAATATGGGACTCAAAGAAGTGACCAAAGCAGACTGCTTTTATACCTTTTAGACAAGGAAACAATAAATTTGTGAAGAATTGACAAGATGAAGAAGTTTGGGTTTGGAATAGTAAATTAGTGAGGAAGTAACAGGTTTGTTTATATAGGTTTCTCGGCCCTAAATTCCCTATCTTTGGTGATATGGGTGCCTTCTACCTTTCTAGTACAGAGAGGGGACTTTTTACAGGGGAGATTTATCTCCTGCTTTCATGGGGAAAAAGGAAGTTCGGAGTGTCCTTCTTGCAACAGCTGTTTCTCAAGTTCCTTCAATTCAAAATCATCAATACTCCAAAGAGGCATATCTTGGAATGACATATTCTGAACCCCTGCGATGATTAGAGGCTTCTCAAATATAATATACTGAGAAGCATACCCCTGAGTTTGCCCTTATTCTTGCCTCTCTCCTCTCCTCCATCTTAGTAAATGGCCATGCCATTCACCAGGTAATCAAACCAAAACCTTTCTCTCCCTGCCCCAAACTTATACCTATCCATCAATATTCAAATGTCCCAAACATTTTGATGTGATAAATGTGTGCATTTGGATCTAGCACTTGCCTCATAGCCTTCAGGCTTCACCTGGGCTCACTGATCATCCTTGGGGCTTGGCTTTGGTGTGGGCTGGGAGCCACTTCTAGGCACTAGTAAGTTTATAAGTGAAGGCAAAAGGATAGGTGTAAATAAACACCAGACAGCAAACCCTGATAGAATGAACGATGCTGACGGATGGGTGCGCAGAGGAGAGCTCACAGCCCATTTCTGGAACACTGAACGAAGACGGAAGAGCGTTGATGGAGGAAATAGCAAAGGAAACCACAGCCCAGAGGAAACCACAGCTAGACTAGGAGATGCATCTGGAGGGGGGGGCAACAGACTGCTCTGCCTGTAGAATTTGGGACGGGCTCAGGGCTTGACACTTAGCGGCAGGAGAGAAGAATGGGGCTGAAAACCAAGCACTGTCTGAAGATCTGTGTCCAGGAGGGTCAACATCCCCCTACCCCACCCCAGTCTGTGCACAGAGCTGCCGGGAACATCAGCCAGGCACTTACCCTGAGCCCAGAGAAATGTGCCCAGCCAGGGAAGGACTTGCGCAGCTGGTGTGCAGACCCAGAGTGAAGACCACCTCCTGCTGGAATGCAGCTGTTGAGGGGAGGGGGGCAGAGTCTTATCTTAGCCTCAGGTGCTTCTCTGCCCACTCCTGCTGAGGAGTCCAAGGCAGCAGTCCCTGCTCCAGTCCCAGAGTTTTCGTCCACCTTTAGGGGCTCACTAGAGATTAGACAAAACTTGTAGCAGGAAAGAAAGCAACCAGGATTCTAAAGAGAGAGAGAAAGGCAGAGACAGAAACTTATCTCGGAGGAAGCAGACGGAATTCAGAGAACAAGAGAGTATAAAACAAAGAACATAACAGAATAAAACCTCTTTGATCAGCATCCTCAGAGAGATTTTAGAAAACATTGCATCCATAGAACAAGAGCATGGCACTATGAAAAATGAGCCATGTGAAAATACCCACAACAACAGCCTCTGGAAATTAAAATTGTTTCACAAAACATAAAATAACAAATGTGGATGGACAATAACATTTAGGACATTTCAGAGACTACAGAGAGAAAGAGGAGACAGAAAATATGACAGAAATAATAAGAGATATAGATGATTAAACCAGGATTAATCCAGATACAATGCCTAACTAGTAGGAAATCAAGAGAGAGAGAGACAGAGAGGGAGAGAAACAGAGGGGAAGAGAAGAAGGAGGAGGAAGAGGAGGAGAAGGAGGAAGAGGAGGAAAAGAAGAGGGGGAGGGAGAGAGAGAGAAAGAGAGGGAGAGAAGGAAAGAAAGAGAACATAAAATGTAGAGTAGAAAATTATCAAATAAATAGAGAAACTTTTCCAAGAGCTGAGGAAAGACACAATCTTGAGATTGAAAGAGGCTTTGAGAGTATAAATTAATATACCACTTTGAAGAGTGACTTGACAGTAATTCCTGGGGTTGACTGTTCACACACCCAGTAATTTCCCTTTTGAGTCTGTCCTCTGGAGCAGAGCTTCCCGACCAGGTGCCCCAAGTTGAATGCAGATGTGTGGAGTTTGTATGTGTCCTCAGGTGTCCCCTGGTGGCTGAGCAGGGCCAGGGGCATTTAGGGCTGCTGGGATCAGCACCTCCTGCAGGAGCAGTGCCATCCTGTGCTGACTCCAATCTGCCACACCAGTAGTGCTGTGTCTGGTGTGTGATGTGACGTGGGAATGTTGGGAAGCATTTGTCTCAACACAGGACATATAAGCAGCTTACGCGGTGATGTTCGTGGAAGCAAAATAAATGGGAATAGACTAAATATCTACCAATGGATTAAAAAGTAGTGCATTTGCTGTGCAAACTATTATATATAGGATGGATAAACAACAAGGTCCTACTGTATAGCACAGGGAACTATATTCAATATCCTGTGATAAACCATAACGGAACAGAATATATATGTGTGTGTGTGTGTGTGTGTGTGTCTGTGTGTGTATATGAATGATATCTGAATCACTTTGCTATACACCAGAAACTAACACTTCGTAAATCAACTATACTTCAATAAAATAAATTTTTTTATAAAAAGTAATGCATTGATCATACAATGAACATCACACAAAATAAAAACATGAACTGGACTACACATATCATCATGGATAAAGTCTGAAAACAAAATGTTGAATGAGAAAACAAGTTGCAAATCATTTATATAATGTCTACAATACCATTTATGTAAAATTAAAAAAAAAAAAAACAGTGGACTGTATGTTAAAAACAAGCTTTCTGAAACTGGAATCTATGAAAAGAATCTACAATATCAAAATTTAGAAGATCACCTGAGATGAAAGGAAAAAAATACATTTAAAGATTTATGATTTGGAAGCAAACATTTGATGTGTCCCTTCAAGAAAAAAAGAAAAGCAATGACTATAAAATACTAGATAAAATACACAACGGTAAGATAATAGCAAAGGGGAGGGGGAAAATGGTTGTGAAACAGGTAGAAATGAAAAAGAAGCAGGATGAAACAAGGAAAGAATGTGATGTGAAGGACAAGCTTGAGTCACAAGGCTAGAATGCAGCAAAAAACATTGAACTCTATGACTGAATCAATATCACACTTTTTAGAACTACCGTATGACCCAGCAATCCCACTTCTAGGCGTATACCCGGAGAAAACAATAATTCGGAAAGATACATCACCCCAATGTTCATTGCAGCACTATTTACAATAGCCAGGACATGGAAGCAACCTAAATGTCCATCAACAGAGGAATGGATAAAGAAGATGTGGTACATATATACAATGGAATATTACTCAGCCATAAAAAAGAACAAAATAATGCCATTTGCAGTGACATGGGTGGACATAGAGATTGTCATACTGAGTGAAGTAAGTCAGAGAGAGAAAGACAAATACATGATACTGCTTATATGTGGAATCTAAAAAAAGGGTACAAATGAACTTATTTATAAAACAGAAGTAGAATCACAGATGTAGAAAACAAACTTACGGTTACCAGGGGATAAGCGGGGGGAGGAGGGGTAAATTGGGAGGTTGGGATTGACATATACACACTACTATATATAAATAGATAAGTAATAAGAAACTACTGTATAGCACAGGGAACTCTACTCAGTACTCTGTATATGCCTATATGGGAAAAGAATCTAAAAATAAGAGTGGGTATATGTATATGTATAACTGATTCACTTTGCTGTACACCTCAAACTAACACAACATTGTAAATCAACTATACTCCAATAAATTTTTTTTTTAAATCACACTTTTAATTAATATAACTTTAAAAAAATATTTTTATTTATTTATTTAGGCTGCACTGGATCTTAGTTGCGGCACACGGGATCTTTAGTTGTGGCATGTGGGATCTTTTAGTTGTGGCATGCATACTTCTTAGTTGTGGCATGCAGACTTCCTTAGTTGCAGCATGCGAACTCTTAGTTGTGGCATGCATGTGGGATCTAGTTTCCCGATAGGGATAGAACCCAGTCCTCCTGCACTGGGAGTGCGGAGTCTTACCCACTGGACCACCAGGGAAGTCCCTAATTTATTATAACTTTAGAATAAGCTTTAATATCTGATTACGTTACTCAACTTTCAATATCTTTCTTTTAACACTTAAAAATATATTCATATTTTCTTCCTTTTGAAGAAAAACTTTTTAAGATATGACAAATAAAGACACTACCATAATTTTATACAAACAAAATATTAATTATTAAATTTGAAGAGAATTATTTTTAAGTTTTCTGGACTTCGGTTAATGATTATTTTTTAAAAACTACCAGTAAGACTTGAGAAAGTATATTTGCTGTGATGTTTGGTGATGCTCTACTCCACGACCAGGGGATGTGAGTCTCCATTATTTTATGTTTTCGAGGCCTGACTTTATTGACAAAATTATAAGCACCTTAGATGTAGGAAAGAAAATGCATTTACTACAGAAAGTAAATAAGGTAATTGACATATTACATATTAATAAAAAAGTAGAACAGGATGCTGTCCAAACAAAAATTCTGGGACTTCCCTGGTGGTGCAGTGGTTAGGAATCTGCCTGCCAATGCAGGAGACACGGGTTCGATTCATGTTCCGGGAAGATCCCACATGCCGTGGAGCAACTAAACCCATGTGCCACAGCTACTGAGCCTAGACTCTAGAGCCCACGAGCCACAACTACTGAGCCCACACGTCACACCTATTGAAGGCCGGATGCCCTAGAGCCCACACGCTGCAACTACTGACCACACGCTCTGCAACTACTGAGCCCACGTGCCGCAACTACTTAGCCCACGTGCTGCAACTACTAAGCCCACGCGCCTATAGCCCATTCTCCGCAACAAGAGAAGCCACCACAATGAGAAGCCCATGCACCACAGCAAAGAGTAGCCCCTGCTCACTGCAAGTAGAGAAAGCCCATGTGCAACAATGCAGCCAAAAAAATAATAGTAATTAATTAATTAATTAATTAGTTTTTAAAAAATGCTTAAGAAACTCAAGAATGAAATTATCCATTTATTCACTCCACAAATCTGGATAAGTGTGGACTAAGGAGCTGGGGACACACGTGGTCCATGCCTAATGGAGCTTCTATTCTGGTAGAAGGGCCAGGTAGAGTTGGGACCAACATCAAATAATAATCAGTATCATGACTGAAAAGAACAGAGTTTTGTCTGAAGCCTTAGGAATTGCAATTCAGGAGACACAGATGCAGGTAAAACCAAGAGTGTTCTGGGGAAGAGAAACACGAGGTTATAAAGGCAAAAGCTACAAGGTAATTACAGTTGTCTTGCAAGACTTATAATCGGCTCTGATGCAAAAGAGAAATATTTGTTCCTTTATTTTTTTCTTTTCCATTATGGTTTAGTACAGGATACTAAATATAGTTCCCTGTGCTATGCAGTAGGACCTTTTTGTTTATCTATTTTATATATAGTAGTTTGTATCTGCTAATCCCAAACTTCTAATTTATCCCTCTCCCCCACCTTTCCCCTTTGGTAACCATAAGTTTGTTTTCTATGTCTGTGAGTCTATTTCTGTTTTGTAAATAAGTTCATTTGTATCATTTTTTTAAATTTAGATTTCACATATAAGTATGGTTTTTGTGTTTCTCTTTCTGACTTTATTTAGTATGATAATCTCTAGGTCTATTCATGTTACTGCAAATGGCATTATTTCATTCTTTTTTATGGCTGAGTAGTATCCCATTGTGTATATATACCACATCTTCTTTATCCATTCATCTGTTGAGGGACATTTAGGTTGCTTCCATGTCTTGGCTATTATGGGAAATATTTGTTCTTAAGAGAGAGATAGGCTGAAAGGGCTTCCCTGGTGGCGCAGTGGATAAGAATCTGCCTGCCAATGCAGGGAACACAGGTTCGATCCCTGATCCAGGAAGATACCACATGCCGCGGAGCAACTAAGCCCGTGAGCCACAACTACTGAGCCTGTGCTCTAGAGCCCGCGAGCCACAACTACTGAAGCCCACGTGCCTAGAGCCCATGCTCCACAACAAGAGAAGCCACCGCAATGAGAAGCCCGTGCACCACAATGAAGAGTAGCACCCGCTTGCCACACCTAGAGAAAGCCTGCACGCAGCAACGAAGACCCAACGCAGCCAAAAATTAATTAATTTAATTAAAAAAATTTTTTAAAAAGAGAGAGATAGGCTGTCACAAGTTATTTAGGGTAAGGGTCCCATAAGTATCTTGGGTTTCTGGAACACTGTGCAGATGATCTGGATGCCTGTGTTAAGGCAATAAGTGGTCAAAAGTTCAGATTCCATCCAAGCTGAGACATGCATAAGTCCCACCTCATCAGTGGCCTCCTGGCTCCATTTTAGAGAGCTCTCTTAGCAATACTGACTCCATTCTGATTTTTCTTTTACACCAGAAACTGGAATGTAAAGTAGAGAAAGCTGCAGGTGCCCCAGGGGAGATGTGACCAAGCCTAGGCATCAGGAAGAGTTGCCTTGAAAATGTGATGAGTAAGCTAAGAGCTGAAGGACCAAAGGAGCTAGCAAGGCAAAGAACAAAAGAACATTCCAGGTGAAGGGAGCTCAGGTATGGAGCCAGGTGAGAAATTATTGACTAAAACGAGAAATCTGTGATTACGGACTTCCCTGGTGGTCCAGTGGTTAAGGTTCCACTGCAGAGGAGTATGGGTTTGATCCTTGGTCAGGGAAGTTCCACATGCCATGCAGTGTGGCCAGAAAAACCAAAATCTGTGATTACAGATAGTGACATTGTCACTCAAGAATTACTAATGCCATTTCTATTCATAAAAGGGATTTGCTCATAGGGTCCTCGGAACAAGATGTGGACTGAGTTTCATCTTCACAGTAAGCAATCTGGTAGATTACACAGCTCTACTATTCTGAAGTAGAAACATATTCTACTATGTTCCATCTAAGATTGGTATTCTTTCTGCAGTTGCAAAAACACAATATTCAACTGCTTTTGTATAGCTTCGTCAACTGCTTTTGTATAGCTTTGTAGCTTCATACAAGATAAATGTCCTATATCCCAATATATTGACTGGTTTTTGTATCTTATAAAAATATTTTGCCCAGAGGATGCTTTGGATTATTTTTTTCAGAATTTAGAATGTTGCACATGGTGGGGGGAGGGGTACAGTTGGAAGCCTTTAACTACTAAGTAGAAATTTCATGATGTTCTATATTTGAATGTGTAATTTCATTAGTGATGTATTCTTTTTCTTTCTTTTTTTGCTGTTTGCAGTGACTATTTCAGAGTTCAAATTACAAGTTTTACTTTGAAGATTTTATAAAAAGATAATTGCCTACTTTAATTTACAATATTGAATTTTCAAATAAAACAAGGATGCACAGTGATTGAGGTCCTAGCCAATGTAATAAAGAGACAAAAACTAGGAAGTTGAATAATGGAATGATGCTTGTCTTACAAAATTCAAAGTGATCAACATAAAATCTAGTGGCAGTAGTAAGAGAGTTCCATTAGGTGGGCAGGTATGGTTCCAACAAAGAGTAACCATTCACCCTGAAACAAAGCCAGACCCTGAGGGGCCCTCCTGGGTACAAGTTTCTTCATGTCCTGGTTTCTGATTTGTAAAAAAAGCTTTAGTCTCCTAGGCCTTCCCCAAGTTCCAAAGATCAGACTCAATCAGTTAAGTATTATAGAAGTGAGAAAATGCAGAAACAAAGGAAAAGCAGTCAAACAAGATAAGTTCTAAGCCTGAACAATAGAGTCACAGGACTCCTAGTTCCTCCTGAAAGGATATAGATAACAATCTGAGGCATATCCTTGAGTTTTTTACAGAAACTAGGACCCCCCACCCCTGCCCCGGGTTGAAAACTGCTAACCACAAGCACACAGACACCAGACTGGTTGGAACCAGAAGGTTGAGGATTGAGATTCCTGAAATATCACCTTGTTACTGCACCACCAACCAATCAGAAGAATGTCCACAAGCTGATCACGCACCCTATGACCCTCAACCCTAGTGTTGCCTTTAAAATCCCTGAAAGCCATGAGGAAGTTTGGGTCTTTTAAGCATTGGCTACCCATTCTCCTTGCTTAGTGCCCTGCAAATAAACACTGTACTTTCCTTCACGACAACCTGGTGTCAGTAGATTGGCTTTACTACATGGCAGGTGAGCAAATGTAAGTTTGGTTTGGTAATAGTTTTTCACATAGGAGAACATCCTTACAAGGAACATCCAGTTAGAAATGTAATGCAAAATAATCCCAACGAAAACTATAAAAAAATTTACCAAACTTACTCAGTAAATTCAACCAATCTTAAGCCTAATGGAACTCGACACGTGAATTCTAAAATTTTTCTAAAAGATAAATAATATCTGCCAAAATTTTTTGAAGAAGAGGAATGATGAGAGCACACTGTCCTATCACAGGTAAAATACTGATGGCTGTGAAATGAAAATAGTGTGGCTTTGCACTGCTGCAGGCAACTTGACCAATGGGAATTTAGCACATGACAAAGTCAAAGTTCAAAAATGTAAACAAAGAATGGATTATTTTTTAAATGGTATTGAGACAACTGTCTGTCCATACAGGAAAATATGAGAAGTCTTTCTGGTGTATGGGAGCAAAATTTGCCACCCCAAATTGTGTCTCTTTGGCATGAGGATTAATACAGGCTGATTATTTTTAAGAAACAAGAGACTCAGGAAGTCTTTCTTTCTCCCTTCCCTTTAGCTGCCTAAAGAAGTTAGATAAAGGGCTTATTTACAGAATAAAGCTGTCCAAAGTTATCTGCAAAGAATATGGGTTAGGTGTGGTGGGGGAAACTCAGCAGGACCCAGAGACCAGAGTTTGCTTTGTGTCCCCTCACCTCTGCCTGGCCCAGCAAACATTTATTTACCAAACATTTGCTTTTTCAGCTTCCTGTGAATTGCCTTTCTCCTCTTTGAAGTTCCAAACTACTATCCCCAACATCTCTTTTGTCTTTAGCTGAAGATGGTATTTAAGGTCAGGGTTTCGGCCATTTGGGTGAGTTACTTAGTTTTCCTGGGTCTCTCCCATGTACAGGTTATTAAACTTTTGTTTGATTTTCCCCTGTTAATCTGTCTCATGTCAATTTAATTCTTAGACCAGCCAGAAGAACTTCGAAGGGTAGAGGAAAATTTCTTCTTCCCCAACATCAGTTTAAGAATCACACAGCCTTGGGACTTCCCTGGTGGTCCAGTGGTTAAGACAATGCACTTCCAATGCAGGGGGTGCAGGTTCAATCCCTGCTCAGGGAACTAAGATCACACATGCCACATGGTATGGCAAACAAAACAAAACAAAACAAAAACACACAGCCTTAAAATGTTTTGTATTGATTAAGGATGTAAATGTTAAAAAGTGAAATTATAAAAGTACTAGAAGAAACCAAGGGGGAATTTTTTTTTAATTAATTAATTAATTAATTAATTTATGGCTGTGTTGGGTCTTCGTTTCTGTGTGAGGGCTTTCTCTAGTTGCGGCAAGTGGGGGCCACTCTTCATCACGGTGTGTGGGCCTCTCACTATCGCGGCCTCTCTTATTGCAGAGCAGAGGCTCCAGACGTGCAGGCTCAGTAGTTGTGGCTCACGGGCCCAGTTGCTCCGTGGCATGTGGGATCTTCCCAGACCAGGGCTCGAACCCGTGTCCCCTGCATTGGCAGGCAGATTCTCAACCACTGAGCCACCAGGGAAGCCCTAAGGGGGAATATTTTTGATTGTTGGGTGGGAAAGTGAAACCAAACAGAAACCTGTGGGTCTCCCAGGTACAAATCCTTTCTGTGTCCCCCGTTTCTTGTTTGTAGACAATAAGCTTCATTCAGCTTCCATGACCTTCCCTGAGTTCCAAAAGGCAGGTTCAAACAGTTGCTAATCAGGGAAGGGACCGAATGCAGAAACAAGAGAGAAGTCAAGAAACAATAGTACAGACTTGGGGCTGGGTCCTTGTTCTTCCTGAAGGAATATATATAATAATACCTTTGAATTCTTCTGCAGGAACTAAGGTCCCCACCCAGGTGGAAGATGGTAACTTCAAGCTGAGCATAAGATTCCTGGAGCACCACCCTGTTACCTCACCACCAGGCAATCAGAAGAAAGTCACACACCCTGCAAGCCTTACCCTAAATTTGCCTTTAAAATCTTCTCACTGAAAACCATCAGGGAGTTCAGGTTTTTTAGCACAAGCCACCCATTTTCCTTGCTTGACCTGGCAATAAACCTTTCTCTGCTCCAGACTCCCACATTTCAGTTTGTTTGGCCTCACTGTGCGTCGGGCACACAAACTTGTGTTCAGTAACAAAAATACTGTTAGGGACTGAATGTTTATGTCTCCCCCAAATTCATATGCTGAAATCCTAAACCCCAGGGTGATGGAGTCTGGAGGTGGGGCCTTTGAGAGGTAATTATGAATGGGATTTGTGCCCTTATAAAAGAGGCATCAGAGAGCTCCCTCACTCCTGCCAGGTGGGGACACAGTGAGAAGACAGCTGTCTAGAAACAGACAGTGGGTCCTCTCTAGACACTGTATCAGATGGTGACTTGGTCCTGAACTTTTAGCCCATAGAAGGTGAGCAATAAATTTCTGTTGTTTGTAAGCCATGTATGGTATTTTGTTATAGCAGTCCAAACAGACTAAGACAATGACTTACTAATGAGGATATGAAATGCAAAAGCCATAAAGAAAATAAATAGGTTGGACTTGGCTGCATTAAAATTTAAACTTCTATATGGCAAGACACCATAAAAAAGTTAAGCAAATAATGCACAAAATTTTTTTAACATAAGAAGAAAATTATAACAACCCAGCAGGAGGGGAAATGCGTAAAGGTTGTGAGTAGACTGTTTAGATAAAGAAAACTACAAATGGTTAACAGAAACATTCTCTCTTAATAGTTATCAGAGAAATGAAAATTAAAATAGTGAGATATCATTTAAGCTAATTAGATGAGCATAAATAATAAAGATTAATAATATCCAGTGTAGGGACTTCACTGGTGGAGCAGTGGTTAAGAATCTGCCTTCCAATGCAGGGGACACAGGTTCGAGCCCTGGTCCAGGAAGATCCCACATGCTGTGGAGCAACTAAGACCGTGAGCCTGCGCTATAGATCCCACGAGGCACAACTACTGAAGCCCACGTGCCTAGAGCCTGTGCTCCACAACAAGAGAAGCCACGGCAATGAGAAGCCCTTGCACCACAACAAAGAGCAGCCCCTGCTCGCCACAACTAGAAAAAAAAACCCCGCGTGCAGCAATGAAGACCCAACGCAACCAAAAATAAATAAATAAATTTATTTAAAAAAAAATAATAACATCCAGTGTAAGCAAATGAATCTGTATGTTTCTAGCGTGGGAAGGAAAACTTATTCTTATACATTTTCGGTAGGAAATTGGTATAGGACTTTATAAAGAACTATTTGTAAGCATCTATCAATCAGATTTTAAAGTGTACGTATACTTTATGATAGCAATAACATTTATAAAAAGCCCTTCTATAGAAATAATCATGCATGTTAAGTGGATGATTATAGAAGTACTGTTTATCGTAATGAAAAACAGAAACACCCTAGATGTTCATCAGAAGGGGAATTTCATTAAACTGTGTCACCTTAATATAGAAAAGTATGCAGTGGTTTAAAAGGATATAAGAAAGTCCAGTTCAGGACAGCAGACCAACAAGACATGCCACCTTCCACTTGTCTGAGACCTCTTGCTTCTAGCAGTGCCTTCTTCATCCCAAAGCTCCCTGATGACACACCCTGAGTGAAGTCTGCTGGTCAGTGAGTGGTCCCCTGAGTTCCCAGTCAAACTCACTAGAAAGATCCCTGGGGGGACATGACTTCCATCCAAAACAACAGCATAAATTTCCATTGGCCACTGAGCTCTCCTGTAACAAACATCCACCAATCACCATGCAGAAAAAAGAGAACCAATAGTTTACAAGAGAAATACTTACACAAACAAATGGCCAGGCATGGAACAATAATTTGTGAACAACATAAAAGATGAAAACTCTCTAACATACTGGGAGAAATGTAAGAAGATTTTCTCCAACATAAAACCCAGATAAATGTGAAGTTACTGTGTACCGGGTACAGAGTTCAAGTATGGGAAGTTGAAAAGAGTTCTGGAGGTGGAGGGTGGTGATTGTTGCACAACAGTGTGAATGCACTTGATGCCACTGAACTGCACACTTAAAAGTGGTTACGATTATGTTATCTCTATTAAACTACAATTAAGAAAAAAAAAAAAAGAGAATATAATGAAAAATAAGACAGACGACCAGTTACTCGGCATTGTTCTCCTTGCAGCTGTGGTACCAAAGGAGATGTTAACGGAAGTTGTTCGATTTGACATCTGGGAAAGCGCCTGGAAAGCGGCACACATCCTGGGATGTGTCTGCCTCCGACCTACAGCTGTCTTGGGACAAGAGGGAAGGCAGCCTCACCAAAGGCATCACTACCCTGAAGACCTAACAAAGGAAAACAGACACCTTCCCCAGGGAAGAGGTGAGGACTAACCACCCTGCACCGCGAAGGCACCTTCCACCGGTCTCCTCTGTGGAGACGGTGTATGGATGACTCCCCAGCAGATGAGGTAATAAGACAAAACCCCCGTTGTGAATGTATGTGTTTCAGCCCCTTGGGAAGTCAGCTGTCTGAAGCCAATCAACTTGTGGGCATTAGTGCCAGGGAGCAGGTGACAAATCACATCCTGCTTGTTACAGCTAAAGCCAGAATGCCTCAGCTGTCGGGGAGAGACGCGTTAACCCCTCAACATCCGTTCCCATGACGCGCCTGTCATGAAGACTAGTAGAGTAATGCTTCCCTGTATTCTTGGTAGCCAAAGGGGATCACTTATTCCATGGACACAGGGGATAAAAAAATTCTTAGTCGTCCTCATTAGAAAGACAGTTAAACCATAAATCGCACAGGTCATGGAGGCATAGGACAAATACTCCAACTGCTAGCCCTCCTCTTTCATTTTTGAGGTCAGAAACTTGGGCCTGGAAAAGCTAATATTTTTCACAAATTTAGCAACTAATTTGGGAACTTAAATTCATGCTTGGAAGTGTAAGAGAAGAAAATAATTTTCCCTCTACCCTCTGAGTTCTTGGCTGAGACCCTCCTAATAATAAAAGACAGATTGACAAGAGAAAAAAGAACAGAAGTTTATTAACATGTATACCTCATAGGTGCATGGAATATACTCAGGGAAACTGTAAATCCCCAGATTACCCAAGCCACCACCTTAAATACCATCTTCAGCTAAAGACAAAAGAAAGATGTTGGGGAAGGGAGGCCAGTCATGGTGATGGTGGGGGTTATTTCCAGGAAGAGTAAAGTAAACAAGGGTAAAGTTGTTATATAGATTCAAGTGTGTGCCTCCCTCACTTATCAGACTGTCTTGTAATTTAGAGTCATCTTCCTCTTCCTGGTACATAATAGGTGATACCGATACAAATGGAGATTTGTTTTGTAAATGTAAATGTCCCTTACAAAAAGGTAACTTCTACTCTGTTTTCAGAGCTTCTACGGCCTCAGCTGTTTCTCAAAATAATCCTTGTGCCAAAGAGGCATATTTTGGGGTGGCATATTCTGCTACCCTTCAGCAAGCTCTAATATCTGTAAGAAAAATGGATAGTTTTGATATTTTTCCCCAAAAAACTACACATTCACTATCACCTTGAAAAAAAAATCTAGACGCTTGACTGTATTTTATTCTGTTGAGTTGTTAACTGCTCTGGTATTTATAGTTCTGTTTCCCTAGTGAAGACTGCGGTTTCAAAAGCCACTGTCCCTCCCCCATACATCACCATCTCCCTTACTCTGCTTAATTTCTTGGCAGTTGGGACCTTGTCTCTAGTCTCCAGGTCAAGAAGAAATCACACTCTAGAAAGATGATCTAAAATATTAATTTAAAATGTCATACATTATCTATTCTGGGTTTTATATAAACCATAATGTAAACTATGTTGGATTATATTAACACTGATTCATTTTTTAAATAAATCTTATTTGGTGTCTAGAAATTTTTTTCCTTAGAACTCTAAATTTTTCAGCTATAGAGGCCACATATTCTCTCCATATAGGCCCTCAGAGCACAAATCTGTGTTTTCCTGAAGAAACAGTGTCAACAATATGTATCAAAGATCTTTATTTTTTAATGGCGACTAAACAGCTCTCAGAAGGTAGAAGTGATTCGACACGTTAAACACAGGGGCTAAAAACCTTGCAGAGGAGAAAGGTCCTCGCGTCTTTCACATTTTCATGTGCTTGTGCAGTGGGTCAGTTTTCCTTCATGGCCCCTTTTTGTCTCTGTACTTTGCAGAGGGTGAAAACAAAGTCTCGGTATTTACATCAGTAGCACTAATATAACCGGTTTTGCTTAACTGATTTATTTCCATTACTACGCAACATTTCTGATGGTGGATTATACAAGTAACATGACATAGCCCTATCTGATCCACGTTTGTTCATGAATCAACCTAGCTCTTACATCCTCCTTCCCTTTCTCTTTACAAAAGATTTTGTTTAAAAAAAAAAATTAAAGGGGGAGCAGATGGAGCACTCTTCAGCACATATTAAGCCTTAAATGTGAAAATAGGGAACTTCCCTGGTGACGCGGTGGTTAAGAATCCGCCTGCCAATGCAGGGGACACAGGTTCCAGCCCTGGTCTGGGAAGATCCTACATGCCGTGGAGCAACTAAGCCTGTGTGCCACAACTACTGAGCCTGCATGCCACAACTACTGAAGCCCACGCACCTAGAGCCTGTGCTCCACAACAAGAGAAGCCACCACAATGAGAAGCCCGTGCACCACAACAAAGAGTAGCCCCCGCTCGCTGCAACTGGAGAAAGCCCATGCGCAGCAACAAAGACCCAAAGCAGCCAAAAATAAATAAATAAATATTTTTTTCTTTTTTAAATGTGAAAATAAGCTGAGGTAGATAGATAGAAGGATCTTGCAATGTCCACCTGTGAGCTACAGGGACATGGGGACACATGTAGACATCTCCCTGAGGCTGCAGCCCTGCTTTGTGTCTCCCCACCTTCTTCCCTCCAACGCAAGAGGCTACTGGACAGGCACGGCGTTTCTCCCTTAGTTCTGAGAATGCAGAAGTAAACACTTTCCTACCAACTCCCTGGTGGTCACTGCCTTGCCTCTCCTGAGCATCTCTTTGCCCATACCTCTTTTTCTGTATCCTTCTAAAGAAGGACAGAAATTTGGGGATTCAGTCCACTCTTCACTTCCCAAGTACAGAAACTGACAGCTCTCTCCCCAAAGTCACTCTGGCCGTAGTCCAGTCACCTGTAGGAACAGACCAAGAAGCAACAACTGGACCACTTCTCTTTTTCCTTCTCAAACAAGCTAAAAGAAATTATCCTGATATTTGTTCAAATGGTAAGGAAGACCTTTTTCAAGACTATTGCGATAGGGGCAAGAGATCAGGCCCAACTCTGAATGCAGCAAAGATGGCTAGGGGTTTACAGCCAATGAGCAGACTGTGAGGTTGGTGGATGGGAAATCACTAAGAGGAGACATCCAGGATGGGGAATTCTGGCTAAACCAGTCTAACTGGATTCTTGCTGAAGGCATCAAGGATGAGACACCAGTAGTGGGGGATGAGGAGTTTGATCAGATATCAAGAGTGGGTGAATCTGGCTAAACTGACTTAGCAGGATTTTTTGCTAAGATTGTCTTTAGCAGGCCGTGGATGAGGAGGCTGTGTAAAGTTTGGTCAAAGAGAGAGTCTTTGTGAACCAGCTGACTTAAATTGGGGTAGCCAGGGAAACTGCAAGACTCCTTCCTTCCTCAGGAATGCCTGGGCCAAGGAGCTGGTGCTGGTGGTGTCCTTCACCATCGGGGGCCTCATTATAATTCTGCCCACAATCAGCCCCTACACCAAGTATGCCATCATGATCAACCAGGCCTCACCTTACAACCACCCAGTGCTCCTCCTAGACAATGGGAACATACTCAATGGGTCCAGCCACCCACAGGACCCACAGGGCCCAAGCTTGGAGTGGCTGAAGAAACTGTGAGCATCTACATTGACAGGGAGGGGTCCTTTTCCCTGGATCCCCTAATGAAAATGTGAACACTGAAAAAAAAAAAAAAAAATGGGGGCAGCAAACGTATGTGCATGTACATGTACGTGTGTTTAATTATGGGAATGGAAGAGGCAGAAACAAGTGTATTTTTAGATGAGACAAGTCACTTCCCTAGGCCCAATTATTCCACGCTGCTTGGGGATTGGTGCCCGCCTCCATCCAGAGATTTGAACCAGTGAAGGTTTGCTCCATCTGTTTTTTGAAATACAACTATAATCCCAGGGAAAAACAACTATTTGTCTCAGGGACAAACCAGCCAGGGAAATTTCAAAGAAACGAGACAAGAGTTGGGGGGACTGGCCCACAGCACTGTCGTACTCATCCTTCAGGATTCCGCCTGGCTGGCTTTATTCCCACAATGTCTGGGCAGTCTGCATACTAAGCCCTAAGGGTGAGGACTCTGCCTTTAGTCCTCAGACATTTGTTGAACACCTACCTGAGCTGGGCCCTGAGAAGGTGCTGAGGATCTTGACCCCACTCTTGAGGAGCCTGCAGTCTGGAAGGGGAGGTGAAGATGCAAACACTCCCAGGACACCGGGGATGGGGTGGTGGGGGTGTGCAAGGCAGCTGGGGTGCAGCGTCAAAGGGAGGAAAGAAGGAAAGGGGAGGAGGACAAGTCAGAGAAGCTTCCCTGCCTCTCTCCCTCTCCCTGCCTCCCTCCTCTCTGATAATAGGAGAATTCATTTTGCTGTTTTATTTAATCCCAGTAATTCTGCAGAGTCTAGCTAACTGCTGGCACATAGATGCTCAAAAAAAGTTTAATTCACTGACTGAACAAACCCCATTTTTCCTCTCAGAATGTCTCCTTGGCATGAGGATTATCTCAAGCTGATAATTTTTAAGAAACAGAAGACTCAGGAAGTCTTTCTTTTTACCTCCCTCTTACTGCCTAAAGAATTTAGATAAAGGCCCTGACCCAGGAAGAGCTCCATCACCAGAGATATCTACAAAGAATACTGGCTGGGTGTGGCAGGGGTCACTCAGCAGGGCCTGGAGACCAAAGTCCTCTCTGCGTCCCACTGTCTCTGCATGGCATAGCAAACATCTGTTCACCAAACATTTGTTTTTCCACTTCCAAGTGAATTGTCTTTCTCCCCTTTGAAGTCCCAAACCCCTACCCTTTCTCCTTCCCTCAGATGACATATAGGCCTCAATTGCCTAACTCGCATTCTTATGGAGACCCCGTAGGTATGTAGTATGTAATTAAACTTTATTTTCTCTTGTTAATCTGTCTCATGTCAGTGTGGTTCTTAGACCAGCTAGAGGAACCTAGAAAGAGTAGAGGGAAATTTTTTCCTTTCCCAACATGGCACCATGAGCTTCTGGCTGGCATGCCAATGCCTCGTTCTCCTTGCTGCTGCTCTTCAGTATTCTGGATCCCCAAGGCATTGATAAGGGTATCCAACCCTACTATGAGGAAACGTATTAGCTCTGTAGGGGAGGAAAAAACTCTCCCTCTTCCCTCCTAGGTTCTCCAACTGGGGCCGTGCAAATTAGACTGATAAGAGACAGATTAAGTAGAGAAGCTCGGAGTTTATTAATGCGTGCAGCACGTATAGACATGGGGAAACTCAGGGATGAGTAACTCAAAGGGGTGGTTAGAACTTGGGCTTATATAGCATCTTAGCAAAAAACAATAAATCTCTAGAGATGTGACAAGACTTAGGAAAAGATGTTCAGGATTTAAAGGCAGCAAACTTGGGAAGGTAAATATATGGGGAGAACTCGTGGAAGATAAGTGTTGTTTTAGTAGCCTTGTTACATAGATTCCTCTCCTGCTATTTTGGGGGCTGAGAAGAGACTCAGAGCCATCCTCCTCTTTCTGGTACAGTACAGGGAGAAACTTTTACAAATGGGGATTTATATCGTGCTTTTAGGCAGATGGGGAGGGTGGAGAGCTGTGTTTGGCATCTGCTGTTTCTCAATTGTCTTCAGCTCAAAATAATCTTTATGCCCATGTGGCATGTCTTGGGGTGGCCTGTTCTGATCCCCTATAGCCCTTAATCTTGATTGGTGGCCAAATGCACTGCCCATGTTTAAGGACAACCATGATGATGCAGGATTTATATACCAGTAGTATAACAGAGTTAAGATGCCCTGGGAGGAGGTGGACCAGACTTGTCACCTCATTCCAAATGGCAAAGGCTACCTAATGTGATGGGTTGTATGCCCTTGGCTGTATCAAAGAGTGAGATTTCTTTCTATCTTTGCAATCCTTTTAGTGAGTTACATTGAATGCCTGTGATGTGCATCGAATTCTGGTTTAATGCTTTATTTGATAATAATGTTGTTTTCATTTTCTTCTACTTCTGTGGAGCAGTATTCTGGGGTGGGAAAGGATTTTGCAATTATATTTCCCCCGCACTGGCCGAAAACAAGCCCCAGCACACCTGGCCCAGAGTACCTCCAGGTGGTTGCAGACTCAGCCCCCTACCCCAAGGAGTGCTCTTCTCCCAGCCACACGTAAAGCCCCAGGGTACTCTGGAAAAGACCAAGGCCCTGTAGCCCAGGCCAATTATCATTGATCAAAATTTCTGGGGTAGAGCTGGGAAATCAGCATGTTTTTTAAAACTTCCCAGGAGATTCTAGCGTGCAGGCACTAGAGAGATTTGCAGCTCTGGGAGACAAAAACCCAACTCTTGCTGGAATTGGAGCCTCAAGCAGAGCTATGTAGGGGTCGAAAATGGCCAAGCTCCCCATGAGGAGACACCACATCTCTTCCTGCTCCAGGTCTCTCAGGCTTCTCGGTCTCCCTGTCCTTTCTCAGCCTGGGCCTTTAGCCTTTCCTTCAATTTTGGGAACAATAGATTGCCATTCATTTCATTTCACTTAAGTTAGCTCACAATGAAAAAACCTCATAGTTATTGGAAGGAAATGTAGGGGAAGAAGAGGGACGACCCTCTCAGGGTCCCTGGCTAGGTCTGAAAATTAAACTGATAAAGACAAATGAACAGGAGAAAAGCATACACATTTATTTAATATAAGTTTTATATGACATGGGAGCCTTCATAAGAAAATGAAGACCTAAAGAAACAGTTAAAACTGAGCGTTTTTATGCTAAGTTTGATGAAGAGTGCACTGTCATGAAGGAACAGGATAGGACAGGGTATGAAGTCAGTGTAGTAAACTGGGGGAAACAGCAAGGCTGTGTGCTCAGAATCTTCTCAGTGTCCCTCCAACCTGGAGATAAGGAGGCTCCTTTACTCTGGGTATAAGGAGGGCACCTCTTATAAGAGGATCTCATGACCTGCTTCGGGGGAAGTGGGAGGTCAGAGAACCCTTCCAAGCACCTGTCATTTCTCAAATGCCTTCAGTTTAAAATACTCAATATGCCCAGGTGCCAAGATGGTGCCAAGGGGTGCCTTCTGAACCCCATCAGAAGGAACTCTTACTTTCAACTTTATACTGAGAAATCTAACCATGAGTTAGATTTTTTTATAACCTCTCAAAACTTAGAAACTCCAATCTAAACTTCCTAAGACCACGGCCCTGTTAAAGAAAATATCATTATGACACTTGTTAAAACAGTAAAGAAGACTCTCTTCAGGACTATGGTGAAAGGTGTCAAGACTATTGCAATAGGGGCAAGAGATAGGTCCAACTCCAAATGCAGCAAAGATGGCTGGGGGTTTATAGCCAATAAGCAGAGTGAGGGGTCAGTGGATAGGAAATCACTAAGAGGCGACATCCAGGGTAGAGGATTCTTGCTAAACTAACTTAAGAGGATTCTTGCTGAAGGCAGGCTGGGGTTGTCAGATATCAAGGGTGCAGGGGTGAGGAATTTGATCAGATATCCAGGGTGAGCAGATATTGAAGGCATTCAGGACACTGTCAGGGAAGAAGAAAACTTTCTCCTACCCTTTTTAGGTTCCTCTGGTTGGTCTAAGAATTAAATAGATATGAGACATATTAACAGGAAAAAATCAAACTTAATTTTGTATGTATAGGAATCCCACATACGTGAGCAGTTCAGAGACAGAAAGTTAAAATGAGGTATATATGTCATCCTGAGCTAAGGAATGGGATAGGGGCCTGGGGCTTCCAAGAACAGGAAGGTAATTCACAGGACAGTAAGAAGAAGAGCAGGTGTTTGGTAATTAGATGTTTGACCTGCTATATATATTGGGCCACTTAGATAAAATTTATCTCTCAGTAATAAATTTTCTGGGAAAAATCCCCAATTTAAATTCTTCTAGGTACTTAAGGGAGGAGCAATAACTTCTCTTAAACCAGCGGGGTCTCAGTTGCCTTTAGCTCGAACTAATCCTCATGCACATTTTTGGGAGGCTTTTCCTGAATCCTGACAACATGCCACCCCAAAATATGCCATTTTTGTATACTGATTATTTTGAGCTGAAGGCACTTTAAAAACAGCAAATCAGGGAGAGGCTTTCTCTGAACTCCCCTCATTCACCTAAAGACAGATCCTCCAAAAGGAATTCAGTTGTCATAAATCGTATCCCCGGGAGTTTCATCCACCAGGAGAGAAGACTAGTAATTGACATTACATCCAGAATTTGTCCCAGTCTATCATACCTCCCATCTATTCCTCTAAGGGCTCCGACATCTTTCCTGAAAATCACTTACTCTCTCCTAAGGGGCCCATATTCCCTATCCCCTTCCCCTATTAAGATGATATATAAGCTCTTACTTATATATGCTTTTTTTAGGTATTCACTTTTTTTCCTGTGATGCCTTTGTGTACGTAACATTAAAAATTAATTGGGAATTCCCTGGCGGTGCAGTGGTTAGGATTCCGCACTTCCAATACTGGGACTCAGGTTCAATCCGTGGTCAGGGAACTAAGAACACGCAAGCCACACGGTGAGGCCAAAAAAAAAAATGAAACAAAAGAAAAAAATTAATACATTTGTATACATTTTCTTCTGCTAATCTGCCTGTTGTCAGGGTACTTCGTAGACCCAACCATCAAATCCAGGAGGGTAGAGGGAAAGTCTTTCCACCCCTACAATACCAGGGGATTCTCTCTAAACTGAGTTAGCAGGATTTTGGCTGTAGCTTGACTTGTCAGGCCAAGGACAGGGCTCAAGGACAAGGCATAGTCAAAAAGGAAGCTGTCTAAAGTTTGGTCTCAATCTCTCTTTCCATCACTTCTCAGCCTTTACTTCATGTTCCAGCAACAACTGCTTGTATCCACACACATGCACACACTCCACTCCTTTGACCATGCAATCTTCTATGCTTGAAATATTCATTCACCTTTTGATCTATAACCCACATTCAAGAGTTAAATAAGCTTAGATAAATTCCTTGAAAAATATAATTAGCAAATATGACATAAGAACATCTAAAGAATCCCAAATCTATAAAGAATTCATAATAAAAAAAAAAATCCTCCCTCTACAGAAAGGCCCAGACCTAGAGGTCTTTCCTGGTGAATTCTATCAAACATTTAAGATAGAAATAATACCAATACTATACAAGCTCTTTCAGAAAATGGAGGAAGAGGAAATACTTCACAACTTGTTTTGTAAGGCCTATGTGACCCTGACACTAAAACCTGATTAAGACTTTGCAAGTAAAGAAAATTACAGGCAGATGCAAATATCCTTAACAAATATTAGCAAATCTACTTTAGTAATATATCAAGAATTAAGCTTATCATGACCCACTGGGACTTATCCTAGAAATATAAGGATGGTTTAACATACAAAAATCAATTTATGTGGGCTTCCCTGGTGGCACAGTTGTTAAGAATCCGCCTGCTAATGCACGGGACACGGGTTCCAGCACTGGTCCGGGAAGATCCCACATGCCACAGAGCAATGAAGCCCGTGTGCCACAACTACTGAGCCTGCGCTCTAGAACCCGTGTGCCACAACTACTGACCTTGCGCTCTAGAGCCAGTGAGCCACAACTACTGAGCCTGCATGCCACAACTACTGAAGCCTGTGCGCCTAGAGCCTGTGCTCCACAAGAGAAGCCACTGCAATGACGAAAAGAAGCCCCCACTTGCCACAGCTAGAGGAAGCCCACGTGTAGCAACGAAGACCCAATGCAGCCAAAATTTTTTAAAAATTAAAAAACAGAAAAAAAATCAATTAATGTGATTCTCTACGTTATATTGAAAAAGATAAACTTTGAAAACATTATGCTAAGTGAAAGAAGCCAGTCACAGAAAATCACAAATGGTATAATTACAATTATATGAAACATCCAGAATAGGTAAATCCATAGAAACAGAAAGTAAATTAGTAGTTGCCTAGGGAGGAGGGAATGGAGAGTGATTGCTTAAGGATATGGGTCTTTTGGTGTTATGAACATATTTTAAACCGATTGTAGTGATGGTTATACACTTTAAATGGGTAAACTGTATGCTATGTAAATTATATCTCAATACATGCTATAAAGACCTCTTAGGATGTCCCAAAATGCCCTGTAGGACATTTGTCATGTATCATTCCATGTTCAAAAGGCCAGACCTCCTAACTTAAAAATACAGTGAGGGAATTCCCTGGTAGTCCAGTGGCTAGGACTCAGCACTTTCACTTCTGAGGCCTGGTGTCGATCCCTGGTGGGGGAACTAAGATCCTGCAAGCCACGCAGCATAGCCAAAAAAAGAGAAAAATACAATGAAATCTTTTTAGAAAGATAAATCAAGTTTATCTAAACCTAGACAAATGCTTTAAAGACAAACAGGAAGAATGCCTCTTCTACTCCACACATGCTCTCAATTTCTGGGAACTTGTACCTGGAATAATGTGGTTTCCTATCACTGAGGCTCTGATGCCTGACCCCTGTGGCCTCATGTCTCTCAAGGACTGGGCAGAAGTTCTGGCACCAAAGTATACAACTTTTGCACAGGCTTCATTCATGGAAACTGGTTTTCCTTTTTTGTTGTTGTAGTTGCATTTCATTTTTTTCAGGCATTATTCACGTCTTATTAAGCATGATATCCCTTACACCTAACAGTGCCTAAAAACTCAGTAGGCATCCAATAAATATTTGTTAACTGAATAAGGGCAGGAGGGCAGGGAGGGAAGCCTGATATCTGTAACTATAAATTGCAGACTCTTGTTATTTCTATACTTTTGACATAAACAACTACAAAAAAATGGCAGCATCTTGTAGGGATCTCCATGTCAGGGAATTTTATTGTCAAATTTCAGCGGAATTTTTTTTTTTTTTTACTTCTTTTTAAATCGTGTTAGTATTTTGCTGTTATTACATGCTGTGATGGTTTTAGAGTAGGATTTGCCAGAATCGTGTTTGCCCCATTAAAAACTCCTATTACCATTGTCATGATTGTTTCCTTCAGTTGAGCATAATCTTGTTCTCCATCTCCAGATACACTGACCATAGGTATATAAATTACACAGTATGGCTTACCAATAACATTACTAAAGTACTTAAAATGCTTTACAAGCAAACCTTTTACAGTTATCATTACAAAATCTGTGAAATAATGTTACTCACTATGACGTGGAACCTTGTGATACATTATTTAGTGTTTTATTCAACCTGGAAGCTCACTAGCTTTTAGGAGCTTTCTCTCATAGGTAAATGGACACCAACCTACTTGGTCATTGTTCACTAGTTCTATGCCTCTGACTCTCTGAATCTCTGGTGTGCAAGGTGTAAATTTATCGGAATAAAACATAATTAAACACAATGTAGATGCTCAATGAATACATAAAAATCCCACCATTATGGTGTAAAAGTGGTCTAAAGAATTTGATCGCCTAAAGTGTGGGGTCACATTTCTGAATGAGTCAAATTCTATCAGAAGTATTACTACATTTAGAAAATGAATGAATGAATCATTAAAATAGATACATAGTGACCTCCAAGTATTTATGCACTCATTTGTCTTAACATTATTTGAACTTATTAATAATATGCTTTGAAAGATGAGACCTTTGGCTACTTGCCTACATTAGAAAACACCTGCTGTTGGAATATGTCCAAATGAATCTTCTATCCTACTTTACGCCTTTGTTTGCTTGACAGCCAGGTATGAGAAACCAGGTAATTTAAATTTTTTTCTACAAAAATGAATTGTTCTTTGGTTCAGTTAAAATGCCAAATGAGTAACTTACAAATTTGTCATGTGTTTTCCTTGCCTGAGTGTGAAGCAGTTTCTCTGGCTACAGACACTGTCTGCTGTAGCTGAAATGAAAAGACCCAGCTCAGTGCTGGGTTCATTCTAGGATTAAAAAAGCTTTACAAGTAAGGATAGCTTTATATTAAAACCAAAATGAGACCAAAATAGAGGGGATCTTTTGCTAAATTGAATGAAAAGGATATGTGATCAAGGATCCCTGTGGTAATGATAATTTTGCAGCAATCGTTCTAGACCGAAGGCAAGCTAAACAATACAGCATTTTCCATGCCATGTATAGATGGGGTTCTTATTTAACTTGCATTCCACTGTTTTTAGTGTTTTATTTAAACTAGAGTGTGAATTTTATCGTTCTTGAGCTTGTTTCCCAAGGCAGCACATAACTTGTGTATGAAGAACCAGGAGAGATGGTTAAAAGGAAGAATGTGACTCAGTAGCATGTGGGTCTCCCAGGGGCTGCTGCTGGTCCATGAGCCTCACATTCATTAAACACGAAGGTCCTAGAGGACTGACCATTCAAAGATCACAAAGGGAGTGATTCTCCTTCCAGTAAGAGTGGAATAAAGGGAACAGAATTTATATCTTGCCTTACCCAACTGAAAAACAGATCAAATATAGGAAACAACTATGGATTACTGCTTGGATGGTTTGCTGGCCACGGAGCATCATAAAGGGTGCCCAGATGTAGCCCAGCAGTGGCAGGATCCCTGGGTTAAGGAGACACAGCTCAGAGATGAGGGTGGCCACGGCAGCTATGCTTCACAGGAGAGAGTGCCCCAGAGGAGAGAGCTCCACAGAGAACTCCAGAAATCTGTCTGCAGATATGTGAATGAGTTCTGAAAAGTGTGAGTACCTGAGGAGACAGGCCAGAGAAAGATCACCAGAAAGGATCAGGGGAGCAATCCCCAGGTTCACACAGTCCAGGAATAATTCATGTTCCACTAGCCAGACTGGAAAGACTCCTAAGAAACAGGGTGTTGAGAAAAGTAGTCAATAGTGTATTGTCTTAGGAGTAGGGACAAATTAGCCCTAGAGTAAAAATCAAGTCTTGGAAGGATCAAACTATTTACAAGTACCTTCAGTATGTACCAGGATAAAGGCTAGTAACATTTAAAGGAATACTAAAAAAAATTCCTACACCCAAGAATATATTTACCATATCTATCATGCAATAAAAGAAAATTACCAAATATGCAAAGATCTAGGAAACTATAACTCATGATTAGTAGAAAAATCGATCAGTAGAGACAGATCCAGAAATGATACAAATGATAGAATTAGTAGACAAGCATGTTAAAATAGCTACTATGGATGTTTTCCAAATGTTCAAGAAGGTAGAGGAACACATATGTATAAAAGAGTTATTGGAACATATGAAAAAAAAAAATAGACAGGACCTCAAGAAATAAAAAATATAATGTCTGAGATGAAAAATACACTGGATGGAATTAACAGCATTTTAGACAATGCACAAGAAAAGATTAATGAACTTGAAGACCTAGTAATAGAAATCATCCAAAATGAAACAGAGTATCAGTGAACTGTGAGACAACATAAGTGGCCTAATATTTTTGTAACTTGAGTCCTAGAAGTATAGAGGGAGGTGATTTGATGAAAACTATAAACCCACAGCTCAAACAAACAAGAACAAAAACCAAAACTCAACAACCCCAAGCAGAAGGATCATGAAGAAAATTACTCCAAAGCATATCATAATAAAATTGTTTAAAGTGAATGACAAAGGAAGGGCACATTCAGAACGCAGAGATGAGGATGGCAGGGGAGGAGTGGCCAGTGGGGCTAGGACCCTCTGCTTGAATGCTTGTATGTCCCTCATTTGTCCTCCTGGGCCCAGCTCACAGGCCAGCTCCTGTGAGGGACAGGAGGGGACACTGCTTACTCTTGATTGGCAAGATCTGTTTTACTGATGTAGCAGGTGAGGGAGGATATCACCCTCTCCCCTCACTCTGTGTACCTGTCTCTCCAGACTATCTTTGAAGAGGTTTGTGTTTGGAAAGGGTAGAGGAGGAAAGACTTGCCCTGGCTGGGTCTATGAAACACACTGACAACAGGCACAGTAAACAGAACAAAAGTTATGTAAATTTATTTTGAACATCACATGAATGGGGGTGTCTCAGGGAAAAAAAGTGAATACCCAAAATGGTGATGAGATTTGAGAGCTTATATACTGTCTTAATAGGGGAAGGGGAGAAGGGATGTGAGCATTTTAGGGGAGAGTAAATGATTTACAAAAAAAACAACAACAAAAAACCAGATGGAAGGTGTGGTAGTTTGGGACAAAATTTGAGAGTGGTGGTGACTTCCTGTCTCTTCTCCTGTGATAAGAGTCAATCTTCCCTGGTGACTGAAAAACGCCTGGGAGGGAATTGATGACAATTGAGTTCTTTTTTTTTTTTTCTTTAATTTTTAAAAAATATTTATTTATTTATATTTAGGCTGCCCCCTGGTCTTAGTTGTGACATGTGGGAACTTTTTAGTTGCAGAATGCGGACTTGTTGCGGCATGCACGTGGGATCTAATTCCCCAGCCAGGGACTGAACCTGGGCCCCGTGCATTGGGGCCACAGAGTCTTACCCACTGGACCACCAGGGAAGTCCCTGGTTCTTTTTGGAGGATTTGTCTTTAGGCAGATAAGCATTTGCTTTTTTTGAGTGCCTTCAGATCGAAACAATCAATATACCAAAGAGGCATAGTTTGGGGTGGTGTTCCTGAATTCCTTCAAAGGAGCTTAGAATTTGTTGGTGCAGAGTTAGAGCCTTGGGAAATACAGAATCCAATATAGACCTTAGAATTTGTGGGTGCAAAGTTAGACAGAACCTTGGGAGATAATGTCACTTAAATATCTTAAGAGCCACAAAAAGACAAAAATCCCAAATGCAAGGAGGTTAGGTACCATCTTAAGGGGGAGGCTGATGATCTTCGGATAGGAGAATTAGATAATGTACAACTTGAGTGATTGAAACATGGGCTGAGACTCCCTTTGGTACAGAAAAGTGTCCCTCATTTTGAGAAGGATCACCTGGATTTTCTGGAGCTGAGAGAATAACCTTGCTTGGGATGGTTACTTCACTCCACTCAGGTGGCACCACATGCTTGTGTCTTCATTGTGTCAATGTATCTAAAGTATGTGTAGACCTAATTCATAAATCAAACATATAGAGTTAATATTTTTGTGCATACTTAGCATTTTAAGTATTTTTAAAGTTTCAGAGATTTGGGGCCCAACAATCTTGTAATTTCAGCTTAAAATATGTAATTAAATAACTGACCAGAATTTTTTAATTTTAAAAGAAAATCTTATTCTTTGTAAACATTATTACCATTTAAAATAACTTACAATTCATGAATTTATGAAGATTGGTGATTACTGGGAAAATTTTGTTCACTAATCAAACAACCAAAGTACTTACAAAGGAAATCATATATATACACACACACACACACACACGTATATATATACACACACACATATATATACACACGTATATACGTATTTTGCTATTTTTTTATTTAAGTATAGTTGATGGAAATCAAATATATTGTTAAATGTTTAAGGAGACTTAAGTTGTATAAAAGCCTTAAAATTTATTTAAAGATTTGTTAGATATATAAATAGAATAATATGAATTATAGGTTTACTTAAAGAAGAACTAGGTTTTTACAATTTTAGAATTCACTAATTTTAAATTTGTAACTTTGATATAGCAAATACTGATTTAAAAAACAAAGTTTGCCCCACAAAGTAGTTGAAATGTGTACAAAGAGCTACTCTCAAGGATATCCAAAATGTGCTTTGAAAAGAAGGAACTTTTCCAATAAGAGAAGGACTCTAGGTCAACAGGAGCCTTCCCTGAGCAATGAAGGTGCAGGTGGAGCTCATTTTATACATTTCTGTCATTCTTTGTATCTTTTACAGCAAGTATGCATCAGTTTTCTAGTAAGAAAGTGTTTTAACAAGAAAAAAAATCCTTCATCTTCCTTTTCTTCCCAAGGGTGATCGATAACTCATGTTGACTTAAAAAACACACACACACTGTAAGAGCTGTGAGTTGAGTATATTCAGCATCTTGCTGAGGACTGTAGACCAGGAGACAGCCTCTCAGCCCTGAGAAACTGTTCCGAAGCAGTAAGGGAGAAGCCAGGATATATATGAGATTTTTGCTGGAAAAAACAAAAAAGACAAACAAAAAAACCATGTAGTTGAACGTCAGATTACTGCTAATCACAAAAAACAGACATATAAAGTTAATGATTTTAGTGCTTTTCTGTATATGGAAAGATGCAAAAATCTGGGGTCATTGAAACTTTTCCTTAGATATGCATCTTAACTACCTTAGGGGCTGGTATCCAAAGCCCAGAATGCTTCCTGTTTTTCTCCATCCTGAATTCCCCTCAGGTGCACAGGCAACTGCAGTGGCTAATGGCTTGATGGTTGTAGAACTGGAATAGCAGGCAACATTTTTTTTCCTTTACCCTCAGAAGTCTAGCTCTTCATCTGCGATAATGGAGGAGGGGTACGGAACCCACTGAGGAGCCTGGAACATAAGGGGTGAACAAGGGTAATTAAGGAATGATTTGCCAGATACTACTCCAAGAAGAGCTTCGAAGGGCCAGTTGACATTTGTCCTTGAGAACCAAAAACCATCTCTCCTGGAATTAAAAATTCTTCCCCTTAGCCTCTACCACCTACCAGCACAACATTATCATTAGCAGAAAGTCACTGCAAGCACTCTAGCCGGGCGAACTTATATTGAATTTAATTGACATCCAAGGCAGAGAGTAAAAGCTATGCTTTGCCAATTTTTAATGTATAGATTAGCAGTAGTATATACGGACACACATTAGAAGCACACTCACACATGGGGGTGCTTGCTCAAAAGGTTTTCAACTTCGAGATCGAACATGTTTGGAACTCATCTATTTAGAACATTCCAAATATTCTGCCTCACAGGAGAGGTGATCAGAAAAAGACTGAAGATAACAAAATTCTTAGCTTTTGATTTACAAAGTAGGTTTCTGAAGTCTCAAGGCAGAGATTTTAGTTTGAGAAAAAAAACTTGAGAAGTATGCAAAGTGGGTTTGAGACTCAAATGCCAAATTGCTAAGGACTCACAGATTTGGGGGATATCGAAAGAATAGATGAAACTGGCCTCTCCCGCCCTCCTGAAATGAAGACTCCCTCCTCCTCCCAGGAAGCTGGCATTGCTATGAAAAGTAGAAGGCCTTGGGATCAGGGCTTGGGACAGATCATACCTGGTGGGAGCCTCTCTGTCCCTAGGCTGCTGATGCCCGGGCGCTAGCATCTTAGCTACGTTCTCCATAGGTTTTGGCTTTGTCCTGGCCACAGGTTGCACCTCTGTGGGTTATCCTGGATGTATGTTACCTGCTAGAATGCCAGTGCTCACTGTATGTGCCTCAGGCTTTGCTCAGCCCTCTGAATCATCCTCATACCCAGAGGAGGTGCGGTGAGGCCCAGACTGAAGTTGGTAGATGACCCAGTCTTGAAGGCAAATTGTGAAAATAATCACCACCCAGGGTCCTTGTTTGCAAGCATTGTGGCTTCACAGATTTAATAGCTCTGATAGCTCTGAGGGACTGCTCCAAAGAGGCAAGGGAGGATCCAGGATATACAGGAGTTTTTGCAACAAAAACCAGGGACTCAAAACATCAAAATTTACTGCTAATTAAAGAAAACCAGACATCTCAAGTTAGCACTTTTCTATCTATGGGAAGATGCAAGAGTCTGGGCTCATCGAAATTATTCCTTTGATATGCACCTTAACTATCTAGGACTGGTATCCTGCTTTTCTCCATCCTGAATCTCTTCATGGTGCACAGTCTGGGGCATCTGCAGTGGCCAATGGCTTGATGGCCCCAACATCCTTTATTTACCGATAAGCCTGGTGACATTCTTCATTCTCTTAATGAAGGGAAACCTCACTAAAATAGAGTTGGGAGGGCAGAAGGGGGAGCTCTCACACAGGTACCATTTGAAGTCTATAAGATCCCAACAGGAAGAGAAGTACCTTCCATCTCCTACAGAAATGACACTACTTTATTACCACCAGCAGGAGGAAGAGAGATTTTCTTCTTGCTTGGCATGGCTCAGACAATGAGAGACTGTCACAACTTAACCAATGAAAAGCCACTATACTTTGAACTCCCAGTTTCCTCTAGTGCAGCAGTCCCCAACCTTTCTGGCACCAGGGACCGGTTTCGTGGAAGACAATTTTTCCATGGACCGGGTGTGGGGCGGATGGTTTTGGGATGATTCAAGCACATTACATCTATTGTGCACTTTATTTCTATTATTATTACATTGTAATATATAATGAAGTAATTATAAGTAATTATATGGTGAGTAAACTCACCATAATGCAGAATCAGTTGGAGCCCTGAGCTTGTTTTCCTGCGACTGTATGTTCCCATTTGGGGGTGATGGGAGACAGGGACACCCGAAGTGTGTTGTTTATGTCCAGTCTACTCCGTAATCTCATTTTGGTTGCTGTCACTGCAGGAAACCCTGCTTCACAAAGATAGGATGTTGGAAATGGAGGCAAGCTTTTCAGTGCTTTTGTGGCAATCTCGGGATATTCCGCTGTGACTTTAATCCAGAATGTATGGAGTATGGAGATATGAAGTTGTCTCAAAAATACTTTTAAGGCCACCGTCATTTGCAATCTCAAGCAGTTGATCCTCTTCTAGCACGCACAAAGTCAATTCACTTGGCTTATTCACAAATGGGTTGCAGATCCATTCCTTGCCAGTTTGGGGGTCTTTTGTGGTTGGGAAGTAATGCTCAAACTCTTGTGAAAGCTGAGATAGATGAGCAGTTTTGAAGGTTTCATGGTTTCGTTGGATAGCTGGTCGCCACATATTATACAAAGTGGGCTTGGAGAATGTGAATCACCTGCTGCAATTTAAGTAGGACTCTTGGTATTTTCTTTTAAATGCAGCTTTCCTTTTGTTGGCAGCCTGAGAGTCTTCTGCTGTCTCATCATTGGGTCTTTCCTCCTTTTCAAAGAAGCTCTCCAGCGACATTTGTTTTTTACTCATTTTGGCTAGGGTGAGCTTGTGGGCTTACCAAAACTGTGACTGAGACAAGTGCACGGTGCGGGAAAGAGGCGTGGATGGAAGTGGTAAATAAAATAATGGGCGGGCCACGTGCAGACTAAAATAAGTGTCAAATTCTGACTTAAAGCCTGCGACCAGATGCAGCTTAATTGTCACTTGCCACTCACTGATAGGGTTTTGATATGAGTCTGCAAGTAATTGATTTAGTATGGTCTCTGTGCAGTCAAACCTCTCTGCTAATGATAATCTGTATTTGTAGCCGCTCCCCAGTACTAACATCACCACCTCAGCTCCACCTCAGATCATCAGGCATTAGATTCTCATAAGATCTTTCGCATGCGCAGATCACAGTAGGGTTCACGCTCCTATGAGAATCTAATGCCAAGGCTGATCCGACAGGAGGCAGAGCTCAGGTGGTAATGTGAGTGATGGGGAGTGGCTGTAAATACAGATGAATGGCTCACTCACCCGCTGCTCACCTCTTGCTGTGAGGCCTTGTTCCTAACAGGACACGGACCGGTACCAGTCTGTGGTCTGGGGGTTGGGGACCCCTGCTCTAGTGAACTTTTTGTTTATAACAGCCCCTCCCAACTTTCCCTTCTCCTCAACAAAAAGTTTCCTCTCCTTACTTTGCTGCACTTCTTTGCTGGATTTTGATGTCAAAACTCCACAGGCAACTTCCTCACTTTGACCCAAGCTCTTGACAAATATTCAGCCGATGGAATGTGCTTGGCTCTAGCTGATGCTGGTGACACTGTTGAAGATGCTAACTTTATGGAAACCATGGCAGACGCAGGTATTCTCCGTCTGTACACCTGGGTGGAACGGGTGAAAGAAATGGTTGCCAACTGGGATAGCCTAAGAAGTGGTCCTGCCAACAGCTTCAATGATAGAGTTTTTGCCAGTGAAATGAATGCAGGCATTATAAAAACAGATCAAAACTATGGAAAGATGATGTTTAAAGAAGCTTTGAAAACAGGGTTTTTGAGTTTCAGGCTGCGAAAGATAAGTACCGTGAATTGGCCATAGAAGGGATGCACCAAGACCTTGTGTTCTGGTTTATTGAAGTTCAGACACTTCTCTTGGCTCCATTCTGTCCTCATTTGTGTGAGCACATCTGGACACTCCTGGGAAAGCCCAACTCAGTTATGAATGCTTCATGGCCTCTGGCAGGTCCTGTGGATGAAAGCTTGATATGCTCCTCACAGTATCTCATGGAAGTAGCACATGACCTTAGACTGCGACTCAAGAACTATATGATACCAGCTAAAGGGAAGAAGACTGACAAGCAGCCCCCTCAGAAGCCTTCACATTGCACCATCTATGTGGCGAAGAACTATCCATCTTGGCAACATATCACCCTGTCAGTTCTACGTAATCACTTTGAGACCAACAGTGGAAAATTGCCTGATAACAAAGTCATGCTAATGAACTAGGCAATTTGCCAGAATTGAAGAAATACATGAAGAAAGTGATGCCATTTGTCACCATGATTAAGGAAAATCTGGAGAAGATGGGACCTCGTGTTCTGGATTTGCAATTAGAATTTGAAGAACAGGCAGTGCTCATGGAGAATATAGTCTATCTGACCAATTCCCTTGAGCTAGAACACACAGAAGTCAAGTGTGCCTCTGAAGCAGATAAAGTCAGGGAAGACTGCTGTTCTGGGAAACCACTTAATGTTTTTAGAACAGAACCTGGTGTATCAGTTTCCCTAGTGAATTCTCAGCCATTCAATGGCCACTTCTCAACCAAAATTGAAATCAGGCAAGGAGATAACCGTGATTCTATAATCCGGCGATTAATGAAAGTGGACCGAGGAATCAAAGACCTTTCCAAAGTGAAACTGATGAGATTTGACGATCCACTGTTGGGGCCTTGGCAAGTTCCTGTCCTGGGAAAAGAGCATGCTGAGGAGACCCCCATTTCTGAGCATGCTGTTTTCCACGTGGACCCCACGAGCAAGAAAATTCATCTTACTGAAAATGGGCTATGGGCAGATATTGGTGATACAATGATCAATAT
The DNA here is from genome assembly GCF_028021215.1 of Eschrichtius robustus. Taxonomy (NCBI): domain Eukaryota; kingdom Metazoa; phylum Chordata; class Mammalia; order Artiodactyla; family Eschrichtiidae; genus Eschrichtius; species Eschrichtius robustus. The sequence goes on along the minus strand of NC_090833.1, from coordinate 101,079,044 downwards.
GGTTCATTAAATTCAGGCACGTTGGAGATTTATCCTGGTTTCTGGGGATATTACTACTATGATTGTGCCTACAGATTGGCTATGAGAACCTTAGGCTTCACCTAAATGTGGTTTGCTATAGTTGCGTGTCTCGAATTGCAGTTGTTTTCTGCTCCCAGATAAACTTGCTTTGCTGGTATAATAACTGGCTGTTTTATTGTCTGGGGTTAACAAAACCTTTGCAGGAAAAAAATAACCACAAACAAAAGAAAAAACCAAATAAAAAATTGGGTAAATATTTTGCTACACATATGACAGAAGATTAGTATTCTTCAAGGTGCAAAGAGTTCCTACAAATTAAGGAGAAAAATAAAACAAAAATGCAAATAGAAGAATTGACCATGGACATAGACAATTCACAAGAAATAAATATCAAATGACTGTTTTCTGTTTCATTTTTGAACAGCTTTTTTTGAGATTTAATTCATTTATGGGTAATTCACCCCTTTAAAGTGTAAAATTCAATGGTGTTTAGTTCATTCCCATAGTTATGGATCCATCATCATAATCAATTTTAGAACATTTTCATTACCCCCAGAAGAAACTTTGCACACCTTAGTCATTACCCTTCAGTCTTCCTATGCCCTCATCCCAGGCAACAACTAATCTAATTTCTGTCTCTACAGATTTGCCTACTTAGGACATTTCATATATATGGAACCATACAATATGCGGTCCTTCATTGGTTGATGATATTGAACACTTTTCCTGTGCTTATTGGCCATTTGCTTATCTTGTTGGGAGAACTATTCAGATCCTTGGTCCATTTTTAATTGGGCTGTTTGTCGTTTTATTATTGTGCTGCTAAGTTCTTTGTATGTTTTTATACAAGTGCCTTTTCAGATATGTGATTTGCAGATATTTTCTCCCATTCTGTGGGTTGTCTTTTCACTTTCTTGATGGTGTTCTTTGAAGCTCAAAAGTTTTAATTTTGGGGATCACTAGTTCACCTATTTTGTTGTTGTTGTTGCTTGTGCTTTTGGTGTTAGAATTAGAAACCATTGTCTAATTTAAGGTCACAAAGACTTATACCTATGTTTTCTTCTAAGCATTTTATACATTTTACATTTAGGTCTTTGATACTTCTGAGTTAATATTTACATGTAGTGTGAGATGGAAGTCCAACTTCTTTTTTTAAAATGTGGATATACATTTGTCTGAGCACCACTTGTTGAAAACACTGGCACCCTTTTGAATTGTCTTGGTACCCTGTTGAAAATCAATTGATTTTAAATGTCAGGGCTTATTTCTGGACTCTAAATTCTATTCCATCTATCTATATATCTATTCTTTTTTTTTTTTTTTTTTTTTTTTTTTTACCACACAGTGGCCTGTGGGATCTTAGTTCCCCAACCAGGGATCGAACCCAGGCCCTTGGCAGTGAAAGCTCAGATTCCCAACCACTCAACCACCACGGAATTCCCTATATATCTATGCTTATGTAAATACCACAAAGGAATTCCCTATATATCTATGCTTATGTAAATACCATATTGTCTTAATTACTGTAGCTTTGTAGTAAGTTTTAAAATTGAGAAGTGTGATTCCTCAAACTTTATTCTTCTTTTTCAATATTGTTTTGGCTATTCTGGATTCCTTAAATTTGTACACAAATTTTAGGATCATCTTATCAAATTCTGCAAAAATGTCATCGAGATTTTGATAAGGATTGTATTGAATCTGTAGATCAACTTGGAGAGTATTACCATCTATAAATATTGTCTTCCAGTTTGTGAACATGAGATACTTTCAAACTTATCTAGTTCTTTAATTTCTTTCAACACTGGTAACTTACAGAGTATAATTTTTGCATTTCTTTTGTTAAAGTTATTCCTATTTTATTCTTTTGAAATGTATTATAAAAGGAATTGTTTTCTTAATTTCACTTTTGGTTTACCCATTGCTACTGTATAGGAAAAAATTGATTTTTGTATATTGATTTTATATCCTATAACCTTGCTGAACTCGTTTATTACTTCTAATAGTTTTTAGTGGATTTCTGAGGCTCAAATGACTTTTAAATATATGAAAAGAGACCAACCTCTCATAAAATGAGATAAATGTAAATAAAAACTATCATGGGATATGGTTTTGTTCACCTACTGAACTTGCAAAGATCTAAAATTTTCATATCATTGTATGGGTGTGGTATGTATTAATATTTCTATTAATATTCATACTCTTTATTCAGCAATCAGACTTCTAGGAATATATCCAAGAGCAGCTATCTGCCAGTTCATGTACAGTATCCCTAGGGATGCATCAACAGTATTGAAGTGTTACGTTGTATGTAGGCATGTCACTGTTTGATTCCATTTACATAACCAGGCAAAACTACTCTGTTGAGAGAACTCAGCATAATTGTATCATCATATCATTTAATCAAAAATTTTCAGGGGACTTCCCAGGTGGTCCAGTGGCTAAGACTCAGTGGTCCTACTGCAGGAGGCCTGGGTTCAATCCCTAGTCAGGGAACTAGATCCCACATGTCATAACTAAAAGTTCACATGCCACAGCTAAAGATCCTGCATGCCACAACTAAGACCTACAGCCAAATAAATAAATAAATACTTAAAAATATTTTTTTTGCAGGATGTTTCTTTAAATCATGAGGACTTCCTCCATCTCAACCTAACCATAATGCCACCATCCTCCTCCTCCTCAATAAAATAATAACTCTCCTCTATCATCGAGTATTTTGCTTGCTATTTATTTTATTTTTTAAATTTTTTTTTTAAATTCGGGTAGAGTTGCTTTACAATGTTGTGCTAGCTCCTGCTGCACAGCGAAGTGAACCAGCCATATGTATTGCTTGCTGTTTAAAAGTTATTGTTATAGTACCCTTTCCATAAGCATTGCATCCAGTTCAAATCCTGCTCCCCAAAGTTATTTCAGTAGCCTTCTACATGGTCACCTATATTTCATAATTCCCACTCTAAATTTTCTTCTAGATAGCAACAGATTGATTTTAAAAAGTCACCCCACAAACCTGACTGAACATCTTCAATTGTCTCCCACTGGATGGTGAAACTCCCTTACATGTGCATAGAATTTAAATTCCCCAATATCCCGGCACTTGAGGCTCTTCACAAACCCTATGTTCTAACAAATGCGCATGATACAGTATTCAGACAAGTCATGTATTCATTTATAATAAATAGGTGCTGAACCCTTACTGTCCTCTAGGAGGTATATTGATAAGGAAAACAGATCTTGCCTCTGGCCTCTGGACTTTATAATGGGGTGGGTGGTGACTAAACAAGTCAGTGCTGTATGTAATTACAAAAGAGAATCAGTACTACAAAGAAAAATAAACAAGGATGTCAGTAAAAGAGAATAGAGGGCAATCTACTTGTGCAGGTGGTCAGAAAAGGCTTCTCTGAGGAGGTGACATTTAAAAGCATATATTTGCCTGCTGGGTAGAGAATGACCTGGAGAAAGGTGGGAGTGAGCCAGGGGAGTAAGCTGCTTAGTTGACCAGATGGCTGAACTCTGCTCCTGCTGTTTCTTTCTTGGAGTCATTCATTCAGTAAATATTTCCTTAGCACCATGTGATGTCCCCTTCATGAAGTGTAAACATTCTTGTGTATGTAGACATAGGGTCTCCTCCGGAGGCTAATGCAGTACCTTGTGCTCGGTAGGGTCCATTTGATATCTGTTGAGCCAGGGAGTGGAAAGGCTCTTCTGGCTCTCTTTTTCATTCAGCAGTGCTGTGACAATGATAGTTTCAATTATTTGAGAGAAGACTGGAAGGGGAATGGCGCTCTAATTTATGATTTTCCTGAGGTTCCAAGGTAAGCCAAAAGCGAGTGTGGAGAAAGAGTACTTTCTGAGAGAATTCCTGAGAAGTGGTCCTCTTTGGTTCTTCTGGTCCCACTGCTGCCAGACTTCCAAGGAAAGAGGCTTGCAAAATCCGGCTCCTTCCCCCTCTAATAGGAAGCTGCTGGGGTCTACCTGGTCTGAGGCTTCCTGGGAAGCAAGGTGGCCAGACCTTTCCATTCAGAATGGGAAAGGAAGGGACTCATACCCTCCTGGTTGAGGTTGTTGGAGCCAGGGCAGACTGCCTCCAAATATGCCACAATGGCACGTTGATTATTTTGAATTAAAGTTACTTAAGAAATGGCCAACGCAAGAGGGACACTCTGACCTTCCCCTCTGTCTCCCTGAAAACAGGAAATAAATCTCCCATGTGAAAGGTACCTTTTTGTACCAGGAGGCAAAGAGAGATCCTTATCACCAGAAACAAGGAAATCAGGCTGAGAAGCCTGTATAAACAAACGCTGTTACTTTTTAAATTTACTACCCCAAGCCCAAATTCTGTTTAGATTTTTCACTAATTGAGCACCCAAAACCTAAGTTTGTATTGTCAATTCCTCACAAATTTATTTTTTCTTTGTCTAAAAAGTATAAAATCTGCCTGCTTTGGTCACCTCGTAGATCCCATTTCTATGAGGCCTACATGTGCATGAATTAAAATTTGTTTCTTTTCCTCCTGTTCATCTGTCTTGTGTTAATTTTGTTATTAGTCCACCCACAAGAACTCAAGAGGAGTAGAGGGGGAAATTTTCCCCTCTCCAACAAGGTGAGGACACTAGAGAGGGCATGGGGGGGGGGGTGGGGAGGGTGGGGAGGTGGAGGGGGAGGGGGAAGGGGTCAGAAGCCAGGGTGTTGGGTCTAGGTCTGTGTGTGGCTCCTGCAGAGCCTGCAGTAGCACCTCTGGCAAACCTGGGTTTTTTCCCTAACTAGTTACTTCCCCTCGAAGAAAAACTTCTGCATTGAGGCTGTGAAGCAAACTTGGGGAAGCTGGCTACAAACCACAACTGGTCTTCTGTAGAGTCTTTAACGAACCACATCTCTCACCAGGCTCTAGTCCAGGCAGTAGAGATACAGCAGAAAATAGAAACAAAGGTGTGCCCTCCGGAAGTTCAGAAGAAGACACGATGTGACAGAGGGTGATAAGAGGCTTGGAGAATCCATCCTCACTCATTCCAGCCTCCTGTAGCCCAGAGTGGGGTAAATACCTGGAGAGGTGCCAGGCAGAGCTGACCCTGCCTTTTCCTGAGCATTCCTTACCTCTTCTTCTTTTTTGGCCCCACTGCTGGCCATCCAGGTAGGTTCTGGTCACCTCTGCCCTGAATGACAGTCCTACACCTCTTGCTTCTCCCTGTAGAATATGTGCATCAATGTGGCTCTAGTCAGAGATCTGGCCCCAGAGCCAGCGGAGAAGAGTGGCTTCTGTCCTAGTGAGGCCACCATCTTCTCAGGATTCACATATTAGGGCTGCCTAACCAGCATAGCCATAACCTATAGCCACAAGTGGGAGTAGGAGAACCAGCATAAGCCACAGTCATAATGAGGGCCATCATGTTAGACTTGTAAGCCCTGAGTGCTCCCAGTTCAATGACCTTTGTCTCCACTGCCCGGGGATAGCAGGCTATAGCACCCAATTGGGAGTTGACCCAGGCAAACACTGGGGAGAGAGCATCCTTACTTACAAGGTGACTGGTGGCCTATAAGGCTCACTCACCTAGAGGTTAAGTTAATACAGAATCATCCCTATTGCGTGGGGTACATACTGAATACTTTTTGCTGTGTTGAATAACTGAATAATCCTGTAATAAATATAACTAATTTAAAAAGGCTCCTGAGGATCAGTTTTCTATGATCCATCAGTGTCAGTGGGGTGAATATACCAAGTCACTGTGGGTTCATCTCTGGGGCAGAAATTCCCTTCTCCCCAAGTAGGATCCTTGGGACCCAGCAGTAAAAGAGACATAGGCCTTGTATAAGTTGAAACTTTTAACACGCTTGTTTATATTTGTTTATATTTGCCAGCAATATAGCTCCTGCAGGATGAAAAATACATGCAGGCCCTTCTGACCTAATCCCCAGAAGTCCAGTGTGGTTGAAAAACTGTAAAGAAATTAAGTTTCTGGAAATGCTTAGTTAGCAAGTTGGAAGAGAACAGAGGCTGCCTGGGAAGTTGAAGCAATTTGGCTTATTTAGCATTCCAGAAATTCACAAAATACTTCGTATTCCACTTTTCTAACTTGTTATTTTGAAAAATTTCAGTTTTCCAGAAAAGTTGAAAAAATTGCAGAATTAAAACATATATACCCATCACTTAGATTTACCAATTGTTAACCTTCTGCTACGTTTGCTTTATCTGTATATAAAATACATGTGTTTCTGAGCTATTTGAAAGAACATTGTAGCCACCACAACTCTTAAAATAATTCATCACACAACTCCTAAGAACAAGGACGTTCTCAAACATAGCCATGATCACAATGAAACATTTAACAGACTAAATAATACTCTCTTTAATATATTTTCCATCAAGTTCTCCAATTATTTTCCAAATCTCTTTCATAGCTTCTTTCCTTCAACTTGGTGTAGGATCGATGGTCATGCAATGGATTTGGTTGTGGTCTCTTATGTTTGAACTTATTCCTAGCTTTTCTGTGTTTTTCTCGATGTTGATTTTTTGAGGTCTGGTGGAGCTGTTTTGCAAAATGTCTCTCACTCTGGATTTGTCTGATTTCTTCCCCTGTGACTAGCTTCATTTTAAACCTTTTTGGCAGATATACATGGGTGACGTAAAACCTCATTTTTGCAATTCAGCATGCTAGCAAGCAAGGCTTCTGAGGGCCGTTGAGATATTTTTAGCAGAAAGACTAGTAGTTGCCTTCTCTGGAGTGTGGCCCTTTCTGACATAGGGCTGGCTGACCTCCCTGGCCTGTGCATTCTTTTTTTTTTTTAGAAAATATCTTTTTTTTAATTAAAAAAAATTTTTTTTTAAATTTTTGGCTGCATCAGGTCTTCATTGCTGCGCGGCTTTCTCTAGTTGCAGTGAGCAGGATCTGCTCTTCGTTGTGGTGCATGGGCTTCCCATTACGGTGGCTTCTCTTGTTGCGGAGCACCGGCTCTAGGCGTGTGGGCTTCAGTAGTTGTGGCTCGCGGGCTCTAGAGCGCAGGCTCATTCGTTGCGGCGCACGGGCTTTGTTGTTCCGCGGCATGTGGGATCTTCCCAGATCAGGGCTTGAACCCATGTCCTCTGCATTGGCAGGCGGATTCTTAACCACTGCGCCACCAGGGAAGCCCTGGCCTGTGCATTCTTGATAGCTCCCAGTGATCATCACTAGAGGCCAACTTTAAAACAGGGCTTCTCCGGTGTTGGAGGGGGTAGGACAACATATTTGGCTTTGTCTGGAGACATTTTTGGTTTTCATGTTGGAGGAGGGAGTGTGCTGCACCTAGAGGGTAGAGGCCAGGGATGCTGCCAAACATCTCCCTTAAAAAAGAGTTACCTGACCCCAAATGTCAACAGTAGCGAGGTGGAGAAATCCAGGGGATGCCACTGAAATGTTCCAACTAGCTGACTCCTTGGCACCTGCCTCCTTCCATTTCTCCTTGTTTCTGAAATGCTCCACTACTGTCTGCATCATAAACATTAAACACAAAGGAAAGTAACAATTCCTCAACACTTCCTAACTGGTAAGTACGGCGACACACTTTTGTACATCTGTAACTAAATTGGCCCTCTACTTGGCCTGTGAACTTGTAGCTCTTGCCAAGTGTGTCATCTGAGATGAGCACTTTAATTGTTCCAACAGGCACGTATCAATCTTACTTGGAAGAAAAAGGTGCCAGTAAAATCCCAAAGAGCATTGCTAACTGACAATTGTCCTGCAGGTTAGAGTATACACAGTGTTTTCCAATAATACGTCTGTCATTTGACCTGACAACATTCGGGGAGGCGGTTTATTACGAAGTGACTGCGCTTTTGCACTCGAGGAACCACGTCCGCCCAGCGACTCGCTGGAGGACACGGGGCTGGTGGGGGGAGAGGGCTGGGCGGGAGCTGGGAGATGAGGATGTGGGGAGAGGAGAGTCCCAGGCCAGGGCTTGGAGGGGGCAGAACTCCAGGCTGGGGTAGGGGTAGGGGTTCAGACCCAGGTTTCAGCCTTCAGGTACGGCACTCCGCAGGAGTCAAAACTGTCCTGGACGCTTCCTTCCTCTCCCCGTTCTCCTGCAAACAATTAACCCGACACTCAAAGGGCATCTTGGCTGAAACAGAACTCAAACAAGTTCACGAGTAACCGTGGAAATGCCTGGCTCCTGACTTCCGCGGAGAGCCGAGCGAGTTCTCCAGTTTGTGGTGGGGGCGGCGCACGGGGAGGGAGTGCAGGGTCAAGCGCTGCAGAGCTCACCCTCCCCCGCCAGGTAGGGCAGGTGAGTGGGCGAGGCCCGGGTCCGTGCCGCGGTGGCGCAGTGCGGCGGAGGTGTCCGCGCGGGGAGCCGGACGGCACTGGACGCTGTCTCTGCGGCCACGGCTCAGCCAGTGGATGGCCTTGTCACTGTATCCGGCTTTATCCAAAGGGGCGGCGTGCGCGACGCAGGTCGACTTGCTGCTTAAATTCAAGGACAAGGAGAGACAGTCATTCGGTGAAAGCCCTCCCACCGCGCGAAAACGAAACTTCCAAGGATGCCAGACTTCCGGTGCGACCGCGCCGCCCCTCTCCCGGGGCTCCGAGCCCTGAACGCCGCCTCTTCCAGCGCGCAGCTGGGGCGCAGCCAGGCCCCGCCCCCAGGTGAGAGCCGCGCCCGGCTCCTCCCCGCAGCCAGGCCCCACCCGGCGCCAGGCCCTGCTCTGCTCTGTTCGGCGGCCAGGTGAGTGGTGCCAGGCCAAGGCCTGCTCTGCCACCAGGCCCCGCCCCACCTCCAGGCCCTCCCCCATTCAGTCCCGCCCCACCACCAGGTGAGCAGTCTCAAGCCAAGTCCGCCGGGCCCCGCCCACCGCCCTCTAGGCCCCGCCCACCGACTGCAGCGCCTGCGTAGTACGGCCCGTCGGGCCGGGGCCGGGCGGTTCGGCCGGTGCAGTCGGCGGGCGCAGTGCGCGTGCGCCGTGCGGCCGGGGGCGGGCGGCGGCGGCCGCGGAGCGGGGGCGGGGCGGCGCCGTCTGGCTCGGTTGGGCCGGGGCGGGAGCGCGGCGCGGGACGGCAGGGCCTGCGGGCTGCCGACGGCGGCCTAGGTGGCCGGCAGGTGAGGTCCGTGCGCCGTGGGGAAGCAGGCGCCGCAACGGGGTCGCGGGCGGGGCGCGCTGAGGGACGGTGGCGCCCGGGGAGCAGCGGGCCGAGGCGCATTGTCCGGGCGGCGGGTGGCGCCTGCACAGCGCCCCCTGCCGGCCGGGCCGCGGGCGGGGGCCTCGGGCTCTGACCGCGCGCCTTTGTTCGCCGCCCCCGCCAACATGGCCGCCGCCCCCGGCCAGGCCGGTCGGCCCCGCGCGCTTTGTTCCGGAGGCCTCGGCACACAGTGGGCGGGGGGCGCGGGGCGGGGGGGGGGGGGGGCAATGCGGCGGGCCCTGGCGGGGGGCGGGGCGGGGTGAGTGTTGCATAATCCGGGCTGGGCGGGGAAGAAGGAATGGGACCCTCAGGGCTTGAGGGGGAGGGGTTCGAGTCCCCTGGGGCGGGGGTGGGGACTGTATCCCCGGTTGGGTGGGAGGGGATGTAAAGGGGGGAGGGGAACGCGCCCTCGGGGCGTGGGGAGGGGCCGGGTTGGAGGGTGGGAAAGGAGGTGGGGGAGGGAATGGGGCCTGCTCCCTGGAGCGAGAGGGGCTCTGGACCGAGACCTCAGAAAGAGGAGGGGGTTCTCCGGGTTCGGGACCCCCCTGAGGCCTGGCGCTGGTCTCCCACCCAGGGCTGTGTACCTACGACGGCGTAGCCTCCCCGGCGGTTGCCCTGGGTCCTGCAGCAGTAGGCTTCGTGGAGAAGGTGGTTTTTCGGGGCTCCCCGTAACACCCCCCGCCTCATTTCCACCGCCCCCTTGGCTGCCTGTCCGCGCGCCCTGGTCAGCTCTGCGCGGGACTGGCGGACGGCGGGGTGTCTGCACACGCACACTCACACACACACTTTTCTTTTTCATCACGAGTGACCTTGAACGCATTCCGCGAGCATTTGCTGAGATTGATTGCACGGCGCGGAAACTGCGCAGTGCCTTCGGTTTGGCTCTGTTCATCTTTCCAACTGCGGATGCGTCCTCGACTTTACCGGACTCGATTTTAGTGATGGCCTCATTAATAAATGCCACGAAATAGGCACCCCAAATCTGTTTACGCATTTGCTTTACGTTTATTTGCTATTTCTGATTTGTGGATTGGGATTCCTGGTTTTGGAGAGGGTTTTCCATGCATGTTGAAGTAGCAAATACGGATTTGCTGTACGTTAAAAAGCAACACCAAATACATTTAAGTGTTAACGGATTACACTGTATAACGTGACTTGTGCCAGAGACGACATACCTACCAAAATGCGAATTCCTATATAACTTCTGTTGGAATTTTCTGGAAGGAACTCTACGGTCTGAAAGCATTGATGCAGAGTACAGTAATTGCTTTCTACACAGCTTTTGTTAGTAAGTGAAAACTAAACCTACACTTGAGGGTGTATACCTGGACAGATTGAGTTTGTGAACATTCTTAAAGGTTGTGAACTTTCAGAGGCTGTGAAATTTCAGATGGGGGTCAAGTGAAATGAGGAGGGTTCTCCCCCATCCCCCCAACTTTGGTTAATGTGCAAATACCAAAAAATTGTAGTAGGTACTGGTTTACAGAACCTTTATTATCAGACTTGATAATTAAATGTAAGAGTTGCTAAATATGTTTGTCAAAATTATGGGTAGTAGATGTGTGTTTCTTGTGAGAAATAAAATTGAATTTCTTTATTTTGACTCTTTTGAGTAGCAAAATGGTTACTTTATTTTTCTTAATATTTATTTGTTTATTTTGGCTGTGCCGGGTCTTAGTTGCCACACACAGGATCTTTACTTGCGGCATGCGAACTCTTAGTTGCGGCATGCGTGCAGGATCTAGTTCCCCACCCAGGGATTGAACCCGGGCCCTCTGCATTGGGAATGCGGAGTCTTACCCACTGGACCACCAGAAGTCCCACAAAATGGTTACTTTAAAATGCCGTGAAATGGGTAAGGAAAAGAGGCCCTCAGTCATCTCTATGATTGACTTAGCATTCTTTTTTTAAGATTTTCTGTGGGCCCCAGAATTTTGATAGTACTGTTTCTGACAGTACCTTTATTTACCAATTCAGACCACAGTAACAATATTTACTTAGTTTTGGAATATATATCTGAAGCAGTGTCTAAGGTGGTATTCTTGGTGATACTAGTGCTAAGAAATGCTTCAGGAAAAACAGAGGGGTTCTTGGTTACCTTAGTTTGGGAAACAATGCTTTGTCCTTTTCCTTCTCCCCAAGGGTCACAATTCACATTATCAGGTTAAGGGCTCTGAGAAATAGTACCAGCAGTGTTTTCCGTATTTGGCCCCAGATCCCTTCTTGTTTTGTTTTTAGTGTAATAACTAGTAACACTCTTGAAATCCAGGTAATGGTGAAATGTTGGTCATTGGTGTCCTTACTGGTAATGGTACCACTCCCATAAATTGTGGACTGGGAGGTTGATGTGATTTGTGTGTGCCTGTGCATCCTGTGGGAAAGAGTACCTCAGATTTGGCTCTTATCACACTGATAGTGTATAATTATGAGTTATTAATTTGAGGCCTTAACTAGAAGAAATTTAATTATGTAGTGTTCTCACTTCCCAATGACTTACCTGATTGCATACAGTTAAACTCCACTGGCTGCACTCCTTAATTGTTAGCATTTTTTTCTGCCGGTATGTTAGAAACACATAAAAAGGATACCTGTTGTTCCTGAAGAATTACTGTGGATTATTTTAGAAATTAAAAATAATGCTGTTGGGTATTTCTTTTGAATTAGCTGTTAGCAGGAGTCTATAATTTGCTGAGAAAGAACAGTTAATATATATCATGTAAATACTTTCTTATATTTATTAGATGCTTAATTGTGTTTTCTTTCTCTTTTCCTTGAATGAAAAGAAGTTGGAAGCAGGGAATCAATTGTGAAAAAGATAAGAGCTCTGGAGTTGGACATGGAGATCGAATGGCCTTCAGCTCAGAAGAGCCTGGGTTGAAATCCAGCCACACTCCTTACTGGTCCAAAGCCACATACATGATTCATCACATAGCCTTTTTAAGCTTTCTATTCCTTAACTGTAAATTGGGATGAAACCTATCATATAAAGCTATTATGAGACTTAAATGCAGTGGATTTGTAGAGTTCTCAGTACAGTTCCTGAAGTGCAGCAGCTGGTGCCAGTCATCGTTGATTTCCTTCTCCATCCTGCTTTTGAACTTTGCTATAGTTATTAGCATTTATTTTTCAACATCAGGTTGCTTAGTTGTGCTGGTCTTCAATTAAATTTTTTTTTATGCATTTATTTATTTATTGGCTGCATTGGGTCTTTGTTGCTGCGTGTGGGCTTTCTTTAGTTGCGTCGAGCGGGGGCTACTCTTCGTTGTGGTGCGCGGGCTTTTCATTGCAGTGGCTTCTCTTGTTGCGGAGCACGGGCTCTAGGTGCGCAGGCTTCAGTAGTTGTGGCACGCGGGCTCAGTAGTTGTGGCTCGCAGGCTCTAGAGCGCAGGTTCAGTAGATGTGGCACATGGGCTTAGTTGCTCCGCGACATGTGGGATCTTCCCAGACCAGGGCTCAAACCCGTGTCCCCTGCATTGGCAGGCGGATTCTTAACCAGTGCGCCACCAGGGAAGTCCCAATTAAATTTTTAATTAAATCTACTGGGTGCTTATTATATGGCCTTAAAATTGCCATAAGTCGTGTATGGACATAATACATAAAGATGTGCCCTCAGAGACCTTACAGCTGGGTAGGGAAGATACCCATACATATGATGAGGAAATTCGATGCTTTTGATATCTGGGAAGAGGGGATGTTCCAGCAGGGTTAAGAATATACATTAGGAGAGGAAAAAAGTCTAGATGGAGGGACAACAGGAGCAGAGTCCTGAAGAGAGTGTTTGAGACCATTCTGGGTTTGAATTACAACCAAAAGTTTGCCCTGTATTATCGGTTACTCCTGTGTGACTGATTCCTAGGGTTCCTGGACATCATAAGTTCTCTGTGGGTATTGATCATACCACTGCTGGCACCACTTATAGTTTGTCAGGGCCAGTCTGTCTAGGGATGCATTTGGGGCCAGATTTTAAATAATTGTACATACCACATTAAGGTGGTTGGTGTTTATCCTAAAGGTGAGGGGAGCCATTGAAAGGCATTAAACCGTATGAAAGGTGCATTGGAGGAATCTGTCAGTGTAGGAGCTCTAGTTTACAGAGTGTAGGCTGTTCAAGAAGGCAGATGAAGTCATTTGAAGCAGGGGCAATTTGTCTGGAGTCCCTAGAATTTAAGTGTGTTGACATTTTTGGGGGTGGGGGGTGGGTGGTAGAGGGAGGAAGGATCCATTCATCATGGATATTGTTTTATCCAAATGTTGAGAGTAAATGAAGAGGTTAATAAAGCATTTTCCTACCATTTTATATGTTTTTAGATTGTAGTAAGAAGGCATGACAACTTTTGAAACTTAGATTATATTTGTTTGTTTATATTTGTTGTTCAGCTTGCTTATAGTTATATCCTTATAACCTAGGTTTAATTTTTGGATCTGTCTGCAAATGATCCACGTATTTATCTATAGATGATCTATGTAGTTACAGACACGTATATATGACCTGTATATCTATCTGTATATTAACTAATCATGTATCTAAGTTAATATTCCTAGTGTGAGTTTTAGGTCCTGACACAGGATAAGAATGTTCTTTTTCCTATGTACAGGGTTGATTTGTTGTTTCTTTTTGCTTTCTCTCTTTCAGGATCACTGTGGACCCAAGGAATTTTATGTATTTGGTGTGTTTTAATCAAGTAGTCATCATTCTTTTCCCTCAGCTTGTTCTAATTTGGGCATGGCTTGGTCCTTCCAAACTCGTTCTCTTCCCTTGGATGCGACCCCATTAATCTTTGAACTGTTTCTTGGTCATGTTACAAGATGTCTTAGACTCACTTTGTGCTTTTCCTGCCCAATATCTATCAGCCAGTTGTTTTAGCTCTTTTTATCAGGCAGTGGAATTTAGATAACAAAATCTGGTGCTGTGTGTCCTTACTGCTACTGAGATGCCCTTGCTTTCATAGGATAGGCTTGGGAAATAATAAATTTTGATTTTGTGTTGATATTTCCAATTCACATTTAACTTTATAGGGTTTTTACTTTTTTATCCTTTCTTCTCTAATGTTAAAAATTTGCATTCTTAGCAACAATAGTTACTTTCCTTTATCCTACAGTATAAATATAGTAGTTTGAAAACATTAATAACAGTAGAGTGATTGTAGGTTTGTGTTTTATTCTCCTTGTTTTAAAAATGTATCCATGCAAGGATGTACAGTTGACATTCTGAATTATAAAATCATTTGAAAACATTTTCCCTCTGATTTTTGTAACCAATTTGATCATTAGTTTGGTTTATTTGAATGAAATCTTTAACTTTTTAAGGATTTCTTTAATGTTTTAATGTATTTTTTCAGTGTGTAAAACATTTATATAGTTCCAGAATCAAAGCTGCATTACAAAGGTATGTTCACATTCTCCCTTTTCTTCCTATCCCTGCACTGTTCCTCTCCTGCCCCACTTTTATTAGTCTCTGGTTTATTTTTCCACTGTTTTATTTTTGCAAATATAAGCACAAGTATGTTTTGTATCTGCCTTTCTTAAAAATAAGTTTGTGTACACTGTTGTTTCTTCCTTTTTATTTAATATATTCTAGAGATCACTTCGTATACACTCTTTTCCATTCTTTTGTGCTTGTAGTTCATTTCCTAATTATGAACACTTGGGTTGTTTATATTCCGTTGCTGTGAATAACCTTGTGGATATAGTGTTTTGTATTTGTGCAGGTATAATTTCAAGATAGTGAGATTGTTGGGTAAAAGGTAAATATGTTTGTAATTTGTTAGTGTCAGAAATTACCTTTTAAAAAGGCAGATCTGATTATGTCACCTTTTATGTAAAACCCTCAGTGGCTTCCCGTTGCTTTAAGGACAGAACTTCAAAACGTGGCCTTAAGGATGTGCATATTTCTTATCCTTTGGGGCCTTGACCTCACCTGTACCACATCTCCCTTTGCTTTCCTTGCTCCAGCCATGCAGGTCCTTCTCACATCTCCCGTGCCCATCATCATCTCTGCCACCAGGGAGTGTGGCACTTGTTCTTTCCCTCTTCCTGGGATGCTTTTCTCTCCGTGTTTCAGTTATTTCTAATTTCATTTAGAGCTTGTCTCAGGCATCACCTTTTTATGAAATTCGTTTTGTGTGAGTTTGCACATTTTATAATAAAGGTAGACTAGGGAACTTCGATATATCCATCACTTGCTACAGTAACTAGCAGTTTTCTTGACTTTACTGAAGTCAAGTTCTTCTATTAGAGACATTGTTGTCCTTCCTGGTGCTTATCAAAATTACAGGGTTACATTTGTTCACATGACTTAATGGATTTTTGTTTTCTCAAAAAGGCTGAGCTTCATTAAAGCAGAGATTCTTCTTGTTTTTGTCCATAATTACTTTTCTTGTCCTTAGTTCAGTGCTTGGGTTGTGAGTGCTCAAATCCCCTGGGCAGTAGCTAGAATTGTCCAAGGGCAGGTTGAGGCTGTGTGGTTAAATGTGTGGTCTGCTGCATAGGGATCTGTCAGACAGTCTTATTCAGGGATCTCAGTTAACACAGTGTAGGAGCTGACGACGCAGCTCGTTGATAAGGCTGTTGTCTGTGTGCCTGATGCTGGAGTTTGCAGAGTCCATAGGACAGGCATTTGAGAAAGGAAGGTGGGTGTACAGTGGGGGAGAACCCAGACTGGAAGCCACAGCAAGACAGACGGAAAGCTGTGTCAGTTCTGTTGCCTCTGACCTTGGTTGTGTGTGTATCCTGAAAGAGCTGGGCCCTTTGTCATGGAGGTAACCACACACACTTGGCCCAGGAGGCAGAGACTCTCAGGGAGCCTAGGGGAAGGTAGAGTAGATGTTGCAGCCTCGCATCATTGAAGCAAATGGGGAGTTCAGTGGGTGCAGGCTGCAGATGTCCTACCAGATGTGTGCCCCTTCACTTGCTCCCTCCGCCTGCTGCACAGTAGTCTCTCTTGTGGCCCGCCCAATCTAGAAACGAATGGGAGTGGAAATCTTGGGGAATGCGATTTAGCCTAGCCAAGTGAAAACGTTGCAAAGCAAAACGATGAGTTCAGGGTTTTAAATTACCAGGTCAGGTTCCACATAAGGGACCTGAAAGTTTCTACGACTGCCCTAAAACTGCAAATTGAATTCCCCGTTTGTAAGTGAAAACATTGGTTGGTAAGGAATGGGATCCTGAAAATTGGATTAGAGGCATATGGTCAGATTCTGATTTAGTTGGAGACCTTGAACACCTAAATTCTGCTGGGCTATCTTTCCCAGTAGAAGCAGCCTTTCCATTCCTTGCCTGAACTTAATCTCCCTTTGCCTGAAAAACCTGCGTTTGGCTTCCCCTAGGATCATCCCAGGAGGCCCCAAAGGGTGAGGTGCAAATTGTGACCCATGAAGAGGTAGGTCTACCCTCCAAAAGATTGTCTAGTTTGCCATGAGAGAAATAGGAACCTGGGGAATATTTATGGGAATGGATGTTAAGGGTGTGAGTTGAAGGTAAAGGGAATGTAAAGTTGGGTTAGGCCAAATTTATTGATGTGGACCCATAAGGAGAGATTCTGGATTCAGTGTTATAGCTTGAGGGCTTAGAAAGGGCTCTGCTTGGTTGATTGCCTGAAACAAACCAAAGGGTGGCCTGTACTAAGTGGAGTTGAGATGTCAGAACTACCTTGGTATACTGTAGAGGAAGGTATCCCAAGGCTTAGGGAGATTGGAGTGTTGGAGTGGATTTGTCATGAAAGACTTACCCTTCCTGGGAAGGTTCATGACTCAGGCCTTATCCCACAGCCATAAGACATCTGCAAGACATCTGAACGTTTGGTACGATAAACCCCAGTACCCTTGAGAACTCTGGTCACTCTTCTCTGTAGATCAGAAATCACAGTGGGAACTGCTGACACTGAACTGGAATCTGTAAATGCTGTGGTGACAGTTGGATCCTGGGTTGTCAGGTCTATTAAATGGTCTTTTTTATTTAGAATCAATCTCTGGGTTGTAACTACTGGTAATTTTTTGGTTACTCTGGTATTTTTGTGTAACCCTATGAAGTTTTTCCTTAAATTGACTCAGTAAAAGATAAAAGCAATTTTATATACTTTCCGTTCATAATTACTCTTCACCACAAGTTTTAGTCCATAAAGTAGGGTTCATCTAAAATACATGAGCCTTTAAATATATAATTTATATGACTTGTGGGACTATAATTTGGTGCAATCTTTTTGGAAGGTGGCGTCATTGAAACAATATAAAATGCCTGTACTCTGTTTGGCCTAGCAATTCCACTGCTAGGACTTTATGGTATAGATGTATTTGCACAAATGTACAAACCTGTATGTGTAAGATTTTTCATTACAGCGGTGTTTGTGGTAGTGAAAAATTAGAAACATCTGTCTAATATTGAAGTTAACAGTAAAGTAAGTGATCTTTGTATCCATACACTGGAATGTTCTGTCACTATTAAAAATAAGAGGGAAATAAAAATAAGAGGAAAAAATTTCCTATATTGCATGGAAAATGTAATGTTTAGTAAGAGAAGCAAGTTGTAGAACTTAGTATGTGTGTGCATGTATGTGTTTTAAGATGTTTGTATATCTATACTTACTATGCTTTAAGAATTTGCATATGTCATTAGATTCACAGCAATCTTTAAACAGTGGTTACCTCTGAGGGATGTGAGAATGATGAAGGAAGGGGGAGGAGGGCTCCATGTAAACAGTCCGGCTGCATACAGCTTCTTCTTTTTTTTTTAATTTATTTTTTTTGAATTTTTGAATTTTATTTTTTATACAGCAGGTTCTTATTAGTTATTTTATACATATTAGTGCATATGGGTAGCTTCTTAATCTGAGTTAATAGTAAGTAGCAAATTCCCCTTTGGTTTAAGGATAGTTGACTTTTCAGAGTCTTGCCTTTTTGATTTTTCTTTTTTTCTTTTCTTTTTTGGTGAAATGTTCTGAAAGTACAGAAGTAGTTACAGATCCATGGTTTGTGACATACCAACCGTGGAACTCTACTCATTTTGTCATTAATTTCATTCACTTGGTCGTGTATAGTTGTAGTTTGTTTATTCATGTAATGATTTATTCATGTATTATCCATGGTAGTAGTTCATACTCCTGTTGATAAATATTGGGTTGTTCCCAGTTTGAGCCTGTTGAGGTTCCCCAAGGACAAGAAGACAACAAGTTGGGGTTAGATTTTGCTGTATTGGGAGAAATACTTGTGAGAAAGCCAACAGCCCCTTGCAGGACTGATGGATGTAGAGGAGGAAGAGGTTGGAGGGAACGTTTGGTACGATAAGTCTTCGGACTTCAGTGCAGTTCTAAGAAAGTTTAAGCAAGGCCAGTGACATGTCCTCCAGCCAAAGTTGGGGTCAGAGGAGTTCCCTGTCCTGCAGGAATGGACATGCTTTAGCATCCTGCCTGTGGCCAGTCATTGGCTAGAACAGCCTGTGGGAAGTGTTGTGCTGGGGGAATGGTGATGATGGATTCAGAACAGAGCAGCTCCCCATGTTAGGTGATCCAACGGGCTCATTTCCATGACTGTCACGGGGCTCATGTGAGCAGACATGCTGTGAACATTCAGGTGCATGTTTCTTGTATGCTTTTTTGTTGGGTAGACTTAGGAGTAGAATTGTTGGATCATATATTATGCCTATGTCCGGTATTAGTAGATAATGCCAAACTTCCAGTGTGGATATACCTATCAGTTTCTATTCCAGCTACAGCAGGGGTCCCCAACCCCCAGGCTGCGGACAGGTACCCGTCCGTGGCCTGTTAGGAACCAGGCCGCACAGCAGGAGGTGAGCGTCAGGCGAGCAAGCGAAGCTTCATCTGCCGCTCCCCATCGCTCACGTTACCGACTGAACCACCCCCCCCCCCCCCAATAAATTCTCTTCTGTGAAACTGGTCCCTGGTGCCAAAAAGGTCGGGGACCGCTGGGCTACAGTGAACGCATTCTTGTGACTCCACGTCCTCGCCAATGGTCTTTTAAAATTTAAATCATTTCATTGAGTGTGTGGCAGTATCTTGCTTTAGTTCTTGCCTCCTAAGTTAGGTGTGGTCATGAGATTTGTCTTGGCCAGTGAAGTGTGAACTGAAGAGACTTGTCACACAGACTTTAAGAGCAGTGGTGAGATATGCCACATTCCTTTCCTCCTGCCAGTGATCATGTTTCCAAATGGAGCTTCTGGCAGTGCAGGTCTTTTTGTGTCTAGAGCAGGGGTCCCCAACCCCCGGGCCATGGACTGCTGCCAGTCCCTGGCCTGTTAGGAACCGGGCTGCACAGCAGGAGGCGAGTGAGCCAAGCTTCATCTGCTGCTCCCCATCACTTGCATTACCACCTGAGCCATTCTCCCCCCCACCCCCGTCCATGGAAAAATTGTCTTCTGCGAAACTGGTCCCTGGTGCCAAAAAGATTGGGGACCGCTGGTGTAGAGCAAACAGAGAGCAGAGGGTGGGGGAGAGGGCAAGGGTGGAGAAAAGAGGGGGAGGGAATGGGTGGGGAGTGGGAATTTTTTTCGTCTTAAGCAGCTAAGATTTCTAGGGTGGTTTGTAACCATAGCATACTCATTAACCTATCTCGTCAGATAAACTTTTTTTTGTTGTTTTAAATACACTTTATTTTTAAGAGCAGCTTTAGGTTCACAGCAAAACTGAGTAGAAAGTACAGAGTTCCCCTGTACCCCCGGATCCCACACAAGCACAGCCTCCCCCGTCAGCAGCATCCTGCACCAGATTGTACATTTGTTAGAATGGGTGAACCTACATGGACACATCATTATCATCCAAAGTCCATAGTTCACATAGGGTTCACTCTTGGTGGTCTATATTCTGTGGGTTTTGACATTTATAATATGTATCCGACATTGTAGTGTCATACAGAATGGTTTCACTGCTCAAAGAATCTTCTGTGCTGTATTTGTTTTTTTCTGATTTCTGTCTTCATTTCATTGTGGTCATAATACTATATAAAAGCTTATGAAATTTTTTGAAGCTTGCTTTATGGTCCAACATACGATCACTTTTTGTAAATGTCCTGTGTGTGCTTGGAAAGAATGTGCTTCTGTCTTTGTTGGATGCAGTGTTCTGTATTTCTCAGTTCAACTTGGTTAATTGTGTTAAATTCTTCTACATTCTTACTTTTTTCCTTTTCGTTTGCTGGTTGTATTGGTTACCAAGAGAAATGTATTAATACTCATATTTTGCATTTGTCTGTTTTTCCTTACTTGAGATAATTTTTCTTTATCTATTTTGTGGCTATGTTACTAGGTGCATACAAAGTTTAGCATTGTGTATTTTCTTTACCAGTTGAGTCTTTTAAAATAATTGTCTTTCCTTAAGGCAAAAGTATTATTAGAGGTAAAGGTTGATTAGCTTAATATTAATGTAGTTGCATTATCTTTTCTCTGATTAGTAGGTGCAGTGTATATCTTTTTTTTTAGCCTTGTACTTTCAGTCTTTGTACTATGTTTTGGACGTTTCTGTTGTCAGCAGTATATAACCGGGATTTAACAAATCTAGTCTGACAATATTTCTTATAATTGGAGTGTTTAGTCTATTGATATTTAAATTCAACCCAACTGTTGACATAGTTGGGTTTAAGTATGTTGTCTTAATAAGTGCTTTCTGTTTATTGTACCTGTTTTATGTGTCTTTTACTCCTTTCTTGGCTTTCCTTGGATGCCTTTTTTTTTTTTTTACCTCTGCTAACCTCGAGGTTACTTAAAACATGCATCTTTGACTTGTCAAAATCTAGTATTTGGTTGTTTCCCCCTCTTCCTGGACACTTAAACTCCATTTATTTTAGTTTCACTTAACGTAGCACAGTTTGTGCTATTTTAATTCTGTGTATATTTTGTCTTAGGACATTATTAATTTGTACAGTAGTAGCCATTTGGATTTACCCTTTTCATTGCTCTTTGTTCCTTGTTGTAATTCCAGTCCAATCCAATTCCATTTTCCTTCTGCCTGAAGAACACTCTTAATTTCTCCCCTGTTGTGTGACTCCTAATAGTGAATTCTTTGAGTATCCCTTTTGAAGGATATTTTTGATATGTACAGAGTTCTAACTTGTCAGTTTTCTTCTAAGGTGTTGAAAGAAGTTATTAAATTAGATTTTCAGCTTTCATTTTTTTTCTTAAGTAAACTGTCAGTTTAATATTTGCTGTCATGGATGGGATCTATCTTTTTTACTTCAGGCTTTTATGGGTTTTTTTTTGTTTGTTTATTTTTTTGGTTTTTGGTTTTCAACAGTTCTTATGATGTGTCTAGGTATATATTTCTTTTAATTTATATTTTGTGTTTATAGGTCTTACTGTATCTGTGGTAATGTTTTTTACTCTTTTGAGAAGTTGGAGGCATTATCTTTTAAAGTATTTCTGCTGCCCTGTCCCCCCTACCCTCCACTCCATTTAAATGCATGTGAGGCCTTCCCAGTCTCTTACCCTTTGCATGCTTCGTCCTGGGTATTTCTTCTGATCTCTCTTTGTTCACTAATTTTTAACGAGACCAGCCTATTGATAATCTATCCATTGAGTTTATTGTATTTTTTCACTTCTGGAAAATCTGGTTCTGTGATAGTTTTCTACCAAAGTTTTATATCTTATTTTTCTATCTCTGAACATAACAGTCACAGCTATTTTATTTTTCATTTAATAATTTTATTTATTCCTGTAATCTTCTTCCCGTAGCTTACTTTAAATTATGATTTTGTAACTGCAACACCTGGTAGCCCAATGGGTCTGCTTTTTTTTGTTGTTTATCTGTCGTTTCTGCTAGTTTTTATTTTGTCTCTTTCTGGGCTAACTCGCATGGTTGCACATGTAGTAGATTACATTTTTTAAATCGTTTGAGATAATTTGGGGTCAGGATGATATTCCTAGAGAGGATTTATGCTTGCTCTGCCAGACGTCTGAGGGAGCTGGCAGCTTGGGATCACCTCTGCTAAGTTTTAGGGTAAAGAGGAGTTGCGGCTGGACTTCTTACCATTCCCCCAGCTCCAAAGAGCAATTCAGGATTCCATTTCATAGAGACGTGGGTTCACCAGCCCCCTCCTTCCTTTGGTAGTCCCTGGGTTCTGGTCTTTGGCCCCTCACCTTGCAAAGTTGTTAGCCTATAGCTGCCCCTTAACACTTGGCAGTTACTCTCAGGGAGAAAAGTGGTTGCATATATGGGGTTTACCTACCACTCTAGGTCCTGCCTTTGGAAGCACTGCTGTCTTCAAGTTCTTTGATGCCTTCAAGCATATGGTTAGTGTATGTGTCACTGTGTGTGTTCAAGTTTTTGTTACGGAAGTTTTCAGTCATATACAGTTGTTCCTCGATATCTGCGGGGGGTTGGTTCTAGTATCCCCAGAGGATACCAAAATCCATGGTTACCAAAATCAAGTCCTTTACATAAAACGACGTAGTTTTTTGCATGTAACCTATGCACATCCTCCCATATAATTTGTCATTTCTAAATTATTTATAATATCTAATGCAACATGAATATTGCATAAATGGTTGTAAATGTAATGTACAAGCTGTGTAAATAGTTGCCAGTGCTTTCAGGAACTTTCTGGAATTTTTTTTCCCCTGAATATTTTTGATCTGAGGTAGGTTGAATCTGTTGACGTGGAACCCACAGATATGGAGGGTGAACTGTACAATAGTCAAGAAAATAGTGTAAAAGATCCCTCTTTGTCTCCGTGACACCATTCCAGTGATCTTCCTGACCTTGAAAGCTTCCTGGCTTCTGGTATGGCAAGATGTTCCAGGCTCTTCGTATATTTCCTCCCCCTCACCTGGAATTAACCTTTTCTATAAGAAACTCTGCTACCCAATAGTTTTTGTTAAGGGTGTTCTTTTAGATTTTATTTTGATATTCTAGCTTTCAGGAGAGTGGTCTAAATTACCAGTCCATCACTACCAGGATTGTCCATTCTTTACATTGATTCCTGCAGGTGGCCTTTAAAGACACATCAAAGATTCAGGCTTGCTTTTTGCCAGTGGTTTTAGGCAGGGGGGGTTGTGCCATGGACGTTTTCTCAGTCTGGTGAAACCTATGGATACCTTCTCAGAATGTTTCTGAATACAGTGAATAAAATACAAGGGAGCAAAGAGGAAATGTTATATTTAAATAGTTATTAAAATATGAAAACAACGTTAATTTAGTAGTATGGCTTTTTTTGTTACTATGTTAAGTGACAGATAAGATATACAGAAACAATTTCATATCTTAAGGTACTAAAGTGACAGCTCTTGATGTTTATCAAAAAGTAAATTGAGGTGGTCTTTTATCTCCTTTCACATATTGATCAACAAATAATTGATGATAGGGAATACAAGAGAGCATAGTAGATCCGTGTGTCACAGCAGTGTAATCCTGACACACTAGCTACCCAGAGTGAGGTCAGACTTTATAGGCCGAACCACTGTCCTCCATAAAACTGCCCTCACTACAGACACCAACAATAGACTTGGTGGTCCACAGGCCACCCACATTTCTGACCACCTGGCTACGAATTCGGGGGTCCTCATGACCTTCTCATGTTTGATAATTTACTAGAACAACTCACAGAACTCAGGAAAATGCTATACTTATGATACAGTTTCATTATAGCAGAAAAGGATCCAAATCCATGACCATCCAAAAGAAGAAGCATGCAGGACAAGGTCTGGAAGGGTTTGAATGGGAATCTTTCTTCTGTTTTCTTCTGTGGAGTCAGGAGTATCACTGACCTGCACATGGATATGTAATGGTGCATGGAGTTAGAGTATTGTTGACCAGGGAAGCTCTCTCCAGCTTCTATGTCCAGAGTGTTTATTGGGGTTTCGTTATGTGAGCATGGCTGATTGAATCATTGGCCATGAGGTTGAGCTCAGTCTTTAGCTTCCCTCCCTGAAAGTTGGGCTGCTATCAGGGGATTCAAAGCTCCAATCCTCTAATCCCGTGGTTGGTCTTTTTGGTGTGGCCAGCCCCATTCTGAGTCATCTTGTTAGCACAAACTATCTAGGAGCCCACCATAAATCACAAACACTCCTGTCATTTAGGACATTCCAATGATTTAGAAGGTACTTCCCAGGAACGGGGTGGGGGGTGGGGTGGGGGGGGCAAGGTCCAACCAAACTCTTTGTTTTACAACAGTCACCAATTCTGTTGTCACAGTTGATGACTAATGCCCTGATGGCTGATCCACTCCGGTCATGTCTTGTTCTGTGGCAGGCCTCATAACTTAATTTAGAAGTAGTTGATGAGGGCTTCCCTGGTGGCGCAGTGGTTAAGAATCCACCTGCCAATGCAGGGGACATGGGTTCAATCCCTGGTCTGGGAAGATCCCACATACCGTGGAGCAACTAAGCCTGTGCGCCACAACTACTGAGCCTGCGCTCTAGAGCCCACGAGCCACAACTACTGAAGCCCGCGCTCCACAATAAGAGAAGCCACCGCAATGAGAAGCCTGCGCACCTCAAGGAAGAGTAACCCCCACTTGCCGCAACCAGAGAAAAGCCCACATGCAGCCACAAAGACTCAATGCAGCCAAAAAAAAAAAAAAAAACAACGAAGTAATTGATGAGCTTAAAAGCTGTTTTGAGATCTGTAATAAATGCAGTGAGGTGGAAAGATCTGTGATTTCTATTGTTGAGAAAGTCAGGGATACTGGTAAAATCATGTGGTTTCATATGCTCATGATGGAAGGAAGTGCTTGCTATATAATTCAGGTGAAAGTTAGGAAAATGAAGATAGAATTTTTCCCTCATCCAAATTCATGATACTTGTGAATTTTGTCCATCCTTAAGAACTCCTATATTAGAACTTGGTGGTTAGATGTCTCATGATTTAGGCTGTTTAATAATTTTGCTTTTTATATTGATATGAGAGTTTGGGGCCCTGAAGGCCTTCAGATATACACTTGGTATGTACTACAGCCAAACACTGGATAATTAACAATGCTGTGTTCAAACAGCCCTTCGTTTTAATCTTGAGGTTTTAGCCAAAGGGACAGCCTACGCTGGAGACCTCTGGAGCACTGTTTCTACATGCCATCCATTGAAACATTTGTGACTGGACTTTCTGGTGAATTCTTTTGGGTACTTAGGAAGGTTCTGAGTTGTAATTACAATGTTTTTTCTTTCCAGATTTATATAATCTAAAACTATTGACCCTTTTTCTCTCAACATTTTATTGTGAATATTTTCAAGCATATAGAAAAGTTGAAACACAGTCGAACGTTTGTATACTCACCATCCAGATTCAGGAATTGCAAATATTTTGCCACCTTTTTTTTAAAATAATTTTTTAAAAAATTTATTTTATTTATTTTTGGCTGCATTAGGTCTTCGTTGCTGCATGCGGGCTTTCTCTAGTTGTGGCGAGTGGGGGCTACTGTTGGTTGCGGTACGTGGGCTTCTCGTTGCACTGGCTTATCTTGTTGTGGAGCATAGGGTCTAGGCGCGCGGGCTTCAGTAGTTGTGGCACGCGGACTCAGTAGTTGTGGCTCACGGGTTCCAGAGCACAGGCTCAGTAGTTGTGGCCCGTGGGCTTAGTTGCTCCGCGGCATGTGGGATCTTCCCAGACGAGGGCTTGAACCCGTGTCCCCTGCATTGGCAGGCAGATTCTTAACCATTGCACCACCAGGGAAACCCTACCACTTTTTCTTAATCTATTTTTAAAAATCACATCTTAGGACATAAGCTACAGACTTTTGAGTACCTACAGTAAATCTGTGTTGTTGCCACCGATTCCAAATTTTGCTGTTCTTCTCTCTCTGCTGTTTTCCCCAAACTTTTTAAATGAAACTTGCTATACATTGAAAAGTTAAACCTATAGCTGAGTTATACCTGTGTGTTTTCCATTGAAACTCATTTGCTGACATTTTGTTATACTCACATTTTTTGTTGTTAAGCCATTTGAAAGTTGCAGTAAATTGCAGACATGATACTTTTAAAAATGAGGACTTTTTCTTTGTAACTACAATATCATAATTAAGAAATAAAGAAAATTATTTCTTGTTTAATATTCAGGTCCTTTTCAGATTTTAGCCATATGTCGTTTTTCACATAAATATTTGTGATAACATATATTCCTCCCCACACTTTGAACCCTTTGTGACGACAACTTTAAGACACTTGTTGGCAGCCCAAACTTCAGCTTAACACTTGATGTGTTTAGCCGTTTGTACTTTTCCACTAGTGCTGAGACTTCTTTGGAACATGGCACTTCTGCTTAAGCAGTTTTATAAATTTATTTTCTTTTTATAAATAACACTGTTTGATGATAGCAGCTGGCAGCAAATATTTTGATATGTAACTTTTTTTTTTAATATTTATTTATTTATTTATTTATTTAGGCTGCTCCAGGTCTTAGTTGCGGCATGCATGTGGGATCTTAGTTCCCCCCAGGGATCGAACCCATGCCCCCTGCAGTGGAAGCACAGAGTTTTAACCACTGGACCACCAGGGAAGTCCCTGTGTTTATTTTTAAAATAAGAAATTTATCTCAGCTATGCTACTTGCAGTCTGTATGCCCACGTACGTTTTAATTTCGGTGCAGTAGGTTTTTATTTTTTATTATTTATTTTTTTAACATCTTTATTGGAGTATAATTGCTTCACAATGTTGTGTTAGTTTCTGCTGTATAACAAAGGTGCTGTAGGGGTTTTTTTTATATATAAATTTATTTATATTTGGCTGTATTGGGTCTTCACTGCTGCACCTGGGCTTTGTCTCGTTGTGGTGAGCCAGGGCTACTCTTCGTTGTGGTGTGCGGGCTTCTCGTTGTGGTAGCTTCTCTTGTTCCGGAGCACGGGCTCTAGGTGCGTGGGCTTCAGCAGTTGTGGTACACGGGCTCAGTAGTTGTGGCTCGCGGGCTCTAGAGCGCAGGCTCATTAGTTGTGACTCACGGGCTTAGTTGCTCCACGGTATGTGGGATCTTCCCGGACCAGGGCTCGAACCCGTGTCCCCTTCATTGGCAGGTGGATTCTTAACCACTGCGCCGCCAGGGAAGTCCTGGTGCCGTAGGATTTTAATTTCCAAAATGGAACAGGTATAGTGTGTGCCTTATGGTGGTTGTGTAGAGTCTGAATTGATGCATGTATAGCAGTGTGTGACATACAGCATGTGCTTGGGGACACTTGTTTGTGAAATTGTGAGAATCTTGTGATCCCCTTTGAGATGGTTATAGAAATATTTTGAGTTTCAAAACTAAATTCATGACATGTTTTAAAGATTGTTTAGCCAAATTGCATGCTTGGATAGTTGATTATATTTGATACAGATGGACTTATAGCAAAGGGAAATAAATCCAGGATCTTCTTTTCCCCAACTTTCTTTATGAAAAATTTTAAATTGAAATAAAAGTTCAGAGAATAACATTAGTATGTTCTTTGTATAGATTCAAAAATTAATATTTTGTCATTTTCACTTTTTTGTTTGTGTATGTGTCACTTTCTTTCCGTGAACTATGTGAAATTCACTTGCAGACATTAATTCAGCCTACCTGTAGAAATTTCAGCATGTATTTCCTAAGAATAAATATATTCTCATGTATAACTACAGTGTCATTATTGTGCTTTTAAAGGTTAATGGTAATTCCATAATGTGTCATCTACTATATAGACCCTATTTAAATTTCCCCAGACTTCAATGTCTTCTATAGCTTTTTCTCCTCCAAACCATTCATTCAGGGTTTGCTTGCTGTCTGCTTTTAGTCTCTTTTAATCTAGGGCAGTATGTCTACCTTTTTTTCTTATGACATTGACCTTTTAAAGAGTATATTCCATTTGTCTTGTAGAAACTTCTCACATTCTCTTGTATCACCTGTATTTCTTAAAAACTGGGAATTAGGTCTAGAGGCTCAAGTAGATTTAGATAAAGCATTTTTGGCAAGAATGTTTTATAATGATATGATGTACTTTGCATCACATCACATCTGGAAGCCTCTAAAATGTGGTTGGCTCACAATTAGTGGTGTTGAATTGTTTGATCCCTCCATTGTCAAGAAGCATTTATAATCAACAGGTAATTTGGGGTGATTCTTTGGTACTGTGCAACATTATTGTTTAACAGCCTTTCACTGAATGGTGTTAGCAATCTGTTGGGTTTAGTCCTGAATACAGAACTATCTTTTTTATTGGCTTCAATTTAAGCTCCATTTGACAACATTTTGTGTAATATTTGAAAAAAATTATGACTCCTGCTATCTTAGAAATGAGATTGTGCTGTCTCAGGATTTAAGATAAGATCAAGCAGTTGGAATAGTAATTGCAACTCAAAAATGGGGAAGGACTTTTATCTGGAATTTTGTTTTCTTATATTATTCAGAAAGCTCCTATATCCTTCTCTTCTGCAACTCTTTTTTTCAATCTGTGTCTTATACTTTTTACAAGTATTATAACAAGTTCAACCTGAAAATTTTAATGAAGTGGTAAGCAGTAGAAAATCATACCAAGGTAAGCTTCAATCTGCTAGTGAGAAGGGTGCATACTCTTTAGACCATCAGTAAGCTAAAATTTTCATGTTATAGAACCAAGTTGATTTAGTAAGTTAAGAAATGTTGATACTTGTGTAGATTAAAATATTCTTCAGTCTTTGAAGCAGCTTTGTAAAGAGTGTCAGAGAAAAGGAGCAGAGTCATGGGATGTTTTTAAAATTGGGAAATACTGCATTATTTATTGTATACTGATGAGAACAGAAATTGATAGAGAAGATAGAGATGGGATTGATAAAACATATGAAAGGGTTGAATTTAAACACAGTTTATCTGTTATTATAGTAGCGGAGGCTACCAACCAGCTGGTGAATTTGGTGGTGGGAAGATGAGTAGTTCTCTTTTGTTTGCTTCTGTCTAACTAGCAGAAAGGAACCGTATCTGCTGAGGGTGGGCTTGGTATTGTCAAATGCCCACTTGAGATATGAGATTATAAAGCTGAAGTTTTTCAGCCCCATTTAATGGCTGAAATTGTGGGTGCAGTAGGTAAGGAGTTGGGTTAGGGTTTTGCCAGAAAGTGACAGGAAGAGAAAAGCAAGGGAGTCACTATAGTGGTTGACCATCTGTGGAATCTAAGCTGAGTAATGAGGGAAGTTAGTCCCCAAGGAAGATAAAGGTCAAGCTGTAGTTTGGAGGTAGTGGTTGCATCAGACTTGCTGGAGTGGGACTGCTGGTGTAGGAAAAGTGGAATGATCAGAGGTGGTTTTGTGTGTGAGATGCTTGAAACAAAGATTCCAGAGGTATTGTAGTCATTGGTGACGAGAAGGTTGAGGTTGTGGCTATGGAGATGGTTGGCTGGAGTTGGGTAGGTAGTTTGAAGTGAGGATGTCAGAGAACCAAGGGGGCACGTTGTTCAAAGGATCATATGTTGCCAAGAATGTGATGGAAAACAAGATCTTCAAGAGTGTGTGCAGATGACTAGAGGATTAATAGGTAGATGACTGCAACGAAAAGGGGGGCCTGTTACTACTAGTGCTATGGCACTTGCCTCCACGTTGGGGCGTTGGGGTAGGAGAAATTGTGTAAGTAAGGTTGTTTGGGGAACACAACCACTTTGGAGAGAGCTGCTGGATGGAGGGGACCCTAGATAGACTTTTGCTACAGACAGACTGCCTTTCAGAAGGCAGCAGAGAGGTTTGGGCAGATGGGGGAAGAGGGCTGTAGGGTTCCAGTAGGGAAAGATACATCAGAGTTGGAAGAATTGAATGGGGAAGCTGAGATTTCTGGTGCCGAAAGAGGTAGACTGATGCGAGGCTTACATATCTGTTGGGTGGCCTTGGGAAAGACGAGTGTACTTCTTTGTTGTCATGACAGCCTAGACTTTGTTGTCATGACAGCCTAGACTTCGTTTCCTTAGCTCAGTGGGTGGGGAGGCAGGCTGGTTGTAGCTCCTAGGAAGAGCACAGGAACCTTGCATGGGAAAAGTCACCTTCAGAAAAGGTGCTGCTTCCATGTTTTTTTCTGTACAGGCGTACCTTGTTTTATTGAAGGTTTGTGGCAACCTGGCATTGGCAGATGATGGTTAGCATCTTTAGCAATAAAGTATTTCTAAATCAAGGTATGTACATAGTTTTCTTCAGGTATAATGCTACTGCAAACTTAATAGACTACAGTATAATATGAACATAACTTTTATATGCATTGGAAACCGAAAAATTAGTGTGACTCACTTTATTGCAATATTTGCTTTATTGTGGTGGTCTGGAACTGAACCCTCAATATCTCTGAGGCATGCCTGTATAACTTATTGCCACTTGAAATACTGTCTCTTTTCCTTACTTATTTGTGTACTGTCTGTCTCCTCCTACCTAAGCTTCAAACAGTAGGCATTCTGAATATTCATTAAATGAATTATAAAAGCCATTTGTTTTTAAATTTCCCTTGAAGTTTTATATAGTTAAGAATTTTTACCAGTTGAAATGATTCCTCTCTCCCTTGTTATTTAGGCTTTTTAATTATTTTAACTATTTTGTTGAATTTTAGTCTCTAGAAAATGCATTCTCTTCAATTCTTAAACCTGTGAATGCATGGCTGTACGATGTAGACATGATGACTAATAACGAGAACTGAACGTAGACATGTGGTTCAGTGAAATTTGTGGTGGATATTTTTGTGTTTTATGAGAATACGTTTCCATATATGTTTTAGTACGTGGACTGTAAACTGGACCCAAATTTCATTTAAATGATAAACTGACTTAACTTTTTTGCATGGGTGTGGAAATTTCTTTGAGGCTCCTCCAGAGTTACTGCATCTTCCGCTCTGGTTTCCCGAAGCTTGGGAGCAGAAAGGGAACTGCGAAGTCTTATTGGCTGCAATCCCTTCTTTTGCCCAAGGCTGCTGGTTTACTGACCACACCTCTAGCTGTGGCTCAGACTTGAAGTAGTTTCCAGTGCTGCCTCACCCTCCAGCTGTTGTTCCACCATGCACCTGCCACACCTCTGTTGCCCGCTCCAGTGCCTTGCTGGGTCTTTTTGTGTCCCATCAAGAATATGGGCCCTGCCAGTCTAAATCTTTTCTGACATGCCGGTGTCTACCCTTTTCTGACTTCTGCCAGCAAAATGGATTGGCTGCCAGCAAAATGGGTTGGGATACAATGGGGGAAGCCAGATGCTGTATTATGTTCAGTTGACCCGTGAGGAACTGCACTTTTCCTTGTTGAGGGGTCTAGTACCTCCTTTTCTCCTGCTCCTCTGTGTTGTCCTTGGCACTGAGTTCTGAGGAAATAAAGTTAATTGCTTCCCGGCAAAGTGTATTTTAGCTGATGTTACGTTTAAAATTTGTCATGTTTGATGGCTTACTCGGAGTAGTTTGCTTTTGTGATGCTCTAGTAATGAATGAACTATTATTTCACTGTCTTACAGAGTACTTAGGATTTCACGTATTTTTGCTGAACTTATTAAAAAAAAGGCGCTTGGGATGATGGATTAACAAGAACATTGAAATTCTGTGAAAAGTTTCAAATTGGAGCATACTGCATTTTCACCCTAGTCCAGCAGCTCTGCTGCTCACTTAAATACAGATGAATGAAGACCCCATTCGGGAAGACACCTGGCCAGCGGTCCAGAGCTGATGCAGGTAGGCAGTGCAGTTCTACACTTTAGTACAATAAATTTAAAACAGTTGTAAAAGTGAGAAATGCTCTCATGTAATTCCTAGTGGTTTGCTATTCCTAAAGCTTTGTGATTTCCAGTATTTTAAACACATACACATGTGAAAGAAACAGGTTTAGGTTTTGGAAAGGTAGGGATCATATTAATTTTTTTTTTCCTGTGGTCTCTTGCAGTAAGTTATAGCTGTCCAGTAAATACAGCAAGTGAATTGTAAATACTTATAGGATTATAGTAAACAAAGGGTTTATCATTTGTTTTTGAAAGAAGATGTGAAAGTGAGATGACTAGCTGAGTATTAGATTTAGTGAGATTTAGGATATTTATAGGGAAAAAGGTAAGCTCAGTTTTTTGTGTATTTATATGAAAGAACTTTACTGGAATGAAATGTATGGAAATGAAATGAATATTTAATAGAAATTAATTCTTATTTTTGTGGCACACAGCCGATACTAGAAGTTTAGACTTTGCATGATTTTTGTCCGCCCTAAAAAGCAAAGGTAAAAATCTTATAGGCTACAAAATAAAATAGGTAAGTAGTATTTTCTTTAAGATTTATGTTTTTCTCCGTTCCAGAAATACATTTGAATATTGGAAAAAACCTGTCATAACATATTAAGGTTCTTTGATAAATGAATCTGAGAATTCTGCTAGGAAAATTACTATTAATCATACAAGTGCTTGCTATGTGATTTAGAATTTATTTATTAACTGTAGTGTTTGGAATTCCTTTGTAGAAGAGCCACAGGGATTAAGATTTTTAAGTTTCTCTTTTCTCTTTGATTTTATTTAGTTCCTCTCTTGTAAAGATAATATTGATTTAACTGTTAAATATTTGTCAGTAAGATTAACTTGCAGTAGTGGCAACTGACTGAAGTGTAAGTCACCTGAGAGGTTACTATTTAAATTCCAACTGGGCTCATCAGCTCTGTCCTGCTCTTTTATTAGCTGTATAAACATTGGTGCATTTTGTATCTTCTTAAGCCTTGGTTTTTCTCACCTAAACAATGGGACTGTTATGGTATGTATCTATTGGGGTTATTATGGAGAATAAATGTGTTTATGTGTGTCAGGTGCTTAGGTAGGTGCCTGGCACATTATAGCTGCTCTGCAAAAAGCATTTTTTTTTGTTGATCGTACTGTTTATAACGAAAAGTTTATTCTATCTCATTAGTTGCAAAAATTGCTGTCAAATTTTTGTTGATCAGTGAACGCCCCATGTTTCTGTCATTTGAAATAGTAATTCGTACCCTCAAGTTCTTTTTATGCACACCATTCTAAATTCAGCACTCCTATTTTCTTCACTAATTTAGTCAAATTCTTAGGAGAGAGAATTGATTAAAGTGATGTGTAGTATGGTGTAAGTAATTGAAGGAGCTCAACCAAGAGATGTTACTGTTAAGGGAGAGATTGTCTAATCCTAGCCAGTACTTTGATCTTACATTTTCTTACTCTTTGATATTTTTTAGAGCATATGGCATAGTGCTAAAGACAAAGTAGGTACTCTGTAAATTCTAATCAGCCTATTGTTGAATATTTTAACATAAGAAATCCTGGGGTCATTTATTGTTTTTCACTGTTGTGTATTATACTCTATTTTAGAGAGATTACTGATGCCTTGATCAGTATTACTTATAAACTAGTCTTAATCATTTTTCCTGTTAACATAGACAAGGGCTTTGTTACTTTTAAATCCCTGTATCAGTAACAAATGTGCCCATTTACAAATAAAGAAAATTCACACACAAAGGGGGGTTTCTTTTTCTCATGCAGCAAGAAGCCTAAATAGGCATTCCAGAGTTGGTATGGTGCCTCAGCTATGCCCTTAGTCTGGTGCCCTCTGAAAGGCTAAAGTGGGGGCCTTCAGTGGATAAGGCTCCTAGGATGTTTCTCTTCCTCTGTGGGCCATTGTGTAGCTGGACTTACTACATGAAGGCTCCCAGAGCAAGTATCCCAAGAGAAACAGGCACAGTGGCATGGTCTCTTCTCTTGGAGCCTTGGAAGTCATACAGGTTCACTTCTGTTGCATTTTGTTCATTGAAGCAGTCTCAGAGGTCTGCCCAGGTTCAAGGGAGTGGGCATGTACTCTGCTCCATGGGAGAAGTGTCAGAGAACTGTGGTCATGTTTTAAAACCACCACAGTGGGCAACTCCTAATACCCGACAGTGTTTGACATTAGGGTGTGAGTGATCAATAAAAATTTGAAAATTGAATTTTTGACATTCTCTTTATGTACCTATTCAACATATTAGGGATTTCTATTTTTTTTTTTAATTAATTAATTAATTAATTTTTGCTGCGTTGGGTCTTTATTGCTGCACACGGGCTTTCTCTAGTTGCGGCGAGCGGGGGCTACTCTTCGTTGTGGGGTGCAGGCTTCTCATTGTGGTGGCTTCTCTTGTTGAGGAGCATGAGCTCTAGGTGCGCAGGCTTCAGTAGTTGTGGCACGTGGGCTCAGTAGCTGTGGCTCATGGGCTCCTGTAGAGCACAGGCTCAGTAGTTGTGGCACATGGGCTTAGTTGCTCTGCGGCATGTGGGATCTTCCTGGACCAGGGCTCGAACCCATGTCCCCTGCATTGGCAGGCGGATTCTTAACCACTGCGCCACCAGGGAAGTTCCAGAGATTTCTATTTTTAAAATAACTTAGGTTTATTTATATAAATATGTTGGAATTTAATTGGTTACTAAAGTGGTAGTTTATATATACCTAATGACGTTGGGCAGCAAGTCCTTTTATACAGTAAAACTTTTTTCATATTTTTTTTTTCCTTTAGAAAAGTTAGCCTTCATTTTTACTAGTTTACCAAAGGTTGCAGATTTCCTCCTTTTATGACATTATACTGATAGGTACAGGGAATGGTAGTAATAGATATCCATGTGCCTAATACTCAGATTAACAACTATTTTTGCTATGTTCAAATATTTTTAAAACCTTGATTTTATTTTTATCAAATCAATAAAAATTCATGGGTGAAATGTCAAGTAGTGCCGAACACTTATATCAAAAAGTAGGCACTCCATTTATTTTGATGTTTACCTTCAAAATTTGTAAATGAGTATACAAATTTCTCTTGATCTGACAAATTTAGATATGTATTGAAACCTGTTGAGGATGATGGCTTTTTCACATAACATCTTTTTCTCCCATTAACCTTTTTTTTTTTTTAAATAATGAAGTCAATATTTAATTTTTTTATTGAAGTAAAGTTAATTTACAATGTTGGGTTAGTTTCAGGTATACAACAAAGAGATTCAGTTGTGTGTATATACATGTACGTATGTATGTATTCTTTTTCAGATTTCTTTTCCATTATAGGTTATTAACAAGATATTGATTATATTGGGACTTCCCTGGTGGTCCAGTGGCTAAGACTCCACGCACCCAATGCAGGAGGCCTGGGTTCGATCCCTGGTCAGGGAACTAGATCCCACATGCTGCAACTAAGAGTTTGCATGACACAACTAAAAGATCCCGCCTGACACAACTAAAGATCCCGCATGCTGCAACGAAGATCCCGACTGCCGCAACTAAGACCCGGCGTAGACAGACAGACAGATAGATAAATAAATAAGATATTTTTTTAAAAAAGATACTGAGTATCATTCCATCTGCTATACAATAGGTTCTTGTTGTTTACCTATTTTATGTATAATAGTGTGTATATGTTAAGCCCAAACTCCTAATTTATCCCCCTCCCCCATTATGTCTCCTTTGGTAACCATAAGTTTGTCTTCTATGTCTGTGAGTCTATTTCTGTTTTGTAAGTAAGTTCATTTGTGTCATTTTTTTAGATTCCACATATAAGTGATAGCATATGATATTTGTCTTTGCTTCAGTTAGTATGATAATCTCTAGGTCCATCCATGTAGCTGCAGATGGCATTATTTCATTTATTTTTTTATGGATGAGTAATATTCCATTGTATATACGTACCACATCTTCTTTACCCATTCATCTGTTGACGGGCATTTAGGTTACTTCCAGGTCTTGGCTATTATAATTAGTGTTGCTACAAACATTGGGGTGCACGGGTTGCAGTATCATTTGGTAGCTCTGTTTTTAGTTTTTTAAGGAACCTCTATACTGTTCTCCATAGTGGCTGTACCAGTTTACGTTCCCACCAACAGTGTAGGGAGGGTTCCTTTTTCTCCACATCCTCTCCAGCATTTATTATTTGTAGACTTTTTGATGATAGCCATTCTGACTGGTGTGAGGTGATACCTCATTGTACTTTTGATTTGCATTTCTCTAATTAATGCATGTTGAGCCTCTTTTAATGTGCCTGTTGCCCATCTGTATGCCATCTTTGGAGAAATGTCTGTTGAGGTCTTCTGCCCATTTTTTGATTGGGTGGTTTTTTTGATATTAAGCTGTATGAACTATTTGTATATTTTGAAAACTAATCCCTTGTCAGTAGCATCATTTGCAGATATTTTCTCCCAATCCGTAGATTGTCTTTTTTCATTTTGTTTATGGTTTCCTTTGCTATGCAAAAGCTTTTAAGTTTAATTAGGTCCCATTTGTTTTTTTTTTTGCTTTTATTTCCATTACCGTAAGAGACAGAGCCAAAAAAATATTGCTGTGATTTATGTCAAAGAGTGTTCTTTTCCTCTAGGAGTTTTATAGTATCCAGTCTTACGTTTAGGTCTTTAATCCAGTTGAGTTTATTTTTGTATATGGTGTTAGAGAATATTCTAATTGCATTGTTTTACATTTAGCTGTCCAGTTTTCTCAGCACTACTTATTGAAGAGACTGTCTTTTTTCCATTGTATATTCTTGCCTCCTTTGTCGTAGATTAATTGACCATCAGTGTGCGGGTTTATTTCTGGGCTTTTTATCGTGTTCCATTGATCTCTACGTCTGTTTTTGTGCCCGTACCATACTGTTTTGATTACTGTAGCTTTGTAGTATAATCTGAAGTCAGGGCGCATGATTCCTCCAGCTCTTCTTTCTCAAGACTGTTTTGGCTATTGGCAGTCTTTTGTGTTTCCATACAAATAAAATTTTTTGTTGCAGTTATGTGAAAAATGCCATTGGTAATTTGATAGGAATTGCATTGAATCTGTAGATTGCCTTGGGTAGTATGGTCATTTTAACAATATTGATTCTTCCATTCCAAGAACACAGTATATCTTTCGTCTTCAGTTTCTTTCATCAGTGTCTTACAGTCTTTGGAGTGCAGGTCTTTTGCCTCCTTAGGTAGGTTTATTTCTAGATACATTCTTTTTGATGCAGTGGTTAATGGGATTGTTTCCTTAATTTCTCTTTCTGATATTTTGTTTTCAGTGTATACAAATGCAAATGATTTCTGTATATTAATTTTGTATCCAGCAACTGTCAAATTCATTGATGAGCTCTAGTAGTTTCCTGGTAGCATCTTTTAGGACTTTCTATGTATAGCATCATGTCATCTGCAAACAGGGACAGTTTTACTACTTCTTTATTAGCCTTCTAAGTTTTGGCTAAAATGGTACTTATTGTTTCTATCATGATTACTGCATAAGTACTGAACTTTTGAGTCAAGTAATGCAGTATGATTATTTTTTTGCACATTATGTTTTTCCTGGAGTTTAGTGATTGCTTTAGTTTTTTTCTATTTGTTTAAGTTTCTTTGCAAGTTGAAGTCTCTTAAACCCTCCAACAGCTTTAGAAAACTCCTCTCAGTATAATTTCCTGCATGCCAAATGTGATAGATAATCCATCTGTCCGTGTTTTTCTTAGAGGATTTTTTCCTAGCGCCTTCTGTCCTTTTCTAATCTGTTGATTATTCTCTCGACCTGATGCAACATTGTCATCCTTGGAATTTCTTTTTCCTCTTTTGTACGTTAGATTCTCCTTTCCTCCTGGTTCCCATGCATTTTGTCTCTTAGTGTGTACTCTTGCCTAGGTAAAGCATGTACGTCTTCGAAAGTTTCAAGAGTAGGCAGTGAATGAGTTGATTGTTAAAGCTGCAAGTGGAATGTATAGTGATTCATTCATATTCTTTACTTTCCACTTCTCAGATTTCCTGAAATTGTCTCTAATAAGAATTTTTAAAAATGCACATAGAAGATGGAAGTTTTTTTGGACCTTGTATCAACATTGTTGTTATTCTACTCTCATGCTTTATATTTGGCAGGGAGAAGATTCTAGGTTGGAAATAACTTTTTCTTTCAGAATTTTCCAGGCATTGCTCCTTTCATTGTCTTTGAGATCCAGTGTTGCTATTTGGGGAAGTTGTATGCCATTTTCATTTCTGAACCTTTGTATGTGTCCAGTGGTTATTTTCCCTCTTCTCTAGAAACTTATTTTTTTTTATTTTTTATTTTTTGTAATTTATTTATTTTTGTTTATTTATTTTTGGCTGCATTGGGTCTTCGTTGCTGCATGCGGGCTTTCTCTAGTTGTGGCGAGCAGGGGCTACTCTTCGTTGCGTTGTGTAGGCTTGTCATTGCGGTGGCTTCTCTTGTTGTGGAGCACAGGCTCTAGGTGCGTGGGCTTCACTAGTTGTGGCATGCGGGCTCAGTAATTGTGGCTCACAGGCTCTAGAGCGCAGGCTCAGTAGTTTTGGCACATGGGCTTAGTTGCTCCACGACATGTGGGATCTTCCCGGACCGGGGCTCGAACCTGTGTCCCCTGCATTGGCAGGTGGATTCTTAACCACTGTGCTACCAGGGAAGCCCCTGTAAGTTGCATTTTTAAAAAGCCTTTCTTGAATTAGCTCTGCCTCTTATGAATGTCTTAGTGTCTCTTTGCTTTTTGTCTCTATTTGTGAATGTTTTCTCTTGTGAATGTTTTCTTCAGAGATGGATTTTCAGATTTCCTGCTTGTATGATGAGAGTATTTAACACCTCTCAGATTTCCTGATTTCTCCCTTAAAGTTATAAAGTCATACTCTTTTTCCGTTTGTTGAAGTGGCACCCCCAGAGACCACTGCTGGTCATGTAAAGCCAGGCTAATTAAAATTGCTGATCAACAGGGAGACTGTCACCTTGACAGCCTCCCAGGGAAATTTCACAAGAGAGAAAGGTGCTCACAGGGGAGGAATGAGTGAGTTAATAGGATTGGAGGCAATGAGTGTGGTGTGTAGGGGGATTGGTATTTTTAATCCAAATGAGTTGCTGGAACAGACATTGGTCTTTATCCTTGGAACATTTGAGTCCATGCAAAGTTAAGTCAAAAGTTGGTTATTTTGGAGCATGTGTCTGAATGAGCTTGTTACAACAGTTTGAGTGTATATAGTTTTACTTGCCTGTCATGGTTTAGTACAGTTTAAGTAATGGTTTGGTGAGTCATTGAACAGTTCATTTTGTAAATTAGGCTTTTTTTCTCATTTCAATCAACAAATAGATGTAGCTACCTAATAAAGGGTCTTGTTCTGTTTTCCAGTGGAAAATCTGTGATCCTCAGATGGGTGATATAACCCACCATTGACAACTAACTGACATCGGTGCCCAGTGAATATATACACACCTACCTACTCTTCTGTTATTTGCTTTTTCCACTTAACAGTATGTGTAGGTGACCTCTTCTTAGCAGTATATAGAGAAATTGCTCATGACTCTTTACAACTGAACAGTATTCCATTGCGTGGATGTACCAAATTAGTTTGTTCAGTAGTCAGTTATTTGGACATTCAGGTTGTTTCTGCTCTTCTGCTATTAGAAATAGTAACTGCGATGAAGAGCCTTGTCCATTTGTCTTGCCAGTGCCATTAGGATAGATTTCTAGAGGTAGAACTGAATCAGATCTTAAATGTGTATGTAATTCTGTGAGATGTCACCAGATTCCCCTCAATGGGCTCTGTACCGTTTTGCATTCCTACCAGCACGTAATATGTAAGTGTTTCTCACAGCGTCTCACCAGCGTTGTATGTTGTCAGCAATGTAGATTTTTGTCCATCTGATGGGTGGGAATGATATCTCAGTGTACTTGTACGTGTGAGGCTGCATGTCTTGTGTTACTTGTAAATGCCTCTTTGGCCTTTTTCTGTTCTTATCTCACCCATTTTTTTCTTCTCTACTTGCAGAAGCTCTTTTAATGTCAGAGATATTAATTTTTGTCTGTGGTTATGAGTAATTTATCTTATACTCTCTATTGTGTGGAGTCAACTTCTTGGAGAAAATCTTCCTTGAGTCCCTTGTCTCTTGCTCCCATCTGTATGGGTCTCTTAGCCTACTTCTCAGAAGCTGCGCTGAACTTCTAACATGGTTTCTCAGATCCTCTGTGTTTACAGTGCTTCCCTCTCAATTTCTGGAGTATCCTCCAATAATTTTGAGAGATTTGTTTAAGGTTTAAATTTTGAGCCCATACATGACTGTAAATGCCAGTTGGTAATTTATCTGGTTACGAGTTCTGGATTCAAAAAAATTTTACCTCAGTTTTGAAGGCATCACTTAACCTCTTGTTGTCTAGCCCAGTGTTGATGGTCGAAGAATAAGTCTAGTACCTCTTTATTTTTTTTCAAGAATTAAAGAAAAATAGACTACTTTTGTAGAGCAGTTTTAAGTTATAGCAACATTGAGCAGAGAGGGTACAGTGATTTCTCATGTACCCCCCACCTCTCCCCAGTGCTCCCCAGTAGCAGCATCCCACACTCCATTATACGTGTGTTACAGTGAAGGTACTACATTGACACATCAGCATCATCCTAAGCCTGTAGTTTGCCTTAGTGTTCACTCTTGCTGTTGTATGTTCTGTGGGTCTTGACAAATGCATAATGACACAAATCCACCATTACAGTATCATACAGAATGGGTTCACTGCCCTAAAAATCCTGTGTTCCAACTATTCATCCCTACCTCCCCCTTAACCCTTGGCAACCACTGACCTTTTATTGTCTCCATAGTTTTGCCTTGCCCAGACTATCATATGGTCGGAGTCGTAAAATTTCTTCCTGTCTTTTCATGGCGTGATAGCTTTTTTTTTTCCAGTACTGAATAATAGTCTGTTGTCTGAATATAGTACCGATTATTTATCCGTTCACTTACTGAAGGACATCTTGTTGCTTGCTTCCAAGTTTTGGCAATTATGAATAAAGCTCCTATGAACATCCATGTGCAGGCTTTTAGGTGGATGTAAGTTTTCACCTCCTTTGGATAAGTGCCAGGGAGGATAATTGCTGGATCATATGGTAAGAGTTTTGTGAGAAACTTCCAGATTTGGATTCCCACCAGCAACGAATGGGAATTCCAGTTGCTCCTCATCCTCTCCAGCATTTGGTGTTGTCAATACATATTCTGGATTTTCACCATTCCGATAGGTGTGTTAGTGGTATCTCATTGTTTTGAGTTTGTATTTCCCTGATGACATCTAATATAGACCATCTTTTCATACATTTATTTGCCATCTCTGTATCTTTGGTGAAGTGTAAAGGTTTTTGGTTCATTTTTTAAAAGTTGTTTAATCAGTTTGTTTTCTTGTTGCTGAATTTTAAAAGTTCTCTTTATGTTATGGATAACAGTACTTTATCAGATGTGTCTTTCCCAAATATTTTCTTATCGTCTTGACAGTGTCTTTCACAGAGCAAAAGATTTAAATTTTAATTAAGTCCAACTTATCAATTATTTCTTTCATGGATTGTGCCTTTGGCATTGTATCTAAAAGGTTCTCAGAACATAACCGAGGTTATCTAGGTTTTCTCCTGTGTTGCCTTTTAGGAGTTTTATAGTTGATGGTTTTTTGTTTTACATTTAGGCCTATGATCTGTTTTGAGTTCATTTTTGTGGTGGGTATAAGATCTGTGTCTAAATTCATTTTTCTACATGTGGATGTCCAGTTGTTCCAGCACCATTTGTTGAAAACACTGTCTTTTTTCCATTGTATTGCCTTTGCTCATTTGTCAAAGAACAGTTAACTGTATTTATGGGTGACTATTTGTGGGCTCTTCATTCTGTTCCATTGATCTCTTTGTTCTTTCACCAATACCACACTGATATGATTAGTGTAGTTATATAGCAGGTCTTGAAGTCGGGTAATGTCAGTCCTCCAATTTTGTTTTTCTACTTCGATATCCTGTTGGCTATTTGTGTCTTTTGCCTCTCCATATAAACTTTAGAGTCGGTTTGTTGATACCCACAAAATAACTTGCTAGGATTTTGATTGGGATTACATTTAATCTACAGATCAAGTTGGGAAGAGCTGACATCTTGACAGTGTTGCTTCTTCCTATCCATGAACATAGAATATCTGTCCATTTATAGGGTTCTTTAATTTTTTTAGTCTTTGAGACTAAAGAGTGAAGCAGTCATAAAGCGCAATTATGAAGTTTATTGTGGGGTGACTTATACACAGGCAGGATCAGCTTGGACGACCATCCATAGGTGTTTGCAGCTGCACTCCATACCACCAAAAGGAGTATAGGGGGATTTAAAGGAGCCAAAGCTAAAAATGGAATCTGATTACTAAGGGAGAAGCACACCCACACAGATGGGACTGGGGTTTTTCCTCCCCGCCTCAGGGGTCTCATGTCCACTAACCATCTGCATCAGCAAAAGATATTCTCCCAGTTTTCATATCAGGTGAAGGCAAGGGTAAGAGTTGATAGGAAACTTAACCTGCTTTGGGTGCATTTCTTGTGAGTAAGCTAAAGCTCAGTCATGCAGAAAGGGGAGGGGGTGGGACTGTGGGCCTAAGATGGAGCTGACAAAGAAGAGTCAGTGTGGTTCAGCCACACAGAGCCCTTGGCCTGTTATTCATAGTTACTTTAAGTTCTCAGTTGGATAATTCCAGCATCACTGCCATATCTGAGTCTGATTCTGGTATTTGCTCTGTCTTTTCAAACTGTGCCTCACAGTTATTGATGAAAGCCAGACATGATATTCTGGGTAAAAGGAGCTCTGGTAAATGAGCCTTAAGTGATATGGTGGTGTGGTGTGGGAGGGAGAGATACACTATGTAGTTCTGTGATGAGGTTTTAGTCTTCAGGGAGTCTGCCTCACCGGGCTGTGACCTTCACTTGTGCTTCTCAGTTTCCTCCCCTCTTGTGTCCTACAGGGTGGCTAGGGGGCTGAGCCTTGAAACTCCTGTCACACCAGGGGACAGCTAGAGAGTTGGAGTTGGGTATTTCCCTTCCCTCTGGTCACTTAGGCCCTGATACAGTAAGGCTCCAATAAAATAGTTTCTCTCAAGGGCAGGCCTTGGTAAGAACAGAATACTTGGGTGTATTTCAAAAGGGGTACTTCTCCCTTCCCTCT
Source organism: Eschrichtius robustus (assembly GCF_028021215.1). Lineage (NCBI taxonomy): Eukaryota > Metazoa > Chordata > Mammalia > Artiodactyla > Eschrichtiidae > Eschrichtius > Eschrichtius robustus. The sequence goes on along the minus strand of NC_090833.1, from coordinate 101,036,147 downwards.
GCTGAAAGCAAACGGGGGTTTTTCTCTGCTCTTCACTGTGAGAACCTGATGGTGCTTCTGGAGGTAAAACTTACAAAAATGTGGAGCCCCTTCCTTCCCATGACTAGGTCCCCTGGAGTTTTTATTTTTCAGACTTGTCCACACCAAGCCTCTAGCAGTTGGTCAATTGCCTTTCAGGTTTTCCTACCCAGGTACTGGTTCCTGCAGAGGATTCTGCTACCGTGAATTGTGATTCTCTGTATCTGCTTGTCTGTGTCTCCAGTTTTGGGGACAGTGATTCCTTGTAACCTCACTTCTCTCACCAATCTAAGAAGAGTTGTTGATTTTTCAGCTTGTTCAGCCCTTGTTAGGACAGAGTGATAACTTCCAAGCTCCTAACATGCCAGACTGGAAATGGAAAGTTCTCTCTCTTCATTTATTTTAATTTTCAAGAGCTCTTGTTGTCCCTTTTTATAGCCACTTGTTCCCATTTTATGACTATAGTATCTTCAGTTTTCCTGAGGATACCAGTTCTTTTATTTAATCTTCATAGGTCTTGGAACTACAAACAGTGATGCTTATTTTTATCTTTCTCATACCACTGGGTTTTTTGTTTGTTTTTTTTGTTTTGTTTGACTATTGATCATTGTCCATTCATACTTAAGAATTAAGGATTAATTACGAACAACTTACCTTTTCTTGAGTGATCAGAAGATTGTTTTTGTCATGGTACTCATCTAAATGGGAAAGTCAGCTTTGTGGGGAGTGTGGCGATGTCTGGGGCCTGTTAAGTGTCTAGGATTCAGGGAGCGGCGTGGGTGTTAGGCCGGGGGCGTACCAAATGCTAACGTCAGCTGCCCTTCCCTTGTATAGTTAGTGTGGAAGGGAAGGGAAGGGATCCTGACACCAGGTACAATTCCAGTAGATCTTGATCGAATCCTGTATTTTCACGTCTACTTTTGCATTTTTTATATCGTTATACTCATCTACTGTAAGCCTAGGGATGTTCCAGGGATGCTCTGGATAGATTTGCTCTCTGTTCAGTCTGTATCTTATCTTCATCTATGAGCTGCCCACTTCATGCAGTGTATATAAGCATGCTAGGCGAAAGTGGGGGAAAATGGCTGTCTAAGCAATCGGGGTAATGTCTCGCTGTTTTTATCTGTGAAGTAGAATGGACAATCTTACACAGACCAATTGACCATATATCTCCTTTTTCATTTAACGTCTTAGAATTGTAAATGCTATGTAAGTACAGAAGTTTATGTCTAAAAATTGCATGTCTTAATGTAAGGCCAAGGAGAGCGAACTTTGCAGAAAACCCAGAAGCCTTCTTCCTCCACCCAGTTGGATCTTGTTACTTAGCGTGAATTTTGATCAATATAGTAAGCATGCTTTTGCATCATTCCACAGATATTGATAGGTTGTTTTCATTTTCATATTTTTATTCGAAATATTTGAATTTTCATTGTGATTTTGTGTTTGAACCATGAAGTTTTAGAAGATTGTTGTTTAATTTGCAAATACTGGGGTGTTTCCAAATACCTTGTTATTTATTTCTGACTTGATTCTGATATAGTTAGAGGACATACTTTGTATGATTTCACGTTATTTTAAGTGTATTGAGGGTTTGTATTCTGAGTAGCATATGGTGTATCTGGGTTAATGTCCCGTGTGAACTTAGAAAAGATCTTTATTTTGGCAGTACTGGATTGGCGTTCTGTAAATGTCAGCTAAGCCTAGTTGGCTGTTTGTGATGTTCAGGTCTTTTATATCCTTTCTGATATTCCTAGCCACTTGTTATATTAATTACTGAGAAGCGTTCATATTTTTAAATATAATTATGTCACTTTCCCTTGTCACTTCTGTCAGTTTTTGCTTTATATATTTCAGTATTCTTTATTCATTTATTTATTTATTTTTGGCTACGTTAGGTCTTCGTTGCTGTGCGCAGGCTTTCTCTAGTTGCAGAGAGTGGGGGATTCTCTTTGTTGTGGTACACGGGCTTCTCATGGTGGCTTCTCTTGTGGAGCACGGGCTCTATCTAGGTGCACAGGCTTCAGTAGTTGCAGCACGTGGGCTCAAGAGTACAGGCTCAGTAGTTGTGGCACATGAGCTTAGTTGCTCCGTGGCATGTGGGATCTTCCCGGACCAGGGATCGAACCTGTGACCTCTGCATTGGCAGGCGGATTCTTAACCATTGCATCACCAGGGAAGTCCATATATTTCAGTATTCTATAATTAGGTTCATATACATTTAAGATTGTTATGGCTTCCCTTTTTTTGTTTTGTTTTGTTTTGTTTTGTTGGCCGCACCCTCACAGCTTGTGGAGTCTTCGTTCCCCCACCAGGGATTGAACCCAGACCCTCGGCAGTGAGATCTTGGAGTCCTAACCACTGGACCACCAGGGAACTCCCTGGTATGGCTTCTTGATTGATCCTTTCATCGTTTCGGAATGTCCTTTTTGATCCCTGATAACTTTGTCCTGAAGTTACTTTGTCTGATGTTAATAATCGTCTCTTCCTTCTTTATATGGTCTCTTAATTGATTCACTTAGATTATGTTTAATGAAATTATCAATATTGTTGGGGTTGGAAAGATTTTTGCTACCTATAGTATTCTGAATCCACAGGTAGGTTATTTTGTTTATCTTAGCAGCACCTTAAAGATTTATTCCACTGTTTTCTGGTTTACATTGTTTCTGACAACAAATCTGGAGCCAGTATTTTCTGTTTCCCTAAATTTAAGGTGTGTTTATTCTTTGTCTGCTTAAAATATTTTATTTGTCATTGGTTTTCAGAAATTTGATTAGGATGTGCCTTGGTGTGGTTTTTGCCTTTGTCTTTATCTTACTTTGGCTCCATGGTTATGTACTTACACATCTGGAAAACTTTCTGCCATTATTTTTGTCAGACTTTTTCTTCCTTCACCCCTCGGTCCTCTCTTTCATGGAGTGCATTTCATTTATGTTGGGCTAGTTGATATTGTCCTACAGGTCACTGAGGCTGTTTGTTTCCCCCAGTTTTTTCCTTTGTGTTCCATTTTAGATATGTTGTACTGTAATGTCTCACATTCACTGGTCTTTTTATCTGTGGCGTCTAATCTGCTATTAATCATATCCAGTGATTTTTTTTTTTTTCTTTCATTTTGGATCATGTATTTTTCACCAGTTTCATTTATTTATTCTCTTTTCCCCACCCCACCCCCATTTTTCTATTTTAAGTGTTTATGTCTTCCTTTAGCTATTTGAGCATAGTTGTTAATAGTTCTTTTAACATCTTTGCCTGCTAATTACATCGTTTTGGTAGTAACCCGCTTGGTTATGGGGTTACAGTCTGCCGCTTTTCCACAGGTCTAATAATTTTAGTTGGGGTGTTGGACATTTGAAGTGTGTTGTGGAGCACTGGGTTTTATTGATGTCCTTTAATGAATATTGGAGTTTGTTTTGGCAAGCAGGTGCTAGGATGGGTCTATAGCAGCTTTTATTCTTAGGGCTACTTCATCCTTCTGGTTAAGGGATTATCTTTTTATGGTTTTTACTGACTGCCCTGTGTGTTCAAAGAGGTGGCTAGATGGACTTTGAACAACTCTCATGCCTTTGCAGGTTAATATCTAGCCAGACTTAAGACCACCCCTCCCCTTCCAGATGTTTGGAGCTCCCTCTGAGATCTCTCTCCTTGCCAGCACTCAGATCCACAACTCCCAGCCACCTCGCCCTCCGCAACTCCCATCTGACTCTCAGTGTAGCAGAACCACAGTGTTCTTGGTCTCCCCTTCATGAACCATCATCCACAAGTCGTTGTCGGGATGCACTTGGTTGGTGTGGGGGCCCCTGCGTGGGTTTTCTGCTCCCTGGTTCCATAGTCCTCTGCTGCCTGTTGTCCTGATGTTTGGATCCAGGTGTGTCATATCTCTTGTCCCATTTTGTAGTTGTTTGTGGCAGGAAGACAAGTTCTGTACCTTTTAGTACTTTATGACTAGGATTGTCATTTTTTGTTGTAGTTTTTGTCCATGTGATTTTGGTTTTGTGTTTTATGGCCGATTTAGGGAGATAAACTGCTGTCCCTGTCATTTTATCTTCCCAGAATCCCTTATAGCTCCTATTTAAAAGATAAGTAAACAAATGGTTTTGTTACATGTTGGCTGTTTGTGGGTTTTTTTGGCCACGCCTCGTGGTTTGTGGGATCCTAGCTCCCCAAACAGGTATCGAACCTGGACCCTCGGCAGTGAAAACGCAGAGTCCTAACCATAGGCCACCAGGGAATTCCCTTGTGGTTTATTTTAATTTCATACTTTATATAGCAGTTTTTCATAAGTTAACTTTTTCCTGAGTTTGAACTATTTTTTATTCAGTTTTCGTTGACTCATACTCACTTCTCTTTTAGGCCATGCTGGTGTATCTGCAAGCATGATGAAGAAACGGACATCCCACAAGTAAGCAATCCTGAAACTTGCCTTTTTAGATAGCGAATTGTGGTCTTTGGTTACATGAGATATGAGGTCATCTGTGTGAGGCCCTGTCCCTGTATGAGCAGGTCTTGCCTCAGAGCAGCCAGCGTCACACATAGCCTTGCTGCACGCTGAGTAGTGGTGTGCTACCTAATCCCTGTGCCTTGAGGACCTGGCTAGCACTCTGCCAGGCACACTCACTTCTTTAGAAGATTTTCAAATGAATGAGGAGCTTGTAATTTAGAGAAAGCATATGTATGTTGAAAGATAATTTTAAGTGACAAATGTGTTATAAATCCTAAATTCTATAGGTACTAGAGAATAGAAGCAACTTTCTTCCTCCCTGAAATCTTCTTTTGTGTGTCATGTAGTTAGTCCAAAAAGAAAATTGAGATACTATCTTAAATAACAATATCCACTGGTACTGTATTTTATTTAATAGATTTTACAAGTATCCACAGTATCCACTACTGTGCAGTAGTGACGGCTACTGCACCATGGAACCCTCTCTAACAAATCAGTTATGATTGTATGAGTCTTAATCATGGATTGTTAAATATGGAAGACTCTCCTTGACCCTAGCACCTCCTAAGACTCTTCCTATAGCAATTATTTTCGAATTACTTATATTGAAATGCTTGCTCCTCTTGGTCACCGTACTGTAGTGGTCAAAGAGTGTGAGTCCTCTGGGCTTTCGTGGAAGGTCTGGATGAATAAAGGTGCCTTTCAGTAATTGTTGGTGATTAAACATGTCTCTATTTAAATGAATACTTCTATATGTAATGTAAATATTTGTGATATTCAGTTTAAGAAATGACTTGGAAAGTAAAAATATGAAGATAAGGCAAGTCCTGAGGTTTGATAAAGCGTTTCTCAAATTTCATTTATTTGCCCATCACCTTCACATCTTCTGCCATATTCAGTAATCTGATAATTTATGTAATATATCTCCACTCATTATCATATCATTACCATAAATGGTAAACCACCTCTTGGCACAAATAGAAGGTAATGAAAAAAAACTTAAATACAGTGGGAAATGAAAGTAAATTACACATTAACTTTGCAAAACCAGAACTGTTCATCTTTTTTCCCCTAAAACACAAGGCTTGAATACCTACCTGTTCAATTTTTGAAGTTCATGTGTGTACAGCTAAAAGGGTTTCTCACCCTGTATGTTGCATGATGCAGGGAACTTGATCTAGTGCTTTAATATGAGATGTGCTTGTCTCACTTAAAGAGTAGACGTTTTGAACATATTAAAAGGGAGAAGTTGAAATGAGAAGAAAAGTTATGATTTTCCTATTTTTTCTAATCTCAGTGCAAATTTCAAGATGGGTGGGATGGAAAAAAACTGAAACAAAAGTCTCCACATTTCACAAATGAAAGGTGTTAATAGTTGTCCTTGGAGGGGTGAGTGGGAGTAATGGCTGGTGGAGAGGCTGGCCTTGGAGTGGGAAGCCCCACTGGCTCAGCTGTGGGCCTTACCAAGTTCCCTCATGTGCCTGGTGCTCTGCTTAACTCATGTAAAGTCATGGTGTTGGACTAGAACAATGAGGTTTTCAGCTTTTTATCATAGAATGCTTTCTAGATGAAGTGTTTATAGCAAACAAATACAGGAAAGCAGAACTGGAGCCTCACTCTCCTTGCCTGCCCCCATTGTGGCTCTCCAGAAAGTAAGGCACTCGGGACTCCTCATGTGCAGCCACTGACCTGTGGTCATGCCTCCTCTCGCTTCCCGTGTTGGTACAGGGGGACTGAGCAATAATAACTCCACACGCAGATGCCTCTGCTTGCTTGAGAGAGAGTGTCACAGGAACGCCCAGGAGACAAATGCTGGCAGAGCCACCGTCCTGAGAACGGCACCTCCTGTCCCCGTGGGTGCTAGGGGATTCGGGTAATGGGTTCTGAAGTGCTTGGAGCAGTGCCTCTGCACCCAGAAACGTTGTGTAGCTGAGTCTTGTTCTCATTTTTTAAAGTAAATAGAAACAAACTTTTGTACTTCTTGCGGGCTAGGGTCCTTGGTGTGTTTGGGGGACAGGCTGGTGGACAAGCCTTTCCTGGCTTCCCAGGAGGTTGTTTGGGAAATCTGCACTGAAGTTACATCTTGAAGGGAAGTGTAGTTGGGGGACATGTAAGGTGAATTTAGCTACAGTGATTCTTTTTTTTTTTTTTATTTTTTTTTATTTTTGGCTGTGTTGGGTCTTCGCTTCTGTGCGAGGGCTTTCTCTAGTTGTGGGAAGTGGGGGCCACTCTTCATCGCGGTGCGCGGGCCTCTCACTATCGTGGCTTCTCCCGCTGCGGAGCACAGGCTCCAGACGCGCAGGCTCAGTAGTTGTGGCTCACGGGCCTAGTTGCTCCGCGGCATGTGGGATCTTCCCAGACCAGGGCTCGAACCCGTGTCCCCTGCATTGGCAGGCAGATTCTCAACCACTGCGCCACCAGGGAAGCCCTACAGTGATTCTTTGTTTTAGTTTTCAAATGTAAATCTGACTCTTTTCTTCCTAATTGGAATAGTGGATAGATTTACATTTCAGGGTACTGCTGGAAGGTATGACTGGGCTTTGGTGTATTTCCTACTAATGTACATTTAGAAAATGGATCAGGAGCTGTTACACGCTAAGTTGAGGATTTCCAGGGAATGTTTTCCTTTCATTTTATAAGATACCAGTACTAGTCACCAACCAAAACTGTCACTGTGCTCCTCCTCCTCGTGTCCCTGGTGTAGTCTCGTTTAGTGTTCATGGCATCCCTGTCAGGTAGGGACCATGAATCCTTCTGTGCACAGAGAGATTAAGTAACTTGTCTGAGGTCATACATATACGAAGTGACTGAGCTAGGATTCAGAAATAGGACAGTCTGATTCTAAAGCCTATATTAACTACCACATTCTATTTCCTGAACTGTGTGTTTTGTTGTCCCATATCTGAAAAATATATTATTTCTGTCCTAAACACACAGACTAGATAACAGTTGGAGCAAGCATCTAAATGATCCATGGTATTGACAATCTTAAATTGGTCAAATATGTAATACTTTTTAATCAATTTGCCAGTAACTGTTATTAACACCAGTGAAAGTGACTAGTGCTTTGGAAAACCCTTGAGGCATTTGGATGTTTGCCATGGACATCTCTGATATCCTCAGGGTGTACAGTGTGTAGACAAAATAGTGAAAAACCCATAGTGATTTGGATGGAAAACTTGACTTTCTCCATCTTGTTTTTATATTGCCAATTTAAGCTGGGAATGACCGTATCAGCTGTAGAACTTTTATCAAGCAACAAGTACTAGAGAAGCAGTTTTTTCTCTCTCGACTTGCTGGTATGCATTTTGCAGAAAGATAATTATTTTGCCGTAATAGTTTCTTTTGAAATCTGCTGGAACACAGAGTAAGGAAACTGCTTTTATCTTACAATACGAAATAGAATAAGGAAAGAGGTCAGTTATTAATTCATACACCAAAGTACGTGGTGTGTGGCAGTCATATACTGGTTCATAGTAGAATTGTAATAGTTGAAAAATTAACTTGAAGAAGTATGGTGCCTTTAAATATTGACTATAAAAGTAAGATATTTACTGATGAGAAACAGTAGTCAACTTAAGTCAATAAGGGAGTCTAGATAAAAGATGAAAGGTCTTAAAACAGATTTTTTTTTTAATTGGGGTATAGTTGATTTATATTATGTAAGCTTTAGGTGTACAACATAGTGATTCACAATTTTTAATGATTATACTCCATTTATAGTTATTATAAAATATTGGCTATATTCCCTGTGCTGTACAATATATCCTTGTAGTTTATTTATTTTATGCATAGTAGTTTGTACCTCCTAATCTCCTATCCTTATTTTTCCCCTCCCCCTTCCCTTCCCCTATTGGTGACCACTAGTTTGTTCTCAGGAATTCTTTTCTTGATTACCAAATAATTAGAATGGTACTTTGAGAACTTATTTAAAGTATTGAGCAAAGTACAGAAATGTTTTCTGCACTCTCAGTTTATCTTTTTTGGGCACATGGGTGGATAGAAATTAGTATTTGTTCTGGATCAGCTCTACTACCAAAGGTATGGTGCCAGCAGCAGTAGCACTTGGAAGCTTGTTAGAAAGTCTTTGGTCCCTCTCCAGACCTGCGGAATGGAGCCCAGAGTCTCTGGGGCAGGGCTTGGGTATCTCTTTTCAAAAGCTCTCTAGGTGATTCGATGCATGCCAAAGTTTGAGAAGCACTGGCCTAGACCATTATCAGAGCTGATATCTTAAAGCACATTAGATAACTAAGTCAAGTTGTTTGGAAATGAGTACACAAAATTACAGCAATGAAGGATGATTGGATGCTGTGTACTTGGTCACCATTTTCTCCCATTGAAACTACAAGAAGGACTTCCCTGGTGGCGCATTGGTTAAGAATGAGCCTGCCAATGCAGGGGACACGGGTTCGAGCCCTGGCCTGGGAAGATCCCACATGCCGCAGAGCAACTAAGCCCGTGAGCCACAACTGCTGAAGCCCGTGAACCTAGAGCCCGTGCTCCTCAACAAGAGAAGCCACCACAATGAGAAGCCTGCGCACCAGAACAGAGTAGCCCCTGCTCACCGCAACTAGAGAAAGCCCACGCGCAGCAACAAAGACCCAGTGCAGCCAAAAATAAAAAAATATAAATAAATAAATTTATTTAAAAAAAAAAAAAAAAGAAACTACAAGAAAAGCCATTTATAGCTTCTGGAGATAAGAAACAAGGAAAGTGATTATAGATGTTTAATTCTTGTTTCTCTGCTTTTATCCTTGAATTGTTTTGGATCTTGACTCGATGCAGCTTTTTTTTTTTTTTTGGTTTTATTTATTTATTTATTTATTTATGGCTGTGTTGGGTCCTCGCCTCTGTGCGAGGGCTCTCTCCAGCTGCGGCAAGCGGGGGCCACTTCCCACCGCGGCACGCGGGCCCTTCACTAGGTCTGGAGCCTGTGCTCCACAACGGCGGCCTCTCCCGTTGCGGAGCACAGGCTCCAGACGCGCAGGCTCAGCAATTGTGGCCCACGGGCCGAGTCGCTCCGCGGCATGTGGGATCCTCCCAGACCAGGGCTCGAACCCATGTCCCCTGCATTGGCAGGCAGACTCTCAACCACTGCGCCACCAGGGAAGCCCTCGATGCAGCTTTTTATTTGCCCTTGGCTATGTAATTCCATATGTCCTCAGTTGAATGAAGTGTCTTGGTATTTGTTTACAGTATTGCTGTTTATTTATTGAGTACCTAGTAAATGATAGTTAAGAACATTTTAGACTTTTTTTTCCAAGGAAAATACCAGAGACTAAGGACTGTTAAAAATAATGTATCCAGGGAGAACATAAAACAAAATCACCATATTCAAGGAGCTGTTATTTTAAATTTTAAAAGGCCGTTGCTTTAAATCATTAATCTCACATCCTTATTTGTACTGCTCTTATTTATTTATTTATTAAAAAAAATTTTTTTTTTTGGCCATGCTGTGTGGCTTGCGGGATCTTAATTCTCCAACCAGGGATTGAACCCCGGGCCCTCAGCAGTGGAAGCGAGGAGTCCTAACCACTGGACCACCAGGGAATTCCCTGTACTGTTCTTAGATTGAACTGTCTAGAGATGACACAAGTGTGTTTGTGTTCTTTTTATATCTTCTTCCGGTAATCCGACATGTTCTTATTGTTTGCTTTTATATATACTATTCCAACTCATGTAAGTAAGCTTTAATTTTTATTAAAGTTTGTTTTATACATATATAATTATTTATTTATTTTTGGCTGCGTTGGGTCTTCGTTGCTGCGCGTGGGCTCTAAGTTGAGGCGAGCGGGGACTACTCTTTGTTGTGGTGTGCGGGCTTCTCATTGCAGTGGCCTCTCTCGTTGCAGAGCATGGGCTCTGGGTGCGCGGGCTTCAGTAGTTGTGGCTCGCGGGCTCTAGAGCCACAGGCTCAGTAGTTGCGTTGCACGGGCTTAGTTGCTCCGCGGCATGTGGGATCTTTGTGGACCAGGGCTCGAACCCACGTCACCTGCATTCGCAGGCAGATTCTTAACCACTGCGTCACCAGGGAAGTCCGTCCCCCCTTAAAGTTTTTCTTACTGATTTTTGAATCTGAATTAGCGATTAGAAATTAAAGTAAAATGTTAGAGTTTGTTTAATATATAATTTTTAACTTTTCTAGTATGGAAAATTTCAAATACACACAAAAATAAAGTAGTATATAATAAATCCCGAATTCCTATCATCCAGCTTCAATAATTATCAACATTTTGCCCAATATTAGATACTCTTAGTATATTTCTTGTTATTTAGGGAAGTTCTAAACCTTGTCTTCTAGTAGATGCTATAGTTGGAAGAGCTTAAATCAGTTTATCAAAAACATATATTTCTACACTCTTAACATTAAATAATATCTAATATTTTAACATATGTTTAAAAATATTTCAAAACATTCTTCTTCGTAAACTTCCGCTGCAAGGGTATTTGAGCAGTTTAGGCATTCAAGGTGCAGTAATTGGAAAGCTTGACTAATGATTTTAAAAAGTAGTATATTATTCTAATTACTCTTTTTGTCTTTAGTATTCATTGAAGCATCCATCTTTTTTTTTTTTGGCCGCGCCACGCGGCATGTGAGATCCTAGTTTCCCCACCAGCGATCAAACACGTTCCCCCTGCAGTGGAAGCACAGAGTCCCAACCACTGGACCACCAGGGAAGTCCCATCCATTCATTCTTTTTTACCTCCTCCTTTCAATCAAATTAAGTTGTTTATTAAATAAATTGGGCAGAAATGGTATCTATATTAGATGTCCTTTAATTCTTCTTTTAGAACTAGTGAAATGATGTAAAAAAAGGCAACAAATAAAATTTGGAATTGATAACACTAATATGTATAAATCTGTTTTTATATATAGTTTCTTGCAGAATTAGAACATCCATTGCATTAATTTAAGAGTAATTAAAAATTGTGTTTTATCTGCCAATGAAAGTAAAATACTTAAGTCATAGAAAAATTTGAAAACACAGGTAAATTCAGAGGAAGACAACTTATTTTTAATGCCATCATCCAGAGATTTCACCTGTTAATAATTTAATGTATGTTTTAAAAGATTTTTTCTGCTTATCTGTATGGATAATTGTGTGGCCTACTGTGTGCCCTGCCGTGCACAGTACTAAGTGCTTTGGAAACATTATTTCATTTATTCCTTGCAACGACTCTGAGGGATGTATGTACTGAGTTGAATAATGTCCTCCAAAAATCATGTCCACCTGGAAACTGACTGTAATCTTATTTGGATATAGGGTCTTTGCAGATGTGGTCAAGTTAGGATGAGGTCATACTGGATTACGGAGGTCCCCCAATTCAATGACTGGTGTCTTTATAAGAAGAAAATTTGGACACAGACTTATAGGGGAAAAGGCTATGTGAAGACAGAGATTGGAGTGATGTGTCTACAAGCCAAGGAATAAAATGTCATGTTTTTTCTGTGATTTTAATAGCTATGTAGTTATTTCATCATATAGATACACTATTACTTATTGAATCAGTGAGACCTATTGAACATTTTTTTATTTCCAGGTTTCCCTGGTATGAACACTGCTCAGAACATCACTGTAGCTGTAGCTTTGTGCTTGTCCACTGTTTTCTTTTGATAAATTCCTAGACATGGAATTACTGGGACAGTGGATTGCCAGATTGTTCACTAGGAGGGTTGTATTTATTCTGTAAGCAGTTAGAAAATAGTACTTCATTGTAATTTGCATTAAATTTGCGGTTTTTTGTTATTGGTGTAGAAAGATCATCCTACCAGCAGACCAGAACACTGAGAAATCTCTGCAAGATATACATCAGATGGGAATAGATTTATATAAAAACTAAGCTAAGCCAAGGAACTCCCAACCACTTTCAGCTGCAAAGGAAGACCTCCAAAAAGTTGAAAAAGTTAAATGTTCAAACTAGACCCCTAGAATCTGTTCAGGTCAGGGAGAGCAAAGGCTGGCTGCAGTCGTCTGAATCATTATGGGTGAGAAACCAGCTGCATTAAGCAGTAGATGCTCACCTTACCTCCCCTGACTTGAAGTTGCTACTCAGTCTCGGCTGCTCCACAATTCCCTGGGTCCTGGCTGCTTTATCAGAACCTGTACTTAATACTCAGACACCAGGGACCCTGACTTGGCCTGAAGAAATACATCTCAGCTACAGATACCACTTAATCTTTCCTTGCATCTGAAATATGAACACTAAGAATCATCAGGCACCTGAGGAACACTTATAGCACCAAAGAAAGTCATACATGGAACAGGGCAGCTAACCAGGAATCTACAAGTGTTAAGAAAGCTGCCACTCAGACAGCAACAGACTCGACAAAGACAAGGCTAAACCCAGAAGTTCATAAGGAATCAGGAAAAGTGAAAATTATCCTCAGATATCAGAAGTTGTGTTCATTAAAAAGAAAAATCATTCAAGATAAAGAAATAATCAGTTCATAGAAATTAAAAATATTATGTAAGGTATTCAATAGATAGACTGAAATTCAAGCCTGTTTTACCTAATTCAAGAGATTGACCAAGTGCTAGTGAGGGATAATTAGAAACATATGTCACAAGTCCTGGTAACATTTCAGAATCCAGTAACAAAATTCTAAAAGCAATTTGAAGAGGAAGATGGGTTACCCTCAAAGGAGCAAGGATCCGATTGGCATCTGGTATCTCTTAACTCTGGAAGGTAGAAGACAATGAAAATACCTTTTTGCAATAAAGGTACTGAGGGGAAAGGGAATTTGAGCCTGCCTTGTATACCTAGGCAAGTCAAGGATGAGAACAAAATAATATTTTGAGGCTTGCAAGAATTTGGAGTTTGCATTTGTTAACCCTATCTGACTTACCAGAGGACGTGTCCAGAAAGACCAAATATATTGGGTTGGCCAAAAAGTTCAGGTTTACGGGAAAACCCAAACGAACTCTCTGGCCAACCCAGTACATGAGAAAAAAATAAATGTTGCAGAAGGCAGCAAAAATCCTCTTGTTTACTTCTAAATAAGGAAATGTGCTTTAAAAATTATTTTTAAGATAGTAGCAAGATAAATAACAGTTTGGAACAGAAGACTAAATTTCAGCAGTGTGGTGAAAGTGGCCAGGAAGGGGTTACTAGGTGCTAAGGTGTTTGTTTTTAAAATTCTTTCCTTCTTTTACTAAGAATTTTTTTGTTATTTTTAGTCTTGCTTGGACCAGGGAAGGAAAAGTATAGGTTTTGATTAATTGTAGATTTTAATAGAAAATTGTAAGCTTAAATAGGATTTTTTTTTTTTTTTTTTTGGCCGAGCCATGCAGCTTGCGGGAGGCTTCCCGACCAGGCATCGAACCTGCGCCCTTGGCAGTGAAAGCATGGAGTCCTAACCACTGGACTGTCAGGGAATTTAAATAGGATATTTAGGAAGTTAGAAGTAATTGCTGTTAAGTCTAGAAATAAGATCTATAGATTCCTACAGCTTCCATTAGAAGCTTTATTTGGTGCAAAGAAACCTTGTTCATCCTAGCTGTATAGATAAAGGAAGAAAGGGGTTAGGAAATGAGACAAAGCATTGCAAACAGAAACACAAAGCAAAATGTTAGAATAGACCAAGCATATTATTTACCACAGCAAAAGTTAATGATTAAGGGCTTCCCTGGTGGGGCAGTGGTTAAGAACCCGCCTGCCAAGGCAGGGGACACGGGTTCGAGCCCTGGTCTGGGAAGATCCCACATGCCGCGGAACAACTAAGCCTGTGCGCCACAACTACTGAGCCTGCGCTCTAGGGTCCCTGAGCCACAACTACTGAGCCTGCGTGCCACAACTACTGCAGCCCGTGCGCCTAGAGCCCGTGCTCTGCGGCAAGAGAAGCCACCACAGTGAGAAGCCCATGCACTGCAACGAAGAGCAGCTCCCGCTCACCACAAGAAGAGAAAGCCTGCGCAGCAGCAGCAACGAAGACCCAACGCAGCCAAAAATAAATAAATAAATAAATAAATAAATATTTTAAAAAGTTAATGATTAAAATTCCCTTTAAGAAAGTGAGGAAATAAAATCCATGCAAAAAGGAGGGATTGTGTTTCTTCAGAATTAAAGGATATAGGAGCCTCTTTGAATAGGGATGCTTGCTGGCTAGATTTGAGTCCCTTGTGTTGTTCAGAAGATGGAGGAGAGCCTTGTGTACTACCACTGGAAGTGACCAGGATAAAAACTGCTTGTTCTGAAATGTGATTAGAAAGCGTCAGGCGTCTCCCTCTTCAGAAGCAATTGCGGTTCCAGAAGAATGCCACTGATGAGTATAGAAAGGATTAGTGACTGAACTAGAAAATCACTGCTCTGAGTCTTCCAGTTGCCCTTTTCTGCTATCAATGGCTAAGTTTATATTGGTTTTGTTGAGAATCATGGTAGTAGAAAATTTCATGCCTCTGAATCTAGGATGGAACCTTTTCTGTTGTAGTCAGTGTTTTCCAGAGAAACAGCACCAGTGGTGCGTGCATAGAGAGACTGGAGATCCAGGGAAGAGCTGATGTTGCCGCTTGAGTCTGAAGGTAGAATTGCCTCTTTGTGTGGGGCGAACACTGTTTCTTAATACCTTTAACTGATTGGATGAGGCCCAACTATGTTATGGAAGGCAGTCTGTTGATTTACATTTTAGTTTCATGTAGAAAAATACCTTCACAGAAAACATCTAATGCTTGACTTAGATACCTGAATACTGTGGCCCAGCCAACCTGACACATTAAAATTAACCATCACACTGGTGAAGATGCTGAATTTGCTTATAATTTTGGTAGTAATAATGGAATGTCTGTGTGAATTACAAAATGGTGCATATGACTGAATTCTTTCTTCAGTGAGTTTTGGGAACCAACCTCTGCCTTTGCTGTGAAGAAAGCCTGATCCTGTACACAGGATGAATCACAAGGACTTTTGCCTAAAGATCAAAAGAAGATAGGTAATTGTCTATTTGAAGAAAAACGTAATGCTAGAAAAGATTCTTGTATTCTAAAGGAGGAATGTAATCACCTTCACCAGCCATATCCCTACAGAGGGCCAGTTGGATGTAGTGGCACATTTTCAGGGATTATGAAAAGGTCTTGAGGTTCACTTTCTTTCGGGTTTGAGTGTTAGTAGTAGTTACAAGTTACAGACTCGATAATATGTTATCAAGGTTTTTTCCTCTTCACTAAGTTTTATACTGAAGTCTTCTGAAATTAATCTTATTAATTCATTTATTTTAGCTTATATAGATTGGTTCCTTGCTATGTACAATATTGAATTCAGCTCTTGCTTTTCTCCTTTCTCTCTCCATTTAATATCAGGTACTTTGTTCCAAGTAATATTCTTTTGTTTAGTGAGCTTCTTATACTTTACGTATTCTTCTTTCCTACCCTTTTTCAGAGTGGTGTGAACTCTATTTTCAGAGCAGGTAATAGTTAAATACTACTCTATTTCTCTTGTCCCTGTGTTTGTTCTGTAGTAAGAGATATTCATTGCTTACTATCAGCTCTGTGCTGAAACTTTTCTAAGTGTTCTTTCCTTTTTACCCCCTTAATATTTATTTATTTATTTATTTGGCTGCAGCAGGTCTTAGTTGCGGCACGTGGGATCTTTAGGTGTGGCATGTGGGATCTAATTCCATGAGCAGGGATCGAACCCCGGCCTGCTGCATTGGAAGCACGGAGTTGTAGCCAGTGGACCCCCAGGGAAGTCCCCCAGGCGTTCCTGATTATCTGAAACTCTGTCCTATACAGTCGTCCCTTGGTGTCCGAGGGGGATTGGTTCCAGGACCTTTCACACCATACCAAAATCCATGGATGCTCAAGTCCCCTATATAAAATGGCATAGTATTTGCACATAACCCACATAAATCCTCCCATATACTTCAGATCATCTCTAGATTACTCATAATACCTAATACCGTATAAATACTATGTAAATGGTTGTAAATATAATATAAATGATAGGTAAATTGTTGCCTGCGTGTGGCAAATTCAAGTTTTGCTTTTTGGAATTTTTCTATCCACGTTTGGTTGAATCTGAGGATGTGGAACCCATGGATATGGATGGCCAACTGTTAACTTCTCCAGGAAGCATTTGTGAGAACAGTATTCCCCGCGTTCTTATGTGTTCACACAGTTTTATCTGTGTACTTTTACTTGGAGGTCGGTATAGAATTCTTGGCTGCCTGTAAAACCCTCGTCTCACATTTTCTTTCCTGAGAACCTTAAGTTTGTCACTCGGTTATCTGGTGGCACACGGTGTCACTGTGTGATTTTCTTTTCCTTACACATGTGATTATCTTTTCCTTACACATGATGCAGTTCTTTTTGCTTGGATGCCCACGAGATGTTATTTTCTTTAAAGTTTGTTTGTTTCACTAGACTGTCTTAGTGTCAGTAGTTCTGGGTCAGTTTTCCCAGGGGCGTGTTTGTACATTTAAGTCTTTTATTTCTGGATATTTTTCTTGAATTATTTTAGTATTCTTTCTGTTCCTCCGATTTTAGCTTTTGGGTGATTCTGTTATATGGAAGTTGGAATTTCATATCTGTTCCCATCTGTCTCTTTTTTATTATCTGTTTTCCTTAAATGCCCCATAGTGTCAATTTCTTCCATGTTCCTCTAGTTTAGCCTTCATTTTTGAAAAGTTTTCAAATTGCTGCTTGTTTCTTGACTGTGTCTGATTTTTCTCACATCTTCTCTTGTGTAGCTGGCTCTCATCTGGGCTCTTATGTTTTTGATGTAAGTTCCTCTTTCATGGCCTCTGTTATGTGCATAATGTTAGGTGATAATTCCCATCTGCCTTTGGGCATATTTTTGGGTTTGCCTCTGTTGCCCATTGGTGCCACCACGGTCCTCTCCCATGAGAAGGGGTGAGGGTATTCCAGGACAGCTATCCTCGCTGCAGAGCTCTTCAGTATTCCCATGGCATACTCAAGTTTCTCTGTATAGTCTCCTCTGTGATACCTGTTGAGGTCGGCCTCCTTTGGGCCCACCCCGTAAGCATCTGAACCTCATCTTTCCTTTACGCGCGGGCCTCACCCTGCTCAGGATGTTACTCTCGGTGTGTGTCCTCAGCGCAGGGCTCTGCCTTTCCTGGAAGGCCGTTTGGCTGGGTGTTTGCAGAGACTTAAGCGCTGGGTTAGACACAGTGTTTTCTGGTCTCAGGTCCTGCATATAACCTTTTGAACCCTTTTACAGTCCAGCTGGAGAAGTTTTCCTTCTGAGGTGTTCCCTAAATGGTGTTCCCTATCTTGCTTAGGTAAAGGACTGTGTCAACTGATTCTAGGCCTCCTTGAGGCAGCTTTAATATCTTGTTGTAACCTGTTTCTCTGTTTCACAAAACCACTAAGTTTACCAAGCTGGTCTACTTAAAATATGTACAACTGTAGTTTTAAATATTACAGGCTACAATAAATTACTTGTTTTTAAAAGTTTATTTGTATTTATGCCATTTGTTCACCACTTTTATTTGTGGTTTACCAGATGAGAGCTTTATGCCCATAAGAGTGTGGGAGTGGGTTCTTTTCTGCTCCCTAAATTTTTTCATTCTTGGCATATAGCGGCATCCATGTGCCAGCGTGGCTTTGGCCTTCAGCTTGCATTCAAGCCAAGTCTTGTCCCTTGTCTCTGGATTTCTACATGAAATGAAGTTTTTTCCCCCTGATATTGAGAGCCAGGTGTATTATTTGTAAACATTGTATGTAGATTTTTCAATTGTTGGTAATTGAGAAAGAATGTAGTTTGGTGTTGCTTCAATAATTTTTAATACTACATTAAGTATTTGTTACAAATTTAAGTGTTGAAGGTTATGTTTTCTAGAGAAATAATGATAGTATAAATGCATGGGTAGAAGCCAGCCTGGACTCCAGTTTAAGAAAAAGTTAAATGTCTAGTTTATTCTTATTGTTTAAGCCAGTGGGGACAAGATTATGTGGGCATTAGAATGGGTGAAATTGAATTTCTTGAATTAATGAGAAATGGATTTCTATTTTGTAAAGCCATATGCATGTGCGGTTATTTCATGTAGTCAGCCCTTGTCTTTCTTTGATTAATCTGGATAATTGTGAGTTGATTGAATTAAAGGCAACTCAGAAAGCTGAAAAACTGATACTTAATTTTAAGGCTAAGTTGCTATTGACTAGTTGTGTTTTTCTGCGTGTCCACAGTTAGGGTGCACAAGAAGCTTCTATTGCTAGAGACGGGCCCCACCTGTGAGCCACCACTGCATGGCTGTGGGACTGGGAGATGGCTGCCTGTAGCCACCTGAACCCCGAGTGTGGCAACATCAGCTAGCATAGGACTGGATCATCTGTGATGGGAGCATGCTAGCTAGCAGTAGTTGTGTTGGTAGGAGTGCATACTTTTGAGATGATACCTTACGTGTGTATATGTGTGAATACAGAAAACATCGGAGCAGTGTGGGGCCGAGCAAACCTGTTTCCCAGCCCCGGCGGAACATCGTAGGCTGCAGGATTCAGCATGGGTGGAAAGAGGGGAATGGCCCCATCACCCAGTGGAAAGGAACCGTTCTGGACCAGGTGCCTGTAAATCCTTCTTTGTATCTTATAAAATACGATGGATTTGACTGTGTTTATGGACTAGAACTTAATAAAGATGAAAGAGTTTCTGCGCTTGAAGTCCTCCCTGATAGAGTTGGTAAGTTCTCTTTACTATTTGTGCATTATATGCTTTAAAAATGATTATTGAAATGGATGCTTTTTGATTATTAGCATTACTGGTATTTTTTTTATTGGAGCATAAGCACTTCTGATACACATTTAAATCAGTCACCTAAAACCACAAAAACTGCTCAGCAAATGTTCTAAAACCAAAGTTCAAGGAACTGTGAAGGATATAAAGACGTATAAAATTGTTCCCCAAGAAGTCGACAGTCTAATAATTTCTAATATGATTATTTCCCACATTTTGCTCACTGTTTATCTGGACTCTGGTGAGTAAGAGTATTTCTCATTAGCTCAAATATTCAGTGTGCTCATTTCATCAGATTATAATAGCTCAGAAAAATTTCATGTATTTATTTTAGGATCTTTATGTGAAGTGAATTTTTATCATTGTGTATTATTACGTAAGTGATAATTGTACCTTCAGCCAAAATTTAAGCAACCAAAACATGTGAACTCTATTATACTACATTCTGGGGGTTCGTTTGTACAAGGTTTGTGGGAAGTGAATGGCTTTTTTAATGTCATACAAATCAGTTTCGCCTTGCATACCTTAGGTTCCTTAAGGCATAAGGTGTCAGTTAAATAAGAATGACTGGTTTTATTTTTAAGAATAAAATAAAATATGATTTTATTTTTAAGATCAACAGAATACACCCAAATTGTTACTTTCTTCAGAGTATTTACTTTGAAATGTTTTCTTATTATTACAGTGATGCTGCTATTGCTTGAATCTGGTTTATGCTTTTGGAATTGTCCTTAAAAGCCTATATATTTACAAATAGAGCCTCAGCAGATCTGCACTTGGAGGATAGAAATTTGGGATCAAATTGTCAAGGGAAGACGCTTAACCTAGTCCCCTTTCCCCCTTTGTTTTTGCCGTTGTGTCCCTGGAACACATGCTTCCTCATCAAGTTAACTTTGCCAGAGCAGCAAGTTATTTTTTAATCCTTGCTTCAGATAGCAAACACTGTCTTTATTCATCCTGTATAAATATAGTTCAGTTTTCACAGAAATCTTTCTTTAAATTTGTATTTTTAACCAAAGGTAACTAATTATGTAATAGTAAGTCTTTGGCATTTTAGTCGAAGTTCGGCTGAACACATTCTTCCTCGTGAGGCACATCCTCTTTCCTCTTGATCTTGACATCAGTCCATTTTCCACATTAGAAATTAACATTGAAGAATCTTCCCTTCAGGGCTTATAAAGTATTATCCACACCTTTATATCAATTATTTGTGCTCAGTAATTATCATACATTCTTTTTCTGACCCAGAATTTTAGTTTCTGACCCCTTCAAGGGCAAGGCTGCTAGCTTACTTGAAATTTACTGCATTCTGCCACATGACCTGTGTTAGCTCTGTTGTCATCATAGGACAGAAGAAACCTTTTATCTTGGTAAAAAAGTGATTTGACTAAACCAAAATATCCGAAGATACATGAGTATCTGTGGTGATGGGATTTAAGGGTTTCTTAATGTTTTTCTTTCTAGTTCTGGGCCATCTCTGTTTCCAACAGTAGACATGGATTGCTTTTGCAAACAGAAAAGCAGTTTTAAAAAGGAAATCCAAAGGCCTGTGTGCAAACCAGCAATATGTTACATGCCTAATTTAATTAGGAGTTAACTATGGTATTCCCTATGATACTTTAGTCTGAAAAATTATTTGGACTTCATTTATGTTCCATGTAGGAAGAAAATGGTCTTTCCTAATTTGCTTAAGGCAGGCAGTACATTAGACTAAAGTTACAGTTTTGTTTTCCTTAAGCTAAAGGTGGAGAGAAAAGTCAGTCAGTCAACCCAAAAGCATGTGATGTCACAGAGTACCAGTTCCCAAAGTGTAGTCTGAGGACCCTTGAGGTTCCCAGAGGCCTATTCAGGAGGCTTATGAGGTCAAAATTGATTTTCATAAAAATCTTAAGATATAATTTGCCTTTTTCACTCTCATCCTTTCACAGTTATACACTGGAGTTTCCCACTATTTGGAAGATCTGCATAACTCAGTGAATACAATATTTTCTATATGAGCCATGCATGATGTTACCAAATCATAGTTTGGTGAAAGAGCCATTCAAAGACTGACAGATTTTTTATGTTGTGGTAAAAACACAAAACATTAAATTTACTACCATAATTATTTTTAAGTGTACAGTTCAGAGGCATTAAGTATATTCACATTGTTATGGAATAGGTTTCCAGAACTTTTTCATTTTGCAAATCTGTAATTCTTTCCCCATTAAAACAACAGCTACTCTTTTCTGCCTCCCACTGGCCCCTGGCACCCACCATCCCGTTTATATGAATTTGATTACTTTAGATACATCATAAGTAGAATCATGTAGTATCTGTCTTTTTGTGACTAGATTCTTTCCCTTAGCAGAATGTCCTCAAGATTCATCCATGTTGTAGCATGTGATAGGATTGCCTTTCTTTCTAAGGCTGAATAATATTCCATTGCATGTGTATACCACATTTTTTTTCCCATTCATCCATGATTGGACACTTGGGTTCCTTCTACCTTTTGGCTATTGTGAATACTGCTGCTGTGAACATGGGTATACAAGTAATCTCTTCGAGCCCTTCTTTCAGTTCTTTTGGGTATTTAACCAGAAGTGGAATTCTGAATCATATGGTAATTTTGTGTTTAATTATCTGAGGAGCCTACATACGTAATACTTTCCATAGTATTAACATTTTACAGTCCCACCAACAGTGCCCAAGGGTTCCAGTTTCTCCGCATCCTCACTAATATTTGTTATTTTCCGTTGGTTTTGATTTGCATTTCTCTGATGATTAGTGATGTTAAGCATCTTTCATATGCTTTTTGCCCGTTCGTATGTCATTTTTGCAGAAATGTCTATTCAAGTCCTTTGCCCACTTTTTTGATCAGGTGGCTTGATTTTTTTGTTCTGTTTGTTGAAGAGTTGTAGGCGTTCTTTATGTATTCTGGAGACAAATGAATTTTAATTTAATAGTGTGACAAGTTTATTGATAATGATTTCAGATTCTACATTGCAATTAACCTTTAAGGAAAGCTACCACTTGTTGAGTTTTGATGTGGTATCATAGAAGAATATCTAGAATTATCTGAAAAGACTAATAAAATATTTTTTCAACAGCATATCTTTGTGATTTTATACACCAACTAAAAGTACATACAACAGATTGAATGCTGAAACAGATATGAGATTCTAGCTGTCCATTTTTAAAGCTAGACATTTCTTACTAACTTTTTGTTAGAAAATATTTTTCATTAAAAGTGTGTTTCTGTAGGTATTTTAAAATATTTCCAGATATGTCATTTATAATTTCTAAAATAGTTGGTACTGATATTTATCATCCATATAAACAAATGTACAAAAACTTTTAAGAATGTAAAGGAGTCCTAAGATGAGAAAGTTTGATAACTTCTGGTATGAAGAAAACTAGTGGGATTTTGCTTTATTTAGTGTCATGCACAGTGGGGAATTCTGTGTTATTTTTGGTAATTATTGCATACTTAAGCAAAGAAAACTACCGTATGTGTTTGCAGTGTCCTTCTGATAAAATTGGATGGCAGCATCTTTACCAAGAAATTCTAATCTTTGTTCCTTTGAACTTTGACAAAAATAGAAGCACTCATGAACACGATAGAAGTGCTAATTTTTTTAAAAAGATAATTGTCTAAAATGCGAGGAATGGAAAAACCTTAAAATCAGTAGGTTCCTCCATAATTTTCCCAATATTAAAAAAGAAAATGAAACTTGTGATTTCTCACCTGTGTCTTTAAGGAATGTAGAGCAGGGCTGCAGAGGGCTGTTGATAACACCAGTAGGGAGGCCTGTGTTCCTAATCACACAGGCCATCAAGAACAACCTGCTTTCCTCTGAAATAATTTATACAACAAATGTTGAACCCATGTGATCACAGTATTGGAAACAAGATGGGAAAGGCCTTTGCTTTCATCACTGTGCAGTCTAAAAGCAAGTAAACAAACATGTAAAACAAGATAACTGCAGAGAATGGTAAATGTCTTTAAGAAATCAAGCTCGGTTAGGTGACTGATTGTTGGGGCTATTTTCACCGGGTGGTCCTGGAAAGCCTCTGGGAAGACATCTGCTCAGGAAGAGCCAGCCCCAGAGGATGTGGGGGCCGTAGTCAGCCCAAGGGTATCCCAGGAAAAGATGCCCATGCTGCTGAGGTGTAGGCAGTCAAGCAGTATGTGACGAACAGGAGGGCAGAGGGCTGGCAGGGGATGATGGCCAAGGGGCTGTGGATCTGGAGAAGCAGTTCGTTATTCAGATTATGAAAGGAAAGTGCTGGAGTATTTTAAGCAAATGACCAACACAATCTGGTATAACGGCCACAAATATCACTCTGATTACTGTAAAAAATAAATTGTAAGGGCAAGAGTAAAAACCTGTGCCTTGAGTAGGTTGTTAATACCTTGGTTTTCATAAATGGTCAATGGTTATATAAGATATTTAAAAGGCAAGGTGGGTAAAGGGTACATGGGAACAATATTATTTTTGGAACTCTTCTGTAAGTCTATAATTTATCTCATAATTTAAAATAATTATCTATTAAACAATAACAAAAAACACTTTATACCTTGAATAAACAACTAAAAGTTTTAATTAGGTACGGTACCAAGAACAGATGAATTCAGAAAAAAAAGAAAAACAGATTCTTTCCCGTAAACCATTGTTTGCTTTTTTGTCCCCAGCAACATCTCGAATCAGTGATGCACACCTAGCCGACACAATGATTGGCAAAGCAGTGGAGCACATGTTTGAGACCGAGGATGGCTCTAAAGACGAGTGGAGGGGAATGGTCTTAGCACGCGCCCCTATAATGAACACATGGTTTTACATCACCTATGAAAAAGATCCTGTCTTGTACATGTACCAGCTCTTAGATGATTATAAAGAAGGCGACCTTCGCATTATGCCCGATTCTAGTAAGTATAGATGGACAACTTTTATTTTTGGTAATTCAAAAGGAATTTGAATTTTAGAGCAAGATATTTGATTAACTCTTATGCAGATAACATTTAAAAATTTTAATTATTAGGGTTAAGTGATTATTCTTTTAGTCATGCACCAAGCATAGGTTGTGAAATTTTCACCCTTTTGCCAAGAATAATTTACTTTCCCTGTTCTGGACCTTGGACTTTTATATGAATGGTGTATATAATGTGGGGTCCTTTGTGACTAGCTTCTTTAACTCAGCTTATGTTTTCAAGGCTTATCCATGTTGTAGCGTGTGTCTGTACTTCATTTCTTTTAATAACCAAATACAACTCGATTGTATGGATATACTATATTTTGTTTATTCATTCATCTGTTGATGGATATTTGGATTTTTTTTGCTTTTTGGTTATTATGAAGAATTGTGTACAAGTTTTCTGAGTGGACATTTGTTTTCGGTTTTCTTGGGTATATATGCCTTGATATATGCCTTGGAATGGAATTGATGAGGCATAGTGATCACTCCGGGTTGAATCATTTAGGCAACTGCCAGACTGATTTCCAAAGTGGTTGCATCATTTTACATTCTCACCAACAGTGTGTGAGAGTTCTGATTTCTCCACATCCTTACCAACACTTGTTAACTTGACTTTTTGATTCTAGCCATCCTAGTGGTAGTGAAATGATATCTCATTGTGGTTTTGGTTTTCATTTTTTTGATGACTAAAGATGTCAAGTATCTTTTCGTGTGTTATTGGCCATTTGTGTGTCTCGTTGGAGAAATATCTATTCACATCCTTTGCCTGTTTTTCAATTGCATTGTCTTTCTGTTATTGAGTCGTAACAGTCAATAGTACAGGTACAAGTCTCTTGTCAGATATGTGACTTGCAGGTACTTTCTCTTATCCTCTGAGTTGTCTTTTCACTTTCTTGATAGTATTCTTTGAAGTACAAAAGTTTTTAATTTTGATGAAGTCCTATTTTTCTAGTTTTCCTTTTATTGCTCACGCTTTTGGTGTCACATCTAATAATCCCTTGCCAAATCAAAGGTTATGAAGATTTGCCCCTATGTTTTCTTCTGAGAGTCTTACAGTTTTAGCTCTTACATGTAGGTCTTACTTGGATCTTTGATACATTTTGAGTTAATATTTGTTTATGATGTGTCATGTCCAACATGTCCAACTTCTTTGTTTTGCATGTGGCAATCCAGTTGTCTGAAAACCACTTTTTGAAAGGACTGTTCTTTCTCCTACTGAATGGTTTTGGCACCCTTGGTAAAAATTACTTGACTATGGAGGTATGGAGATATTTCTGGACTTTGAGTTCTATTCCGTTTGTCCATATGTCTATAGTTATGCCAGTGTCACACTTGATTACACTGCTTCATAATAAGTTTTAAAATCAAGAAGTGTGAATCCTCCTTTCTTCTTTTTCAGAATTGTTTTGGCTGTTCTTTGCATTTTAGAATCTTAGAATCAGCTTGTCAGTTTCTGCAAAAAAGGCAGCTGGGATTCTGTTAGGTATTGTGTTGAATCTCTAGATCAGTTTGGCGGGGGCGTATTGCCATCTTAAGTTATTAAGCCATTGACCCATGCGCATGAGGTGATTTTTCATTTATTGAGTTTTTTCCATTTCTATCAACGTTTTGTAGTTTTCTGAGTATAAGTTTTTGCACTTCTTATAGTCCTAAGTATTTTATTCTTTTTGATGCTATTGTGAATAAAATTATTTTCTTAATTTCACTTTTGCGTAAGCCTTTTTTTTTTTTTTTTTCTTCAAACTACTCAATAGCTTTTCCTCAAAGACATGAATTCTTGGCCCTAGACAGATGTGGCCGACTGACAGACACTGGATATATTAGCAATGTAACACCATCTCTGTTCCTTTTTTTTTTTTTTTTTAAAGTTCTTCCTGTGAACAAGCCACTCAGTGAATCTACTCATTTGCTCATCTGGCCCTGACTTCTGCCTTCTTAGATTTTTTTTTTTTTTTTTTTTTAAGTGTGTGTATATTTGCTGTAAATGTGTAATGGAAAGTGTTATATAGGCGGGAATTTAAATATGAGAGCATACCATAAAAGCATTTCTCCAACCTATATGAAGTTCTAAACTTTTTTGTAGAGAAATGTCCAAAAGCAAGTACTGTTGACTTGATAATACAAAGTATGAGGTCATTTGCACATTAAATCATTGCCTGTACCGACCACGTCTTTATCCTCCCACTCCTTTCTTTCAAGTGGTATGGAAGTTTATTTGCTGTTACTTGCTGTTGTGATGTTCTGATACAAAGAGCTCTGCAGTGACCTCTGAGTCCCTGGCTTCTTCACTCATGGTTACTATAAAACGTATGGCGATCATGTGTTTGTAATTTCTTTGTACACATGAGGTGCCACAAAAGTGTGATGATGTGGTATGATGTTGCTGCTTGACGGAAGAGCACTGTTGAAGAAGAGTTCAGCTTAGATTTCCTCTTTACTTCCTTTTTTTTAAAGAACTGATAACACTGTTCTCAGGTGGTTTGTTTGTGTTGTGTGAGATCAGAATAGCAGGTTTCAGATTAGGCCATTCAGTGAGAGAATTTATTATAATCAAAGAGGCAAACTACTGTTAATACAGATACATGATATGGTCCAAACCAGGATACATGTGAAAATAAAAAGGTGCACTGCTAACCATTGTGTCAGGACGACTGGCATAAGCGCTGACTGTCTTGGGCAAACCAGGATACCTGGTTGTCCTACTTGAAGGCTCTCTGTTACTACATGGATAAGAGCTTGAGTTATTCAGGACCTGTTAGGGGTTTCTTAAAATAGAATTGTAACTGCCTAGCTCCATCCCCTGGCTCCCCTTTTTTGTACTTTGTTTCTTTATTGTTGGCAGTGATGGTTTGTTCTCATTTTATGTGTATTCCTAGAATTTACAGAGCTCTTGCTAGGTCATAGGGCGGGCAGTGTTTTCCAACGCTCAGATTTTCCTGGGGACTTCTAAAGAAGTACAGGTGCCTCAGCCATCCTCTGAGATTCCGTTGTAATTGGTCTGAGGATGGAGTTCACTTGGCACCTATTTTTATAATAGCACAGGAAATCTCTTTTATTTTCAAACTGGGTTAAGAGGACCATGTGTGATGAAATGAAGTTGAGGGAAAAAAAGCTTTAAGGATTCACAGGATAAGACAGGAATACTTAGGCATTTTAAGTGTGTAGCACATTCTCAGTAATCCCAGTAGGTATTACCTGCTTTGAAATTATTTCAAAGTAAAGCAGGCTTATTTTTAAGAAGTTATAAAACGCAACATTGTAAATCAACTATACTTCAATAAAATTTTTTTAAAAAAGAAAGAAGTTGTATAATTACAGTTGATTCTTGAACAGCTTTGGGGTTGGGGGTACTGATCCTCCGCGCAGTTGAAAATCTGCATATGACTTATGGGCAGCCCTTCGTATCTGCGGTTCCTCTGCATCTGTGGATTCAACTAACTGCAGATCGTGTATTTACTATTGGAAAAAATCCCTGTGTAAGTGGACCCATGCAGTTCAAACCCCTGTTGTTCAAGGGTCAACTGTATTTAAGTTTTTTTCTTGACCCTTTCCTTCTTTTAGTCCATCCCTCTTTAGGTAATTATAGCTATAACTAAATATAAGCCAAAGGAATTTCTGGTTATGATTTTCAAAGTCGTTTACATGTCTAGCTCTTGGGGGGTCAGCACACTGTTTTTGTAAATAAAGTTTTATTGGCACACAACCACACCATTCATTTATATATCATCATCTGTGGCTGCTCTCATGTGACAACAATACAGCTGAGTAGTTGGTACAGACACCGTATGGCTTCAGGCCTAACATATGTATTGTCTGGCCTTCGAAGGAAAAGTTTGCTGACTCTTGGTCTAGAAAATCAAGATGAATTCAGGATATTAAAAAAAAATTTTTTTAATTATTAAAATAGATATGTGAGTTGGTGTGTATCTAAAAACTGACTCTAAATTCTCTTATTTCCCCCTTTTAAATACAGATGATTCACCTCCAGCAGAAAGGGAACCAGGAGAAGTTGTGGACAGCCTGGTAGGCAAACAAGTGGAATATGCCAAAGAAGATGGCTCTAAGAGGACTGGCATGGTCATTCATCAAGTAGAAGCCAAACCGTCTGTCTATTTCATCAAGTTTGATGATGATTTCCATATTTATGTCTACGATTTGGTGAAAACATCCTAGATGTCATCACGAACTTTGCCAAATTTGTGGAACTATTAAATGTATAATTTGTAGACATAAAGACTTGATTGCTTTCCAGTTTAATGAAAGCTTAAATGTCCCTGCGAACCCACAATCTCTGCCAGCAGAACTGGTTTTGTTCTGAATAGTACAGATTTATGTGAACACAAAGCATTTTGTGTAAGGAACTCCTTCCTCTTAAAAGAAGTCTGTCTGTTTGGAAGGGAGTTACAGGCAAGTCTGGTAAAAGTTAAGCTAGTATCATAGTCATTTAAAACTGTAGTAGATCTTATCCACTTTCCCCTTCACGCTTAACACTGTTATTCTGCTGCCACAATGCAAGCATAGTTTGGTATTTTTGTTATTGCCTTTTTTTGAGATATATATGTATCTATATCTACCTACCTATCTATATCTGTGTGTATACATACATAACGTATATATACATACACATAGATCTGTGTGCGCGCGCGCGCGCACACACACACACACACACACACACACACACACACACACACTCTTCATGGGCAGTCCTTTCTTTGTGGGTTGGAGTGGGGGTTACATAATTTTCTCCAGTTTAACAGGAGTGCTGACCCAAGCCACTTGTATTTAGTGTATTCAGTGTATTACTGCTGTTTATTTAAAATTAAATTTGGGCACAGGAAGCACATCGGGACATTCAGCTTATTTTGAAAGTCAAGTTCAGAGCACCATTTCAGTCTGGAGGCTTTAAACTGTAAATTAAAATACGAATCACCTGTGAACATTTAATGACCCACATTACAATTTTACAAAACAGTTAGAAATCTGGGTAAAAGGCTGCCTTTAATTCTGAGCTTTGTACATTATTTGTTTACTTTTTTTTTTATCATAAATACTTCTTTTTAAGCAAAGCCCAGGTACTTGGTCCACATAGTGTAATGCAGGTATATTTTGGATGGCACATTTGGTCCATTATTTGTACAAATGTAGTAATCTGGAATTTTAGTACACGGATTTAAAAGGCAACAGTATATCAGCAGTTTATGTGTATTTGGTAAGTTCCTGGAAGAAGGTAGTGCTTTTATATTAGAAATGTAAGTTTAAGAATGACGTTGTTGCCTTTTAACAAGTTCTCTGGGATACCTTTATTTTTATTACTGTTATTACTGATATATGATTATGGTCAGAAGGCTTTTTCCCCCTCGGCTTTTCCCCTCAAAGAATGTCTAGACAAATAACAGCTTAAATTCCTGACACCTCTTGTGGTGCTGTATGTTCTTACTCATGGTGTGCTGTTGATGTGGATTCATTCCATTTGGTGGATCCTACCACATCAGGGTCAGTCACCTGCACTGGCTTGTGGGTGTGACTGATAGCAGCCCTTAGCCATTGAATCCTTTCCCGCAAGGTTGTTTTAACTAAAATAGAACTGCAAAAGTGGTTCATTTAGCAGCAGAACATCAGCCTATCACTTTGTTTTGGATGATCCCTGGCAGTTTGAAAGCTAGGAGAAAGATGACTTGTGAAACCAGTCTTGTGGAGGTTGAAAATCTTACCTCAGATTTGGGCAGAAAGCTTAAATGCATATGAATCTCAGTCAAACACCAGGTCTGTGTGACGTCTCTCATGGCTGTTCTTGACGTTAAGAGATTCTGTAGTTTCAAGGCCGCGCTCTGCGTGGTTTGTGTGATGCCCATTTTTGCCTTCAGGAAGGCTGTGCCTTGTTGTGCTGGTGGGTGGTAACCTCGCGCACCATGTAAATAGAGCACCCCAGTTCTCTCCAGCGTGCCCAGTGCCTCACTGAGGGCAGCCAGGGGTGAGCTCCTCCGTGCAGTGGGTACCCAGGTCTTAGATGTTCCTCCTGTGCTTGAAACAAGTGTCATGCTACAGATCTGTCATCTGTTCTCCTGGAGGCTCTTGTAAGAGTTCCTGCATGTGAATCTCAAGGTTGAGCCCAGCTCCCCGTGCCCAAGTGGACACGTGTGGCCCAGAGAGGGAGTTGTCCAGCGTGCACTGCATGAACAGGACACAGTGACTTCAGACTGAAAAATAAAGTCCTTTGGAGGCATCCTGAGGGTTGGGTCAGTTGAGTTGAAACATTTCTGGCATTACTTAATGACTTGCATTGTGGTTTTTCTGCAAGTACCTTTAGCAACTTTTAATACCACATGATCTCTCTAGATGAATGTGACGTGATTTATTATCATCATTATTTTAATCATTGTTCCATTTATTGCCTTTAGGGTTGAAGGAAGGGGAAGGGGTCTTTTTGTTGTTCTTTTTTCCTTTTCTTTTTTCCCCATTCTTTTTTCTTTTGGTGGCTTAAACCACACTTCCTGACGCCATGACTATGCTCCCCAGCCGAGTATTTCAGGCTTCGTCTAGGCTCATGTTTCAGATCTGCATGCACTGCTTGCATTTTCCTGGTATCGGAATGTTGGTTCCTTGTTCTAGGAATACAACATTAATTTCCAAAATTATCATGGGACTTGTGACAACACAAGACATGAATCTCTGTATAAAATGTATTGGCCTTTCTCATTGACCTGCTATAGTATTATTGTGTCGTGTGTGTGTGCGTGCGTGATGTCTGGCTGCCATGTAAAGCTTCAGAGGAAAACCTTAAAAGCAGACCATCCTTTTTTGCATGCTCTATTCTAAGTAGAATGTTCAATGTAACTAACTAAAATTGCATGTTAAATATATTTAGGTTTTTTGTTTTCTATCTTTGTTTTTATTTGTTTTCAGTTTCTGTATATTTGCTTAACTGTGCTGTTTCAGTGGTTGTAGGATAAAGATGCACTGGTGAAGCAAATGTAGTGCCAACAGAAGGTGATTTTCCAGTTGTGTATGTCATGCAGCATTTGAAGGGACTGTGCATTCTTAAAACAGTCACAGTTGCTTCTAAACCAGATTTCATTTCTATTATTGTTTTACGTGCCAAACCCTGAAGTGCATTGGGCTTGAATCTCTGAACGCTGTGGACCCATTAGAAGACTGTTTTGATTGTCACAAATTGTAGTGCCTGAAGACATCCTTGAAGCTGATTGTCTTAAAAAAAAAAAAAAAAAAGTTCTCCAAAGACAAAACAGGAATTATTGTAACAGAAAATAATTATGGTCAAAATGTCTGTGGTTCCTTGGAAATGCTGCGCTTTTTGTATTTTCCATCATTAGTGCAGTTCGAACGAATGTGTATAGTTCAGAGGTCTTCGTGTTCGCATTTTAAAATTAGGTAAATGACCTCACCTTTCAAGCTTGAATTCATTTTTAATTTTAATTTTATTTTATACAATGTGTAGACAGTTCCCTGTTCTCTGCATTTAGAAGTATAAACAATATAAATCTGTTCATTCTGTAAGTAATTTTTATAATTATGATGTAACTCTATCCTATTCCTTAAAACATTTAAAATAAACCCTTTATGTGCAACTTTTGACTGTAAATTTTGTGCTTATGAGCAAACTGATGTGTTAAACGTGCTTCTGAAAAAGTTTTTGAAGTTTTACTTGAAGATTTTAAGAGACCTTTTTTCCCTCTTTTCACCAAAGGTAAATGTCAGATATATATAGGAACAGAAAGAAATAGAATTTTTATTTGAATGATAATTAATAGTACCTATAAAGAAAGGGAGCAATAATCAATAGCCCCAATATATTACATAGTCCAAAATATGAAAGTTTGTGATTAGCAATTAATGAGAAATTTCAATTTATCATAAAATTTTAAACTTAAAAGAATTGTTTAAATAGAATTAAATAATGTGTGTTTTATACTTTCACATCTTTTCTTGCTATAATTATATATTGCTTTTATTAATACTTAAATACCAACTAGTGAAATTCAGCAGTGAAAAATCTCCATTTTTTTTTCAATAGTAAGGACAAAGACATGTAGGTAATACTGGAACTATATGTACTCTATATTTTATCTTCCTGGATAATTTTATCAGTGAGGGGGAAAAGTAGAGTTTATGGTATGCCTGCCCTTAATTAGATTCATTTTTTATGTTTCCCTGTTTGGCCCAAGGATCCGTGGTTAAAGCTAGGACGGGACAGGTCGCTTTTCTTGCTGCCAGAGTGGCTGGGGAGGCTTGGCATGGCAGCTGCAATGACCACTGCTGAGGCCCTGGCCAAGGGGATGCAGGACCACCTCTCAGACTCTGGTGAGAGGAGTCGCAGACAGGTGTAGGGAGGAGATGAACCTGGAAGCACACGTGTTCACCCTGGGCGAGATCTTACAGTCATCTTCCTGAAGGTAAATCACTCATTGCAGTATCGAAGGTACAGCTCAGGAAATATTTTCCCCCAAAATAACAAGGCAAGCTTAGTCTAAAGGTTGGCGGTTGCTGGCTGCTGTTTGTAAACTGAAGAACTAGGTCTAGAGCAGTCGCCACTATTGGAGAATTGCAGGGATGGGCTTGTTTTCCATTGTTTCTTCACTTGGTACAGTCACAGCTCTGTGATAATAAAGCATTTGACACTAATAAAGCACTAGCAAAAGTGCTTAATAAGTACCTTGCCAAACACTTTGTTTTTTTGTTTTTGTTTTTTGACCATGCCATGTGGCATGCGGGATCTTAGTTCCCCAACCAGGGATCGAACCCATGCCCCCTGCAGTGGAAGCGCAGAGTCTTTTAACTACTGAACTGCCAGGGAGGTCCCTTCATTTAATTCTTAATACTGTGAGGAAGGCATGACGTTTTTCTATGGTGAGCTGTTGTAAAAGGAGTGAGGGTTGAGTACCTTGTCCAGGATTACAGAGGCCATCAGGACTCAGACCCTCAATGCTGTGCCCGGGCTCCAAGCTGCTGTGTTCACGCCTCAGAATTAAATTACTTCAGTGGGGTGATTTGATTTGAATAGTCCATGGTCCAGTAATTTCTATGGATAATTTTCTGTAACCTTATTTCGTACATTGATAGCAAAAAGTGTTTTATTTCCAAGTTGCATAATAAAAGGTTTTATGTTAAGTCACTAGAATGTAGAAATCTCTTTATAGTGAGAATTGTAACCCAAAGTTATACTGAATATAGCTAATAAAAGATAAAAATAAATATCTTTTATTTGGAGAGAAATTATACTGGAAATATTTAAATAATTTCCATCACAAGAATGTAGATACTATTTTATATTTCAAAGACACTTTAAACATGTCATTAAGTTAATATTCTTATAAAACCTAGACTTCTTATGCGCCTTCCTAGTTTTTACAGTAATTGTCCTATGTCATTAATATACGTGTGTGTGTGTGTGTGTGTGTGTGTGTGTTTAAGTTTTTAGGCTGCTGAATTTCAGAAAATTAGGTGAGTCTGTAAACTGTTTCTCCAGACATTCTAGGATAGTCTCTGCCCCTGTATGGGCCCTAAAACTCTTAGGTTTTGGTAACTCAGTGGCAGATGGTCTTCGGGTACTGCCTTGGCACATCATTTTGCCTAAAAATGACATTGCATTCTTTCTGCTTAATTTTTATGTGAGGGCACTGGACCAGGTAGCGCATTGACCCCTGTCAGCTCTCCCAATGGTGACACAGAAGCGTGGGCCCTTTCCATGCATTTCTTTTTTACGTTGGCTGTTAACAGTAGGTGAGTAGGCTGCCGTGTGTACTGTGGGTGTGTTCCTGCTTCCGCTTTATCTCCATCCTCTTTCATTACTTTCAACTTATGCTTTGAAAATTCATGCTCTGGGGGAACATTAGAGCTTGAAGTACCATGTGAACTACCTAAAAATCCTTTTTATAGGATTGGCACGTTACACGTAACTTTAAATTCTGTGTCTTCATGTTGGAACCAAAGCAGATTATGATGTGAAAGGGACAGAAGGAAGACCTTTTAAAAACCTTGATATTAACATAAACAGTTAACGACTGAAGATTGAAATTCAGCATTCTGAATTCTGATACAGATTGTGAAAGTAGCTTTAAAGCTTTTGCCTTAGATTTGTCTCCTAAAGGATTTTTAAGAAATCTGAACACGACTACTTGTGCACTGCGCATTCCCACTAGAAAAACGAGAGGAGAGTGGTCCCTGGTGACTGTGGCTTTTTTCCCAAGAGTTGCACTTTGTTGCGGACTGTGTTTACTCTGTGTGTGTGTGTGCATGTCTGTTGTTTACGGGGGACCTGATTTGAACAAAGTGTTGCTTCGAGTTGCCCTGTAATACCGTGGCCAAGTTGTTTTAACCACTGCATTTGTCTTAATTTATCCCAAATCTGACTTGTCACAGGAGAAGGACAAGATTGTGGTCATTTTCAGAGCAGTCCAGCCAGCAGAAGAGAGCAGTATGTTAAGGACTGAAAAACATGTCTGAAGGGATGGAGTCCACAGCCTGCATTGTCCTACAACTAGAATTACTGCCTCTGAGCAGTCTGTGGGGGAGAGATCACACAGAGCACAGGAAACTAACACCTGTTACCAGCCCTTAATTCACATGCATTTGTAAGACAAACAAGTAAACAAAAACAGAAGCGTCTCACCCGTTGTCACTGGCCCTTTTTTAAAATTTGGTAATTATATTTTTTAAAAAGGGTCATGCTCTGATCAGATTACATGCGGTAGACCACTGAAGGATTGTTTTCTGATACTGCTCTACATATTATATGTGTCCGTCAGCTCAGGCTGCTGTAACAAACACCACAGACTGTGGGGCTTAAACAATAGACATTTATTCTTGCTCAGGTCTAGAAGGTGAAACTCCATGGTTAAGGTGTCAGCAGGATGGTTTCTCCTGAGTCCTTTCTCCTTGGCTTGCAGACAGCTGTCCTACCTCCAACTTCACATGGTGTTCCGTTCCCTCTGTGTGTGTCTGTCGTGATCTCTTGTAAGAACATCAGTTACATTGGATTAGGGCCCGCTATAACCACCTCATTTAACCTGAACTGCTTCTTTAAAGGCCATATCTCCAAATACAGTCACATTCTGAGTTGCCAGGGGTTAGGATACCAACAGATGAATTTTGGGGTAATGCAATTTAATCCACAGCACCGTGTTAAAATTTAGTTGGGCTTTCTTACTGTTAAGCTTACAATGGAAAAGAAATCTTATTGTCAGAGCATTATTTTTGACAGACTAATTATTTTAAAAACAATACTAATTTTCTATTTTTATTTAAAAGGGATGGATAAATTTAGTGTACTAAAAAGAGCATTGAAAGAAGAGCCAAATCTCTGAGTTCTAGTTGCCCACTTCCTATCAGTATCATCTCAGGCAAATTGTTTAGCCTTTCTAACTTCTTTTCCTCATCTGTAATTGGGGAGAATCCTGCCCTACTCACTCAAATGATGAGTGGATCCAATGACGCTGGATGTGCGCGTGATGCAAACCTGAGCCCGATGCAGAGGGGGCGAGTCACCTTCGTGCTGGGATTTCATTGGGTGTCAGGGCCTTACACAGACAGCAGCTCTGTCATTTCAGGCCTTGCCATGTTTTGCTTTGATTTTATGATCTTTGAGATCTTAACTTTTAGTTTCATATAGTTTCACTTATATAATGTCAATCGGGAAGATTTCCATTTTTATATTTTTTCAGAACACTAGCATCTCCCAGCATATGTAAAAATTGTTGTAGAAAGCACCGTTGAAAGGTCAGTGGGATGTTCCACATTTTCCGTTTTATTGTGACTGAGAGGTAGACTATAAAGATAACCTTCATGAACAAAGGTCTGCATCTGTGTTTTGCTAATGTTCTCACATTGCCGTAGGGGTCATGAACACTGAACTGCCTCCTTAGTGCTTTCGTGAGACATGGTGCTAGAGTTGGCAGTGTCAGCCAGTGGCCCGATTTGGAGTAATTTAAATAGCAGTCTACTTTCAGAGTGTCTTGCTGCCTAAGAGGGAAGTCGTATCTTTAAAACAGGACAGTTATGCCCGATGAAACGTAGCCGTTGTGTGTAATAGGAGAGTCATGACCCCTTTCTTCACTCCCACCCCAAGTGAGGCCTTGATGCACTGTGTCTTTAATCGCCGATGTTGCTTTTTCTCTAATATAATCTGAAATCAGTCCCTCTTTGGAGAAGTTTTAAAAGTTGATTATGGTTTGGGGGGGGCGGGGTTGTTTGCAGG
This sequence comes from Eschrichtius robustus, assembly GCF_028021215.1. Lineage (NCBI taxonomy): Eukaryota > Metazoa > Chordata > Mammalia > Artiodactyla > Eschrichtiidae > Eschrichtius > Eschrichtius robustus. The sequence goes on along the minus strand of NC_090833.1, from coordinate 100,999,842 downwards.
TATTAACTTTCACCTTAGTATTTGATGTCCCATCTTTAATTAATTTCTGGTATGGCTATTTAACATTGGTCCCACACTCAAGTAAAGCCAGCTGCTTTATTTAAACTGCAACAGAATTTCATTTTATTTTCATGTGTGCTCAAAAGAAATAACCATCAAATTGTCCGAGAATGGTAGCTGGCAGCTGGCGCATAACGGTGCCATTGCCTGTGTTCTTCAGTGGGACGCCTGGGAAGGTGTCGAGGGTGTGGGCACCAAGAGCAGGTTTTTGTCCTGCTGGGAAAGTGAAGATAGCAGGCTGCCTTCCTCTAAAGGAGGTGAGGGTTTAATTAAACTTCTTCAGAGTGGAATTTCAAATGTTGCTATGTTGCAGGTCTTTATTATAACCTGTAAGCAAGTCAATTCTAACCTAATTCAGCTTTAATACTCTTCAGATAGTAGCAAAAACATACACTTGCCTCTAGGATATTTTGTAAATGTGGATAATATACAAATAATTTCATAAGCTACCTAAAATCTTTTATGGAACAAAATAGGTATACATAGTTATTTTGCCCTTGAAAATTCTCCATCCTTTAATAGTGAAGTTTTAAGAGTCCTGTGGAAGATTGCTCTTTCTTTCCAGATAATGTAAATTGATATGGTATGCTGCCACCTCGGAGAGGCATCTCACTGAAATGGCTCCTAAAACTTGTGGTCACTGTTGTGTGGTTAAAATTCACCAGTACGTGAGTTATATGGTGGTTATGACTTGGGATTTTGGGGGGTGCGGTGAGGTGCAGCAGCTGGACTTTGCAGGATAAATTCACAAGGCCTGGTAGAATTAGCCCTGGGCAGGTATTTGGAGTCTGGTCTCTGTTCTCTATTTTAAAACATCTCTGTGCTCAGTTTCTTTCTTTGCATGATTTTTTTTTTTTTAAACATCTCTGAACTTCTAATTTGTTTATCCAGAATAATACTATGATTTCCTGTTTTTTAAAAGCACTTAGGAAAGAGTAACTTGTTTTTGCAAAAATGCCTCAGAATAAGTGACAATCTTTACTACTTTTAAACTAGCAAGGTAATTCAGATAGCAATAAGCTTGTGTCTGTTCTGCACGTTACTACATCGAAGTCTTCCCACTGCTCGCCTGGTTCAGTGAGGTGCCTTATACCAACAATTACTTTGGCTGATGAACATGAAGCTGATGAAGGTGTTTATTCCTAACCGGTGTTCTCCCTGCTACACTGTGCTCCATGGAGGAGCTTACAACTGCCATTTAAGCATTTTAGTTGTCTGTGACACCAAAGAGTGGTGTGGTGTAGCTTTTAGAAAGAGAAAACAAAGTAAAATGTAAATTGCAGCATATTCTCAGTTTACAGTCAAAATCCTCCCAGCCGACCATTGGCCAACAGACCGTTAATACACTGGAATCCACCAGGGCTGTTTCTGCCCAGCCTCCTCCAAGTGAGGGGCTTTCTGTGAGACAGCAGGACAAACTTGTGTTCCACGTTCCAGCAGGATCCATTGGCTGTGGTCAGGACTTGCCTGGTTGGGTTGTCATACCTGCTGCTTCTCAGGTTTTACATGCACCTTATCTTATAGTTTTATCATGAAGTGCAAGGTTAAGTTTCAAATTGTGTACCATTAATATCAGAAAAATCCAAAACCTTTTCCCCAGTTTCTGTGTCTTCATAATTTAAAATATTCTAAAATTGTTTGTGATTTGTTTCCTGTTTAAAAACAGTTCTACCTACAATTTCAAGCTGGAACAGAGGTGAAGGCATGATTTTTGGCTAGACACACATCTTAACAGTAGCTCTGTATTCTTATCTCTACCTTCTTTGGAGAAAAGACCAACTTTACTAGCTTCACTTTTCTGATGTGATATTGTAGGATTTACTGGATTTCAAGACATTTTAAGTATTTTGAGGAAAGACACTATTAAGATGAGACTTTTGTGTATCAAGGTATTTTAATGTTTTCCTTATACTGAGCATCCTAGGTTTAACTTAATAGTTTATATGCTCATTCAGCACTGAACTGAAGGTAAATTAGAAGTTTTTCAAAATTTATTTGAGGCCGTTGTTCTAAGTCTGATTGTTAATTTTTCCAAGAAAATTAAGTTCCTTTTATAGCTAACCATATTACCAAAATCCCTTTGCACTTAAGTAAATTGTCATACCTTTATTAAGCATCTTATTTCAGGATCATGTTAATATAATTTTGTGTTGATTTATTTACTTTTTATGATCTTTAAAGACAAGATTTTAAGAATCTTGTGTCATGAATTTTTTCAGATGGTAAAGTCATACCTAGTTCCCTAGGTAGCGTCCAGAGTATCCTTTTGAAAAAGTTCTGGTCTGAGTGACTTTGAGCAGAAAATCCCCCCAAAAGGGAAGTATATGAAAGTACATTATTGAAAAAAGGAGTAAGCTAATTCATACAGTGCCTAGGATACCTTTAAGCATTAGAAGAGACACTGAGCAGATTCATCTCAGGTTCACCTGAGAGTCTGTCTTTCAATGGCTCTCCACTTCAGGCTGTCTGCCAGCTCCTGAGTGCCTGCAGAACACCTATGAAGCTGAGTGCTTGGGTAGAGGCCCACGATAGAGTCAGGAGGCATCTCCACTGTTCTGGCCTCCACCAGGGCCTCTGACTGCCTGCTGCACAGCATGTTCATAACATCGTGATTGGTGTCACAGGCCAGTTGAGTTTTGAGGTTGTCACCCATCACCCCTCATGGCATCTGCAAAGTCCAGGGAGCAGCCCGGGCCTGAGGGCCAGTGGCGAGTGTAGTCCCTGGTAAAGTGATTGTATCCTGTCTGCTGAACACAGGTGACACTCAAACCTCAGAGGTCAGGATATCCACCTGCCCCCAAGGACCCTGCTGCCCAACCCCTCCCCCCCAACCTCTACCCCCTGGCTGCTTCCTGGAAGGAGGAGTAGTGAGAGAACTGCTCTCTTTGCACAAAGATCTGTTGCATAACTACTGTCTCAGTTACACTCCTATTGTGGATGGTCAGGAGGCCCCAGGAAAATGTTCACAGACAGAAGTGTCAAATCTGTATCCCAAGTGACCATGCTGGGTTTACAGCCTCGGGAGTTGGTCCTACATGACTGTCAAGAGTGTGTTTGATGGTGGGGTTTGCTGTGACAACTAGGAGCACTTTTCGTTTTTCAACATGGGAATTCTTTCTCTGAGTGGTTCCTGGGAAGGCCACTGAGGGTCTAATTTCTCCCTTTCACTTTAGCACCACACACTGGTGACCAGGATTGCAGAGAAAAGGGCAGCTGCCCAGCTCCAGGTTGCCTGTTGGAGCTGGTGGCTAAGGAGGCACCGTGTACTGTAATGAAATGTTGGCTGACGTGACCATTTTCTCTTACATGTTAGTCCCCAGTCCTTTCGTGCTTTTATTTTCCTTGCCTTATCAACAGTTAGCACACTTTTAATGGTCTGTCATGAGCCTAAATAAGCCTTTATAGAAGATTCATTTACTTACATTAAGATTATATATTTAAAAGGTGAGGTTTTGTAGCTTTTTTCCTCACTGACATTGTGCTTGTAACTCACCATTAAGTTATTATTCTGGAGTAGAAAGGGGTTAAAGAGCTAAGAAATAGGAATTGATTACATGTTAATTTTGTTAATCATCAGAAATGGGTGGTCTTTAAGAGTGTTCAGTAAGACTGAGAAATTGTTTCTGCTAACCCATCTTAGGCTAGTGTCTTTGCGTGCAGCGTGAGAGTCCAGCTACATGATCATCTGTGTGAGGGTTATTAAAAATACAGATTCCTAGGCTTCACACAAACTAAAGTTGACGCTCAGGAAACTGCGATCTTAGAAGAACTCCTTCCCTACCCCTAAATAATTTTGTGCATACTCAAGTTTGAGACCTACCATCTTGGATCTTAGGGAGTACTTAAAAATCATGGGAGTTTTTGTTATTTTAATATTTCCAAGGCTGTATCTCAGGGATGGTGAGAAAATGCTTTTATGTTTCTAATGATTTTGACTTAAATCTTCCTGTTTTAAACCTTCAGATTAACTTTCATGTCAATATACGAATCTTATTCGTAGAAGACTTTGGAACTGGGGAAATGATTAAAGTTGTTGTGTTTGGAGTTCTGTGAATGTGCTTATGAGATTGCTCAGATATCAGCACATGGCATTCCTGTGTTTTGCCCATTCATGAGCCAGGCTGTGTTAGTTCTACCTCGGACCTCAGCCTGGTGACCCTTGTCTGCTGTTGCCCATTTAGGTATGACTTTCTGGTGGAAAGCAACCCTCAGGCTTCAGTATTCAAATGATGTTGATAGCTTCATCAGAAACAAAACTCAAGTCATTTTAGACTACTTCTGTTCTATTCCTGAAAGGATACTCAGTAATAGTTTTAAAACAAAACAGAAAACTTGCAGGACACGGAAGTACCTTGTGCCAAAATGATTTTCACCTGCAGGATGCTCTCTCATGCTCTCACACATTGATTTAACTTTGGAAAATGAATTGATGTCATTTTATAACTTTGACAGATGCTTATTAATTAAAAGAAACTATTATAGGAACAAAAGAATAGTATTTTATCACAATTCATTTGCCATGTACACTTGGAATTTCTCTAAATAACCACTTAGCTGTGTGTTTCACAGAATTCTTATTTGTCTGTAAGAGGATGGAACTCAGTCTTCAAACCATCTGAATGATGACATGGGTGTGTGTATGCAGTGGCTTAATACCAAATGCATCCATGTTTATTTTCCAGATAGCTCACATTGGCCTGATTACTGGACTATTATGCATAGATAGAGAGATCTTAATATGCTCAATGTTACTTCTTAGAATCTGAAGTACAGAGCTTGAATTGGTTAACTAACAACCTTTTATATTAAATTCCTTGTTACCTTCCTGGAAGTTGGACTTTTGCAAAAACGATAGTAAGTGGATGATTAAAGAGGTGTTTGTAAAAAAAAAAAAAAAAAAATTGGATATCACTTCCTAATAAGTGTTAATCACAACATAATATCAAAATATATGGGATGCAGCTAAACAGTGCTCAGAGGGAAATTTATAGCTGTGAATACTTATATTAAAAAGATCTCAAATCAAAGTCTAAGCTTCCACCTTAAAAAAACTAGAAAAAGAAGAGCAAGAATAAATCCAAAGCAAACAGAAGGAAAGAAATAATAAAGATAAGTTTGGAAATCAGTGAAATAGAAAACAAAAATAGTAGAGAAAAATCACTGAAAGCAATTGTTGGGTCTTTGAAAAGATCAAGTTTGGCATACCTTTAGCTACACTGACCAAGGAAGAAAGAAGACACAAATTACCAACATCAAGAATCAAAGAGGTCACATAACTACCAATTTTCTGGAAATTAAAAGAATGGTAAGGAAATACTGTGAACAACTTTATGTCAACACATGGACAATGCAAGTGAAATGGACAAATCTTAAGACACAAATCACCGACACTTTGTCAAGAAGAAATAGAAAATTTCATTAGATCTATGACAAGTGGAGAGATTAGACTGGAAACTAGACTTCTCTCATGAAATAAACCTCAGGGCCAGATAGCTTCACTGGTGAATGCAGTCAAACATATAAAGAAGAAATAATGCCAATCTTTCAGAGACTCAGAAAATAGAAGAGGAGGGAATACTTACTTGTTCTATGTTATGAGCCCCCTATTATCCTGATACGAAAGCCAGACAAAAGCATCACAACATTACTACAGACCAGTATCCCTTATGAATACAGAGACAAAAATCTTCAACAAATCCAATGACATTTAGAAAGGCTTAGGTTCATGGCCAGGTGAAATTTAATACCAGAAAGCCAATGAATGTATTCCACCATATTAATAGATGGAAGGACAAAAGACACGAGTCATTTCAAAAGGCAGAGGGAAAGCATTTGACAAAGTGTGACACCATTCATGATAAAAACTCTCAAAAACATGGACTAGAAGGGAATTTTCTCAACCGGATAAAGGGTATCCATAAAAAAAAAAACAGCTAACATCATACTTCATGGTGAAAGAATAACTTTCTCCCCTGAAGTCAGGAATGTCAAAGTTGTCCACTTTCATTCCTTCTATTCAACTTTATACTGTAGATCTAACCCTGCAGTCAAGCAAGAAAAAAATAAAAAGCATCCAGGTGGAAAAGGAAGAAATAAAGTTATCTTTATTTGCAGATGAGATGATTCTATCTTGAAAATCTTAAGTGATACACACATAAAACATTAAAGCTAAGGAATTCAGCAAGGTTCTGAGAAAGAAGACATATACAAAAATCAATTGCATTTCTACATATAATTACATCAACTTGAAATTAATTCCATCAAAAAGGATAAAATACTTAGGAATAAATTTAATAAAAGTATGAGACTGTACACAAGAAGATCTAAATAAATGGAGAGACATTCCATGTTCATGGACTGGAAGATTCACTATTAATATGGCAATTCCTGTCAAAATTCCAGCAGGTTTTGTTGCAGGAATTAAGCTGATCCTAAAACTTTTATGGAAATGTAAAAGGACTCAGAATAGCCACAAGAATTTTGAAAAATAAAAACAAATTTGGAGAACTTATACTTCCTGGTTTTAAAACTTAACCATAAACCTACAGTAGTCAAGATAGTGTGGTATTGGAATGAAGATATATCTAGATACATCTAGCTATCCCAGTGAGACAATTGAGAGTCTTGAAATTAATCCTTACATTCATGGGCAGTTGGTTTTCCTCAGAGGTACTGAGGCAATTCAGTGGAGAAAATATTGCCCTTTCAACAGTTGAGGCTGGAAGGATTGGTTATCCATATGCAAAAAGATGAATTTAGATTGTTCATAATATACAAAAGCTAACTCAAAATGGACCAACGACCTAAATGCAAGAGCTAAAACTATTGAATTTAGAATAAATTATAGGCAAGAATCTTCATGGTTTGTCAAAGATTTCTTGTATATGACACCAAAAGCACAATCTAAAAGGTAAAGTTGATAAGTTAGACTCCATCAAAATTAAAAACTTGTGTGTCATAAGCCACTGTTAAGGAAATGAGAAAGCAAGCCAGACTGGGAAAAAACATTTATAAATCATATTGATAAAAGATTGGTATTCAGAGTGTACAAAGAACTCCTTAACAAGAAGACAATCCAAGTAATAGTGCAAAGGATTTGAATGGACGTCTCTCCAAGGAAGATCCACAAGTGGCCAATAAATACAAAAAGATGTTCAACATCCTTAGTCATTAGGGAAGTGCAAATTAAAACTGAGATGCCACTTCCCACCCAGAATAACTGTACCAAATAACAATACCAAAATAGCTGTAACCCAAAAGATAGGCAATGACAGATGTTGGCAAAGATGTGGAGAAATTGGTGCAGACCCTTTGCATAACAGTTTAGCAGTTTCTTAAAAAGTTAAATACAAATTTACCATAAGACCCTAGGTACCTAGGAAAATACACATGAAAATCGAGAAAATATGTCTACAGAAAACTTGTAAACTAATGTTTATAGAAACATTGTTCATAATAGCCCCCAAATGGAAATACACCAAATTACCATCAACCAGTGAGTGGATAAACACACTGGTAGATCCATACAATGGAACACTACTCAGATAGGAAAAGGAATGAACTGGTACAAGCTACAATATCAGAAACATAAAATGGAGGGAGACAGATGGAAAATACCACATATTCTGTGATTCCATTTATGTGAAATTTCCTAAAGAGTAAAAACTACAGAAAGTAGATTATTGGTTGGTTGCTGGAGGCTGGGGTTGGGAAAGGAGACCACCTGCCAGTGGATACTAGGAGTCGTTTTGCATTGAGGGAACTGTTATTGATGATTGTATAACCATTTACTAAATTTACTAAAAAATTATTCACTTAAAATAGGTGATTTTATGATACATATGTGAATTATATCTCAAATAAAGCTTTTAGAAGACTCCTGAGATGATATCTGAATTCTTAAAAGAAGGAAAGGTGGGAGGGACAGTTTGTGATTCTGAGTTTGGGCTGCCTGCCTGGGAATTTGTTTTTCTGATGACCTCATGGGCGATGCTTTGGTATCCAGTCCGAGGACACGGGGCTAGACCAAAAGCGTGGTGTTACAGTTTGTGATTTGCATTTGGACGAGGTAGATTGCCGAGGGGGTTGGGGGTTGTGAGCTCCGTGAGTGTCGTGCGCCTTTGTCCGCTGGGTCAAGTGCTGGGAAACAGCATCAGAACTGAAGTCATGAAAAACTAAAGTTTTCTCTATTTAGGAAAATAACTGGTGGGAACCATAACGTCATCATCACAAGTGGATCCTCTTGCTAAAAGGCTGAGAGGAGGGCAAGAAAACTAGAGAAAAAGCTACAAGTATTAATAGTTGTGGAGCTGGGCAGCTCACGGCCCAGGCTGAGACGCCCTTTGGGCGAATGCTCGCATGTGGCATGTGGGCACCACGGGGCAGCAGTGGTCGGTGGTGAGTCGGTGCTGTGAGGCCTGCAGGTTGACCAAAAGCTAAAGGAAGCACCTTGACGCCAGGTGGCCCCTTCTGATGCTGACAGTCTGTGATTCTTCCGGAGACCGAGAGCGGGCTCAATCTGGAAGAGGGAGTGGGCCCATGAGAAAGGCAGAACCAGAAGAGGCGGCCAGAAGGGAGTGTGAAAAGCCAAAAACCAAAACCAAAAAGATAAGAATACCAAAAGCAAAAGCAGCTGAGAATGAGACCTTATACACTTTATTTTCACTCCCAATGACTCGTTACTGGAAATATTCTGCTTTAGGCTAGTTTGGAAATTAAACATCTTACGTGCTGTGGGGCTGAGCCTGCCCTCAGAAAGTGAAGGCAAGTGGTGAGGTGAACCCAGGTCACTCAGGCTGGGTCGAGAACGCCTTCTTGTCACCCTTCGAGTCTCGCCACTACATCCCTCCATCAGAGCTCAGCCCACTGCAGTGAGGAACCTTCCAGAGTCCACCTTGGGGTGGAATGCAGACTTGTGTTTGTGCACACCTGAGTGCATGTGCTCTGGGATGCTGCATTTGTTGGCTGGAGCAGGTGTCAGAGCACACAGGTGGTAGTGCGAGGGACAGGAGAATGTTAGTCTCATGTACGTTTGTGGTTCTAGGGGGTTTTGTGAAAGTAGTCTTTTTTTTTTTTTTTTTTTTTTGGCTGTGTTGGGTCTTCGTTGCTGCACGCAGCAAGCGGGGGCTACTCTTCGTTGCGGTCCGCAGGCTTCTCGTTGCGGTGGCTTCTCTTGTTGTGGAGCACAGGCTCTAGACGCGTGGGCTTCAGGAGTTGTGGCACGTGGGCTCCAGTAGTTGTGGCTCGCAGGCTCTAGAGCACAGGCTCAGTAGTTGTGGCGCAGGGGCTTAGTTGCTCCGCGGCATGTGGGATCTTCCCAGACCAGGGCTCGAACCCGTGTCCCCTGCATTGGCATGTGGATTCTCAATCACTGCACCACCTGGGAAGCCCTGAAAGCAGTTTTTGAGGAAAAATTAGCTATGGAGGCAATCCTACAAGTCAGCCCAACACCAGGGCAAATTCATGTGGGAAAATGTTTCATCAAAGTCCGGCAGGAGGCTGGTGGGCAGGCGGCATGTCTTCCCCCGCCAGAACATGTGTGTGGCTCAGTACATTTCTTCATTGCTGCCTCCTACCCTTGCACAAGTGGACACACTGACAAGAGAAGGGAGCAAACAGGATGTCTAACCCTTTCCTGCCTAACATACCTGGACTTTGAGGGAGAACAAATAAAACACTTCAGAGGGGGGAGATTATTCGAGGACCAGAGTATCAAGCTGGGAGTTCCTGCTGGAAGCTATTTGGGATAAGAATCTGTGAGGATTTCACAAGTCTCTCCTATTCGAGTTCTTTGCTAGAGAGATTGCCTTGCTTTTTTTGCATTTTTGTTGCCTAACCACTTCCGCATGTGCTACTGTATGAATTTCTCCACGTCAGATTCCAGTTCCAGTTGCTGTCATTGCAAGGGGATTCCCACTTCGCAGTCATAACTGGGAATACCTCGCTATTCCCCTTGGGCCTTTTGCATGTCCTTTGCAAGCCGCCCCGGCTCTCCTGGTGTTTCCTTGGCCTGGATGTTGTACTCACAAGCTAGTGGTCAGCCAGTGCCAGCCCCAGCCTTGACCCTGAGGGCAGTGACTGCCAGTGCCCCATCTCCTCGCAGGCTTGGATGTGCTTGCTCCTTCAAGATCCAGGCAAGAAGGACAGTTGGGTCCAGATGCAAAAGGAAGAGAGATACCTTCCAGTCTCCAAGAGGACTAGCTCTCCGTTCTTACATGGCCACGTTTACACGGGAGAGCAACCCAAGGTTATGTCGACTACACTTGGCCATGAGAGCTTTGTTTCCCCCGGTGTGCGCCATGTATTCGAGAATCTATAGTGTTAAACTGAAGCCCTAAAAAGAATGCCTACACTGTAATGAAGACGAATGTTCATGCTTAGGAACTGGTTACTTTCTTTGCACAGCATAAGAACATAAGATTTTGAGGCAACCAGGCGACATCCACCTCTGTGCTCGTGGCAGCTGTGGCTTTGACCTTGGCCTGTGCTTTTCTTTATGCCCCATGTCTCAGAAACCTTGGGGTGGTAGCCATTTCAAAACTGCTTTGATTTATTTCACATCCGTGTAGATGTATTGGTCTCTCTTAATATCAGCGATATTCTTGTCTAAATTATGTACAAAAGAATAAAGCCAAATATCTGTCCTAGGTAATAATGTCTTTATTTTGGAAAAATTGATCACAGCAACAATGAATTAATGGTTAAATGAATAAATCACTGCCTCCATCCCTCTCGTCCTCTAGGGCCCACAGCCATGATGGATTGTAAAGCCTCCTCCAGAAGTGCATCCCCTGCTCCCAGTGACTTTGTGATAACTTGAGATGGTCTTTTAAAATTCACATTTGAGGGCTTCGCTGGTGGCGCAGTGGTTAAGAATCCTCCTGCCAGTGCAGTGGACACAGGTTTGAGCCCTGGTCCGGGAAGATCCCACATGCCATGGAACCACTAAGCCCATGGGCCACAACTACTGAGCCTGCACTCTACAGCCCGTGAGCCACAATTACTGAGCCTGCGCTCTTAGAGCCCGCGAGCCACAACTACTGAAGCCCATGCTCCTAGAGCCTGTGCTCCGCAACGAGAAGCCACGGCAATGAGAAGCCTGTGCACCGCAATGAAGAGTAGCCCCCACTCGCCACAACTAGAGAAAGCCCACGGGCAGCAACGAAAACCCAACGCAGCCAAAAATAAATAAATTAATTTAAAAAAAAAAATTCACATTTGATAGTTGATCCTAAAGAAGTCTTTAGAAATACAGTTGCTTGGTGGTTGCTACTAGACATGAGTTTTACCAGTTTATCTTTGAATGAAAGTCTCTCAAGAATAAAAGGTGGTTTGGATTTGTGGATGGGGGACCTAGAAAGAGAAGTTTGCAACCTGTGGCTTGGAGAAGACTCTGGTGGAGAGATGTCATGGACCCTCAGTTATCACTTACCCCCTCGTCTGCTGATGGCTACCAACACAATGGTGAGCAATAAACCCTTTCCAAGTGAGTAACAAGCCAACGCAGAACTTACCAGGGTAAAGCAGCTCTGGCTTTGGATTTCGGGAGAATATCTTGGAAGAAGCCAAGGCAGAGAAATCCTGTGCAGGACAGGAATGTTGCAAGCATTTCAGAGTTAGATTTCCTCAGTCCTTTAACAGAGTAGAGATATCTTACTAACATCTGACAAAGTAAGGACTCCAGGGAGAACCATGTGTGCCTGCATTAAGACACTTGGCAGAAGCTCGAGCCCATAGTGCTACAGGCTGTGTCTCTGCAAAATTCCTATGTTAAATCCTGAGGCCCAGTGTGATGGTATTAGGAAGTGGGACCTTTGGGAGGTGACTAGATCATGAGGGTGGAGCCCCCTGTTGGGATTAGTGCCCTTACAAAAGAGACCCTAGAGATCTCCCTTGCCCCTTCCTCCATGTGATAGTGGACAGCAGTAAGTCATCCATCTGTGAACCAGGAAGCAGCTCCTCACCCACCTTCTGGCGCCTTGATCTTGGACTTAAAGCCTCCAGAACTGTGAGCAGATTTCTTGTTTGTAAGCCACCCAGCAGCCTGAGTGGACTAAGACATAGCAGTAACTCAGATTTGTCAGGCAACAGAACACCATGTGTGTACGTGCTGGGAACTTGGTTGCTCTGTGTGTGTGTTTCATATATAAGATATAATATCCTTACAATAACTTCTTCTGACGGTTAGGCATTATTATCACTCCCATTTTACAGATGGGTCCACTTGAGTGTCTTGTAGTAACAATCAGGCCTGTGCTATGGAAAGCTGAGCTTGCACTGAGCATCCAAGACAAGGCTGTCCGGTAGAACCTTGGGAGATGTTCTGTCTGTGCTGCCCAATGCAGTAACCACACGTGGCTTCTGAGCACCCAAAATGTGGTTCGTGGGGCTGAGGAACTAAATTTTTAATTTTATTTCATTGTAATATAGATAGCCACGTGTGGCCTGTATCTGCTGTTGTGGACGGTGCAGGTGAGGCACTAGCATAACCTAACACGGATGGTTGTCCATCTCATTGCTGTCCTGTAAACTGTACAGGTAAGTACTATGTGTTCGTTGGTACATAAAATAAATTCCATGCCTTAAAAAGGTGGGCATCTGCCTCCCTTGCATTTCTCCCCATAAGTTCAGTGTGACTTTTGGGGGGGCTTCAGTTCAGATGTGAAGGGCCCTCGACCAGTGAACTGTGAGAGCCTCAGTTTCTGCCGTTGGGCCAGCAGGGACCCTGTGCAGAGACTGAAATAGGTGGGTGGTCTCATCTTACAGATGACGGGCAGACCTCGAGGTCAAGGGTCTCTCCAGTTGTGGACACCTGCCTATTGGAGGGCAGTGCAGAGGGGGTGGTTCCTGTCCTTCCACGAACTCACACCTGCCAGCGTGATCATGACCTGACCCTGTCAGTCAGCATGCATGCAGCTGATCTTCATTCATTCAGACCACTGACTGTTTCTCAATATATACAGATTTACAAAACAGGCTCTCAAAAGTCGGGCTGAAAAATCCTGATCTTTCTCAGGAGAGAGGGCTGTGTATTTTACCCACAGGTTTTACAGAGAGTCTTGATGTATGTTGGAATCAATCTTATTTTTCCCTCTCTCACCTGGTCCCAGAGATTGAGAACAGGGTCCTGTGTGTGCTCACAAGTGTGTAAGTATGCACACAAGTGTGAATGTGTGTCTCTGCATGTTCAAGTGCGTATGCGAGCATGTGTTTAAATGTGCATGTGTGTGTGTACACATCCACGTGTAAAGTGTATGCAAGTGCTGCACGTGAACACATGGGTAGTGTGGAGGCCTGTCTCTGGGGACTGAGGGTGAGCACACAGGTGGGAGGAAGAGTAGACCCGCTGTGGAGGCCAGTGAGGAGAGGTGACGGCCGCAGGCTGATATGCTGATGAGGACTCGGCACCCAGAAAACAGAATGTTCCTGACTAAAGGGCTCTGTTTAAGCAGAACAGCTGCCCAGGGCGTTGCTCTAAGATTTGTCAGTTGGTTGGAAACTATTAGGTTGAGAGCACGATTCTCCTGGAGTGTGAATGCAGATTCTGATTCAGCGGGTGTGGGGCGAGGCCTGAGAGTCTGCACTTCTTTTTTTTTTTTTTTTTTTTAAACCTAGTATCTTTTTTTTTTTAACTTATTTTATTATTATTATTATTTTTTAAACTTATTTTTATTTTTAATTAATTAATGTATTTTTGGCTGTGTTGGGTCTTTGTTGCTGCACGCAGGCTTTCCTCCAGTTGCTGTGAGCGGGGGCTACTCTTCGTTGCAGTGGGCGTGCTTCTCATTGCGGTGGCTTCTCTTGTTGCAGAGCACGGGCTCTAGGTGCACAGACTTCAGTAGTTGTGGCATGAGGGCTCAGTAGTTGTGGCTCACGTGCTCTAGAGCACAGGCTCAGTAGTTGTGGCACATGGGCTTAGTTGCTCCGTGGCATGTGGGATCTTCCCGGACCAGGGCTCGAACCCGTGTCCCCTGCATTGGCAGGCGGATTCCCAACCACTGCACCACCAGGGAAGTCCGAGAGTCTGCACTTCTAACCGGCTCCAGGGGCAGCTGCTGCCCTCGGAGTAGCCTGAGGTGTAGAAGACAGGGCTCCACAGAGAAATCTGGGGACCCTGGGCTGCCCGAGCGGCCCCAGACCGTGGGAGAGGTAGCCTAGGCAAGGTGAATAAGTCTCACACAGGCCCCCCGTGATTTGTGAGACAGGATGGCGAGGTGTGTGGAGCCTCTGCTCCGCTCTGAGGGTCAAAGGCTAGTGAGCTTGTGACATGGTGACACCCCTCGTGCTGGTTGGATAAACTGCAGTAGTCACCAGGATGGGCGCTTTACCATCCACGAGAGGGTCTGAACAGTTACAACTTTGGAGAAACAGGTCACCAGGCCTGGAGCGGGTAAGAAACCTCCACAGATGAGGGAATGAGTCCGCCTTGAGGAGGGAAGAATCGGAGACTGAAAACGGAAAGGGCTTTGGAAAGCCTGGTTTGCCCTGAATGTGTTATCTGGACAGCCCCCAAGGCCGATCTTGGGGTTCCCAAGGGAGGCCCCAGGAAAGAGGTTACCGAGAGCTACGGCAAACCACTGGGAATGCAGTGGCGTGACTTTCTATCCTTTGGGCTTCATCCTAAGTGCTCAGTGCCCATCTTGCCCAGCTGGTTGAAGCCTGTAACACCACACTTTGAGGTCGATTACAGATATCTGAGCCTCAGCCCCTCCCTGGCCAGCTGTCTTTAGAGATTGTCTCTGGATTGTGGGTCACTTGGTTAGATCAAATGATGGTAAGTGGATCACTATGTCTCTCTAATTTGCTCTAACAAATTAAGTCACTCTATTGCTAATAGGAGCTCAGTAGTATCAATTTATATTAAAATGATAATGAGAAACACAGTAGTTTCTTATTTTCCAGACACTTTTCTAGAGACTTTACATATATTATCTCATTAAATCCTCCCAATAGACATTACCATCTCCATTTTATAGATGTGGAAACTCAGGCTGAGAGATGATAAATAACTTGCCCAAGGTCATGCAGGTAGGAAGCGGTTGGATCTGCTTCACGTATCCGCTACATACACAGCTCTCAGGCCACAGCGTGAAGGGCACTTGGACATGCTTGTGATTATGCCTCAGGATTGTGTGTTCTTAAAGGGACATTTGAATTTTGGTATGATAGTAAGAGGGGAAACCTATTTACTCAAGAATAATATAGTCACACTCATTCCACACCCACTAAGGTGGCTCTAGTCAAAACGACAAGTGTTGGTGAGGATGTGGAAAAACTGGAACCATCGTTTACTGTTGGTGGGAATGCAAATGGTGCAGCTGCTTTGGGAAACAGTCTGGCAGTTCCTCAAAATGGTAAACAGAGTTACCACGTGAACCAGCATTTCCATTCCTAGGTTTAAACCCAAGAGAAATGAAAACATGTGTCCACACAATAGTTTGTATACAAATGTTCATAGCTGCATTATTCACAATAGCCAAAAAAAAAAAACAAAAAAAACAAAACTCAAGTGTCTATCAACTGATGACGAGATAAGCAAAATATAGTCTACCCATACAGAGGAATATTATTCAGCCACAAAAGGAATGAAATACTGGTACGTGCTACAACTTGGATGAACCTCGAAAACGTTATACTGAATGAAAGAAGCCGGACACAAAGGCCACGTCATAAGTTTTCATTTCTATGAAACGTCCAGAATAGGCAAATCTATAGAGACAGGAAGCAGATCAGAGGTTGCCAGGGGCTGCGTGGGAATGGGGAGTGACTGTTCAGGGGGTCTTGGGGATCTGTGTTTGGACTATGAAAATGTTGTGGAACTAGATAGTGGTGATGATTGCACAACCTTGTAAATATATTTTTAAAACCCCACTGAAATAAAAGTTCACTTTTAAAGGGTGAATTTACAGTATGTGATGTATATCTCAATTTTTAAAATGTCTATGATTGAACCTGGAGAAGACAGAGGCTGCAGCCCTGGTCGCCACGTGGAGACTACTGGCCCAAGTGCTGGGGACGTGGACAACACACCGGCTGTCAGGAGGCACCACGCTCTGTTTCAGATCAATGTGTCTTCTCGCCTGGGACCTCCAGGGACCAAACTGGCCTCTGGTTCATTAACCTGTTAGAGTGAGCTGATTGCTTACCAAAGGAGTCTTTGGGCATCTTACCAATAAAGGGAAAGAGTTTTTTAGGATTTGTAAAGGATGGAGTTTAGGTGAAATTGGAATGAAGCTGTGGGTTGATAGGCTTGCCCTGCAGAGCTGTGTAGACCTCCTTGGGAACTGCAAGAACGTGTGTCCAGAGACCCCTTGTGTGAAGCTGTGCACCTGGGTTGCACATCTGGGCTTCATCCCTGAGTCAGAGACCCAAGTCCCTTGGGGATCATGGGCTGCTTCATTCTCACAGCTTTCATTCCAAACGGCAAGTGTCTGACAGTCCAGGATTTTAGAGACTCAAGCTTCTCAGTGGGAACAGCAGCAGTCCTTCACAGGGGGTGTTGTCTTGACAGGGCACAGCTGTCCTGTGAGAAGTGCTTTTCTTATGAATTCTGCAGCTGGTCTTCTGGGGCTGCCCTCTCAGCCCAGTGAGTGGCAGGGTGGGTTTTTACTTTTACGTGGAAGGTTCATGCCAGTTACCCAGGGCCCAAATCTGAACAGGAGAGCCACAGCCCCTTCCTCGCAAAGCGCGCAGCCCACAGGGGAGGATAGACTCAAACTACCAGTAACACTAACTATCCTACCGCATTATGTGGTTATATATACTATAAAAGATATACCACACATACAACTATGCTAATTGGTTACACAGTGTAAAATGTGCTCAGCGTGAGTTAACCTGGCCTGACGGGGTCCTGGGGTTGAAGGTGGACTTGCTGGGACAGGACATTTAAGCAGAGCCCTGAAGGGGAAGGAGGGTTAGTGAAACAGCATGTGCAAAGACCCTGGGGTAAGAAAGCACATGGCTTATTATGTTAGAGTAACTGGAGGGTGGGCAGTGAGGCTGGCAAAGAATGCGAGATGGGATAGACCGGCAGGGTGAAGTTTGGTCTCAACAACCATCTCAGGCACTATAATTAATGGTCACTATCAATGTACTCAGGCCATGTCAGAGAGGGTCCAGCGAGAGCTACACCTGCTTTTGTCCTGTATCCTCTCTCTAACATACACATGCACACACTTTGCATTTCTCTGTTTTAATTCTCTTACAGACTTCTTTGTGAGGTCAGCACTTACTGATAAAAGCTTTCCAACTTCCTCATGCCACGTATTCATGATCTGTCAGAGAGCCCTCCGTGCATTTTGTTACTTCATTCGAGGATGTCACAAGGATTTCCATTTGTAGTTACATACAAGGTCTATGAGGCTGCCCATTGGCTTCTTCTGAAAACAGTGGTCCCTGCTCACAGAGCCATTGCCTGTGGACCAAATCTCTGCAGGGGGGAAGGCAGGGGGAGGGGTGCACGAGACCTGTGTTTTAGTGGATCCTCTGTAGGCAAAATGACCACATAAGAATATCTGTTCTGTTCTGGCAAAACAAGTGGTGAACAGTGTGGGGGTGCAGGGAAGGTAGCTCGGGGCTGTGTGTGTGTGTGTGTGTGTGTGTGGTGTGGTGTGGTGTGTGTGTGTGTAGTGTGTGGTGTGTGTGGTGTGGTGTGTGTGTGTGGTGTGTGTGGTGTGTGGTGTGTGTGGTGTGTGGTGTGTGTGGTGTGGTGTGTGTGTGTGTGTGGTGTGTGGTGTGTGTGTGTGTGTGGTTGTGGTGTGTGGTGTGTGTGGTGTGTGTGTGTGTGTGGTGTGTGGTGTGTGTGTTGTGTGTTGTGTGGTGTGTGTGTGGTGTGTGTGTGTGTGGTGTGTGTGGTGTGTGGTGTGTGTTGTGTGTGTGGTGTGTGTGTGTGTGGTGTGTGTTGTGTGTGTGTTGTGTGTGTGTTGTGTGTGGTGTGTGTGTGTTGTGTGTGGTGTGTGTGTGTGTGTGGTGTGTGTGTGTGTGGTGTGTGTGTGTGTGTGTGGTGTGTGTGTGTGGTGTGTGTGTGTGTGGGGGGGTGTGTATGTGTGGTGTGTGTGTGGTGTGTGTGTGTGTGTGGTGTGTGTGTGTGGTGTGTGGTGTGTGTGTGGTATGTGGTGTGTGTGGTGTGTGTGTGGTGTGTGTGGTGTGTGTTGTGTGTTGTGTGTGTGGTGTGTGGTGTGTGTGTGTTGTGTGTGGTGTGTGTGTTGTGTGTGTGTGGTGTGTGTTGTGTGTGTGTGTGGTGTGTGGTGTGTGTGTGGTGTGTGTGTGGTGTGTGTGTGTGTGGTGTGTGTGTGGGTGTGGGGTGTGTGTGTGTGGTGTGTGTGTGTGGTGTGTGTGTGTGGTGTGTGGTGTGTGTGTGGTGTGTGTGTGGTGTGTGTGTGTGTGGTGTGTGTGTGGGTGTGGGGTGTGTGTGTGTGGTGTGTGTGTGTGGTGTGTGTGTGTGGTGTGTGGTGTGTGTGTGGTGTGTGTGTGTGTGTGGTGTGTGGGGGGTGTGTGGTGTGGGGTGTGGGTGTGTGTGGTGAGTGTTTTGTGTGTGTGTGTGTGGTGTGTGGTGTGTGTGTGTGTGTGTGTGTGTAACAGTGGTGGGGGTTACAGGGAAGCGACAACCAGAGACTGCCAGCCATTCACCATGTGCTCTTAGAGGCTTGAAGGACCCTGTAGCTGTGAAGTCTGTGGATAGAGCAGACACAGGTGCCTTGAGCCAACAAGCCTCATGTAATGTACATGAGGAACTCTAGATCTCTCATTGGAAACTAATCATCTCTTAGCAAGAAATCGTTTGAACAGTCAGCTCTTCATGTCCTAACGGAGGACTCATCTCTGCCTTCATGCCCTGTTGCTCAGGGCATGGTAGTCAGGCTTCAGATCTCTACCTTTAAAATGGGCTGATTACCCCAGTAGGGGCCTCTTTAAGGGGCTATCACAGGGAGTGGATGTGACCCCCACCAGAGTGAACCAGGAAGGGGCGAAGGCTCTGCAGGTCTGACTAGACCACCTGTCGAATCATGATTCCGAACTGCCTCTTCTCCCTGTGATTTCATCACATACAGTAGGAAAATTATCTGCCAAAATACCTTACACAAGATAGAAATTTTAGACAAAACACCACGTAGGTTGTTTTCGGCAACAGTGATAGAAAACATTGGCTCGAACGAGAATGGATTACCTCCCATAACTGAAGGTTCTTAGAAGGGGAGGGGTGATGAGGTGTAGTACTCCAGGGCCGCCTCTGCCTTCCTCCATGATTGACTCTAGCTATAGTCTGATAGCACAGTGGGTGCTGCAATCCCAGGCATCTTGTCCACTCCTGGTCCTGTCCCAAGAACTCAAGTCTTTCTGAGAGACAGTAGAACCCTGGGTAAGAGGATGAGCACATAGGAGGGAAAGTCCACACAGACAGGCACTCTCCCTAGGGACCCGCCTTGCCTGCTGGGAGGTCCGCTGGGACAGATAGAGGGGCTGGAGGGGTCTGAACTTTGCTCTCAAAGAGTGCACGCGTGCCAGCTTGCTAGCGATCAGGGTGGAGGGAGACTGGCCACCACCTTGCTGCACTTCCCAGCCTGAAATGCATGCCCGGTAGGACTGCTAGTGCCAGCAGCAGCTAGGCACTGAATCTCAGGTGGACGGGCCCTGGGAGAAAACTTGGTTTAGCTGTGCAGAGACAGCCTGGAGGGCCTGGGGTGTGGTAATGGTCCAAACCTCGGAGCCCATTGCCAGTGTACGAATGGTGGGTGTGGTCCTCCATTGGAGCCCATTGTCAGCATGTGCACAGTGGGGCACAGGTCCAGCAGTGGCAGAGTTTGCTGGCGTGCACACTGGGTGGTACCACAGAAACACACGTCTTGGGCGGACAGCCTCTGGGGAGGAATATGTAGCAGTTCCTTTCCTGGCAGGAGTGCTCCAGTCCCGCCCACCCCACACTATGGCTTGGAGCCGGAGCTGGAATGAACAGGTCCTGGGAGAGAGCAGCCACAGAGGCAGCCCAGGTCCCAGGCGGCAGCACAACCACTTCAATTCCTGCAGCTACAGCGCTCTGGCCCCCAGCACCAGCCTAGCACTAGGTCTAGGATAAACACAATGGAGAAAGGGATGTGACCTTGGGCTGCTTCTGGGCAGAACCATGGACTTCTGCACAGGTGGTGAATAGGTTTGCTGTGACCACAGGGACCTCACTTGCTTCAGCACTCACCTCCTTTGGGACAAAGCGTGAAGTCAAGGGCAATGGAGCCAAATTGAACCCAATCCTCAGGGCTTCTACTACAGTAACTGGGGAGCAGAGCCCGCCCCCAACAGGGCTGTGATAGCCATGGAGCAAAGAGGAGGCCCTGCCAAACATCCAGTGCTGGCTCTGGACACCACAACACCAATTACACCCACTATCAAGGGGATAATGGCCAGCACACACTGAGAAAAGATGTGGCTGGCATCCATACCAAAAATATTGGACTCACACAGTCTACACAGGGATGGTCCCACATAAAAACACCCCTTCAAGACTACAGTAGATAACTGTTTCTCCTAAAGTCATAGAGGCAGAGGAAGTTAAGTAAAATGGAAAAGCAGAAGAACCACTCCCAATTCAAGGAACAAGAGAAATCCCATGAAAGAACAAATAATGAAACAGACCTCACCAGTCTACTAGACCCTGAGTTCAAAAAGGAGGTAATACAAATGCTAAAGGCAATAGGAAAGATTATCGATAGAAATGCAGGTCACTGTAACAAGGAACTAGAAACTATAAAACGGAACCAATCAAAATTATACAGCTCAATTGCTGAGATAAAAACCGATCTAGAAGCAGTGAATAGCAAACTAAATAACACAGATGAACAAATAAGTGATCTGGAAGATAGAATAATGGAAATCACCCAATCAGAACAGCACACAGAAAGACAAATGAAAAACAAATGAAAGCAACAGGCGAGATCTATGGGATAATGTAAAGCATGCAAACCTACACATAATAGGAGTTCCAGAAGGAGAAGAGAGAGAGAAGGGGATCAAAAATGTATTTGAAGAAATTATGGCTGAAAACTTCCCAAACTTGAAGAAGGAAACAAATATCCAGGTACAGGAAGCACAGAGGGTCCCAAACAAGATGAACCCAAACAGACCCACACCAAGACATAAATATTATAAGTAAAATGGCAAAAGTTAAAAATAAAGAGAGGATTCTAAAGGCAGCAAGAGAGAAACAAAGAGTCAGTTACAAGGGAACCCCAATAAAGCTCTCAGCTGATTTCTCTGCAGAAATTTTGCAGGCTAGAAATGAGTGGCAAGATATATTCAAAGCCCTGAAAGAGAAAAACCTGCAACCAAGGATACTCTACCCAGGAAGATTATCATTTAGAATAGAAAGAGAGATAAAGAATTTCTCAGACAAGCAAAAACTAAAATAATACAACAATACTAAACCTACCCTAAAAGAAATATTGAAATGTCTTCTCTAAATAGAAAAGAAGCAAGAATCTATAGGAAAGGGAAAATCACAATAGGTAAGTCAAATATGTAAAAGGATTGAAGATCACTTAAATAGGCCAGTAAATAGATTCAAAAACAATAAAAAATTTTTTGTAAAAACAATTTTAACTACAATTAACAGCAAAAGGATGAACATGAAGATGTAAAATAGGGCATCAAAATCACAAAAATGTGAGGGAGGGGAATAAAAAATGTAGATCTTTTAGAATGTGTTTGAACTTGTATTATCAGTCTAAAGCAAGTAGATATAGTTAAGGGTCAACATACTTGAAAACCAGGGTAACCACAAATCAAAAACATACAATAGGTTCACAAAAACCAAAAAGGAACTCAAGCATAATAAAAAAGAAAACCATATCAAACCACAAAAGGAAAAACAAAAAATAAGTTTTGTAGAAGAACTACAAAATCAACTGGAAAGCAAGGTTTAACATGACAATAAGTACATATCTATCAATAATTACTTTAAATGTCAATGAACTAAATGCCCTGATCAAAAGACAGAATGGCAGACTGGATTAAAGAAAACAAAAACCTACAATATGTTGCCTACAAGAGATTCACTTCAGGGTGAAAGACATGCACAGATTGAAAGGGGATGGGAAAAGATATTTCATGCAAATAGAAATGACAGGAAAACTGGGGTGGCAATACTCATATCAGACAAAATAGACTTTAAAACAAAGTCCATAAAGACAAAGAAGGACATTATATAATGATAAAGGGATCAATATAAGAAGAGGATATTATACTCATTAACATATATGCACCCAATACTGGAGCACCTAAATAAATGAAATGAATACTAACAGATATAAAGGGAGAAACTGATAGGAGTACAATAATAGTAGGAGACTTTAACACCCCACTGACATCAATGAACAGATTTTCCAAACAGAAAATCAATAAGGCAACAGAGATCCTAAATGACAAAATAGACCAACTGGACTTCAGCCTTAACAATTTAATAGGATAGAAATTATTTCGAGCATCTTTTTTTCCCTGTACCTGCATCGTCCTGTTTTTCATGCCCTCCTCTCTCAGCTGCTAATTAGGGGTGATGTCATCTCCGAGCTGCTCTCCGGCAACCTTGTAGACTGTGTTTGGATATGACTTTGAAATAGGCAAGTTTGTAAAGGTGGCTCAGCTGGAGAAATGTCCCCACAGAGGCCATGGCCCCCAGCAGGGGGCAGCCGCCTTTGCAGCGTTCACTGTCTAACCATGACACTGTCTTAAGCCGGCACTTGTAGCAAGAGCAAGGCTCATCATGCCAGAAAACCGAAAGGCAGATGCATGTGATTTCTCTTTTTTTAAAAAAAGGAGCGTAGTTTACAAGAGCTGTAATTTGGGATAAAAATGTGTCAGATAGTATCCCTGCATCAACAACATATGGGCAGCTTAAGCCCCTTATCAATTAAGAACAGCTGGTCAAGTGTCTTCCAGAAAAACTTACCTTGAGGCTTAGAAGATGAAGAAAATGAGGCGTCTCCTAACTTTGGGTCCTGGACCCAGCTGGTGGGAGCCCCAGCAGAGACCCAGCTCGGGCCTGGAGACAGCCTACAGGCAACTATTGTCAGAGTCTGTTTACTGCATTAGGTTAGTAACTCTTATTCCTGCACGAGTTAAAGGCAGCAAGTTGGGAAACTCATATTTTTAGTTGTGTAGCCATTGCCCTACCAATGTCCATTATTCTAAAGCTGGTCTGAGGCCATCCCGCTGCCTCCAAGAGCCACTGGACTCCTTTTTCTCACCAGACCCCGAGATCCACCCTCTGCCAGTGTGTCAGGATGGCACTGGCTGCATGGCTGCACTGAGCCCCCAAATCATGTTTGTTCTAACAGTGGATGGCATCCTCCCTTCTCGGTGTGGCCAGCGGGAAGAAGGACAAGCACGCTGGGCCCCTGGAAGGCCCAGGGGGCATAGGAGGAGCACCCCCTCCCCTTGCAAGCAGTCCCTGAGCCAGCGGGACACCAGGACACTTCTGTCTCCTTCCTGGGAAGGGAGAGAGGCCTGGTGGGCATCCCTGGGCTGCCACGAAGCTGTGTCGTGGCCTCTGTGGGGGTGTTTATCTTAAGCTGCACATTTGTCTTGTGTGGTTTTCCAAATCCCTTTTCTTCTTTACAGTAAAAGCTTAAAGAGACACGTGGATGAGATAAGAAAAAATCCATGGAGGGGCCAGAAAGAATACCAGAAGCTATCGGTAGCTGCCAGGTGCTGTTGTCCCTACATGTCAGAGGTTGGGCTGAGAAGATTTTACAAAAAACATTTGCCTTTGACTTTGTTAGTTAAGACTTGAAGACAATTTTCCTTAATGGTGGATGTCATTGGCTTCTGGGTATGATTGCTTAGTGTTGGATGTTGATAAAAAGATGAGCAGGACTAAGAGTTTTATGGTTTTCTCATTCAAATGCTAGCTCCTGAGGCCTCCGAGTTTGGACGGACACAGAGCCTCGTCCATAGGTGGATGTGAGGGCTGAGTGAGAGCAAACATTGTAGCTGTTGTGTTCAAGCTTCCTGTTCTTACTCACCCTAGTCAGGCCAACTGCTCTCCCAATGTCTGGCTGAAAGAGCCCTCAGCAGAGACCTGAGAGGTTGGTGAAATGGGGATTCTTAGTGAATGCTAAAAGTGAGATCTGCATATACATCTCTCCATCCCTGCCCAAACTGAGTACAGTTGATTTACAATGTTTCAAGTGTACAGCAAAAATGATTCAGTTATATATATATATATATTCTTTTTCAGATTCTTCTCCTTTGTAGGTTATTACAAGATATCAAATATAGTTCCCTGTGCTATACAGTAGGTCCTTGTTTACCTATTTTATATACAGTAGTGTGTATCTGCCGGCTCTTTATTAAGTCACCAGCAAGCTCACAGACCAGTCATCTCCCTCCCTCCTCACTCCAGAAGGGATTTAAACCAACTAATAGAAATAGACAAGTTAAAAAAAGATAACATGAAATCGGAAAAAGAAAATGTGAGTGGAGAAACCCGACTGGGTGCATTGGCTTGTCCAAGCCTGAGTCCCCAGGGTAAGGGGCCCTCACTGTCGGGGGTTCCCCGAGGCTGTGGGGAGACTTCTGGTTCATTGGGTTCCCCTCTGTGCTGTGAATCGGTGTGAGGACCCTCAGTTCTGCTTGGCCACTGAGCATGGGGCACCCATGCTCCTGGGGAGTCACAACTTTTCTTCCTGTTTTTTCTCTGCCTTGAACCATCTCCAAATCCTATTTAGATTACAGTTATCTTGAAATAGAAAGACCAAGAATCACCGAGCACATTGGAAGTGAGGAAAGTGCTCTCAATGGGCAGCATGGCCTAGAGTGGACATGAAGGCCCGCCTGGGAGCAGAGGGGAGGCACAGGTGCTGCTAGCAGGTGGGTGCTGAGGTCAGGCCCATGGGGCCTGGGAAATGGTGTCAGGAGCCCAGAAAGTCCAGCCTCAGTGTAATGATATCTGAAGCAATTAAGAAGTGGTTTTAAAGCAATCAATATCGTCTATACCAGGTGTATTTTGTAACTTAACATAATTCTGTAAAATACAGTTCACAATTCCTAGACAACCACACAAACATTAAAGGTTTGTGTACAGGTGGAAATAGCAGAAACACGTGGATCTCTTTAAGATGAAGGGGAAAGTCATCACATCCAATGTGTCCTTGGAACAAGAGAGTATAGTTAAACTAAGTCTTGTTTCTATTTCTTCAATTCGATTAGTAGAATTGCTTACTTCATCATGACTAGCCCTGGATCATCAAAAATCTGTATTCTTTAGCGTCTCTGATTAGCAGAAGAGAAGGTATTTCCAACACCACTTACAAACACGAATGCTTCTGTGGCACATAACGGATACCTCCTGCCAGCAGTGACCTTGAACAAGAGCAGTGTTCTCAGACTTCTGTTCTTGGGATCCCTTATACTCTTATAAACTACTGATGATGACAAAGATCTTTCATTCGTGTGGGTTGGAAGTATTACTATTTACTGTATGAGAAATTAAAAATAATAACTTAATTTTTTTACATATTAGTTCAATTAAAATAACACTAATAAACCCATTACATGTTAACTCACATATTTTTACAAAAATGATGTTTTACCAGTAATTATTTTGTTTGGAGAAGAGCGTCACTGTGTGTCTTTTTGTAAATCTCTTTAATGTCTGGCTTAATAAAAAATAGCTGGATTCTGATATCTACTTTGGCGTTCAATCTGCTGTGATAGGTTGTTTTGGTTGAAGTATATGAAGAAAATCCAACCTCATGTAGATCTGTAGTTTGAAAAGGGAAGAGAATTTTTAGAGCCTTCAGATAGTTGCGGATATTCTTCTTTGATACTACACCAACACTTGACAAGTGGTAGCTTCTTAAAGGTTAGCTGCGATGTGCAATCTGAAATCTTATCGATGGGCTTTTTATCCTCTGTTACACTACAGTCAATTAGAGCATCTTGTACTTTGAACAGATCCGTGCATGGTAAATCTGTGCATGGATTTATATGACTATGCATTGACCACTTGGAAAATATTGGTTCATTGAGTTAAACAGAACTTCCAAATTTTGACCTAGTTATTATACAACATGAAGCAAATCACATTTGTTAATATCACCACCAAGCTCTCAAGTGTTTTAATGACTGCAAACCTGTTGAGCTCATGGCTCTGGGTATAAGCTTTTCAAAATTTTAATTTTTGCTTGAAAGATTGAATGTTATCACAGGCAACAAGTAATGTCAGTTGTTTTTCTTGAATCGATAGGCTCCATTTATTCATTTCTGAGAAAATGTCTGCCAAATGCCCAAGTCTAAATATTCAGTTCATCTGCCAATTGTTCTTTCCGGAAGAAATGATGTTCCATGAAAAAATGGCTAGTTTGGCTTGCTAGCCAAACAATTGCACAGTGTTTTTCCTCAAGAAAACCATAGTATTTTGGTATGCAGCAGAAGTGCTTTATGCAAACTTCCCATTTTGTCATACAGAATGCAAAAGACTTGTACTCAGAGTTTGAGATTTAATAAATTAATAACTCTTACAGCATCATCATGAATATTCTTAAGTGAAACACTTTTTTTAAACTGTGTGAATGCATGTAAGTGAGGAATATGGTTACTACTAAGTACCGTTTGGTGCCACTGGCTTGATTTAGGTTGTACCAGTGGTTTTACCCACTGCTGCTTTTGTACCATTCGGGCAAATGTCAATATAGTGAAGGCAAATACCATTTTAGTGTTATTGTGAAAACAGTTTCCACCCTGCAAGCCATCTGAAAAGGTCTTGGGTCACACAGGGTTCTGGAGAACGTACGTTGAAAACTGCTGAGATAGGGGTTTATTTTTATTATAAGCTGTCTGCAAGCCTTCTGGAGATAGGTAAGCACCAGACAGGGGGTTCTTCTTATTCCTTTTGTATCACAGAGAGGAAGATTCCAGGAAGAGCCTTAAGTGCCACTGGCCAGGCCTGCAGGAGGCTCAGAAAGGAAGCGTTCGGGTTGTCCTGCTTCTGTGGGGGGTGGCAGCAGAGAGAATGGGGTTAGAGATGGGAAGCCTCAGTACCTGAACAAGTAAAGTACTTTTGGGCTTCACTCTTTCTCGTTTTAAAAATAAAACAAAAGTCCACATTTCTGATTTCACACTTTTTTGTTTCAAAGAGAGGAACTACATATATTATTTTGTTTCTACAATACTTTATGGGACTTTTTGGAGGATTTAATAAGTTAACATAAAATAGGTAATGCCTGTCAACGTTAAATAGGTAACAAAGTGCCTGGCATACAGCATTGAATAAAACACCATCATCATTAAGCGTCCCGGGCATCCAGTGCCCTGCGTGAGCTGGCACAATCCACCTTCCATCATCCTCTCCATCCACCCTCCTGACAAATGTCCACTGAAGCCAAATTGAGATGCTTGCTATTCCCTCTCCCCAACCTGCTTGGGCCCACCATCTACCACCTCTTTCTTGGGCCCATTCTCCTACAGATTCTTCCAATCCTCCTCCTTGAAGTAACTGTTCTTCCTCTAGACTTGTGTTATGGGCTGAATTATGTCCCCACAACAAAGATATGTTGATGTCCTGATTCTCAGAAACTCAGAATGTGACCTTATTTGGAAGTAGGGTCATTGCAGATATGATTAGTTAAGTTAAATGAAGCCATACTGCAGTAGGATGGGCTCATGATCCAATGTGACTGGTGTCACAAAAAGGCCATGTGAAGGTGGAGGGCTGGAGAGATGTGTCTACAAGCCAAGGGACACCAAAGATTGCTGTAAACTACTGGAAGCTCGGAAGGGGCAAGCAAGTATTCCACTATGGTTTCAGAGGGTAAGGGTTTCTCTTGGGTCCCAGCTTCATGCTCTTTGAGTTTTGAACTCTCTGACTTTATTGTGCATACCTGTATTTTGTTTGTTGAAGCTTCTTGGTAAATCACCCTTTTGTCTGTAAGGGGAGAAACCTGTGATTCCCTGGGTTTTAGGGAGCAGTAGGATTACAGGGCTTCCTGTAGATGATCTGTTTTAGGGAATCCAAAGGCAAAGATGGGTTCTACCTGGTCTAAAACTCTTGCTCCACTGTCCTCAAAAATTCCTATTTCCTATATGTATACCCACTATGGACCAGGAACTTGTGCCTTTTTGGAAAATGAGTGAACTTTTGGATAATTTGGAATTGTAATGGCCACTTTAGGGGAAACTTCAACTTAGACAAGTCTACCTGAAAAGAGGATCTCAAACTTCTCAGAGACAATAGAATGCATTCTTTGCTTGGTATGCAGAAGCTTCTAAAAGACAGAATGTTTCCAAAACTAGCTTTTCTAAAAGAATCCTTACAGCATACAAACAACAATCTTTAGCAAAAAACTTTGGTCATCTGAGCAGGTAAACTTAGCTTAGTCCAGTGGCCAGGAACACAATTTGGATCCAGCTATTCTTTTGGGTTTTGTATTATTGTACCTGTGACATGGCTAAAATTTTTATTTTTTATTAATATTTATTTATTTATTTTGGCTGTGCTGGGTCTTAGCTGCGGTACATAGGATCTTCCTTGTGGCATGCTTGAGGGATCTAGTTCCCTAACCAGGGATCGACTTGGGCCCCCTGCATTGGGGGCGGGGAGTATTACTCACTGGACCACCAGGGAAGTCCCTAAAATTTTTAAATAAAAGCTATAAGGTCTCTGTTTGTGTCTGTCAATATGTTTACCTATGTAAGTATCTATATTATGTATATGTGATAATTTTAAAAGCGTTCTATTTAATTGGCTAAAAGAAGACTAAGTGCTCGTATGAAGTATTCGTAAAAAACAGAAATATAGAATCTAACTCAAATATTTTTTAAGTTCACATGATCTGGGATAATCTTGGATAAATAAGAACTAGTTTAAGTTTGTTAGTTTAATAAAACAGGCATGTTTTCAGAATTGTCAGCATTAAGTATAGCACAAACATACAACTTTTTCTACCTGGGTTTACTAGTTAAATTAGCTCATGCTACCTCTATATTACAAAATTGTCAGCCAGAAAAATAACTTAAGATGATGGTTAGCTGTTTGATGTCTAATCTAAGCATAACTGTTAAGAAAAAATAATTTAAATAAATTTAAGTAAGATAAAAGTTTATACTAAGTTTAACTAAATAATGGATATACTTTGAATATCTAGGTCATATCCAAATAAGATAGTATACTGAGATGTTGATCACTAAACATAAAGATAAGTTTATCTACTTTTGGCTTTTTAATTTTTATAGAGAGACAATGGGTATCTGGGTCTGTTAATAAATATGTCATTTGCCACATTAAAAAAAGTATGCTATGAAAAACATGTTTCTAAAAAGTATACATTTTTATAATTATGTACAGTTGGCACCGTGTATCCTTGGGTTCTGCATCCATGGATTCAACTAACTGTGGATTGAAAATATTCAGAAAAAAATTCCAGAAAGTTCCAAAAAGCAAAACTTGATTTTGCCACATTTTGGCAACTATTTACATGGCATTTACATTGTATTAGGTATCACAGGTAGTCTAGAGATGATTTAAAGTATACAGGAGAATGTGTGTAGGTTACATGCAAATATACATCATTTTATATAAGGGACTTGAGCATCTGCTGATTTTGGTATCCACGGGGGTCCTGGAACCATTCCCCTGAGGACACACGACACGGAGGAATGACTGTATTTATACATTTGCTAATTTACTACAGGATGTTAATATGTGATAAACAGTTTTCAACTGCCTGCTTCCTAGTTTTCACTGGGAAGGAAAGATTAGTAATAGTTAAACTTAGCAAAGGGAAACAACTCTGCATACAACGTATGGGAAGAAAATGGGATATATTTTTTTATGAAGAGTATGCAAGGAATATAGGATGTGTTTTTGTTAAGGGAAAAGAGAGCAATGTTGTCTAAAAAAAAAATGACTGGTTGTTCCAGAATAAGAAAAGAAAAAAAATAATAAGACAAAACCTAAATGGATATAGAAAATTTCAGGAGGTTTATGGAAAATAAATTTTATGTGTGAGGTCAAATCTGGCTAAAATTGAATAGATATATTATAAGGTTTTTTAAAAACAAGCTTTAATAAATAGTGTACTTATGTAATACTAAAACAATGTTCCTTCATCTGCTAAAAGGACAAAGTTTTATTAGACTCAGTCTGCTCTTGGTAAGACTCTGAAAGGTTTTTCTTTACTTTTCAAGTAGTCTGCCTAGAAAACAAAGATTCTGTTGTTTTTGAAAATAATTTCCTGTGCTTCATGTTGTCTTTATCAAGACTGATTACTTAAGAAAACTGAGTCTTCTCTGTTAAAAAAGCTAGGGTTTTTTACAACTACAGTTGACCTTTGAACGACATGGATTTGAACTGCATGGGTCCACTTATACTCACATTTTTTTCAGTAGATAGGTACTACACGATTCCAGGTTGGTTGGATCCAAGGATACAGAACCTCAGATTTGGAGGGCCAACTGTAAAGTTACATGTGGATTTTTCACTGCATGGAGGGTTGTGCTTCTATGTTGTTCAAGGGTCAGTTGTATATAACTTTCTGTATTTGCCTTTGAAATCTTTTAATTGTCACTTTGGTTGAATTGATAAGTGTTGTTTCACAGTGACCTGTGATCCTATTTGATCAAGTATCTTAAACATTTTGACCTTTTTGTTTTTTAAGTTTTTTTATTTTTTAAATTTATTTACTTATTTATTTATTTTTATTTTTGGCTGCATTGGGTCTTCGTTGCTGTGCGCAGACTTTCTCTAGTTGTGGCGAGAGGGGCCTGCTCTTCATTGTGGTGCTTGGGCTTCTCATTGTGGTGGCTTCTCTTGTTGCAGAGCACAGGCTCTAGGCACTCAGGCTTCAGTAGTTGTGGCACATGGGCTCAGTAGTTGTGGCTCACAGGCTCTAGAGTGCAGGCTCAGTAGTTGTGGCATGCAGGCTCAGTAGTTGTGGCTCACGGGCTCTAGAACGCAGGCTCAGTAGTTGTGGCACACAGGCTTAGTTGCTCTGCAGCATGTGGGATCCTCTCAGACCAGGGCTCGAACCTGTGTCCCCTGCATTGGCAGGTGGATTCTTAACCACTGTGCCACCAGGGAAGCCCCATTTTGATACTTTTGACACACTTCCCAAAATCAAATTCTGAGTGAAGTCTTTTTGACCTCAAACTAACTTTGGGATTTTCCAGAGGGTGCCTGGAAGATTTCAAAAGTGTTGTTCTCTCTCCTTATAAAAGAGAAATGTTAATTTATTAGGCTTATTTGATATGTTAAGTTACATGGGAAACAAAAACTAATGTTTAACTTTCTTAGATTTTATTTACATGGTTGTATATTATTAATATAAGTAATTCAGAAATTATATGAAACTCCTAAAACTCTGATATGTCCTGCTGTAATGTTATCAGTCATAATTTCCGTTATTATTTTATAGTATTATACATCACAAAGATAACAATTTGCTTCTCAATTGCATCAATTTTTTGGTGAATTTTAACCATGGCTCTTTTTAAGTCTTTCGTCACTCACAGACAGTTATTTTTTATTCTCTATTCTTCTCTGAATGCACTTACAGTCAACTACAGGCAAAAATGCTTCATCTTCAAAGAGATTCATGGAAAGGACACTGACAAGTACTCTAACCACTGGACCACCAGGGAATCCACCCCCGTCTTGTTTTTGGCAACGTTGGGTGGCTTTCGGGATCTTAATTCCTCGACCAGGGGTTGAACCCAGGCCCCAGCAGTGAAAGCGCCGAGTCCTAAACAAGTACTCTAAAGTATACGTTTCTGATAACTTTAAGATCGTAACACTGAACTGGGTAAGACTTTATAAAACTCTAATGAAAACTGGTTGATTCATAAAGCTGCTAACCCAAGATGAAGCAAAACAAGAATTAACAGGAGACTGAATGAACTGATGAAGATGATTATCACTTTTATGATTTAATTTAAACATTGCTGGTTCTTTCGTGTTTTGTTTTTCAGATTTAAAGGACCTCTTCTCCTGTCTCTTAAGCTACCTATAACTTACAGCGATTTAATAAAGTATACTTTTGTAAACAAAGTTGAAACATTTATCTTTTTCTCCCTATCTGATCCCTCCAGAATTCAGAAGCTCTCGTTAAATATCCTTATTTTTCATGGCAACACAAGTATTTATATAAACAATAAAAATCTGTTCTCCTTGTAATAGGACACAATTAGACAAGTCCTTGACTTAGCTTCTTAGCCTAAAGAGACTTTAAAGGTCTAATATGAGATTCCTTTGTGGACTTAAAAAATTATTCACAACCTAAAAGTTGAGTTATGTTTTATTTGGCAGAAATTTTTAGGACTTAAGCCAGGGGGGCAGCCTCTCAAGTAACCCTGAGACAACTGCTCCGAGGAGGGAAGGGGGTGGGGGGGAGCCAGGTTATTTAGAAGTTTTGCAACAAAGGGCAGGTCGTGGGGAACATCAAAAGATTATTGTAAATTAAAGAAAACCACATATCCCAAGTTAAGGAATTTAGCGCTTTTCTATGTATGGGAAGATGCAAGAATCTGGGCTCACTGAAATCATTCCTTTGATATTCACCTCAGCTCTCTGGGGCCAGTATCCTGTGTTTTCATATCCTGAGTTTCCTCAGGGCTCCCATTGGAGGGCTGCAATTGCTGATGACCGTGACATCCTTTCTTAACTGATATGGCAGGAAATATTCCATTTCTCACCTTATTACCAGACAGTTTTAAAGAACTTTTTTTTTTTTTTTTAATTAATTAATTAATTTATTTATTTTTGGCTGTGTTGGGTCTTCGTTTCTGCGCGAGGGCTTCCTCTAGTTGTGGCGAGCGCGGGCCACTCTTCATCGCGGTGCGCGGGCCTCTCATTATCGCGGCCTCTCTTGTTGCGGAGCACAGGCTCCAGACGCGCAGGCTCAGTAGTTGTGGCTCACGGGCCTAGTTGCTCCGCGGCATGTGGGATCTTCCCAGACCAGGGCTTGAACCTGTGTCCCCTGCATTGGCAGGCAGATTCTCAACCACTGTGCCACCAGGGAAGCCCCTAAAGAACTTTTTAAGGTTGACTCTATGGAGCCAATAAAGCCCTTTGGACATTATGAAAGCTGTAGCCCGAAATGTCATATTTAAAACTATGCATATAATGACTATTCTTACTACATTTATGTTAATAATCCAACTTTAATAAGACTAGACTTATTTATTTTACAAATTAGTTTCACTGCAATTATCTTCGATTAAAATGGGATGACTATAAAAAATTTTCAGTAGAAAACTATAGTGTACCCATTATTCTAGTCCAGTTAATTGTCTTTGAGGTTTTGTTATCTACTGTCAATGAAAAAATTAGTCAATCTAAGAAAAAAAATGGAAAATATTATTTGAGCCAAATTGATTATTATAACCCAGGAACAGCCTCTCAGAAAGCTTAAATTAATTTAGCAAAACTCCAAAGTTTCAGGTTACCAAAATCTGCAGATACTATTTTAGATGGACATTCCCAAAACAGAATTATTCCTAAAGAGTTTGCCAAAAAGCTCTTCTCATTTACCTCTATTTTATTTACTTAAAAGTTTCATCATATCAAGTTATTTTCCTTGCTGACAAACTTTATAACAGGAATAATAAGATCTTATTTGATTTCTAATAAACCTAAGTATAATAAAAGTATTATGCTTAATGTTGATGGCTCTAAAGACATGTCTGCATTAATTAAGTCAACAATCTTAAGCTAACTTTAATACCAGATATTAATTCAATGCTGAATATTTCCCAGATTATATGAACCTGAAATTCATTCTGGACAGCTTCCTTTATATTTCTGAGTATTTATATAAATGAAACAGGAGGGAAGGAGGCAGGGCACAACATTTGAAAGAATGACATAGCCCGAGGATATGACATAAACTGATTAGAACCAAATGGGTCCAAGATAGTGGACGAGTTGACTTCCACTAGACCTTGAGCCTCAGTATACCCTCACATGAGCAAGCTAAATGACACACCCACAGGCGCCATGACAGTTCCAAGACCTACCATAAGGATCCAAAAGTGGGTGGTGGCCCAATTCCTGGAAATCCCCGCTCCTTCCTAAAGTAGCTGGCATACTCCTGCCACTCATTAGCCTATGAAATTACCCACCCCTATAAAAACTGACAACCCCATAGGCTGGTGTCATTCTCACCTTCTGAGATGGCCCACACTCTGTCTGTGGAGTATGTTTCTCTCTAAATAAATCCACTTCTTACCTATCACTTTGTCTCTCACTGAATTCTTTCTGTGATGAGACATCAAGAACCTGAGCTTCATTAAGTCCTGAAACCAGGTGTGTGATCTCAGTTGGAAGACCGGGTTTTGGCTGGGTTCGAGTCCTGGCACGTGGGTTCAAGTCCCAATCTGAGGTGCACGGTTTCATAAGTGCACCTTAAGCCAATTAAATAAGGCTCTTTTACAAATTAATTTTGGCAATACCACACATTTACAACACACATATATAGATACATACAAACACACAAACACAGAGACCCCATAGTTCCCATTCCAAAATGTCATCTATGAATCAGTTAAAATAATTTTAACATAATACCCATCAGTTACAAAAGAGGTTGGATTCAAATTGTGTTTCTGGCAAATGGAACAAATCAAGGTTATCTGATTAGGTGGCTAAATCCTCTTTTTTTTAAATTTATTTTTGGCTGCGTTGGGTCCCCACTGCTGTATGCGGGCTCCCTCCAGTTTCAGCGAGCGGGGGCTACACCTCGTTGCGGTGCACGGGCTTCTCATTGTGGTGGCCTCTCCTGTTGCGGAGCACTGGCTCTAGGCGTGTGGGCTTCAATAGTTGTGGCACACGGGCTCAGTAGTTGTGGGTTGCGGGCTCTAGAGCGCAGGCTCAGTAGTTGTGGCGCACGGGCTTAGTTACTCCACGGCATGTGGGATCCTCCTGGACCAAGGCTAGAACCCGTGTCCCCTGCACTGGCGGGCAGACTCCTAACCACTGCACCACCAGGGAAGTCCACCATTTTTACTAATATTTATAAAGACACTTAAGATTTCTATTTGTCCTTGACAAGTCAAGTTCTAAATTATCTACCCCCCACCTTTGGTTTTACCTTCCTGAAATTGCACTTTTAAAAAGATGGTAGAGGGAGGGGGAAGGCTAAGCTGGGATGAAGTGAGAGAGTGACATGGACATATATACACTACCAAATGTAAAATAGAGAGCTAGTGGGAAGCAGCTGCATAGCACAGGGAGATCAGCTCGGGGCTTTGTGATCGATCATCTAGAGGGGTGGGATAGGGAGGGTGGGAGGGAGATGCAAGAGGGAGGAGATATGGGGATATATGTATATGTATAACTGATTCACTTTGTTATAAAGCAGAAACTAACACACCATTGTAGAGCAATTATACTCCAATAAAGATGTTAAAAAAATAATAAAATAAAATAAAAAGATGTTAGAGATAAGAATACCTGGAGAAGACCAGGTACAACATTTGCATCTCAAAGGCATAGGAGAAGAAAGGCAAGTTCCTCCTAGGAGGAATTTGTTCCCTTAAGGCCGGAAAATTTTTCTCAAGACTTACAAACCTTTTAAGATAAATAGGTGAGGTTTGGGGATTGGCAAAAGGGTTGGTGGGCTTTGGATTGTTTCTGGAGCCACACCGCCGGTCCTTTAAAAACTAAATTGTAAAACAAGGATGGTTGTTTTTAATTCCTCAGAGAATTGGGTGGCCATGTCAATGATATCAAAGGACTGGCACACCCATTCACCTATGTTGGAATGTTTTACTTTCCTTCATTTAGCTTAGGGGAGCAGCCCCACCCCCCCACAAAAAAAAAGGAAAAAAATTCCTGTTACGCTCTGAATATCAGCTTTGGTCAGCTTAGTCAGACTGGTGGCCTCCTCCCATCTTGGTAACCCATTTAGAAGCACTTTTGAGGATCCTTCCTGGGTTTAAGAGATTCTTTAACTATGACCCTCAGTTGGGCCTTTGAGCTGAAGAGGCTTGCCTACAGCCTCAGGTGGTCCCATTTCTAAAGGTAACCACTTAATAGTGTCTTTTGAGTGGAAAGGCAATTCGGACAGGATTACTAGAATAAGTACTCAAATAAATGAGGATAAAGGGGAGCAGTAGTTGAAGTTTTAGGTACCTTTTATATCATTAACCTTTAGTTAGCCTTCTACAACAAATCTTTCAATGAGGCTATTTTGGAATTTTGAAGCCTTTTGGGGCTTCTGCATACTAATTATTGAATAAAATAGGTACAGTAGTTTGAAATAAGATCTCTCTAAAATTTTAACAATTTATAAGACTTTCCAATTCAAAGGATCCAAGGAACCAGCTCTACAAATATTTTCCCCCGCTAACCTAATTTTAGAAAAGAGAAAAACTTACCGCTGTTGTTTCCAGTAGACCCTGCAGACAGAGATCCAGAAGACTGCCAGGTTTAACTGTGCACAAAATGTTTTGGAGTGCCAAAAGAACCCAATTTTGGCCATTTCAGGGTCTGATTTCCTTTAATTCCTAATCAAGTACTTGCAAGCATACGTAGTAAACCCAGCTGGTATTCCCATAGGTGGCTGTCTGCCCGGGAGCTGTTTGGCCTTTGAGGTAAAATTTCCTGTTATTAATTTGGTAGGCTAATTCAGGTATGAGATATGATCTGAACAACTTTCTGAGGACAGTGTGGTGAATCAAATGTGTGCTGCTTCTGAGTCTAGCTCCCCAAGGAGTTACATTTGGGTCAATTCAACTCTCTTATAGGTCTCGGTTTCCCCCTGCGACAGTCTAAAACTGCCCAAGTGCTAATGTTAGGGGAAACACGGACTGAAACCACCCATCCTGGCCAGGCAAAGACAGTAACAATTTGCACGAGTTATTTTACGACAGGTGATGCTGGTAAGGAACACAGAACTAACAAGCCACCACCAACCGGAAGAATACGGGAAAGGTCGAAAGGAGAGAGGAGACACCAGTCCACGTGTCCTAACAACCTCCCAGAATCCTCCTCGCTGGAATCCACCTTGGCTAAGCGGTTGCACGCGCCACCAGAAAGGACCCTGAGTCAGAATGATTGGCCAGAGACAACCCGGAAACTAACCCAATTACCATAAAACCTAAGACTGCGAGCCACGTGGCAGAGCAGTCCTCCTGGGTTCCCTTACGCTTATGCTCTCCACCCAGGTGCCTCTTCCCAATAAAGTCTCTTGCTTTGTCAGCACGTGTGTCTCCTTGGACAATTCATTTCCAAGTGTCAGACAAGAGCCTAGTCTCGGGCCCTGGAAGGGGTCCCCCTTCCTGCAACACTAAGTTATCAGCCTCTGTCTCAGCCCGCACGCCCTCCTTCCACTCCCCCCAGCCCTCCACAATGGTTGTAGTAGTAAGTCGCCTTGTTCTTTGGAGTTGAATAATTCAGTCTCTCATTTAACTAGCAAAAGTTTTATTCAGACCATATATCAACTTGTTTAAAACAAATTTAACAAAACCCCAGCCATCTATGTTTCCCTGGATGTCCTGAACAGATGCCTTTAGGTCCCTGCCTAGGAAATGCACTGGTGCCCCTTATGACTTCAAGTCTTAAGTAAAACAGCTGGAATAAAATTTTCAGGACCGTCACTCAAACAATGAGATCCAATAACAGGAGAACTCATCAGAACACCTGAGGAGTACTGAGAAGCCAGTGCTCTTAGGGGAAACACTGACTGAAACCGCCCACCCTGGCCAGGCAAGCTAGTAACCACCAACATGAGTTACCTTACAACAGGAGGTCCTGGTAAGGAACTCGGAACTAATAAGCTACCACCAACCAGAAGAAGGGAGAGGTCAAAAGGAGAGAGGAGACGCCAGTCCACATGTCCTACCACAAAATTTTATTTGAGCCAAATTGAGCATTATAACCTGGGAACAGCCTCCCAGAAAGCTCCGAGAACTGTTCCACCTGTTTGAGGTCAAAGCATAGTTATTTAAGTTTTTGAGACAGAGGGCTGTATGTTAAATAACATATTATTGACAGTTTATGCAATCCAGATCTATGTGTAATGGGTCATCAGGGCCCCTTACAGGATTAAGAAGGAAGATTATTTCCTAAGGAGATCTCATTAATGCAGATGCACAGTACACAATAAACGGGAGGGAGGAGCCCAAATGGGCAAAGAAAAATTTTATGTTTAAATTTTTTCTCATCTTGCTATAGAATATGAATTTTATTTCATCACTACTTATAGAACTCAGAGAACTCACCACAACAGATTATATGTGGACAACGTTCATGCCTGTTGCTGTACAGAACCGCTGAGGACATGATCAAAGATTGTCAAACTGCAAACCAGGAAAATCCATCAGATTGAAACTGCCAGCCTCATTCCATCATCTAAAGATGCTTCAGACTCAAATCTAGAAAATTTCTCAGCTGGCTTCTCTCCAAAATTGGAAACTGAATTTATAATTTGCTTGAACTATTAACTTTTATTTTTCCTTTGTTTCCATAGAAATGCCTCATTAAATTACCTGTTTGCCCACATCATACAGAGGCCTAATTTAGATGGAAGCTCACCTAACTCTGCCTCCTGAAATAAAACATCCTCATGTTCATCCTGTCCTAAGTAATCATGAGGATATGTGTTTGCTAACACATCATGTTGTGTCTATGTAAATTACTAAAAAAATAATGTAGATTGACTTAGAAAAGTAAAATCTGAATTTGATTATAACCTATCTAAGTTATTCAGTTGGTTAAATCTTGGCTTCTGGGAATCTCTGCTCAGGGGAATTTTTCAGTCCTTGGTTATCATTCTCCTTATAGTCATCATATTAACCTCTCTAGTGCGTTGTATTCCCTTAAGGGTTTTAAATACCTTTCGGCAGCCACTCACACATCAAATGATATCTGTCAGGATTAGACAACTTGAAGAACTCAACGATCTGACATCCCATGTCTATGATGACGATGCAACTGTTGGTAACAGTGACTACATGACACTCTGTCCTGACAACTCAACTAGCAGAAACACTGAAGATGTGATTCTTCAGCCTGGCTACATCAACAGTGGGAACCCAGAGTAATACTATACTAGTTGGTCACACTCTCAGCCTGCTGAGAGAATGATTAAACCTTTGGCAGTTGGTTGGTGATTGATCCAACTTCCAGTCCCTCTCTCTTCCCTGGAGATCAGGGGGTGGGATTGAAAGTTCTAACCCTCTAAGCACCTGGTTAGTTCCTCTGGTAACCAGCCCCCATCGTTAGGTGTATTCCAAAAGTCACCTCATTAACATAAAAAAGATACCTTTATTGTTCTCATCACTTAGGAAATCCCAAGGGTTTTAGGAGCCCTGTGCCAGGAATGGGAGACAAAGACCAAATAAATATTTTTTATTATAAATCACAACATCACACAAGGTCATAAGGGTGGGGCCTTAAGCCAATAGGACCATGGCCTTATAAGACAAGGAAGATCTCTCTCTCTCTCTCTGTCTCTCTGCCATGTGTGGACGCAGTGAAAAGGTGGTCTAAAAGCCAGGAAGGGAGCTAGCACCGGAACCTTGAACTTGGACTTCCAGCCTCCAGAACTGTAAGAAGTAACTTTCTGTTGCTTGAGCCACCCAGCTTGTGATTCTTTGTTACGGCAGCCCAAGCTGAGTGAGACATGCTGCCATCTTCTCTCACACCTGCACTTTTCTGTTCCAAGCCATCTGGTGGAGCCATCCAACTGCTTCTAGAATTATCTAAAAGCATCACTGGTAAGAAGCTGGTGGGACCAAGGAGCACTTCCTCAGTCCAACACTAGGCCTGTTTTGACTGCTAAATGTTAAGTCCTCTCTGAGAAGCCAGTGCCCACTGAGGATGACCTTGCCCATGGCCCCACGGCTCATTACTGACAAACCCAGGCTTCTGTTTGCCACTTCAATGTCCCTTCCCTTCAATGGGCCAACCACTCTTTTGAAAACGAGTCATGAAAACCTCATGATACCAATCCCTAGTAACACATATTTAAATACAGGAAAATAAATAACATAAGCATGAGTGTTTAAAGCCAGGGAATTTAAAATGTAATATTTGCACACTGAGATGTCTAATTTGTTTGCTATGCTGATCAGAGCAGAAAATGTTTCCATAGTTCTATTTGTATATTCATAAGTGGTAGTAGACAGAAATGAATCATCGTTTATACATTTTGGCAGTGAAAAGAAAAAGTCAACTTTATGTCAAGTAGCCTAGGGTCCCATGTTTTTCACATGTTCCTCTTTTGGCATGGAGAAGCAATTCAGTGTGTCAACAAAAGGCAGGACTGAGCAGAGG
Source organism: Eschrichtius robustus (assembly GCF_028021215.1). Classification (NCBI taxonomy): domain Eukaryota; kingdom Metazoa; phylum Chordata; class Mammalia; order Artiodactyla; family Eschrichtiidae; genus Eschrichtius; species Eschrichtius robustus. The sequence continues at coordinate 100,959,521 of NC_090833.1, read as the reverse complement.
TGCACTGATGGGAACTTCTCAAATATTCCAGAAACGTAGAGTCATGATTTTACTGTAGAGTTTCTCCCCAGAGAGCCTTTGAAGACCCCATGTACCCAGCCAGCCAGTAGTTAGCTCCGGAAACATTCTGCCTTTCAGTCGATGTCATGGTTATAAGCAAACCAAGGTGTCACAGCCGTTGATAATCGTTCCAAAAGAAATAGAGCCAGAGACTAGTTAAAGGCAACTTTCCCCTGCAACAGGGGAAGGAAACTTTCCCCTACAATAGGGGAAGGAGTTAAACTTAATTCCAAAGGCAAGGACAAGTGCGGATTTATGGCCAAGAAAGGGGGGTTGAGGCACCGTCGAATGGAAAATTACTGAGAGGAGACATCAAGGGTGAGGTATTCTTGCTAAACCTACTTAGGAGTCTTGTTGAAGGCAGGCTAGAGTGGTCAGTTCACGGGTGAGGGATGACTTAGCAGGATTCTTTGCTAAGACTGCTGAGGCAGGCTGAGGATGGGCCCCGAGTGAAACCACAGAACACGTCTCAGGGCTTGGTGGATCTCAGTTTATGTTAGCAAGGAAAGAATTCAGTGAGAGGCAAAGTGATAGATAAGAAGTGATTTATTTGTATAGGACGCTTGTGAAGGATACAAGCGGGCAGGCAAGAGGGCTCTGCCCTGAGAACTTAGCGGGCTACATTTTTATAATCAAAGGAAAAGCGGGGAGGGGGAGAAGACCATGTTATTCCTCATTCTTGAGTAGACCTCAAGCTTCCATAATCAGCTCCTCCTCCACATTGGGCGGGGGAGTTTTTTGGTCCCTACATAGTCAAACCAGGACTGTCATGATGCTATTCGAATCAGCAGAAGGGTGGTAACATATGCTAAAATATGGTAAATCATCTCAGGTTTCAGTATAATGAGGGTCTTCGACTTTGGTATGTCACCTTTCCCCTACATTTTAGCGCACACAGAGGAGCATGTCCTAGGGGTCTTAATTACCTAACCTCAACCAGCAGGATGCAGGCATCGTTGACTTGATGTATAGTTTTGTTGTTAGTTTCATTATTAAGCAAGCCTGCTTTGTTTCAGGATTTTCTGATTGCTTTCTTGAGTGATCATTAACTTACAATGTTCTCCCAAAGCCCCCTAAATTTCCCTCTCTATCTATAATCCCTCAGTGGGATTTTTAAACTAGCTATTTGATTATCCTACTCTATCCCTATCAGAAGGATGAGGCCTAGTAGAGAAGAGGGTTCAGAGGAGCCTGTCTAAAGTTCAGTCAAGTAGAGTCTTCAACAGAACCGAAGCTATCAGACAGGAGAAAATGCAGAAAAGATTGCCCTTAAATTCAGGTGGGAAATGGATGATAGGGTAGAGTATGTAAGTAGCAAACTATTTTTATAGTGGCAGGGGTCAGGGAGATGGGGCTGGGGAGGGAGGGCAGGTGTGAGGAAGCCCTCATGGGGCTGTTCTCGAGCATCAGCAGTAAGAATGCTGCCTGGCTCCGTGGAGATTATCCAGGACACATAAAGCTGATGAGCAGATGCCAGCAATCCAGGCACTCTTTGATGCCCTGGAAGGAAGTTGGGTATGAACTGATGTTGCACAGCCCAGCTGGGCTTAGGAGTCACCTAATCTAGTTTCCAGGACTCCATTTGCGGCTGCTCCTGTGCTCGGTGGAGGAACACGTGCAGCAGGAGACTTGGTTCCAGAAGAGGCAAGGAGAGGGTCCTGGGCTTCCTTTCATGGGACCTGCAGCCCCCTCCCACCTTAAGGACCAGCCAGTGGGATGGGGTCAGAAGCGAATGACACAAGATCACGCTTCAGGAAGGGTCCTGGGAAGTCCCTTCCTAGGCTGGTTGAGAACACCCATTAGACGCAGAACTGGAGCTGTGCCTGTGTCCCTCATGAGGAAGGCTCTTGAGAGCAGGGTCCCCTGCTTCCACACACACACACACACACACTCAGAGCAGCCACAGGAGAAGGGTCTCTAGGTGAGGAGGGGTGCTGGCGCACTGTTCTCCCCAGGATCTCTCTTTCCTGGAGGGCTGTGCCCACTTCACCATGGTACCTGAGTGGGCTGTTCTCCCAGAAAGGGACATCCACCCCCCGCCACACACGCCCCAGCACTCTGAGGGCACACAGTATTTATACGAATAATTGGGAATTTCTTGGTGGGCTGGTGGCACCGTTACTAAAATGAATGTTCTCTACTTTGCTCACTGTGGTGATAAAAGAAGAAACGCCAAACATCACAAAATAGTCTTCATGATATTTAGAGTTTAGCTACATTCATCTTAGTTCTGAGTTTTAAGAAAAGTCAGGCACCTCTATATGCAAGAATTATAGTTCTCCTAGTTCCTCTCAAAAAAAAAATTTTTTTTTGTCTCCGATTCGCCTATAAATTCCCCCGAGTCTTCCACGAGGACAGTGAATCAAGGTTTTGGCAGCGCGCTTCATGGAACATCATCAGTCCTCCGGCAGAATTTCCCTTGGCTGGTAGCGAACAGTGCCTGCGCATTTTCCTCCCATTTCACTGGGAAGCGGGGTTGGGGGCGGGGCGCGCAGAGAACCGGGAACAGCGAGCGGCTGTTCTGCCCGCGTCTCTTCCGCCCGCGACCCCTCCTTCACCGGCGCTCATTCATTTCGCGCCGCTTCCCTTCCCTTCTCTCTCCATCGCATGCACTCTGTTGTCCTCATTCACCTTGGTTTTTCTCTTGTCCCCACGGGAATATAAACTCCGCGAGGCAGGGCGCGGGCCGGGACCCAGGGCGAGAGGAGCGCGGTCGGCGCCCAAGGGCAGGGTGGGATCCTGTCCTTACTCACATATTTGATGTTTTGTTCACCGCTAACGTTTTTTTTTTTTTTTTGCATTAATTTTGAAAACTTAAAATATTGCATCAGAGTACTATTTATCTTGATCACTGAGTTTTTTGGCGCTAAATCCCTTGAATTCTGCGCCCCGCGCGAGTGCCTCACCCATTCCGGGCAGGGAGTTGAAACTATTTTGCTCGCTGTTGAATCCCAGTGCCGGGCACAGTAACACTCTGGTTCTCGGAATAACACATTCCTTAAGAACCGCCTCCAGTTTCTTGCAGGGACCCTCCCAGCCAGAGCGCAGTACTTCGGGGCAAACCCCAGGAAAGAACAGGGCCCAGGTGTCCCCAGCGTCGGGTCCCTACCCCCTAAAGGTGGAACCGCTCTTACCCTCCCGCGCGCGTCGCCGGGACCCCCGGGGCAGGCGGGGAGCGACCGTGCGCGGGGTGGGGCGAGCGCCAGCGGGACCTGGGGCGAGGGTGCGACAGGCGGGGCTCGGGGGAGGGTGCGGAGGGGGAGGGCATGGGAGAGGGGGGAGAAGAGTGCGTCGCCGGGAGCGCGGAGAAGGCTTGCCGCGCACGACCGAGAGCTGCGCAGGCGGGTGGGAGGTGAAGGGGGCTGCAGAGGAGGGCGTTGGGGCGGGACGCGGGGGCAGGAGGGGTGGGGGCGGGGCGGGGGCCCCTCGGCTCCCTGGAGGCGGGTGCTGTGTGTGCCGCTGCTGCGGCCGCTGCGTCTGGGGTCGCGGCTGTCTGTGAGTGTACCCCCCTCTCCCCAGTACGGACGCCCCTACTCCAGCCGGAGGCCGAGGCTCAGGCCCGTGCTGAGGTCCGAGTGCCCGGCTGTGCGAAGGGACCCAGCCAGGCCCTTCGGCTGGCTGCAGACGGACGGTGACCGCCACTGGCCCCAGGTGACCGTCCGCCTGCAGGTGATCAGCCACCTGCGCTCACTGCCGCCCCTCCTCCGCCTCGTTTTCCCGCAGGTGTCCGTGCGCTTCGGCTCACCGCCCCGCGTCTCCCGGCAGGTGTCCTCCCGCCGCGGGTGTCCTCCCGCCGCAGCTGTCCCGGCTCCCGGCCATGGTGGACGTGCTGGGCGGGCGGCGCCTGGTGACCTACGACGGCACGTGGGTGGAGGCCGAGGCGGCGCTGCAGAACAAGGTGGTGGCGCTGTACTCCGCCGCGGGCCGGTGCGCGCCCAGCCGCGATTTCACGCCGCTGCTCTGCCACTTCTACGCGGAGCTAGCGGACCAGGCGCGGCCGTCCGCCCGCTTCGAGTTGGTCTTCGGGTCCGCCGACGGCGGCGCGCAGGAGATGCTGGACTTCATGCGGGAGCTGCACGGCGCCTGGCTGGCGCTGCCCTTCCACGACCCCTACCGGCAGTGAGTGGGGACGGTTTGGGGGCTCTGGGAGCTGTTGGGCGCGCCCCCCAGCCCCCTTCCCAATCCCTCATCCCTGTGCTTCTCCCAGCCGTCGGGAGCTCTTTGATAACCCCATCTCCACCCCAACCCGTTTGAGCCTCTCTCAGCTACATCGTCGTCTCTGCTTCGGCTTCCCAGGGAGGCTCTAGCGGTTGGCTGACAGGGAGCATCTGCATCACCGTGGGCTCTTGGTGAGCCTGGGCAGTGGCCTCCTCTAGCCTCTGACTCAGTGGGCCTGAGGCTCCGGGAATCTGAATTTATAAGGAGTTCTGGTGATGCTGATGCTGCGGTCCAGGAAGCCCGCCCTGGTAAAGCACAGCCCGGGGACGCCCCATCCTACAGCGCAGGGAAGAAACCGCCCCTTATCTGGAGAGCGGAAGAGGGAGACCCAGAAAGGCCGTTCAGGTCAGAACTGGAGACCATGGGTTGACTGCTGTGGGCCAGTAGTACGGGACTGGGGACCAGGTGCTGCGGGGGAAGGGTCAGGACTCAAGGGCTGGAGGAACTTAGTGCCAGGCCACGTTGCAGTTTCATTTTTACTGGCAGTGACTGAAATTTCGTTAAGGCGTCTGCTGCTCCTGTAACTGTAGAAAGAAGCAGGTTCCTGGATTCTTGAGGAGACTTGTCAGAGGGGACAAAAATCCTTGCTCTCTGAAGGGATCTTGCCCCACCCTTGCTTTAGAAAAGATGTAACATGGCAGGGAACCTCAGCTCTGCTGGATTTCAGAGTTTGTGAGCAAACTGGAAATTGACCCTAGTGCTCTATTGGCTGTGGTCATGAGCTCCATGGAGAGGAGGAGGGAGAAGCGGGGGGAGGAGGGGAGGGGGAGGAGGGGGGAGGGGAGGGGAAGGGGAGGAGGAGGGGTAGGGGAGGGGGAGGGGGAGGGATGGGGCACAGACACCGGTTGTCTGGCATGTTGGGGTCTCATCTGGTGTTAAGAGCCCACATGTAGGTTTATTGCTCTTCACAAAGTGCATTACACCACCGTCCCTTAACAAATATGGAGGTGAATTTCTGGGTTTTGTTTTATAGCAGCATGTGTTGCATTTCTCTGGGGATTAATATTCAGTTGTGACATTTCCTCCCCCCCCTCCCTAAATTAATTATTCTGAGATGGCTTTCCTTCTGGACAATTAAAAATGGAAGCTAACTTTGGAAAGTTCCCTGGAGGAGTCATTTTCCTCCAGCACATGCTTTTGGTGATGCCGAGGAAGAGGTGAGGCCCAGGCCCTCGAGGGGCGGGGGGTGCCTGCTTCCCGAGGCCTCACTCACAGCAGGATTAGGAAGGTCTTCGATGATAAATCCAAATGCCCGTGATTTACTTGGCAGAAGGATTCATATACCTTCACATCTAGTGGTGGTTGTAAAATGTTTGATTTGCTTAGCGTTCAAGTTATGCACAGCTTTTGAAAGAACATACTTCGTTTTGAAAGTGACAGAGTGACAGTGTTAGTAATAAGCTCAGGCCCTGGGCAGAGCCCAGCTGTGGGACCTGTTCGTGGGGTGACTGTAGGTAAGGTATTCAGCCTCCTCCGAGTATAATGATACCTCACAGGACGGATGAGGACTGCGCTGATGCAGGAATTCAGAGCGTTGTCAGCTGGTTGTGTACCAGGACTTTGTGTCTGTTGCCCATTTCACGGTTTTGAGGCACAGGGACTGGTGCTCCTGGCTCTGGAACCTGTCCTTTCTGCTACGGCTTCCTCTCCCAGGGGACACTGAGCCTCAGCACAACCTTGCTAGGAGTGGGGTGGGCGGGGGGCCGTGCTCCCTCCGCTTCCCGGGTTACCTGGTCAAGGCCCATTCAGTCCACTACAGGTGCTGAGCTGTTCAGGGCGACTGCACTCGGCCAGCTCAGGCGGGCCAGCCTGACCTTGGAGGAATCTGGAGGGGGGGGTTCTTTGGGGGGAAGTTAGCTCCTTGTGCCTCCCCCTTTCCAGACTGAACTTTGTTAATCCTGTCATTGCAATTTAGGAGTTAGGGAATGTGGTATTCTGTGGGAAATTCTTGGAGCTAGGCCCTAAATTCTGTTTATCCCAGCCTGCATTTTGGAATCAGATCATGAGCAAAAATGGAAATAGCTGCCACCAAGGAGAACTAAAGAACGTAGGAAGCCTCCAGGAGGCCTTTGCGGAAGTTCTTGATTTGTGCAGAGCATGGCATCTGCTTGGTGCTGTGAGAAGATGGGTCCAGGACCGTCATCACCAACCAGTCATGGTGAGGGACCCCAGGCTGTCTTCCCTCAGCGGCCAAAGCACGTCATCTGCTTGTCCACTGGATTTCTGCTGACCAGCCTGAGGCTCAGGAGGAGATAGATCACCACAGAACCCACACACACCCCCTCCCGCCTGGGTTACCCCGGGCGTGGCTGGAGGTGCCGCTGCAGATGCACCTGCAGGAAGAGAATGCCTAGAGCCACTCACCTGTCCGTGGATCTTGGCTGTCCAGTGCAGCCGGCATACAAGACCCGGCCTAGAGAGGCAGTTGTTTACTGATGTCCCTACAGCTAGGGGCAGCGCGGGCCAAGGGTGGGCTCTCAGGTCCCGCCCAGATGCCTGTGTGCAGGTGGGCAAGAGGCCTGAGAGAGGGGACAGCATCGAAGACCAGGTTCTGTCCTGCCTTCCTTCCCTTTGTTATGGGCCCAAGAGCCAAGTAACAGCTTCTGACTTTGCCAGCAGGAATTTCTGTCATTTGCTGCCTGGCATGTGAGACCCACTCAGTCCGTGTCTCGCACACTCCCCTCCAGCATTTGACCCACGATCACCTTGTTTTCTTCCCTTTCCACCTGTGTTCTGCCAGACTGGTAAACTGATGTTCCAGAGTACTCTACACACTCTTCCACCTCCACAGGTCATACACACGCTGCATCCTCCAACCCTGGAGCCCCCGCTTCTCTGCCTAGTAGCTCCTCCTTTGTGCCACTGGGGACACTGGGAGCATGTCTGGCCCCAGAGGCCTATGCCCTCTATAGCTCGAGCCAGTGCCACCCCTGTGCTAAGAGTATGTGTCTGGGGTGGGGGCATGTCTCTGTAGTCTCCAGTGTTGGACCAGACATTGTTCAGTGCTTGGCGCCTGCAGGGCACTTGTTTGATGGATGCTCGGAGCAAGTAGAGAGATTTGCTCGGTAACGGTCTGCCAGTGGCTGAGATGGAAAGAGACTGAAGACAGAAGTTGCCATGGCAACCCAGAAGCAGTTGTGCCAGGGATAAGGATGTGCTGCTTTAGGTGGAGGGAGGGAGCCAATGCTGCAACTGCACACAGAGCGAGGAGGAAATGGGCTCTCAGATTTCCCCGAAATGGTTAAAATGCTCAGAGTTATCACTTCATTCTGCCCAGCAACAAGGCTCTTTCCTTTCTGAGGCTTGGTCTATTCTCTCTGGACACAGTGCCCAGAGGAGATGGAGATGACTTCGGGGGAGGAGGGTTGTTATGTGTCTTTCCTGCATGGTTCCAAGGTTACAGCTGTCCCCAAGCAGAGGCTGCCAGGGTGGGGATTTGAGGACCCACACTGGGTGACTCTTTGAAAAGAAGCTGGAGCAATGAACTGTCTTCAAACCTCCTTCTCACTCCTCAAAGCCCCACCTGGTTCCTGATATCCCCGTGTCGTCCCTTTTTCCTTCTCAATCTTGGTAGAGCTGTGCTCTGTTTTTCAGTCTAAGAATCGGGTTTGGCTTTGTTGCTCACCCCATGTTGATTCATTTCCTTGTCCAGTGATTTCTGTCCTCAATCTTCTTTTGCCTTCTTTCTACTTTCCTTGTAATTGCTTCATCATTGTTTTTCTAGCTTCTTGAATGAAATGCAGAACTCATCTATATAGAGGCCTTTTAGTTTTGGATAAGAGCGTGTAAGACATAACTCTCTGTGTCTAATTGTATCTATAGCTTGGGACCCATAGTATATGGGCATTATGATTTCATATATAATATATGGTTATTTAATTTTTAACTGATTCCAAAAATTATTGCTTATTGGTTTCCAATTCCATTATATCATTAAGTGGTCTGTGTATCACTGATTATTTGAAATATATTAAGATCCCTTTATGACCGAGAACATGGCTGGTTTTGTCACCATTTCATAGATGTTTGAAAACAAGGCATATTTTCTCTCCATTGGGTGTAGGTACTGTGTTTTTCTCCCTGCTTGAATTAAGATTTGTCTTGCCCTTGGATACTGGAAAGCAGCAGGAAGGGCCTGATGGAGGCGTCACGGGGGAGATTTAGTAACAGGAGGGTCTCAAGTGCATTTTTCCTTCCACTCAGTTTTACAACCCTGAGGGCGACAGATGAGGGAAATCAGACTACAGTTAATGTGAGGCCCTGGCAAGTTGGCTGTGGTAACAGGACGGGGATTTTCACCCAGCTGTCCCGTCTTGAGGGTACTAATCCCTGTGAAGGTTATGGGGAGACTTGCAAAACTAAGAAGGCAGATGCTCCTTTCCTTAAATGAATACAAATAATTTTGTGAAATGGTCACTCAAGGGGTTACATGTGACAGTAAAATGTTTCTCCCATAATGTTAATCAGTGTGTCCTTGAATCTGTAAGGCAGAAAGTCTAGTAAGCCTTTGTATTTATCTAGAACCCATGGAATTTTAACTTTTGCTATGATACGTACCTGATGTATTTAAACCTCCTGAGATGTAGGAGGGATACAAATTTATTGGGTTATATGTGGGTTTAAAATTGCACTGTGCAATTTGGCAACCACTAGCCACATGTGGCTACTTAAATTTAAAACTGACAAAAACAGGGAATTCCCTGGCAGTCTAGGGGTTATGACTCAGTGCTTTCACTTCCGTGGCCCGGGGTTCAATCCCTGGTCAGGGAACTAAGATCCCACAAGCCACTTAGGGCAGCCAATACATAAATAAATAAATAAATAAATAAAATTAAATAAAACCCAAAATTCAGTTCCTCAGGCTCACCAGCCAGATTCCAAGTGCTCTGTAGTCACATGTGGCTGTGGCTGTGACATTGGGCAGCGCAGATGCAGAACAGTTCCATCACTGCTGACATTCCTCTGCGACAGCACTGTCTTGGACCCCGCTAGCAGCAAGAAGAAAAGAGCCCAAAGGAATCCTCAGCCCAGTGGGAGGGCTCACCGGGCAGGCTGGGTTCTAAGGCTTTGCAGGCTCAGCTGGCGCTGGGGAGGCACTGGTCCCTGCAGACGTGCAGCAGCCTGGCCTGTCCCACGCTGACCCTCGGTCGCCCTCTTCTCTCCCACAGTGAGCTGAGGACCAGGTACCACATCATGGCCATCCCCAGGCTTGTGATCGTGAAACCGAGCGGGGACGTCATCACTGACAAAGGGCGGAAGCAGATCCGGGAGCGGGGGCTGGCCTGCTTCCAGAACTGGGTGGAGGCAGCTGACATCTTCCAGAATTTCTCCGGTTGAACTGGGGGGAGATCTCCGGGGACCTGGACAGGTGTGTGTCACTCCTGTTGCTGCAGCGTGAACATGACAGAGAAGAGGAGCATCCTGTTTCCTTTCTCGATGCTGGTGGTTTCTTTCAGAGCAGAAGCACTCAGCTGTGATGGAAAGAAAATATTGCTCAGGGAATGCCCTCCCTGTAGCCTTGTTTGTAGTTATTTTTATTATTCTTAGCATAGCTTTCTTCACATGAGCTTAAGTGTGTTCACACTGAGCTATTGGAAATCTATGCAAAACATGTATTTATACAGGATCTTCAGGTGAAATAGCATATTTATTGATACATTTTCTGGAGATGCCTTTATTTTAATGATATGCTTTCACAAGTATATTTATTACTAAAATTTGCAGAATCTATCTGCTTTAATGAACAAACCTATTTCCACCTGGAGCCCTCTGATTTCCTTCTTTCTCCTGGCAAACCAAGTGCCCTTACGAGGAAAGTGAAGCACTCAAGAAATACCATTCTCAAACACTTCGTTCGGTTTTTCAAAGGGGATAGTTTTTATTTATCTTTTTTATTTTTTATTTTATTTTATTTTTATTTTTTTAACATCTTTATTGGAGTATAATTGCTTTACAATGGTGTGTTAGTTTCTGCTTTATAACAAAGTGAATCAGTTATACATGTACATATGTCCCCGTATCTCTTCCCTCTTGCATCTCCCTCCCTCCCACCCTCACTATCCCACCCCTCTAGGTGGTCACAAAGCACCGAGCTGATCTCCCTGTGCTATGCGGCTGCTTCCCACTAGCTATCTATTTTACGTTTGGTAATGTATATATGTCCATGCCACTCTCTCACTTTGCCCCAGCTTACCCTTCCCCCTCCCCGTATCCTCAAGTCCATTCTCTAGTAGGTCTGCATCTTTATTCCTGTCTTGCCCCAGGTTCTTCTGACCATTTTTTTTCTTTTCTTTTCTTTTTTTTTTGTAGATTCCATATATATGTGTTAGCATACGGTATTTGTTTTTCTCTTTCTGACTTACTTCACTCTGTAAAACAGTCTCTAAGTCCATCCACCTCACTACAAATAACTCAGTTTCGTTCCTTTTTATGGCTGAGTAATATTCCATTGTATATATGTGCCACATCTTCTTTATCCATTCATCTGTTGATGGACACTTAGGTTGCTTTCATGTCCTGGCTATTGTAAATAGAGCTGCAGTGAACATTTTGGTACACGACTCTTTTGATAGTTTTTAATTATGAGTCTTCTTGGGATTCTTTTCTTCTCTTTGTTTTCTTTTCTTACACTTGCTTTTAATAGCATCACAATATCTTAGAAAGAAAAGAAAATTTCAAGGCTGCATAGTCACATCTTCAAGATCAAACCTCCACATCTTCTAAAAGATGCTGATTGATCCAGGTAAACAAAAGTTCACACATAATCTTTTTTTTTTTTTTAATTTTTATTGAAAGGTAGTTGATTTACAATGTTGTGTTAGTTTCAGGTGTACAGCAAAGCGATTCAGTTATACATATATATTCAATATATAACTATACATATTCTTTTTTTAACATTCTCTTCCATTATAGTTTATTATAAGAAATTGAGTAGAGTTTCCTGTGCTATACAGTAGGTCCTTGTTGGTTATCTATTTTATATATAGTAGTGTATATCTTTACTGATAGCAAGAGGGTTGTGTGTGGTGCCAGTTACGAGCTCCTGAACCTCTCCTCTCGCTGGCTGGCCTGCTGGAGATGGCCAGCTGCATTCTGATCCACACAATTGGAATCGTGAAATACCAGGCAGCCACCTTTAGCCTGGTACCCATCTGCTGACCCACTTGGCCTGCTGGGTCCCTCAGCTGGGAATTTGGAGCAAAGCTGTCCCTTGTAGGATGCAGGAATCCCCATGTTTCCCTAACGAGGCCCTCTGTGGAGCAGTGCCGGGCAAAAAGTGAAGAAGGCCTCTGGTTGCTCTGCTAAACCCAGAACATGAGAGCTGAGTCCGTGAGGGTGAGGCCACATCCTTGGCTTAATTAGAGCAGGGCTGGGGACTCCATGGCGCAGTCACTTTGATCTCCCCGCCCCCCCCGCCCCGCCCATCAGTCAAGTTCTCTCCACTGAGACTGAGACCCAGCGTCACTGGGGTCCGTGGATTGACTAAGGACATATTTGATGGAGGTAACCTGGTCATTATTCGCCCCAGAAATAAAGTGTAAAACTGCAGTTTTCTTCCCAAAACAAGAGATGGTATATTCACTTAACTATGGTATTTTCCCCAGCACCATAGTGTTAGCTACCGTCTTCATCACATCACATTGTTACCATTGCTTTTTTGCGATGAAAACATTTAAGATCTGATTATGGTATTTTTAATCACACATTCTTAGGGGTGGGTGGGCATCTCTTGCAGGTGTAAAGTCCACAAACCATGCGTGCACGTGTGTGTGTGTTAACCACAACCAGACTTCTTAAAAAGTAGAGCTATGTCCCTCCTGGTCAACATGCTCATTAGCTGCCATGAGGGAGCCCAGGCAGCATGCTGACCCCGGGGACTGGAGCAACGTGCTGCTGTGGGCTTGGGAGCTGCACAGGGTTGCATGTGTGGTCATTTGGCACCTGAAGGGAGAGAGAGGTCCCAGACAGAGGCTACCCCACAGCTGCACCAACCCTGCGGGGCACATGCCTCCTCTCCGAGGGTGTGGCTCAGGCTGGGAGTGTAATGTGTCCTTTACGGTATTATTGTTACCAGAAGATATTTTTTTTTACTATTATAACATCCCTAACAGTTAATTTTTCTCCAGGCAGAGTATATCCAGCTTTCTATCAGAGAACTATGGAGCTGTTTGCTATTTCTACAAGTGCCTTTGGCCACTGTATTACAATAGCAAAACATGCTCACTGTGGAAAAAACAGAGGGAAAAATCCTATCATCCAGAGGTAAAGGCACTGTCGATGCTGTGCTACATGTATGTGTCCCACTAAAGTCACCCACCAGTACTTTCCCTGTGAGTACTCATTGATGCCCATCTTTATCCTACAACCTGGAGACCCTTGTGTTGTCCTGGACCACCAGCAGCAGTATGGTTGTTGACAACAATAAGTATGGGTTGGGGAGAATGAGAAATGCAGCATCCTGGCTGTCGTGGTCAGCTCTGGCTGCCACGACAAAATACACTGACAGTTATTTCTCACAGTTCTGGAGGCTGATGTCCGAGACCAAGGTGCTGTGTGGTTGGTTGCTGTTGGGGGCTGTCTTCCTGCTTCCAGACAGCTGGCTTCTCACTGTGTCCTCCCGTGGAGAGAGAGCTCTGACGTCTCTTTTTATAAAGGCACTAATCCCACTGGGGGGGGGGGGCCACCCTCATGACCTTGTCTAATCCTAATCACCTCCCAAAGGCCCACCTCAAGGTATCATCGCATTGGAGGTTAGGGGTTTAACATGCGAATTTTAGGGGCACACCCAGACCACAGCTGTGGCCCCACTAGCCCTGCATTCCATCAGGATTCTCGGGTGTCCGTGTGTGTGCTGATTTTAGAGAAGCACTGCTATAAGAGGTGTCTGTGTACTAAATTTGTTGAAATCATTACACTGAGCCCATAATTGTGGCATCTTTTCTCATGCCCAGGCTGCCTGATATGCAGGCAGTATTCGCTGCCGGCTGAGGAAGTCCAGCCACTCACTTCTGTGCAAGAACCACGTGCAAACCCCGGGAGGTCTCTCCTCAGCAATGTCACTTGAGAAAACATGTTGCTGATTGTGTGCTTGTGCAGGGCAGCCACTGAGAGAACATGCACACACACACACCACACACACGAACACCACACCACATATACACCACACACACACTACACACCATGCACAACACCACACGTGTTTTCTGAGTCTTTCCCTCCTTTCCTTTCTCTCCTTCTTTAATAGTATTTTGTTCTACTTCCATGAAAGCAGTATATTCTTGTCTTTTAAGTGGGACACCGATGGGGTTGGGGGAACTAAGTGGAACGCCAGTGGGCTTGGTAACTTTGAGTTCCCCTTTAGAGTGATCTTGCTGGGCCATTTTGTTGGTGAGACTTTCCTCCTGGGCTGGTCACATGGGTCAGGAAACATCCTCCCATCCCCTGTTGGCAGGCAGAGGACCGGCTGCCAGGAATCTGGGGGCTGGCGGGGAGCACACATTTTCACCTGATTTCCCTGAGTTCACTTTGGTACCACTCCTTCAGCTGTGTCTCTCCCACCAAGAGAACCCACTGGTCACCTCTGGGAGAGGAGATGGGTCACCCAGGGCAACGGGGTGGGGAGGGAATCTAGGGTCTGATGACTTCACGAACAGACTGCACGGCCCTCATAGGTGCCGTGTGTCTACCTCACGGGGCGTCTGGAGCTGCTGGGTCCCAGGCCTTTAGGATTTCCGGCTGTAAACCAGTTGGTTCCCACTTCGCCAGTGCTGGCCAGGATCCTCTGGGTGTGCGGGCCTGTAAGGGCAACCACCACTGCCCCCTCTCACTTTTAGAGCTTCCAAACATTTCTTATTGTTCCCTCTTTTGTTTTCCCATAATTTAAAAAAACCTTTTGCTATCATTTTAATGGCTCTGTCAGGGAGTGAAATTGCATGCAGATGTTCAAACTGCTTGTTTGCCTGAGAGTTGAGAAGAGTTCATTTTAAGTTTGCAATGCCACAAGGATGGTTCCTTTGAAAAATTTTATTTGATTTAGTGAACTGACAAAATGCTGTGTAAATCTAGCTTTCTGCTTTAAACGTGAATTTCTAATCTTGACAATGTCTCTGCAGTTGTCATTGCACGTTCAGTGTTATTTCTACAATATTTCTCTGCCTTTGTCGTTGGAGTATGAGAATGAGAACACTTGCGCCTGGTTGGACCCCGCCACTTTACACCATGGATAGGGAGCAGTGGTAAATGTGCCCTTGATTAGGGTCTAAAAGGCTGATTTAATCCGGGTGGAGCTAGTTGTGAATCTTAGGCCTGAAATCCTGGACAGTAGCTTTCTACTCCGCGTGAAAGCCACCTGTAATCCAGTATCCCATGGGCACAGTCTCTCCTTCAAAGAACAATTACTCATAGGCAATAGTAATTGAAAAGGAATTCCATTTGTTACTTGCATCATTGAAAAATAATTAAGGAGATCCATTCTACAGCCCCAAACTACACATGGAAAACTCACCTTGCCTCTGCTTCCCAAAGCTCCCTCCAGAATCTCCTGTCGACTCCCACACACCGGGCTCCCCACACCCCGTCTCCTTCTCTCTCAGTTCCTCCTCTCATAGAGTGTTTTAGTGACTCTGGTTCAATTTGCATCACTTTCCTTGTTCTCCTGATGCTGCCTTCTCCTCACTGGGGACCTGGGCTGACCCGGAGGGCTCTTAGTGGCTGCGGGAAGCGGCGAGTCTACAGGATAAAGAAACCATTCTCTCTCTGGCTGTGGAGTAACAGCGAGAAGGCTGGCTAGGGACGCGGCAGACCATGTCTCCCTCATACGTTATATAAAAATAAAATGCGTCTCTTATTATTCCAGGTAAATATAAATCCCTGGATTAAGGCCTTATGATTTGGGGGTTAGCATTCTCAGTTATTGGGCATAAGATAAATAATTTTTCTTATGTCCTTTTACTTTCTTGCTTTCCTTTTCTGAAACAGAAAAAGTCATTAGTTTAGTCTCTTTCCCTTACATATGTGTCATGATGACTTTATTTGTTACAAATAATCATCTTCAGTTTTGGGGAAAATACATTGTTTTAATACAAGGTTTTGGATATTAACTAATACATTCATGCATCCGTTCATTCGACAAGTATCTGGTGCTCGTCAAGCAACTAGGCTGGCATACATTAAACATTTCATTAAATGGTCTGCGACAGAGCGTGGGGACCTCAGGCAGGGTTTAGGCTCACAGTGAGAGAGGAGGGCGGAGTTGGCGGAACCTGCAAGGGCAGCTGCCCACCTGACACCACGGCCCTAGGATCGGGATCTCAGTACCCTTTCTCCAGAGAGCAGGTCTGAGGCCATTCCCAGGGTGTGATTACTTCTCTACATGGATGGCGACCATCTGCTGTGAGTTGGATGGAATAATCTCTCTCTGCATTGAAGGAAGTCATCCAGCAGCATTTCTGTCCTTAGGGCCCTGGAGGTGATGACATATAGCGGCGCTCCCTGAAGGATGGAGGATGCGCCCAGGACCGTGCCCCGCGTGTCTCTCTTTCCCTCCAGGGGCAGGTTTGCTCCATGACATTTTCTCCCAAACAGATTCGCCAAGCATCCTTTGTAAGGCCAGCATCACGCCCCACATGGCGCTCATTGAGCAGGTTTTCCTGGGAGGGTCAACATAACCAATTGGCTGAAATGAAGCCTCAGGTTGACAGGACAAAGAGGATGGGCTGGGGATTTTCTGGGTCCACAGAGCAGATTTTGTGGGCAAAAGGTTTGTGAGGCTTTGGGATTGCCGGAGAAGAGAGGCAACATTTGTAATTGTGGCAAATATCTTTGCAGGCTGCGCTTTTGTACACCTCAGCCGACAAGGCCCTTCTTTCCTCCTCCCTCTCCCAGTTTCAAGAGAGACCCAAGAAACCACAGGCTTGGGTGGCTCCCCTTCCAGGGGGGGCGTCAGAGCTTCTGTGGTGAGGTTCCTGGCCCTGCAGCCAGCTGTGCCAGGGTTTCTGGGGTGCTTACACTGTGAGGATGTTCTTAAGGTACAGTTGATTAAATAGACACTCACATACACAAACGAACCACTTTTGCTGTCTGAGTTCATCCCAATTTGCAGAATTGGTGGGTTAGGAATGGTTTTCCTCCTTCCCTGTGTTCAGGTGGGGAGGCGCCCACCAACAGCCTGAGACAGGCAGGAGTAACCCAGCCCCAGAGCATCTGCCTTGTCCCCAGAGAGACCCCGACTGGCTGCGCAGTTACAGATGCGCTTCCAAGCCCCAACCACCCGGAGCAAATGAGACGGAAACCAACAAACAAAGAACTCAACAGTATCCCTCTCCACTCAAGAACCTTTGAGGCAGGGGAAGAAAATTACAGGAGGAGTCAGTTCAGCCCCTCATTTTATTTTATCGATATAATAACCCCCTGGAGCAAAGGTCTCTCCTTCACATTTCAGGAACTGCCCTACAGCTGTTGGTTCACCCTTGCTTCATTTAGCAAATGTTATTTGAGGACTTGTTTAAGGGGCAGATGATTGTGCCTCCTTCTCCCTGCCAGGGCTTCCCAGGACCTAGGTCCAAAGGGGAGGAGACAAGCCCTCTGTTCCTAAGTGGCAGGTCACTCCATACTCACAGGGCTCCCTGTCCCCATTTTCAACCTCTTGGCACCTGTATCAGTCAGCTTGGGCTGCATAACAAAGCACCACACACAGAGTGGCTTAAACAGTAGACATTTATTTCTCACAGTTCTGGAGGCTGGAAGTCCAAGATCAAGGTGTGGGCAGGGTTGTTTCTCCTGAGGGCTCTCTCGTTGGCTTGCAGACAGCCACCTGCTCCCTGTGTCCTCACGTGGTCTTCCCTCCGTGTGTCTGTGTCCCAATCTCTTCTTCTTATAGGGACACCAGTCATATTGGATTAGGACCCACCCTAACTACCTCATTTTAACCTAATCACCTCTGTAAAGACCCTATCTCCAAATACAGTCACATTCTGCAGTACTGAGGGTAATTCAGTATATGGATTTTGGGGGGGGGGGGGCATACAATTCAGCTCATAACAGCACACAACAGCACCCAACGCTCAATCTCCTGAAAGCACTCTGCACTGAGCAGAGACATCTGCTTCTAACTAATACACTCTGAGTTTCTCAGTAAACTCAGACAACCCAGAAACAACAGAAGAGGAGAAGGAGCGGGTGACAGCCTTTCAGGGACCTCTTTCCCTTCAGGTCCACCTGCTCTCCTGTGCTGCCCACCCAAGGTGGCCTCTGGGGTGTGGGACAAGGAGCCGGAGGCCTCTGCTTGGGGCGGGGCAGGTGGACGTTGCGGCCTGCCGGCAGTATGGCGAATGGGTGGACACCACGAGGAGCAATAGCAGCTCTCTGGAGACTGGAGGCTGATTGTGGCTAACCCAAGATGCCCCGCTCTCCTGAGACCCCGGAGAGACGGCCTCCACAGGGGCTCCTCTGAGACTCAGTGCTTCGGCACCTAGCAGGCTGGTCCTCCACGACCAGCCAGCTTCCACTGCTTGTCCGCCACAACAACAGCGACAACACGACAGTAACTGCAAAGGGCGCTCTCTTTCCCAAGTGCATTCACTCGTGTGCTCTCATCCCCCTCAGTGCCCGCAGCCGCTCCTGACCCCAGCTCTGCGACAGACTCTACATTCCATGCTCTGCACTTCCCGCCAGGTGTAACCTCATCCAACTCGCCCAGTCCATTTACAGTTATTTATTTTTATTTATTTATTTATTTTTGGCTGCGTTGGGTCTTCGTTGCTGCGCGCGGGCTTTCTCTAGTTGCGGCGAGCGGGGGCTACTCTTCGTTGCGGTGCGCGGGCTTCTCATTGCGGTGGCTTCTCTTGTTGTGGAGCACGGGCTCTAGGCGCACGGACTTCAGTAGTTGTGGCACGCCGGCTCAGTAGTTGTGGCTCGTGGGCTCTAGAGCGCAGGCCGAGTAGTTGTGGCGCACGGGCTTAGTTGCTCTGCGGCATGTGGGATCTTCCAGGACCAGGACTAGAACCCGTGTCCCCTGCATTGGCAGGCGGATTCTTAACCACTCTGCCACCAGGGAAGTCCGCCTGGTCCATTTAAACTCAAAGTTCAGGGGAACAGTGATGATGTGAGTCCTTCTACCCTGAAATGGCAAAATAAATGGAATAAGTAGAAAGATTGTGCATCCTCCCCGCAGGGAGCCTCCCAGACGGCTCACTTCCTCTTGGGGCTGCTCTCCTGGCCAGGTTCACTCCCCACGTCCAGCAAAGCCAAGTCCTGAGATTGCAGGCGGGAGAGACTGGGGAGTCTGACACCTTTCAGGGTGACCCAGCAAAGCCAGTGAGCCCTCCCAGAGTGGCGCAGCCCCTTCCCCTTTCTGCAGGCTCTTAGAAGGAGGTGGGCGCACCTGCATAAGGACCATCATTCTCAGAGGAAGATGGAGCTGGCAGAAACCCTGAGCAGAAAGGGGGGCTGCAGTTTCCTCAGGAATCATTGCACAGTCTCCCTTTCTTTCAGCATCAGGAAATCTGAACACAGATCTTCACATGGTAGTGTGAATTCTGGCTTCAGTGCAGATGTTAAGAGAAGGCCTGTCACCTTGGGCACAGTAGCGGCTCCTGGACCAGCTGGGTGCATCTATCTGCCTGCTCTGGCCTCGTTGTCCCTCTGGCCCCGTCTTCCCTGTGGAGATGAATCTTCCCTACCTTCATCCACATTCCACTTGCCACGGGCTCCTGCCTTCCCAAGGGGCTGGTGACCAGGGTGTAGGCTGAAAAGGCCCAGAGGCTCTTGGGTGTGGCGACCTTGACCACTGCAGAGCCCTCAGGGGGTGCCGGAGCAGGGCTGGGCGTGGAGGGTAAGTACGGGGATGAAAGCATGAGATTTCCTTCCTATGTTAACAAATCTCAGGCTGACTCGAGAACTGCTTAGACAAAACCCCCAAAGCGCAGGTGATAAATAGAGCTCTTATGACTCTGGTTTACATAAAAATTGAATATTTCTGTGACAGAACTAATGGACAATTGATTAAGAGAGAAGACGTTTGCAATGGCTGAAAGCAGAGGATCTCAGGAAACCATGAGATTCCTCCCCACGTTGTCTGTGAAGTTCCTGCAAGTGACAAGAAAGGACAGTGGGGAATGTGCAAAAGGCATGAACGGACGTGTTACAGAAGAGGGGGCCAAGAGGCTCACAGACCCCTCAGGAGATGCTAACCCCCTCAGTCATTGGATATGAGTTGCAAGAGCCCAGCTGGGCTTGGAGGGCTGTGTGTCCACCCCCAGGAGAGTGAAGAGGTGCACCGTGGCAGATGGCGCCAGGGCAGGACACGCAGCAGCTAGAGGCCTCAGATTAGAGGTTCAAATAACATAACGTGGAAACCACGCTCCACGGGGCAAAAAGAGAAAAGTATTCAGGATGCCTTGATTCTGCAGACCTTGGAAGACTGAAGAGCAAAAACAGGCTGTAGAAGGCTGCCAGCAATGCCTGGGATTGTTGCTGCAGGTCCCCTGGCCCTGGAATCAGCATCTTGTGCAGGCAGCTGGCCTTGACCTGAGAGACAGATGGTCATTTTCCAACATGTTTTCACCAGTGACCTGAGTACAAGCAGCATGGATGGCTATTAAGAGTGGCATGCTGGGCTTCCCTGGTGGCGCAGTGGTTGAGAGTCTGCCTGCCAATGCAGGGGACACGGGTTCGAGCCCTGGTCTGGGAAGATCCCACATGCCGCGGAGCAACTAGGCCCGTGAGCCACAATTACTGAGCCTGCGCGTCTGGAGCCTGTGCTCCGCAACGAGAGAGGCCGCGATAGTGAGAGGCCCGCGCACCGCGATGAAGAGTGGCCCCCGCTTGCCGCAACTAGAGAAAGCCCTCACAGAAACGAAGACCCAACACAGTCAAAAATAAATAAATAAATAAATTAAAAAAAAAAAAAGAAAAAAAGTGGCATGCTGAGTGAAGAAAGCAAAACACAGAGTGAGCTATGAGATGGGTATGCAATATTGTAATTTATGTCATTGAAAATATGCATACGCGCGAGAAAACCCCACACACGGCCCAAGAACACACGCAAACCAAAGTATGCACGAGACCTACAGCATGAGTTCCTGGTGCTGGAGGAGGGCTGTGGAGATACAAAAGGGACATAAACATGGGAACAAATAAAAATAAGAGGTGAGCCTCATGTTGGCCAATGATGACACTGCACATGGACCTCTGCCCAAAGGATAAAAAATGAAACGCACAAACCCAAGATTTGATACCAATCACACCCACCAGGAAGACTCAGTTACAAAGATGGAAAATTTCAAGTGCAGAGAGCACCACTGTGGGAGCATGGATTAATGCAGTCATTGTGGAAACTCGTTTGACTGATTCTGCTAAAGCTGAAACTTTGCATACCCTGGAACTCGGGGATTCCAAGGTCTATACCAACAGATCACCAGAAAACACAAATGAGGATGTGCATAGCAGCGCTATTGGTAACAGCCCTGAACTGGAAGTAGCTCATGGCCCATCATCAGTCGCAGAATCAGTAAATCATTCGCAATGTATTTACAAAGCAAGGACCTGCAGCTGCACACAATGATATTGATGAATTGCAACAATTAGCATGGAGTGAAGTCAATCAGACACAGAGAGTCCAAGAGGGAGGTTTTCACTGAGCTAGTGCTGAAACAGGTGAAATTGATCTGTGTAGTTAGCAATCAGGATGGCCATTGCCCTGGGGGAGCGGTTGGAAATGAAACAAACCACAAGGGTGCCCGGGGGTGCTGGTGACACAGGTGTGTGCACTTTGGGAGAATATGTCCGAGCTGTTCATTTCTGTTAACTTTCAATAAAAAGGAAAAAAAAAAAAAAAAAAGAGAAAAAGAGAAAGAAAAAAGAGAAAAGCAGTTTAAATTGTAGTAGTGATCTCGGGTGGCCTCGGCCTGCAGCAGCTTGAAGCAGGATTTTGGTTCCCAGCCAGAGACTGAACTCAGGCCGCGGCAGTGAGAGTGCTAAATCCTAGCCACCAGACCAGTGGCCTGTGACAAGGCCTTGGCCCGTATGGCTTTGCAGAAAATGAATTTCCACAAAGAAATGGAAAGTAGTGAAACAAAGTGTATATTAGGAGGAAAAGGGCTAAGTGTGGATAGACACACGGGCAGACTCAGAGAGAGAGTCGTGCCCCCGTGGTAGTTTGAATCACTTATGTGGGGCATTTCTTCCAGGTTTCCTTTGGCCAACCATCTTGCTTTGTCTGGTTCTGAGTCTGTATTTGGTGTATCTCAGGGTCCTTCCAAGCGTGTGCGCGCATCTCTTAGCCAAGATGGATTCTAGCGAAGAGGCCTGTGGGTAGGTTGACATCACCTACTGTGGGGTGGCACCCCCTCCCTTTTTGACCTTCAAGGAGCCTTTCTGTGCATGTGTAGTCGGGAAGGTCTCCTTGACTTCGAGAATGAGGAATAGTGGTCTTTTATCTCTTATCTAGGCAGGGCTCAGCTTCTCTTCCCTCCTGCTATTTTGGAGTTTCTGTCTACAGGGCATGAACTCCAGCTGCTCAGCCTGGAGCCTATCTATCTCCTGCCTCAGTAGGGCAACTAATAAGAGATCACACAGAAAGTTTTGCTTATTGACACAATATTAAAATACACTCAGACTGAGGGTTTCCCACATGTGGGCCTGGGGTCAGAATATAGAGATGGGTGACCTGTTGCCTGCTTGCGGCCCTGTACACCAATGCACACTGAAAAAAGAAATTTTCACATACTGAGGTATGGGGAAGTCATTCTGGCTTATACATGAGTTAACTTGAATTTTATGCTGACTAAAGCAGCCTGTTTGTGGCCTGTCAAACATACATTGCACATCTCATCTGCTTTAATTATTAAAGAAAAGAGCACCTCTGTCTCTTGACCGAAAGTAAAGACCGTCCATGTGAAAAATAAAGATTAAATGCCTCCCTTACTGTGATGCCAGTGTGTCCACATTTAATTTTTATGTGTGATGAGAACAGGCACTGCTCCATTACTGAGCTGCTATCCAGCTATGACATCTGCTCGGCCTTTTATTCGTTTGTTTTCTGTCTCTTGCTGGAGTCTTCCTGCACAGCCCTGCATCTGTCTTGTGTCTTTTCACATGTATTTGTTGGCTGTTGCCTTTGTAAAGAGAGATCTCTTCCTTTTTTTTCCTCCCTCAAACTGGTTTTTATCTATACATAGAAAAGAAGCTCCTCTAGCATGTGAATTTGTCACCAGCCACCTTATGGCTTTTATTATGGTTGCTAAGTTGTGTCTGGATTTCCTGAGCACATGGTGGCATCAGTTTCCAATATGATGGCTTTGTCTTCTTCTTCACAATTTTCAGCTCTTGTGTTCCTCTCTCACCTTAAATCAACATTTAATTAAAGCGGATACATAATGAGAATGTTTCTGGTATTTCACTATCAAGATTGGTGCTTATTTTTGGTTTAAGATTCTTTTTTATCATAATAAGAAAATATCCACTT
Organism: Eschrichtius robustus; assembly: GCF_028021215.1. Taxonomy (NCBI): domain Eukaryota; kingdom Metazoa; phylum Chordata; class Mammalia; order Artiodactyla; family Eschrichtiidae; genus Eschrichtius; species Eschrichtius robustus. The sequence goes on along the minus strand of NC_090833.1, from coordinate 100,936,780 downwards.
ATTATTAAGTGTTTCATAATAGGAAAATATCCACTAAGTGTTTTAAAAATTTAATCAGGAATGGATGCTGAATTTTCTAAAATGCCATTTTAGCTTCTCTGCAGATAATTATGTGGTTTTCTTCTTTGACTTACTAATGTGGTGCACTGTGTGAATTGATGTCCTAATTTGAATTATCCTTGCGTTCCTGAGGGGTAAATCCTACTTGGCCGTGGTTTATTATTATTTTAATGAGCACTTGAATTAAATTTGTTAATATTTTATTGAGGCTATTTGCAGAGATATTCATATATAAGATTGCACATTTTGTGCCCCTGGATCTTGCCATGCACAGCGACGTGCCACCTGCATCTGCAGACTCTGCAGGATACAGACTTCGGTGCCCATCCAGGGTGTCATCCACTCTCCAGTGCAGTGTGCACGGGACAGCTTTTCATAGGGGGTGACTGGGTTTCGCTTGTTTTGTACTTTTCAAAGTGTGCTTTTCTTTTGGCGAATAGAGAGTATGGTGCTGGGGTTAAATCCTTTATTTAGATAAAACCTCTTAGGTGCCTTTGCTCACCTTGTCAGGCCTCAACTTCCTCATTTGTAAAGTGGAGATATTATCACACCTCTTTCGTAAGGCTGTTGGGGATTAAATGGATTAACAATACACACAAATTTCTGAAAACAGCATCTGGTACATAGTAAATATTATGTAAGTGTTGGCTATTATTATGATCAATACTATTATTCATTTGTTAGCTCCAGAGAATGCCAAGTTTAACTAGAGGAACCCAGAGCTGCCTCATTGTCTTTAAATGCTCAGAGCTTTGGAACTGGAAGTGTGTGGGGAAGGGCCTCCGGTATAGACTTGCACTGAGGCCTGCAGGTGGGAAAATCATAGAGGCCGCCGAGCTAGCCAGCAGACTTGGAACCAGTGTTTTCTTGCTGGTTGAAACCCTCTTTCTGTCCTCCCGCCGTTTGAGGCTGTCGGCTGCCTCGGTAACCTGGGTGCAAGTGCGGGTGAGTGGGACCTGCCACACGAAGTGGAGGTTGCCATGGCAGAGCTGTTGTTTCCAAGCCAGGGTCGAATTAACTCAGCGGCTAACTCCCAGGTCAGCAGATTTAGTCCTGTCCTGTCCTGTAATATTCATAAAGGGCTGTGTCCCATCTGGTGGTGCCGCCGAGTCTAGCCTTGAGCATGTGGGAACATCCCACCAAATAAACCGCTGCCCGGCAAGCCACGGAGCTGCAGGCCATAGATTCCTGCAGAATCGAACAGCACCCACACACATCTCCACGGAGACCTCAGCCAGATCACGTCTAGTCACAGAGGAATATTTTCCCCATCACAGGACACTTGGGCAGGGGTTTTAAATGGGTGGTGAGAGCTTGGTTATAGAGCACCTGACTTGGAATCCTGGCCATGTGGCCATGTCTGATTCTGCCTTACAGACTTAAGTGGTCTCTGCTCACTGAACAGATGGAAAAGTGAGTAGATGTCCAGAGACCGAGGGATGCGATGTGTACCCCCAGTGAGGGTGGATTCTCTCATCCCAGTGACCTGCAGAGATGATCTGTGAGAAAGGAGTCATTGAGACATCCACAGTGGGGACTGGGGAACAGGGGCAGGACAGGGAGAAGATACTACCCCATTCCTTCTTGGAGCTAATGATGATTTGAACCTGGATGCAGGAAACAACCCCAAGGAGGTAAATGGAATCTTACCGCGAGGAAAGTGGGCATCAGGCCAGGGGAGTGTGACCAGTGCCAGCCGGGGGTTCAGGTGGAGGGCTGTTTCCCTTGGAGCATGCGGCTGAGGCAGCAGCCTTCTTGGACAGGCTCTGTGGCTGGAGACCCTCTGGTTGGGTTTAGGGGTAAGTATCTGTTATACAATAAAGGATGCGTCTAGTCTTTGTCCTGGGATCCCGGCACAGAGCTTCTAAACCCTTAGAAATTCCTCAATGATAGGCGTGTCTGATTGTTAATGGGCCCTTGGACCACATGTGAATTTATGCTAATGAGGTGACTCCTGATGGAACCGTAGATAGTTTCAGGATGGGGTGGCTAAGCCAGAAACACCAACCACGTGGTTAGAGGGTTGGGGCTTTGAGCCCCATATCAGCCAAACTTCCCAAATCTCCGGGGCAGGGGGAGAGGAGCAGCTGGAGATTCAATTGGTCCTGCTGATGGCGTAAAACTTCGACAAAAACTCTGGGCACCAAAGCTCAGTGGTGCTTCCTGGTTGGTGAACATGTGGATGCGGTGGGAGATGAAGTAGCTTGATGTACAGGAGGAGTACACAGAAGCTCTGTGTTTGGGACCCTCACAGACTTCACGCCATGCATCTCTTCATTTGGCTGTTCCTGATCTGTATCCTTTAGAATACAACTTAATCAGAAGCATAGCACCTTTTTGAGTTCTGTGAGCTTCTAGTGAATTACCAGACTTGCGGGGGTCGTTGGGAGGACGTGGGATTGGTAGTCAGTTGGACTGAAGTATGGGTGGCTTGGGAAACTCCAAAGTGCAGCTGGCCTCTGAAGTAAGGGAAGTCTTGTTGGGGACTGTGCCTTCTAACTTGTGGGGTAAAGTGCTAACTCTGGGTATTTAGTACCAGAATCAAATTGCAGTATACCAGCTGGGGTGGCAACAGAAGAGTTAATGTCAGGAAAAAGTGGAATTAGCTGAAATCACTGAAATTACCCAAGTCACTGAAAAATGTGGTTTGCGGGGAGAAAGGATGAAAGGGCAGGGAGCAAGGAAGCTTTGACTCCTGAGTGGTCATGGGGTCTCTACCCATGGTATGGAACAGCTGCTGAGCTGAGGTCAGCTACTGAAGGTAAGTGACTAATGGAATTTAGAGATAATGGACCCAAATTCTGGGCAGCTGGCTCACTGGATCTGTAAGGAAATGCAAAATAATAGGGAAAGAACAAAAGATACAATCCCTTGGTTATTATTCTATGTGAGAGCTACAAAGAAAGAGAAAGGCCAAGCTTAGCTTGTGGCCAGGGAACTATAGCCTCGCGTCTCAGGGCCCCCACTGGAGGATGCGCTGGGTATCCCAGATGCAGGCCTAACTCAAATTACAGCCTCTAGTCTCAGAGCCATTTCCAAAGGAAAAAGGCGTGCCGAAGCAACACATGACAAAGAAGGCTAGACTGATGGCCAAGGGAAGGCGGATAGAAGAGCGGAGAGAGAGTCAAGGGACTTGTGCCGTGGAGTGGAAATCCTGAAGTTATGAAGAAATGGGGTGAATAAAGCAGCTGTTAATGGTCCAAACAGAGGTCTTCTGCAGCATTCTCAGAGGGTGGCTGGACCAACAGGAGCCCCTGCTGGTTCCCCAACATCAAAGCAACAAAGCTGCTTTATTTACTCTAGCTTGGAGGAATTTGGAAAGGCCCAAGTCAAAGATGGCAACAGGAAACCATACCTGCAATCACATGGGGTGATGGTCCAGCAATTGAATCAAGAGAAAGAGTGACAAAAAGGCCAGGGTTTCTTGGTTCAGTCCCTTGCTGGTGACCCAAAGCCAAATGCACATGAATATAAGACGGTCGGGGGGCAGGGAAGTTTCTGGGACTCTGTGACACGGGAGCCCATGGACCGTGGTACCAAAACCCATTGGTGGAGTCCCAACAGGTGCTATAATAACACAGAGAGAATATAGGACCACATGTGTTGATAAAGCGGAAGTTTGGATGAAATTTGGGATGTAAAACATAAATGTGAAGAAGTTGTGTCTCCTTCACCTGAATGCTTTCTGGGCATGGGTGTAATGTCTGGCTGGGGGGCACCTCCCCTATTTGGTACTGTAAAGCAAAAACCTGTTGGTGAAGTCCTGTAGTCAGGAACGCAAGGGTTGATGGATTAAGGTGAAGATTTGGTCAAAATTGGGCATGTCTGCATAGGCTTTTTGTGAAGTGGCTGCATCTCTTTTACCTGCATATGTGGTGGAGATGGATATTTCCTCCCCCCCAGAATTGTAAAACAGAAGGCAGGTACATCTGTCCTTCAGGCAGTATTGATTGGACATGTCGATGGGAACCAATAAGATGCTTGAGCCCTCACAGGTTGTTAATTTCAAACAGTATAGACTAGTGGCTGGAGTGCTGATGTGAACAAATTCTCTGTAGAGTCAGTAGCCTTGTATCAGGTGTAGACTGGGGCTTACGATAAAAGCCCATGAGTGCCACCCAGTGACATCTATTGGGACTTTGGGCTAGAGAATTTCCATTTGAGGGGCAATGACTAGCTTGTTATCAGGCATGAATTGAAACTGCCCTTATGACTGAAGGACTTAATCTTGAAATCTGAAATTCCCTTGATGTCTTGGGTGATGTCTGAGAAATGCTCCTGTAGAGCGGTCAATGCCCAGAAGAGTTCCATAATAAAATGGAAATTGTTTACCTAGGATCATGCTACCAGGGGAAATGTAGTTACTCACTGTACTCACAAGCAAGTTGTCAAACTCCCGGAAATGGAATGTGGAGTAGAGGCTGCCAGGCCTGGGGGAAGGAGAAACAGGGAGTTGTCATTTAATGGGTATGAAAAGTTCTGGAGATTATTGCACAACAGTGTGAATATCCTTAACACTGCTGAGCTGTACACTTAAAAGTGGTTAAGGTGGTACATTTTATGTTTGGAGTATTTTACTATAATGAAAAGAGCAAAAGATCTGTAGACACATTTCTCCAAAGAAGATATACAAACGGTCAATTAGTACATGAAAAGGCGCTAACGTGACTCATTATTGGAGAACTGCAAATCGAAACTACCGTGAGATACCTCTTCGCAGCCACTAGGCTGGCTGTAATAGATGACAGATGGTTAGTAACAAGGTTGGGGAGGATTGCAGACACTGGAAACTTCACAGCGCTGCTGCGGGTGTAAGGGGATGCAGCCTCTTTGTACAACAGTTTTTTAGTTTCTTTAAAAAGTTAACATAGGTTTACATATGGTCCAGCAATTCCACTTGTATGTATATACCCATGAGAAGTGAAAACATATGTCCATGGAAAAACTTGTGCACAAATGTTCATAGCGGCATTATTCAAAAGAACCAGACAGTGGAAACAATCCAAATGCCCATTAATTGATGATCGGATAGTTAAATGTGGTATATGTGTACATCGGATTATTATTCAACAATAAAAATTATTGCAGTACTGACACATGATACAACATGGATGAACCTTAAAAATATTATGCTCAGTGAAAGTAGCCAGTCACAAAGATTCTGTATTGTTTGATTTCATTTATATGAAAATGTTCAGACATTTGACATCCGTAGTGACAGAAATAAAGTGGTTTATTAAGACAGGGATAGGGGAAAGGAATGTGGGGAAATCATTATCATGCATCTGCTCTGCTGGAGATCTGAGGGGAGAGGGACAGCTCTCAATTGACAGGACTTGATAGCTCGTGGGAGAGGCAGTGATTGTACAAGAATAAGCAATAAGTAAGCCCAACATTTGCCCACTGTGTTGAGTGTAATAAAGGAAATAGAACGTGAGAGGTAGGTTTGGGGGGAGTGGCTTCCTTACATACTTATTCACTGGGGGGGCCCTGAGAAGAAGAGTTTTCAGCTGATCTGGATGGAGGGAGGTTGCCAGCCTGGTGGGAGTGTTTTCTGGACTTGAAAGAGTTCCTGCAAAGGCTGGGGGAGGAGCTCCATGTGTTCTGCAAACTTGGGTGGAGGTCCTGGCAGGGGCTGGGTGGTTTGAGCACAGGTGCCTTCACTTGAGGGCAAGAGCCCGAGGACAGAGATTTCATTGCCATTCTGGGTGATGCATGTCAGAGGACTTATTTTAAACCATTTTTTTCTTGCAGAATTCCTTAACTGATTTTTAAACCGTATTTTGAAGCTTAAAAAAGATTACCAAAAGACTTGGTGTTAAGCTCCCCTTTCATTCTTGTGATTCAGGTGAGGAAGGGAAGATGCTGTGTTGAAGCGTGGGCCCTCCCACCCGCCACCACCACGCAGCACCTGTGCCCCCTGGCCTGGGATGTCGTCGCTGCCTACTGGACCCTCCTGAGTGGGAACCACAGGTGGGACTGGGACGAACCTGGGTCTCTCCACTTTCACACCTGCTTCAGCAGCTGGCTCCTCCTTTCTCATTTTGGCGGCTCCTGGCTGAAGTGCATGGAAGAGTTCCAGGTGCCCTGGAAGGATTCTATTCAACTCACACCTTCTTGCGAGGGAGGGGTCCCCCCAGAAATGGGAGACAAGGCAGAGCTCTGCTCTTTGTGGGACTGTGGGCAGCTTGGAGGTCCTGGGCAGCAGGAGGCAAGGTGGCCTCTGCTCCCTCTGGGGCTGTGTAGGTGCAGGCACCTGAGGCCGTGGGCCTCCTCGGGACCCTGCCCTGCCATGCCCCTGCCAGAATGTCTCCATGAACGGCTTCCTCTTGACCTGGCCACGTAGAAGGAGTTCCAGCAAAGAGGGGTCAGCCGTCCCTCCACCTAGCGGTAGGTGGGGTTTCCCATCTTCCCACCTGAAATGTGTCCTGCATCCAGGCTTGTGGCGGAGACCCCCTGAGCAGAGGCTGAGGTAGGGGCCTCATGACCCTCATTTGATAGTCCAGGGGCAGCTGAGATGCTGTGGGGGGCAGCAGGGTAGGAGGGCGGGAAGGTGGGCAGGGGCCTGGGGGCCCAAGGCCTGGGGCGGGGGGCACAGAGGGAAGTAGGAGAGAAGGATGGTCTCAGAGGGAGGGTGAGGGAGAGCAAATGGGGGAGGGGGTGGGAGGAGGGGAGGATGGAGGAGGGCGGGGAGAGGAGGGGAAGGAGATAATTGTGCAGAAACATGTTGAAACACATAAATGTTGCACCACGAGGGGGAGTACCTGTCAGAATCCTGGACGAAGTGAGAGATTGAACTGCATGGATTTCTGAACAATTCTTGGCATTAGGATGAAGAATTGACTCCCCAGTTCTTTTCCTTTATGCTTATTTCCGCTATTAATGGCTTTTCCTCACGCTTCCATGGCTTACTGCAGCCTCGAGGTCTGAGTTATACTTTAAAGTAAGAGTCGGCCTGAACACAGTCTCTGTGACAATGCTGTGTTGTTTCTGAGGAGAAATGTGGTGGTTTTGGCTCTGAAAGTGCAGGGTACCCAGCTGCCGCCTGGGTATGAGGAAGAGGGCTGGCTGCCTGCTCAGCGTCACGTGAGTCTGAGGCCACACCTTGTGCCCCGCGGTGAAGCTGTCATCTCCTGCACGAGGATGGGGTGTGCAGGCAAGCCCGGGGGGCATCGTGTGGTGCGGGGGCTCCAGGCCGGGTGGGGTGGACGAACCTTTTGCTCCTTCCCACCCCTGAGAGCCCACAAGACCAGCTGGTGTGGGAGTGTTTGTGGTGCTTCCCTAGGCAGGGGCACAGACACTCTACAAGGACATTGGGGAAGTCTCTTTGTGTGACGCCTCAAGGAGAACGTGGGGCTTGAGGGGACCCTGGTGACCCTGAGTACATGGCTGGCTGCTGCATAGGCGGCCGCTGTCAGAGCCTCGGGCCGTCCCCATATGGCCACCACTGCCCATCCAGTCCCCACAGGGCTCTGAGTTCAGCCTTGTCTTCACAACTGAGGTGGAAGGTGGGAAATTTGTAAGGCATCACTTAAAACAGCTAAGAATTTGGGAACTGATCGCTCTGAAGGAAAGTCAGGGGTGGAATAGTCCCTAGAAAAGTCGTGAGAATGCAAAGGACAGGTGTTTTTAATTTATAAGGGGAAACGGGATTCAGTTACAATGAAAGTAACTGGACACAGGGTATGGAACCTCCTTGGCTAAGGGAGGGGGTCCCGGGCCCCGGTGGACCAGGAGAGCCTGGCACAGCACGTCTCTGGTGTGTGGCTCCCCTTGCTGGGGGTTGGGGGTGGTGGTGTTTGGAGTGCCCATGGCCCTGCCCAGGGTCTTTGTAGGAGGAAGGTGGGAATTTGAAAAATGTGGGTACACATGATGCAAAAAGAGAAATGGACCTCTATTGACCATGATTTGGTCATGAAAGTTATTTATTAATTATAGGAAATTTGGAAGATACAAAAAAAGGACAGAGGGCTTCCCTAGTGGCACAGTGGTTAAGAATCCGCCTGCCAATGCAGGGATCATGAGTTCGAGATCCCACATGCCGCAGACCAACTAAGCCCATGTGCCACAACTACTGAGCCTGTGCTCTAGAGCCCGTGAGCCACAACTACTGAAGCCCGTGTGCCTAGAGCCTGTGCTCTGCAACAAGAGAAGCCACCGCGATGAGAAGCCCAGGGCACCGCAACGAAGAGTAATCCCCGCCATCCGCAACTAGAGAAAGCCGCGCACAGCAACAAAGAACCAAAGCAGCCAAAAGTAAATAAATAAAATAATTTATTAAAAAAAAAAAAAAAAAAAGGACAGAAAGAGAATAGAAATAACCTGCAGTCCCACCACTGGCCAGCACATCAGTGCGGTTCCTTTCTCCTAGCTTCCAGGTATGGAAGTCTGGAGGCAGACCCGAGGATGCTGCAGGGCTGGCCTGTGACGTGTCCACACTGCCCCCTCGCGGTCCCTGCGCTGGCAGCCATCTCCACCGTCAGAGTGGCACACACAGAGCGCATCTCTTGACTTCTTCAGTGCCAGGAGCCAGCCTGGAGGGTTAGCCTTAGAACCTGGAATTCATGGAGGGAGCCTAGAGTCCAGGGCTTTAAGGGGGCCTCCTCAAGGAGCTCCAGAGAGGTGAGTTGCATCCAGCTTGTCAGGGCAGCAGAGGACAGTGGTGGACGGGGCAGAGGGCCCGCCTACACAGAGCCAGGCCCTGCAGGTGGTGGGTGGGCAATCCAAGTCCATGTCATCCCGACAGTCATTTCGGGGCGGGGACCAAAGACTGAATTTCTTGCTATGTATGTGTGTGTGTGTGTGGGGGGGTGCTTTTAGAACATCAAGATTTGGGCATATGGGCAAATGTGACACATTTGTCCCTGTCAGAAGGCAAAACTGGGGGATACACACAGGTGGTCTCTGTCCCTTCCTATTACCACCCCACTGATGCTGCCTTTCCATAGCCCAGAATGCCAACGCCTCAGGGTGTCAGCTGGCCTTTCTTCGCTTTTCTTCAGTAGATAAAATGCAGCTAAACATGGCTCCCCTCCTCCCCCTCTTCCTTTCTCTCCTCCCCTCCTCCTCCTCTTACTCCCCCCCTCCTCTTCTCCTCTCTTCTTTTTTCTTCTTGTTAAATTTTGAAGAGATTTTATTTTTAAAATTTAAAAACTTTTTATTTTGAAATGACTTTGGACACTTAAAGTTGCAAAAATAGCACAGAGACTTCCCATCTGTTCCCCTAGTGTTAGCATCTTGCATAGTTATGTGATGATGGTCAAACCAGGGACTTTGCCTCGATGCATCACTGCGAACAAGTCCATCAACCACATTCATCCACCTCGATGCAGCACTGTGAACAAGTCCATCAACCTCATTCAAATTTCATCCATGGCTCTGCTGATGTCTTTTTCTGGGCCAGGGCCCAGCCCAGTCTCACATGTTACATTTAGTTGTCAAGTGTCCTTGATCTCTTTTAGTCTGGAATGTTCCTCTGCCTTTCATTGTCTTTCACGACCTTCAGACTTTTGAAGAGTAATGGCCAGAGTTTGTCACATGTCGCTCAATTTGGGCTTGCCTGATGTTTTCTCACAATTCAATTTAGGTCATGCCTTTTTGGTGAGAATACAATATGCGACAGTATCCCCTTCAGTGCATCGTATCATGAGCCCCATGGCGTCAGTGTGCCATCACTGGTGGTGCCGACTTGGATCACCTGTTCAGGTGGGCCCGCCAGGTTTCTCCTCTGGGAGGTGATCTTCCCCTTTGTAATTAGTGCGAGTCTCAACACTGGCCTTTGAATGCACTGACTTTCACCGTCTGACAGTTTAGTCTTCCAGGCCCACCATTGCCCACCGCTTCTGGAGGACCTTCTGTCTTCAGGCCCTGCAGGGAAGGACAGATGGCAACTGGAACAGCGCGGAAGTGGGGAGGCCTGTGCAGGATGGGGCTTGTCTTCAGTTCCTAATCAATGAGCTCCAAAATGGGGGGCAGGGTGTGGTTAAGGACAATCAAAGCAAATAGTACCACTCTTTTTTTTTTTTTACTTAATAGTGAGTGCGGGTGATCTTAAATGAGGTAACTCTCCTGTTAATCCATTTATTTGCAAATGCCTTGTTTCCAGATCAATAAAAGCATATTTTGAATGGACTTTATTCCACAGAGCACCTGGTGACATATAAGATTTTCTCTACAGTTGGGAAGGTTCTATTTTTTAGAGGTGATCCCATCTTGTCACGGGCAAGATGACAAGAGTTGTGGCTGGTGTCAGTGAACGTGAGCCTGTGGCGTTTGACATATGTCCTTACAGGAGGCCCTGATTTCTTTTCCTGTTAATCCCTTCTTCTCAGAGTTCCCTCTCAGTTCTCACTCACTGGTTCTGTCATCCCACACCTAGATTCTGGAAGAATATTTGAGTTGCAGAGAGTTTTGCTCTTTGCTACTCTGTAGCCACATCTTTCTAAAAAGAAAGAGACTTTTTTTGGGGAAGGGGAAGATTAAATTGCTCATTAAAAGAGCAGTTTAAGTGAGGGAATTGCACTGTTAGCTTTTGCTGCATGACAAGCATCCCAAAATTTAGAGGCACAAAACAACAACCCATTTTCTTCTGCTTACAAGTCTAAGAGCCTGTTAGGCCAACTCAGCGGTCTCTTCTGGACTCTTCCATGCATCTGTGGTCAGAGGGCAGGCGGGCATCCGGGCAACTTGGTTCTGCTCCTTGTGGACATTAATCTCCCAGCAGGCTCACTTGGGCTTGTTCCCATGGAAACTTGGGGATGCCAAGCGGATGCAGCTCGGTTCAAGTCTCTGCTTGCATCACATTTGCTGTCTTTCCACTGGTGGCTCTGTGCAAAGTCAATGTGGAAGAAGGCTGCCTGAGGGTGTGAACGTAGGGAGACAAATTATCAGCCACGTTTGCAAGCCGTCTCCCACGAGTGAGGTGCGAACATCACTGCTTATATGGCATTAAGCACCAAATTGTTAATAAAATAATGAGAAAGCAATTCCCTCTTCATTTTACTATGTGTATGTTACACAGCTCTGTCCTTTCTCAAATGTGTGCGTGTTGCAAATAAAGACACATCCCAACACATCAACAAAGATTTCCATTGAGAAACTAGTTCCTTAAGTTTTTGGAGCCAAACACACCACTTAAAACATAGATGGAGCTGAAATTCTGTCATTGTCTTGGAAAACTGGTCAGTTCTGTGCAATTATGCTAGATGATTTTTTTCCTGAGAAGTTATATTAACAACCTTTTGAATCCAAGCAAATGCCTTATGGTTATATGCACAGTTTTCTCCAGGAACCACGTTCACTCCCATGGCTGGGAGTCTCACTTCTTGGGTTTTTGTTGCATAGTTTCCCTGAACACGTCCCAGTCTTGTGCATAAATGAGGTGGCAGCAGCAGCAGCAACAGCACGTTACAGACAAATTCACCTCTCTATCAGGTGTCCAGAAATACTAGGAGAAAATATTCCCCCGCATTGATTAGAAAAGTAATAAAGTAACTAAAGTCAAGACATTTCATTTTGAATCAATATCATGATTGACATCAAACTTTTCCAGGTGTCTGCATCAGCTCCCACCTTCCCCTCCCACCTGGGTTTTGTGCCTGTCTCCAAGGGTTTGCCTTCACCCGCCCTCTGGAGGCCCTGCCCTCTGGCCTCTGTAAATGTAATATATGCCTTTACCTATAATTGCTGCCCTTCTCCTTTCTGCCCTTTCACGGGCAGATTTTAGCTTGGTCATCATTAAGAATATTTACTTATTGAAATTAATAAATATTTATTAATGTAAAACATACTTGTGATTGAAAATTATTAAACACAACTGAAAGTCTCAAAATGAAAATAATGGACCCCTTGACCACCTTCTCTGTACCCTAGCCCTACTCTTCAGAGGTCAGTCACTTTTAAACTTCTGTTTAGCTGTTTCATCTGATCCTCACTTCCATGCTTCTAGACAATATGGTTATACTGCTATTTCTTGATTTGATCAATTTTAGGCATTTTCGATGGGCTTTCTATAATCAGATTTTCTTCCATGTCTTCTCTGACTTCTTCCAGTACAGTTGGGTCAATAATCAATATTTACATTACTAGTATAGCTGTGTAAATATTGTTCATTGAGGCCCCAGGTGAACATTTCCTATTTTATGGAGTTTTTGTTTCTCTTGAAGTTTGTAATTGCTTCTTTTTTTCCACTTGTATAATTTTCTATTCACATATTTTTATATTGTCCCCAAAGGTTTAATTTTTATCATTTGTTCTCCTTTTCCCCCACTAGTTTTACCTTCCAAATTCTTCTACAGCTCACTAAATCTGGACTATTTGCTCTCTAGGCCCATGGCACATTTTTCATACTGGAGCTTCCCCTTACTCTCCTGGGTTGGACCCACTGTTTCTTTGCTCCCTTGTCTTCCTAATTTTGCGAGAGATTATCTCCAGTAGCTCCTTAAGGAAGGTGCAAGAAAAGTCAATTTTGTGAATCGTTATATGAACGAAAATGTCTTTAGTCTATTTTTACTTATGACTGATATTTTGCTGAATTTATAATTCCAAGTTGAAGATACATTTTCCTCAGAACTTTTAGGTAAAAAAATAATACTAATACAAGGTGACATAAGAACCTCATCATGCAGTGTTATATGGAGGCTGTTCTACATAAACCTTAACTCTAAAGTTATAGATTCGTAGATGTTCTTAGTTCCACCCCCGTTATACAACCGATCACCCGATTGCTTCAATACTGAGCCAGAGCTTGATGCTTCAGAATGGTTAGTCTTTACATGTTGAAGATCTCTGCTAGATGATTTGTGCCTATCATGACATCTAGCACATCTTTGCCTTTATAAAAAACAGTATTTTGTCATTTTCTCAGCAGGTTTTTTTTTTCCTGTTATTTTTGTTAAGAGATCCCCCCTCTCTGTGATCATCCTTTCTCTCCTTTTAAATTAGAACGAATAGTCCATTTCTGAACAGATCTGAAGAATTGCAGCAGCTCATGTTTTTGTTCTCAGTTTTGCTGGCAGCCTGGTCAGGGATGGGTGCAGCATTCCTGCCAACAGCCCACAGTGACCCTGTACATGGAGGGGTCAGGGGATACGGGTGCATCTGGGAGAGGGCTGTGCACACCCTCCATGGAGCTGCGGTGGAGAGAGGAGCCCAGAGCCAGACAAAGAGAGTACAGAGCTGCACAGGAGGGTGGGGTGTGAGGAGGTTCTCCTGAGCCGGTCCTTCCTGCCCAGTGATTGAGCCTGGCCACCAGGCAGGTGTCGGCTCCCAATCCATTGCTGGAGGGAGAGATGGGGGAGAATAAAACTTGGTTTGTGTGATGGCATCAAACTAATTCTAATTTTGAATTTTAAAAATCCACGCTCTGACCACTGAAGCACAAATGGATTTAAAACCCAGGCAGAGAACAGCCTCTTCTGTTACTAAAAGAAACTGCAAGTTGACTTCTCCCTCAGACACTATTTGTCATGTCTTCTGCATGTCCCAGACAGACAAGCCTCTCACTGAAGCTTCTTGGGAGGAGCCAGGGTCTCCCAGCTCACAGAGGAGGGCAGCCAGTCCTGGTCTCCACGTCCTGGGTGTGCCTTTTTTGGTCCCTGCCCAGCAGGGGGTGCAGGTGATCCTCCTTGGGTGCATTCAGTGTCTGGAGCCAGAAGGAGGCCAGATGTCTCACTGAGTGCCTCCCTGAGGGTCTCCAGCACTGGGAGCCGCTCCCTGAGACGTCTGTGCTCAATGTCAATGGGAGTGAAGTGTCTACAGTAATTTTCCTGTGTGGATTCTGGGATGCTGCACTGTTCCTTCCTTAGTGGCACCTCCTGGGGATAGAAGGGGGTCGGGTGGGGATGGGGGGAAAGTGGAGAATGGAGGCAGGTGGGGATGGGGGACAGGTGGAGACACTGTCTGCACTGTGAAGACCCACAGCCTGTGTGAGCCAAGCCAGGGAGGGTGACCCCGGCTCCCAAAGACAGGCGGCAGTCAGGGCTTCAGCAGAAAGTGGCAGGATGCTTTATGTGCCTTTACACACTTCTTTCCCGAGGGTGATACGAAAGTGTGTGACCTGGTTGGGCAAGAACTCATTCCTTTATCCAGCCATGCTGACTTCTTTAGAGGAACTTGGCTAGCTTAGGGGCACCTGGGTCACACTCCCCTCCAAAAAGGGACGTTGCCACCAAACACCCCGGGGAGGGATGGGTTCTGGGAGTGAAGAGGACTTCCCTGGCCCAGCGTGGGGCTGAAGCCGGTAGTGGGGGGGAGTCTCTGTGGCTTCACACAAAGAGCTGCAGGAAGGCAGCCTGTTCCATTCCTCACCCGCCACTTACGTCACAGGGAAGGAGGATTATAGTAATGGGTGTTCTTGTTACTAATGCAAAGCTACTGCTATTACAATTAACCAACCAACAAATCACCCATCATTATTGAGCACCACTGTCTGCCAGGCAATTGATAAACGTTTTACAAGCATCACTCATGTAACCTTCATAACAGCCACGTGACACATGCTCCTCATTTCACAGACAGGACACTGAAGCTCAGAGAGGTTAAGTGACTCCTGCAGGGTCACCTAGCAGAAGCGTCTGATTTCAGAGCCTTCTGCTGCAACCTCTATCGCAGGGTGGTAGCTGACCTGATCCATGCTTGCTGGGGTTCCTTGAGCTTGCGGCCAAACATGATGAGTCGTGGAGAGTGAGAGCCCTTCTCTGCCTATGGTGACATCTGCTCTGTCCCAGACGTACTTTCTCTAGGACCTCATTTCTTTGCTTCTGCTACAGCTTAGGGACAAAGGCAAGTTCTTTATTGAAAAGCTGCCAGATGTGGCCTTGCTCCTCCAAATGTTTGGTGTACCTGCAAAGTAAACATTCATTTTCTCCCTCCTTTGCTTCAGAAGCTGCCTTCTGTTTCTCTTACCCCACCACCCAGAGCAGCGATGGCCCTGTGCTTCAGCACGGGTGGAAACTTGCTTGGCCCCTTTCTCACTTGGGGCACATTTTACTGGCTTCCTGTCTCTTCTGGAACCCAGTGTCTAGACCTCAGGATGGCCACAGTTTCTACTTTGAAGGCCAGTCTTCATTGAACGTTAGTGATTGCTGACAGCTCTGTGTTGAAATGACCTTGAGACATGGTAGGATGGAGTTCTGGGTTCCATTGTTAATGTCTGTCATGGTCACAGGATGGGAGGTGGTGGCAATTGTACTGACAGGCTATGGCCCTTTCTAAGAAGTGACAGGCTTCGGTGAGGTGTAGGAAAGTAGGTCATTCATCAAATTACTGCCATAGTGTCTTTGGAAATGATGGTCGAATGAGCCCCCACTGTCCGCTTTAATCGTCTCTCCTGGACAAGTGTCGTGGTGACAGGGAACCTGGGTTTGCAAGTGGCATGAAGCAGCAGCAACCATGCAAACATTGGGAAGTGAATGCCCACATGGTGACATCTCGGTTCCTGTGAGGACTATGCCTCCGTCACAGGGGCACAGGGGACCTGGAGCAGCCCTTGCCCCAGCTTCATCATCACTGCCACATTGTTTCAACCACAAGTGCGGAAGTCAGGGCCGCGTCCTGGGAGGTCTGGCTCCTTTCTGCTTACTTCCCCCTCTTGAGGGCATTCCAGCTGCTCCGATTCCCCACCATTTTAGCATCAAATATACAGAAACATTGAGAGTGAGCACCCAGACACCTACCACCGGATTCTACAAAAATATTGAACTTCTTTTGTTTTTGTTTTCCGTATCTAGCCATCCATCTCCATATTGATCCACCTCATATTTTTAATTAATTAAACTCCATACTTTATTTGGAGTTTTAAATTTTTAAATTGTGGCAAAATACACATAATATAAAACTTACCATGTTAACTACTTTTAAACGTACGGTTTAGTGGCATTAAGTACGTTCACATGGCTGTGCAACCACCACAACGTCCGTCTCCGGAACTTTTTCATCTTCCCAAACTCAAACTCTTTCCCTATTAAACACTAAGTCCCCATTCCCTCTCCCCCTACTAAGCACTGCCTTACTTTCTGTGTCTATGACTTCACTACTCTAGGTCCCTCATATGAGTCCCTCATACACATACACATCTTTTTGTGACTGGCTGATTTCACCCAGCATGATGTCCTCAAGGTTCATCCATGTTGTATCATGTGACATGGTTTCCTTCCTTTTTAGGACTGAATAATTTTCCATTGCATGTGTATACCACATTTTGCTATCCATCCCTCTGTCAGTGAACACTTGGGTTGCTTCCATATCTTGGCTATTGTAAATAATGCTGCTATGAATATAGGTGTACAAATATCTTTTCAAGTCCCTGCTTTCCTTTCTTTTGGGTATGTACCTGGGAGTGGAATTGCTGTGATCCACCTCATTTTTTGAAGCATTTCAAAGAAAGTTAGAGACATCCATTCACTCCACCAGAACACTTGATCATGCATACTTCTACTTTACAGTTCTCTCTTTTTCTCCTTCACAAATCTTATCTAAACCATCCAATGAGTTTTGACAAATGCATACACCTGTACAGCTCAAACACCACCGAAATATGGAACATCTCCATCACTCCAGAAAGTTCCCTTATGTCAGAGTGTGTTTGTGTACACAGTGCAGGGAATTTTTTTATTTATACTGATTTAAGAAGATGAGAAAACCCAGATTTCTGATCAGATGATACAAAGGTAGAATTAAAGGCAGCATTGATAGCTATTACATGTGCCTTGTCATCAGTGTCCACCAGCTTTCACAAAATATCTTTCTGGTTCATTTTGTTGTGGGTTTAGTTTAGTGAAGGTACTAAACTCTATACACTGTGTATGTATAGGTTGGGTTGAATGTGTGCTCCTCCCCCCAGACTCCTGGTACCTGAGAATGTGACCTTATTTGGAAATAGGGTCACTGCAAATGTAATTAGTTAAGATGAGGTCATACTGGAGCAGGGTGAGCTCTAATCCAATACGAGTGGTGTTCTTAAAAGAAAACATTAGGACACACTGGGGGAAGGCAGTCACGTGAAGTCAGAGAGACCAGGAGAAGGTGGCCGTGTGAAGACTGAGACAGATATTGAGGGATGTGGCTACAAGCCAAGGAACAACAAGATGCTGGAAGAGGCAAGGAAGGATCTTCTTCTAGAGACTTCAGAGGGTGCACAGCCCTGCTGACACCTTGATCTTGGACTTCTGGCCTCTAGAACTGTGAGAGTATAAATTGCTACTGTTTAAGCCACCAGGTTTGTGGTACTTTATTTCTGCAGCTATAGGAAACAAATACAATGACTGACCATGATGTGTTGAAACTAACCTCAGAGAGGACCCAAAAAGGTCTTTCTTGGTTTTTGTCCAACAGATGTGGAGGAGTTGTTACCTTTATGTTAAAAAAAAAAAATAGAGACCTTGTGAGAATTCCACAGGTTGAGGAAATCTAATCACAGCACTACAAATACAGTGGCTTAGCAGTATAATTCTATGTTAATTGACTCACTCTTGTCCAAATTCATTGGGCACTTATGTTCTTAGATATCTCCATCCCTATATCCTGAATTCCTGACTATGAGAGAACTTTTGTCCAAATGTAAAATCCCTGCAGATACTCAGAGTGTGTGGTCACACGCAGATGTGCCATGCTCTGCTTTTGTTATTTTACTACTGACATCCTTCTGAATGGTCCACGTTATCTTATTACCTTTTCTTTAAAATCTTCAATAATGAATAAAAGTGAGCAAGAGCTGTTAAAACAAGTCTTGTCTCTCTCCAGATTGCAGAGACTTCCTTGAACGGGGAGATAATACATTTTCACAAACCGCTCCCCCTTTGGCCTGCAGAAATTAGTGGAAAAGATGCCCAAAAATATCACACAAAAGAAATAAGTTATGTTTGGATCTGTCTGCCCTGCTGGGCTGTGGGGCAGGTGCTGATAGGCCTCAGCTCCTGCTCTGGGGACTGGCAGGAAGGTGGCCAGCCTGCGAGCAAGGGGATGTCACCATGAAACCAAGCAGGCCTACGTGGAGGCCTTCCCAGTGACAGAATCCCCAGAGTTCCCTGCTTACTGATGACTAGGAAAAAGACTATGGGAATATACTGTGGCATCCTAAGCCATCGATGAGTAGAGAAAGAAACAAGCCTCAGCAGTTGATGATTGGAGAAACAAAGGAATGCAGAAACAAAGATGAGGCAGTCAGGCACAGAAATAACCATAACTTAAACAATAGGTCGGCTCCAAGGACTCCTAGTTCTGTCTCAAAGGTAAAGATAAATTCTAACGCACATACCTCAGTTGTCTTACAGAAACAAGATCTCAATCAGATGGAGAGTGGTGACCATGAGGAGACCACTCCAGACCAGCTGGAGCCTGAAGATTGACAATGCTGACCCCTGTGACCTCACCTGGTTACCTCGCCACCCACCAATCAGAAAACTGTGCACAAGCTGATTATTGTTCCCCATGACCCTCTCCCTCACTCTGTCTTTATAAAGTCTTCCCTGAAAGCCATCTGAGACTTTGGGTCTTTTGAGCATTAGCTACCTGTTCTCCTTGCTTGGCACCTTGCAATAAATGCTATACTTTCTTTAACCACAACCAAGTGTCAATAGCAAACCCAAGTTTGGTTTGATAACAACCCTAGAAAATGGGTCTCTTGCTGTGGACTTAGATGGTGTTGCCCCAGAATACTATATAGATACACATACACAGACATACACACACACTGTGGATTCACTGTGTTGTCCACTTTACTCCTGGCAGGTTTGTGCCCCCACCATCCCACCCACACTGTCCCAGTCAGGACACAGAGCACAAACCTGCCATGGACAACAGGTCAGGACATGCTGACCACCAGCTCTGTGAAATGTTCCAATAAAGAAAGTAATTCTCCACTCAACCTGTGGGCCCCATGGGCAGTTCTGACTGCCAACCCTCTGAGATCTCCGCAGGGGCCGAGGGAGGGCTCCGTGTCAGCCACATGGGTTCCTGCAACAGGATTTTGTTGATCCTTTCGTGATTCTGAACTTGGGATGTTTCTTAGTATTAACAGCAAAACGTCTTCCTTCATTGCAGGCAGAGGATGAGCCCATGATATCATTGTGGTGTGTGAACCAGCTTCGCCACATGGAGGGGTGTCTGTGGACCAAGTCTGTTCTGTGTTGGTGGGATTTTAGCTTCACTTTGGATTCTTCCTTTTTACTTAGTATGTCTTCACAAAGCTCACCTATAAAATGATGCAGTTATACTTTATGTAATTTCAAAATTACATATTACATATAAAATTTATGTATTTTTATATAAAATAAAAAGTTAGGTTTCCTGGAGGAAATTGCCCCCTCGTGCTGGCCACCCTCTGTGCCTCTTTCATGCACCTTGGGGCCAGCATGCCCTGCAAGCAGGAACAGCCCTCCACCACAGCATGGCTGACGTTCATGCACAGAGTCATGGAATGCAATTTAAAAATTGAAACTGTGAATTAACTAAGTGGGAAATGGCGATGACATCCTGGCATTTGGGGGTATGTTTCAAAATGATTTTGTCAGTTTAGGATGGAAGTCTAACCCCAAGTGGGTTGGGACCATGAGCAGGAGTTGGTAAAAATACAAGTGAGCCCCTGACACTGTGGGAAAGGTCAGAGGCTCAGTGTGTTTCCCAGGATAGTCCCTCCCAGGCCTCAGCTGCCAGCCTGAGGGGGAAGCGTGAGCAGTTCCATAGAGCAGAGAATGCTAGTGTCGGCTAGTAAACACGGCAAATGAACAAAAGTGTGTGCTTTTAATGTAAAGCTGTCCCCTCAACCCTCCAAAAATCTGACTTTGGGAGAGCAAGGAGCTGGGCCGTCGGGAGGCCTGGGGTCCCCGCGTGCCCAGCTCACGTTTGAAACATGTTTAACGGTGGACATGATGCAGTACTTGGTTGTTTGGAGAGGAAATGAGATGCTGTGTTTGAAGCCTTGTGACCCCTCTGGGCAGCGGTGCGTAGAGTGACAGTGGCCCCAGGCAACACGGTGTGTGTGGGGCCTTTCTCCACACACCTCTATAATTTCTCAGGAAGGGGGTACACACACAAGGAAACTCGGGTGTGTAGGCATTCTGGAGTCAAAAAGTTGAAAGTCATGATAAGAATGACCCTTCAGGCATCACAGTGAAGCTGTCGACTGGCGCTGGGGGCTGTGTGTCCCCTCAGCTACTCCCATGGTGTTGATCTGGCTGGTCATTCAGCTCTGTAGGCCAAGAGCACTCAGCTCTGCAGAAGTGATGGGGGACACTTCTGTGAGGGTTTCTAGAACATGAATGAGACACAAAATACCCCCTGCCTGGGGCATTTTGAAAGTAAGTGAGATAAAGCCAAAGAAGGCGAGATTGGTGACATCTTTTATTCCTGTGATTCTGTGAAGCAGGAAGAAGTGCAGAGAATTTTGCAGGCTCAGAACTGGACGAATCTGCACTGGGGATGCCGGTACATGTTCCTACATCTTTTGACACATCTGTCCAGGCAGACTAGGGAGTGAGCCAAGAAATTTCCTGCCTTTTGAAAAAAATGCCCCCGCCCCCAGAAAAAAAGATAGAAAAATGTGCAAAACCAACCAACCGAAAAACACAAGCAAGGCCCTTGAGCCAAGAGTGTAAATATCAAAGGGAAAGTGGGTCTTCCTTCCAGCCCTCAGACCCCACTATCAGCCCCTTCAGCCATCGCTGTCATTAGTTCTTGAGGCACTCGGAGCCCCACAGGCTCTTGGGGGTGAGATTGGTAGGCAAAAAATGGCTTTCCTTTGCCCCGAGAAGGGGACCCTGTATAAGGGAAGAGAATGGTTAGAGCCTCATGCTTTGTTTTCTTATCAAAAAAATGACTCAGTTTTCCTGGTGGTCAGAACCAAAATGGAATAATAAGATTTCATCATTTCAAGAGCTTGTTTCATAAGCGGGAACACAGCATGTACACACAATATTGGGATACAGTTTTGGGGATTCTTAGAGATCCTCTACCAGCAGGGGGCCCATAACTCCAGGTTAAGCACACCCCAGGAGAAAATTTTGCAAAGTGCAGGAAATAAAACCAAACCACATTCCCACTTCCACCATCATAAACAGGCTGCTTTTCCTTTCAGTTTCCTCTAGCGTTTTTGCTTTCAAAGCCCTTCCCCGTCAATGTTCTTCACAAACTCTTTTTAACAGCTGCGTAATACTCTACTGCTGAAGCATAGTTTGCTGTTGGGTATTTAGACTGTTCCCACTTCTTGACCATTAGAAATAACACTGTTGTAACATCTCTGGGGATACAGTTTTGTCTCTTTTTCACTTAATTTCCTTTGAGTATATTCCTAGAAGTGGGATGATTAGGTCAGAGGATTTAAAGAATTTTTCATATCCTTGATACATGGTGTTAAATTCTGATTTTCAGACACATTGTTTTAATTACAATTTCATTATTGGCAGAGCAAGGAAGTGGGCTCAGCTGGCCTGTAAGAAGCCAGGGTACCGATGTGGGCAGGGTGCAACCTTTAGTTGTTGAGAGTAATTGCTGGAAGGTACCCAACTGTGTCCTGCACTCGTGTTCCCAGTGGGAAAATGGAAAGTGTCCCTCACTGCCCTGCTGCCCCTTGAGGAAGCTAATAGCTGCTCAGTAATGTGTTGACTGTAATGTATTTTCTGGAAGCTTGACTCTTTCTTCTCAACTGGAGAGGTCTCTTCTGGTAGTCATTAGCCAAGTTACTATTTAAACTTAAATTCATTAAAATGAAATAAAATCGAAAAACCCAGTTCCTCAGTTGCATTCGGTAGCCCCATGGACAGCATGGTACAGAACATTTCTATAATCTCAGAGACTTCTTTTGGACAGTGCTGGTCTACCAGCTCCAGTTCAGGGACATTCTCTCCTGAGCTTACTGCCCAGTGGTTCTTCTGCACTGGGTGACAGAAACTCTAACTGTTGCCATCGAGGATGAAGGCTATTACTCTCACCCTGTCCTCACATTGCTAGCTTGTGTAGATGAGTATCCCATGGCTGCCTCTGATGGATGGAAGCTAGTCACATGACCACATCCTAACTGCAAGGGAAGCTGAGCAATACATTTAAAGAAAATTTGGCTTCTTTTCTGGTAAGAATCACATTTGGGAAACCTTCAAGTTGTAGAGAGATGGGAGGATATGAATGGCAGATAGATGTTCACCGCATTGCCTGTTTTCTCTGTTAGGATCAGGGCCACCTCTGTATGCTCCCATTTGCCTGTCAACCACAGAAGGTAGACTCTTTCTCCCCCAAAAGCCATTGAACATCTTGGAAATTTTGTTAAGAGTTACAGCCATCCTCACCTGAACTTGTTGGATGCAACAGAATACTGAGCTTAACATGGGCTAAGTCTATAAAGAACACAGAAAAGGTCACAAAGAACAGAGAAAAGGTCTGCTGTTAGCACATTTAGGGACTGGAAAATCCCTGGAAGCCCGTCATCATTCTTCTTACTCAGAGCCTTGCACAAGATGTGCAAAAGCATGCATGATCAGTGGCAGGGTGGAGTATGAATTTGCTCAGTACCCCAGGAACATTTGTTTTGGTGAGCTGCTCTTCTTTGGGGAATTCCCTATCTTAACCTAAAGTACACACAAGATGGGCAAGGGAAAATGGGACAGGCAAAGATGCCTGGGGTGGCTCTTAGTGTGACAGCTGATGCTTCCTGGGCCAGGTGTCACGGTTTCCTCACCATTTGCTAAGGGACACATTACATGAGTGTGCCCTGGCTGACCTTCACGTGACAGAATTGCCTTCAAGATTTGAATGGAATGGAAAGCTAATGCAGAATCCAGTCATTGTGTTCTGACTTCCCAGGCAAACTACAGAACTTCAAAGAGTCAGACAAATTGAATAATGAGTTTCCTTTGCTTTGACTATATTGCTTGAATTTCTTGAGGCTACAACACAGAAAACGTTTGTTTAAATTTCTGAAGATACATCAGTATGTCCTATGTTTTACAGGAAAAAATGTAGTGCAGTAAAATATCAGTCAATTTGTTTTTTTTTGTGGTTTCCTTTAATAGTGGGTTGGTTTTCCTTTTTTTGCTTTTCTTTCTTTAGGGATTTTGGGAAATAGAAATCCTATAAATCTTCTTTACTGGGCCCACAATTTACTGCCTCTTGGCAACTATGAAAATGGTCTGATGGCTTTCAGTCCATTATGATGACTTTTTGAAAGTCCTTGGAAAATTTGTCTGTGATGTACCACCAAGCCGTTCAGTCATTCCTTTCTCAAATTCCTACATACCAGATGCTGCCCTAGAAAACATGGTTTACATTTAAGTCCATGACCCATCGAGTTAATTTTTGTATATGGTGTGGAGTATGGATGAAAGTTTAAATTTTTTACATAGGAGGTCTAATTATTTCAGCATTATTTGTTGAAAAAGACTCTTCTTTCTCCACTGAATTGCATTTGCATCTTTGCAAAAAAAAATCAGCTGTCCATAAATGTGTGGGTTTGTTTTGGGGTTCTTTACTGTGTTCATTGATCTATTTTTCTATCTTGATATCAGTTCTACACAGTCTTGATTATTACAACATAATGAAAAACTTGAGGTCAGGTAGTGTTGGACCTCCAACTTTTGTCCTTTTCCATAGTTGCTTTGGCCATTCCAGGTACTTTGCATTACCATATAAATTTTAGAATTAGTATCAATTTCTACCCAAACAAAGCTGTTGGGAATTTGGTTGGGATTTCTTTGAATCTACAGAACAATTGGGAGAGAATTGACATCTTAGTAATATTGAGCCTTCTGATCCATGAACAAGGTTATCTCTCCATTTATTTAGGTACTATTTAATTTCTTTCATTAGCATTTCATAGTTGTAAGTGTACAGGTCTTACACATTTTTGTCAAATTTATCCCAAAGTATTTTATATTTTTGGATGCTATTATAAATGGTATTGTCTTAATTCCAACTTGTGATTGTTCATTGCTTGTCTATAGAAATAGAATTAACAGTTGTATATTGACCTCAAATCTTGCAAGCTCACTAAATTCACATATTAGTTCTAGCAGCTTTTTTATAGATTCTATCAAATTTTATACGTGGATGATCATAAATCAATAAAACAATTTTGCTCCTTCCTTTTCAATCTAAATGTCTTTTATCTCTTTTGCTTGCATGCTTACACTGGCCAGAACCTCCAGCACAGTGTTTACTAGACACCATGAGAGCAGGCATCCTTGTCTTGTTCTTGAATCTTGGGGGAAATGCATTCAGTTATCACCACTAATTATTATGTTAGCTATAGCTTTTCTGTAGATGTTCTTTATCAGGTTGAGGAAGTCCTTTTTGGTTCTAATTTTCTGAGTTTTTAAAAAATTAGAAATACACGTGAAATTTTGTCGAGTGCTTTTCCTGTATCTATTGAAATAATTATTTAGTTTTTTTATTTTTAATTTTTTACATTTTAAAGCTTATTGCTATGTTCAGTTGCATTGATTTTTAAAATGTTAAATCAACCTTACATTCCTGGTAAACCCAAATTGACATAATGTATTTTCTCTTTTATACATGATTGACTTTGATTTGCTAAAATTCTGTTTAGAATTTTTGCATTTATATTCATGTAGAATATGGGTCTTTAGTTTTATTTTCTTGTAATATCCTTGTCTGGTTTTGGTATTAGGGTAACTGGCCTCATCGAATAGGTTAGGATATATTCCCTTCTGTTTAATTTTCTGGAGTTTCCTTTGTAGGAACAGTTTTAACCACAAATTCAGTTTCTTCATGTGGGAGTGCCTTGGCCAAGCTTCATGACAACGTGGTTGCTTTCAAGATTTAAATTAAACAGTAAGCTAATGTGGAAGCCAGTCATCACATTCTGTCATTCCGGGCAGACTCCAGAGATTCTAAGTCTCTGAATCTACTCAGATAGAATAGTGAGTTTTATTTGTTTTGACTATATTGCTTTTATTTATTTTATTTCTATCAGGTTATCTCTTTCTTCTTGAGTGAGCTTTGGCAGCTTGTGAATGCTAAGGAATTTGTCCACTTCAGTTAAGTTATCATATTTATTTGCATAAAGTCATTCATAGTTTTTCCTTATAATTCTTTTAATATATGTGGAATCTGGGATGATGTCACTTCTCTCATTCCTGATACTGACAATTTGTGTCTTCTCTTTTAGTTGGATAATTAAGAAAAATGCCTTATTTTGTTATTTTAGTGGTTGCTTTGGGTTTGTGGTTTACTTATCAGGGTCTACTTTCAAGTGATGTTATACCACTGCATGTATAATATAAGAATGCCACAGTAGTATACTTTCATTTCTCCCCTCTCACCCTTTATAGATTTGCCACCATACTTTCTAATACATGCTATAAATCTCAAAATCTATAGTTTTTATTTTTGTAGAAGCAAATATCTTTTAAAGAGATTTAAACAACAAGAAGCAACCATATATTTTCACTCATGTAGATACCATTTCTGATGCTTTGTCCCTTTGTTAGATCCCTGTTTCCCTGTCTGCCTGAAGGATGCCCCTTAACATTTCTTGATGTATGAGTCTACTCATGAGGTATTCTTTCAGCCTTTGTAAATCTGAAATACACTGAATTTTGCTTTTTAAAATTAATGATATTTTTGATGGATATTGAGTTCTAGATTGACAGATTTTTTTCCCCTTCAATACTTTCATGATGTTATTTCACTGTGTTCTTATATGCATAGTTTTTACTCTTCTACTTACCTTTTCCCTCTGTACATATTGTTTTTTTTTCCCTCTGACTTAAGATTTTATTCTTGCCACTGATTTCAATCAATTTAATTATGATGTGTCTTGGCGTGATTTTCTTCACGTTTCTTGTGCTTGAACTTCACTGAGTCTCTAGCATCTGTGGAGTTTCATCAACTTTGGAAAAAAGAAGTCCACCATTTCTTCAAATATTTTTTTCTGTTCTCCCAGTCCTGTCTTCTTCAGGGCCTCCAATTAAATGTATACTGCGTCTTTTGAAGTTGTCCCACAACCTACTGATTCTTTCTGATTTCATTCCTTTGTTATTTCATTTTTTGCAGTTTGAGTTTGGATAATTTCTATTGCTATGTCTTCAAAGTCACTAATCTTTTCCTCTGCAATGTCTAATCTACTGTTAATTTCATCTAGTTTATTTTTTCTCTCAGACATTATAGTTTTCATGTCAAAAAGTTTGAATTAGGTGATTTAAAAATATATTTTCCAGGCTTCCCTGGTGGCGCAGTGGTTGAGAATCTGCTTGCCAATGCAGGGGACATGGGTTCGAGTCCTGGTCTGGGAAGATCCCACATGTCGCGGAGCAGCTGGGCCCGTGAGCCACAATTACTGAACCTGCGCATCTGGAGCCTGTGCTCCGCAACGGGAGAGGCCGCAATAGTGAGAGGCCTGTGCGCCGCAATGAAGAGTGGCCCCCGCTGGCCACAACTGGAGAAAGCCCTCGCACAGAAGTGAAGGCCCAACACAGCCATAAATAAATAAATAAATAAATAAATTAAAAAATATATATACATTTTCCAAGTCTTTACTTAACTTTGAAAACATAAGGAAAACATTTGCAATAATTATTTTAATGGTCTTTTCTGCTAATTCTTCTATGTTAATTCTGGGTTGGTTTTGTTTGATTGGCTTTTCTCCTCATTCTGGAGTGGGAGTGAGAGTACACAAGGTGGATGTGGGGTTTGAAGCTCTGCCTGGGTAGAAATGGCTAGCTGATTTTGAATGGGCACAAAACTTCAACCCCAGGAGCAAAATGAAATGGCTTGGCTGCATCCAGTCCAGGCTCCATATGGCCATCTCCTATCTTGCCCTTCCTGACTCATGGGGTAAAGATGCTCATCCAGGCAGGCAGAGGACCCAGCATTGTCTTGAGAAGGGCAGCCACACAACCTCACCTGGGATATGTAAAGCTATGATCACTGTAATGCAGATGTCAACTTTTTCTCTTCTAAGATGTGCCCACTCACTCCACCCAGCTCAAATTCAGTCACCATAAATGGACAGGGAGCTAATTTTCTCTGGCCTCATCCCAAGGTCAAGGCACTATGTTCCCAAAGTCTAACTTGGCTCAAATATCTTTACCTACTAGGGTTATTTTTCTGCTGCTGTGGTGAAATTGCTATTTTCAGTAGCTGAGAGAAATTCAGAATTTATTTCTCTCAGTGGAAAATCCACTGTGAGGTAGGTGGTGACTGGAAGCTGTTTTTTTTTCACTGAATGGGTGGATCCCTGAACAAATGATCATAATTAATAATATTTTAAAATGATTAACTGTTCCTACAGGGCACAATCAGTGGAGCAGATATCTATCTGATAGATAGATATCTCTTGTCCATTAAAAAATTCTATACATTTATAACTTTGATGTGTAATAAAAATGGACAAGGAACCTAGCCAGCAGCAAACGAATACAATTCTAAGAGGGAGATTTATACTGCTTCTGGAAGTAAATCATAGCTGATATTCTGGGCTTAGTTTACTCTGAGCATGTGATCTCACTCAATCAGATCATGCTAAATATAGACTTGGAGAGGAGTCGTGGCAGAACATCGATAGAGCCACAAGCTGCCACCTAGGTTTTTCATGTCTTTTTCAGAAAGCGGTGAATTCATCCCAGCATGCAGCTTCTTTTAAGATAAAACAGGAGGATCATACCTTGCTGATTCCTGGAGGGAAGCTCAAACTGCTGTGAAAATACATTCAGAGTTGTATTTGGATTTATAGAATTTTAGGACAAAATTCTACTATCTTTTTACAAAATGTCCCCCCAACCCCACCATACCCTATAACATGCCATCCCTTATAGAATTATCAGCTGTGATTATTCTGATGATGAGAAGCATTAATGATGACTCATTTTACTGATATTTCTCTACATGCCCAGAGGAGTTGATGCAATCTTTCTGGAAAGAAAGACCTTCCTTAGACCTGTAATTTTTATCGAAATATCAGAGAGGTTCAGGATTAGGTAATCTGGTTCAAACTTCCCTGTCAGTCTCACTGCCACCTCTGGGAAGAACACAACATAAATTCTCCAGGATGGTTGAAAAGTCATCCTAATAATCATGCCCTTCAGCAAACAAGTCCCCACAACCCCTCTCACAATCACTTCATTCCTAAACCAGTTCTGCTCTGGGGAAATGCTTTTGTGCATCTCACAGAGCCCCTTGTGATGACATTTGTGTATTTTTCTTTATTCTGTTGTTGTTTTATTTTTAACTTGAGGTATAATTGACATAGCATTATATTAGTTTCAGGTGTACAGTGTAATGATTCGATATTGTATTTATTCTGTTTTTAATGCATCACTTTAGAATCACAGAACTCTAGCCCTGTAAGGGAGCTCAGTGTTCAGCCCTATAATTTAATGGGGGTAGAAGCATGAGTGCAGCAAGGCTGAATTCCCACAGCTCGTTGGGAACAGAGCAGCTTGGTTTCCTGTGCCTGAAGAGCAATTCTTTTTTACCATACGGGCTTTGTTTGAAGATATGTTTAAATCCCTCCTCAACCTCCATTTTTCAAGTTGAGGTGATTCTTTAGCCTTTCCTCAGTTTTCCAAACTTGAGGTATTTTCTTCATATTTTCTCCTATATCTCTGTATACAGATTAAATTGTGCTATACTGTACTGGTCTCAGAACAAGTAACAGACTCTACTATTACTATCTAGGATAGTATCCTTAATAATCCATTAATCAAATAAAAATATCACTTGAGTTCCTAAATCACACTGTGTCAGACAGTGATATATGCACTGAAGGTATGAAATGAAAAACACAGTTCATCCTTCAAGGACCTTGGAGCTGTGGAGAAGATATTGATATGCTTAGTGGTTGACCAGAGCTAGGTATGAGGTATGGGATATGTGTGTGTGGGAGGAGAGGGGTTGGGGTTTTAGGAGATATTTTTACAAAAAGTGAAGTGTTTTACCTGGGTCTTGAAGAAGGCATTATCTAGCAGTTAATGGAGCAAACCATTTTTACCCTTCCAGTATCCAGCACTGTTTAAGCACTGAAATAATGCTACTACTATTGTGTGTGTGTGCATGTACACTCATGTCCAGGTACATTGCTTGTGTATTTTTTTTTTTTCTTTGCTTTTAAAAAAAATTATTTATTTATTTATTTATTTATTTTTGGCTGTGTTGGGTCTTCGTTTCTGTGCGAGGGTTTTCTCCAGTTGCGGCAAGCAGGGGCCACTCTTCATCGCGGTGCACGGGCCTCTCACTATCGTGGCCTCTTTTGTTGCGGAACACAGGCTCCAGACGCGCAGGCTCAGTAGTTGTGGCTCACGGGCCTAGTTGCTCCGCGGCAGGTGAGATCTTCCCAGACCAGGGCTCGAACCTGTGTCCCCTGCATCAGCAGGCAGATTCTCAACCATTGCACCACCAGGGAAACCCCACTTGTGTATGTTTTGAATATCATTATTTACAGTAACAAGACCACATCAGTTTTGTAAATATCACTTTGGTTGCAATGTGGAGAATGAATTGAAGGGAGAAGAAGAGGAAAATCTATTTAGGAGACTACAGTAATGGTCCAGGGGAGAGGTAATGAAGATTTGGAGCAGTGAACCCTTGAAATTTGAGTGTTGAGGAAAAGGCCAGCAATGACTTCCAAGGTTGTGCTTTGGGTGACTGTGTTGGATTGCTTAAGAATAGATTTGTAGTTATTCTGTTAACTATATTAGACAATTTAGGCAGAGTAGAAGGTTTGACATGGGTGATGAGCAATCCAATTTTAGCCATGTTGAACTTGAATAATTCAGTTTGCATTGTCCAGAAAGACACATGGTTCTGGAGAGCAAGGGAGAAGCCTGGGTTAGAAATATAAGACAAGTAGTATATAAACCAGGGAGTGGATGACTATGTCCCAGGAAGCATTAGGAAGTATGAACAGAAGGTCACTTCTCCAAGGTCAGACAAGAAGAGGAACTCATGAAAAAGACTGAAGAGAAATGCCTGGATAGGAAAGAGGAGAACTAAAAGCAAGTGGTCAATAGGGTCTCACGTCCTCAAAGGTTCAAGAAAGAGAAAGACTAAAATTTATTTATAAAATTCTGAAATGAAAATGTAGTTGGTTATCTTGGAGCAGTTTCTTGATGGAGTGGAAAGCCCTGAATCCTGAATGCACCATATTAAGGATTGAGTTTCTTCTTTTATTTTATCAATAGAGCATATTACTTTGACAGATTTTCATATGTTGAACCACCCTTGCATTATAGAGGTTAATCCCACTTGATCATAGGATATAATCCTTTTAATAGGATCCTGAATTCAGTATGCTAATATTTTGTTGAGTATTTTTTCTTTTTTTTTTTTCTTTCTTTTTTGGCTGGGTCAGGTCTTTGTTGCTGCATGCCGGATCTTCATTGAGGCATTCACGATCTTTCGTTGCAGCGTGCAGGCTTCTTTCTCTTTGCAGCATGTGGGCTCCTGGGATCGTGGGCTCTGTAGTTGTGGCATGCGGGCTCTCTCACTGAGGCATGCGAGCTCAGTAGTTGTGGCGCTTGGGCTTAGTTGCCCAGTGGCATGTGGGATCTTAGTTCCCCAACCAGTGGTAGAACCCGCATCCCCTGAATTGAAAGTTGGATTCTTTACCACTGGACCACCAGGGAATTCCCTGCATATATTTTTATAAGATGTATTAGTCTGTAGATTTCTTTTCTTGAGAGTCTTTGCTTTTGGTATCATGATAATGCTGACCTCATAGAATGAGTTAAGAAGTGTTCCCTCTTTTTCTATCATTTTGAAAACTTTAGCTGTTAATATTAATTCTTCTTTAAAAATTTGATAGAATTCACCAGTGGAACCATCTTGCCCTGGGGTTTTTTTTATTGGAAGTTTTTGGATTGCTACTTAATCTTTTTACTTGTTATGGGTCTATTCAGATTTTCTGTCTCTTTCTGAGTCAGTTTTGGTAGTTTGTAAGTTTCTAGAAATGTGTGCATTTCATCTAGGTTACCTGATTTGTTAGCATAAACTTGTTCATAGTATTCTTTTATAATACTTATTATTTCTGTAAGGTTAGTAGTGACATTTGGTCCTTAATTACTGATTTTGTTAATTTGAATGTGCTCTCTTTTTTCTTGGTCATTCTATGCTAAAGTTTTGTCAATTTTGTTGATCTTTTCAAAGAACCAAATTTTAGTTTCATTTATTTTCTTTATTGTTTATTTAATTTATCCTTGCTATAATATTTATTTCCTTTCTTTCTTTCTTTTTTTTTCTTTATCTTTTTTTTTTGTTGTTGCTTTGGGTTTAGTTTGCTCTTCATTTTCTAGTGTCTTAAAGTGGAAAGTCAGGTTACTGATTTGAGATTTTCTTTTTTTTTTTTAACATCTTTATTGGAGTATAATTGCTTTACAATGGTGTGTTAGTTTCTGCTTTATAACAAAGTGAATCAGTTATACATACACATATGTTCCCATATCTCTTCCCTCTTGCATCTCCCTCCCTCCCACCCTCCCTATCCCACCCCTCTAGGTGATCACAAAGCACTGAGCTGATCTCCCTGTGCTATGCGGCTGCTTCCCACTAGCTATCCATTTTACGTTTGGTAGTGTATATATGTCCATGCCACTCTCTCTCTTTGTCCCAGCTTACCCTTCCCCCTCCCCATAGCCTCAAGTCCACTCCCTAGTAGTCTGTGTCTTTATTCCCGTCTTACCACTAGGTTCATCATGACCTTTTTTTTTCCCCCCTTAGATTCCATATATATGTTTTAGCATACTGTATTTGTTTTTCTCTTTCTGACTTACTTCACTCTGTATGACAGACTCTAACACCATCGACCTCACTACAAATAACTCAATTTCGTTTCTTCTTATGGCTGAGTAATATTCCATTGTATATATGTGACACATCTTCTTTATCCATTCATCAGATGATGGACACTTAGGTTGCTTCCATGTCCTGGCTATTGTAAATAGAGCTGCAATGAACATTTTGGTACATGACTCTTTTTGAATTATGGTTTTCTCAGGGTATATGCCCAGTAGTGGGATTGCTGGGTCGTATGGTAGCTCTATTTTTAGTTTTTTAAGGAACCTCCATACTGTTCTCCATAGTGGCTGTATCAATTTACATTCCCACCAACAGTGCAAGAGGGTTCCCTTTTCTCCACACCCTCTCCAGCATATACAGATTGCCAACAAACACATGAAAGAATGCTCAACATCATTAATCATTAGAGAAATGCAAATCAAAACTACAATGAGATAGCATCTCACACTGGTCAGAATGACCATCATCAAAAAATCTAGAAAAAATAAATGCTGAAGATTTTCTTTTTTTAATGTAGGCATTTACAGTTACAAATTTACAGCTTTTGATACTCCACATGTTTTGGTATGTTGTTTTTTGTTTTAATTCACCTTATAATATTTTCTAATTTCCATTGTGATGTTTTTCTTGACTCATCAGCTTTTTAGGAGTGTCTAATTTTCACTATTTGTAAATTTTCCAAATTTTATTCTATAACTTTTAATTTTATTTTATGGCTGTTGAAGAATATGGTTTGTATGTTTCAATATTTAAAAAGTAACTGAGACTATTTTGTGAACTAACATGTGATCTTTCCTGGAGAGTAGTCATTTGAAAGAATGTATATTCATCTGTTGTTGGGTAGAGTGTTCTATAGATGTCTTTTATGTCTAGTTGGATTATAGTGTTGTTTAAGTTCTTTATTTCCTCTTTGATCTTTTGTCTAGTTGTTACAGTCATTATTGGAAGTGGGTATGGAAGTCTTCAACTATTATTGCTGAATTGTCTTCTCTCCCTTCAATTCTGTCAGTTTTTGCTTCATGTTGGAGCTTTTTTGTTTTGGGAACTCTGTTGTTATGTGCATATATGTTTATAATTGCTATCTTCTTGACTAGTATTGACCCTTTTATCATTAGAAAATGTCTTTTTTTTTTTTGTCTCTTGTAACAACTTTTTTAAAAATTGAAGTCTGTTTTGTCTGATACGAGCATAGCTGCTCCAACTCTCCTTTGATTATGTTTGCATGGAATATCTTTTTCCATCATTTTATTTACAATGTATTTGTGTCTTTAAATCTAAAGACAGCCTCTTGCAGAGGAGTGAAGGTAGCAAGAGGGTAGAATAGGAGGTCTTCAATCATCCTCCCTCAGCAATAATAATTTAGTAACCATCTACAGACAAAAGTGCCCTTGTGGGAGTTTTGAGATCCATGTAGGAGGTTTCGAAACCCTGGTGGAGTCCAAGCCTGAGGAGAGCCATTTTTAGAAGGCAGGCCTGAACCCTGGTAGCTGACTGCTGACCTTGGTCCCAGCTACAGACTTGGAAACACCACCACCCATTAGAATTGGCTATAGCCACATTTGGCCTTGGTCCTGCTACCAAGACCATAATATGTTAAAGATTCAGGAGGAGTCATGCCCACTTGTGCCTTGATAAATGGCTTGCAGATCTCTGTCTGGATGTGGACTATGAAGTGACTCATGACCCAGCTCCAACCCCTCTTGACAGTGGTCTAAGGGTTCCTGGAGTCCCTCCCAGCTGCAGTTCATGAGTAATCCTGCTGGTACAGGGAGCCAGCAGGAGACACTTCTGTTTGTACACTGGGAGATCTTGAAAGGGACCCATACTCAGCTCCAATCCCTCTCATCCACAGCCCACAAGCAGACTTGTTGGCCCAGGAACCTGTCAGGAAACCCAAGGACCCACTGGCTCCCACCAGTGTGCCTAGAGGCAGGCAAGCCAACCTTCATCTGACAGCAGAACCTCAAATGAAACTATGTTTCAGCTCCAAACCCTACCAGCCATATCCATGAGCAATTCTCTTCACCAAGACACCCATCATGAGACAAGCCCACCCATGCCCCCAGAGCACCACTCTACTGAACAAAGCCCTGGAAGCAATCCCATCTACCTAGGGACCAGACAAGATGAATGCCCACATAAGTTCCTGGTAACAAACCCACTAACTGCAGACCCAGCAACAGCCTCATGACCTGGCTCCAACTCAGCATGAGTGTGATTCTGGAGGTAATCCTACCAGCCTGGAAACCAACAGGAGAAGGTCTTTACCTGCCAAAACCAGTCAGTAAAGATTGGAAGCAGTATTTTCTCCTTCAAATGCATAGACATCAATGCAAGGCTGCATGTATCATGAAGAATCATGCAAATATGACACAACCAAAGGAAAACTAAAGCTTCAGTAACTGACTCCAAAGAAATGAAGATCTATTAATCGATTGACAAAGAATTCAAAATAACAATCTTAAGGAAACTCAGTGAAATGCAAGAGAACACAGACAACTAAATGAAATCAGGAAAACAATGTATGAACAAAATGAGAAGCTTAATAAAGAAATAGAAACCATGGGGAAAAAAACCAAACAGAAATCCTGGAGCTGAAAAGTACAATGACAGAATTTTTAAAAAATTAACAGAGAGTTTCAACATCAGACTCAATCACACAGAAGAAAGAATCAGTGAACTTGAAGCCAGGCTGTTTGAAATTAGCCAGTTTGAGCAATAAAAAGAAAAAAAAAATTGAAAGAGTGAAGAAAACCTACATGAATTATGGGACATCATCGAGTGAGTGATATTTGCATCATGGATGTCCCAGAGGAAGAGAGAAAGAAGATGGGTAGACAGCTTATTTAAAAAAAATAGCTGAACACAACAATGTAAAGCAATTATACTCCAATAAAGATGTTAAAAAAATAGCTGAAAAATTCCCAAATCATGGGAGACATATGAACATCCAGGTACATGAAGCTCAAAGGACCCCAAGCAAGATCAACCCAAAGAAGATCATCTGAGACACATTACAGTCAAAATGTTGAAAGTCAAAGACAAACAGAGAATTTTGAAAGCAGCAATAGAAAAATGACTCTTCACATACAAGGGAACTCCATAAGGCTATCAGTGGTGTTAAAGTCCCCTACTATTATTGTATTATTGTCACTTTCTCCCTTTATGCCTGTTAATATTTGCTTTATATGTTTAGGTACTCCTGTATTAGGTGCCTATCTGTTAACAAGTGTTATATCCTCTTCTTGTATTTATCTCTTTATCATTATATAATGTTCTTCATTATCTCTTGTTATAGGCTTTGTTTTAAAGTCTATTTTGTCTCATATGATTATTGTTACCTCTGCTTTCTTGTTGTTTCCATATGCATGAAATATCATTTTCTATCTCTCCACTTTTAGACTTTGTGTATCTTTAGCTCTGAAGTGAGTCTCTTGTAAGTATCATGTAGCTGGGTCTTGTTTTTTTATCCATTTAGCCACCTTATGTCTTTTGACTGGAACATTTAGTCCATTGACAAAATTATTATTGACAGGTATATACTTATTGCCATTTTGTTACATGGTTTCTGGTTGTTTTTGTAGTTCTTCTCTGTTCTTTTCTTCTTCTTTTAGTTTATTCTCTTGTGGTTTGATGATTTTCCTTAGTGGTATGCTTGTATTCCTTTCTTTTAGTTTTTGTGTATCTACTGTAGGTTTTCCATTTGTGGTTACCATGAGTTTTCTATATGTTGACGTATAAGTATATCTATTTGTTTAAACTGGTAGTTAAGTTCCAACATATTCTAAAGATCTACATTTTTTACTCCCTTCCCCCACATTTTGTTTTTTTATGTCATATTTTACATCTTCGTGTTTTTCCTTCAATGTTTATTATAGTTATAGCTGATTTACCATTTTTTGTCTTTTAATCATTGTACAAGTTTACTTAAGTTTTGATCCTCAGGCTTTACATATATCTGCCTTTACTAGTGGAAGTTTTACCTCCCTATATAAGCTTACTTCTTGTTGTAGGCTTTTCTTTTTTACTTAGAAAAGACCCTTTAACACATCTTGTAAATTCAGCTTAACATTGATGAACTCTTTTAGTTTTTGCTTGTCTGAGAAATTTTTATTTCTCCTTCAATTCTAAATGATATTCTTGCTGAGTAGAATATCCTAAATTGCAGGTTTTCATGTTTCAGCACTTGAATATATCATGCCACTCCCCTTTGGCCTGCAAGGTTTCTGCGGAAAAATAAGCTATTAGCCTTATGGTTGTTCCCTGTACTCTTCATGTTTCTCTTGCTGCCTTTAGAATTCTCTTTTTATCTTAACTTTTGCCATTTTAATTATGATATGTTTTAGTGTGGTCTGTTTGGATTTATCTTATTTGGGACCCTTTGTGCTTCCTGTACCCAGATATTGCTTTCTTTCTTCAGGTTCTGGAAATTTTCAGTCATCATTTCATCAAATATATTGGTGACCCTTTCCTGTCTTTTCCTTCTGGGACATCTATTATGTGGATTTTGGTATGCTTGATGTTGTCCAATAGGTCCCTTAAGCTGTTCTCATTTTTTTAAATTTGTTTTTCTTTTTGCTGTTCTGATTAAGTTATTTACATTCTTCTATCTTTCAGATCACTTTTGCATTCTTCTGTATTACCTAGTCTGCTGTTAAGTCTCTCCATTGTGTTTTTCATTTCAGTTATTGTGTTTTTCAATTCTGGCTGTTTCTTTTTTATATTTTTTAGTTCCTTGTTAAAATTCTTACTGTGTTCATCTATACTTTTCCCTAACTCAGTTAGCGTTTTTATTACTAATGCTTTGAACTCTTTATTTGGTAAATTATTTATTTTTATTTCCTGAGTTGTTTTCTCCTGTTCTTTTAGCTGAAACAAATTTCTCTGTCTTCTCATTTTGCTTAACTTTCTCTGTCTCTATGAAATTAGGTGAAAGTTACCTATTTGCATCTTGAAGGGGTGTCCTTGTGTGGAACCATTCCTATACGGTCTGTGTGTACCCAGGGGCTTTGGTGAGAAAGCTGGATATGACATGAGCACAAGTCACATCTTTCCCCAGGATGCGCTGGCAGCTCTCACCTTAGTAAGAGGTGGGGCTGGAGACAGAGTGGCTAAAGCTAGAGTCAGGTGTGAGTCAGGGTTTTTCCTTTGCACAGTGTCCAACTCTACCTTATTGGGGGTGGAGGTGGGGTCCCAAGTTACTGGAACAGAAGCTCTGGGGGTTGGGTCCAAGTTGGTTCTGTTCTCTAAGTGTGTGTTCTCCCCCATCCCAGCATTGGCACATTTGCCCCAGAGGGGAGCAGTGCTGGAGCAAGAGTGGCTGGATCAGGCACTTGGTGTGGGTCTGGGCCCAGGCTATGGTGACCCTGGCCCCAGTCATGGTACCGAATCACTTCCGATGTGCTCCCTCTGTAAGTGCCAGTAATAGCTGCCCCTTCGCACCTCAGATATTGTTCCAGGTCCAGGCTGGCACCATCCCTCACAACTGAGGACTCCACTTGCTGTGTTAGCCCTCACTCCAGTGTGGAACTGCATCATAAAACAAGTGGAGTGCAGTGGGCACTCGGCTGGGGCCAGGTTGTGCACTGGAGTAGTTGTAGGAAACTAGCCTGAGCCCTGTGAAATTTCAGTCTGTTTTTTCTACCTTGTTTTGGGAGTGAGCAAATGTGTGTATGATCTTCATGAGCAGAGTCTAGGTTTCTTACAGCCTTCCTCTTAGTCCCATGGGTTTCTAACCAGCCAAGGCGACTTGTTTTCCCAGTGTTCACCCCCAGAGCTGGGGCACTCAATATGTGGCTCAAACCACTCACACCTCAGGGAGCCTGTGTAATCCCCCCTCTTCTGTGTCCCCTCCCAGGGGCACAGGTCCCAACCTGATTACCTCTCTTCCCTTCCTACCTGATCACATGTGTATCTTTCTTACAGCTTTGGTTGTACAGGAGTCCTGCCAATCTCCAGTTAGTTTTCAGTGAAAATTGCCCCACATGCAGATGTATTTTTGATGTGTTTCTTGGGGGAGGTGAGTTTCATGTCCTTCTTAACCATCTTGATCTCGTTTTCTCTCTCTAATTGGTTTCTTTTTATAATTTCTCTCATTGATATTCTCTATTTTATGAGACACCAGTCCCACAGTTTCCTTTAATTTTTTTTACACAGTGTTTCCCTTATTTCTTTGAGCATATTTAAAATAGCTGACTATAGCTGTTAAGTCCAATATCTGGGATTTTTCAGGGAGTTTCTATTAATTTCTTTTCTCCCCCTCTGTGTATGGGCTATACTTTCTTGTTTCTTCGCATGCCTCATAATTTTTTATTGAAAACTTAACATTTTGTATATTACAATGTGACAACTTTTAATTCTTCCTCTTCCCAAGAGTTTGTTTTTATTGCTTCTTGTAGTAGTAGTAGTAGTAGTAGTAGTAGTAGTAGTAGTAGTAGTAGTAGTAGTTTGTTCTTTTAGTGATTTTTTCTGAACAAATTTTGTAGTCTGTGTTCTTTGTCATATATGCCTACTGAATTCTCTGTTCCATTAGCTTAGTGGTCAGCTAGTAATTTGACAGACAGTGTGTAAATGACTGGGACTAAAAAAAACTCCCAGTCTTTGATGAAGTGTTACGTATGTGTGTGTGTGTGTGTGTGTGTGTGTGTTTGTGTCTATGTGTGCTGGGGCATTCCTCCAACTCTCAGCTAGGCAGTTTGCAACTCTGCCTTAGCCTTAACTTAGCTTTCACAGAGCACCCAGACCAGCCAGAAGTGAGAGCTTATGGTCTTCTCAGGTCTTTCTTGCATATATGCACAGCTCTGGGCATGCATGAGGTTTTCGAGATTCCCATAAATATGTAGGAACTTTTCAAAGCCCTTATTTCCCAAAGCTCCTCATTACCTTGCATTTCTTCCCTATAATTGTGTCCAGTTTACTGTGTACTGTTAATCATTGCCTCATGCATCAGTGACTAACACATTTTCCCATAAATGTTTTTGACAAATGGCCCCCAGGTAGCAGCTTTTGCACGAGGCCAGAAATCCAAGCCTTTTGAGCATATCCCCTAGGAAACCATCAGACAAATCAAATAATGGTAACTCTTTGCAAATGAGTTTCATTTTTCTCCCTCTGGTACCTGTACCAGGAATGAAGATTGTTATTTTTAAGGCTGATCCTCAGCTGGGTCATGGGTGATGGGATATGGTAAGTTAAAATGCCACAAGGCTTACCAAGATTCAAACATTTTTCTAGAAGTGCTCCCCAGGTTAGTGCAAGATTTTGGGTATTTTCCAGAGTTCCAAAAAAGTTGATTCTGCCTTTTTTTTTTTTTTCCATTGTTTTTATGGAGATGTGGATTTTTGGAGTCCCTTCCTCTGCCATTTTTGCTATCATTAAAAAAAATTTAATTTATTTGACTGTGCAGGGTCTTAGTTGGGACACGTGGGATCTTTGTTGCGGCGTGCGGGATATTTTAGTTGAGGCATGAGGGATCTAGTTCCCTGATCAGTGATCGAACCTGGGCCCCTTGCATTGGGAGTGTGGAGTCTTAACCACTGGACCACCAGGGAAGTCTCTGCTATCATTTTTAAGAGTAGATACGTCCTGTATTTTATCTATACATGTGCTGAGCAAACTGTTAGTTGCATGATAGATGTTTATTATATATTCTTCGTATGAATATATGCATACATCAATAAGAGTTTAAAATAGAGACCGATGAAAAGCTTGGCTATGATTGCAAGTAGATATAAGGTACTTAGAAGATGAGTAATTTTGAAGGAGTTTTTTTTTTTTTTTATTTGACATGTTTATATGATGTGGGAAAGAAATCACTGGAGGGAAAGTTTAAAAATCTTTATTTAACACATGGCTGTGTTCACCATTTTTATTCTTAACAAGAGTGTGACACTGTGATTCTAAATCAGCTTGTGGTTCATGTCAACGTGAGGTCTTCCCTTTCATGCCTGTTTCCTTAGTTGTTCCTATAGTAGATGTTTATGGGTAAATGGGTTTTTTAAAAAAAATAACTCTTTTGAGGTATAATTTGAATGCCATAAAATTCATTTGTTTTAAGTGTATAATTCAATGATTTTTATTTATAAAGCTGTGCAGCTATTGCCACAGTCCAGTTTTAGAACATTTCCATTGCCTGAGAAAGATTCCTCAGGTCCATTTGCAGTCACCCTCCTCCTTCCTTTCCCCTAGTCCCTGGCAACCACTAACCTGCTTTCTGTGCTCATGGAATTTCGGTTTTGTGCTCATTGAAGGAACTCAAATGCATGTAGGTGTTTCTTCCCAGGCAGGGCCGCAGATCCCACATCCACCTTGTGTGTTCCCACCATATGCCAAGTTAGCAAGGAAACCTCAGCTGACCATTCCCAGCAAAGATTACTGATAGAATAAAGCCCCAATTCCCCAAGGCAACCTACATATGTAATAAATTAGCTTATCTGCTCTCCAACTACGATGACTAACAATTATGTAGCATTCTTGGTAGAACTGAGAAAAGTCACTTAAATCACTCATCTTTATGCTAATTGTCTTGTGGAATCCTGATTGAAAAAGGTTGTAATTAGAAAGCTTGGGGAACAGGACCAGGCCATCTGAGACTTCTGAGGTATTCATTACTTCAACAGATCATTATTGGCTGCCTCTTATGACCAGGTAGGTATTATGACAAGTACTGTGCAGAGCCAAGGATGTGGGATTCCTACCCTGGAGGAGCTAATAGCCTCTCAGGGGTTGCTAATGACGGGTTTCACATGACATCATCAGAGAGGAAGATACAAGATTTCCTGGTGGCAAGAAGGACTCTTTTTCTTCCCCTCAGAAGTCTGACTAAGAAGAGAGAATATTGGTTCTAGAAAGTTCAGCTGGCTCGGTGCTACTAGACGGACATTTCCCAAATCTGTATTCTTCTGGGGCAGAACATTTTAAGTTTCTCCTGATATATTTTTTATGAAAGCCAAAGATCAGCTTTTTATACTGACCAGGAGAGAGGATGAGTTAGAATGAGTTCATCTTCAGTGGTGTGGACGAAAAATGTCACCTGCCATCTCAGTAAGCAAAGGATGTTGCGGCCATCAAGCCATCAGTCATTGCAGCCGCCCCAGACTGTGCATCCTGAGGTGATTCAGGATGGAGAAAAACAAGACAGTGGCCCTAGATAGTTAAAGTGCATATTAAAGGAATGATTTCAGTGAGCCCAGACTCTTGCCTCCTCCCATACATAGAAAAGCACTAAATTCACTAACTTGAGATGTCTGGTTTTCTTAAATAGCAGCAACATTTTGATATTCGACTACCTGTTTTTTTCTGTTTTTTAAAAAAAATTGTTATTATTATTATTTTTTTAAGCAAAACTCCCTATATATCCTGGCTCCTTCCTTAGCTATTTGGAGCAGTCCTTCAGAACTATCTGAGAGGCTGCCTCTTAGGCTTAAGTCCTCAGCAAGTCTGCCGAATAAAACATAATCCTCAACTTTTAGGCTGTGCGTGTTTTTTCAGTCAACAGTGGTATTAATCTTGTTCAGGAAGCGGACCTCCAGATAGTCAGTGACTCCTGGGTGAGTCACTGGAAACACCAATTCATTTAATGAAACATACAATTTAGGAATAATTAGGAAAATATGTTTGGATAACATGAGATAATCTCAAGCATGTGTGAAAATATATTAAAAATATCACAAGGCATTTAACAAAACATACTGGCTGTACCAGTTTTTTTCTAATAGTCAATTTGGTCCTTATTCATTGTGTTTTCTACCAGCTCTTACTGGATAATTGGTATCAGGCTGCCAAGTCTAGGAAAAATTTAGAGGATAAAAATTAAGGATAAAATTAATTTCAAAATTAAGAAAATTCTATCTAATATTTGTGTATGTATATGAATGAGTAAAAAATTGGCATCATTTAATTTTAACAGCAGGGCATTTTGTTCAGGGCAGGGAGAGGATGTATTATTTGAAAGCCACTAGCCTGAAAGTCAGTGGGGAGGATTATGTAGGAAATTCTCCTCAAATGGCCAAAATCTTTATTTCTGCCTGCTGGCTATTCTTTATTCTATTCCATGGGGATCTCTATTCTGGACTCTTTTTGCCTCACCCTATAATGGAGAGACAGAGAGGAAAATCCAGTCAGCGAAGAGTTCTAGATTCCGACTTAGCCGCACCATTACCTGGTGACTTGGGGCAAGCCAAAGGTCTCTTTTGCTTCACTTTTCTCATCTGCAAATTAGGGATGGTGATAATTTCCCTGTTGAGATTACAATTCTATTCCAAGAAAGTCAAATGAACTAATGAATAAATATAAAGGATAATTAATTGTTTTGCTTGAGGTCTGTGTATTCATTATTCAATTACTCCCTGAGTCATAAGATGATGATTCCTTATGAAAACCAGCTTCCATGATGGTCCCCAGTGATTCCACCTCCTAGGATTCATGCCCTATGTGGTCTCCTTCCACAACTATACTGGGATTATTCTGTGTGACCAATAGAATATGGAAGGAGTGATGTTATATCACTTCTGAGATTAGGTTATAAAAGATACTAGTGGTTCCCTCTGTCTCTCTCTCTCTTTCTCTCTTTCTGATCATTTGCTCTGGAGGAAGCCAGCCGCCATGTCATCAGCCATCCTATGGATAAACTTACATGGTGAGGCCTCCGGTCTATCTCCATGTGAAGGAGATTGAAAGTGGCTATTCCTTTAAAGTAGATCTTCGGCCCTGGTCAAGTCTTCAGATGATTGTAGGCCTAGCTGACAGCTTGACTGAAACTTCCTGAGAGATCCTGAGCCAGAAACAACCAGCTAAGTCGTTCCAAGATTTCTGACTCCCAGAAACTTTGTGAGTTAATAAATGTTTGTTGCTTTCAGCTGCTAAGTTTTGGGGGTAATTTGTTGTGTAGGAATCGAAAACTAATACATTCCTCAAGTAGAATAATATATGTATTTGCCCATAGAATCCAACCCAGGGCTAGTAACATGGTGGATACTCAATTCAACAAATACTTGAAAAAGAAAAGGGAAAGGGAAAGAAGGAATGGCCTGAAAGCAGAATATACACATGTACACTAACAACTTACTCCCAGATAAGGCTGTCTGTCCTGCATAAATGACCAGAATGACATCATGTATGTCTTTTTACCAACTTTCATGACCTGCCAGCAAATGTGTTTCCAAGTGTGACAACCTGAGGCATTGTTTCAAATGAGCTCTGCCTTCACCTCTCTTTATGGATGTAGTTCTGTGCGTGAACTTTCAATTATTAGATCCTTTCAGAGTGATAGATGACCTCAGAAGCCAAAATGTGAAAGGATATAATCTCACTGTGAGGAGGAGATGGTCAGTATGTCTTTCACTATAACTACCGTCCATGACTTCCTGTCTCTGTACTTCCTGTCTCTCCACCTTTTGTCAGATCCTAGTTACTGTCTTGGTGTATTATAAGGAGAATATATGTGTGTGTATGTATATATACATATACATACACACACATATATATATTTAACACACACACACACACATATATATTTAACACACACACACACATATATATATTTAATAGGGACTTGACAGTCGTAGGAGCTGGCTAAGTTCCTTGTCTTTATGTCTGGTGCTGGAACTTGGAGTTCACAAGGAATGCACCTGGAAGGGAAGGTAGATATAACATGTGGGAAAACAAGCAGAACCTGGAGCCCATGAGAGCAGACTAAAACACGAGTCCATTCTCGTTTCCTCTGACTTTGGTGGTACGCACATCTTGTAGAAACCAGGGCCTTTCATCAATAAACTAAACGTACACCTCTGGCCCAGAAGTCAGAGAAACTGAAAGGGGATTCAGGGAAAGGTGAGTAACAGCCTGCCTGGTTCTGTCTCAGGCCAATGAGGTGAGTCAATAAGGTGAGGGATATGAGTGAGCTACAGATGGGTGCCATTCAACTTCTGTCCCCCAGATACTGCAGGAAAACCTCTCTTGTGGCCTGCCCTGACCAGAAACACACAGGAAAGGGAATCCTAGGAAATGTAGTCCAGCCTAGACAGTGACACCTTACAAAGCCACCACACCTAGCCCCCAAACAGATTATATCACACAGACCAAAATGAAATAAGCCCACCAAAAGAAACTTGTTTTCTCTTAATTGTACTATAACAGCAGTACTCAAAGTTTTTTATCTCAGCCCTCTTTTACAGTCTTAAAAATTTTGAGGATCCCACAGATCTTTTGTTTATATGGATTATAACTATTGATATCTATCATTTTAGAAATTAAAACAGAAAATGGAAAAATATTAATTTATTTAGAAATAAGAATAATAAACCATTACATGTTAATGTAAGTAACATCTTTTTAGAGAAATAACTACATTTTCCAACCTTAAAAAAAAATAGTGAGAGGAGAGACGTTGTTTTATATTTTTAAATATAAAACATCTTTAATGCCTACCTTAATAGAAAACAGTTGGATTCTCATATCATACTGCATTCAATCTGTTGAGATTTCACTCATCATGTAACCCCTGGAAAATTCCACTGTAGACTCGTAAGAGAATAAGAGTGAAAAAAGACAAATAGCACCTTAG
Organism: Eschrichtius robustus; assembly: GCF_028021215.1. Lineage (NCBI taxonomy): Eukaryota > Metazoa > Chordata > Mammalia > Artiodactyla > Eschrichtiidae > Eschrichtius > Eschrichtius robustus. The sequence continues at coordinate 100,892,424 of NC_090833.1, read as the reverse complement.
TGTTATCATGAAAATAGCTTTGACTTCACGAACCCCTTGAAAGGATCTTGGAGACTCCTCAAGGGTGGCTGGATCACACTTATCCACAAGGGAAGAACTGGAGCAATTATCTCATAACTGGAGTCCAGGTAACCTGCTCATGGCTCAATTATTTGGGTAGTCCAGGTATTTCTCCCTACAATTCCAAAAATTCATGACAATATTCTACTTCATTTTGTCTCTGCAGATACTACTAATAAGAGGTAATAGAATTGGAAAGAGAGACACAGCTAGCGAAAGAACAGGGACAGGAAGAAAGAGGAAGGAAGGGAGCGCTCCTGGAGTTTGCTTCACAGACCTTCACCGTCAGTTTGCTGAGACAGATGAAGGTCTGGAGTTACTTGTATGTCCTCAGAAGAGGCCAGCCTTCCAAGCAGTCTCACTGGGTTCTGGGACCAGTTTCAATGCATTCCCTGAAGCTGTACACAGTGGTCCAAGAAGTCCTGAGTGGGAGAAATGATCTCATTGTGGATATTTACCCATTTTCAATGCCCCTGGCCCTTCCCTGCCTAGGAGACTAAAAAAACAAATTATTGCACCATTGTCTGTTTATCATTGAGGTTTTCATGTGCCTCAGAATATTTTTCCAGTCTTTTTCAAGCGCTATTTTTAAAAAAAGGTGATTATAAAATAGAACTCTTCTTCCAGAAAATATGAACATATTTATCAAGAAGTTAACTACTGCTTAAAATGGTAATGTAAATTTTTATAATATCCTTCTTATAAATCAAAACCTTTATTTGGAATGAATCCTCTAAAAGATCAACATTTTCTTTTCACCAAGACCTGGTCCCAGCACAATTTTCAGAAATATTTTGGAAAAGTACCAGATTGTGATACCAATGATCCAGATATTATTTAGACATAGCCACATTTTTATGGTCATTACCCTCTCACTGAACCTTTATGGAATGAAGATAATGTCACGGTCAACGTTTTCCTTAAAATAAACTTTTAAACTGCAACATGATTTTCTTTAAAATTAAAATTAAATTTGTAAACACTTTCTATATCAAGTCTTTTCTGATTCTAAAACTGTTGCAGATTTATCAAAATTTCATAAGATAGGATATTTAAAAATCACCTGTACACTTACAACCACCCAAACTTAACATTTTAGTAGATGTCCTTCCAATCATCTTCTAAGCCTACATATAGGCTATATGTATACAGTACATACATCATAGTGTAAGTGCCTGACATTAAGCTTTTGATTGCAGGAGCATCCGCTTCAGAGACACCCATCTTAAATAAACATACTGCCTGCTGTGTGACACAGCTACTAGCAAAACAACCAGATAAGGAACAAAGCTTCCCCCACTTATGGAGCTCCCCTTTTCAGAAAGCCCTAGGTAACTTAGATAACTGACCCTGCTTCTCCTTTCCCCTGCCCTAATCTCTGTTCTTATGTTTTAAATTCACCAACAGGGAGTGAGCCTGCAAAACCTTAGACACCCCACCCTCAGACCATAATAAAGGCAGAGCCCCAGGTCCATGCTCTCTCCCTCTCTCTCAACACACGACCTCACCATATAGCCCTTGGGGATGCCCCCCTGTACTCTCCAGGACCTGTGAATAATAAATCTTCCTCCTAACATTTCTTTCTCAAGTGCATCCTGCAATTATAATAAGAACAACAGGAGCAGGCCCAGACATAAATAGGGGCCCTGATGAGGGAAATGTCTGTGGAGCTTGATATGAGTGATGTGTGCCTGGGTTAGTGCCACAGGCATTCCTACCAGAGCGCTCCCATCAATAGACTCAGGAACAATGGAACATGCATATGTACATTTACATATGTCTATATTACTTATAAATAAAATTTAACATTAACTCAAAGTCTCAATAAGCCTCAGGTGTCCATACTGAGCATCTTGTTAGGCTGGGATTTTCCTTGCTTGAGAGGAGGAGCTGGTTTGGTGACCCTGTGTGAGCAATGGTTGGAGGAGTGACTCTAGTATTGCTCCTTGAGCACCAGCACATGAGAATCTCTTACCACCGTGCTTCCCTGTAGGGAGGAATACAAAATGGCTTGGAGTCCCAGTGAGTCAGTGAAGGGCACAAGGGTGAGGTGGGGTTTGGGGTATTAGCAACGTTGACTCTCAGCCAGAAGAGACTCATACCAACCTCAGCTGTTCACTGGTGTCATGGCAGTGCTGGGCACTCAGCCTCAGAAAGGTGGTGGGGCTCAGAGAGCATGAATAGCCAGGAAGGAGGCAGGCAGGTGTGGACCTGCCTGGTATATCTCTCTGTAAATACTCCCCCTTATAAAGAGTGAAAAGACTCATTATAAAAGTAGAAGAAACTAGTAGGGAGAGGGGAAATGAAAGAGTGAGTGAAAAAGTCAGAGGGAGAGAGAGAGAGAGGGAGAGAATGTGTATGTGTGGTGTGTCTGTGTGTGTATGTAAATAAAAATCCAAGATTCAAGAGTTGGTACCATGGGTGGGGCCACTTGAGGCCCAACCTTTGGAAGGGTACACCCAGATGGGAGGCAGAAGACCCTTTGTTAATTAGGGTTATCCAAAGAAACAGAATCAATAAGGTGTGTGTATATGTGTGTGTATCATAAGGAACTGGCTCACGTAGTTATGGAGTTTAAGTTTCACAGTCTCTTGTTTTCAATCTAGAGACCCAGCGATATAAATTCTAGTCCAAGTTCAAAGGCCTGAAGACCAGGAGAGCCAATGGTGTAAGTCCTAGTCTGAGGGCAGGAGAAGACCATGTCCCAGGTAAAGTCAGGCAGAGAGAGAAAGAGAGAATACCCTCTTCCTCCAACAGTGAGACAGACCCACCAGGCCCAGGGCCCAGAACTTGTCCCAGTCTGCTGCTCCCGCTGACCTCTTGTCCTGGTTTAGAACTGGTGTCACAGGCATCTGAGCTGCAGGTGGAGGGAAGGAGGAGGAAGGAAGGAGGAGCACCATGTGAAACATAGCCTGGAGTGGAGAGTGGTGAGAAGGACAGTCCTGGCTGGAATGTCCTCAAAGGCTCCCTGTGCCCTCATGTAAACTCCTCTGGGACTCACCATGCTCCGCAGCTCCTTGGCAAGCCCATCTGCCTGCTGGTCACATTCAGAGGGCCCAAGTGCCTGGTTACCTTGCTCTCTTTCAGCTCTGAGCTGCCATGAGTCTGTTTCCTTGGAACCCGCTTCTGCTCCCTCCTAATCAGCTCCCACCCATCCCCCAGGATTCTGCTTCACTGTGCTCTTTCTCCAGGAACCTTTCTCTAAAAATCTGGGGCAGGTGTCCCTGTGGTGTGCTCTATGGCACCCTGACAGGGTCTCTTAGCTCGGTCCTGTCCCAACCAGCTATATGACTTTGGACAAGTCCTTTTGCTCCAGTGGGCTTCCAGTTTCTTTATTTGAATAATGAGAGAGTTGGACCATATAATATGAGGGTGTTTTGTTTGAGAACTATATGATTCTCCAAATCCTTTTGTTAATTATATAACCAGCTTGTAACTTCTACTCATCTAAGCAGTCCATGGAAAGAGGAGGATGGAGGTGACCTTCAAATTCATCTTTGCAAACTTTCCAGTTCTTTGTTCAAAGAAGGGAACTTGGTTTCTGGATGGTCCTGGTCATGGTCACATGACCAGAAGCTCCTCTGATTGATCCAGCAGGACTGTGGATAATCAGAAGCTGGGAAAATATATCATCAGTCTTGGTTGCCCAATTGCTCATCTCTTTTCATTCTCAGGGGTGCATGTGGTAGAGATTAACCAGCTGCTTAGAACAAAAAAAAATCAATGCTCGAGAAACTTCTGCTACTCAGGCTCACCAGGCCAGGAGCATCAGGCTCCAGATACTTCTGCTATTGTCTCACTTTTCTGTCCAGTGAGGAATGGTTGGGTTTTTGAATATTATTCCAGAAAGGAGAGAGACTGCCAAAGACCTGCCATTGAATAATTGAAACAGAATTTTGTTTAAATTCATTGTTTCACTATAGCTCCATCCACATGATAAATTTAGTCCCAAGTTGAGAAGCAACGAAAGAGAACTGGGTACTTCTAACCACATCAGTGGGGCATTCACAACTTCCTCTGAAACAGTACAATTGTCCTGGGACACAGGCTTCAAGAGAGGGTGTGGTGACAGCTGACATTAAAGTTCAGAGGGACAGGCTTAGGTATCCTCCTCAGTCCCATCAGAGCATCTTCTCCCAACTGTTTTGTTGTTTCTTTTTTTTTTTTTTAAAGTTTGTTTTGGAATCATTTTAGATTTACAAAAATTTGCAAAAAATAGTACAACAATGTTACTGTATTTACTTCTCCCTTGCCCTCTCCTCTGTGTGTGTGTCTGTAGCTTTTTTCTTAAGTGTTGAGAATAAGTTGCAGACATGATGCCTTACATCCAAGGCTTCAGTCTGCATAACCCAAAGCCAAAGATATCTTTTTTTTGATAACTGTAGTGCAATTGTCAACGTTAAAAAAAATTAACATGGACAATTTAAAAATATTTAAATCTATAGACCTTATTCAAATTTTAACTTAAAAAATTTTTAAAAATTAAAAAATTTAAATCTATAGAGCTTATTCAAATTTTGCCAACTGTCCTACTAATGTCCTTTATCTGAGCCAAGATCCCATCCAGGAAACCACCTTGTATTTAGTCTTACTCACCTCTAATCTGGGGTAGTTCCTCAGTCTTTCTTGTCTTATCTCGTCTTTCTTGTCTTCCTCCCTCCTTCCCTCCCTTCCTCCCTTCCTTCCTTGCTCCCTCTTTCTTAATCTTTCACAACCTTGACATATTTGAAGAGTAGCATTCAGCTATTTTGTTAATATTCCTTAAATAGGGTTTGTCTGATGTTTCCTCATGTTTAGATACAGTTAGTGCATTTTTGGAGAGAAATACAACAGAAGTGATGCTGTATTAGATCAGGAGGCACATGATTTTGGTTTGTCCCATTATTCCTGGTGCTAGTAACTTTGAACGTTTGGTTAAAGTGGTGCCTGCCAGGTTTCTCCACTCTTGAGTTACCATTTCCCCCTTTGTCATTGATAAGGTTCTGGTGAGGTAAAACTCAGACTGAAAATATCCTGCTTCTCATCATACTTTTACCCATTAATTTTAGCATTTATTGATGATTCTTGCCTGAAACAATCATGACAGTGGTGGGTGCCAAATGGTGATTTTCTGATTCTATCATTCCTTCTGTATGTATGAGTTGGCACTCCACTGTAAGGAAGAGCTGTTCCTTCTCCCCTATTTATTTACTTACATCTGTGTGAGTACATGGATTCTTATTCTATGCTGTGGGTTATAATCCTTTATCATCACTACTTAATTGCTCAAAGTATTCCAAGTTTGACCAGTGAGAACCTTTTCAACCTTGCCCCTGTATCCTTTTGACATGTTTCCATCCTTTTTTAGGGATACTTCCTTACTTTCTGGTACTACATGATATTCCAAGCTCAACTTATACTTTTCCTGCCCAGCCATTTCTCCAAAGAGCCCTCACTCTTCTCACTGGACAATGGTATTGAGAAGCCAGGATCTGGACGTCCTGGTCCACTCTCGCTTGTTGTAGACGGGGCTTCCAACAGCCATGTGTACCTCTTACTCAACTTTCCTTCTCCGGCTCTATATTCACTCCCAGCCAGCTCTCTCTTCTGAATCCAGGCCTGATCACAAAACAGCCTGCTCAACATCTCCACTCAGATTTCACAGGCATCTCAAAGCAAGTATGTCTTGTTATGGGGTGAATAGTGTCCCCCTCCAAATTCATATGTTGAAGCCCCAACCCCCAGTACCTCAGAATATTACCATATTTGGAGATATGGTCTTTAAAGATATGATTAAATTTAATGAGGCCATATTATATTGGGCTCTAATCCAATATAACTGGTGTCCTTATAAGAAGAGGAGATGAGGACACAGACTACATGAAAACCAGGGTGAAGATGACCATCTACAAGCCAAGGAGAGAGGCCTCAGAAGAAACCAGTCTGCTGACACCTTGATCTTGGACTTTCAGTCTCCAGAACTGTGAGAAATAAATTTCTGTTGCTTAAGCTGCCCAGTCTATGGTTCTTTGCTAGGGCAGCCTGAGTTGACTAATATAGTATTTAACAGAACTCATGCATTCCTTCCATCCCGTTTCTCCTCTAGTGTGTCCCATTTTGGTATATGGTGTCACCACCCACTCAGTTGTTGGTGGAAGTGAGGGAATCTTGCCAGATGCATGACTTTCCAGTACCCTCCAGAGCCAAATGAACACCAAGTTCTATTGATTCATCCTCCAAATTAGATTTCAAATCTGTTCATTTCTCTCTGTCTCTGAGGTCATTACCTTGGTTCAAGCCATCACAACTTTTACTGGGATAATTACAATACCCTTCTAACTCATTTTCCTGTAGTTATTCCTAGTCTAAAACTTTATTTAATGCCATTCTTTATACTCAACCATGAAGCAACCTCAACTGATTTTGTTCCTGAAATGCCACTTTTTGAGGGAAGCCTTTCTAACTACTTGATGAAGTGAGATTTCTCTGGTATTTGTGCTCACAGTGTGCATTAATTGTGATTTTACAACAAATTGTTTAATTTTGAAAAGTATTGCATGTCCCCTCACTAGACTGAAAGGTATATGAGGGACTGGGTTGTGTTGGTCTTATTTACTACAGGATGTAGCACTGTGTATGTTTAAAAATGTATCCTGGATTAATGAATGAAATTCCAACACTGTCCCCAAACTTGGGATATAATAGGGATGAAGAGGACTAAGCACATTTGCTTCTTTAATGCTACCATCATGAGGTTGTAAAAGTCTTAAGGGCAGGGCCCACCTCTTGGTTTCCTTTGCTTGGCTTCTTCCAGCCCCTAATTTCTGAAATAATACTAGGCACATGTTGATGGTTCTGCTGTAACACCCTCTATGTATTCCCCTGAAGACCTTGCTTTCTTTCAAAATCACACATTAAAAATAACAGAGATTATAGGGAAACTCAGGCTGGGGGCAGACAACTCCAAACTTATGTAACTATGTAAGTAAGCACAGATGAAAACAATACTTTGTGCATCTGGAGGTAACATAGACACTCCAGGCAGGCAACTCAGTGTGACTGGAGGCTGCCTCAGGGAGTATTAAAAATGCAAAAAACCAGGAGAGGGAAATGCTGGCTTGCTGGTGTTGAGACAGGGCTGTGTAAGGAGGCACAGGAAGGAAGGGGGCAACATGCCCAAGCAAGAGCCCTGGGGGACTGCATTGGGGGTGTTCCTTTCTGGGGAGGGAACCCTGGATAGAAGCACTGATTTTTCCTCTTTTTTTCCTACTTTTTATTATGAAAAATTTTTAGAGATACACAAAAGTAGAGGGAACTGTATAATAAGCTTCTATATAGTCATCACCCAACTTCAACAATTACCAACTCATGACCAACATTGTTTTATCTGCTGCCCACCCATTCTCCTCATGCCTGTGTCAAATTGTGAATTATTTTTGAAGCAAATCTCAGATGTCACATCATAGCTTTTGTAAATATTTCAGTAAGTATTTTTAAAAATAAGCAACCCTTTTAAAATAAACCATTTACTTAACACCTTTATTATACTAAGTAATTATAATTCTTTAATATCACAATTCAAATGTTTATATCTTCCTGATTATGTATTTAAAAAAAATAACTTATGTGGCTGAATCAGAATCCAAATGAAATTTCAGTTGTTTCATATGTCTCTGAAGTATTTTTTAATTTAGATTTCCTTTACATTTTTTTCTTTCTATTTATTTGTTGAAGAAATAGGGTTGTTGTCAACAGTCTTGATTTTGCTAATTTTGTCCTAATGGTGTTGTTCAACATGTTGTCTTAGTTTCCTGTATTTTTTTTAAGTTGATCATTATGTCCAAGACAGATTCAGTTTCAATGTTTTGGCAAGAATCTTTCAAAGTGGTCATGTGTCGTTCCATCAGGAGACAGCACATAATACGTGATTGTACCTCTATGATGTCAGTGGCCTTTGATGATCACTGCCCAGATCCATCAATTCATTTGTTAGCAATATAGAAATATGTGTCCTATCGTTTCTTCTCATTCTTTTTTCTCTTTTTTTAACGCTGTAATAATTCTATAAAGAGAAACTTCCCTCAGCAACTTTTCATTATTCTGAGACATCAGAATAGGAAAAGTTGCTGAGGTATAGGTAAAGGTATAGGAAAGGCAGAATAAAAATGCTTGATTCTTTCTATTTGCTGGTATTCAAAATAATGAACTGGTTTCTTAGTACCCTCTAAATGTGACAAAGGAGGCTTTTTTTAGTATTATTATGAACTCACGGGATTAAGTATCTTTTATGTACTTCAATCAATTTCATTTTTTTATTCTTATGAGTGTTCAGATTGCCCCACCTTTGGTGAATGGGAGATTGACAAGTTGCCTCCAGAGTTGATTTGGCAAGATTCTAACAGACCTAATGAGAGGTTTTTAGCTTTCTGTGACAAGATGTTCCAGATTCATCCAATACATTTCCTGCCCCATACCTTGAATTGGCCATTTCTCCAAAGATGTCTAGTTCCTTTTTTAGGAAAATGGTGTTTAAAGGCAATTTAGGCTCTAGGAGTACACATTGTTGTTGTGTTGATATATTTGTTATTTGGCCCTTTCAGTAGACAGAGCTAGGAATATAAAGATAAAATATAAAGATTAAGTACATCATGAATCCATACTGCTATTTCAAAATCAAGATCATGGACTTATTCCACTTTTTTTTAGAGTGGTAAAATATAAATAACATAAAATTTGTCATTTTAACCATATTAAGGGTACAATTAGTCACATTAATTTACATTCAAAATGTTGTGTCACCATCACCACTATCTATTTTCCAAATTTTTCATCCCCCCCAAACAGAAACTACCCATTAAAGGAGTAACTTCCCATTCTCCCCTCCCTTACCCCCTGGTAAGTTCTAATTTACTTACTGTCTCTATGAATTTGCCTGTTCTAGATACTTCATATAAGTGGAATTATGCAGTATTTGTCCTTTCGTGTCTGGCTTCTTTCACTAAGGTTCATCCATATTGTAGCATGTATCAGAATTTCCTTCCATTTTATATCTGAATTCTATTCCACTGTATGTAAAACAACATTTTGTTTATCCATTCATTTGTTGATGGACAAATGAGTTGTTTCCACCATTTGGCTATTGTGAGTAATGTTGTTATGAACAGTGGCGTACAATTATCTGTTTGAGTCCCTTCTTCCAAGTCTTTTGGGTATATACCTAGGAAGTGCTAGATCACATAGTAATTCTGTTTAGCTTTTGAAGAACCATCAAACTGTTTTCCAGAGCCCTGTACCATTTTATATTCCCACCAGCAATGTATGAGCATTCTGATTTCTCCACATCCTCAACATTTGTTATTTTCAGTTTTTTGTTGTTGTTGTTAATAGCCATCCTAGTAGGTATGAAGTGGTATCTCATTGTGGTTTTGATTTGCATTTCCCTAATGACTAATGATATTGAGCACATTTTCATGTGTGTATTGACCATTTGTATGTCTTCTTTGGAGTATTGTCTATTCAAGTTCTTTGACCATTTTTAAATTGGATTGTTGTCTTTTTGTTATTAAGTTGTAGGAGTTCTTTATGTATTCCCAATTCCCAATTGGATCTCAAATGACCCAATTTCTTCAATATATAAATAGCAAGAGAGAAAGAAATATAAATGAAATATAGGTATTAGCTTTTATTAAATATATTATTTGCAAATGTCTTCCATTCTGTAGGTTTTCTTTTCATATTGTTGATAATGTGCTTTGCATAATTTTATTTTATTTTTCAGTTATATTCTTTATTTATTTAATTAATTAATTTATTTTATTTTTATGGCTGCGTCAGGTCTAAGTTGTGGCATGCGGGATCTTCGTTGCTGTGCGCAGACTCTTCATTGTGGTGCACGGGCTTCTCTCTAGTTGTGGCGTGCAGGCTTCTCTACAGTTGTGGCATGTGGGTTTTTTCTTCTTCTCTAGTTGTGGTGTGCGGGCTCCAGAGCACGTGGGCTCTGTAGTTGTGGCATGCAGGCTCCAGAGCATGAAGGCTCTGTAGTTTGCAGCATAAAGTCTCCCTAGTTGAGGTGCATGAGCTCAGTAGTTGTGATGCGCAAGATTAGTTGCCCCACAGCATGTGGGATCCTAGTTCCCCAACTAGGGATCGAACCCGTGTCCCTTGCATTGCAAGGCAGATTCTTTACCACTGGACCACCAAAGAAGTCCCTTGATAATGTGCTTTGATGCACAAAAGTTTTTAGATTTGATGAAGTTCAATTTATGTTTTCCTTCTTTTGTTGTTCATGTTTTTGTTGTTGTGTCTAAGAATCCAGTGTCAAATCGAAGGTCATGAAGATTTATCCTTATGCTTTCTTCTAAGATTTTTATTAGATTTATTAGATGTTCAAATTGTAGTTTTTCATGGTACAAGTCAAGATAGTTTAGACTTTTTTGCTTTTTTTTATTGGAGTATAGTTGCTTTACAATATTGTGTTAGTTTATACTGTACAGCAAAGTGAATCAGCTATATGTATACATATATCCCCTCTTTTTTGGATTTCCTTCTCATTTAGGTCACCACAGAGTACTGAGTAGAGTTCCCTGTACTGTACAGTAGGTTCTCACTAGTTATCTATTTTATACATAGTATCAAAAGTGTATATATGTAAATCCCAGTCTCCCAGTTCATCCCATCCCCTCTTCTCCCTTGGTATCCATACGTTTGTTCTCTACGTCTGTGTTGCTATTTCTGCTTTGTAAATAAGATTGTCTATACCAATTTTTTCAGATTCTACATTATATGCGTTAATATACGATATTTGTTTTTCTCTTTCTGACTTCACTCTGTATGACAGTCTCTAGGTCCATCCACATATCTAAAAATGACCCAATTTTGTTCCCTTTTATGGCTGAGTAATATTCCACTGTATACATGTACCACATCTTCTTTATCCATTCCTCTGTTGATGGACATTTAGGTTGCTTCCATGTCCTGGCTATTGTAAATAGTGATGCAATGAACATTGGGGTGCATGTGTCTTTTTGAATTATGGTTTTCTCTGGGTATATGCCCAGTAGTGGGATTGCTGGGTCATATGGTAGCATTATTTTTAGTTTTTTAAGAAACCTCTGTACTGTTCTCCATAGTGGCTGTATCAGTTTACATTCCCACCAATGCATGAGGGTTCCCTTTTTCCATACCCTCTTCAGCATTTACTGATGTAGATTTTTGATGGTGGCCATTCTGACAGGTGTGAGGTGATACCTCATTGTACTTTTGATTTGCATTTCTCTAATAATTAGTGATGTTGAGCAGGTTTTCATGTGTTTGTTGGTCACCTGTATGTCTTCTTTGGATAAATGTCTATTTAGGTCTTCCCCCCATTTTTTGATTGGTTTGTTTGTTTTCTGATATTGAGCTTCATGAGCTGCTTGTATATTTGGAGATTAATCCTTAGTCAGATGCTTTGTTTGCTTTCTCCCATTCTGAGGGTTATCTTTTCGTCCTGTTTATGGTTTCCTTTGCTGTGCAAAATATTTTAAGTTTCTTTAGGTCCCACTTGTTTATTTTTGTTTTAATTCCCTTACTCTAGGAGGTGGGTCAAAAAAGATCTAGCTGTGATTTATGTCATAGAATTTTCTTCCTATGTTTTCCTCTAAGAGTTTTATAGTGTCTGGTCTTACATTTAGGTCTTTAATACATTTTGAGTTTATTTTTGTGTATGGTGTTAGGGACTGGTCTAATTTCATTCTTTTACATATAGCTGTCCAGTTTTCCCAGCACCACTTATTCAAGAGGCTGTCTTTTCTCCATTGTATATTCTTGCCTCCTTTGTCATAGATTAGGTGATCATAGGTTCATGGGTTTATCTCCGGGCTCTCTATCCTGTTCCATTGATCTATATTTCTGTTTTTGTGTCAGTACCATACTGTCTTGATTACTGTAGCTTTGTAGTATAGTCTGAAGTCAGGGAGGCTGATTCCTCCAGCTCCATTTTTTTTTGGTTGTTTAAATTTATTAATTTATTTATTTATATTTTTGGCTGTGTTGGGTCTTCTTTTCTGTGCGAGGGCTTTCTCTAGTTGCAGCAAACAGGGGCCACTCTTCATCGCGGTGCGTGGGCCTCTCACTATCGCGGCCTTTCGTTGTGGAGCACAGGCTCCAGACGCACAGGCTCAGTAGTTGTGGCTCACGGGCCTAGTTGCTCCACGGCATGTGGGATCTTCCCAGACCGGGGCTCGAACCCGTGTCCCCTGCATTGGCAGGCAGATTCTCAACCACTGCGCCACCAGGGAAGCCCTTTTTTTTTTTCTCAAGATCGATTTGGCTATTCGGGGTCTTTTGTGTTTCCATACAAATTGTAAAATTTTTTGTTCTAGTTCTGCAAAAAATGCCATTGGTAATTTGATAGGGATTGCATTGAATCTGTAGATTGCTTTTGGTAGTATAGTCATATTCACAATATCAATTCTTCCAATCCAAGAACATGGTGTATCTCTCCATCTGTTGGTATCATCCTTAATTTCTTTCATCAGTGTCTTATAGTTTTCTGCATACAGGTCTTTTGTCTCCTTAGGTACGTTTATTCCTAGGTATTTTACTCTTTTTGTTGCAATTGTAAATGGGAGTGTTTCCTTAATTTCTCTTTCAGATTTTTTATCATTAGTGTATAGGAATGCAAGAGATTTCTGTGTATTAATATTGTATCCTGCTACTTTACCAAATTCGTTGATTAGCTCTAGTAGTTCTACGGTAGCATCTTTAGGATTATCTATGTATGGTATCATGTCATCTGCAAACAGTGACAGTTTTACTTCTTCTTTTCCAATTTGTATTCCTCTTATTTCTTTTTCTTCTCTGATTGCTGTGGCTAAAACTTCCAAAACTATGTTGAATAATAGTGGTGAGAGTGGGCATCCTTGTCTTGTTCCTGATTTTAGAGGAAACTGTTTCAGTTTTTCACCATTGAGAATGATGTTGGCTGTGGGTTTGTCATATATGGCCTTTATTATGTTCAGGTAAGTTCCCTCTATGCCTACTATTTGGAGAGTTTTTATCATAAATGGGTGTTGAATTTTGTCAAAAGCTTTCTCTGCATCTATTGAGATTATCATATGGTTCTTATCCTTCAGTTTGTTAATATGGTGCATCACATTGATTGATTTGCATATATTGAAGAATCCTTGCATTCCTGGGATAAACCCCACTTGATCATGGTGTATGATCCTTTTAATGTGCTGTTGGATTCTGTTTGCTAGTATTTTGTTGAGAATTTTTGCATCTATGTTCATCAGTGATATTGGCCTATAGTTTTCTTTTTTTGTGAGATCTTTGTCTGGTTTTGGTATCAGCGTGATGGTGGCCTCATAAAATGAGTTTGGGAGTGTTTCTCCCTCTGTCATTTTTTGAGAGAGTTTGAGAAGGATAGGTGTTAGTTATTCTCTAAATGATAGAATTGACTGGGAAGTCATCTGGTCCTGGACTTTTGTTTGTTGGAAGATTTTTAATCACAGTTTCAGTTTCATTACTTGTGATTGGTCTAGTCATATTTTCTATTTCTTCTTGGTTCAGTCTTGGAAGGTTGTACTTTTCTGAGAATTTGTCCATTTCTTCCAGGTTGTCCATTTTACTGGCATATAGTTGCTTGTAGTGATCCTTAGTATTTCTGCAGTGTATTTCTCCTCCTTTTTCATTTCTAATTTTATTGATTTGAGCCCTCTCCCTTTTTTTCTTTATGAGTCTGGCTAGTGATTTATCAGTTTTGTTTATCTTCTCATAGAGCCAGCTTTTAATTTTATTGATCTTTGTTATTGTTTTTTTGTTTGTTACTATTTCATTTATTTCTGCTCTGATCTTTATGATTTCTTTCCTTTTACTAACTTTGGGTTTTGTTTGTTCTTATTTCTCTAGTTGCTTTAGGTGTAAGGTTAGGTTGTTACTTGAGGTTTCTTGTTTCTTGAGGTAGGATTGTATTGCTATAATCTTCCCTCTTAGTACTGCTTTTGCTGCACCCCATAGGTTTTGGGTCATTGTGTTTTCGTTTGTTTCTAGGTTTTTTGATTTCCTCTTTGTTTTCTTCCATGATCTCTTGGTTATTTAGTAGCATATTGTTTAGCCTCCATGTGTTTGTATTTTTTACAGTTTTTTTCCTGTAATTGATATCTAGTCTCATAGCATTGTGATTGGAAAAGATGGTTGATATGATTTCAATTTTCTTAAATTTACCAAGGCTTGATTTGTGACCCAAGATGTGATCTATGCCGGAGAATATTCCATGAGCACTTGAGAAGAAAGTGTATTCTGTTGTTTTTGGATGGAATGTCCTATAAATATCAATTAAGTCCATCTTGTTTAATGTGTCATTTAAAGCTTGTGTTTCCTTACTTATTTTCATTTTGGTTGATCTGTGTATTGGTGAAAGGAGGGTGTTAAAGTCTCCTACTATGACTGTGTTACTGTCAATTTCCCCTTTTACAGCTGTTAGCATTTGCCTTATGTATTGAGGTGCTCCTATGTTGGGTGCATAAATATTTACAATTGTTATATCTTCTTCTTTGATTGATGCCTTGATCATTATGTAGTGTCCTTCCTTGTCTCTTGTGACAGTCTTTATATTAAAGTCTATTTTTTCTGATATGAGTATTGCTGCTCCACCTTTCTTTTGATTTCCATTTGCGTGGAATATCTTTTTCCATACTTTCAGTCTGTATGTGTCCCTGGGTCTGAAGTGGGTCTCTTGTAGACAGCATATATACAGGTCTTGTTTTTGTATCCATTCAGCCAGTCTATGTCTTTTGGTTGGAGCATTTAATCCATTTACATTTAAGGTAATTATCAATATGTATGTTCCTATTACCCTTTTCTTTTCTGTTTTGGGTTCTTTTTGATAGGTCTTTTTCTTCTCTTGTGTTTCCTGCCTAGAGAAGTTCTTTTAACATTTGTTGTAAAGCTGGTTTGGTGGTGCTGAATTATCTTAGTTTTTTCTTGTCTGTAAAGCTTTTGATTTCTCCATTAAATCTGAATGAGAGTCTTGCTGAGTAGAATAATCTTGGTTGTAGGTTTTACCCTTTCATCACTTTAAATATATCCTGCCACTCCCTTCTGGCCTGCAGGGTTTCTGCTGAAAGATCAGCTGATAACCTTATGGGGATTCCCTTGTTTGTTATTTGTTGCTTTTCCCTACTGCTTTTAATATTTTTTCTTTGTATTTAATTTTTGTTAGTTTGAGTAATAAGTGTCTCGGCGTGTTTGTCCTTGGTTTTACCCTGTATGGGACTCTCTGCACTTCCTGGACTTGTTTATTTCCTTTCCCATATTAGGGAAGTTTTCAACTATAATCTCTTTAAATATTTTCTCAGACTCTTTCTTTTTCTCTTCTTCTTCTGGGACTGCTATAATTTGAATGTTGGTGCACTTAATGTTGCCCCAGAGGTCTCTGAGACTGTCCTCAATTCTTTTCATTCTTTTTTTTATTATTATTGTTCTCTATGTCAGTTATTTCCACCATTCTATCTTCCAGTTCACTTACCCATTTTTTGCCTCAGTTATTCTGCTACTGATTCCTTCTAGTGTATTTTTAATTTCAGTTATTGTGCTGTTCATCACTGTTTGTTTTTTCTTTAGTTTTTCTAGGTCCTTGTTAAACGTTTCTTGTATTTTCTCCATTCTGTTTCTGAGATTTTGGATCTTATTTAGTATCATTACTCTGAATTATTTTTCAGGTAGCTTGCCAATTTCCTCTTTACTTATTTGGTATTGTGGGTTTTTATCTTGCTCCTTCATCTGCAACATATTTCTCTGTCTTCTCATTTTGTCTAACTTACTGTGTTTGATGTCTCCTTTCCACAGGCTGCAGGGTCGTAGTTCCTCTTGCTTCTGGTGTCTGCCTCCAGTGGGCAAGGTTGGTCCACTGGCTTGTGTAGGCCACCTGGTGGGAGGGACTAGTGCCTGTGTTCTGGTGGGTGGAGATGGATCTTGTCCCTCTAATGGGCAGGGCTGCATCAGGTGATGTGTTTTGGGGTATCTGTGGACTTAGTATGACTTTAGGCAGCCTGTCTTCTGATGGGTGGGTTTGTGTTCCTGTCTCACTTGTTGTTTGGCATGGGGCACTCAGCACTGGAGCCTGTAGGCAGTTGGGTGGAGCTGGGTCTTAGAGTTGAGATGGAGACCACTGGGAGAGCGCTCGCTGTTTAATATTCCCTGGGACTGGGAATTCTATGGCTTTCCAGCGTCCTGGACTCGGCTCTTCCCCCCAAGAGGCTCAGGCCTGACCCTGGGCCTGGGAACAAAGACCCCCACAAGACACATGGCTTGGCAGTAAAAGGGAAAAGGGAAAGAAAAGAAAAAAAATGGCGGGAAGAAAGGAAATAAAAATAAACAGACAAAAAACCCCAAGACAAATAGCAAAGATAAAAACAAGCAAACAGCAACAACAACAATTAAGAACAAACAAATGAACAGAGAGACAAAACCTCAGACAGATGGTAAAAGCAGAACCAAACAAAAACAAAAAACAAAGAAACACACACACATACACAAAAGGCAACAAATACAAAAACAGGGAAAAGAAAAAACAAGAGAACAACCAGACAAAGAAAAGAACAGCAAAATGAAATCAAACAATTAAAAACAAAACTGACAAAACAAAAAATAAAAAAAACAAAGCAAAAGCAGAATGCAAACTGAATGAAAAAGCAAAGGAAATGAAACAAACACACATAAATGATTTAAAAAAAGATACAAAAGATAAGAACAAATAGAACAAAGAAAAGAGATATAAACAAAGTAGAGCAATGGAAAGAAAAAAGAAAAAAAACAAGGAAAAATCACAGAAGAACAAAAAATAATGAAGAAATAGAAATATTAAAAAAACTCAATAAAAAATAAAAACATATAATAATAAAACAACAACAACAGAACAAAACAAAACTTAAAAAAATAGTAATAATTATATTTTCCTGGGGTCTCTGCTGTCAGTGTCCTTGCCACCACCATGAGTCACATCCAACCTCTGCCTCCCCAGGAGGCTCTCCAAAACCTCTAGGTAGTTCTCTGGTCCCCCTGTGGGCACTGTGGGGGCAGCTCAGACTCTGACCTGGCCCAACTCCTGCGTGTACTCGTCCCCAAAGTCCACAGCTGCTAGAGCTAGACCGGTTTCACTTGTGGGAACACTCATTGTCCATTTAGATACTCCAGATGCAGGGTTTACAAAGTTGATCAAGAGGATTTAATCTACAGCTCGTGCAGCTGCATGGGAAAACTTTTGTTCCTCTTCCTTAGTCGCCCTGCCCCTGGGGCTTAGCTGTGGTTTTAGTGTCACCTCTGCATGTGGGTCACCCACAGGAGTCTGCTCCCAAGGCTGCCCTGGAGCACTTGGCTCTGCCCCAGTGAGGACAGGGTGCAGAGTTGGCATGATTGCCTGGGTTGGGGGAGCTCTGGCAGCGACAGGTGCATGGGAAAGCCAGAAGCCACAGATGCAATAGATCCAGCCCTAGCGCCTGGTGGCCAGCGCAAGAAGGTCAGCCCTGTTGGGGGCTTTTCTTAGCGCCTGGTGGGACAGGGGGCCGGTGCATGGAGAGAGAGGCTACAATGGTGGCTCCACCCTTGCAAGTAACTCAACAGTGGTGCCTTGCTTCTGTGGCAGTCTGGGTTTCCTCCAGAGGTATTCCCAGTTATGAATATCCTCCCTCCCATCCCCTCAGGCTCTCTCCTCAAAGCCAACAGCAATCCTACCCCAGGGTTTGCTGTCCAATACCTATGTTCCAGCTCTCAGGCTCTATGTGCACCAGCAGACACAAGTCCCAGTCTGGGGCATGCAGTGCTGTGGTGCGGACCATCTGTGTAGGTCTCACTCTATCTTGTCTGCCACAGACTGGCTGTTTCACCCTCCTCCTACAGCCTCAGATGCTCCCCTTCTGTCCTAACTGATTTGCCCATTGGTGAGGGGGCTTGCCCAGATGTGGGAGCCTCTCCTCTGCTTCAGCTCCCTCCCAGGGTGCAGATCCCATCCCACTTCCTCTCCTCTTCTTTTTCCCTTCTTTTTTTCATCCTACTCGGTTATGTGGGGATCTTTATTGTCCTTTCCAATGTCCAATGTCTTCTGCTAGTGTTCAGCTGGTGTTCTGTGAGAATTGTTCCATCATGGATGTATTCTTGATGCATTTGTGGAGAGAGATGAACTCCACATTCTCCCACTCCTCTGCCATCTTGGTAAGTCTAGACTGTTTTGCAGTAACAAACCCTGAAATCTCAGTAACTTAACACAATGAAAATTACATATTGTTTACCACACATACAATATGGATTGGACAATCCTCCTACATCTTGTAGTTACATAGAGTAAGCAAAGCCCGTGAGAGTTGTTTTAAAAAATCACCTCTGGAAGTACCCAATTTTCACCCAGCTTCCATTGGCCAGATCTCAGTCATATGTCTCAACCTATTGCTGTGGAGACTGGGAAATATAGTCTTCCTGTCTGCCCAGGAACAGATCTGGTCTTTGCAACATGCTTTCCTCTGTTTGCTATGTTGACTCAGTTACTAGCTTGGTGTATCGAGCAAAATGAGAAATAAGCAAAACTGAATATTTTAAATCAAGATGTTATTAGAAAACATTTTATAACTTCATCATATATTTTATGTTTTGCTTTCTTTCTCCTTGAAGATTATAAGATGATAAGATTATAAGATGATTCATTCATGTTGCAAATGCCAGGCAGTTTGTCAGTGTTAATATTAATATTACATAATTTATATTAGTTGCTATTTTCTAGGGGGAAACCAGCACTCATTAGGGCTAATGCTGTCTTAAAATTGAGCATCAGGCAGACACACTAGGAAGGGAATGTCTGAAGTGTCTATCATGCTATTGAGATGTCAGGCTGCTACCAGATAAAGAATGTGAAATAGTTTTGTTAATTTTGGCTGAGGGGGGGTGTGCTCTTTATAAATATAGTTTGAAAACTAGAAACAGAATAAAAGCAAAGAAAAAGATTACAGAAGAGAAAGAAAAGAGTGGAGAAGAGGGAAAAAGAAAACAGAGGAGAGAGGAAGGGAGAGGAGAAGGGAGGAGCGGAAAGTCCGAGGACTGTGAGAGGTGCTGCTTACATGCTACTGTGCCTGTTTCAGTGCAGCACCCAGAGTGAAAAGAGGAGGCGACGGGAGTGCCCACAAACCACCGTGTATGTTGTAAGAGAGGGATTGACAGAAAGCTTGGGCTAGACCATGAGAACCATATGACAGCACTTCTGTCATTTTCAAACATTTTCAAAATAGAGAAATGCCAGGAGGTCTTAATTAATATGAAATATCCTCAGAATCATGTATGAATCCAGTGGCACCGTTCAGGAAGAATATGAAGGTATGCTTCCTTTGTCACCAATGCAAACAATGCCTCCATCCAAGGAGGAAAAAAGTCATGGTGGGTTCTTGCCTCAGTCATCCAGGATTCTCCCTGTCTAGGTAGATTCTGCCCACAGATAGGTGACTGAAGGGAGCATTTACTAAGGGGCAAATAAGCTTACTCAACTGGAGCATTTCATTGGGAAATTACTGAGGCTCTCCACCATGGTTAGGTTTAAGCTTAAATCAGTACATGGTTAGGTTTAAGCTTAAATCAGTACAAAGCATTGTGGAAAGCTATGATGAAAGGGCCAGAGAACATGGTCCTACTTCTTTATGCTTCTCCAATCTTACTTTGCTAATGTCTCCAGACTGAGGGTATTAATGAGGTTGATACTCAAGACAAATATATATATTTTTGGTTCTTCCACATGTCTTTATACCACAGAACTTCACCCTTTTGCCATTGTACCACCCACCCCAGAGGGTGTCCAGCATGTGCCCCTGGACCACCCTTTTCTTTCTCCCACCTACACTCATTGTGCTCTGCCACCTGAGAGGCCCTTTGAGGGTGGGGCTTGTCCTAGAGAAAACTGATGCCAGAGGTGACATCTCTGAGCACCCTCAAATCACATACTCCCAACCATGCAATATTCCTGGATGAGAAGTTACCGGTTCTGGCTGCCCACCCCTGTGTCACACTTAATTACCTGAGCCCCAGATAAGCACTTTTTGTAGCCCACTCTCCCAGGGTCCGTCCTTGAACATGCATTTGTTCTTCAGATCTTGCCTGTGTACTGTTCTGCCATGAACCTGGAATCCTGCCAGAAGTTGTCTGTCCTTCCCACCCTCATCTCCCCTTTGCTCAGAAGCCTGTATAAACCCGTGCCCTCCTTTTTGCCAAACCATCTCACAAATTTACTCATGCGAATAGATTCCACTTGACTATTCCACATGCTCACCTGATTTTCCTTGACAGGCTGACACCCACTATGCTAGTGCAATGAAACATTCTTAGTTTGGAGGACTCTGAATTCTGTAACTTCTTGCATTGGAATCCAGACTAGTCGGTTTTTGCCTCCTGTGAACTCATTGGTGTGATCATCATTCACTGAGTGAGGTTGACTTGCAAAGCTTTGCTTTGGACACACAGTGAAGATTGGGGGACTGGATGACTACAGGGGAGCCCTTCCCATGGCTGAAAGTCATGTAAGTTCTTCAATATGTTATATCTGTAATCCTCACACAGATCTAGTAAGAGGTATTATCACCCCATTCTGCAACTGAAGACAACACTGCTTTCCTCTAGAAAGCTTCCCCAATTGCTGTGATGCCAGAAATACTTGATTCTCTGAACTCCCATTCTGCAGTCAATATTTGACACATCCTTTATTAACTTAAAAAAAGTTGGTATGTTGTCTCCCTAATATTGTGTGCCCATTAAGTCTAGAACCTTGTTTAATTTCTTTATTCCTTCTCAATACCTAATCAGTGCTAGGCATAGAAGGAAGCTTTATGAAAAGTTATTGAATGTTTAAAGTACCATATAAGTACATGCTCATTGAAAAAATTCAAACAATATAAAAGTGTATACAGTCATTTCTAATTCCTCCTTTTTTATCCCTGACAGTATTTTTTACTCTGAAATCTGCTATACCTCATACTAATATAGCCACTCCGGTCTTCTTTGACTAGTGTTAGCATGTTATATCCTTTCTGATTCTTTTACTTTTAGTTATTTTATGTTTTTATAGTTAAAGACAATTTCTTGGGTTTCTTAGGTCTTGCTTTTTGACATCTGAAAATCTCTGCCTTTTCATTGGGATGTTTAAACCGTTTACATTTAATATGATTATTGCTATGGTTAGGTTTAAGCTTATCATCTTGCCATTTGCTTTCTATTTGCACTATTTGTTCTGTGTTACCTTATTCCTTTTTTCTTACCTTTTTTGAATTATTTGAATTTTTTATGATTTTATTTTATCTCCTTTGTTGGCTTAGTTGCTATAACTCCTTGTTTTGTTATTTTATTAGTTGTTTTAGGGTTATAATACTATACCTCCAAGTGATATTAAGTTACCTTGTAGTATAAGAATCTCACAATAGTGGACTTCTAACTGCCCCTTTCCACTCACCCAACTTTTATGACATTGTTGTCCTCCATTTTACTTTTATGTATGTTATGAACACCATAATACATTGGTATTAGTCTTGCTTAAACAATTTTATTTTGAAAAGATTTAAATAATAAGAATAATATCTTACAAATTTTCCAGTGTAGCTACTACTCCTAGTGCTATTTATTCTTTTGTGTAAATTCATATTTCATCTGGTGTCATTTTCCTTCTGTCTGGAAGGCTTCCTTTACATTTTTTATTAAGCAAACAAATAAATCTAATAGATAAATATTGGGAGTCTCTAAAAAGGATAAGTTGGGGGGAGAGTAAATATTTGACGAAATAATGACTGAAAAAATTCCAAATTTGATGAAACTATAAACCCCAGATGAAAGAAGCTTAATGAGCTCTTCACACAAGAAACATGAAGGTTAATTAATGTGCCCAACTACCAATGGATGCTCTTTTTCTTTTAAATTATTTTTCTCTCTTGTTTCATTTTGAATAGTTTCTATTGCTATGTCTTTAAGTTTCTTTTTCAATACCTAATTGCCAATAATCTAATCTAGTGTATTTTTCATCACAGACCCCTAGATTTCATATTTAGAAGTTCAGTTTAGGTCTTTTAGAAAAATATGTTTTACATCTCTAGTTAGTTTTTTGAACATATGGAATACATTACAACAATTGCTGAATGTTCTTGTTTGCTAATTCTAACACTCATGTCAGTTTCATTTGGTTGATTTTTACCTTCATTATGGGGCATATTTTCTTGCTTCCATGCATGCCTAGTATCTTTGATTGGATGTCAGACATTGTAAATTTCCTGGTGAATCCAGGAAGGTTTCTTGAAGTGATGTTTGAGCTGAATGTTGAAGGATATGAATGGATTAAAGAGTTAAATGAGAGAGAAAGCATTTAAAGAAAAGGGATCAACATATGCAAAGGACCTGAGTTATATAAGTCTTTGCATTTTTGAGAAAGTAAAAGAATGCAAGTGTGGTTGGAACAAATAAATAAAAAGAATAATTATATTAAGTGTCTTTGGGGATGAAGGCATGGGCAGATCATTCCCTGCTTTCTTCAGGGGTCTTGTTGGACATTTAAAATTTTTCAACTTTATTGAGGTATAATTGACATATGAAATTGTAAGATATTTAAAGCGTACATTGTAGTGATTTAATATACATATACATTGTGAAGGAATTTTCTCCATCTACTTAATTAACACATCCATCATCTCATATATTTATTTGTGTCTGTGTGTGAGAGATAGAGAGAGAGAAAACATTTAAGTTCTACTCTCTTAACAAATTTCAATTACACAATACAGTATTATTAACCATACTCACCATGTTACACATTAACTCTTCAGAATGTAGTCATGTTAAATTTGAAAGTTTGTACCATTTTATTAAACTCTCCCTATCCGCCACCACTCCCCACCCTGCCCCCAACCCCTGACAACCACTTTTACAATCTTGATTTCTAGAAGTTTGACTTTTTTTTTTTTTTTTAGATTCCTCATATATGTGATACCATGCAGTCTTTGTCTTTGTCTAGGTTATTTCACTTTGCATAATGCCCTTAAGGTCCACCCATATTGTTGCAAATGGCAGCATTTCCTTCTTTCTCGTGGCTGAATAATATTTGTACACACACACACCCCCACATCTTCTTTTATTCATTCATCTGTTGATGGACATTTAGGTTGTTTCTATATCTTGGCTCTTGTGAATAATGCTGCTATGAACATGGGAGTGTGGATATCTCTTTGAGATACTGATTTTATTTCCTTTGGATGTGTACCCAGAAGTGGGGTTGCTTATATCATATGGTAGTCCTACTTTTAATTTTTTGAGGAATCTTCAGACTGTTTTCCATCGTGGCTGCACCAATTTACTTTCCTACCAATAGTCCAAAAAAGTTCCCTTTTCTCCACATCCTTGCCAATACTTATCTCTTGTCTTTTTGATGACAGCCATTCTAACAGGTGTGAGTAATATGTCATTGTCATTTTGATTTGCATTTCCCTGATGATATTGAGTACATTTTTATGTACCTGTTGGCCATTTTTATACCTTCTTTGAAAAAAACATCCATTCAGCTGTTCTGCCTGTTTTTCAAACAGATTTTTTTTTTTTTTTTGCTATTGAGTTGTGTGAGTGTTTTGTATATTTGGGGTATTAGCCCCTTATCAGATACAAGATTTGCAAATATCTTCTCCCATTCTTCAGGTTGCTTTTTCATTTGTTAATGGTTTCCTTTTCTGTGTGGAAGCTTTTTAGTTTGATGGAGCCCAACTTGTTTATTTTTGCTTTTATTGCCTTTGCTTTTGGTGTCAAATCCAAAAAAACCATTTCCAAGTCAATGTCAAGGAGCTTATCTCCTGTGTTTTCTTCTAGAAGTTTTATGGTTTCAGGACTTATTTCCAGTCTTTAATCCATTTTAAGTCGGTTTTTGTGTATGGTTTAAGATAGGGATCTAGTTTCATTCTTTTGCTTGTGGCTGTCCAGTTTCCCAACACCATTTATTGAAGAGACTGTCCTTTTCCTTTTCCTATTTTTTTTAACATCTTTATTGGAGTATAATTGCTTTACAATGGTGTGATAGTTTCTGCCTTATAACAAAGTGAATCAGCTATACATATACATATATCCCCATATCTCCTCCCTCTTGTGTCTCCCTCCCACCCTTTTTTCCTATTGTATATTCTTGGCTCCTTGTCAGAAATTAATTGACCATGTATGCACAGGTTTATTTCTGGGGTTTCTAATCTGTTCCATTGATCTATGTGTCTGTTTTTATGTCAGTACCACACTGTTTTGATTACTATAGCTTTGAAATGTAGTTTGAAATCAGGAAGTGTGATGTCTCCAGCTTTGTTCTTCTTTCTCAAGATTGCTTTGGCTATTCAGGATATTTTGTGGTTTCACACAATTGTTAGGCATTTTGGTCCTTATCCAGTGAGGGATTGTAATCTTTAAGGGTTTTAAACAAGTTCAGATTTTTCAGAAAAATCACTCTGGCTTCAATGTGGAGAACACCTTGAGTGGGGTTTCTTGGTGGGAGGGGTTGGATAAGTTAGGAACAAAGGGTACATTTCTGAGTGAGAGACAAGCTTGGTTTGTACCATGGTAAGAGCGAGATGGAAAGAGGTGGGCTGACCTGAGACAACAAATGTAGTGTGATTCTTGTATCCTTCTTGTCCGCATTTCATCAGATCAATCACCAAGTTTACGTAAACCTCTTTCTAAGGGAAATATTATTTTCATATAGTGAGTACATTTCTTATTAAAATGCTCATAAATATATATCTTTTTTAGAGTTCTGAACATTGCACACAGTACCCTAGATAGGGAAGCTATTTATTAACTTGTTCCTGGAAAGGATTCTAGCAACTCTCTTCTGATATTTGCCCAAGAATTCCCCTGAAACACTCAGTAATGAAAAATCTCATTCCAAAGGCTTAGTTCAATAGCTCTCAAAACTTAGTTGCATCAGAGTCACCTGATGAGCTTGTTCAAACACAGATTTCTGGGCCCAACCTCCAGAGTTTCTGATTTAGTAAGTGTGGGTTGGGGCCTGAGATTTTTCATCTATTGAATATGTCAAGTTCCCAGGCAAAGCTGATGTCACTGGCCTGGAAACTAGTGTGAGAACCACTAGTCAATTAGAGGTGGGGTAGCCAAGAGGTGAACTTCTGGGATTAGACACAAAACTCTGTCCCTTTCTAGTGATGTGGCTTGGGCAAATCACTCACATGTGGGTGCCTTTGTTTCCTCATCTGAGCCTCGACGATTAGAATAAGGAATGTTTTTAAAGTTAGGACAGGTATACAATGAATGTAGATATGTTTTTATGAAAAAGAAAATGACTTTTATGTGCCCAGAATATGCTACAATTCTCAGTGTAAAGTGGAACAGATAACTCTTTCAGCTCATTCTTGGGAAATGCTCGTCAAAGTTCAATGTGATAACATAATGGAAGTCTTTAGTCAATAGCCTTGAAGGGAAACCCAGCTCGGCTCCATCTACATATCCTCAGTTCTGGTAAATTTCTACTAGGGCTGTGTGTTTGTTAGATGTTTGCCTGCCTCACCTTCCCTCTGATCCCGATGACCTTGGCACTGAGCCTGCCACTAGACAGGGTGTCTTGTCTGGGAACAGGCAGTTGATGAGGGAGGCAGAGGGCTGACTCACCCACGTTCTTGGAAGACAGCTGTGGGCAAGTTTTCCTAGGTTGCACAAGCCATGGGTTTCTGAAACAGAAGGAAAGACAGCCTCTGCTGGCTATTGGTTGACCTCAAGGAGATAGTCATGGTGTGTCAAGAGGAGGTATGGGGAGGAGACGACCCATGGGAGACCTTGTCATCTGAATGTTAGGTACCCCCAGATTCTTTAACAATAAGCAATAAATGGCTCACCTACACATTCCATCTCCAAAATTTCCATGGATAAAGAGTTGAATGCTCTTTACCTGGAGCTTGTACGTGGGAATCTAGTAGTTTTCCAGAGTAACCAAAGGGACCAGTGCAATGAAAGTAGAACCAGAAGAGAAGTTAGCTTCCGCTGATAAAATCACCCTTCAGTCAGCCTGCAGATGTAGGGTGAAGCTGGAGGAGGTAAGGCAGAGTCAGTGCAGGCTCATTTTGAGCTTCTGAAGAACGTGTGAAATCCAAACTCTGGGCCACAGGAGAGAAAGTTGGGTTCAATAAATAGGTCTCCTCAATCCTAAAGTTAAACTTGGGGCAAGGCAAATGTACCCTTTTTCTGGGCCTTCATGCACTGTGTACATTTTGGGTGATGTCCAAACATCATGAATCATCTCTAGAGTGACTTTTCACCATGCAGTTAATGTTCAACATTTATTGAGTTCCCATAATGGGAACATCTTTAAAGTTTTGCATGACTCTGGCCTGGAGGAGTTGTGGGCTTTGTGTCTGGGGACGTGAGGACACTGAATTTTGAGTCCTTGGGTCCTTGCTTCTCTGTGGGGAAATGTAAGCAAGCATCAGGGCTTGGAGAGCCGGGGAAGGTCAAGTCAGAGAGATTCTACACTTTACTCTATATGATCTTGTTTTCACTTCCATGTTGGTGTGGCCCAGCCTAACAAAATGTACATTTGGGGAGATGTCAGTTCTCTGAATTGTCAACAAAAAATGGTGTTTCCCTATTATGGCCAAAGTATAATCAAAGCATCCAATGGTTTGAGCCAAGGCAAAGATTTGAGAATATCTAAACCCATTATCTAACATCTAAGATGATACCCATTTAATAATAGTTCATCAAAAGCCTAGGAGAGAAGCCCTTGAGAATTCACATTATTGTTTATTCATGTCTCCCTTTAATCAGCCACCCTGGGTGATGCCCCACCACAGGAAATAAATATCTTGTGTGTCTTAAGTGCATGGATAAGTAGGGGGTTCATTGTCACTGTTGGACAGACTGGATCTTTTGGGGACGGACTGACCCACCATTTTTCTGGAAGCACGGGGCAGCAGAAAACCCACCAATGGCACTGTAAAGTAGTCATAGGGCATTCTGAATATCTATGTCCAGCCCTGAGGCCAGAGTTCCTTGGCTGGTCATCTCTGGCCAGAGCTTATCTGTGTGTCCCAATGGGCCATTTAACCAGCAAATATTTACTCAGCACCCACTATGAGCTGGAAGTGTCTAGGTGCTTGGGACACCTCAGTGAACAAAGCAGATAGAGATACTTGCTCTCTAGCAGGGACACAGATAGTTATGATAAATGCAGGAACACACATCATCACATGTCCTCACTGTTCTCCATTTGCCAAGATGCAAGATTGCTGAGGACTGGTTAGACTAACCACCAGGGGGCAGCCTACCCCATGGGCTTAGCCCTGATCCAACTCCTAGCAGCTAAGGCCACCTGCCTTCTATTGTGTATTTAAGGCAGCTGCCACTCAGGCCCTGGGGGCTTTTACCAAGAGTGGGGGCCACAGCTGGGTCTTTGTCCCCTTTCAAGGGGACATCAGAGGGCTCCAGAAAGGAAGGCCGTGTTTAGGGATTAGGAAGGGCAGATGAGTGCTTCACTCCCTGCCTGGCCTGTCCTCTCACAGAGAGGGAATCACCAGTCGGGGCTGACGGTTGGGGTAGCTTCTTCAACACTAACTCCCTAAGCCTGGAATCTGGGTCTGGGGGCAGCCCTAGGTGGGAGCTGGTAAGCTGTCTTTCAAAGGTTTGCATGTCCCTTTTGGGAAGTGAGAGCCAGAGATAAGCACTAGTATAACTTTTTAAAACCATGGGCTTAGCTGCTATTTAAACATCCTTAAGTTTGCATAGTTAATAACAGAAACATAAAGTATATTTAAACTCTTTAAGATATGATTGGAGATCTTGAATCAAGCTTTAAAACTAAAGTAACTTTGAAACGAAGACAAAGTCAGAACATTCAGTGAGGATCTTTAATTAGAAGAGTATGTCCTCAGGCTGGGATGACCCTAAACAATTTGCCACTAAAAATGGTAAATTCAAAGGAGGCAAATTAGCACTGAGTTGCATCCATGGCTGCTTAAATAAGACACGGGCAAGGTTAATTTTTCTCTTCCACTCAGTCGCATTTCTCATGCAAGAATGACAAATGTTTTCTCTTGTAATTTTCTTTTATGATAGTGATTCTTTTTGTTTAGCATTGTCTGGACATCTCAATATCAGACGGCATGAAAATTTCCATCCTATTTTAGTTCTCAAAGTATATTGATTTTTAATTTACTGGACTCAATTTTCTATGCAACCATATTTTATTCAGCATGAAAAGTAGTGCAAATTTTAAACATTTATAGAGTTATCTCTCCAAGGAAAAGCACAAGCTAGAAAGAAAAACAAAAATTTCATTTGATGAAATTCAAATGGCATTGGCTGTTCCACTGCAGAAACATTTTCTT
The DNA here is from genome assembly GCF_028021215.1 of Eschrichtius robustus. Lineage (NCBI taxonomy): Eukaryota > Metazoa > Chordata > Mammalia > Artiodactyla > Eschrichtiidae > Eschrichtius > Eschrichtius robustus. The sequence goes on along the minus strand of NC_090833.1, from coordinate 100,864,033 downwards.
ATCCAGAATAGTCATTGGAAGTCCATTTATGAAATGACATCTGGCCAATTTCTGTCCACTTTGTGGAGAGAGGACATTTTCTGAGGAATCAAAACAAGTGGGAATTTGCCATTGTCTTGTAAGGCTGATGTAAGAGACAAGGGAAGACATAATATATAAAGTTGAAGTTCTCCCTTTATACATATAACACACATATGTATTTTAAATCAACACATTAATGGATCATACAACATTGCTTTTCAAAAATTTTCCTTTTGTGTTTTGCTTGTCTTACCCCCTTGTCCCCCCAAGCTCCCTCCTTGCCTCCTGCACAGGTGTGACAACAGGGTGCGGCCTCTGCTTTTCATCGCACACATGAAATTGTCTACAGCTGTTGTTCATTGCACACGTGCTTACCTGTGTTTATATACACTGATGCAGAGGGCTTTTCTTCATTATTTTAAAAATGGGATAATAACCTATACACTATTCTGCACTTGGTCTTACTTACTCCATAATTGCTCATAGAAATTTTCCAAAGTCATTAAATATGGCTCTAATTCACCCTTTTTGATGGTTGTGGTGTGAATGAACCAGAATTTATTTGACCATTACTTTGTTAATAAGCATTTATTTGAGTTCCTCTCTTTTGCCAGTATGAACAGTGTTGCAGTAAATGTTTATGTCCTCGCAGTTTAAAAAAAAATATTTTTTAAAGAGCAGTTTAGGCTCACAGCAAAATTAAGAGGAAGGTACACGGATTTCTCACCTGCCCTCTGCCCTCACACATGCATAGTCTCCTCCATTATCAGCATCCCTCCCCAGAGTGGTGCATTTATCACAACTGATGAACCTACACTGACACATCATAATCACCCAGAGTCCATAGTTTACATTAGGGTTCACCCTTGGTGTTGCATATCCTATGGGTTTGGACAAATGTATAATGACATGTGTCCATCATTATTGTGTCATACAGAAGAGTTTCACTGCCCTAAAAATCCTCGGTTCTCTGCCTTTCATCTTTCTCTCCTAACCTCTGGCAAACACTGATCTTTCTACTCTCTCCATAGTTATGCCTTTTCTAGAATGTCAAGAAGTTGGAATCATACATGTCCTTGCATTTTTATTTCTGTGGGGTAGATGAAGGTGGATATAGAAGCTTTAGTTTTGATTTTCGATCCCTTTTTGTTCTTTTTATTTTTTTAAATTTATTTTATATTGGAGTATAGTTGATTAACAACGTTGTGTTAGTTTCAGGTATACAGCAGAGAGATTCAGTTATACATATACATGTATCTACTCTTTTTCAAATTCTTTTCCCATTTAGGTTATTACTGAATATTGACTTTTTGCTCTCCTTTATCTGCTGCAGGTGCTGCAAAGATAAAAACTTACTTTGCAGAGCCTTCACAACTGAGAACAGCCATGGGGCTGAAGCTACAGAGGGGATGTGGCCTTTGCCTGAGCCTCTTCTGATACAACCTTCTTCCTGCTTGGATTACGGCTGGTGCTAAGATCATTTTTAAGCCTGGTTCTACAATTTAGCCATTATTTTAGCAAGTGTTTATTGAACATTTACTATGTTCTTGTAGAAGCCTTGAAGGGTATAGATATAACACAAGAGGCCATAGTCCCCTGGCTTCATGAAACGTGTAAGTGCTTTGTAGGAAAAATATAAGGTGCTATAAGGCCATAATGCACAAAGAGCTAGCGTGGTCTGGGGGAGATGGTGTTCATAAAGACCTAAAGGGGGCACAGAGTTGACCTGAAATGGAAAAGGGGAGGAGCCTTCTGGACAGAAAAAACTTTGAGGTTGCGAAGGACCTGGTCTGTTTCTTGGAGCAGAGAAAACTCACTATGGCTAATGGCCAGCACTGGAGACACAGGAGGGGCCAGACAATATGTGGCCTTTTTGGCCTTTCAAGGATTTTGAAATTGGTTGTTGGTGAGGAAGAGATGAACGTGTGGCTTAGACCAATAAAGTGGTATGGCATTTAGAGAAACGGTGACAGTTTTAAGAGGTAGCATTCTCCCATTTTTAAGATTATTGTAAAACAACATACAATGAAAATTACTTTATCTACTTTTTTCCAGATTTGTCTGATTATCTTTTTAGAATAAATTCTAGAAGTGATCATCTGGATCAAAATTGATTCCTGGTAAAATTTTGACACTTATTATCAAGCTGCCATCTCCAACTGCTATGCAGCTGACACTCCCCCCATCTGCAGTGAGAGTGGGCATTGCCCAGACCTCATCAACACTGTGTGTGGTCAATCTTTTAAATATTCCCAATCCAATGGGTGGAAAATAGTTTCATTATTATTTGCATTTCTTTTATTACTTCTGTGGTTGAATTTCTCAGTAATGTTACAATGTCACAAAACATTTGTTTTCCTTTAGGAGTTTATAGTTTCCTGAAATGAAATGCGGGTTGAATAAAATGCAGAGAATGGATTTAGGACTTTCCATCTTTTAAAAACACACTTTTCACCAGTTACCTTATGCATTGTTTTTCTCTATAGATGTAATTACACCCTTGAAATATGTGTAAATTTACTTTTAACAGTGAAATAGTGATGACAGCGATAGAGTCAACCAAGAAAACAGCCTCATACTTTAACTACTTGTGGCTGCTTATTTCCTTATAGAAATATAGTGAGGATTAGACAGGAGGATATATGTAGAGACCCTGGTATAACACTTTCACTTTTTAAACATTTCCATCAAAAGACTTGTTTCTTTCCTATTACTTGTTCTCCAGATATTTCCATGGATATCTAAAAACCACTTTGACAGACCAAAGGTCAAGTAACTTGGCACTGCTTAACATAAATTTTGATATAAAACACAATTTGGATTTAATGGGGGATACATATATCAAACTCTATATAAGTAAATCAGAGCTTCCTACAGATAATTTAGAGACAATTGAAAATACCTAGAGACTTTCAAAATAGGCTTTCTCTTACATTTGATATTTGAAAAACTCTGTAAGAAATTTGAAAATATCTTACAGAATAGTTGTAAGGTGTACGTAGGCCGCTTAATCACTGAATATCTTGACCTGTAGGCCTCCCATTGAGTACATTAGTCTTTGATAATCTGCCTGTTTAAATGGCCCATTTGAACTCCCATGCTTTGGAGACCTAACTGTTCTTCCAGAAGATAGCATTGAAAGTACCATGTTACATTCTGTGTGATCTCTGCTAATGGCACTTTGGAATTGTATTAGCTAAGTCATTTTAGATATAACATGTATCACTGTGGATCCAGTTGTCAGGTATTGAGTTATCAGTTCTTTGAAGAAATAAATTTTGAGGAGGTATGGGAAGAAGGAATACATTTTATAAAGTGTTACAATGAAGCTCACAACTGACCTTTGAATAGTAGTAGTTTTAAGTATGCTGTTAAAAATCTGTAAGGGACAGTTAAGGAAATTATCAGACTGTAAGAGAAACGTGTGAGCACGCCAAACAAGGATTTCAGTGTAGATTGTTTTATCAAATGAAGTTAAAGGAATAAGTTATAGTTAAAGTTTGAATGGAAGAGCCTGGCATTGTTGTTCCACATCTGGTTGTTGCTGTTTACATTCCTTTATTGAGCCTACATCTTCATAAGCTTTTTGGCAGGTATATGTTGAACATCTCTGTTTCATGGTCAAGACAGGATCAGAGGCAATGGATACTGACAACTGATTTGTCTGTTTTCTTCTGTCTTTTTCCATGACTGTATCTACTGCCTCATCTTGATTTACAAGCAAACCCTAGAAAACCTACAAAAATAAGTGTCTTGTGGTTTATCTAAGAATAATACAGAAAATATTGCTGTTATTTTTGGTGAAGAAAATCAATTTTGTGTAGTTTATTTCAACCTAAATGAAATGTGAATTTTGTTTAAAGTTCAAAAAAATAAATAAATAAAACCCAATGAACCAGTAGCCTCAATAGACCAAAATAAAACATTGTAACACTGTGCTTTTAAAAGACAGGCACCTCATCAGTAAAAGCAACGTGAAGTAACAGATGTGGGAAAGAATTTTTATCTGATAATTCAGTATGAATGCAGTTGATCTTCTCATTGGGCTGTAGGGGTAACCGAAAGAGGCAATTAGCTTTGAAAATACTGGAAGTAGGAGCCCTATCATCCCTCATGTGGTAGGCTCTTATTAGGTGCCAGGCACTGTGCAGCGATGTATATTTTGGAGATTAATCCTTTAACAGTTGCTTCATTTGTAAACATTTTCTCCCATTCTGAGGGTTGTCTTTTTGTCTTGTTTATGGTTTCCTTTGCTGTGCAAAAGTTTTTTTGTTTTGTTTTGTTTGTTTGTCTACTCTACCAGAATGAAAACTTCTTAGAGGCAGGGAATTGGCCTGTATTGTTCATTGCTTAGAACATTGTCTGGCACACAGTAGGCACATAATAAATATGTAATGAATGAATGAAAGAGTAAGAAAACACAGCAGGAGACAACTTGGTAGCTATGTGGTTGGACTGAAATGGGAGAGAGACAATAAACCCTTAGAGAGTCAGAGTTATGTGTGCTGTTACCCCCAAAATCCTAGCATTGTCTGATCATCCCAGGAAACTAGTACAAAGAGCTAGTGCTCAAAGAATAGAACAAATAGTATTATTCTTTATTTATGTAATCTTATTCAGTAACAGAAAAGAAGACGTTGATATTCATCAAAAATGTTTAAGTCAAAACATTCCACTGCGAACTTCTCTCTCAGAGGGAAAGTGTTATAAAGGAATATTTTAACATCAGCTTGACCTTCACAACCAGAATTTAGCTAGTGACTAGGATAGCATTCAACAGGCATATAATTCTTTTTTTTTTTATACAGCTGGTTCTGATTAGTCATCAATTTTATACATATCAGTGTATACATGTCAATCCCAATCTCCCAATTCATCACACCACCACCACCACCGCCCCGCTGCTTTCCCTGCTTGGTGTCCATATATTTGTTCTGTACATCTGTGCCTCAATTTCTGTCCTGCAAACCAGTTCATCTGTACCATTTTTCTAGGTTCCACATATATGTGTTAATATACGATATTTGTTTTTCTCTTTCTGACTTACTTCACTCTGTATGACAGGCTCTAGATCCATCCACGTCTCAACAAATGACCCAATTTCGTTCCTTTATATGGCAGAGTAATATTCCATTGTATATATGTACCACATCTTCTTTATCCATACGTCTGTTGATGGGCATTTAGGTTGTTTCCATGACCTGGCTATTGTAAACAGTGCTTCAATGAACATTGGGGTGCATGTGTCTTTTTGAATTGTGGTTTTCTCTGGGTATATGCCCAGTAGTGGGATTGCTGGATCATACGGTAATTCTATTTTTAGTTTTTTAAGGAACCTCCATACTGTACTCCATAGCAGCTGTCTGTGTCAGCTTACATTCCCACCAACAGTGCAAGAGGGCTCCCTTTTCTCCACACCCTCTCCAGAATTTGTTGTTTGTAGATTTTCTGATGAAGCCCATTCTAACTGGTGTGAGGTGATACCTCATTGTAGTTTTGATTTGCATTTCTCTAATAATTAGTGATGTTGAGCAGCTTTTCCTGTGCTTCTTGGCCATCTGTATGTCTTCTTTGGAGAAATGTCTGTTTAGATCTTCTGCCCATTTTTGGATTGGGTTGTTTCTTTTTTTAATATTGAGCTGCATGAGCTGTTTATATATTTTGGAGATTAATCCTTTGTCCATTGATTCGTTTGCAAATATTTTCTCCCATTCTGAAGGTTGTCTTTTTGTCTTGTTTATGGTTTCCTTTGCTGTGCAAAAGCTTTGAAGTTTCATTAGGTCCCATTTGTTTATTTTTGTTTTTATTTCCATTACTCTAGGAGGTGGATAAAAAAAAGATCTTGCTGTGATTTATGTCAAAGAGTGTTCTTCCTATGTTTTCCTCTAAGAGTTTTATAGTGTCCGGTCTTATATTTAGGTCTCTAATACATTTACAGTTTATTTTTGTGTATGGTGTTAGGGAGTGTTCTAATTTCATTCTTTTACATGTAGCTGTCCAGTTTTCCCAGCACCACTTATTGAAGAGGCTGTCTTTTCTCTATTGTATATCCTTGCCTCCTTTGCCATAGATAAGTTGACCATAGGTGCGTGGGTTTACCTCTGGGCTTTCTATCTTGTTCCATTGATCTATGTTTCTGTTTTTGTGCCAGTACCATATTGTCTTGATTATTGTAGCTTTGTAGTATAGTCTGAAGTCAGGGAGTCTGATTCCGCCAGCTCTGTTTTTTTCTCTCAAGACTGCTTTGGCTATTCGGGGTCTTTTGTGTCTCCATACAAATTTTAAGATTTTTTGTTCTAGTTCCGTAAAAAACACCGTCGGTAATTTGATAGGGATTGCATTGAATCTGTAGATTGTTTTGGGTAGTATAGTCATTTTCACAATATTGATTTTTCCAATCCAAGAACATGGTATATCTCTCCATCTGTTGGTATCATCTTTAATTTTTTTCATCAGTGTCTTATAGTTTTCTGCATACAGGTCTTTTGTCTCCCTAGGTAGGTTTATTCCTAGATATTTTATTCTTTTTGTTGCAATGGTAAATGGGAGTGTTTCTTTAATTTCTCTTTCAGATTTTTCATCCTTAGTGTATAGGAATGCAAGAGATTTCTGTGCATTAATTTTGTATCCTGCCACTTTACCAGATTCATTGATTAGCTCTAGTAGTTTTCTGGTGGCATCTTTAGGATTCTCTACGTATAGTATCATGTCATCTGCAAACAGTGACAGTTTTACTTCTTCTTTTCCAATTTGTATTCCTTTTACTTCTTTTTCTTCTCTGATTGCTGTGGCTAGGACTTCCAAAACTATGTTGAATAATAGCGGTGGGAGTGGACATCCTTGTCTTGTTCCTGATCTTAGAGGAAATGCTTTCAGTTTTTCACCATTGAGAATGATGTTTGCTATGGGTTTGTTGTATGTGGCCTTTATTATGTTGAGGTAGGTTCTCTCTATGCCTACTTTCTGGAGAGTTTTTATCATAAATGGGTGTTGAATATTTTCAGAAGCTTTTTCTGCATCTATTGAGATGATCATATGGTTTTACTTCTTCAGTTTGTTACTATGGTGTGTCACATTGATTGATTTGCATATATTGAAGAATCCTTGCATCCCTGGGATTAATCCCATTTGATCATGGTGTATGATCATTTTAATGTGTTGTTGGATTCTATTTGCTAATATTTTGTTGAGGATTTTTGCATCTATATTCATCAGTGATACTGGTCTGTAATTTTCTTTTTTTGTAGTATCTTTGTCTGGTTTTGGTATCAGGGTGATGGTGGCCTCATAGAATGAGTTTGGGAGTGTTCCCTCCTCTGCAATTTTTTGGAAGAGTTTGAGAAGGATGGGTGTTAGCTCTTCTCTAAATCTTTGACAGAATTAACCTGTGAAGCCATCTGGTCCTGGGCTTTTGTTTGTTGGAAGATTTTTAATCATAGTTTCAATTTCATTACTTGTGATTGGTCTGTTCAGATTTACTACTTCTTCCTGGTTCAGTCTTGGAAGGTTATACCTTTCTAAGAATTTGTCCATTTCTTCCAGGTTGTCCATTTTATTGGCATAGAGTTGCTTGTAGTAGTCTCTTAGGATGCTTTGTATTTATGTGGTGTCTGTTGTGACTTCTCCTTCTTCATTGCCAATTTTATTGATTTGAGTCCTCTCCCTCTTTTTCTTGATGAGTCTGGCTAATGGTTTATCAATTTTGTTTACCTTCTCAAGAACCAGCTTTTAGTTTTATTGATCTTTGCTATTGTTTTCTTTGTTTCTTTTTCATTTATTTCTGATCTGATCTTTATGATTTCTTTCCTTCTGCTAACTTTGGGTTTTGTTTGTTCTTCTTTCTCTAGTTCCTTTATGTGTAAGGTTAGATTATTTATTTGAGATTTTTCTTGTTTCTTGAGGTAGGCTTGTATAGCTATAAACTTCCCTTCTTAGAACTGCTTTTGCCGCATCCCATAGGTTTGGGATTATCGTGTTTGCATTGTGATTTGTCTCTAGGTATTTTTTGATTTCTTCAGTGATCTCTTGGTTATTTAGTAACATTGTGTTTAGCCTCCATGTGTTTGTGTATTTTACGTTTTTTCCCCTGTAATTGATTTCTAATCTCATAGCGTTGTGGTCAGAAAAGATGCTTGATATGATTTCAATTTTCTTAAATTTACTGTGGCTTGATTTGTGACCCAAGATGTGATCTATCCTGGAGAGTGTTCCGTGTGCACTTGAAAAGAAAGTGTAATCTGCTGTTTTCAGATGGAATGTCCTATAAATATCAATTAAATCTATCTGGTCTATTGTGTCATTTAAAGCTTCTGTTTCCTTATTTATTTTCATTTTTGATGACCTGTCCATTGGTGTAAGTGAGGTGTTAAAGTCCCCCACTATTATTTTGTTACTGTCGATTTCCTCTTTTAAGGCTTTTAGCAGTTGCCTTATGTATTGAGGTGTTCCTACTTTGGGTGCATATATATTTATAATTGTTATATCTTCTTCTTGGTTTGATCCCTTGATCATTAGGTAGTGTCCTTCCTTGTCTCTTGTAACATTCTTTATTTTAAAGTCTATTTTATCTGTTATGAGTACTGCTGCTCCAGCTTTCTTTTGATTTCCCTTTGCATTGAATATCTTTCTCCATCTCCTCACTTTCAGTCGGTATGTCTCCCTAGGTCTGAAGTGGGTCTCTTGTAGACAGCATATATATGGGTCTTGTTTTTGTATCCATTCAGCAAGCCTGTGTCTTTTGGTTGGAGCATTTAATCCATTTAAATTTAAGGTGATTATCACTATGTATGTTCCTCTGACCATTTTCTTAATTGTTTTGGGTTTGTTTTTGTAGGTCCTTTTCTTCTCTTGTGTTTCCCACTTAGAGAAGTTCCTTTAGCATTTGTTGTAGAGCTGCTTTGGTGGTGCTGAATTCTCTTAGCTTTTGCTTCTCTGTAAAACTTTCGATTCCTCCATCGAATCTGAATGAGATCCTTGCTGGGGAGAGTAATCTTGGTTGTAGGTTCTTCCTTTTCATCACTTTAAGTATATCATGTCACTCCCTTCTGGCTTGCTGAGTTTCTGCTGAGAAATCAGCTGTTAACCTTATGTGAGTTCCCTTGTATGTTATTTGTCATTTTTCCCTTGCTGCTTTCAATAATTTTTCTTTGTCTTTATTTTTGCCAGTTTGATTACTATGTGTCTCGGCGTGTTTCTCTTTGGGTTTGTCCTGTATGGGAGTCTCTGTGCTTCCTGTACTTGGGTGGCTATCTCCTTTCCCATGTTAGGGACGCTTTCAACTATAATATCTTCAAATATTTTCTTGGGTCGTTTCTCTCCCTCTTCTCCTTCTGGAACCCCTATAATGCAAATGTTGTTGCGTTTAATGTTGTCCCAGAGGTCTCTTAGGCTGTCTTCATTTCTTTTCATTCTTTTTTCTTTATTCTGTTCTGCAGCAGTGAATTCCACCATTCTGTCTTCCAGGTCACTTATCTGTTCTTCTGCCTCAGTTATTCTGCTATTGCTTCCTTCTAGTGTAGTTTTCATTTCAGTTATTGTATTGGTCATCTCTGTTTGTTTGTTCTTTAATTCTTCTAGGTCTTTGTTAAACATTTCTTGCATCATCTCAATCTTTGCCTCCATTCTTTTTCCGATGTCCTGGATCATCTACACTCTCATTATTCTGAATTCTTTTTCTGGAAGGTTGCCTATCTCCCCTTCATTTAGTTGTTTTTCTGGGGTTTTATCTTGTTCCTTCATCTGTTGCACAGCCCTCTTCCTTTTCATCTTCTCTATCTTTCTGTGAATGTGGTTTTTGTTGCACAGGCTGCAGGATTGTTGTTCTTCTTGCTTCTGCTGTCTGCCCTCTGGTGGATGAGGCTACCTAAGAGGCTTGTGCAAGTTTCCTGATGGGAGGGACTGGTGGTGGGTAGAGCTGACTGTTGTTCTGGTGGGCAGAGCTCAGTAAAACTTTAATCCGCTTGACTGCTGATGGGTGGCATTGGGTTCCCTCCCTGTTGGTTGTTTGGCCTGAGGCAACCCAACACTGGAGCCTACCTGGGCTCTTTTTTGGGACTAATGGCGGACTCTGGGAGGGCTCACACCAAGGAGTACTTCCCAGAACTTCTGCTGCCAGTGTCCTTGTCCCCACAGTGAGCCACAGCCCCTGCCTGCCTCTGCAGGAGACTCTCAAACACTAGCAGGTAGGTCTGGTTCAGTCTCCCCTGGGGTCACTGCTCTTTCCCCTGTGTCCCAATGCCCACACTACTTTGCGTGTCCCCTCCAAGAGTGGGGTCTCTGTTTCTCCCAGTCCTGTCGAAGTCCTGCAATCAATTCCCACTAGCCTTCAAAGTTTGATTCTCTAGGAATTCCTCCTCCCGTTGCCAGACCCCCAGGTTGGGAACCTGACATTGGGCTCAGAACCTTCACTCCAGTGGGTGGACTTTTGTGGTTTAAGTGTTCTCCAGTCTGTGAGTCACCCATCCAGCAGTTATGGGATTTTATTTTACTATGATTGCACCCCTCCTACTGTCTCATTATGGCTTCTCCTTTGTCTTTGGACGTGGGGTGTCTTTTTTGGTGAGTTCCAGTGTCTTCCTGTCGATGATTGTCCAGCAGCTAGTTGTGATTCTGGTGTTCTCGCAAGTGGGAGTGAGAGTACATCCTTCTACTCCGCCATCTTGCTTCCTAAATCTGTTCAAAAGTTTTAAGTTTAATTAGGTCCCACTTGTTTATTTTTGTTTTAATTTTCATTAATCTAGGAAGCGGGTAAAAAAAGATCTTCCTGTGATTTATGTCAAAGAGTGTTCTGCCTATGTTTTCCTCTAAGAGTTTCATAGTGTCTGGCCTTTCATTTAGGTCTTTAATCCATTTTGTGTTTATTTTTGTGTATGGTGTTAGGAAATGTTCTAATTTCATTCTTTTACATGTAGCTGTCCAGTTTTCCCAGCACCACTTATTGAAGAGGCTGTCTTTTCTCCATTGTATATCCTTGCCTTCTTTGTCATAGATTAGGTGACCATGTGCAATGTGTGTATGAACACGTTTCCCTTCTCAAGTTCATTTTCAATCATCCCCCTGATGTAGACTCCCTGATGTATTTCTGATTCTCTCCATTGACAGTTGCCACTCATGGTGACCTGAAGTACCAAGTGGTCAATACAAACCCAAAGTTTTAGTATACATATACCAACTGGTAGCAGCTCATAGAAACTAGGAAAGGTTTTGAGGAAAGAAATTCATTTTCCCTTTTCTCAGGAAAAGTGCTTGTATTTCTTTGTAGTTTTCCGGAAAAATCACTGTTTCCCAAACATGTTTCTTCAAGCATTTGGGTCAACACTGATCAGATTGTAGAGGATTCTCATGTAGGAAAGTAAACCGGATCTCTGAGCCCATAAGGAATATTCGTGCACGGTGAGTCCTAAAGGCTCCATGCCAGAAGTTTCAGGAAATTCTTTGCCCTCTGTGCTCCTGCCCACCGAGAGGCACGCATGGGAGGATCACGTCTTTGTCATCACTCTGAAGCTACTCGCCACATTAATATCACCAGGGCCTGTTCGTATCTGGACCCCAGGGAATTGATTAGGTTATAGATGAGCTAGTCTGGAAAAATCCTCAATGAAGCAATTGCTCCTTTGGTTTCCTTTTCATCAATGTTCCTTTAAAATTAATGAGAAAATAGTCAGGCTACTGTGTTAACGCCCAAAGACCAATATGTATTCTTCTTGTTATGAGCATGAATGAGCACAGTTACACTCCCAAATACTTAACAGTTTTTTCAGAAAAGGCACATGTTTCCAAGAAGTGATCTTGGAATCACTTCTCAAGCCTGGAGATAATAACCTATTTTATCATGTGTTCTGGAAATTTCATTTTGCCAAAACCCTGGGATTTCAATGACAAAAACACAGCACACAAATTAAAGAATCATTTCTGGCCAGCTCCCAATGTCATTTCATTGAAAAAGAAGAATTTTTTGTTAAGTGTTTATGTTCTCCTGGTTCCATTTCATGGATATGGCAGGATATCAACAATGCAAGTTGATTCAAAGTAGTAACTTCACTGTGCTTCAGTCTTGGCAAAGGGGTGTGTATTGGTCAGGGTTCTCCAGACAAACAGAACCAATAGGCTACACACACACATACACAAACACACACACACAGACACAGACACAGACACACACACACACACACACACACACACACACACATACAGATTTATTTATTTATTGTAAGGAATTGGCTCATTTGATTATGGAGGCTGGCAGGTCCACATCTGCAGTGGGGGCCAGCAGGCTGGAGACTCAGGAGAGCAAGTGGGGTGGGTGAAGTCTCTCTGCTGGAGAATTCCCTCTTACTCTGGGGAGGATTGGTCTTTTTGTTCTACTCAGGTCTTCAACTTATTGGTTGTGACCCACCCACATTAGGGATGGCAATCTGATTTACTTAGTCTGTCAATTTAAATGCTAATCTCATCACAAAACACCCTCACAGACATATCCAGAAAAATGTTTGACCAAATATCTGGGCACCCTAAGGTCCAGATAAGTTGACACATAATTAACCATCACAGAGATAATGCTGTTTTAACCTGGAAATGAGCCAGTCTGTGAGCAAGGGAAAATGGAATAAGCCTGGAGTAGGCTTGATGTCCTTTTTCCATAAAACCCTCATGCTGTCAGAAATTAACACATGAGGAGGGCTAGCCAGTTAGGGGTATTCAGTTGGGGCAACAAAAGAAATCTCCAAAGTGGCTGTAAAACATAGGAGGTCAGTCTTCCCCCGTGACTTCAAATCTTCAACCTTTTACTCTAGATTAAGGCATCATTTTGGTTTATCAATTCTGGAGAAAAAAAGATAAATATCTTTTAGTTCCTTTCTCACCGATTTGCTTTTTCACTATTGTGTTCATATATATGAGAAGGAGTATTTGGGGTAACATTCTCACAGCTGGCACTGTAAAAAATTAATGATTATTAATAAACATCCTAAAGCCTTTGTACCTCAATGGATGCCTCTCCTTCAGCAGGTTCTCCTGGGGCCAGAGCACTTTCACCATATTTGCTGGCATGGCTTACAGTGTTCCTGGAATCCTTTTAGGAATTAACTCCAGCCTGTGCACTGGTGGTCTGAATGTGCCAACAGTTTTTAACTTCATTCTGTAAGATGAGTTTAAATCTTAGAAACAGTCAAGTCGTAATAGGTACCAAATCTTATTAAGAAGGATAGTCAAGAACTGAAGTAAAACAAATAGACCAATGTTTCATCCTTGACCTATAAACTGGTTGTGAAGTTGTATCCAGTGAGGAAGCTCATGACTGTTGGAATCCATTTGGAAGTGAGGAGTTCCAGGAGGTATTTAGTAACTACCATATTACTCTCAGAATCTAGCAGAACACTTAATGACTGTGACTCATTTAATCATTCTGATGTCCCATTTAAAAACTTTCCTACCTGGTGAATTCCAGGAGACCTGACTTAGCATTTAGCAGTGGGGACTTTTATTGTCTCAAGATAAAGAATGGAAAACCAAGGCTGGTTGCAGTTGAGTCGTGTGTGTGGGCCCTAATTTCCTTGTGATTCTGTTCTGGTGAGTGTATACCTGGCTTCTGGAGGGGAGGAGGTGGTCTGTGGAGAGATCTCAGGGGCCACCTGCAGATGAAGGGGGACAGGTGGGTCTCTAGGTGCCTCAACCCACCTTCAACCAGAACAGCTTTTCTTCTATTGGTTTGTTGTGTTTTGTATCAGAGGTCAACATACTAGAAAAAAGAAAAAGAAGAATTATACCAATAAGAAAAAATAAATCCTAAATAAAAGAATAAATATGTAAATAACACTCTGAAACCACTTGTGTAGTAGAAATAGCTTGTGATTTGAATTTGAAGTCTGGGACTGATTGGTAAGTTTTGAAAATTTGAACAAGAGTAACAATGCGAGCACAGTTTCTGTAGAAATGGGAAATAGCATGCAGCTGTTATGAAAAGGAAATTAAATATTAACATGTGTAAAATTCTTAACATCATTGCAGTAGAAAAAAGTTGTATTAGTTAGAGTTCAGGTAAAATTGCTGTGAAAATGAGACCCCAAAATGCAGTGGTTCAAATACCATAGAATGTTATTTGTCTCAGGGCACAGCACCCGGATTGAAGAGTTCTTGGTGGGTGTCTTTTCCCCATAAGGCCCTCCAGGGTGCAGGTCCTTCCATTGTTGCTCCTCACTCTCCTTAGGCCCTCGTCTGCATGGTCAGAGTGGTTCTTGATCATTTCAGCTGCAGGAAGGGGACAGCAGCATGGAGAACAGCTTCCTCTGTGAGGGACGTGTGATGAAAGAATTGTCCCTATCACTTCTGTTCCAACTCAATCCCAGGACCATCCCCAGCTGCATGGGAGGCGGTATATGTGGTATCTGGCAGAGAGACTATGGGCTCAGCGAAAATTCTGCTGGGAGGTAAGGGGAAATAGGTACATCTCTGTTTTTAACAACTCCTCTTTCTTCCTCCTCCAAAAGTGTTTCAACATGGACACCTCTAAGTTCTTTTTAATATTTGATGGGAAAAATGAAAACCAAACTACAAAAATACCAAAATACAATCACTATCATTTTTGTATACTGGCAATAACGGTTACAAATTGGTTATTCTATACAAAATTCTATACACAATTTTATATATTCTAAACAAAATTCCAAGTGTATGGAAAGTAAAACACCACTCACCATGGACACCAAGATATAAAGTACTTAGGTACATCCTTATAAGAACACAGAGGGCCCTTTTATGGAGAAAGTTCACAGCCAAGATCTGCCGTAACCCTAATCCTAACCCTAACTCTTCAGACTGAATGTTGGAGGGCTATGGGACCTCAGTCAAGCTGACTAATATCTCTGAGCTCCAGTTTTCTCATTAATAAAATGGGGATAGTGACATCTCTCTCTCTCTCAGGGCTCTTTTATGGGTAAAATGTGCTAATATAAAGCACTTAGCATATAGCAAAGTGCTGAATGAAGAGCAGTGTCATCATATTTATGAACACATAATTCAGTATTAAAATTCTCAGGGAGTAGATATTTACAAAGAAGATTACTTGGGTTTTCCTTGCATGATGTCAAACATGACATTTGTCACCCAGATAAACTGCAAGTTATGTAAATGTTGCTCAACCAATCAGTGGCCACAAATTATGGCCCAAGTCTGTGCAAATGTTTCTGATTCTGCAAGTTCTTCAAGCATATCAGAACTCAAGTCAATTTTAACGATTCAGCCATTGCCTCCTGTTGCTTCCTTGGGGAGGTGAGTTCAGAGTTGAACAGATCACTTCTATTGACTCTTAAGGAAGGAATTTTCATTTTATCCCTCTCCTTTTTCTCCCTTCAAGGAACAAGTTTCACAAAGGTGTAGAAAGTTACTGTGGGAGCAGCTCCCTTCATGAAAATGGAAAAGCAGTCATGACAATCAAGGAGGCAGCTATCACTCAAGCATTACATAGAGCTACACTGACAGCAAGATGACCATGAGTTTTAACAATTACAAATGTCAGTTTCAAAGATTTCCAGATATAAAGTCAACAAACATGAACATTCAACATCATCCTCTACACCTGCAATAAACAAGTAGAAAATGAAACCACACAACAAAAATGCAATACCTAGGCATTATCTAATAAGAATGCATAAGATGTTCATGGAGAAAAATTTTAACTCTCTATTAAAGGGCATGAGAGGAGACGTAAATAAATGGAAAGATAGATCATATCTATAGATGGAGAGACTTATTTTATTAAAATAAACTGATTGTTTCATATGTTTAATGTAACTGCAATAAAAATCCTAGCAGAACATTTTTGGAAACAAAAAATTGATTCAAAAATTTATCTAGAGAAAGAAAAAGCCTCCATTTTGAAAAAAGAGTAACAGATTTGGGGTAAGGGACTTACTTTTCCAACATTTAGACATATTACAGGGCCATAGTAATTTACAAAACAAAACCAACAGCATGGTCTCAGGAAAAGGCACCAGTGGGGAAAAAAGAGACCAGTAAGTAGAACAGAATGGACAGCCCAGAAACAGACCTAAGTGTTCACAGGTACCTTTTATGTAGGAGGTAATATAACAAATTTACAAGATAAGGGTAGATTATTTAGTCATTGTTGATGGCAAAATTGGCCTTGTTAGTAAGGGAAAATAAAGCTGGATCCTGACATCATGTCATATTTGAACAATTTGGAGTAAAGACCTAAATGTAAAAGATGAAATTTTAAAGAAAATATAGAATACCTTAGTGATCTTGGAAAGTGGAAAGATTTTGTAAACAAGATTCCCAAAGCCTGAAGAATAAGGCAAAAAATTAGATGGATTTGACTACATCAAAACTCAAAATGGATTAAAGACCTAAATGTAAGGCCAGACACTATCAAACTCTTAGAGGAAAACATAGGAGGAACACTCTATGACATAAATCACAGCAAGATCTTTTTGACCCAGCTACTAGAGAAAGGGAAATAAAAACAAAAATAAACATATGGGACTTAATGAAACTTAAAAGCTTTTGCACAGCAAAGGAAACCATAAACAAGATGAAAAGACAACCCTCAGAATGGGAGAAAATATTTGCAAATGAAGCAACTGACAAAGGATTAATCTCCAAAATTTACACGCAGCTCATGCAGCTCAATATCAGAAAAACAAACAACCCAATCCAAAAATGGGCAGAAGACCTAAATAGACATTTCTCCAAAGAAGATATACAGACTGCCAACAAACACATGAAAGAATGCTCAACATCATTAATCATTAGAGAAATGCAAATCAAAACCACAATGAGATATCATCTCACACCGGTCAGAATGGCCATCATCAAAAAATCTACAAACAATACATGTTGGAGAGGGTTTGGAGAAAAGGGAACCCTCTTGCACTGTTGGCGGGAATGTAAATTGATACAGCCAATATGGAGAACAGTATGGAGGTTCCTTAAAAATCTAAGAATAGAACTACCATACGACCCAGCAATCCCACTACTGGGCATATACCCTGAGAAAACCATAATTCAAAAAGAGACATGTACCAAAATGTTCATTGCAGCTCTATTTACAATAGCCAGGACATGGAAGCAACCTAGGTGTCCATCAACAGATGAATGGATAAAGAAGATGTGGCACATATATACAATGGAATATTACTCAACCATAAAAAGAAACGAAATTGAGTTATTTGTAGTGAGCTGGATGGACCTAGAGTCTGTCATACAGAGTGAAGTAAGTCAGAAAGAGAAAAACAAATACAGTATGCTAACACATATATATGGAATCTAAGAAAAAAAATGGTCATGAAGAACCTAGGGGCAAGATGGGAATAAAGACACAGACCTACCAGAGAATGGACTTGAGGATATGGGGAGGGGGAAGGGTATGCTGGGACAAAGTGAGAGAGTGGCATGGACATATATACACTACCAAACGTAAAATAGATAGCTAGTGGGAAGCAGCCACATAGCACAGGGAGATCAGCTCGGTGCTTTGTGACCACCTACAGGGGTGAGATAGGGAGGGTGGGAGGGAGACGCAAAAGGGAGGAGATATGGGGATATATGTATATGTATAACTGATTCACTTTGTTATAAAGCAGAAACTAACACACCATTGTAAAGCAATTATACTCCAATAAAGTTGTTAAAAAAAAAAAAAAAAGCATGTGGAGTCTGTTCCATGAAGTTAGCAGACAGGTAGTAAACTGGGAGAAGACATTTTTTATTGTACAACTTAGAAAAAGGATTAATATTTACAACATATAAAATATTCATTAAGAAACAAAAGACAAGAAACAGAAAAATCAGCAAAGAATATTAATGGGCAATTTATAGAAGGGGCAATCTAATAAGATAAGACGTCATTCTCACTAACAATGAGGAAAATTCAACTAATTCATTTCCAATTAGTTTATTATAATCAAATTGGCAAAATGTAAAGATTGAATAATAAAAGATTTCTATTTAAAAGGCATTTACCATCTCTCCCTTTGCAAATCTGACTAATGTAATATAATTTTATAAAATATCAATTTTACTTTCACGTTTAGGTCTTTACTAAAAGCGTAAAATGACTAAATGAATAGGTAAATGAACAAAAGAATAAACAAATAAATAAGATCAAACTACAAGAACAGAGACTGGGAAAAAAGAAAACGGATAAATGACATGAATTTTTAGATCTAAAGTGTATGGGAGTGTAACTGACTTAATGGAGAAGATGAAATGAATGCCTAAATGTCTGCAGGGGTGGAGAACTGTGAAGAGTGAGTAAATACGCTCTGAAGACTCCCTGAAGTCTTTGTATTGAAGACAACAGGCACTATGGCAGGTGGGCTTGCGCATGGGGCTTGTGAGAGCCTGAAAGTTGTAAGGCTACATGAGAAGCAGTTGGGTTCTCTGGGTCTCTTCCTCCATCATACCCTGCAGCAGGTGTCTACACCTCTCCTGTGCCTGACAGGATCCCAGAGATTTAGTCTAAAGATATCAAAATACAGAAGCTGTGGCTGGGTGTGCTGATTGACTTGGGAGCCTCACAAAGAAAATGCTGCCTTGATTTCATGGTGAGGTGCACATAACAGCATCTAACAAATCTTTTAGTGCCTCACTCAACTATGAATGACAGACGTAAAGCATTAAGCATTTGAGGAGAATCTCCAACATGAAAGAGAAAGACAAATCAAAAACAGAGAAAAGGGAATTAGATTAGGCAAATCTATAAAGAAAGTAGGTTAGTGGTTGCTTAGGGAGAGGCAGGGTGTTAGAGGAAAATGAGGAGTGACACTGATAGACATGCAGTTTCTTTTTGCCGTGCTGAAATTTTTCAGAAATTGATTGGGATGATGGTTGCATACCTCAACGAGTGTACTAATAGTGTCAAGATACAGAGTGAAATGGCCCCATAATTCCCTTTTCTGATCCCAGATCCCTAGAGTACGATTGTAAGAAGTTCGTTGTGTTTCTGCCCAGAATTTTCTGTGTATATGCAAATTACATGCACCTGCATACGTGCGCAAATGACTTCCAGGCTGACACAAACATGTGTCTGGTATAAATGCACGGAAGCTCTGTGCATTTTTCAACTCACTATTGTTTATACTCAACCATGTGTATGGGACATTCTTACATGTCATTAAGTGTACTTCTCTCATTCATTTTAGGGTTGCATGACATCACACAGGATGGCTGAAGCATAATTTATTGAGTCCTGGTGAATGGACATCTAAGTTGTCTCCATACCTTTGCCTTTAAAAACAACTTCATGTCCATAGACTTGAGAACTTGTGCAAATATTTCTGAACTATGAATTCCTGGAGTCAAATTACTGCTATATTGCCCTCCCAGAGGTTGTTTCAGTTTACACTCCCACCTTTCCCCTCATTCTTGTTAGCATTAAGTACTACCAATCTTCTACATTCTTGACAATCTAATCAGAGAAAAGTGATCCTATTGCTTTAATTCACCTTCTCTGATCACTATCATTCCTTTGCATTTCTTCCATTAACTGCTTGTTAGCTCTCTGGATGCTTTTAAATAAGAAATATCCAGCCCTCAGAACTTTCTTTAGTAGACCAAGAGTTCATGGGCCTGCTGTGGACTTTTCATGTTGAACAGAGTGGCTGTTTTCCAAGGTCATTGAACACATACTGCGTCAGGCACTAGACGCTGTGTTTTCCCTGCATTGTTTCCTTCTCTCGTAGTAATTCTTGTGAGGGGAACTATGATTTGGCCCCGTTTTGTGATGAGAAACTGAAACCTAGAAGGAGTAACTCACTTTCCCAAGGTTAAAACACCAATAGTGTTAACCACTAGGTTTATTAGTATTAACCAAAGGTTAATACATTGCATCAGGAGAATGTTTGCAATGTTAATGAGAAAAAAATGACTATTAACAAGGCTGGATAATTTATTAAGTATCATTTTTGCTTTTGCCTCATGTTTTTCCTCTTCCATCCCCCAAAAGGTCTTGCCTCAGGGGCCATTCTCAGGATGGAAATGAGTTGCACAGCTGTTACATCTTCTTAGTGTGTGTGATGTGTGATGTGTGTGTGTGTGTGTGTGTGTGTTTTAAAACCAGACTTTTCAGGACATTGGTCCCCAGGAAGGAGGCTGCAGGCACAGAGGGATGGCCTCTTGGGACAGAAAGGAAGTGCTGATCCTGCAGGAAGAGCCATTTCCCAGTCCAAGAAAGCTCAGGGCTGTGGTGAGAAGCCGTGTTGGGCAGGCCAAGACCCCTCACAAAGCTTTGAGGAGAATGGCTTACTGTCCACCCCCACAGGCAGTGAGCTGTGTGGACCAAAAAACAGACCTTTCAAAATTATCTGCTCGGCATTAGGCCCCCAGGACCACCATGTGGCCCTGTGGAGAGCTGGGAGGAAGTTCCCATAAAGACAGAGATTGAATTTTCCACCAGCCAAGTGGGAGAGAGATTTCAACTCAGATTTCATTTGGCTTTGTAAAAAATAATGAGACATTTCTTGCATTCCCATGTTAATGTTTGCAAGTTCATTTTTATTACATAGAAAGAGCATATCTTAGGCAGTTACTGATGTATCCAAGGTATTAACCAACAAAAGATGCAGATGAATCAAATATTTTTAGCTCAGCAAGGAAATGGATGAATGGATACCAGACCACCAGACAATGAAAGTTTGATTGAAGCCTTGCATCTGGTTCCTATTAACCAAATGGAGACAAAATATGTGTTCAAGGTTTCTTGCCAGTTAATTTAAAAAGCAATTTGGATTTCATGGGCTTCAGTTATAGTTTGGTTTCGGGGATCCCATAGGCATGAAACAACAAGAGGCTGTAATGAGCTAGACAGGCTCATAATTTCTTTTCCATATTGTAAAAGCAATAATAACCACCTCTCAGAATATTTGGAAAATAGACACTAGTTACTCACAATTCCACTTTCAAATACAACTTATTGTTTTCTATTGCACATTCTTTTAGTGTTCTTCCTGTGAGAATGGAAAGCACATTGTATCTATGTACATATGTTTGTATTTATAGCAGCATGAAATTACTTGTACAGAAGAAGATGGTGTGCATTCTGTAGCTTCACAGAATATTTATCATGTTTTTCTATAGTCATCATGAACATTATTAGTCCTCTTGCTTAAAGTTCATCGGGTGTAGATACTCATTTCCTTATTTATTCCCCGTGGTGGTGAGTCGTTAGGATGCTGTCAGGTTTTTGCTCCTAGAAATAATGATGTAGCCACACGTCTAAGCAGAATGCCAGGAAACAAAGGCAGGACCTCCCATGGCTCTGCACTTGTGCCCGTCACCAAATCACCTTCCGAAAGGGCTGTGCCAGTTTGCACTCAGCAGAGCCTGTTCCCCCATACCTTCATGGGGTTGGCCATTCTTCTTTTCCAGATTGGTTAGCAAAAATGGTGTATCATTGGTCTAATTTACACTCTAAGATCACTAATGATTTTGAACATCTTCCCACATGTTTATTAATGAGTCGTTTGGCCTCTGTTGTGAATCTACTTCAATGACAGTGAGCTTGTACCTTTTTATTGCTCTGTCTGATGTACAGAGAAAACCCAGAAGCTCATTTCCCTAGAACTGATCTTGTCTTCTCACAAGATGGGAATGGAAACTTAAGATTTTCAATGAATGACACACCTATAGTTTAGAACGGCCCCTTCCTGGGTTGTGCTCAGCTGTTCCAAGTGTACCTCATCTGCTGGTGTCCATAGAGGCTGTGGGCTCCTGGCTCCTGGGGCCTCCCTTGGGTCATCTTATAAACCCAATTCCCACACAAAGGAGGGGGCTCACGTGCCATGGTTTTTGAGTTAATCAAGGTTTTGAGTGCTTTTTGAACTCGTTAACGATATAACCAGCAGGGAAGACAAATAAATACCAACCCAAGCTGGTTAGAAGGCTGTTTAAGAAATTGCAATTTCTACAGTTC
Organism: Eschrichtius robustus; assembly: GCF_028021215.1. NCBI lineage: Eukaryota > Metazoa > Chordata > Mammalia > Artiodactyla > Eschrichtiidae > Eschrichtius > Eschrichtius robustus. The sequence goes on along the minus strand of NC_090833.1, from coordinate 100,842,087 downwards.
ATTAGGATAAAGTGTGCCTGAATGAGTCTTCTCAGGTGTATCTGAGTGGTCACGACTTCCTGCAGTCTTAAATGGGAACGGAGACAAAAGCTCTCTGAGTCACAGCTTCCCAGAGATGGTCAGTTTTCTGTGTCAGCTTGGCTGAGCTACAGTTGTCAATATTTCAATCAAACACTTGCCTAGGTGCTGCTGTGAAGGTATGTTGTAGGTATGATTAAAGTCCCTCATCAGTTGTCTTTAAGCAAGGATTATCCTGGATGACCTGGGTGGGCCTGATCCGATCAGCTGAAGAGCCCCAAGAGCAAAGCAGAAGCTTCCCTGAGGAAGAAGAAACCCACCATGGACAGCAGCTTCACTCCCTGCCTGAGGGTTCCCACCCTTTCACACAGCCTACCTGACAAATTTCGAACTAGCCCAGTCAGACTCCAAAACCACGTAAATCATTTCATTGTGACAAACCTCTTAATATATGTTTCCTACAGCTTCTGTGTCAATGGTTGAACCCTGGCTGACGCACTCCCCAGTGCCCTTGTCATCTACCTCTCCCTCCCTCCCCTTCCCCTTTCCATTCCACTCTGAAAGAACCTTCTGTACATCCCATTCTCTGGTTTTCCCTGGAGCCATGTGGGCAGATGCAGCATAGAGAGAAAAATCAATTACTAATAAGAAACCATAACCAGGAGGCATCTTAAATATTTCTACCTGTCTCCTCCCATCCAAAATTTTATTATGAAAAATTTCAAAGTACAGAAATTTGAAAATGTACAATGTATATTCTACCACTAACATTTTATTACACTTACCTCTGTTAAGTATCCATCCATATATATTCTACTTGTTCATCAACCCATGCTAGTTTTTGATGCATTTCAAAGCAAGTTGCAGATATTAATACCTTTCTCCCAAGTGCTTCAGCAAGTATATAGTGTAGAGCTCTTTTTTTGAGGAAAATTTCATACAATGAGATGCACAAATCTCAAGTGTACCATTCAATGAGCTTTGACAAGGGCATTCACCTGTGTGATCTGAACTTCATCAACAGGACATTTACATCACCCCACATTTCCCCCATGTTCCTTCAGTCATCCTTTTCTCACCCCTCCAGAGGCAACTAATGATTTTTTTCCCTCCATAATTAGTTTTGTTTATTCAAGAAATTAATACATATGGAATCACAGAGTATATACTCTTTTGTGTCTGGCTTCTTTCATTCAACATGATGTTTTTGAGATTCATCCATGTTGTTGGGTGTATCAGTTTGTTCCGTTTTGCAGGTGAGAAGCATTTCATTGTACAGATATATCACAATTTGTTTAAACATTCTCCTATTGATGGATATCTGGGTTGTTTTTGACTATTATGAATAATGCTGATATGAATATTCTTGTGCAAGTCTTTCTGTGGATATATGTTTTTCATATCTCTTGGGTTAATAACTAGGATTGAAATAGGTAGGTTTCATATGGTAGGTTTATGTTTACGTTTATATGAAGCTATCAGGCCTTTTCTCAAGATGGTTGCACTGTTTTATACTTCCACCAGCAGTGCTTGGGTGTTCTGATTGCTCTATATTCTCATCAACATTTCATATTGTCAGTCTTTTACCTTTAGCCCTTCTGGTGGGTGTGTAGTGATATCTCATTTTGGTTTTCATTTACACTTCCCTGATGACTAATGATATTGAGTCCTTTTTCATGGTAACACTATCTTTTGGTCATGTGTTTCCTGAATCCCTGAATCATTTCCATCCCCAGCTTTGTGGGAGACCAGGGCAACCTGGTCAAGAGTTACATTCTGAAATTCTATCTTGAGTGGTATCTTCATGAAGCCTGGGTAGAATTCTTGACTCCAGTGGGGAATCTGGATAAAAAGACCTTATATAAACACCAAGTTCCCAACAGAAGAGACATCCTAAAAGGGCAATTGAGCCGAGGTTTAGAGCAGTGAGTAAGGGAACTAATGAGGACCATGGAGTCAATGAGAACCACGGAAGTGAGTGAAGATGGTGGGGGTCAGTGAGGATGATGGGAGTGAGAACCATGGAGGTGAGTGAGGATGATGGGGGTCAGTGAGGATGATGGGGGCCAGTGAGGACCATGGGGGTCAGTAAGAACCATGGAGGTGAGTGAGGATAGTGGGGGTCAGTGAGGTCCATGAGGTCCAGTGAAAATCATGGGGGTCAGTGAAGTTTAAGGAGCCAGTGAGGTCCAGGAGGACTAACCATTGGCCATGAGGTTTCTGGGTGTCTTGTCCATCTCCATGCATCAGCAGTGAGTCGTGTAGGGATGTCTTGGGCTGTATTAACTATTTGGGGACAACTTTCCAATAGGGCAATAGATTTTTTCCTTATAAATTAGTATGTGTTATTCATACAATAAAATTATTGAACATTTTCCTGTTGTACATAACATAAACATTTTCCCCAATTTATTGTTTGAGACTCCAGCTTCTCTCATAGTGACTCTTCAAAGTGGGGGTGGAATTATGATGGTGGTTTTCAGATATTAATGTGTAATCTATTGCATAACCCAAAATGTATTTGTCATTCTGTCATTACTGACAACTGTGGTTGAACAAAGGCTTTGACTTAGAGAAAAATTAACACAGCTATTCAGCAAACAGAGAGGTTTGATGGTCAACTTTCCTTAAAGCAGAACTTTAGTCTGAATCAAGCACTTGGCTGGAAAATGATCTGCCTTTCTAGCCACACTAAATCATTTGCTTACAGAGGAAAATGGGTGGGAGCTGTTAAATAACACCCCCTGTTCCAAGCAAAACATATTATGCAAAGCTGGGCTTTTACAAAGGATACAAAAATGAGAGGTGGTTTTTCTATCTTAAGTAGGTTTTGTTGGGTAGGAGTTCACTAGAGATTCATTCAAATTTCAAGCCCTTCTCCAGTCAAAACAGAATTTGATTGTCAAAAGTTCATCAGGCAACTGATTCTACCAGGCAGGCACAATCTCAGAGTGATAACCTCAGAGTGTGCCTCGCAGACACGGGGGTGCTTAGACACGACAGCATAAACCAGCACGTACGCTGAGGACACCGTCTGGTTTGTGTTGGTCCCTCGTGGCAGAGCCATGCAGGGCTGCTGCAGACTGCATATTTGTGTCCCCTCAAATTCATATGTTCAAACCTAACACCCAATGATAGTGTTAGGAGGTGGGGCATTTGGGAGTTGAGTAAGTCATGAGGATGGGGTCCCCATGAATGGGATCAGTGTCCTTCTAAAAGAGGCCCTACAGAGCTTTCCACCATGTGAGGACCCAGTGAGAAGACAGCTGTCTCTGAACAAGGAAGTGAGATATCATCAGACACCAAATCTGCCTGTGCCTTGATCTTGACTTCTGAACCTCTGGAACTATGAGAAATAAATGTCTGTTGTTTAAGTCACCCGGTCTATGGTAAATTTTGTTACAGCAGCCTGAATGGATGGGGGCTCCTTGGGGGTCCCTTCGTTAGTATTGGCTACACTGCAGTGACTGAGGGAATTTGTGAGGGAGTTAAGTAATTGCCTTAGTCAGCTAGGGCTGCCATAACAAAACACCATAGTCTGGGTGGTTTAAACACCACAAATTTATTTCTTACAGTTCTGAAGGCTGTTAAGTCTGAGATCAAGGTGCCAGCCAGTTTGGTTCCCTTGCTGTGTCCTCACATGGCAGAGAAACAGAGCAAGCTCTCTGGTCACTTCTTGAAAGGATACTAATCTCATCATGAGGGTCCCACCCTCATAACTTAATCTAAACCTAATTACCTCCCAAAGGCCCCAGTTCCAAATACCATCACACTGGGCATTAGGGTCTTAACATATGAATTTGAGAGGGCACCATTCATTCTATAGTATTCTGTCCCTGGCCCCCCAAAGTTCACATCCTTCTCCCATGCAAAATACATTCATTCCATATAACAACCCCCAAAGTCTTAATTCATTCAGTATCAGTGCTAAACTTTAAAGTCCAAAGTCTCATCTAAATTAGATATGGATGAGACTTGAACTATAATTCATCCTGAAGCAAAATTCCTCTCCAGCTGTGAATCTGTGAAAACAGACAAGTTATATGGTTCCAAATACAATGGTGGAACAGGCCTAGGATAGACATTCCCAATCCAAAATGGTGAATTAGAAAAAAGATAAGGGGGGGACAGGTCCCAAGCAAGTACAAAACATAACAAGGAAGATTCCAGAATATCTTAAAGCTTGAGATTAATCCTCTTTGGTTCTATGCTCTGCCTTCTGAACCCACTGGGGTGATTTATTATGAGATTTATTATAAAGAATTGGTTTATGCGGTTATGGAGGCTGAGAAGTACAAGATCGGCAGTCAGCAAAGCTGCAGACACCGGAAGACCCAGGAGAGCCAATGATACGGTTCCAGTCTCAGCCCAAAAACCTGAGAAGTAGGGGGATCAATGATGTAAGCTCCAGTCTGAGTTCCAGTTAGAAGACCGATGTCCCAGCTAAAAGACAGTCACACAGAGAGAGCAAATTCTCCCTTAATGCACATTTTGTTCTATTCAGGCCTTCAACTAATTGGATGGGTCCACTGACATTGGGGAGGGCAGTCTACTTCACTCACTCTACTGATTCAAATGCTAATCTCATCCAGAAACACCCCCACAGACATACCCAGAATTAGGTTTAACCAAATATTGGGGCACCCCAGTCAAGCTGATACATAAAATTAGCCATCACAGTGACTGACTGACTGACTGAATGAGTGAATAAATAAATGGCATCAAGGGGCTCACGAGGCTGTGGAAACTGCAAGGACGTGGCTACAAGCTTCCCAGGACATCTCCAGTTAATCCTCTGAACTCTACGAACTGGCTAAAATGATTTCTCAGGGAGTCCCCAAAAGACTCTGGCAGGGCAGCAGGGGCCGCTCTAAGATGAGTGAGGAGGAGGTGGGGTGGCAGTGGGGTGGGAAGAGATCAGTGGGATTCTGCCCCTGACCTGGAGTCACCACCTCACCTGGTCTGGTTTTCTCATAGCCGCTTATAGGCCATCCTGTGTCCTCTGGCTCAGACACTCTGCCAGGTCAAGATGACACAAAGCCAACAAGAGAAGTCATAGGCACCTGGTCTCTCTCATCAGTGGCTCACTTTGCATCCTTCACCTGTTACCTTGTGCAAGCCTGTTCACAGGCTGGAGAGCCTATGCCGTTTGGGCCCCACCAGGCTCCAACTCTTTGGCTGGGAACAACTGGACCTGTGCTTTTTCCCAGAATATGAGTGGCTGAATTAAACTCATATACTGAAAGTTTTCTGTCGTTTTTTTTGTTGTCTGTTTAAGGTTTCCTTTGTGCAATTCTTGTTTCTTCAACTAGCAAGTCACTTGTTCAGGGCAAGGACTGTGGCTTACACCTTGTAATTCCCACATCATTTTACAACCTTGAACAGATGTTCATCACTTGCATTTTTACTGGATTGGACTGCATCATGGCTTCCAATCAATCCAGCCACTGGGATGGTGGGAAAACTTCATACACTTTTGTTTCTGTTTAAAAGCAAATAAAGGGTCAGGAAGAAAAGCTCAGTTGTTGTGAGAGAAGGCAGCTGTCTGAAATAAGGAAATATGGGACAAGGTTCCCATGGTGAGTTGGTTTGAATTCAAGCAAATATATTCATTGTAAAAACGTGAATTAACACTGCAGCTCTTGCTCCAACGATCTGTCTGCCTGTCTTTCTACAGAGGACATTTCAGTCATGTATAGAAATGGAGAGGATAATATAAGGGCTGATGTATTCCTGCTGTAGCAGAGGCCACGGTGCCCCACCCATAGCCCTCAGTCTCTGGAGTTCTGTGTAGAGAGTTCTTTCAGATGCCCATGGTCCTGTCCCTTGTGTGAGACAGCCTGAGCTCAAGGCAGGCAAGATGCCCAGGGGTCAGGAGTTGGTGGACAAAGACCCTGCTCCCTTGCCCTCGGAGGGTGGCCCTTGGGTGTTCCACAGTGTCTCAGAACAGGTGCCGCTCATTAACCCCACCCCCCATATTTGGCTTCCTTTCCCTGCCTCACTCGCTGCCGCTCTCATGTGCCCCTGGTCACCTACCAACTCCTGTACCGGAGTCAGCTTTAGGAGACCCAACCCAGACACCCACAATCTAGATTCAGAAATTATTAAGATTTTGCCACAGTTGCTTCATCTCTTCCCTTTTCCCTGGAGTATCTTAAAACAAATCCGAGATGTCATGTGATGATACTAACGATTTATAGGTCTGCTCCAGGGGAGGAATGGAAAGGCCTCCTTGATATCGCTCCCACGCGCATTAGCACAGCCCTGTCCCCCTCCCAACCCTCCCCTTCCCACCGCAAGCCCGGATGCCCATGCGTGCTGTCTGGCCACAAACTGGGAACGTGTCAACCCGCTTATCGCTGTTTATCTTTTAACGTGTAAGCCTAAGGCTTCAAATTGTGGGTAGGTGTGATAAATTGTGGGGAAGAAGATTCCCTTCAAAAGGAAGGATCTTTCATTAGACAAGAGATAAGGAACAGGGGAAGATCACTCTCAGCAAGCAAGCCCAAGCTGCGCCTGTGGTGGGGCGAGCAGCTTGCTGTAAAAGACTCGGAAAAAGACCTCAGTTGGCACCGATGATTGCTTTCAAGGGCACCATCTGGTAAGGGCCAAATGCCTTCCATCATCTGCCTGGTGATGGTGATGTACTACGGTCTCCGCCCTCACGTCCAGTGCACCTCTGTGCTCTCAGGCTCCTGGAGGTGAGCGCGAACATCACGGCTCTCTCCTTCTTCAACAGAATCGAGCAGCTGATCTCCAGAGGAAAGTTGGTTCTTTATATTCTGTCTCCAGCTTTTCTCTTGCCTTCAGCCTTGGTAGTGAGAGAGAGAAGTGTGCACTAAAGGCCTCCTGATATCTGGATTAATGGAAATTAATGGAATGGACAAGACTCCCGCCAGCCTTATTCTCTGGATGTTGGAAGAGAGCACAGCAGATTAGACATACCTGGTGCCGGAACCTGCTGGCCGTGGGGCCTGCATCCAGGGAGCCCGTGATAAGTGCGTGGCTTCATCTCTGAGAGCCACTGAAAACAGGCCAGATGCATGTTCTCACTTTATTTCCACCAGAAATCAGGGAGGAAGATAGAGAAGGAAAGTAGGTATGCTGATTATCTCCCCTTTACAGATGGGAAAACTGTGGCCAGGGCCCTGCAGATGGGGATGGATTTGATTACAGTGCTGGGAGGCCTGATGTGGTTATAGGCACACTCTTATCAGCTTTTGAAATGTGCTCTTGGAAGCTGGGCTATTCACCCCATCGCTTACGCTGTCGGGGCCACGCTGTCCCGGTGGAGGGGCTGGCGGCCTGTCAATGGAGGCCCTTGTACAGTGGGTGACTTTGACCCATCAGCGAACATTCGGGGAATTTCGCTCTTGGTGCGTTGGAGCTTTCACAATAGGGGTTTGGGGTTCTTTCCAGAGGTGCCACAGGAGGTGGAGAAGGCTGAATGGGGCCTGTGTGTGCTGTGTCCTCTGCTGATTTACAAGCCCTCGCTCGCAGCATTTCGCATGATCCCAGTGCAGCGTGGGAAGGAAATCAAAGGACAGGGTTAGTGGTGGAGGCAAAGCAGGCATTGCCACAGGCTGGCTGGGAATCTGGGAAGCTGCCTCAGTGCCAAAGGCTATGGGGACCGGCAGTGCCTGAGGCCCCAGTGGGAGCATGGAACGCCGAGTGCCTGGCAGGGGGTTGCCCCATGGACAGAGCTGACCTTCAAAGCAAGTTGACCTCCACTCCCACTGTCTGATTCTGGGTGCTTCCCATTGCCCCAGAAGGTGTGGTCCTGAAGGAGTGATGGACCCAGGCCAAACATCTGTTTGGAACAAGGTGGTGAAGGAAAAAACAGAGGCAAATTTAAATCAAAATGATGTTCTGTTACATCAGTTTTCATTCACAACCATTTAGAAGGAGATTAGCTCTTTGAAAACAAAAACACAACTTAGTCTATAGGGAAATGAGCTAAAGGTGGGCTCATGTACAACACAGAGAAATGAGCACTTTATCCCTCTAAGGACTCAGGATAGCTCTGCAGATGAGCCTTGAGAGGCTCCACACTCAGCTCAGGGTCCCAGCACACCCCGGAGTCTTTCTCTGCACAGCCCATGCACTCTTGACTATTCCGAGTCCATCACAGAAGATACTGGCTCCTGGACCCAGAGGAAAGGCCTGGAGCATGTCCCCCACATAGCTTCTGGATCCCCAGGAGTCATGGGTGGTGTTTATTTTATTCTCTGTTTTAAAGATTCAAATATATCACTCTGTAAACTGTCACTCTTTGCTATCTTTAAGGACCGACTCCACCAAAGTGACTGAGACTGATGCCATTTGTTATGGGCTGAACTGTGCCCCCTCAAAATTCACATGCCGAAGTCCTAACTCCCAGCACCTCAGAATGTGACTGTATTTGGAGATAGGGCCTTTAAAGAGGTAATTAATGTAAAATGAGGTTATTAAGATGGGTCCTAATCCAATATAACTAGTGTCTTATTGGAAGAGGAAATTTAGGACACACACACAGGGAAGTCCACGAGAGTACACAGGGAGAAGGCGGCCTTCTACGAGACAAGGAGAGAAGCCTCAGGAGAAACAACCCTGCCGACACTCTGATCTTGGAATTTCAGCCTCCAGAACTGAGAGAGAATAAACATCTGTTGTTTAAGACCCCAGTCTGTGGTTCTTCGCCACGCAGCCAGAGAAAACTAATGCACTATCCAAACTAATACAGAGTCATGCAAATGCCTTCCCTCAAGCCAGCTCTGCCTTCCCCATGAAGCAGGGGGACTGGATTTGAGGACACCCGGATCTCACCCAGGCGGTCAGATGAATCCTTTTTATTATTCTCCTTTATATTATTATGCTTTGAAAGATTTATTAGTTAATAGTTTTTCCTTTTTATAATGAATACTCAGAGCTTTTGAGCAGCAGCACAGCAAAATTAGCTTTGTCACCCAAAGTTAATAGAATTTCAAAAGGAAGACAATATCTTAGTGAGCAATGTTGATGGTAAAGGTCTGATTCCTTTTGGGCTTTTTGAAATGTTAAAAATAGCATGTGGATGCTTTTTACTTCTTTCCTGGTCCCTTAGCTGTTCAAAGGCCTTGGCCAGGAAAGGCAAAATCAGAGAAAAATCCAGAGCAGACCACTACACCGACTGTTGTGTAAATGGGGTTAATCTCCTCATTTGGGGTCTTTTGGGGATCATGCATAGCCATGGAAGTCACACTTGGAGAGGCATAGAAATTAAGAATTTATTACACTCACAGTTCCCAGAGAGGGAAAACTGGCACAGCCGGAGGGCCACACATGTCACCCAAAGCTGAGTTAAGCTCAGCTGGCAGGAAAACAGGCCAGGAAAGGATGGCAGGCAAGTGCCTTTATTGGAGTCCTGGCTGCCCCATGGCACGTGGGAAGTGTGTTGTTGGCTACTTTGAACTTAACTAGCTCTGCAGAAGGGGAGGGAGGAAGATGGGGCGTCCTCCCAAGACTTGCCACCTGGGCACATTTGAGAGCAGGCTGGCACTGGCGAGGCTCACACAGGTGGCTGGGGGGGCGGATGGGGAGTCCTGAGGCCACAGGGAACAGCTGTGTTACATTTGACCACAAGTGCCTCAATGGCTCTCAAACAGGATGAATTCCTCTTACCACCTGAGTGGGGAGACTTCGCCTATAGACAGAAGGCATTGCTGAGGCATCGGAAAATCAATGTTAATACAGAGGTTAGGAGAAGGGGGCCCCCCAAGGTGGTGACCAGTACTTAGAAACCGGCACGTAGCCAGTCTCCTCATTTAGCAGGGGGATAGACAGGAGTAAATGCCTGATACCTCTGGGTTTAAAGAATTTTTTGAAAAACCATAGTTTTGTTGTGAAAGATTTCCCATCTTCTCTAAGTTGTCAGAGGTGTGTCTGTCCTTGCCAAAATTGTTGACAAGAGGGTCTCTGAGTTGCATGGACCCTGCCTTCCTTGGTCAGCAGGTATTCAAGGACTACAGGACTATCAGTGGCCAGAGGTTCTTGTGTTTCCTGTATTAGAGACAAGTTCGGGATATTCTTTTAACATGTTCCAGTGAGGGTGGCAGACAGCTGTTGATTAGCTGAGATCATGTGATTTTGTTTGCCTGTGCTCAGTGAAGTTGCCTCCACCATTTACAGCAAAAACTATTAATAGATATACGGAGGTCAGATGCCTGACCCTATGACTCTTTGAAGAGAATGTAGATGTTGCAATGGGGTAGATAGTCACGGGCACTCCCAATGCCATGGGGTATGAAATATAGGCTCCTATTATTAGGAAAGTAAAGTACAACAGGTGCCATGCATTTTCATTGGGGTCGCAATCTGGTCCTATGGAGGCATCAGCTAGTGCATCATAATTTCCAGGTTTTACCCATATAGATATGAGCGTGGGGTCTGGGAGAACATAGGCATTTGGCCAGACTGTACCGAAATCAGGACAAATATAATTGGTGTCTGGAAGTTGGATTCCCTCAATTGAATAATATTGGAGGTGCTTGAGTTTTCCCAAATGTTCACATCTCCAGAGAAGCCTTGTAGTCCCAGGACTTGGGACCATCTGGCCAAATTCAGAATAGCATCAGTGTTCTAGGCAGAGGTACACATCTGAGTGGCAGACCCAACAGTCAGATCAGGTTGATGTGTGTGCTGCCACTTCTGCAGTTTAGGTTGACATCCTGGAGGCTCTGGGTAGATGCCAAGGGGAGTTGTGGTTGGCAGGGAGATGGGCAATGTGGTACTTGGGGAAGCGGCTGTGGAGGCCGGGGATCCCGAGGAAGTGTGTTGCATGAGAGGGCTGATGGTGGGAGAGCTCCAGGTTAGGGTTAGTAGCATAGGGAAGCAAAAGTCATGAATCATTTCTAACAACCCCCGTAAAAAGAGAAGATTGGGAGGGGCTGGGGCTGGAAAGCAGGGCAAGGAGGAAGTATGTGAGGAACGTTGGTGGCATTTAGCGGGCACAACTTTGCATCCTACAGGGGCTTGACACACCTTAGGGTAGCCTTACCATCACGGGGTTTCTGACTCACGGTTCTGTGGAGCCCATGGAAGCCATGAGGGGTCAGTGTCAGGCATTTTGTAATCTCAGGGAAATAGAACCCAGGAGATCATACAGATCAAGACAATGACCCAGGAACTGGGGAACCAATGTGGGGTTGACGGAAACCAGCGTGGACCAGTGTGGGTTAGAGGCTGAAGGTGGGTAAGGATGTAACATTCAGTTCCAAAGGTGAGGTGGACAAGGTGTTTTCCTCTCCAGTGGCGTGGAAGCTGAGGTCCACCCTGAGAGTGAGTGTCCCTCCCAGGTGGCTGTCCACGGATGGAAACCTGGGGCCCCATGTGGGAGTGTGGCCTAGGGAAGCTTGGAGACCTCTTTTAGAATCTTGCCGTAAGCACCTGAACTGCTGCAAATTTTCAGTAACTCTTGGGGATCATTGTGGCATCTTGGGCCAAGGCCTGGGCAGCCACTCTTAGGGACTGAACTTGGTATTCCATCCACAGAGGATAAATCTTTTGGTCACATGTATAGACAGCTAACTTAGTGGTCCTGGATATAATTGTGACACAGTCCATAGATGTAGTCATATAAACAACATTAGGGACAGTATAACAGAGATTGGTTAGTGGAGGAGGATGGATTTGGGATTGTTGTTCAAGCCAGCCAAAGACTCTCTGGCCAGTTAAAATTAGTATTCTGGATCAATATTCTGCCCTGTAGGGGTCAAACATCTGTGCCATTGGTGGCATTTATAATGGATTTCAAGCCATCCGGACTTGATGGCATGTGGGCCTGAGAAGTGGTCATTGCTGTCCAGCACTCCTGGCTGACACATTCTTGAATGTAATTTTGAATATTTTGGGCCATTTGGTTGCAACAGGTTTTGGTCATGGAGAGCCCTTGCGTGTCTGCCAGCAATCCTAGGATCTCAGCCAAACATAATAAGACCAATAACCATAAGGCAATTGAGCACTGGCAGCAATTTAACTAGGGACCTCGAGACTGTGAGGAAGTTGTATGACCACCAGGTGGGCATTTTGAGGCCACAGGTCTCGTCCAGTCTGTTGTGGAAGTTCCCATGGGCACCTGAGAGGGAGGCAACATGGGATCATTCTCGGTGTTGGTCATTTCCAAGTACGACTGACATTGACCAGATGAAATCTATCATCTCCTTTGATGGTAACCTGCACGATTCCACTGTTGCTATAATCTCTACCTACTGTGGGAAATTATATGATTTGGGTTCATTAACTAGCACTTATTTATAACCAGAATTAATAGGCAGCATCTCAGTTTTGGGCATGAGCAGATCTGGATATTTATGTGTCCATATCAGGCAAGCAGGACATTCTTTTGGGCTTTTGATAATCAGTGGGTCAAAACTTTTGATTTGCCCTTGGTCAGGTTTCTATGTTGAAGGGGAAGGGGATATGACTGAGAAATCAAATTTATATTGGGATGTTTTATTTGTGGATGAAATCCAGATGCAATCATCCACTATTGAAAATATCAGGGGTCTCCTCTTATAACTAAAAGGTGAATTTTAGGAGATCAGAGAAAATTTGTATGGGGTGTGTGTTCCTCAAGGGCATGGGAATTTAATAATACTAATACCTGTGGCAATAGAGAGACTCATTAGGGTTCCATTCCCCCCTCCTTAACTTTAACAGGAGGTCTTTTAATAGTCCATTATGATGTTCAATTAGTAAATCAGTATGAGAGATGGTGATTCCAAAGGATACCTTATTTCAGGGCCCCTTGTTGTACTATTTAGGATGTGAAATGTGTCCCTTAGTCTGGATCTATGATATCAGGAGGCCCAAAGGGCACCAGAATAGTTTCAGTTAGCCCTTGGGTAGATGTTTCTGTGTTGGCTTGCTGTGTAGGAAATGTCAGCAGAAGTCCCATAAAGGAATCAATCCTTGTTAAAAAGCATAGCAAGTGGCCCCAGCAGTAGATGACAGTAGTCTTATGTAATCTGTGTGCCACTGGTGAAAAGGGAGATCACACCTTGGCATAGCACCCCATTGTGGCAACTGCCAATGTTTAGTTTTGGCACAGACATTACAGCCCTCAACAGAAGTTTCAGCAAGTGAGGGCCTAGAGGGATTCCACATTGTTGGGTCCATTCTATCAGGGTATGAATACCCCTATGGCCTGATGTTACATGAGCCCTAAATGGCCAGGGAATGAGGACTCTCTTCTAAGGGGACCGTAGCCAATGAAACAGTTTATATCTTGGAGAGTTGATTGACCAGATGGTGTCTCTTGGTTGGTATGTGCAGATATATGTGTGACAAATATTGGAATTGGAGACTGGGCTCTTTATTTCCAAACATAAGAACCCCAAAACAAGTTGGCCTTGTACTAGAGAATCATTTCACTGCCATTGGCCAGACCTCATCACTAGTCCATTGGCAATGGCCATGAATTGGTGAATATGTGAGTTTGGGGTAACTACCCATGTATGGCATCTTTCAGAGACAGAAATACTTCTAACTCAGCCAAACGGGCAGAATCAAGGACCCATCTTTAGTTAGAGAGGAACTGAAGGCCAGATGGCAGGCCACTGCTCACCAACAGGATACAGTGCATACAAAGGTGGTGTTGCTATTGGTGAAGAACAACAACTTTCTTTCCATGTCAGGCAGTTGGTCCCATGGAGTTCCCCACTCAGCTAGGAAGGGAAAAACAGAGGTGCCATTGTCAACATCTCTAAATCTGTGGGCAAGGGGCTGAGCATGTGATAGGCTACATCCTTCTGCAGTTTGGAGAGGCCCAGTGTGTCAGATTTGGCTCTTTCCAGTAGGTTCCATTTCCATTTTAGCAAGGAGGCTTCTGTGGCCATGTTGAGGCATTGCTGGGAGGTGTGGTGGTTAATTTTATGTGTCCGCTTGACTGGGCCACTGGATACCCAGATATCTGGCTAAACATTATTTCTGAGTGTATCTTTAAGGGTGTTTCTGGATGAGATTAGCACTTGAATTGGTAGACTCAGTAGAGCAGACTGCCCTCCCCAATGTGGGTGGGCCTCATCCAATCAGTTGAAGGCCCAAATGGAAAAAAAAAAGGCATAAGAAGGAAGAATTCAGCTCTTCCTTCCTGATTGCTTGAGCTGGGACATTGATCTTCTCCTGCTCTCAGTGCTCCTGGTTCTCAGGCCTTTGTCTGGGACTGTGTTACATCAACCGCTTCCTGGGTCTCCAGCTTGTAGATGGCAGATCATGGGACCTAGCCTCCATAATCATGTGAGACAATTCCTTATAATAAATCTTTTTATTCCCATATATCCATTGATTCTGTTTTTCTGGAGAGTCCTGACTAATACAGGAGCTACCTCTCACCCAGGGCAGAATAGGAATCTGCATGGTTTATTAGCCGGGGACAAGTAAAAGCCTCAGTCTCTATTAGAGCCCAATAGGTGGCCAGAATTTGGTGTTCCATGGGTCTATGTGGGGTAGTGGCCAAAGGAAGCCATTTGGCCCAAAAGCCTCTGGGTAGACATTCAGGGCCATGTTTGGTCCAAAGTCTCCAGGAAGTGTGATCAAATGTAGCCAGTGTTCTAATCAATAATCAGCTCCTGGTGAGCCAGTGGCAAGGTTTGCTGTATAGCCTGCTGTGTTAGTTCCAAAGCCTGTTGTGCCTCAGTGGAAAGAGGCAGCCTTCCTGGTAATCTGATCGGTGGGATGAAGCAAGATAGAAAGATGTGTAATATATTGCCTCCAAAACATGGACAGTCTGAGTAAGTGCTGGGCCTGTCTGGCTGTTTGTGTGGTGGGCATAAGCGGAGGAGGTGGTGCTTCATGGAGGTTGGATGAGGCAACAGAGGCAGTGCAAAGTAGCACACAAGAGGGTCAGCTGGATAGACAGCCTTCCCAGGTGGTAAATCCCAGCCAGGACAGCCCATCAGTAAGCTACATGCAAACAGTGAGCATCTCCAGGGTACTGAGGGATCATCCGCCTATGTTAAAAGTGCTCTTGTCCTTGGCACCAATTGTTGTGTAAACAGGACCAATCCCCTTAGCTGAGGTCCTTTCGGGATCACTTCTACACGGCCATGGAAGTCACACTTGGAGAGGCATAGAAATTAAGGATCTGTTATACTCACAGGTCCCAGAGACGGAGGCCTGGCACATCCAGAGGGCCACACATGTCACCCAAAGCCAGGTTGAGCTCGGCTGGCAGGAAAACAGACTACGAGAGAATGGTGGGTGGTCCTGGGCAGGGCAGCCATGGCACTTGGAAAGGGAGTTTTTGGCTATTTTGAACTTAACTAGGTCAGCAGAAGAAGAGGGAAGGGGCTGAAAGTCTTCCCAAGAGTTACTGTCTGGGAAGAGTTGAGAGGAGGCTGGCGCTGGTGAGGTGCACACAGGTGGGTGGGGTGGCGGATGGGGAGTCCTGAGGCCACAGGGAACAGCTGTGTTACCCCTGCCCCGGCTTAACCACTGAAGTCACTCCTGAGAACTCATCACTGAGGGAAAGCTGTTCAGTGAAAAATATTTTCTTTAATATTTTCCCATCTTCCTAATTCCTCTCTGTGTTTGTGTCTATCCTGTTATGTTGAATATACTTCTTTAAGCCTCTTCCATTCTTTCTGGAATAAGGCAGACTATGAGGGGTAGAAATATTTTGTTGCTGGTTTGCATAAGAAAAAACATCAAAAGAAAACAAGTATTTTATTCTTTTTTTTTTGGTTTAAAGAACCAGAATATTTTTTAGATCACTTTGTGTATTTTTTCACACTTTCACCAACTATTCAATTATGACATATGTAAAGAATTAGAAGCAAGGTTTTGTAAAGTCTGGAAAGTGAAAATATATGAATAAAAGTATAGGGAGTATGTAGATC
Source organism: Eschrichtius robustus (assembly GCF_028021215.1). Lineage (NCBI taxonomy): Eukaryota > Metazoa > Chordata > Mammalia > Artiodactyla > Eschrichtiidae > Eschrichtius > Eschrichtius robustus. The sequence continues at coordinate 100,826,215 of NC_090833.1, read as the reverse complement.
AGAGAGGAAGGGAAAACTCTGGCTTCACCACCAAAGCTCACACACCTAGGAGGCTGCAGGTGGTGGTGAGGTTGGTGGAATTCCCGGGGTAAAGGGCACATTCTAGGCTGCTCAGTGTGAGAAGCTTGTCAAATCCTCCTGGGGCCACCTGACAGAAATGATTGAGATTGTCACCTTTAATTTGACTTTTGATGGCATTTTGATTCATATGTACATGACCGGTGGACCCTTCAGCTGGAAAACATCTCTCTGGAGCATGATTCTCACACTTGAGACACAGGAGAACCCCTGGAGGGCTGGTCACAGCACAGACCTCTGGGCTCCACCCTGGAGGTTCTCACTCAGCAGGAGAGGGACAGCCAGGTCACCTGCATTTATAATGAGTTCCTGGGCGAGTGACGCTGCTGTTCTGGGAAGTCGACTTAAGAACCACTGGTCAGGTGTTCTCCCGAGCAGCACAGACACAACCCTCTCCCTGTGTGTGTGTCTCCAGCGTCCTGAAACTGTCAGGTGGTGGGCCCGGCAGGGACAGTTCTCTCTGTTGCCCTCCCAACACAACCCCTCTGCACCCAACATAAGCCAACCTGAAAGCAGTTTTTTAAAAAAACATAAGAAAGGTTTGCAAAGAGGAGACTTCGACTGTAAGAATGGGTGAAACAGACTGAACTCTGGTCGAGAGGTCTGTTTCTAGAGAGAAGACTTGTCATCAATTAACAAGCATTGTCCATGGAAAGCAGTGGTGACAGGAAGAAGCAGTGTACACTCTCAGAAGGAGGAACAACACTGCGGTAGAGGAAGAAATGAGTAGGAACAGCAAAATGCAGGAGCCTCGCCCAGCTGGCTGAAGGCGCATGTGTACCATCTGTCTCTGCCTGCAGAGTGTTCCAAATACTACCCTTGGTTTGAATAATGTGCTGAATTCATTTCCCAGCACAGCCGAGGCAGCCTAGTGAGAAAGCCACTGTCTTGCTTTATTTCTGGAACTTACCAGAGCCTGGGAGTACTGGTGTTGGTGTATCTGGGGTGGCATCTGGACTGGCCTCCCATCTCTCTTACCAATGCCAGCCTCTTCTGTCCCCAGTGGGAAGTGCGGTGTCCCCCTGAGCTCTGTCCTGCCCTGCCATCCTTGGAGGACTGTGGGTTTTCTGGGTTCCACAGAGCCCCACAGCAATGAGTCCCCCAAATGGTGAATGAGAGGGACAGTTTGTGGAACCGTGAAGATTAGATGAAGAATGGGGGGATTGCCACCTAGAGAGGAGGGATCTCATTTCAAGTCCTGTCTTTCACTTGATCCTCGACAGCTCATGCACTCAGGAAGCCTGCAGAGCACGGAAAGGCTGACTCTTGGGCTCCGTGGTTGTCCCATGTCATTATAAAAGGACAGAGACTCCAAGGGGGAGGCAGACTTCATTTAGTCCAGGTGAGGAAAAGCTCAATGGGGTGACAGTTCTTCCCTCATGCTGTGGACATCCTGGGACACCGCATGATCCCGCACAGCCATTCAGGTTGAGTTGGTTGCTGTCTGCCAGGGTTGCTGCTAAGGGGGTTCCTTTTAATGTGAAAGGTAGAACTATATTACCTTAACATCTCTTTGGACATGGATTTTTAAACTTGATTTTGTACAAATACCAACCCTTCCAAAAAAATAAACCATCAAAACAATACTTACTTAAAAAAAAAAAGAGCATGACAAAACTTAAAGGATGGCAAAGGCCTTAAATTATATTTGGGAAACAATAAAAAGATCATATTCAAAAGATAAACCCTTTTAGCAAAAATAGCTAAAGTTTAGTTGTTAAAATAAAGAACATTTATCCTCTTATGGGTTTTGCCCAAGTGAATGTAACTTCTGACAGTATACCGAAACTTTTAATAGTGTGTGCTTTATGATTTATTTTTAGTTGGTTTCCTGGGAAAATTGTAATTTTCATTCTAAAGTAGCACATTTTAAAGTATAATATGTTATTGCAACTTGTGGCTAAAACTGTTTTCCATGGGAAAGAATTTCTGATTTTATCACGGAAATCAATGAAGAAACATGACTTAGTTTACTGAAACTCACTTTGCAGGCATCTAAGGAACAATTAATCACCAAAGCAGGTTGGAGAACTCCCGGACCCCAGCATCAGCTTTGGGAAACCATCCTCCAGGCATGGAATGTCACGCCCCCCAGGTCCTTCCCTGCAGTGTGGCTGGTGCCACTTCATGGACCCTCTGCCTTGAAACCCAGGTACAGCTGTCTCCAGATATAAATGCTGTGCCACCCTTACAAGGTGGCAAGAATGAAGCTTGATTTTCTTTCAGATAATTTTGTGGGTCATTTTTGGGGGAGAGAGACGATTTGGAGAGAACAGTTCAAAGTAAGCTTTAAGAGACTAAAACATTCCAAATTAATGCTTCCTTCAGCTGCGTGTGTCATCCAGAATACACTGGTACTTCAGGGAAGGAGATTCCACCAAAAGGCTTCCAAACTGGAGGAGGGAGCTTGGCAGAGCTGTGTCTATGTGACATGTGGACGTACAACATCCCTGTTCAGCAGCCACAATGCTGAGACTGAGGTTTCCCCAGTAATGGTCACAGGGGACGATTAGCCTGAATGTTTTCCTCTTGACATATTTGGAACTCACAGGAGAGGTTAAGAAAGTTCAGGAAAATAACATTTGTAAGTGCAGGGAGTGACACCCAGGAGCGCTTTCAAAGCTAGGACTTCAGAGCCCTCCCACCCCAGGCAAAGCCACAACTTCAGGAGAGGGAAGCAAGAGGGATGTTGGGTGACCCAGTTGTGGTCCCTCAGCTTCCTAGCCTGTTTGTTAGTGACAGCACCTCCCTCTCTGAGCACCTGACTCCCTTCAGCCCCTCACTTAAGACCACCCCACCTGTTGGCCTCAGACTCAGCTTGCCTTAGGCTCCGATCAATAACCTGGCTTCTGAGGACCAGGAAAGGAGCAGCTTGGAATCATGGCCTGTGCAATAGAGGCAGTCCCAGGACTGTGATGTTATTGTTGTTTTATAGCTTTTGTTTATTTTTTGTTACAGAATGAATGTGTTCATTGTAAAAAAAAGTTATAAAACTAGAAATATGGCAAGAAAATGGATCTGCATTATCTGACACCCTCAGCACCTGCTCTCCTGCTTACACCTCTCTTAGAATAAAACCCACATCCCTTGATCTGGCTGATGCAATCTCTTCCCCCTACAACCTCCATCTGAGTATTATCCACATTCCTCTTTATCTCCTGTGCTCTGGCCACAGGCCTGTTTCCTGTGCCTCAAAGACATGTACTTCAGTCATCCTCAGGCTTTTGTATTTGCTGTTCCTTTCGTGTAAACCTAAGCCTTAGACCTTCGAGTGCCCAGCCCCCACCTGTAATTCCAGTCCCCCTCAAACATTACTCCACAGAGAGACTTTTCTTTACAACATGCCCACCCCATCCCTTCCCATACCCGTTTTTACATCATAGTACTTTATTTTCTGGACAGATCTTATCACCATCTTCAGTTACCTTTCTATTTAAAAAAATTTTTTCATAACAGTTTTTTTTTTCCAGCCCTATTGAATTATAATTGACATGTAACTGTGTAACTTTATGGTGTACAAACATGATGATTTGATATATGTATGCATTGTGTCCAGTTACTTTTAAAAATGTATTTGTCCGTTGCATTTCCTCAACGAGAGGGTCTGCTTCAGGAGATCAGAGCCTTGTTGGTTCAGACTAGAAAGCTCCCGAGCTCTCTTGGCCCTCCCAAACCCTTGATGGGAGGAGTGTTTCCTCAAGACCCACTGTTGGGTTACAGATGTGATGATTTCTTTCTTGTTTTTAACTGAAGTATAGTTGATTTACAATTTTGTGTTAGTGTATAGCAAAGTGATTCAGTTATATATATATGTACATATATATATATTCTTTTTCAGATTCTTTTCCATTATAGTTTATTGCAAGTTATTGAATATAGTTCCCTGTGCTATTCAGTAAGACCTTGTTGTTTATCTATTTTATATATAGTAGTATGTAACTACTAATTCCAAACTCCTAATTTATCCCTCCCCCGCTTCGCCTTTGGTAATCATAAGTTTGTTTTCTATGTCTGCGAGTCTGTTTCTGTTCTGTAAGTAAGTTCATTTGTACCATTTTTTTTAGGTTCCACATATAAGTGATATCATATGGTATTTGTCTTTCTCTGTCTGACTTCACTTAGTATGATAATCTCTAGGTCCATCCATGTAACTGCATTATTTCATTCTTTTTTATGGCTGAGTAGTATTTCATAGAGTGCTCGCGCGTGCACGTGTGTGTATATATATATATATATCACATCTTCTTTATCCATTTATCTGTTGATGGACACTTAGGTTGCTTCCACGTCTTGGCTATTGTAAATAGTGCTGCTGTGAACATTGGGGTGCATGTATCTTTTCCAATTAGAATTTCCTCCAGATATATGCCCTGAAGTGGGATTGCTGGATCATATGGCAACTTTATTTCTAGATTTTAAGGAACCTCTATACTGTTTTCCACAGTGGCTGCACCAGTTTACATTCCCACCAACAGTGTATGAGGGTTACTTTTTCTCCACACCCTCTCCAACATTTATTATTTGTAGACTTTTTAATGATGGCCATTCTAACCGATGTGAGGTAATACCTCATTGTACTTTTGATTTGCATTTCGCTAATAATTAGTGATGATGAGCATCTTTTCATGTGCCTATTGGCCATCTGCATGTCTTCTTTGGAGAAATGTCTATTTAGGTCTTCTGCCCATTTTTTGATTGGGTTGCTTGTTTTTTTGTTATTGAGTTGTATGAGCTGTTTGTGTATTTTGGAAATTAAACCCTTGTTGGTTGCATGGTTTGCAAATATTTTCTCCCAGTAGGTAGGTTGCCTTTTCATTTTGTTAATGGTTTCCTTTGCTGTGCAAAAGCTTATAAGTTTGATTAGGTCCCATTTGTTTAATTTTGCTTTTATTTCTACTGCCTTGGGAGACTGACCTAAGAAAACATTGCTATGATTTATGTCAGAGAATGCTTTGCCTATGTTCTCTTCTAGAAGTTTTATGGTATCATGTCTTGTATTTACATCTTTAAGCCATTTTGAGTTTATTTTTTATTTTTATTTTATTTTATTTTTTTTTAAATCAGTCATCAATTTTATACACATCACTTTATACATGTCAATCCAAATAGCCCAATTCAGCACACCACCATCTCCGCCCTACCGCAGTTTTCCCCCCTTGGTGTCCATACATTTGTTCTCTACATCTGTGTCTCAACTTCTGCCCTGCAACCCGGTTCATCTGTACCATTTTTCTGGGTTCCACATACATGCGTTAATATACGATATTTGTTTTTCTCTTTCTGACTTACTTCACTCATTATGACAGTCTCTAGATCAATCCACGTCTCAACAAATGACTCAATTTCGTTCCTTTTTATGGCTGAGTAATATTCCATTGTATATATGTACCACATCTTCTTTATCCATTCGTCTGTTGATGGGCATTTAGGTTGCTTCCATGACCTGGCTATTGTAAATAGTGCTGCAATGAACATTCGGGTTCATGTGTCTTTTTGAATTACAGTTTTCTCTGGCTATATGCCCAGTAGTGGGATTGCTGGGTCATATGTTAATTCTATTTTTAGTTTTTTAAGGAACCTCCATATTGTTCTCCATAGTGGCTGTATCAATTTACATTCCCACCAACAGTGCAAGAGGGTTCCCTTTTCTCCACACCCTCTCCAGCATTTGTCGTTTGTAGATTTTCTGATGATGCCCATTCTAACTGGTGTGAGGTGATACCTCATTGTAGTTTTGATTTGCATTTCTCTAATAATTAGTGATGTTGAGCATCTTTTCATGTGCTTCTTGGTCATCTGTATGTCTTCTTTGGAGAAATGTCTGTTTAGGTCTTCTGCCCATTTTTGGATTGGGGTGTTTGTTTCTTTACTATTGAGCTGAATGAGCTGTTTATATATTTTGGAGATTAATCCTTTGTCCGTTGATTTGTATGCAAATATTTTCTCCCATTCTGAGGGTTGTCTTTTCGTCTTGTTTATGGTTTCCTTTGCTGTGCAAAAGCTCTGAAGTTTAATTAGGTCCCATTTGTTTATTTTTGTTTTTATTTCCATTACTCTCGGAGGTGGATCAAAAAAGATCTTGCTGTGATTGACGTCAAAGAGTGTTCTTCCTATGTTTTCCTCTAAGAGTTTTATAGTGTCTGGTCTTACATTTAGGTCTCTAACCCATTTTGAGTTTATTTTTGTGTATGGTGTTAGGGAGTATTCTAATTTCATTCTTTTACATGTAGCTGTCCAGTTTTCCCAGCACCACTTATTGAAGAGACTGTCTTTTCTCCATTGTATATCTTTGCCTCCTTTGTCATAGATTAGTTGACCATAGGTGCGTGGGTTTACCTCTGGGCTTTCTATCTTGTTCCATTGATCTATGTTTCTGTTTTTGTGCCAGTACCATATTGTCTTTTTTACTGTAGCTTTGTAGTATAGTCTGAAGTCAGGGAGTCTGATTCCTCCAGCTCCGTTTTTTTCCCTCAAGACTGCTTTGGCTATTCGGGGCCTTTTGTGTCTCCATACAAATTTTAAGATGATTTGTTCTAGTTCCGTAAAAAATGCCATTGGTAATTTGATAGGGATTGCATTGAATCTGTAGATTGCTTTGGGTAGTAGAGTCATTTTCACAATGTTGATTCTTCCAATCCAAGAACATGGTATATCTCTCCATCTGTTGGTATCATCTTTAATTTCTTTCATCAGTGTTTTATAGTTTTCTGCATACAGGTCTTTTGTCTCCCTAGGTAGGTTTATTCCTAGATATTTTATTCTTTTTGTTTCAGTGGTAAATGGGAGTGTTTCCATAATTTCTCTTTCAGATTTTTCATCATTAGTATATAGGAATGCAAGGGATTTCTGTGCATTAATTTTGTATCCTGCAACTTTACCAAATTCATTAATTAGCTCTAGCAGTTTTCTGGTGGCAGTTTTAGGATTCTCTATGTATAGTATCATGTCATCCGCAAACAGTGACAGTTTTACTTCTTCTTTTCCAATTTGTATTCCTTTTATTTCTTTTTCTTCTCTGATTGCCGTGGCTAGGACTTCCAGAACTATATTGAATAATAATGGTGAGAGTGGACATCCTTGTCTCGTTCCTGATCTTAGAGGAAATGCTTTCAGTTTTTCACCATTGAGAATGATGTTTGCGGTGGGTTTGTCGTATATGGTCTTTATTATGTTGAGGTAGGTTCCCTCTATGCCCACTTTCTGGAGAGTTTTTATCAGAAATGGGTGTTGAATTTTGACAAAAGCTTTTTCTGCATCCATTGAGATGATCATATGGTTTTTATTCTTCAGTTTGTTAATATGGTGTATCACATTGATTGATTTCCGTATATTGAAGAATCCTTGCATCCCTGGGATAAATCCCACTTGATTGTGGTGTATGATCCTTTTAATGTGTCGTTGGATTCTGTTTGCTAGTATTTTGTTGAGGATTTTTGCATCTATATTCATCAGTGATATTGGTCTGTAATTTTCTTTTTTTGTAGTGTCTTTGTCTGGTTTAGGTATCAGAGTGATGGTGGCCTCATAGAATGAGTTTGGGAGTGTTCCTTCCTGTGCAATTTTTTGGAAGAGTTTGAGAAGGATAGGTGTTAGCTCGTCTCTAAATGTTTGATAGAATTCACCTGTGAAACCATCTGGTCCTGGACTTTTGTTTGTTGGAAGATTTTTAATCACAGTTTCAATTTCATTACTTGTGATTGGTCTGTTCATATTTTCTGTTTCTTCCTGTTTCAGTCTTGGAAGGTTATACCTTTCTAAGAATTTGTCCATTTCTTCCAGGTTGTCCATTTTATTGGCATAAATTGCTTGTAGTAGTCTCTTAGGATGCTTTGTATTTCTGTGGTGTCTGTTGTGACTTCTCCTTTTTCTTTGCTAATTTTATTGATTTGAGTCCTCTCCCTCTTTTTCTTGATGAGTCTGGCTAATGGCTTATCAATTTTGTTTATCTTCTCAAGAACCAGCTTTTAGTTTTATTGATCTTTGCTATTGTTTTCTTTGTTTCTATTTCATTTATTTCCATCTGATCTTTATGATTTCTTTCCTTCACCTAACTTTGGGTTTTGTTTGTTCTTCTTTCTCTAGTTTCTTTAGGTGTAAGGTTAGATTGTTTACTTGAGATTTTTCTTGTTTCTTTAGGTAGGCTTGTATAGCTATAAACTTCCCTCTTAGAACTGCTTTTGCTGCATCCCATAGGTTCTGGGTCATCGTGTTTGCATTGTGATTTGTCTCTAGGTATTTTTTGATTTCCTCTTTGATTTCTTCAGTGATCTCTTGGTTATTTAGTAATGTATTGTTTAGCCTCCATGTGTTTGTGTTTTTTACGTTTTTTTCCCTGTAATTCATTTCTAATCTCATAGTGTTGTGGTCAGAAAAGATGCTTGATATGATTTCAATTTTCTTAAATTTACTGAGGCTTGATTTGTGACCCAAGACGTGATCTATCCTGGAGAATGTTCCATGTACACTTGAGAAGAACGTGTAATCTGCTGTTTTTGGATGGAATATCCTATAAATATCAATTAAATCTATCTTGTCTATTGTGTCATTTAAAGCTTCTGTTTCCTTATTTATTTTCATTTTGGATGATCTGTCCATTGGTGTAAGTGAGGTGTTAAAATCCCCCACTATTATTGTGTTACTGTCAATTTCCTCTTTTATAGCTGTTAGCAGTTGCCTTATGTATTGAGGTGCTCCTATGTTGGGTGCATATATATTTATAATTGCTATATCTTCTTCTTGGTTTGATCCCTTGATCATTATGTAGTGTCCTTCCTTGTCTCTTGCAACATTCTTTATTTTAAAGTCTATTTTATCTGATATGAGTATAGCTACTCCAGCTTTCTTTTGATTTCCATTTGCATGGAATATGTTTTTCCATCCCCTCACTTTCAGTCTGTATGTGTCCCTAGGTCTAAAGTGGGTGTCTTGTAGACAGCATATATATGGGTCTTGTTTTTGCATCCATTCAGCAAGCCTGTGTCTTTTGGTTACAGCATTTAATCCAATCACATTTAAGGTAATTATCGATATGTATGTTCCTATGACCATTTTCTTAATTGTTTTGGGTTTGTTTTTGTAGGTCCTTTTCTTCTCTTGTGTTTCCCACTTAGAGAAGTTCCTTTAGCATTTGTTGTAGAGCTGGTTTGGTGGTGCTGATTTCTCTTAGCTTTTGCTTATCTGTAAAGCTTTTGATTTCTCCATCAAATCTAAATGAGATCCTTGCCGGGTAGAGTAATCTTGGTTGTAGGTTCTTCCCTTTCATCACTTTAAGTATATCATGCCACTCCCTTCTGGCTTGTAGAGTTTCTGCTGAGAAATCAGCTGTTAACCTTATGGGAGTTCCCTTGTATGTTATTTGCCGTTTTTCCCTTGCTGCTTTCAATAGTTTTTCTTTGTCTTTAATTTTTGCCACTTTGATTACTATGTGTCTCGGCGTGTTTCTCCTTGGATTAATCCTGTATGGGACTCTCTGCACTTCCTGGACTTGGGTGGCTATTTCCTTTCCCATGTTAGGGAAGTTTTCAACTATAATCTCTGCAAATATTTTCTCTGGCCCTTTCTCTCTCTCTTCTCCTTCTGGGACCCCTATAATGCGAATGTTGTTGCGTTTAATGTTGTCCCAGAGGTCTCTTAGGCTGTCTTCATTTCTTTTCATTCTTTTTTCTTTAGTCTGTTCCGCAGCAGTGAATTCCACCATTCTGTCTTCCAGGTCACTTATCCGTTCTTCTGCCTCAGTTATTCTGCTATTGATTCCTTCTAGTGTAGTTTTCATTTCAGTTATTGTATTGGTCATCTCTGTTTGTGTGTTCTTTAATTCTTCTAGGTCTTTGTTAATCATTTCTTGCATCTTCTCAATCTTTGCCTCCATTCTTATTCCGAGGTCCTGGATCATCTTCACTATCATTATTCTGAATTCTTTTTCTGGAAGGTTGCCTATCTCCACTTCATTTAGTTGTTTTTCTGGGGTTTTTTCTTGTTCCTTCATCTGGTATATAGCCCTCTGCCTTTTCATCTTGTCTATCTTTCTGTAAATGTGGTTTTTGTTCCACTGGCTGCAGGATTGTAGTCTTTCTTGCTTCTGCTCTCTGCCCTCTGGTGGTTGAGGCTATCTAAGAGGCTTGATGGGAGGCTATGGTGGTGGGTAGAACTGACTGTTGCTGTGGCAGGCAGAGCTCCGTAAAACTTTAATCCACTTGACTGTTGATGGGTGGGGCTGGGTTCCCTCCTTGTTGGTTGTTTTGCCTGAGGCAACCCAACACTGGAGCCTACCTGGGCTCTTTGGTGGGGCTAATGGCAGACTCTGGGAGGACTCATGCCAAGGAGTACTTCCCAGAACCTCGGCTGCCAGTTCCTTGTCCCCACGGTGAAACAGAGCCAGCCCCCGCCTCTGCAGGAGACCCTCCAACACTAGCAGGTAGGTCTGGTTCAGTCTCCCCTGGGGTCACTGCTCCTTCCCTTGGGTCCCAATGCCCACACTACTTTGTGTGTGCCCTCCAAGAGTGGGGTCTCTGTTTCCCCCAGTCCTGTCGAAGTCCTGCAATCAATTCCCACTAGGCTTCAAAGTCTGATTCTCTATGAATTCCTCCTCCCGTTGCCAGACCCCCAGGTTGGGGAGCCTGACGTGGGGCTCAGAACCTTCACTCCAGTGGGTGGACTTTTGTAGTATAAGTGTTCACCAGTCTGTGAGTCACCCACTCAGCAGTTATGGGATTTGATTTTACTCTGATTGTGCCCCTCCTACCGTCTCATTGTGGCTTCTCCTCTGTCCTTGGACGTGGGGTATCCTCCTCAGTGAAGTCCAGAGTCTTCCTGTCGATGATTGTCCAGCAGCCAGTTGTGATTCTGGTCTTGAGTTTATTTTTGTGTATGGTGTGTGGGAGCTTTCTAACTTCATTGATTTGCATGGAATGTGACAATTTCTGATAGGTGCTGGTTAGTTGTCCTCTGGAGAATTTGTGCCAATTTACACATCCACCAGCATGCTTTGGGGATTGGCCATTTCCTCCAACCCTTGAAGGCCTGGTTCCTGTGAGCTGTCTCAGGCCCCAGCACAAGGCTTAGCTTTCAGTCAGCACTCATCAACTATGTCTATTCTCTGTTACCCCAGGCATCAAATATTAACTTTATGGTTAATCCACTCATTCCCAACTACCTCTTTTCAGAGTCACTCCACTCTTTTCCTTTTTTAAAAAATTAATTAATGAATGAAATTTTTAAAAATTGAGGTATAATTGACATATAACATTATCTTAGTTTCAAGTGTACACTGTAATGATTTGGTATTTGTACACATTATGAAATGATCACCACAGTAAGTCTAGTTACCATCTGACACCATACATAGTTACAGAATATTTTTTCTTGCGATGAGGACTTTTAAGATCTACTCTGTTAGCAACTTTCAAATATGCAGTCCAGTATTATTGACTATAGTCACCATGCTGAACATTGCATCCCCATAACTTACTTATTTTATAACTGGAAGTCTGTACGTTTTGACCTCCTTCATCCATTTCACTCACCTCTACCCCCGACTTCTCTCTGGCAACCACCAATCTATGATCTGCATCTATGAGCTTGTTTTGTTGGTTTTGTTTTTTAGATGCCACAGATAAATGAGATCATAGGTATCTGTCTTTCTCTGTCTGATATTTCACTTAGCATAATGCCCTCAAGGTCCATTCATGCTGTTGCACATGGCAAGATTCCATTCTTTTTTTTATATATATATATATATCTGATATCTTTATCCATTCATTCATTAATTGACACGTAGGTTGTTTCTGTATCTTTTCTATTGTAAATAATGCTACAATGAATATGGGGGTGCAAATATCTTTTTGAATTAGTGTTTTTGTTTTCTTCAGATAAATACCCAGAAGTGGAACTGCTGGATCATAGGGTAGTTCTATTTTTAATTTTTTGCATCATCCACTCCTTTTCCTCCTAATTCTCCTGAAGGAGACAGTAGTTTCCGAATTCCACAGAAAGAATCAGTTAAGTCACCATGACTTGCCCAACAATCAAGTATTAAACAATCCTTCCACATAATTAACCCCAGGCTGACTGGCAGGCCACATGCTTCTCAAACATACTACCTGCTCAGCACATGTGTATGTTCTTTCTGCTTTCGTCTTCACATCACCAAGAGAGAAAGTTGCTACATTTCCTGCTTTTCAGATGGGAACCCTGATTGTCAAGCCACATAGCCACTAAATAAGTGAACAAGGATTTGCACTTCCTATCTGCCAAGCATTTATTTCTTCATTCAGTGGCTGTGTATTTCAGTCCTGATGCATGGGAAGCACCATGATAAGCTCCGAGGATGCAGTTCTCAACAAGACACTCATAGCTCCTGTCCATGTGGAGTCTGCATTAGAGTGAGAGGACAGGTGTTTGACAAATAGTTACATGATGAGCATTAAATTGCAACTGTAATAAGTACAACAAAGGAGAGGTACATAAGGCCATTAAAACACTGAACAGGGTTTGGAACTCTTCTAGGGACTCAAGGAAGGCTCTGAGAGTCAGGCTACGTAGAGAGGCACTGAGGTGCCCCAGCCATGGGTCAGCACCCAGGACCTTCCAGCCCAGTCCATCCACCAGCTGAATTTAGCTGTATGAGTGACCCCAACCAAGACCAGCAGAAGTCAGCTCACCATGAGAAATACAAAGTGTTGTTTGAAGCCACTAACTTTTGGGGTGGTTTTGTATACAAGTATAGAAAACTGAAATAGAATCTGATGACTAAACAGAAAATTATATCTTACGTTTTTGCCTGTGGTCACTTGGACTGAAGTACTCAGTAAACTCAAGCTTTTGCAGCCAACTTGCTGCCCTTATGAGACAGTATATGGAATATTAGCAACTCAAGGTCTCCAGGTCTCTGGTATAGATGACTGCTTTTATTGACACTGGGAAGATGGAAGAAAAAGAAGTTCAAATCCCAACACATGTCCCCAACCTAGGGTCTTCCTAAGATGTGTTAATGGAATCTCTTCTTTCTTGTTCCCACATGGTGACCGTAGCTAAAAATCAAAAGCAAAGTTATATATAGTAGTGTGTATATGTCAATCCCAATCTTCCAATTTATCCCCCCTCCCGCCCCCTGGTAACAGATTCACTTTGCTGTACACCTGAAACTAACACAACATTGTAAATCAACTATACCCCAGTAAAAATTAAAGCAAACAAACAAAAGCAAAGTTAGATGCAACGGTTTCCCAAACTGCAGTAACAATTGAATTTAAAGGACCCGTCTGTGACAGTTAAGCATAAGATGGGAAGCAGTGGCAATGAACATTGGAACAGAGATATCAATATATGGGAGAATGCAGAAACTCAGAGCACTTTGTAAGAACGCTCCCTCCATCCCTCTTTTTGAAGGTACTGTAATTTCCTTGCTGGAGGGAATTGCTCTGCAGGGGGATTGATCTACAATTACACTCAGATCTTGGGGTGGATTTCAGAGTCAAATCACAGAGGAGAAAGCTTTCTGAGGTAGTTTTAACACATGTCCTCAGATTCCATGTGGCTTCCTCTTGAACCTGGGTGGGCCTCTGCGGCACTGTGTTGATTTCTGAGGTCCAGATAGAAGAGGCCATGCAGCCGTGCCTTGGGACACTCGTTCTGGGAGCCTCCAAGTGTCCTTTTTTATTTTTATTTTTTCTCCAGCTTTATTGAGATAGAATTGACATATTATATTGTGTAAGTGTAAGTTGTACAAAGTGATGATTTGATGCATGTATGTATTGTGAAATGATTATCATGATAGGTTTAGTTAACACATCCATCACCTCACATAGTTACTCGTGTGTGTGTGTGTGTATGTGTTTGGTGAGAACTCCAGCTGCCTTGTAAGAATTCTAGCTACCCTGGGGTCACCTTGTGAGTGAACAAGCCTTCAGGATGGTCCCTGCTGTGGCTACCACCCTACAGCAACCACGTGAAAGACCCTGGTGAGAACCAGCCTGCTGACCTCGGTCAGCCCAGAACTGAGAGGGGTAATAATAATATGAGACTGTATTCTTTTAAGCCACCATTTGGGGATGGTTTGTTTTGCATCAATAAAAAACTGGAACATGCCCCCACCCAATAAATTGCATGATATCACTTTACATTGGGAACACCCTGGGGAATATGTGTATAAACAGGTTCTGAGGGTACAGGGAGCAGCAGGTGTCCTGTGGAGAAGGAGAGAGACATCTCACCATAAGACCGTGAGTTGGGTCATTTTATGTATCAACGTGGCTAGACTATGGTGCCCATTTGTTGGGTCAAACACCAGTCCAGATGTTGCTGTGATCAACATTTGCTATCAGTTGACTTTAAAGCAGGTTACCCTCTGTAATGGGCCTCATGCAATCATCTGAAGGCCTTAGAGCAAAAGACTGAGGTTTTTTTCAAAGAAGGAGGAATTCTGCCATCAGGCTGCAGCTTGGAAATTCTGTCTGAGTTTCTAGCCTTCAGACTCAAAACTGCAATATCAACTTTTAGTTGAATTTTCAGTCTGCTGGCCTGCCCTACCGATTTTGACAAGCCCCCACAACGATGTGGGCCAGTTCCTTAAAAATCTCTCTCTCTAGATCGATTGATAGTTACAGGGACATAGGTAATAGAGACAGAGGTAGAGCTAGAGATAGAAATAGAGAGAAAGACAAAATGCAGGTAGAGATCATATTGGTTCTGTTTCTCTGGAGAACCCCGACTGATATCAGGGAAGCCTGGCATGTGAATGAAGTTTCTGAGAGTAATGCCAGCACATCCTCTACAAAGGGAAGAACACGTTGCTCATCCTCACACTACCATCACTCGGAAGGAAACTGGGCTTCTTTGAAATGTGGAGGCAACAAATGCCAAGTCTGATCCTATGTGTGGGTTGACTCAGAGCCTGGAAGCTGTGAGGGGGCTGAGACACGTGAGGTCCTCCAGCTGGACCAGGAGGCATGGCCAGCAGCTCTGCTATGAATCTTGGAGACTCTGCCTGTCCACGAGGCTTAGGGACCTGTTCGGGGTCAGTGGCAGCCCCATAGAAATTCCAGGGCAGCCCTCTGGTATTTGGAGCAGAGTGGAGCCATTGCAGCCTTGATGACAGGAGGCTTTACTGCTGCAGGGACAGAAGTCCACCAACAACCACATGAGCTTATAGAGGAGTGTGAGCCTCACATGAGACTCCAGTCCTGGCTGGCATTTTTATCCCAGTCTTGTGAGACCCTGGGCAGAGGACCCAGCTAAGCCATGTTCAGGCTCCTGACCTACGGGAACTGTGAGATAATAAATGGTGTTTTAAATAGCAAAGTTTGTAGGAATTAGTTACACAGCAATAGAAAACTAATACAGACCCTGAGTGACCATACAGCCTTAGTCACTCACTGAGACTTGTGCATCCTTTCATTAATCTTTCCTTCAAATTCCGAGTGTGAACCAGCCCTCATGGTCAAGTGGCAAATACTGGACGGGACCGGTCACACCCTGAAGACATTCATCCCCCCTCCCCATTCTCACTCCCACCTTGCCTATTTTTGCAACATTGCCAACTCTTGCTCAGGCACATCTGTGGTTTAAAAGTGAGTACTGTAATACCAGTGGATTGAAGATAAAAATATTTAAACCTGGCTTTCTGTTGGTTCTGCACAAAGTGCTGGCATCAGTTCTGAGAATTGGATGAGGGACAGTGCTTCTCTCTCAAGATGCTCAGTTCCAGTCTCTGGGACTTGGCTATTATCAATATGTAACTTAGGGAAATATAATAGGAAAATATGGCATGTTGACTAAACCCAAGTTTGTGATTTAACTATATTGGGAGGATGGAGGAGGATGTGTGTGTTGGGGGGAAATCTGTGAAATAACCAAACGTTCATCAGCCATATCAGGAGTTATCAGCCAAGGTCTACTTTTACAACACAACCTGAATCTGACCACTTCTTATCACGCCCATACTTATTCCGATATTCTAGCCATTGTCAACATATCCTGTCCAGAGCATTTCCTCCTTCCTGATCTTCCAGTTTCCACACTTTTCCCTAAAGTCTGTTTCCCACACCGAGGTGTCTTTTAAGGTATGTCTACCCATGTCACATGTCTGGTTGGCACTCCCAGAGGCTCCCACCACTCAGAGCCAGAGAACGTCTTTGCCATGGCTCACAAAGCCCCACATGGTCTGGCCCCCTTGAGTTTTCTTGTCTTACCTCCTACAAACTCTTTGCTTGGTTGGAGAGTATTTTGTCAACAGAGACCCTGACTGGTGTTGGATGCTGACCCACAGGAGACTTTGGGAGTTTTTCTTGGGCAGTGAGCATGTTTTTTGGTTGTGTTAGTGAGGATTCCAATGGGAGTAGTTGATGTTTGATGCAAACGTTTTCCTTTCCATGCAGCAAAAGTATGGGAAGAATGGTGCACGAGGGTGATCAGGGGTCAACGTGATGGACTGCAGTTGGTAATTGCTGGGTGTTACATTGGTGGCCAATTCCTAAATCTTCTTCCCACCCAGTGGGGGGGGGGTTTGATACTGCATGGGTTTGGTGGAAGGCAGGCCCATTTCCTCTGCAAGCTCAAGGGAGCCAGATGTTCTCTCTTCTGCCACCTGGCAGCTGGTTCTGGGCACAGAATATAGGCCAGGTCAACTGGAAGCTCTTGCCTGGGGCTCTGAATCAACAATGCACACATGCTGGATCCCCATGTAGAGATCATTACTGGCAAAGTCAGTGGGGCCAGGAGGCCTGGTGGAGGAAGCAGTGGAGGGAGAAGGTGATGGTTGAAATGTCCCTCAGAGATGGGACATTCATCCCACTGTATGACTCTGGCTCTACTCTTGGCTCCTAACCCCACTGCTCCTGTGTTCTGAGCTGCATGTCCAGATTTCTCTTGATTCTACGAGTACCTGATAATCGTCCAATAACGTGCTTAGGTTAGTTGGCATCTGTTTGCATCTAAGAACTCTTACTGGTTCAATTAATAGATCCCTTCCTGCCCTTCACTTTTGCTTCCCTCTGTGTCTCCTTACTCTGTTAAAATAGGGTTAATCAGATTTTATCAAGGACATCTCTAGAGAAATATCTAGTCAATACTGTCTAAAATGAATGCCAAATAGAAGCAGGACTGAGTAATCTCAGTGCTGGTAAAGATGGGCAGCTCTCTACCCCCGCCTTCGCCTCTCTGCGCCTGAAGTGGTGGGCCCCATGGTAAAGCCTGCCACAGTACAAGCTGCTTTGATTATACTTGTGAAGGAAAGAAAGGGTTTCCTTTCTGCTTACTGTTACATTTTTCTGCTTCCTCTACATCTTCAGGGCCTTATCTGAAGAATAGATACTACTTTACACACTGAGCAACAGGGCATTTCTCAAGTAGTGGAAGGACAACAGCGTCCTCAGTTTGGAGCAGAGGAAATAGATTTCCGTAAAGACCCCCAATGTCCTCTTAATGGAAAGAAATTGCAAGTTGATTAGGATGAAAGATGAAAGAAGATGGTAATATATACTTAGAAGGAGAGACTTCAGCACACTGTTTACATACAAAACAGGAAGGTGTCACATGCATTCTAAACGGGCATCTGCTCCCTGGGGACCACGTACCAGGGCCTGGACCATAGCAGGAGCATGAAAGGGAGGGGTTTGACGACATAAAGAAGAAAACCTGAATTGTGAGTTATTTCCATTAGTGCTTCAATAAGTAATAAGTCACACATGCAAATATTGATCAGGTCAGGAATCGACAAACATTTTCTGTAAAGGGCCAGATAGTAAATGTGTTAGATCAAAAAAATATTTTATAGGGAAGAGTATTTTACCATTGACATTGTTTATAATTGTTGGTTCATGGTGATAATAAAAAGAACCACAGGAGGTTCTGGTGAGTAGAGTGGGAAGCTCAGGGGAGCAGCAACTCATAGTAAATGTCATTTCTGTAACTGGGAGCCAGGTAGTAGAGATTAGCTAGCTCCAAGCTGAGCTCTGTTTCCCACCAAACCAGAACACAGGCAAGTCATAGCCCAGGGATGGATGTTACGGGGGATGTCATTGAGCCACACATGCAGCCCAGACCCTGAGTAAGGAATGGAAGTGCTGAAGTCTTGATAGCTCAGTGGGAGGCTGAAGCTGGAGGAGCTGAGCATCACACAGAGTCCACTAGACCCACCAGAAGGTGCGGCTCAGTATGTCCTCACTCTGTTATCATACTAGAATGACTGGGAAACATTTTAGTAGTTGTGATAGAATAAGAGATTTGGTTTAGAGAGCAAACCTTCAAGCAAAGAATATTTGATTCTAAGGCTCAGAAATACTTTAATACACGAATGGATATTATAACAAAGCAGAAAACTTAACATGACACAGTCATATTCCCATTCGATTATTATTCGACCCTGGATTCACACTAGAAAATTAATTAATCCCTCAGAAATAAATACGTAGGAACAGTGATTGACATTGATTACAAGGGGCCTGGAAGGAAGTGAACAAATGGTTTGAGCCTGGCTGGGGACCAAGCCCCTAAGAGCAAGGGATAGTGTCAGCGTCATCTGTGGTTTCTCTGCTCAACCATAGCACCCGGACATGTTGAAAGTAACCAAATATGCAGCACAGAATGTGAAAAATGCCAAAATGACTGGTTGGGGTCCTAAATGCAGTATTAGTTTAGAGAAGGGAGTGATTGGGACCAGTTGGTATTTAAAAAAAGATTGCCTTTGAAGAACAGATGGGAATTAAGTCTCAGAATCTCTGGGTAGAAGGCTCTGAAAAGATATTTGTTCTGGGTCCCATCCGGTGGATATTCAGTCTACTTTTAATAACTCCTAACTTAAGATAAAATCTTCCTTCCTGTAGCTGACACCCTTTGAAATGGGCTCTGCCCCTCGGGATTCTATAAATGGAATGATACTTCTGCATGACGGTCATAAATAGTTGGACTCAGCAATGTGTCTCCCATTCTCTCCCCGGAGGCCTCATCTCCAGTTTCTCCAAATATGCCCATATGGTGTAGTGTGGAGACTTATCGTGACCTCCTTGTCTCTCTCTGGCTGGGTTTGTCTCTCTTTCTGAGAGTGCAGCAGTTCCCAGAACTGAACATGATTTGAGAGGCCTTACTTTTATCAGGCAGAGAGGGGTACCTTCCCTTCATGACCAATCAGCCGGTTGCAAGATGGCGGCCATCAGAATGAGCCAGAAGAGGCCTGGCCCCACCCCAGTGTCCTGTGGGTCCCACTCTACTGGGACCAGACACCAAATATGGCTGCATACTTGGCTTCATCAGACACATCTCATTCAGCTCCTCCTGGGTTTTACTGTTGGTGAAACCCATCAAGCCCATTTTCAAGTAGCAAGCTGCAGTTTCTGCCCCTTTATTTTGTATTTCTGCAATTTATTTATTAGACCAAGGGGTGTATTTTTGGGGATGAAATATTTTGGGGACAAAAGGCTGGGGGCAGTCTTCTCAGAGCAATTGTCCCTACCCACCACCTGTATAGGCAGTGGATTCAACCACCCTGGGGCCCATTCGTGAGATGGTCACAGGCCCGAGACAAGTGTGACAGCACTCAAAATGACAAGCAAGGCTACCCTGACCCCTTCTCTTTGGGTTTTGAACAGGGTTCCTGTTGATTGTAGGTCTTGGAGTGGGAAGTTCGAGTGGACACTGGCAGCTGTTTAGGGCTTTGTACAAAATTTGTAAATGGAGAATCCATGGAAATGGGTCCTTCTAGTGACTGATAACCAGGGCAAAAGTAATAGGCATGTGTAAATATTGTCCTAAATAATAAAAATACATCATAAAAATGTATTCTTTGAGCTTTATCCTTAATATGATAGACCACTTCCACTCACACAGTTTCTTTTCATGCCCTATGTAGTCCTTTCCACGTGTTTCTTTTTAAACTTATGTACGCGACTTTGAGATCTGTCTATCTGTTCCTTTTATTACCCACATGTGGCCATGACGCTATGACAACTTACTGAATTAGAGATCTTAAAATGTTTTCTTCAAAGACAGGCAATATGAAACCAAGAGTCAGGACCCTCTAGTTTAGTTGACACCAAATGGTTTCTTAATGAGCTTTGCTTCTGATTGGGGGGGGATTCTCCTGGAAATCTTAATCTGTGACAACCGAAATGAAAACTTATCAAGCATCTCCCTCCCCCAGCCTTCTGCTGGCACTTCACATATGTTGTTATCAATACTATTAATTTTTAGTACAAAAAGTCATAGTAAAAAAGTATGCATGGGACATACTTACACTAAAAAATGACCTGTTTAGTTAAAATTTAAATTGAGTTGCGTGTCATGTTTCTTTGTTCAATCTGGCAAATTTACAGCTGTGAAAGAGCAGAATTCTATCCTTACTGAGTTTCGTTAAGTGCTTGCTAGCGGAGCAAGACAAACTCTTTGCTGTGATGGTTAAACACCCCCACCCCTCAGACAAGCCCAGTCCATTTGTGAGGAACTGGGAACATTCCAGCTCTAGGCTTCCCTCCTGCCAGGCACCAGGCCGGCATCCCGATGCTCTGGGACCTTTCACCTCTCCAAGTGCGTTTAACGCATTCTGCCTCATGCGGGATAAAGGACCTTTGTCAAAGCCCGGCCTCATTTGCCACTTCAGAGCACCATGTCTGTTGACGTTGCAAAATAGCAGAAGAATTCAACAACAGGTCTTTTCAGAATGTTCATCATGAATGCACAAAGGACAGTCCCAAGTGGGTCAGCAGCTGGCCTGGAGAGCTTTCCGGGTGAGAAATCACATCTGGGTATTCAGCCTTTGCGTTCCACCTCCTCTGGCTGTTCCCCCGGTGACTCACATGGGCAAAGGCAGTGGGCGTCTCCCTCCCCTCACTCAGGCAGCTCTGTTCTGCAAGGGTGGGCGCGCACTTGGAGGGACTTCCCGTGATGACGTCTGACACTCTCCCGCACCTTGGCATTCTATATGAAGAGGCCCTGGGCCCGTCCATCCTTGCGGAATCACCCCACCCCCATCCCACTCCACAAACATTAGCCACCTCATGTTTAGGGGGGCCTCATGCTAGAGGTCCAAGCATAAAGGCAGCGGAAGCTTGCAGCAGCTTGCTGCGTCCCTGCTGTATGCAGGGAGAGGCCACACCACCAGACTGGCAGCTTGTGAGGGTTTGGTAGGGGCACGACAGGGGAAGATGCTAAGAGAGATGCGTGTGTGGAAGCGGGATGGGATAGGTCACTGCTCCCTGGTCAGTGTGCACTGCGTGGGGCTGGGGACAGTCCACAACCAGGGATCAAAGGACCCCATCCTGGGGAAGTGTCTGAAGGCTCACCCTGCTTGAGCACCTTCTGGGTGACCTCAACGCTTCCTGTAGCAAAACTCCCCCCAATTAATTTATCCAGAAGAGGGTGTTGCATCAGACGAGATGCTCCACAAATTTCCACATCAGTGACAGACAACAGGCCCTCTTGGAGCCACGGGGCAAACCTGTTATTCCTGGCGATGAGCCGCTACAGCTGCACTGGGTTGGTTTTCTTACAGCAAATCATTTATAATTAATGATCCTTTGCAATAAAGACACGAGTAAGCAATTCATGCCAGAAATGAAAACATCTAAGAATGTAAGGGTGACCTTACTTGAAGTCAACTGAATTCATAATAAAATAAAATATTCATTGGATTAAATATTTTTTAAAAGAGTATAATACTCAGAGCCGACAACCATGTGGAGAAAAAAGCGCTATCATATATTGCTACTGGCACTATATTTGGTACAGCCGTTTTGGAGGGCAATTTGGTAGCACATACCAAAACCCTTAAATATGTTTATAACCTTTGACCTAGCAGTTTCACTTCCAAAAATTACCCTGGGGAAATTAATGTGAATGTGACCAAAGTTTTAGCTACATGGAGGATCATGGCAGTAAAAAGTTTGAAAATTCCAATGTCAATAAATTATATCTATTTGTGTAATGGGATGTTTAAAATGATGATGCTGATACGGAAAAGAAAGTAGGTATGAATAGCCAAGACATTTCTGAGAAAGAAGATAAAGGAGAGGGATTGGTTATATGAAAACATAGTAGAAAGCCAGAGGAATTAAAACAAGGTGGAATTGACTCAGGAAAGATAGACACATAAAAGAAATAGAAGAGAGTCCACAAACAGAAGCACTTATATATGAAAATTCAGTTTGGTCAAGTAGTATATCAGTACAAACTTCCGGTAATAAGATACATAAGTTCTGGGGATGTAATGTGTAGCACGATGGCTATCTTGCTAATAGAATAGATCCTAAAAGTTCTTACCATAGGAAAATAATTTTTCGTAACTATGTGTGGTGGTGAATGCTAACTAAATTTATTGTGGTGATCATTTTGCAATATACACATATATTGATTCATTATGTTGTACGCCTTAAACTAATACAATATTATATGCTGTTTATATCTCAATAAAACTGGGACAAAAACAGAGGTATAACAAAATAGTAGGAAGAGGACTTTTTAGTCGGAGGTTTTGAGATAAGTGATTATTCATTGAGACCCTTAGTATGGTCTCAAAAGTAAACTCCAGATGGATTAAATAGGGGAACACCATCTGAAAAAAATAGTAGAAGGGAACATAGGAGAGACATTGCAGCCCTCTGAAGGATTTCCGAAGCAAGAAGCAAAGCCAGAGCTGTAGCAGAGATAGGCCATGTGTTCACCAATTGTCCCCTGATTCTCCTGGGCGAACAGGACAATGACCTTTCCCAGTCCTCCCTGCATCAGAGCAGGAGCACGTGAGTGAGTTCTGGCTGGGGGAATGTGGGAGCCAGTGATGTGTGCTGGCCCTGTTCAGCCCTTGCTGGCTTCTGCAGCGTTGTCTGCTCTTTCCTTCTCCCACTCACATGGTGGAGTGAAGGACTCTGCAGAGGGCAGGGATGCTATGAAAGGACCTCAGATCCCTGAATCTGGAGGAGAGCAACCAGGAAGGGTTATTAGACCAGAAACTTCTGAATTAGAAATAAAATTATTTGTGTGTGTGTAAATTCACTGGGATTATGGAGTTTAAATATAAACCTGCAGCCAGGACTAATACCGAAATCATCAGTGAAAAGACTGTCAGATTTACTAACATGAAGCTTTAGAACTTATGTACAGCAGAATAGATGACAAGCAAAGTTAAAAGATAATTAAGAGAGTGGTAGAAAGTATTTGCAACATATTTAATAGGTGAAATATTGGTAAAAAGTGCCCCTATAAATCAATAATAAAAGGTAAAACAATTCATTTGAAAAATAGGCAAAGGATAAAAAAAAGATATTTTCAGAAAAAAACTGTAAATGACAAACACGTGAAAAGTTGCTCCACTCCATTTCTAATCATAAAATGCAAATTAGAGCCACGGTGTACCCAGGATTTGCTTATTCCAGTGGAAAAGGTTTGTTTTTTTTTTAAATTTTGATTATACTCAAGGGTTTGAGAATATGTGTGGAAAGAGGCATCTACACCCTGTTTGTTTTTTCTAAACTTTTTTAGCAGCATGTTATAAAATGTGCTGCCCTTGAACATACCAATTCCATTTCTCAGTGTTTTCAATAAAGGAGGAACCTAAATAAATTAGGGGAAATTACTGATGCATATTCAGAACACAAATATTAAAAATGAAGAGTGCTATAAGCTCTAAAATGTTCATGGGAATGAAAAATGAACAAGTAGAGGAATTGGTGTTAAAGTGATAATTACAAAAGGTGAGCAGTGACATGAAAAATGCATGCCAAAAAAATAAAAGTTACAGATATACAATAATGGTTAAAAGGAAAACATATATTTGCCTGAGGACAAAAATTGGGAGAAAATACTTTGGGATCATGGCTGACTTTTTACATCTATTTTATAAACTTTTATTTAAGTATTAGGATGCCATTCCCCCTCTTCCCACACCTTCTTTTTTGGAGGGGCAGAGATGTGCTGGTAAAGGTTTAACATTCCTGCAGGGGTGGACCCTGATTTATAACACCTGCCATTTCTATGGTATAACTGCTCCCACTGTGGCTAATTTCAAGCTACCACCTTAATGTTGACCAGCAGGTGAAATTCCTGACAAATTAAAAATTGGTTCTTGTCAACTGGTATGAGCCAGCTTCAGCACACCACTGGAGTTGGGGTGGAGGTGGGTGGGATGTGTCCTTTGGTGAGGTAGAAGAAGTCTTCACTGTCTGCACAAAATGTATATGATATAAGAGGTGTTCAATATTAGCAAGAAAGGTTCATAGGTTTTTCTAGATGATCTCTTCAGATCTCTGAAGAATTTAAGTCTCCCTTCCAGCAAGGCACAGAACATGAAGAACTCCCTCTGGTCCCTACAGACCTCCTATCCCATTGAAGTGGGGGAGAAGCACAGATTTGTTTGAATGATATTTGGGAGGTTGGTGGGTGGAGAGAGGGATAAAAAGCCAGAGGGGTGAGAGGTGATGGGGAAGAAAGTCAAAGATGAGAGACCAGCAAGGAGGGTCCTCACTAGTAAGTGGAGATTAAGGGAGTGTTTCCTGGCAACCTCTGGACCAAATAGAATCAAAAGCCTCTAAAAGGCTGAGTCCAGAGAATGGAATCTTGAGTTTTTCTAGACAGCTACTATCTCAACATATGGCAGCACCCTTGGAATGGAAGGAGAGGTAGAGGGAGAGTTCACCAGCCATGAGTAAGATGCTAGAATAGGTTGTGGGAGGTGGCCACCTCTGAATAGAATCACACGCCCCAGAACTTTTGTGAAGCCCTCCAGAGGGCTGTTCTCACAGTGCTCAACGACATAAGCACCAAATTATGGAATTCAAAATGGTGTCATAGTAAGTCTTGGACTCCAAATGAATCTGGGATTGTGGTCATTATAAAAAAACCCTGGAAAGTCAATATTTGCACATATACTGAATGTCGAACAGACTAAGACAGATGGACACCATGCCCCAGGTACATGTCCCACTTCAGTAGATTTCCCGGTGGGGATGCTGTCTTTTTGAGGGTTAGATTAAAAAAAAAAAAAAGACAACCTCCATTGCTTCCTGGATATGTCTCCTCTTGGATTCTCCATTTAGGAAGACACCTCAAGACCCTCCTGGAGCCTCAGATGACTTACAGCAGCTGATACAGAGGGTGATTGGGGCTTCTAACTGTTTTTTGGTCCTGGAGTAGTTAGGCACATAACAAAAGTAATATTTTAGAAACCATTTTCAGACCTATCTTGTGAATATTTTTGCTCTGAAGCTTCCCACCCTTCAGAGCCCTGGATTTCAGTGTGTTGGAGAAAGGCAGAGGCCAGCTAGAATCAATGGGTCAGCTGAAACTGTAGATGATGATGATGATGATGATGGTGGTGGTAGTGATGATGGTGATGGTGATGGTGATGATGATTATGTTGATGGTGATGATGATTTTAAGTTCACATCCAGAAAGTAGGCTTGGTACTAGCTATTTCTGAGAAAGAAAGGATTTTCTAAATTCAATGAACATATCAAGAGATAAGCTTGGTGGAATAAGTCATAAAGTTCTATGTCGAAGGGGGTTCCAACTAGAAAAAAGAAGAAGAGAAGCCCTTTCTCCATCCTGGTGCACTGTGGAAAGAAAGGCAGATGGATAAGTCAGCACAAACTGGGCTTCAACTACAGAAAATCTGAAGCAACTATGACAAAACTTATGAAGTCTGGATAATGGGTACATGGGTGTCCATGACAGTTCAGTGTGCTTAGAATATTTTCTAATTTAAAAAATGAATCACATAAAAATATGTCCTCTCTGCAAAGTCGCCGTATTTATGCAATATATTCATGGGGGCTATCTCTAATATTTATAATTCTTAAGATATTATTACTATATTGCAGAACAACTTTGTTGCAATGAGATAAAGAAAAGGTGATAAGCAGCTAGGTAAAATGAAGGCAGGTCTAATTCACAGTTCAATTACTGTTTGCAAAATATTTGAACCTGTACTTTATAAGGACAGTGCTGTTCAAATCACAGTTTGCATGAACTGGAAGCAGCAGGGAGTTGAATCCAGGGCTTTCAGCCTAACTGCTGAATCTGGATGTTCAGTTGACCCCCTTCACCACAGAAAAGGGAGTCATGTGGGTGCTCTGATGGGTCCATGGACCAACTCCTGAGGCAAGACCTCTCTTAGGGGACAGGTTGTCAGTATTCAAGGCAAACAGCTGGAATCTGCAGAACATGAGGAGCAAAGGCAATCTGAAAACCTCCCTATGGCCAACAGGGATCTGCTGGTACACTCTCTTAGTAATTTGTGTGCAGTTGAAAAAAAGGCATACGTATTAATTATTTAGGTGCAATAGCCATAACACACATGAAGAAGGAAAGGTATGTGTTCATGTACTTGTTTGTGCACACATGCACCTGTGCATGTTGAGAATTCATTCTTTTTCACCCTTTCTTCTTCTTAATATCCTGCCCACTGGTTTCAGCCTAAAAGCTCCAGTGTCCCTTGCTGTTTATCTTTCCATTTTTCCCAGTGTTGGACAACCCCAATTTGAGTGGCAATTGGATAGTTAGGGATCATGAAATTGACTTTTTTTTTTTTTTTATCATGGCTATAGTTCAAAATGAATCACAAGGAGAATGGATTTTTTTCTTTTTTGATAGTTCTCATTCAAGGTTAAATAAACATGAATATTCGGACTGGATTTAATTTTAAGTCTCAGCAACGTAGGTGAAATAAGAGTCAAGGGTTTACTTCTGTGACAAAGAGAAAAGAAAAGACACAATTTATAGGGACCTGTAGTCTCTGTTATCACCAGTACCATGAAGTGGGTGGGGAGAGGGAGAGAAAGAAAGAAAAGATTCTGGGGTAAGAGTCATAGCTTGACTGTTTTAGTTTTTGCCCAATGGAATCCAGGAAATGTGGGAACAGGAAAATTGAAAAAAACAAAATAAAACAACACAAACCTCAACCCAAACAAAAGCACAAAAATGGAAGAGTCAAGGAGTAAGGAAGAGAAATAGGAGCCTCAGCAAGCTGGTCTGAGGTAGTTCCGAGGGGCTGGGAAGCCCAGGTATAAGAGAGACCTTTCAAATGAGAGAGCTAGGGAATTTCAGAGAAAGTGTTTTGGGAATTACGACTATACCTTCTTTATGGTATTCTCAGTAGGATGCGGTGAAATGTTGAGCCACTTTTAAATTATTTTGGGGGCTGAATTGATTTTTTTACATTCAACCTTGTGCTGAGATGGGCCATGAGATGGCTAGAATGCATTTAATTTCACTTTGAATCATCAGTATTTATTGAGCACTCTTTACACATAGAAGGAGGAACTAGTTGTTGTAATCAACCTAGGCTGGAGCAGCTAATTAGCAGCCCTCCCTCAACCCTCACATCTGCCCCTCAAGCCTGCTTGGTCGCCGTTGACCTGCCCACATTTCTGGGTCCTCCTTCCATTCTCACTGTGACTCTGCGAGAGCTGGTCCACATCAACTCCTGCCTGGATTAGCGCCTCTATCCCCACCCCATTCACCATGGATGCAGACTCAGGTACATGAACCTCCCTAGACAATCACTTTGTGCTTTTTATCCCCTCTCCTACATCCTCCTATGGTGCCTGGTTGTCTGCAGAATAACAAACACCAATGGCGTTGGTCATTGTAGTAGTTGCTACCATGTGCCGTGCACAGTTCTCCCACTCACCCTCAAGCAGGTACTACTGCCACCTCATGTCACAGTAGGAAACTGAGTCACAATATGGTGAAATAACTTGCCCAGAATCAAGAAGGAAGAGCTAGACTTTGAAAGTGGATGCTGTGGCTCCCAAGTCCTTCATCTTAATGACTTTTATTACTGGATTCCTTTATTTCGTTTCATATATTTCCCACATAAGCTCTCTGCTTTTTTTATTAGTCTCCAAACAAACTTAATATTTTTGTTCATGGTGACTTGGTCACACTCTTACTTTCTTCCCTTCTCCCAATTTTTCTGGGGCTGGACTTCAAGTCCTCTCAACTCCAGCTTCTTCAATGGCTTCAGTTGCCACTGGTCAAGAAACAGTCCCTCTTCAAGACAATCTGCCTTTAGCATAAATTCCCTTGTAGACGTATTACTCTTTCTACGTCTGTATCCTTTCGCATCTAGTCTGTGAGATCACTGAGGCCCATATCCACAGTCTCACATCCCATTTTATCTCTAGCACCTAGTGCAGAATCTATCACAGAGCTGTGGTTACACAAAGTGCTAGTTTCAGAGGGAGCTGGAACTTAGCTCCTTAATCTCCAACAGATCTCTTCCAATCTTTTCATAATTTTCTCAATCCTGTCCAAAGTATTATATAAAGAGTTACAAAAAATTTCTTTCCAATACAATTGCCACTTCCAAGTTCCTTCTAAGTAGAAATTCTAGAGCCATAACTAAATAGCAGGTGGCTATCAGACCCCCAAGTTCTACCTTGACTCACTCCATCCATCCATCCATTCATCCATCCATCCATCCATCCATCCATCCATCCATCCATCCATCCATCCATCCAGTACATCGGAAGCTCTCAGCACTGTGCTACAATAATAACATGCTACAATAAAAGCACAGTGAGCATATGGATCATGCCTTCTATGGAGTCCACATTCTAGTGGAGGAGACAGAGAGATATAAATATAGAGTGTGCAGTGCCTGCGATGGGGGAGTGTAGGGGGGATGAATCCCTCAACACAGTGGTCAGGGAAGACACTTTGGCAGAAGCAACAACTAAGCTGAGTCCTTGACAATGAGCAGGAAGCTTCCAGATTGAGAGCTGAGTGAACACAGTCTATTCCAGGTAGGAGCAGCACATACAATGCCCAGGGGCAAAGGAGAGTTTGTAAATCTGTGAACTGAGGTCTCTGTCATGGCCTCATTGGGACATGCAAGGCAGTGTCTTACGTGCCTCCCCAAACAAGAATTTAAAAGCAAGTGGCTCACCTGGGTGGGTGTGATTCCAAGAAGCACTGGGAATGGTGCAGAAGTCAAACAAGGAAGGGAATATTGTGGGCAAATGAGGCCCAGGCCTGTTGGGAACTCTTTGACTGGTTATGTAGAACAAGTCTCAGAACTGTCCCTTGAAGGGCAGGCAGCTTGGGGAGTCACTGCTGGGGTGATATCTCTCCAGCATTTCCGACCTGCCCTGCACATGGGCTGAGCCCACTCCTGCAGCCAGAGAATGTCTCCAGGCAGAAAGCTGTGGAAACAGTGGTCATGTAGGAAGCTGTTCCAGGCCAGCTGTGGGATGAAATGAGGGAACAGGGGTGGGCACTGCTAGCGTCTACTACAGCCAGTCATTTTTTCCCCCACCCCCTTGTTTACTTCCTATCTAGTGCTTATCCCAAAGGTTATGAAGGCTTTATTTATTTATTATTATTTGTCTTGATCATTGCTAAATCCCATTACTCAACGTAGTACCTGATATAGTTATGTGCTGGATAGACTTGTGCAACTGCCTGATGTGCTGCTGACACCTGAGACCCGTCAGCACATCTCCCCAGTCTGGGCCCTGTGTACTCACTCCCAGTGGGGCTCCCAGTTGCCTGGCTATGCCTGGCTTCCTGCAATCCTGGTTTCATCTTCTTACCTCTACCTGAGCTGCCAGAGAAGTCTGCTGTAGGGATCCTGGGCTCCCAGGTCCCAGGTGATTCCTGTATCTCTTCAACTGCCACATACCTGGGCTTGCTGTCTATACCCACTTCTGACACCTGGTGCAGTGTTCCTAGACCCATCCAAAGTCCTTAGCCTAGTGAAACCCTTCAAACTCAAGTACTGTGAGCAAGTATACGCCAGCCTAGATTTGCCCTCCACATTCTCTGTTTGATGTGATTTGACCTCTCCAGGAAGATGGCCTGGCAACAACTAAATTCTCAAAAGCTGCAGAGTAGACATTTCTCTCTTCCTTGGAAGAAGGTGTGTTGCGCTCTGTTTCTATCATATGTGGCCCTGTGATTGACAACATCCCCACCACTGGGGAGTCTCTGTTGGCCAGAGGTAAAGGAAGCCGGTTCTCAATGGGGTGACTTGCTCACCAGTGGAAAAGCCCTTTCTTCTTCCTCCCTGATGGACTGTCTGGAGAGGCAGTCATACAGGCAGATGCTGGTGAGATAGAGTCATAAGCTGTGCTCCTAAGAAGGTGAGGTCAACTTGGGCAAGCATTTTCCTCTATTTTTCTTCTTTCCATGACTCAGACTATTCCCCCCCCCCCCATCCTCACTCCTTCCTGGGACCCAAGCCTCAGGCTCCTCTCCTGGGGAATAAGGGATGGCACCTTGCGCTGATTTTGGTATTGAGGGGTCTATAAGTGTGGGAGGCCCCCAGGACCCTCCTCTAGCCTGAAATTCCATTCCTTATGTCCTTCTCCTGGGAAGAAGATGGGGTCATTACACTTTGGTTACTGGTGAATACTGTTGAACAGGATAGTTTCAAACACTTCCAAAAAGATGGGTTGCATATCTGCTGTAAGTCAGGAGAAAAGAGAACAACTACAAATTCCCAGAGAATTCACTTGCTTTATATCTTGATATGTACATTTCAGTAAATGATTGTGGAGAAAGCTATCACATTACTTCCCAAAATAGATGGAGGGAAAGTTGTGCTGGACATTCTGAGCAGCTCTGTGGAAGGTGATAAAAGTAGTCACATACAGCCTCACCTCTGCCTGGTTGCTCCTACAGGGTGGGGGGATAGTTGAAGGCAAAACCCTGCATAACCACCCACCTGACACACAGTCACACTGGCTCAGTGGTCTGGGACTGCTGTGACTAAAATAGTACTCGTAACTACGCAATGCTTAGCATCACATTTGACAAGAAATAAAGGGAAATTGGAAGCTTTGAATCTGTCTCTGTCTCTAGGGGAAGATAGTCCCCCCCCAACACTGAACCTTCTCAAAAGGAAAGCAAGAGTTTTCCCAACAGCACACTGTGGTTGGCAGCCTCATAAGATGGTCCCCAGCGGGGCCCAACCTTGTGTGTCCCCCTCCCCTTGAGTGTGGACCTCAAGATTTGCTTCTAGCAAATAGAGCATAGCAAATGGGATGGGGTGACACATCTGAGGTTAGGTTACAAAAGACTGGAGCTCCCATCCTACTGGCATTCTCTCTCTGACTTTTCTGCAAACTTGCTGTGATGAAGAGGGTCGTCTGTCAAGGAACTGATGGTGTCTGCTGATTAGCAGCCAGAGAAGAAGTGAGGGTTTAAAAAAAAAAGCTTTTAAGAAGCTGTATTTTGCTGACAATTGTACAAGTGAGCTTGGATGTAGAGTTTTACCTGGTTAAGCCTTCAGATTGAGACTGCTTCAGTTGTCATGTGATTGCAGTCTTGTGAGAAATCTTGAAGCAGAGGATCCAAATAAGTCATGCTCAGTTTCCTGACCCACGGAAACTGTGAGATCATAAATGTGCATCTTTTACACTGCTAAACTTTGGGGTAATTCGTTCTTCAGCAGTAGATAAAGAAGACATACATCAAGGGTCTCAAATGTTTATTACATAATAGCACAAAACTACTAAGCAAGTGGACAAACAACTGTAGGAATGAGAGAAAGGATGGACATCCTGAAACATGTCAGAGACAATTGGGTAACAACATAAAGAGATCATCCCATCCACACATAAGGGCCAACAGGATAAGGAGCATGGGATAGATGGTTTGATTTCTTTGGGGTAACCCTGCTTATGTAATTTATGTGAAAGGTTTTGCCTCTTGGGTTGACTTCCTGTTATTTCCCTTTTTATTTACAGTTTGATGGACTTGATTTTTTTTCTAATTTTAATTTAATCCTGTTATGCTGTGTACAAGTGAAACCTTTTATGGGATAATTGAACTAAATAATAAAATGTTTGAATACATGAGACTTACATGGTACGTAAAAAATATTTACTTGCATGGAATCTTGAGTACTGAGTTTGATGTGGTTCTCTTGTGAGGTCTGGTGAGCAAATCAAGGAAATGTACCATTTTGGTCCTGTTCCAAGTGGTACTGTCTTTTCGATATGATGTAAAGGCAGTGCAGAGCTCTGAAAAGTATTTGGTTTCTCTGGTGCCTGCATTCTATCACTCTGTCTCCTTTTGGATGACTTGATGTCATTTGTATAAAAATACCACAGTTGAAAATAAACATTTCCCAGCCATGAGCAGGGTGCTTCCTGAGGATCTATTTCCTGGCAGGGAATAAAATTGCTTATTCTTTCTATAAGAAAGAATTTCTTTCTATTCTTTCTATGGCATAAGAGAGGATTTCTCAACCTTGGCACTAGTGACATTTTGGACTAAATACTTATTTACTAGCAGGGGGCAGGGTGTCCTGTTCATTGAAGGATGTTTAGCAGCATTTCTGACTTCTACCCACCAGATGCTAGTAGTACCCACGGGTCATGACAATCAAAAATGTCCTTGAGGGACAAAGTCTCCCTCAGTTGAGAACCATGCACGAAATATCACCATGTGAACAGTTTGCCTCCACTGTGATTGATTTAACAACCAAGAAAAGCAATGGTTATAACCCAACAACATTGCACCAGATGTATTATTTATTACTCATCTTATTTATAGGCTTTTTGGGAATTCATATTTTCTCTTTGGGGACAAGCATAGTGTGTTTTACTGGTATATCATATTGAATTACTGTTTGTATTTCAAACAAAACAACAATGAACAAAAATTCCAAATACTGCTTTAGGAGGGAAGATATATGAGTTTCTTCACAAAATTATATTTCAGGTTATTTTTAAGGTTTCTAAGAATCCTGTGTTCTCCTTCCTGCTGGGAGGCACCCGTGTTTGTTTGGAGCTGTTGTTGGTAGTGTTCAAGAAGCACATTCTGGGAAGCCTCATTCAGTAAATTGGCTCCATTTGATTGAAATCATTGTTTGGAAGACAGTTTTCACATTACAGCTTTAAAGACTTGTAGATTTTGTAAGAAACTTAAATCATTTCCAATAGCAGTTAAGTAAACAAATATACATAAACAAAATTCAATGTTTAGTACATTTTCCCCTAATTGTTGGTTCTTGATTTAGTCATTTTTGGTTTGCAGACAATAGATGCTATAACAATTTCTGCACTTTCTGATTTTCCATGTGCAAATTTTCTAAGATGAGTCATATGGACTTAGTGACTTGTGGAAAAGACATTGGGGGATAATGGAAAATCATGGGCTTCCACATCACATGTACCTGAAACTCCCCTATCTGTAAAATGGGGCAATACTGTCTTTCACAGTGTTCTTGGGAGGACTCAATGGAGACCCAGCCTTTTCAAGGTCATCTCTGACCTTGCCCTGCTTCTTTGCAGGTGATAAAAAAAACACATAACATAAATATACCCTCTTAACCACTTTTAAGACAACAGTACATTATTGTTGACTATATGTACTATGTTGCATAACATATCTCTAGAACCTACTCACATTGCATGGCTGGAACTGCTTGAACAATAACTCCCACTTCCCCTGCCCCCAGCCCCTGGCAATCCCCATTCCACTCTCTGCTTCTGTGAGTTTCACCGCTCTAGATACCTCATATAAGTGGAATTATACAGTATTTGTCTTTTTGTGACTGGCTTATTTTGTTTAGCATAATGTCCTTAATGTTCGTCCATATTGTCGTATGTGTCAGAATTTCCTTCCTTTTTAAGGCTGAACAATATTTCATTGTATGTATATACTACACTTGTTTATCTGTTCTTCCACTGATAGAAACTTGGGTTGCTTCCACATCTTGTATCTTGTGAATAATGCTGCTATGAACTTGGGGATTCAGATATTCCTTTGAGACCTGGTTTCAATTCTTTTGGATAAATACCCAGCTTTGACCTACTTTTTGACTGCATAGTCCTCTGAAAATAATTTTGTGATAGAAATGACAGAATCTTCTCTAATGCTTTTAACAGAACTTTACATACCCTTCCACCCCTCCTGGTATGAGGGTGACCTGAGGTCAGGGACTGCGATGCCCTCATCTTTTTGTCCCCAGCATCTACATGGGGCTCAGTAAAGAATGCAGCATGCCTCACAAGGTGGACCAACAAATTACTTAACTGCTGTGAGTGGAGATCTTGTAGAGAGGAGACCCTCAACAAAGATAAAGTCTCCTTCTACAAGTTAGGATCGTGAAGACAGGATTGTAACAATCACAACACATAAACATCATTCCATAATGTGTTCACTTCATTTAGGCAACAGAGAACCTCCTGTGTCTGAATATGTGTTGAAACATAGCAAAACATATTCTGATAAAGAAGACTACTTTTGTTTAAAGGAGACATGATGATTGCCTTTTTTCTAACAATTTTAACAGGATAATAAACAAGGGAGAACCAGATAGACACCAATATTTAGTTAAAAGAAGACAGGCCACACAATAAACTGGGCTATGGCTTTCTAATGTGAGAGGAAATTCCTAGGAGCACCTTTTAGACAGAAAACAATGCTGGGGTTTGAGCTCCCACATTTGACCTATTCAAAGCGGAGTCAGGGAAGGTCTACATCTCCTCATCATTCCTTCATTCACCCATGTATTCCGTGAACTTTTATCCAGCACTGCCCACACATTTTTTCCCAGCCTCTGTGCCTTTGTAAAATTAAATATCAGTGGGATGTGAGCCATGTCCAGATGATTTCCAGAAGGTCATATGAAAATTTCTTCTTCGAATAAAATCACAACAGTCATGTCTGAAGCCAGTCTCTAGAAAAGGTGGGCATGCATCACACACCCTGTTGTATTGTTTTCTCTTCCTTTCATTGTTTTATGTAACGTGGCACTGCTTGGAATACCATCTGATGCTCTTCCACTCTGGGACTGATTTCAAATGTTTTAGCTCGTCCTGAATTAGCTGTGGCTTCTAACACATACAATTAAAAGATAGCAGGCCTGTTCTCTATCTGACCAGAAGCATGGCACAGACAAACAATCCTTTGCAAATTATAGCCTTGAAACCAGGAAACCGTGCTGGCCTTTGCTGATGGCGTGGAGTTCGTGCACAAGTTTGCCTTGGGTACCTCATGGGGACCTGATGTTGATAAATTTTGTGACAAAGGTGACATACTTCACAAGGGGGCACAGACTTACACTTTACAAAGTGGTTTTCCTGGCTCATCCGATGGTCATGGTGTTCTTAGGAAGTAGGTTCAGACCTCAGAGGAGTTAAGTGATCAAGCCTGTACTCCTTCCATACTTGTTAGTGTAAAGTGTTTGAGTAAATGGCCCAAGGTCACCCTCTGGGAGGTCAGCTTGTTTGGGATGACAATAAGGACTTTGAAACCAACAAGACCCAAGTTCGAATTCCTGTGTAAGTGCTATTAGCTCTGTAACTCTGCACTTTCTTAGTCTCTCTCAGCTTTAATTTCGTCCTCTACAAGTTTGGAATGTAATAGTTAACCTGCAGGGTTATTTTGAGTTTGAAATTAAATAATATCCATAAAGTGCCCGCTCCCAATGGAGACTTAACAGAGGTGACTTCCTTCTGCTAGTACAGGATGGAGCCAGAACCTGGCCACAGGTCATCTGTCTGATCCCATTTCTCCTGTGAAGAATTTTCCCAGATGAGGCCGCCAGTGCATGCTATTCCACTTGGGCTGCAAGATTTTTTTTTTTTTTTTGTGAGGTATAATTGATTTACAATGTTATATTAGTTTTAGGTGTACAGCATCATGATTCAATATTTTTATAGATTATACTCCATTTAAATTTATTACAAAATAATGGCATATTTCCCTGTGCTCTAAAATATATCCCTGTAGCTTATTTATTTTATATATAGTAGTTTGTATCTCTTAATTCCCTCTCCCTACTTGACCCCCCTTCCCCTCCCCACTGGTAACCACTAGTTTGTTCTTGATACCTATGGGTCTACTCTGTGTTATTTTTTAGATTCCACATATAAGTCATAACATAGAGTATTTTTCTTTCTCTGTCTTACTTCACTAAGTATAATAACCTCAGTTTCATTTAAGTTGTTGCAAATGGCAGAGTTTCATTCTCTTTATGGCTGAGTAATATCCCATTCTATATATATCACCTATTTGTTGGAGACTTAGGTTATTTTCATGTCTCTGTCATGATAAATAATGCTGCAATGAACATAGGGGTGCAGATATCTCTTCTAGATAGTGATTTTGTTTCTTTTGGATAAATACACAGAAGTGAAATTACTGGATCATATGGAAATTTTACTTTTAATTTTTGGAGGAGATTCCATACTGTTTTGCATAGTGGCTGCACCAATTTACATTCCCACCAAGAGAGCACAAGGGTTCCCTTTCCTCCACACCTTCACCAACACTTGTTTTATTTTGTTTTTTCCTTTTCGATAAAAGCCATCCTAACAGGTATGAGGTCATGGCTCATTGCAGTTTTGATTTGTATTCCTCTAATAATTAGTGATGTTGAGCATCTTTTCATATGCCTGTTCGTCTGTATGTCTTCTTTGGAAAAATGTCTATTCAGGTCTTCTGCCCATTTTTTAATCAGGTTTTTTGTTGTTATTGAATTGTATGAGCTGTTTATGTATTTTGCATATTAACCCTTTATCAGTCATATCGTTTGTGAATATTTTCTCCTATTCTGCAGGTTGTCTTTTCATTTTGTTGGTGGTTTCCCTTGTTATGCAAAAGCTTTTAAGTTTAATTATACCTCATTTGTTTGTTTTTGCTTTTATTTCTTTTGCCTAGGAGGCAGATCCAAAAAATATTGCTACAATTTATGTCAAAGAACATTCTGCCTATGTTCTCTTCTAGGAGTTTAATGGTTTCAGGTCTTACATTCAGGTCTTTAATCCATATTGAGTTTATTTCTGTATATGGTGTGAGGAAATGTTCTAACCTCATTCTTTTACATGTTGCTGTCCAGTTTTCCCAGCACCACTCACTTACAGCATCTAACTGTTCGTAGTATTCTCTTATTATTTTTTGTATCTCTGTGGTACTGGTTGTTATTTCTCCTCTTTCATTTCTTATTTTGCTTATTTGGGTCCTCTTTTCTTCTTGATTAGCCTGGCTAAAGGTTTATCAATTTTGTTTATCTTTTCAGAAAACCAGCTCTTGGTTTCATCTTTTCTATTTGTTTTTTGGTCTCTATTTTATTTCCTCTCTGATCTTCATTATTTCTTTCCTTCTGCTGATTTTGAGCTTTGTTCTTCTTTTTCTGATTCCTTTACATGGTAGGTTAGGTTGTTTATTTGAGATTTTCCTTGTTTCTTGAAGAAGACTTTTATCACTATAAACTTCCTTCTTAGAACGGTTTTTACTACATCCCATGGATTTTGGAAAGTTGCATTTCCATTTTCATTTGTCTTGAGGTATTTTCTGACTTCCCCTGATTTTTTCATTAGTCTGTTGCTTTTTTTAGTAGCATGTTGTTTAGTATCCACATGTTTGTGCTTTTCCCATTTTTCTTCCTGTAATTGATTCTAGTTTCATACTGTCGTGGTTGGAAAAAAATGCTTGATATAATTCCTATTCTCTTAAATTTGTTGAGACTTGTTTTTTGTGACCTAGCATGTGATCTATCCTGGAGAACATTCCATGTAAAAGAATGTAAATTCTACTGTTTTTGGATGGATTGTTCTATAGAGACCACTGTTTCCTTATTGATTTGACCACTGTTTCCTTATTGATTTTCTATCTGGATGATCTGTCCATTGATGTAAGTGTGTATTAATGTCTTCTATTATTATTGTATTATTGTCAATTTCTCCCTTTTATGTCTGTCAATATTTGCTTTGTATATTTAGATGCTCTTGTATTGGGTGCATGTACATTAACGAGTGTAATATCTTCTTCTTGTATTGATCCTTTTTTCATGCCCTTCTTTGTCTTTTGTTATAGACTTTTTTTAAAAGTCTATTTTGTCTGTTATGAGTATTTCTACCCAGCTTTCCTGTCATTTCCATCCGCATGAAATATCTTCTTCCATTCCCTCACTTTCAGTCTGTGCGTCTTTAGCTCTGAAGTGAGTCTCTTGTAAGCAGCATATAGACGGGTCTTGGTTTTTCAATCTAATCCAACCAGCCACCCTGTCTTTTGATTGGAGTATTTAGTTCACTGACATTTAAAGTAATTATTGATAGGTATGTACTTATTGCTATTTAAGGCTGCAGGTTCTTCATCCCAAAGTGAGAACACAGGTAACCAGTTATCTCTGGGAGACATCACAAAGTGTTTGGGAATTGAGAACAGCCACTCAGTCACAGATATTATCACTGATTTTCCTCCAATCAGCCTGAAGACTTGCTGCAAACTGTGACAGAAAAGTGGGTGCTTCCGCCAAGTCCTATTGTGACATTCATTCTTAACTCAGGCAGATGGGGATTACCATGAAGTTCAAGACCCAAAAAAGAAGATCTGAAAGTGTCACTAAATGGGAACACGTGGAGAGGTGTTCAGACAGATAGAAGCTTGTTCAACTGGGTGCTGTGTGATGAGGAGAGGGGAAACTGCATAGGAGTAGACCTTCTCTGCCCAGTCTGGTACTTCTCAGTCCAGTACCTGCACTTAAGGATGGAACCCTCTTATTGAGTGACTCTCTTTATCTTGGTTCCTTCCACGTAGATGCTGGATGAGAAAATCTCCTTCACTGACAGTTTTAAAATATAGTGTATTAATAGAAAATGTGAGGCATAGTGAAACCCCAAAATCAGGAGATGACTGCCATTGAAAAGAAAGCTTGTTACAAATCCCCAGAGAGGAGGGCATGCCACTTCACATGGGACCACACAGGGAAGCATCAGGGTTGGTCAGGAGGCAGAGGGAAAGAAAGAATCTGTGGGTGAGAGTCTTTATTGTGGTCTCATCTGGAAGGAACAAATGAGGCAGGGTAAGCAGGCTTAGGATTGGCTAGTTTGAATAATTTCAGCAGGCTCTGGGGATATCCTTGGTTGTCTGGTACCTGGCCCTGTGTTTATTAGGGAAGGTGATGGTGGACCAGAGTCTGAGAGCCTGATAGAGGAGGTGGTTGGGGTGGGGCTGTGTATGGGTTGGTGTGTATATGAGAGATGTTCCTTCAGGGAAGTCCAGGTCATTTACTCTCTCTGGAATTGGCTAACCCTGGGAGGGGCAGTCCCTCCAAGGTCAGTAGGTCCTAGATACAAAAGCATCAGAAGTACAGAAAATAAAAGACATAGTTAATATATTGGCCAAGTTTTATATCATTTTTGCAAAACCATCCAGGATTCACACTAGACAGAACCTGGGTCACCCTGCCAATATCAAGATGGGGCTTCTTAGGAACTCAGATCCTTAGAGGCACATACCAGCTAGCCCTTTCTGGGAACACACTTGGTTGAGTTTAATGGTTCCATTTGGGTTAGTGGAGGAGACCAAATCTTAGGGGTCCCTCTGGTGAGGGAGGCTCAGCTGAGAAGCACATTTGGGGCTTGGTGGCAGGATTTGACTTTTTAAATCTAATTGGGGTTTGGATCAAAGAAATGATCTATATAAAACACATCACAATCCAATGCACAACACATGCAATCCAATTCCAGAAGAATTTGTGTGCCTGCTTTATGAAGACATTAAATCACTTTTTGAAACTGAGATTTTTTTCTGGAAACCTTTTCATGGCCATTAATCCAGAGTTGTCCTTTAATTTCCCCCCTCCTTTAAAACAGAAGAATGATAACAGGGTCTGAATGATAACCATTTAAAAAAATTTATTAGGCAGAAACCCAAATAATCCAAAAAATATTCAAGCAAAATAGAGAGTTTTTTCTCTTCATTTAAAATTCATAATAACTGAAGCTATACCTTTAAGCATTCAGATTGGATTCTTTCCAAAGTATAGACAGGATACTTGATATGCAGTTTTTAAAAAGTCTGTTCTTTCCTCACATACACATAGTCAAAATGTTCATCTATGTATTCAAGGCAACTGCAAAAGTCTTCTCAAGGTAATACACAATGAAGGGCTACTGAAATCTAGTTATTGGGGCATGATACCAAGGAAGTATCAAAATGTAAAATTCAGGATTATACTCCTTGTGTTTATCAAAATTCTCCAGATAATAATTTTTAAAGATAATTTAAAAATCTACTTGACAATTTTATAATAAAAAACTTAAATTTTTTTACCAGACTAATATAAATCTGTGAATCAAATTTGACTTTTAAATTGTATCTTCTCTAAAGCTTGCAAGTAAGATATGAAGTATTTGAATATTCAGTAATAATCACCACACTCCTACATGAAAACCCAGAACAGGGACTTGACATACTTTCTGACACTGGAAAAATCTGCCATTCTCTCTCCAGACATTCTTCTCCTGATCTCTGCTAAGACCTGAATTTGCCTCTCTTCCTTTGTCTACTTTTCTCCAACCAACAAACATTTATTGAGTACCTACCACATACCATGCCCTCATTACATCAGGTATTAGAGACACAACATTAAACAAGGCAAACAGTTCCTGACCTCATATAGCTTAGAATCAAACAAGAGAAAAATAATTCTTCAAACAGTTTCAATCTATTCACTATTTCAGTGTCAGTGATAGGAAAGTACATTTGCAATGGGAATACATGGGGGTCATCTACTGTGGACGTCCAGGAATCCAACTCACTGGTCATCCATGGTCAATGACTTAATATACTCCTATCAGAGGAAGTCCTGGTCTTTTGTGCAATACTTGAGAAAGATTCTGAACTGCTGGGCACGATAAGGAAGTGTGCATCTCTAGTTTTCTGGCATGCATCCTACCACCATGAAGGGAACCAGCCTTATGACAAAGCTTATTCTGCAAGAGATAGATGAGAGGTGACACTGCCAAGCTGCTGCTCAGCCCCTGACAGGCCAACCCTAACTTTGAACTCTTTGGCTACATGAGCCAATAAATATCCTTTGTTGTTCAATCTAAGCTGGCTTTTCTAAGTTGTTGTAATTGACAGCTTCCTAACTGACTCATTAGAAGAGTTGGTAAAATGGAAAGAAAATTCTAGTGAGAGTGAACAAATGTGACAAGAGAATGTGAGGCACTTAGCATGACTAGTGAATTGGGAGAGAGGGAGAAGTAAAAGGAGATAAGGTTGGAGGATCGTAAAGCACCCTGTCAGCCATCTTACTCTCAGAGAAGTGGGGACCCACTCAAGACTTATTCGGGGGAGTGATGTAATGACATTGCCTTGCAGGAGAATCACTTTGTCCAAGGAGGATTAGAGAGAGGCAAGATTGGAGAAAAGGAAACTGGTCATAAAGTTGTTTTAGTAAATCAAAAATTCTCAAGTGTTTTGGTCTCAGGACCCCTTTGCACTTAAAAATTATTAAGGAACCCCCTAAGCTTTTGTTTTTATGGGTTGTATCTAGCAATACTTGCCATATTAGAATGAAAGATATTTATTTACTTCATTAAAATAACAATGATTAATACATTACATATCAACATAGTACATTTTTATGAAACAAAACTATATTTTCAAAACCCAAAAAAACTCTAGAGAAAAAAAAAATGGTATTGTTTTACCTTTTTTCCTATCTCTTTAATGTATGGCCTAATGGAAGACAGATGAAGTCCCATCTGCTTTCACAGTCAGTCTGTTGCAAGCGTTTTTGGTTGAAATATACAAAGAAAATCTAACTTACAAAGATATGCAGTTGGAAAAGGAAGTCTTTTCAGATAAGTGTGCATGTTATTCTTTGATACTACACCAAAATCAACAAGTGGTAGTTTCTTGAAGGTTAGTTGTTAGGTGGAATCAGAAGCCATAGCAATAAAAATATTGTTACACTAAATCTATTGGTCTATCTTGCACTTTGAATGGCTTTTACTTGTGCATGATCATGACCTTGCAGAAACCATGAGAGCATCTTGGACCTTGGGGAGGGGTCTCTGGATCACCTTTTCAGAATTATTGCAGTAAATCAAAGAAGTTCAGACAAGAACCACCGTGAAGGAAGTGACTAAAAGGAGGTGAAAGTAAAAGTAGAGGTGTACTTAGAGATGGTAGATATGGCATTGCTGCGGGGATTGGCAACTGACTTGATTTAAGGGAATAGGAAGAGATACCTCCCTGGGTCCTAGCCTGGGTGAACGATGGTGCCATTCACGATAATAGAACACAAAGAGAGAATTAGGTTTGGACAAAACGAGATGGATTCTTCTGAGGATGTTGGAATTGGGATGCTTATCGGACACCTCAGAGGATATAGATTTGTGGATCTGAAGTTCATGAGAGCTTTCCCTCAGGGATAGACTTGGATTGGAAACCAACAGCATACATGCTGACAATTGAAGCCAGAAAGTAGGTGAGGTATCCTGAGTTTGTAGAGGGAGAGGAGAAGAGCACTGAGAGCAGAAATCTATAAAGTATTGACATTTAGGGGACAAAGGGGATGAAGTAGCACTCCAAGAGGAGATGGAGATAAAGAAGAAAAATCAGGAAGATGCCATGTCATGGAAGGCAAGGAAGGTAAGGAAGTGCTTCAAGAAGGAAGTGGCCAATAGGGGTGCACATTGCAGATGGTTAAGGAATACAAGAATCAACGTGTCTGCTGAGCTTAGAGCATGAGCACACTGGTGACACTGATAGAACATGGTGGAGGGAAATGTAGAAGTCAGGATTCTTTTTCCTTCCCTCCCTTCTGCCTTCCATACCACTTGTATTTATTGAACACCTGCTGTGTGTCAGATATGTAATATGGAACATTGTCCTCACTTTCTGATGATTATAGTTAGTATTGTGGGGAAGGCATAAAATAATCATGTAAACCAATATACATGCTTATTATCCTCTGACTATCCTCAAATGAACTCTAAGGAACAGAAGACAAATTCACATTCTCCTATGTTCAATGCTAAGATCCAAAATGCTCTAAAAGCCAAAAAATTTTCATAACTCATTTAGTGTCAAAAAAGAATGGTAAGAATTGGTTCAAGATGGCAGAGTAGGAGGACGTGCACTCACTACCTCTTGTGAGAGCACTGGAATCACAACTAATTGCTGAACAATCATTGACAGGAAGACACTGGAACTCACTAAAAAAGATACCACACATTCAAAGACAAACGAGAAGCTGCAATGAGATGGTAGGAAGGGTGCAATCACAATAAAATCAAATCCCATAACCACTGGGTGGGTGACTCACAAACTGGAGAACAATTATACCACAAAAGTCCACCTACTGGAGTGAAGGTTTTGAGTCCCATGCCTGGCTTCCCAACCTGGGGATCTGGCAATGGAAGGAGGAATTCCCAGAGAATCAGACTTTGAAGGCTAATGGGATTTGATTGCAGGACTTCGACAGGACTGGGGGAAACACAGATGCCATTCTTGGAGGACACACACAAATTAGTGGGTGCATCAGGACCAGATGAAGGAGCAGTGACCCCATAGGAGACTGAACCAGACCTACCTGCTAGTGTTGGAGGGCCTCCTGCAGAGGTGGGGGAGTGGCTATGGCTTACCATGGGGACAAGGACATTGACAACAGAAATTCTGGGAAGT
Organism: Eschrichtius robustus; assembly: GCF_028021215.1. Classification (NCBI taxonomy): domain Eukaryota; kingdom Metazoa; phylum Chordata; class Mammalia; order Artiodactyla; family Eschrichtiidae; genus Eschrichtius; species Eschrichtius robustus. Next base: position 100,782,778 of record NC_090833.1, on the reverse strand, counting down.
ACTCTTTGGCATGAGTCCTCCCAGAGTCCGCCTTTAGCCCCACCAAAGAGCCTGTAGTCTCCAGTGCTGGGTCACCTAAGACCAGACAACAAACAGGGAGGGAACTCAGCCCCACCCATCAGCAGACAAGCAGATTAAAGTTTTACTGAGCTCTGCCTACCAGAGCAACACCCACCTCTACCTACCACCAGTCTCTCCCATCAGGAAGCTTGCACAAGCCTCTTAGATAGTCTCATCCACCAGAGGGCAGACAGCAGAAGCAAGAAGAATTACAATCCTGCAGCCTGTGGAACGAAAACCACATTCACAGAAAGATAGACAAAATGAAAAGGCAGAGGACTATGTACCAAATGAAGAAACAAGATAAAACCCCAGACAAACAATTAAATGAAGTGGAGATAGGCAACCTTCCAGAAAAAGAATTCAGAATAATGATAGTGAAGATGATCCAGGACATTGGAAAAAGAATGGAGTCAAAGATCGAGAAGATGCAAGAAGTGTTTAACAAAGACCTAGAAGAATTAGAGAACAAACACCTAGAAGAATTAAAGAACAAACAGAGATGGACAACACAATAACTGAAATGAAAAATACACTAGAAGGAATCAATAGCAGAATAACTGAGGCAGAAGAACAGAAAAGTGACCTGGAAGACAGAATGATGGAATTCACTGCCGTGAAACAATAAAGAAAAAAGAATGAAGAGAAATGAAGACAGCCTAAGAGACCTCTGGGATAACATTAAACACACCAACATTCACATTATAAGGGTCCCAGAAGGAGAAGCGAGAGAGAAAGAACCGAGAAAATATTTGAAGAGATTATAGTCGAAAAATTCCCTAACGTGGGAAAGGAAATAGCCACCGAAGTCCAGGAAGTGCAGAGAGTCCCAGGCAGGATAAATCCAAGGAGAAACATGCCGAAACACATAGTAATCAAATTGACAAAAATTAAAGGCAAAGAAAAATTATTGAAAGCAACAAGGGAAAAACGACAAATTACATACAAGGGAACTCCCATAAGGTTAAGAGCTGTTTCTCAACAGAAACTCTACAAGCCAGAAAGGAATGGAATGACATATTGAAAGTAATGAAAGGGAAGAACCTACAATCAACATTACTCTACCCAGCAAGGATCCCATTCAGATTCGAGGGAGAAATCAAAAGCTTTAGAGACAAGCAAAAGCTAAAAGAATTCAGCACCACCAAACTAGCTCTACAACAAATGCTAAAGGAACTTCTCTAAGTGGGAAACACAAGAGAAGAAAAGGACCTACAAAAACAAACTCAAAACAATTAAGAAAATGGTAATAGGAACATACAGAGTGATAATTACCTTAAATATAAATGGATTAAATGCTCCAACCAAAAGACTCAGGCTTGCGGAATGGATACAAAAACAAGACCCATATGTATGCTGTCTATAAGAGAGCCACAGCAGACCTAGGGACACATACAGACAGAAAGTGAGGATATGGAAAAAGATATTCCATGCAAATGGAAATCAAAAGAAAGTTGGAGCAGCAGTACTCATATCAGATACAATAGATTTTAAAATAAAGAATGTTACAAGAGACAAGGAAGGACACTACATAATGATCAAGGGATCAATCCAAGAAGAAGATATAACAATTATAAATATATATGCACCCAACATAGGAGCACCTCAATACATAAGGCAACTGCTAACAGCTATAAAAGTGGAAATCAACAGTAACACAATAATAGTAGGGTATTTTAACACCTCACTTACACCAATGGACAGATCATCCAGAATAAAATAAATAAGGAAACACAAACTTTAAATGAAACAATAGACCATATAGATGTAATTGATATTTATAGGACATTCCATCCCAAAACAGCAGATTACACTTTCTTCTCAATTGCACATGGAACATTCTCCAGGATAGATCACATCTTGGGTCACAAATCATGCCTTGGTAAATTTAAGAAAATTGAAATCATATCAAGCATCTTTTCTGACCACAATGCTATGAGATTAGAAATCAATTACAGAGAAAAAACTGTAAAGAACACAAACACATGGAGGCTAAACAATACATTACTAAATAACCAGGTGCTCACTGAAGAAATTGAAGAGGAAATCAGAAAATACCTAGAAGGAAATGACAATGAAAGCATGATGATCCAAAACGTATGTGATGCAGCAAAAGCAGTTCTAAGAGAGAAGTTTATAGCAATACAATCCTACCGCAAGAAACAAGAAAAATCTCAAATAAACAATCTAACCTTACACCTAAAAGAAGTAGAGAAAGAAGAACAAACAAAATCCAAAGTTAGAAGAAGGCAAGAAATCATAAAGATCAGAGAAGAAATAAATGATATCGAAACAAAGAAAACAACAGCAAAGATCAATAAAATTAAAAGCTGGTTCTTTGAGAAAATAAACAAAATTGATAAACTTTTAGCAAGACTCATCAAGAAAAAGAGGGAGAGAACTCAAACCAATAAAATTAGAAATGAAAAAGGAGAAGTTACAATGGACACCACAGAAATACAAAGCATCCTAAGAGACTACTACAAGCAACTTTATGCAAATAAAATGGACAACCTGGAAGAAATGGACTAATTCTTAAAAGGTATAACCTTCCAAGACTGAACCAGGAAGAAATAGAAAATATGAACAGACCAGTTACAGGTAATGAAATTGAAACTGTGATTAAACATCTTCCAACAAACAGAAGTCCAGGACCAGATGGCTTCACAGGTGAATTCTATCAAACATTTAGAGAAGAGGTAACACCCATCCTTATCAAACTCTTCCAAAAATTTGCAGAGGAAGGAACACTCCCAAACTCATTCTATGAGGCCACCATCACTCTGATGCCAAAATCAGACAAAGTTACTACAAAAAAAGAAAATTACAGACCAATATCACGGATGAATACAGATGAAAAAATCCTCAACAAAATACTAGCAAACAGAATCCAACAACACATTAAAAGGATCATTCACCATGATCAAGTGGGATTTATCCCAGGGATGCAAGGATTCTTCGATATATGCAAATCAATCAATGTGATACACCATATTAACAAATTGAAGAATAAAAACCATAAGATCATCTCAATAGATGCAGAAAAAGCTTTTGACAAAATTCAACACCTATTTATGATAAAAACTCTCCAGAAAGTGGGCATAGAGGGACCCTATCTCAACATAATAAAGGCCATATATGACAAACCCACAGCAAACATCATTCTCAATGGTGAAAAACTGATAACATTTCCTGTAAGATCAGGAACAAGGCAAGGATGTCCACTCTTCCCACTATTATTCAACATAGTTTTGGAAGTCCTAGCCACAGCAATCAGAGAAGAAAAAGAACTAAAAGGAATCCAAATCAGAAAAGAAAAGTAAAGCTGTCACTGTTTGCAGATGACATGATACTATACATAGAGAACCCTAAAGATGCTACCAGAAAACTACTAGAGCTAATCAATGAATTTGGTAAAGTTGCAGGATACAAAATTAATGCACAGAAATCTCTTGCTTTCTTATACACTAACAACAAAAGATCAGAAACAGAAATTAAGGAAACATTCCCATTCACCATTGCAACAAAAAGAATAAAATACCTAGGATTAAACCTACCTAAGGAGGTAGAAGACCTGCACTCAGAAAACTACAAGATACTGATGAAAGAAATCAAAGACGACACAAAAAGATGGAGAGATATACCATGTTGTTGGATTGGAAGAATCAATATTGTGAAAATGACTATACTACCCAAAGCAATCTACAGATTAAATGCAATTCCTATCAAATTACCAAAGGCATTTTTTACGAACTAGAACAAAAAATCTTAAAATTTGTTTGGAGACACAAAAGACCCCCAATAGCCAAAGTAATCTTGAGGGAAAAAAATAGAGGTGGCCGAATCAGACTCCCTGACGTCAGACTATACTACAAAGCTACAGTAATCAAGACAATATGGTACTGGCACAAAAACAGAAATATAGATCAATGGAAAAGTATAGAAAGCCCAGAGATAAACCCACACACCTATGGTCAACTAATCTATGACAAAAGAGGCAAGGATATACAATGGAGAAAAGACAGTCTCTTCAGTACATGGTGCTGGGAAAACTGGACAGCTACATGGAAAAGAATGAAATTAGAACACTCCCTAACACCATACACAAAAATAAACTCAAAATGGATTAGAGACCTAAATGTAAGCCGAGACACTATAAAATTCTTAGAGGAAAACATAGGAAGAACACTCTTTGACATAAATCACAGCAAGATCTTTTTTGACCCACCTCCTAGAGTAAGGGAAATAAAAACAAAAATAAACAAATGGTACCTAATGAAACTTAAAAGCTTTTGCACAGCAAAGGGAACTATAAACAAGACAGAAAGACAACCCTCAGAATGGGAGAAAATATTTCAAAACAAAGCATCTGACAAAGAATTAATCTCCAAAATATATAAACAGCTCATGCAGCTCAAAATTAAAAAAACAACAACGCAATCAAAAAATGGGCAGAAGACCTAAATAGACATTTCTCCAAAGAAGACATACAGATGGCCAAGAGGCACGTGAAAAGCTGCTGAACATCACTAATTATTAGAGAAATGCAAATCAAAGCTACAATGAGGTATCACCTCACACCAGTCAGAATGGGCATCATCAGAAAATCTACAAACAACAAATGCTGGAGACGGTGTGGAGAAAAGGGAACCCTCTTGCACTGTTGGTGGGAATGTAAATTGATACAGCCACTATGGAGAACAGTATGGAGGCTCCTTAAAAAACTAAAAACAGAATTACCCAGCAATCCCACTGCTGGGAAAATACCCAGAGAAAACCATAATTCAAAAAGACACATGCACCCCAATGTTCATTGCAGCACTATTTATAATAGCCAGGTTATGGAAGCCACCTAAATGCCCATCGACAGCCGAATGGATAAAGAAGATGTGGCACATATATACAATGGAACATTACTCAGCCATAAAAAGGAACGAAATTGGGTCATTTGTAGAGACGTGGATGGATCTGGAGACTGTCATACAGAGTGAAGTAAGTCAGAAAGAGAAAAACAAATATCGTATATTAATGCATGTATGTGGAATCTAGAAAAATGGTACAGATGAACCGGTTTGCAAGGCAGAAACAGAGACACAGATGTAAAGAACAAACATATGGACACCAAGGGGGGAAAGCGGGGGTGGGGTGGTGGTAGTGGTGTGATGAATTGGGAGATTGGGTTGACATATATACACTAATATGTATAAAATAGATAACTAATAAGAACTTGTTGTATAAAAAAATTAAATGAAATTCAAATAAAAATCCTTCTCTCCGTTTCAAAAAAAAAAAAAAAAGCACCCAAAAAAGAATGGTAATATACTATACTGCCAGTTTCTTAAATTCTGGAAACTTCTGAACTCCTAACAAATCCACAAGGATTTCAGGTAAAGAGATCATTGACCTTTATTGGATCATTTTTACAGATAAGGACACAAGACAAAGGAAGGTTAGGAACTTCTTCACATTCACATAGCCACACCAGGCTACCCCAACAAGCTAACTCCCTACTGGGATATCTAATGTCAGATAAAGTAGTACATCTATCCATCCAGTCATCCATCTGTCCATCCATCCATCCATCCATCTCAAAACATTTACTTGAGACTCCACTATATCCCAGGCTGTAAGAAGTCTGCTTGGTTAAAAGTTACCAGAGAAGAGATGAAAACTTTTTTCAAATAAACAAGGGCTGCAGAAAGTACTATTTCTGTAGATGTTACTCAGAGTCTCTGGGAATTCAAGGGATGATTTAAATGCTTAGCTGAGCCTTGGCCTTGTAAGGTATTTATCAACCAGTTCCTTCCATCTCTCTCACCATTTACTCAAGTGCAAGGACCACATCTCATCCCTTATATCATTTGTATTATCCCTGTGAGGTCTCTAGTGTTTGTATACTGTGGTCTCTCAAAAAAAAAAATGACAGAGTGGAATTTGATGATTGAATTGTTTTTGCTGCAGGAGGCAGCAGGATAAAAACAGTACAAATGTATTTTATATGGCAGCCTCCAAAAAACGCACAGAAATATTTTCTTAAAAGGCAAATTAGAGAAAGGATACCTTAAAATTTTATTAGAGGATACTACTCTCAAAGGGAGAGGAAAAGCTATGGGAAAGGAAAACATAAACATAATACAACTAAGTGAATATTTTTGCAGTTGTGAGAGGCCCGTGAGGAAAGGTATATTTAAGAATCTGAGAACTGACAGTGAGCTCACAAAGTTCTAGCATAAAATCAAGAGAAGTAGGTAACTGGCTTGGTGCCAAGAAGCACATCCCTGAATCTATGAAGGGACCAGCAGATGAGGACATTTAACATGCAGAGATGGAGGGCAAGGGTGAAATTGTATTCCATGGCAGATAATACAATGGCATCTACTATAGGAGGCTGGGAACAGAATTTGGATTACCTGGGACATACCTGCACCATTTCTGAGAACTTGGGCTAAATCCTGTGCGGAGACCTGGAACTGAAATTTCCTGCAGTTGTTGCCTGGATCTATGGTGTGTCTGGACTTTACTCTGCTAATAACTTCGTGTCATGGATTTAACCTCTTGGTTCTTGAGAAGGCCAGGACTTTTTGCAAGAGCACAACCCAAACCACTGTTGGAGGATATGGCTCGAGACAGACCAAGTGTTCACTCCAATGCTAGTACCTTGTCCATTTCTTGACCCTTGACCAGAGGTGACCCACACATCTGCCTCTGGAACACACTCTGCATCCATCTGGGGCTCTCTTGCCTGTGTTGGGTCCTGGGCTCCCCTGGGGCTCTGCTGGTGAGCTCACAGTTGCCTCCTGGTCTTAGCTTCTCTGCTTTGTCATGACAGTGCACCCCACAATCTGAGCTATGGACACAATGCAACCCTGAACCTCTGGGTTCTCATCTGCTGAAGTTTTACAAAGAATGAGATTTTTACTTGAAAACTTTTGGGGTTTGTAGCAGCAGAGCCTTCTTACTACTGCCCCTACAAACAATATCTAGTGCCCAACCTCAATCCTGAAAACAGAGAAGATGACCCTTTCTGGTGGAGGCTGAGCTCTGAACCCCACCCACCCAGCTTTCCAAACCCAGGGCCTAAGGATGTGACAATCTGGTAGGTTACTTTTTTTGTGATCTACATGGGCATTTTCATTTTGTGAAAATGCATCAAGGGTATACTTTTATGATGGGCACACATATCATAATGCATGCGCATTTGTGATTCATATTTTTTCTATACTGTAGATTCTACTTCTATAAAAGAGTGAAATGCTTCATTGATTAAAAGAGAAGAAGTAAAGATCGCCATCATAAGTATGCATTGTCTACTTGAAAAAACACTGGGTCTAGATTTCCAGTTTTATGTTTCAGATCACACTCTATTTAGATAAATTAGAATCACAAAGTTAAATCTAATCACTGCACGTGTTGCCTCTCAGTTTCTGAAAAAAATTATTTAAAAAACCATGTCATGGTTCTCTCAGTTCTGTAATTATTCCAGTGAAACTAAAATGAACTCTAGAGACCCCATTCACTCCACTCTAGAATAGCTGTTGAAGGGATTAAGAATTCACCATTTCCAGCCCCCACTTCTCTGCTTTCACCATCTCCCCTCGCTGAGGACAAGAAATAGAGCTTTATGGATGGAGGCAAGAGACTCAAGGAGGACTCCAGTGACTAGAAACCCAAGTCCAGAAGATAAAACTTCATTTTCATATTGCTATATACCACACTCAGTGAGAAGGAGCAGGCACAGCACTGAAACAGACAGACAAACTCTCCACAAAACAGCTGTATGTTTCTAGATGTTATTGGTGTCAGACATCCCAGGGAGGAGGACATAGCCAATGTTTACTCAGAGCCCACCTGAGGGTGAGAATGTTTTACAAAGTGTGATTGCTTTCACAGCCTTTCTTCCCTTTCCCTCTTTTAGAAACCATCTGTTGTTAACTGGGGCATGCAGACCCTGCTCCCCCATGAAGCTGTCCCAGGGGAACATGCTTTGTCTCAGGTGCCACCAGCTGATTATTCTGGGTGCACACTTATGGAAAGAACTTGCTTTTTCTGCTAGCATTGCCAAATTATTGGAAACATAGATACTGTACCTATTAGAGAAAACAAAATCTTCACTGTGCTAAATGGATAATCTCTTCTATCTCTCACAAACTCCTAGGATACCCTGCGTAGGATTCCTACTCAGACAGCCTTAATTAAAAGCCTGGGGCCCTTAACGACTTCACCAGCCATGTAGATGAAAGATTTTAGTGTGGCAGGAGGAAAGAAGCTATATAGCCTCTAATTAGTCACTAGAATGTGTAGCTAAAGTCAGCAATGACCTCATTATTTTATAAGTATTTGATGGGAGGAAAGTCCCACTAATGAAATACAATTTTCAAAAGTGAGATTCATGATTTCATCAACTGTGTATTAACTATTTTGTTTGGAATTGGATTCATGTAATGCTATATTTTGGTTATATAAGGAAAGCAAAAGATTAATCAGCAGTATAGATCCAAAAAGGTGAAGATAAAATAGTAAAAACTCATATCAAAGCTGTATAGGTCACCAAGGGACAGCTAGGAGGTTATTTTTCTTTTGTAGAAATGAGATAAACAGCCTCAGATATTTCTCCCCATCTGTTTGTCCTGTGCAGGTATTTTCTTTCAGCAGCATAAGGATGTCTTTCCACTGTCTTCTGTTTCTCCTGAAAAATCAGCTATATGTCTTACTGTTGCCCCTTTGAAGTTAATTTATCTTTCACATTTTTTTCTGGCTGCTCAAAAGATTTTTCTCTTTGCTGTTGGTTTTCAGCAGTTTACCATGATGGTCTCCAGGTATGATTTTCTTTGTATTTAACCTGCTTGGGGTTCACTGAACTTCTTGCATCTGTGGGTTTCATGAGTTTTGAGAAATTGTCTACAACTATTGCTTCCATCATAATCTCCTTCTTCTCCTCTTCTGGCACTTTATGATGATAGACCATTTTATCATGTCACATTTGTTTCTTAAATACTTTTTTGTATTTTATACTCTTTTAAATTCTCTATATGTCATTCTAGACATTTCTATTGGCCTATCTTTCTGTTTCCAAATCTTTTCTTCTACTGAAATCAATCTAGTGTGAATCCATTCTTGAGCTCCTAATTTCAGTTACTGCATTTTTCAGTACTGGAATTTTCATTTGATTTCTTTCTTATCACTTTTTTTTTGCTACCCCTCATTTTGGCTTTTAATTTCTTGAACATATGAGTCACAGTTATTTTAAAATCAGTGTCTGATCATTCTCATATCTGGATCTGTTTCTATTATATATATATATTTCTCTTGGCTCTATCTTCTAGTGTATCTGGGAATTTTTTATTGCATGGTAGACATTGTGTATAAGAAATTGTAGAAGCCCTATATATGCTGTCCAATAAGGTAGCCACTAGGTGGCTATTGAGCTCTTTAAGTATGGCTAGTTTTATGTAAATACTCACTGGATTTTAAAGACTTGTTAAAAAAAATCTAAAATACTTAATAATTTTTATATTATTATGTCTTAAAATGATGATATTTTAAATATATCGGTTAAATAAGGTACATTATTAACATTAACTTCACCAGTTTCTTTTTGCTTTTTAAGTACAGCTGCCAGAAAATTTTAAATTACATATGCAGCTCAGATTATATTTCTACTGCACAGAGCTCTTCCAGATGATAATATATTCCTCCAGGGAGGATTCACATTAGCTACTTTCTGGAAAGCTGACAGAGACAGGAAGATCACATTAATTCAATTATGAATTGTGCTGATTTGAGACCTGGTAGAGTGTACTGTAGACTCTTAAGGGTCCTCACTAAAAGCCTAAGGAGTTTACTAGGCCTCCTGCTCAGAGACAGACACAGAACTAAAATTCCTCCTCAGCATTGCGAGACTACCAAAAGTTCTGTTTAGCTTGCTGTCTTAGTCAGCTTGGGTTGCCATAGCAAATACCCTAGACTGGGTGGCTTAAGCAACATTTCTTTCTCACAGTTCTGGAGGCTGGAAGTCTGAGATCAGGGTGCTGGCATGGTTGGGTTCTGGCGAGAGCCACTTCTTGTCTTGGAGATGGCTGCCTCCTCACTGTGTCCTCACATGGCAGAGAGAGAATAATCAAGCTCTCTGATATCTCTTTTTATAAGGATATTGATCCCACCACAATGGCCCTACCTTTATGACCTCATCTAAACCTAATTACTTCCCAAAGGTCCCATCTCCAAATATTATCACACTAGAGGTTAGGGCTTCAACACTATGACTTTTGGGGGAACACAATTCACTCCATAGTATCAACAAGTTTTTAAAATCTGAAAATGCCTCAAATTAAAACGTGGCTCAGAATGTCAGGCTCATGTTTCTGAATTTTTCTACTCTCCAGGAGACTGGTCTCTCAAGTCCTGGGCATTTTGGAAGTCCTGAGCCTCCATTTTTGCCTCCTCAACTCCATGTTACTGCCGAATGCTCAGTCTTTTTGCTCCATGATTTTTGTGATTCTACAAATTCCTGGAAGGGCAGAGCTGTGTAGATTGCTCAGCTGACCTCAATATGTTTCCCTTCTCTCTGGGATCATGGTCAAGTTCTAGTGACCAGGTCGTCAAAATCTTCAGATGATGTGTTGGTATTTTATCCAGCTTTTCCAATGAGACATCAGCTGGATTAGGCTGCTACAACTAGGCTGTTAGAGCTAGGAGTGGATGTACCCATAGCCATCTCCCAGCACTACTTCTTCCCCCATGAATATTTTATTTTACCTCCTTTCTTTTCTTGTTCTCTATCCATCTCTTGAATTCACAAATTCTGCTAGAATACAGCTACCAACGTGAAGCTTTCCAAAGTGAGAAAGGAATGCTGAGCATTCTACTGAAGGTGAAACAGCTTAAACAGGACCTGCCCATCCTGTCTGGTGAGGTCCCAAGTGAGGACCAAGCTTGGGTTCTGCTGGGAACAGATACAGGGGTTCCCACATCAACAGCTACGTTCTTGGCTTTTGTTACACTTGCTTTAAAGATTTTGAGGCTAACCTTAAGCTCATCTCTATGTTACAGAACTTTGGGAGCTAGAGTAAATCCAAAATTACATGTTCACTGTCTCTAGAATGTTCTTTACATTCTAACATCCCTCCTAGTGTGACAGTGACCATTTTCTCTGCTGGGGTGGCACTCAAATGTTCATAGACAAGCAGTGCCCTCCACCTCCAGCCAGGGAGCATACCTCAAACTTGGTGCTGCTCAACACTTGACAAAAGCTAAGTGGAGAAAGGGCATGTGGTTCAACTTTTCTCCTAGATATCCAACAATCTGTGCCTGGATTAAATCAACTGTGACCCTGATGACACTATCGTGGGAACCAGAGAGTCTTTACTGAATTTTACTTTGGATTAATGCCACAAGCAATCAAGGGAGAAGGCAAAAAAAAGAGATAATTTCATTTGTAGATATATTTCCTACATTAAACAGTACCTTCTTCTGAATACCCATGGAAAAATTTCTCTCTGGTCTTAGGATAAAGAATAACTAGATTGCTCCTTGGAAAACAGTTCATTTTTATACTGTAAACTTTATGAATTATGTAAGTAATGGTATTTTCTTCTTGGATTAGCCACTTAATAGCTTAGAGTTATACTTAGAGCTTTCTTCTAACAAGTGTATGGGATCCCATCACATGCATTTGCTATACTCATCCCAAGTCTGCCTTTTCATTTTTCCCTAACCTCAGTGTTCTTTGTCCACCTATCACCTTGATCACTGACATTGCTCTAGGTCAGACACATCTCTTCCCTTGCTTCAGTTACTGTGGTTGCTATTTTATTGGTCTTCTTCTTTCCAGTCTTACTTCTATTCCCCAGTGTATTACCTACACTAGCCAGAATAATCATCTGTATTAGTTATCTACTGCTGCATGACAAATTAGCCCAAAACCTAGTGGTTTAAAACAACACACATTTGTTATTTCACCATTTCTGTGAGTCAGGAATCTGGGCAAGTCTTAGCTGGGTGTCTCTGACTCAGGGTCTCTCAAAACCTGCAATAGGTATTGTCAGGGGCTTCATCATCTGTAGGCTCAACTGGGGAAGGATTCACTTCCAAGCTGACTCACATGACTTCTGGCTGGAGGCATCAGTTCCTTCATATATGGGTGTCTCTATAGGGCAGCTCATACAATGACAGCTGGCTTCCCTTAGTGTGATAAGGGAGAGACTGAGAGAGGCATCCAGGATGGACTCCACAGTAACCTAATCTCAGAAGTGTCATCCTTTTGCTGTATTTTCTTCATTAGAAACAGTCACTAAATCCAGTCTACACCTGAGAGTAGAGGATCACACAGCATGAATACCAGGATGCATGCATCATTGGGGCCATCTCGGAGGCAGCCAACCACATGTCCTAATACACAAAGCTGAGTGCACTTTGCTGAAAATTCTTTGGTAGCTCCTTAGTGCTCCTCAAATGAAATCCAAACTCCTTGATGCGACTGGCAGGTCTGTCCAGCCATGGTTCACCCACTGGCCTTATTTAGAGAAACTCCATTCCTGGCCCATTTGTTTTTTTTCCCGAAAGAAGAAAATGGACTGCATTTAGTTTCATTTTTTTCTCTGTCCCAGAGGACATTTTCAAAACAGCAAACTTATCCAAGAAGCGTGAAACCAAATGTTGAAAATGTCGCCAGAGTAATGTACAATACAGAAATCGATTCCTGAATAATTTACAGTTGTCTATAACTGGACTGAAATGAGTAAAAACAGTGAAAATGGCTAGCACTTACGACTGGGGGTCAGGTGCTGCTCGGAGAACTTTATAAGGACGAACTTATTTATCCTCAAAACACCCTGTTCCCTTGTCCTTCCCAGTTCACAGAAGTTGGGCTAGGGGGGCTGGCTTGGAGCCCCCTCCCTTAAGCACTACGTGTATTGCTGTGGCCCGTACATGAGGATGTGACCTGGTGGACACTGCTGGAACTGGTAACTGCTGTCTGCCTTTCACAAGGCCCAGCACGGGGTTCCACAAGTGATTTGATCCCTGAAAATGGCTTCTGTTGACTACTTTAGGCCATACATAAAGTTGTAGGAGAAAGAGTGGAAACAACAACATTTTGAAATATTTTTAATGTGTATTGGGATTTCATGAATTTGATAATATAAGGAGATTTTTGTTGTTGTTTATTTTACTTTGTCCCCTAGTAATCTTTTTGGAACAAGGGAATTTTTTTATATTAAAGTTCTTTTGGACACAAAACTCTGGTGTAGGAGGGTTTTTCCAGAAAGTTTTCAAACTGATTGTTTTATTTTCTATACAAATATAAACAACAACAAGAAAGTTTTTGGGAACAGACCTGTGGTGGAAGATTCTGCCATTGGTGGTCTGTGCAGGGAGTTTTAGCTTTCTCTTACCTGTTTCTTCTTCGCTTATATTCTAGCAACTGTGATTATGTTTCAGGGATTAAGTCAGGTGATTTCCAGCCAAAGGAGCGATACTGAGATGGGGGTTGATTTGGGGTCAACTCAGGAAAGCTCTTAGAGCCAGGTATGGTGAGGAGCTGGCAGCTAGAGAGCCCATGGAGGGAGGGGCAGCTGTCCTCAGGGGCTCCCAGGAAGGACATCACTCTTGGGTAGAAAGTTGGAGAAATGTGCACATTGCAAACTCTGAATTTCTACGATCCAGTAGCCTTTACTCCTTTCCCAGCCCCCATTCTAAACCAATTACTGTTAAAATAACTTCTGTGTAGTGTGGAAAGAAATGCAAACCAAACAATCATGCTTCCTTTGTGAATATTAGCCTGCACATTTTTAAGAAGAGAATCTCTAAAAGATCTAGGTCTCTGATAGCAACCACACATGGGCCCAATTATTCCAGAAATGAGTTTTATCTTATGTGATTGGGAGCACTGGGGACTTTCTGACATTTTTAGCTGCACAATCTCTCAGCTTTTAGACACATGAGCTTCGTATAAGTTTTTACTTTTTCACTGATTCCACTTTATCCCCCCAATCCAAATGTTTAACGTATGTTTCATTAATGGTGAATGATTTCTGCTAGTTATCACTCATTTTGCAACCCTGAGCAGCAATTGGAGAACACAAAACCAAACTTGTCCTCCAAATAGCATGAGTTCAAATCAGCCTTGTCAGAATCTAAGTGATCCATTTGTCAGTTAAAAGTCTGGCTTCCTCTCTCCTCCTCTTGAGGACAGGGAGTTTTATTTTGTGCTGAACACATTTTTAAAGGGTTTTTTTGGAAGCTTATCATATCAGGGACTAGACAAACACCATTGTCTGGGGGCACACCAGACCACCTGTCCCCTGTCCTGTGATGGCTCAGCACTGCTTGGAGTCTCTTTGTCAGGTCTCTTTGTGATGGCTGCACCCCAGGGATGCCTGAGGACCAGACTCCCCTGAAACACTGTCCCTCCCTCCTGCCTCTTGTGGTCTCTTTTTTCCTCCCTCATTTCTTAGTGGTGCTCTATGCAAAAAGGATCAGCTAAAAATCTGTTTTAAAAATGTACTTTCTTGCACACCTCACCACACTTGGAAAAGTAACTCTTCATGTCTGCACATCCCAGTTTACAAAGCTCAGTCATGTGACATTCTCACTTAACCCTCACCTAAACCAGTGAAGTTAAGGTCACTGCCCATTCTAGAAAGAAGGAGACAGGGCTTACAGGTGCAAGGACATTTGCCCAAGGCTGTCTTTCAGATGTGGCAAAGCCATCGATTGAATGCAAGCTCATTGCACTACACTACAAGTAGTTTTCAGGAAGAAGCACTCGCTCCATCCAGGGTCCAGGGTGTGGCCACATCTGGCTGAGTCCTCAGTGCTCTGGCATCTGTGGGCCTCCTTCCCTGAGAGCAGGGGGCATATGGATGGAATGTGAGGGCTGGGGCACAACCAGGACACAAAACTCTAAATGCAAACTTAGGTAAGAGTTTTCTTAGACTGGGAAAAGTAGTCACATTTCAAATATTACACATTTTTGAAAGTTGACAAATACCATATATGTCACAATATCATAAAAAACCACATTTTTATAAATTGTCTCATATACTTCTGAAATACTTCAGGAATTTGTATATATATATATATATATATATATATATATATATATATATATATATATATATATATATATATATATAGCCTTGGTGGTAATTTGCATATTTTGTCTGGAAATACCTACTTCTGAAGGATAAGATTCACTGGAATCTCTAATTTGCAAGTTGCTATGTGGGGTGGATAAAATATGGCTTCATTTATAGATGGAGTAGTTATTTGTAGAACTGCTACTGCTTTTTGCCCTAAGAAACAGGAGTTCTGATAAGTGCTACTGCATGTGATTCTTGCAAAAAAAAAAAAAAAAAGTACATTGCATTTATAGTTAAGTGTACTGCATTTTAAGCACTTTCCTGGCCAGAGAACACTTCTTTTTTGACAAGGTATCACTGGGAACTGCTTATGGTTGAAAGCATAATGGCTGGGAGAGTTTTCAGAGACTAGCTTCTGGCTCTGGGCCTCTCTATCTTTGCTTCTCTTCACCACCCCCTACACAGTGCTGTAGGAGGTGATCCCTCTTGCTTGCCAAGACACCACGGGGCTGGAACTGTAGGCAGGGAGACATTCCAGGAAGTCATTCCTGCACTGGAATGGTTAGCAATAAGGTAGCCATACATGGAGGTGACGAAAATCATGAAAATATACCTCCAAAGCTCAAATTCAGCATGCTTCCAAATCAGTTTCCCATTGGTTGCATCCCCAAATGCTCCTAGCCACATGATGTCCTCCAGCTGGAGGGGTAGTGTGAGCAAGGTACAGTGGGGGAGAGAAGCTATGACCAGTTGCTGCTACAGCAACCTTCTTTTCAAACCTTATGGAAGCAAAACCATGTGAACATGTCTCTTGTGTAAACAAGGGATATAAATATCCTCTCTCCAAATAATCATGTTTCCAAGGAGCCATCAGTAGCCTGCAGGGCCACGCTGGATGCAGGGTGGGTGTTATAGGCTGAGTCGTTTCCCTCCTAACGTTGAAGCCCTAACCGCCAGCACCTCAGGATGTGACTGTGTTTGGAGATGGGATGCTTTAAGGGGTGACCAAGGTAAAATGGGGCTGTTAGTATGGACCATAATCCAATGTGCAGTGTCCTTACAAGAAGAGGAGATTAGGACAAAGACACGCACAGAGGGAATACCATGTGAGGACACAGGAAGAAGACAGCCATTTGCAAGCCAAGGAGGGAGGCCTGAGAAGAAACCAACTCTACCCACAACTTTGTCTCAGACTTTCAGCCTCCAGAACTGTCAGAGAATAAATTTCTGTTGTTTAAGCTGCCCAGATATGGAGTCCCATACAGATGAATATAGTGGTGTAACCAGGATGTGACTGCAGTGCTCCAGGTGGTAATGGAAATTTACAGTTGAGTTGTGGTTGAGTTTATTTAGTTTTTCAAAGTGTTTATGGAGTGATCTACTATCTACGTTGTACTAAGTACCAGCCATGGGAGCATATAAGACAGAAAAAATCCTTGCCTGCCTTCTTAACTTATAGTCTAGCGGGAGGACATAGATACACATAAATCAATACAATTTCAAGTAAAATGTGTTTGCAACACTAAAGCACTGGAATAGAGAGGGCCTGGCAGTGGCAGGCCTCTTTAAGTAGATGTCAGAGAAGGTTTTTCTGAAGACTTGACCCTTGAGAGGAACCATAAATAGCATGAAGGAGGAGCCAACAAACAGATCGTTGAGAACACTATTCCAGGATATGGGGACTAAAGTGCAAATGTCCTGAGGTGGCAACCACCTGAGTGTGCTAGAGGTACATAGTGTCTGGAGAATAGTGGAAACCTAGGAAAGTGGTCCGTGATCGGCAGGGAAAGCCTCAGAGAGATCCTAGAGTCAGCATGAAGAGACTGGATTGAATTCTGATTACAAAGGGTCACCATGGAAGGCTTTAAGCAGGGGACAATATTATCAGATTCACCCATGGAGGAGCCACTCTAAATTTTGTGTGGAGTCTGGAGGAGGGAGGCCAGTGTGGAGGCTGTGAAATCCTCAGTAGTGTTGGTGATGGGCTGGGGCTCATTGGAGACATTTGAAAGAGGAAAAGGGGATACATTTGGAGTCCATTTTGGAAGAAAAGCCCATAAAAGGTGAATGCTGGTATTCTTCTGGGTGGCAAGTGAATTGTGGGGCCTTCACTAGGTGGACGAGGGGAGAGAAGGGAAGTTCTGGTGGTGCATGGGGCATATTGGTGGTTGCAGGGAATATTGAGTTTCATTTGGGGTATATTGAGTTAAGGGTATCTGTTAGTCCAAGAGGAGATGCCAGGTAGTGGCCACCCACCTGAATTGGCTGAGTCAGGAGAGGGAGGAAAGGATACTTCAGGGACAGCTGGTGGTGGCCAATCATGAAGTAGCTGATGGGAAGGCCTGAATTGCTCATTGCAGTGAAGTCCAACCCCAGGGTGGTTGTCCCTGGGGCAACAATGGGCAGCTAAGGTCAGGAGCAGGCTTGAGGAAGGTGAAACCCTCTCAGCACCTGGTCAGCCACACCTATGAAGTGGTACAGGTGTGCAGTAAGGCCCACTGAGGGTTTCTTTAACTCATTCTGGAGGAGAGGTGAGGCAAGTGGTCAATGAGGGTATGCAGTTGAGAGAGGATTAGATAACAGTGAGTGATACTAGAGGAGGGATTAGCGAGTAGACCTAGGAAGTTGCCCCTGAGGGGGAAGAGCTCAGGAGGGCAAGTTCACAGGGACATACCACAGAACACTTCCTGAGCTGCTGAAACAAAGTTTGCCTGTAAGATGCTCTGTTATCAGCTGTTTGTCTCTGGTGAAGACCAAGGGGATTCAAAGCTCTTCTGAGATAGCAATTCTAGGTAGTACAAAGAACAATGGCTTACTTCATTCAAAAACTTGGATATCAAACTGCCTCCTGGATCTAGCAAGAAACAAATGGCACAAGAATATATGGAGAGAAGAGAATTATAGGGGGAAGTGGAAGACGGTCAGGGCACCATCTGAGTTTTAATAACCATAGCTGACTTTGAGCCAACTGCCAAACTTGTGAGTGGGACCATCCTAAGTCATCCAGCCCCAGCTGCTCTGCCATCTGACCTCCACTGTGTATGTGAGTGGAGCAGGGATCCACTAAATCTGCCCCACCTAGAAAAACTGCCCAGCTGACTCACAGAATTGTGAGAAATAATAAATGTTTGTCATATTAAACTTAAGTTTTGGGGTGGTTTGTTATGCAGCAAAAGCTACCTGATACAAACTCATAAGGATGTCATGAAGAGTGACAAGATGAGTAAAGCATTTAGAACAGTGTTGAGACATAGTCTGTGTTCAATAAATGTTAGTCAATATTGATAATGGGCTATATGTTGCAATTTTTGTCTTGTTTTGTTTTTAATTGTGAGTGCTTTCTTGGCAGGGAGCAGTTTTTTTTTGTTTTTTGTTTTTCCTGTGGGAGATCCATGAGTCTGAGGTTGTAGAGGTATCCCTACAGAAGTCTTGATGCTTGTTTCTGCCAAGTAACCATGGGTTTAAAATTTTATTTATTTAATTATTTTTTAAATTGAAATATAGTTGATTTACAATGTTGTGTTGGTTTCAGGTGTACAGCTCAGTAGATTCAGATATATATATATATATACACACACACACATACACACACACATATATGTGTGTGTGTGTGTGTGTGTGTGTGTATACATATTCTTTTTCAGATTCTTTTCCCTTATAGGTTATTACAAAATATTGAGTATGGTTCCCTGTGCTATATAGTAGGTCCTTGTTGGACCATGGGTTTTTTATATTAATTTCTCAGCTTATGATACCTGCATTATATGGCTCATGTAAATATTTGCATGGCCCAGATTTGGTTTTTCTATTTATTACTTAGTATTTTTCCCCATTCAGGGTCCTGAATACATGGCAAATCTCCTTGCTGCTTCTTTGGACCAATGGTGGAGTTTCTATTCTCCTTTGTGAGAAACGATGATTAGCGCTTCGTGGGGCCTTATCCAGGCACCTCAGTTCCATCCCCAGCCTGCATGAGTGTTAACCACATTCCCATGGTGGTGAATCCCACCGAGGCCCAAGTCCAGGACTGCCTTGGACTGCCTTGGGCTGCCTTGGGCTGACTTGGGTCACTTTCTGAGAATATTCCTCTTTATTCTTTTGAGCTAGGCTATGCATTTTAAAAGGTTGGCTATTAGTCTATCGTGTCTCTCTCCATAATGGCAGGAAATCCAAAGCTGCCCAATCTGCCGTCTTGCTGGAAATCACCAGTAATCTCTTTCATGGCAGGTCTAATGGGACTTCTTTTTTTTTTTTTTTTTTTTATTAATGTTTTTTTTTTTTTTTTCACACACACACACTGTATTTTATTTTTACAAGAGATAAATAGACTGACACCAAGCATTGTACATGGATGACCACAACAAAAGCAACAATGATTGCAATTACCAAACATGAAACACACTCATACTATGTCATAATATTGACATTCAGACCAGTAATCCTCCACTGTAACAGCTCCTTTACTTTGCAGTGAAAATTGATTTCTATATTCTTTGCCTCTGAGTCCTTGTGGGATTTTTTTTTTTTTTAATTCAGACAGAAAGTCACAAAAATTATACTCATCCTCATCAGTTCACTCAGTCCCATGTAATTAATTTTTTTTTTTCATCTTGATCTTGTTGTTAGCACTTTTATGAGTTCATCAGTTTTTCATTAGAGTTCTGAAAATGCTTATTCATTCAGTTCAGCAGTACAGTCAGTTACCAGAAACCTGTACTTGTCAGAGTCTTTTCCATGAATTTCTTGAAGATGAAACCCTTTTATAGGAACATATTTGCAAAATCATCAGAGTACACCCAGAACTGTCTGTAAATGACAAAAGACTTAAAAATGACCACGGTTAAAGATTTGATGAAAGTTCATAATAATGCAGTTGACAAGAAAATTAGTTATTTCTGAGATATACATTTTAAAGTAATAACTAGGATTATTACTTATAACATTATACCAGAACATACAAGATTTTTAGAAATTTCATGTAATGTCTGAAACATTTATATTAACATATTTCCATACATAATTCCATACAAATACAAATATAAGATTTTTAGAAATTTCATGTAATGTCTGAAACATTTATATTAACATATTTCCATACATATTTCCATACAAATACAAATATAAGATTTTTAGAAATTTCATGTAATGTCTGAAACATTTATATTAACATATTTCCATACAAATAACCCAATGAAAGTTTAGTATTAGTTGTTTTGTTTGTTTTTTTATACTGCAGGTTCTTATTAGGCATCAATTTTATACACAACAGTGTATACATGTCAATCCCAATCGCCCAATTCAGCACACCACCATCCCCACCTCACCGCAGTTTTCCCCCCTTGGTGTCCATATGTCCATTGTCTACATCTGTGTCTCAACTTCTGCCCTGCAAACTGGCTCATCTGTACCATTTTTCTAGGTTCCACATACATGCGTTAATATACGATATTTGTTTTTCTCTTTCTGACTTACTTCACTCTGTATGACAGTCTCTAGATCCATCCACGTCTCAACAAATGACTCAATTTCGTTCCTTTTTATGGCTGAGTAATATTCCATTGTATATATGTACCACAACTTCTTTATCCATTCGTCTGCTGATGGGCATTTAGGTTGCTTCCATGACCTGGCTATTGTAACTAGTGCTGCAATGAACATTCGGGTGCATGTGTCTTTTTGAATTACGGTTTTCTCTGGGTATATGCCCAGTAGTGGGATTGCTGGGTCATATGGTAATTCTATTTTTAGTTTTTTAAGGAACCTCCATATTGTTCTCCATAGTGGCTGTATCAATTTACATTCCCACCAACAGTGTAAGAGGGTTCCCTTTTCTCCACACCCTCTCCAGCATTTGTTGTTTGTAGATTTTCTGATGATGCCCATTCTAACAGGAGTGAGGTGATACCTCATTGTAGTTTTGATTTGCATTTCTCTAATAATTAGTGATGTTGAGCATCTTTTCATGTGCTTCGTGGCCGTCTGTATGTCTTCTTTGGAGAAATGTCTATTTAGGTCTTCTGCCCATTTTTGGATTGGGGTGTTTGTTTCTTTGATATTGAGCTGAATGAGCTGTTTATATATTTTGGAGATTAATCCTTTGTCCGTTGATTCATTTGCAAATATTTTCTCCCATTCTGAGGGTTGTCTTTTCGTCTTGTTTATGGTTTCCTTTGCTGTGCAAAAGCTTTGAAGTTTCATTAGGTCCCACTTGTTTATTTTTGTTTTTATTTCCATTACTCTAGGAGGTGGATCCAAAAAGATCTTGCTGTGATTTATGTCAAAGAGTGTTCTTCCTATGTTTTCCTCTAAGAGTTTTATAGTGTCCAGTCTTATATTTAGGTCTCTAATCCATTTTGAGTTTATTTTTGTGTATGGTGCTAGGGAGTATTCTAATTTCATTCTTTTACATGTAGCTGTCCAGTTTTCCCAGCACCACTTATTGAAGAGACTGTCTTTACTCCGTTGGATATCTTTGCCTCCTTTGTCATAGATTAGTTGACCATAGGTGCGTGGGTTAATCTCTGGGCTTTCTATCTTGTTCCATTGATCTATGTTTCTGTTTTTGTGCCAGTACCATATTGTCTTGATTACTGTAGCTTTGTAGTATAGTCTGAAGTCAGGGAGTCTGATTCCTCCAGCTCCATTTTTTTCCCTCAAGACTGCTTTGGCTATTCGGGGTCTTTTGTGTCTCCATACAAATTTTAAGATGATTTGTTCTAGCTCCGTAAAAAATGCCATTGGTAATTTGATAGGGATTGCATTGAATCTGTAGATTGCTTTGGGTAGTATACTCATTTTCACAATGTTGATTCTTCCAAGCCAAGAACATGGTATATCTCTCCATCTGTTGGTATCATCTTTAATTTCTTTCATCAGTGTCTTATAGTTTTCTGCATACAGGTCTTTTGTCTCCCTAGGTAGGTTTATTCCTAGGTATTTTATTCTTTTTGTTGCAATGGTAAATGGGAGTGTTTCCATAATTTCTCTTTCAGATTTTTCATCATTAGTGTATAGGAATGCAAGAGATTTCTGTGCATTAATTTCGTATCCTGCAACTTTACCATATTCATTAATTAGCTCTAGCAGTTTTCTGGTGGCAGCTTTAGGATTCTCTATGTATAGTATCATGTCATCCGCAAACAGTGACAGTTTTACTTCTTCTTTTCCAATTTGTATTCCTTTTATTTCTTTTTCTTCTCTGATTGCCGTGGCTAGAACTTCCAGAACTATGTTGAATAATAGTGGTGAGAGTGGACATCCTTGTCTCGTTCCTGATCTTAGAGGAAATGCTTTCAGTTTTTCACCATTGAGAATGATGTTTGCTGTGGGTTTGTCATATATGGCCTTTATTATGTTGAGGTAGGTTCCCTCTATGCCCACTTTCTGGAGAGTTTTTATCAGAAATGGGTGTTGAATTTTGTCAAAAGCTTTTTCTGCATCTATTGAGATGATCATATGGTTTTTATTCTTCAATTTGTTAATATGGTGTATCACATTGATTGATTTGCGTATATTGAAGAATCCTTGCATCCCTGGGATAAATCCCACTTGATCGTGGTGTATGATCCTTTTAATGTGTTGTTGGATTCTGTTTGCTAGTATTTTGTTGAGGATTTTTGCATCTATATTCATCAGTGATATTGGTCTGTAATTTTCTTTTTTTGTAGTGTCTTTGTCTGGTTTTGGTATCAGGGTGATGGTGGCCTCATAGAATGAGTTTGGGAGTGTTCCTTCCTCTGCAATCTTTTGGAAGAGTTTGAGAAGGATGGGTGTTAGCTCTTCTCTAAATGTTTGATAGAATTCACCTGTGAAGCCATCTGGTCCTGGACTTTTGTTTGTTGGAAGATTTTTAATCACAGTTTCAATTTCATTACTTGTGATTGGTCTGTTCATATTTTCTGTTTCTTCCTGATTCAGTCTTGGAAGGTTATACCTTTCTAAGAATTTGTCCATTTCTTCCAGGTTGGCCATTTTATTGGCATAGAGTTGCTTGTAGTAGTCTCTTAGGATGCTTTGTATTTCTGCGGTGTCTGTTGTAACTTCTCCTTTTTCATTTCTGATTTTATTGATTTGAGTCCTCTCCCTCTTTTTCTTGATGAGTCTGGCTAATGGCTTATCAATTTTGTTTATCTTCTCAAAGAACCAACTTTTAGTTTTATTGATCTTTGCTATTGTTTTCTTTGTTTCTATTTCATTTATTTCTTCTCTGATCTTTATGATTTCTTTCCTTCTGCTAACTTTGGGTTTTGTTTGTTCTTCTTTCTCTAGTTTCTTTAGGTGTAAGGTTAGATTGTTTACTTGAGATTTTTCTTGTTTCTTTAGGTAGGCTTGTATAGCTATAAACTTCCCTCTTAGAACCGCTTTTGCTGCATCCCATAGGTTTTGGGTCGTCGTGTTTTCATTGTCATTTGTCTGTAGGTATTTTTTGATTTCCGCTTTGATTTCTTCAGTGATCTCTTGGTTATTTAGTAACGTATTGTTTAGCCTCCATGTGTTTGTCTTTTTTACGTTTTTTTCCCTGTAATTCATTTCTAATCTCATCGCGTTGTGGTCAGAAAAGATGCTTGATATGATTTCAATTTTCTTAAATTTACTGAGGCTTGATTTGTGACCCAAGATGTGATCTATCCTGGAGAATGTTCCATGCACACTTGAGAAGAACGTGTAATCTGCTGTTTTTGGATGGAATGTCCTATATATATCAATTAAATCTATCTGGTCTATTGTGTCATTTAAAGCTTCTGTTTCCTTATTTATTTTCATTTTGGATGATCTGTCCATTGGTGTAAGTGAGGTGTTAAAGTCCCCCACTATGATTGTGTTACTGTCGATTTCCTCTTTTATACCTGTTAGCAGTTGCCTTATGTATTGAGGTGCTCCTATGTTGGGTGCATATATATTTATAATTGTTATATCTTCTTCTTGGATTGATCCCTGGATCATTATGTAGTGTCCTTCCTTGTCTCTTGTAACATTCTTTATTTTAAAGTCTATTTTATCTGATATGAGTATAGCTACTCCAGCTTTCTTTTGATTTCCATTTGCATGGAATATCTTTTTCCATCCCCTCACTTTCAGTCTGTATGTGTCCCTAGGTCTAAAGTGGGTCTCTTGTAGACAGCATATATATGGGTCTTGTTTTTGTATCCATTCAGCCAGTCTATGTCTTTTGGTTGGGGCATTTAAACCATTCACGTTTAAGGTAATTATCGATATGTATGTTCCTATGACCATTTTCTTAATTGTTTTGGGTTTGTTTTTGTAGGTCCTTTTCTTCTCTTGTGTTTCCCACTTAGAGAAGTTCCTTTAGCATTTGTTGTAGAGCTGGTTTGGTGGTGCTGAATTCTCTTAGCTTTTGCTTGTCTGTAAAGCTTTTGATTTCTCCATCAAATCTAAATGAGATCCTTGCCGGGTAGAGTAATCTTGTTTGTAGGTTCTTCCCTTTCATCACTTGAAGTATATCATGCCACTCCCTTCTGGCTTGCAGAGTTTCTGCTGAGAAATCAGCTGTTAACCTTATGGGAGTTCCCTTGTATGTTATTTGTCGTTTTTCCCTTGCTGCTTTCAATAATTTTTCTTTGTCTTTAATTTTTGCCACTTTGATTACTATGTGTCTTGGCGTGTTTCTCCTTGGGTTTATTCTGTATGGGACTCTCTGCACTTCCTGGACTTGGGTGGCTATTTCCTTTCCCATGTTAGGGAAGTTTTCGACTATAATCTCTTCAAATATCTTCTCTGGTCCTTCCTCTCTCTCTTCTCCTTCTGGGACCCCTATAATGCGAATGTTGTTGCGTTTAATGTTGTCCCAGAGGTCTCTTAGGCTGTCTTCATTTCTTTTCATTCTTTTTTCTTTAGTCTGTTCCGCAGCAGTGAATTCCACCATTCTGTCTTCCAGGTCACTTATCCGTTCTTCTGCCTCAGTTATTCTGCTATTGATTCCTTCTAGTGTAGTTTTCATTTCAGTTATTGTATTGGTCATCTCTGTTTGTGTGTTCTTTAATTCTTCTAGGTCTTTGTTAATCATTTCTTGCATCTTCTCAATCTTTGCCTCCATTCTTATTCCGAGGTCCTGGATCATCTTCACTATCATTATTCTGAATTCTTTTTCTGGAAGGTTGCCTATCTCCACTTCATTTAGTTGTTTTTCTGGGGTTTTTTCTTGTTCCTTCATCTGGTACATAGCCCTCTGCCTTTTCATCTTCTCTATCTTTCTGTAACTGTGGTTTTTGGTCCACAGGCTGCAGGATTGTAGTTTTTCTTGCTTCTGTTGTCTGCCCTCTGGTGGTTGAGGCTATCTAAGAGGCTTGATGGGAGGCTCTGGTGGTGGGTAGAGCTGACTGTTGCTGTGGCGGTCAGAGCTCAGTAAAACCTTAATCCACTTGACTGTTGATGGGTGGGGCTGGGTTCCCTCCCTGTTGCTGTGGCGGTCAGAGCTCAGTAAAACCTTAATCCACTTGACTGTTGATGGGTGTGGCTGGGTTCCCTCCCTGTTGGTTTTTTGCCTGAGGCAACCCAACACTGGAGCCTACCCGTGCTCTTTGGTGGGGTTAATGGCAGACTCTGGGAGGGCTCACGCCAAGGAGAACTTCCCAGAACCTCTGCTGCCAGTGTCCTTATCCCCACGGTGAAACAGAGCCACCACTCGCCTCTGCAGGAGACCCCCCAACACCAGCAGGTAGGTCTGGTTCAGTCTCCCCCAGGGTCACTGCTCCTTCCCCTGGGTCCCGATGCACACATTACTTTGTGTGTGTCCTCCAAGAGTGGGGTCTCTGTTTCCCCCAGTCCTGTCAAAGTCCTGCACTCAATTCCCACTAGGCTTCAAAGTCTGATTCTCTAGGAATTCCTCCTCCCGTAGCCGGACCCCCAGGTTGGGAAGCCTGACATGGGGCTCAGAACCTTCACTCCAGTGGGTGGACTTCTGTGGTATAAGTGCTCGCCAGTCTGTGAGCCACCCACCCAGCAGTTATGGGATTTGATTTTACTCTGATTGCGCCCCTCCTACCATCTCACTGTGGCTTCTCCTCTGTCCTTGGACGTGGGGTATCCTCCTTGGTGAAGTCCAGGGTCTTCCTGTCAATGATTGTCCAGCAGCCAGTTGCGATTCTGGTGCTCTCGCAAGAGGGAGTGAGCGGGACTTCTTTCTCTTTGAATAATGGGAAAAATAATTTCCAAAAATTGATTTTTGAGCTGAAAGATACTGTTACTCAGAGCTATCTTTTAAAATGCTTGTTTAGAGTTTTCTTGCAAGAAAGTTGTTAACTAGTAATTTTAAAAATTCTCTTCAATGTTTAAAAGAGGTAAGGTATTTGTAATAGATTCTTTAATATTGAAAAGCTCATGTTAAAAAGTTAGCCTCCTTCCTCAGTACTGTCCTTCCCTGCCCAGCCCACTTCTTTTAACAATGCTGGCAGTTATCTCCCACAGTTTAAATGATATGTTCATCCTTCTGTTTTATTTTTAAGTTTCAGATGTTACTTATTTACTATCCATCATAAACTATGGGCATTTTCTCCCTAGTACTATCACTACTTGCTCCACCACCCTCCTCTTCCTATTCCTCCTGCCAAATATGATAGTTATATTATATTTTGTTATTTCATTGATTGTTTTAAATAACATACTTAAATCTCTACTTCTTACTTTAACAACTTTACAGGGCATCTTGCCTCCACCTAATATGAGATAAAGACGTTAGTGTCTTTATCTGATTCCTCGCTCCACCTAATTTTTGTCTGTTACATTTTTACATTTAGTATATCAAAGTTGGCAACATTTACATTGTTTTGCCCAAATTTCTATGTTGTGGCCATAACTGACATTAAAATTTGAAAAAAAATCGCCTTGACATTATAAGTTTTACGGCATTTTTGTTTACTATTTAGGCCAAGTGGTATTGCCAAGATCACATATTTTTCTCTGTTGGAGTCTGTGTACTGTTTAGAAGAAAAATATTCCTGCTCAAAAAACAAATGCAGTTTCTTTTGTTATTTCTCATCAACTGCTTTCTATTTGGACCGTGAATATATTTAGAGCTTTTGTTTTTTCCCTGGAGTTTCTATTGCCTTTTTTTCCTTTCTAAAAGAAAAATGTATTTCATTTATTCATTTGTTTATTTCTTAAATATTTATCTGACACCTGTTTTGTCAGGCAGCTTTCTGAGAATAAAGATGCAAATAAAACAGGCCCAAATCTCTGTCCTTCCATTTATTCTACTAGTGGTAAATGTAACTAATAAACGAAGAGGTAAAATGAATGGCAGATAAGCAGGTAAGTGTTGTGGAGAAATAAACAGCAGGCAACACCTAGGAAGTGCCATGCTGGGTTGGGGAGTCGGCAATTTTCAATATGGTGATCAGTGAGGTTCCTTCTGGGATGATTTGCTACTCATTCTTGTAGTTAGAGATTCACTCTTTTCACACCTAGTGAAAGCCTTTCACTCTTTTCACACTTATTCTGATTTCCATGGAGTCAGAAACCTGCACTGAGTCTACTGCCCTGCCCTTGAAGCCCTTGTCCTGAGCCCTCTCATGTTGTCCCAGAGCCCTCTGGCCAGCTCTGGTTGCAGAACAAATGATTTGGCCCTGGCCTGGCAAGTCTGAGGGCTGGGCAGAAACCAAGTGTCTTTTAGGTGACACTGTCCCATTTGCCCCGGGGCTTTCAACCTGGCTTTGACATCTACATGCACACTGGCAGGGTAAGGAGTATGGAGCAACTGTCCATGCTAGGCATTGGCTGGGATAAAGGATGCTTTTGCTAAAGTAGGTTCAGCCATGGTGAAACAGGAAGTTTTCTGAGATATGGTAGGTGAGGGTAGCGATTTGGGTATGGTATCAAATTCATGTAAAATTGTGTTCACTTTTCCTCTTTCATGATCATGAACACTGTTTTAGTGTCAGAAAACATTTAAAGTGCCAACCTCATGGATGTTGTAGATGAATGGATTATGGGTTCACCGTGCTTCAGAGTTTCTTTCAGACAATAATGCTTTCTTTCAGAAAAAAAAAAAAAAATGACAGGATGGAGTTATCATGGTGATTTCTATTTTTTTACTTGGTACTTTCCATATTCTCCACATTCTATTTAATAAACACAGCTTATTTTCATAATCAGAGTAGGACTAAATTTAAACAAAAAGGACATTAGATCTGAATAAGTAGGAGACAGGCATGTATAGTCCTTTGTTACTTATGAAATTTCATCTGACAGAGTTTGAATTTATGTTTAATTCAATAAAGTAACACACTTTTCCATGATGTCCCGGAAAGTAGAGAAATTAAAGAAAAATAGACTCAATTACTAGGGAACATTCTATACAAATTGTCTGAACAAAGTGGCCTTTAGTTTGTTTGAGTTTTAGATAATTACAAAACTACAAGGGTAAGTAGAAACCAGGGCCCCTACGGATCCCTTCTTCACAAGCCAGGGCATAGTGGACAGTGTGGGTGCTGCTTGCCCAGCAATTAAATTATCGCTGGTCTGGGCAAAGCTCCGGAGTTACATGTGTTCAGAAGATTACTGTTCCCTCCCTTGAAATGTTTTACTTGTTTTTTCAGAAGTGCCACATGGAGACAACGAGGTCCCTCTCTTCTTGGTTTTCCAAATTAACAGGTATCTTAAGAAGGAGGCAGAACCCCATACTCTGTGTGTCACTGTTGGTATTTAAGGCCACAGACCTTGGATGGGGATGGCAGATTACATGGCCATCCCTTGTCACTTGTGGGTGTGGACAGTTTGCTCGCTTGCAGAGAATGACTCACTGCGGGTTTTACTGCCTCTGAGCTGGGAAGTGACTCAGGGCTCTGAAGGATGCTCCCGAGTCAGGAAGCATCTGCTGCCCTGTGGGCCTTTGGAGGGATGAGATGAATCAGAGGTTGGGCTCCCACATGTCCTGCTCGGCCATCATAGACCGTTGGTCCAGCCAATGCCCTAGATGGAGACGGGTTCTGCTCCGTGGCTCCTTCCTAGCTGTTGAAGTGGTTCTGACCAAATGATCCATCCTAGTGTGACATACATGCTCCACCTTGTCATTCTGAGGGGAAGAATCCTAAAGTGGAGACAGAGAGACTAAAGGACTTGCCCAAAGTCACGCACGTTGTGATGGGAACCCAGGGTGCTCGGCTCCCACTCTGGAGCCCTCCCCTCTGCAACTTGTGTGCCCTAAACTGCAGAAGGAAGTGGAGGATGGTGGGGGGAGAGGGAGCAGGGCAACTGTGAAATGCGAGGAACTTCAGGGCAGACTTTTCTTATTGCAAAACTCTGATTATAATGTTCTGTACTTTTTTTTTTTTTTCTATTCAAGTGAGAAACTGCACAGGGCAAATATCGCTTCTGAGACTTTAAAACAATAGCAGCAAGTTGTGTGATTCTCTGGTAAAGTACATGGGGATCCCTGACCTCCTCCTGCAATCCCTAGGGACAGTTTGGGGTCGCCTTTCCAAAGCAGCAGCAGTTTATAGTATGAAAAGTATCTCTACATTATAAGTACCTGCATGGAGAAGTAAAGAGCTTTCTCTAAACAGGAGACCAATGTGAACCTCACCTGTCACTAAGGTAAAAGCTCCCCGAGTACAGCAACGAGCGCCATCGTGCCAGCCACATAACAGGTACTCAACAGACATTTTTGTTTGGCTGTCCATCAGTGTTCTTCAAGGAGTTTCTTGTTCTTCAATAGGAGTTTCAGAGGACAAAGATGTCTGGGAGCCCAATTAGCTTGGGGAACACTGGAGTAAACAGTAAGCAGGGTTTTTGCCTGAGGTCTTCCTAGCATCTGTAACGTGATGGTGGGTGTCACAAAGCCCCAGACAGAGAACGTCTGTGTATTCCTGACCACCCATGCTTGGGAGGAGAGGACAGATAGCTTTTTAGTAATGGAAAGAGGTGGGGTTTTAGAGTTAGAAGACATAGACTGGAACTTGCCCCTTATCGACTGTTGTGATATTGGAAAGTCACTCCTGAGTACCAATTTGCCCATCTGAGTAAGGGAATAGTTGTGGCAATGATATGTAACTTCTACTCAGCCTCTGGTAGAATGCCTAGAACAAAGCAAGTGTTTAATACATGATAACTCTTGGAATTGTAACTGGAAGACTGGGTCCCAGAGACTACCAAGTGGTCCAAGGTCACCCAGCTTTGTCCTTGGTTTGCTTGTCTCCCCCAGTATTCTTTTTACTGCACTATGCTGATGGATAATAGAAATTATACACAGACATGTTTCTCACGTACATATAACAAATTAAATAGAAGTTGCCAGATGTTTCCGTTTCAGAGAAGAATGAAGTTAATGGATGTATATCAGGGCTCAAACTTAAGATTTAAGGAGAGATTGCTGAAAGCTGTCTAGCTTGGTATTTCAGCATTCCAGTGCAGCCCAAGCCATTTGGTCACATCTGGTCTCCATCAGGCCTGAAGTGTTACATAAATACATGCCTGGTTTATAGGGTGAGGATGCCCTATTGAGACAGCCCAGGATTTGTTCTGCGTAAGCCCTGTAGGGGGTCCTGAAGGCGGCCTCACAGCCCTAGGCAACACCCTCTCAAGGGACAGAGCTCTCTGCTCCCCAGTGCAGCTGGGGCAGGGACAGCACACAACTGTGTCTGTCCATTCCACCTGCCCTCCCTCATGTCAAACACACCTGAAGTTCAGCCTTTTGATAGAAAGCTCTGGGTCCAGACAGCTGCTGGAGCTCAGTTCTGAACTTAGAGAAAAACAAAATGCTTCAATGATCCTGTGGGCTCCATCCATCCATCCATCCATCCACCCATCTATCCATCCATCCACGCCCATTCCATCTACTTATTCAATGAACATGAGCTCTTTCCATGTGCAAAGTACTATTCTAGGCACAGGGAATCCAGCAGCAAAGAAGTCAGACATGGGGCTGACCCTTGTGCCCAATTCCAGAGTGAAAAACCCACATTAAGTCATTGCACAATTATTCATTGGCCAGGATGATAAATTCCCAGAAGGGGAATTACAGAGTGTAATGTGAGATGCCTCCTAACTGAGAGGCCAGAAAAGGCTTCCATGAGCACAGAGGACGTGCAGTAGGGCAGCCTCGAAGCCCAGGCTGCAGTCCCTGGATCCACTTTGGCCACTTAGGTTTTGCAAGGTTCCTTTTGTTTTCTCCAGTCCTGCTGGTTTGACTGTTAATTCTTTTCCCAAGAGCCTCCCAAACAAGGCTATCCTTTCTCTAGGCAAAACTATTAAAATGATCCTGGTATCAATTTTCCCAAGCAATCTAACTAAAGGGTTGAATTTCATAAAAGCAAAGTCCCTTATATCACAGTGAAGGAAGAAGGAAAAGTAAGGGTTCCTGTACATCACTGCCCAAGGCAGGAGTCCTTTGTCCTGCTGTCTCTTAAGCCTCTGCTGAAGGCATGAGGACCACAGCCTCAGCACTGTGTGTGTTTTGCTTCTTTTTTTTTTTTTTTAACATCTTTGTTGGAGTATAATTGCTTTACAATTGTGTGTTAGTTTCTGCTTTATAACATAGTGAATCAGTTATATATATACATATATCCCCATATCTCTTCCCTCTTGCGTCTCCCTCCCTCCTACCCTCCCTATCCCACCCCTCTAGGTGGTCACAAAGCACTGAGCTGATCTCCCTGTGCTATGCGGCTGCTTTCCACTAGCTATCTATTTTACATTGGGTAGTGTATATATGTCCATGCCACTCTCTCGCTTCGTCCCAGCTTATCCTTCCCACTGCCCATGTCCTCAGGTCCATTCTCTAGTAGGTCTGCGTCTTTATTCCCATCTTGCCCCTAGGTTCTTCATGACCATTATTATTATTATTATTATTTATTTAGATTCCATATATATGTGTTAACATACGGTATTTGTTTTTCTCTTTCTGACTTACTTCACTCTGAATGACAGACTCTAGGATATGACCCAGCAATCCCACTACTGGGCATATACCCTGAGAAAACCATAATTCAAAAAGAGTTATGTACCACAATGTTCATTGCAGCTCTATTTACAATAGCCAGGACATGGAACCCCTCTGTTTTATGCCCCTGCTTGGCAAACCTGATCCAGATAAGCCACAGAGGAAAAGACGTCTCCCTGTTCCTTGCTGGGAGGGGGAGGGCATGGTGAGAAGCAGAGCCACTTCTCGCACACACACACCCGAGGTCCTGTTGCTCATGTCCAGTGGCCTGAGTATCGCCAGGCAGGGCTCAGCCCTCCTCTTAGATGATTGGCTGTAATTATACATGGGAGGTAATAGCACTGGCCTTGTTTCTACTCTCTGTAGCTTTGCCTGGATCTTCAAGAAAGGGAGCCTCTGGTTTTGTGCTACAGTGTAATTTCTTCGTCGGGAAGGGGTTCTTCGGCTACTACCAAACTGGTTACCTATGCTCTGGCCACTCATTTCCTCGTGCACAGAATAGCAATTACACAGCCAGAGGGCGGCTGCTGGTGGGTTTATTCTTCTTTGTGACATGCATTTTGTGAGACAGAGGAGAGGTCCTCTGTCTTCTGACGGCAACTCTTAAAATAAATACACCAGACTCCTCCCACGATTATCTGCACGGGAAGAAGGAAGCCACTGTGTCTAACATGCCTTGGAGCCTCAGTCAGTGGTGCACACAGGGAAAGATACAAAGGAGCAAGGGAAGGTGGTGGAAACATTGGAGTTTGTTCCCAGCTGAGGTAAGCTCAGGGCCTCACTCCCTGCAGGCAGAGCCAAGGACAAGCTGTGCCCCCAGTTTTTTTTAGAGGTTAACAAGCAATGGTTTTCATCCAAGATTCATGAGAAGACACTAGTGTGCATGAAGGTATTTGCAGGACAAAGAGCCTCAACGCATGTGCTGTGCCAGATATTGATGGATGGATCCTGAGGTCTTTGCAAGATACTGCATAAGCAAAGAGAAGTGAGGTGTTCTTGAGAATCGGACCTGGGAGGCACCTTTGACACTCAAGCCTTAATTTAGGGGGAGAAAGCTGCATCATCCAATGTGAGCAAACCCCACCCCCGTGCCCCACCCCTCCCAGCACCTCTTTAGCTGGGGGCAGTGAAGGTGATTCCATAGCTCAACCCCATGCTTCTCTGAGACCCTGAAACAAGGAACTTTCACTCGGGGTTTGAAATCTGAGAGCCGGAAAGGACCTTGTGCTTTCTCCTCATAGCGAGATGGCACACATACAGAGAGGTTGCCAAGGTGCCCTCATTGGGCCCCGCCTCTGGGATGTGGGCTTGGTTGTGTTTGCTCTGTTGTGTGTGGGTGAGCAGGGCTGGAATGCGGTTCCCCTGTAGTTGTCAGGATTGGTGCTTCTCTAGTGCCTGTTCTGTAAAGCCTTGTGCTAAAGGTGAGTGATCACAAACAAAGTGAGGCTCGGACAGGGCCTGCTCCCAAAACCTCCTTCCCAGCTCTGTCTTCTCCTAAACCAAACCTGCAGCTTTAGGGAAAGCTATCTTTTAACCTGTAAGCTCTCTCATGAGCTCTCATTATCCTTCCTCCTCATCCTTCCTCTGCCTTTCTCTCTCTCTGTCTCCATGATCCATAATTCTCAAAATTCTTGACATTCTGTAGCCTTTCTAAAATTTCCAAGGATTTGCATTAAATGCAGCCTCAGTATTTCCTTCATTAACTTGGGTTCCACCTCTATGTTAAAATGGCCAACTATTTCTCCAATTGACAAAGAAAGAGCGGATAAAGGAGCTGCTTAAACCCAGCCAGTGTTGTTTTGTATCTAGATACTGTCAACTTTAAAGTTTGTTTTTCAAGGTAACATTTTGGTTTGCTTTCTACACTTAATATCCTCTCCAAGTCATTTTGATCAACTCTGACTCATAGATCACGTCCTAATTTTACTGAACTGCTGTTTCCCCATTGGTTCAGTTGATGAGCCCGTGGGGATTTCTCAGAGTGCGGCATTCAGACCTGAGTGTTCAGTTGTCTTTACCAGAAAAGAGACCTGATTATACTGAAAGCACATGTGCATACCCATCAAGGTTCTCCCACCTGCTCGACCTATGGGACAGCCCAGGGAGCAGTGGGAAAGAGAAAAAAAGAAAAACAAACCTGGGGCTTAATCCGGAGACTCAGGCAGGGAAATATGATGATGCCAAAGGATGTGACAAGTGGGTCTTAGAAGGTAACCTCACAGAGAGGTGCAAGGCTTTGTGTCTACGTGGGACTCCAAACAAGTTTTACAACAGTTATGTTTGAACCCCAATAAGCAGCTTGGGCAGTGGATCATGACTTTTGAGTTTCATGGATCAACAATTTTTTTTTTCAGTTTTATTGAGATGTAATTGACATACAGTACTGTATAAGTTTAAAGTGTACAGCATAATGACTTGGCTTACATATATTGTGAAATGATTTCCACCTAAGTTTAGTGACGATGGATCAACAATATTTTAAAAAGAAATTCATTGGGGCTTCCCTCATGGCGCAGTGGTTAAGAATCCGCCTGCCAATGCAGGGGACATGGGTTCGAGCCCTGGTCTGGGAAGGTCCCACATGACTTGGAGCAACTAAGCCCGTGTGCCACAACTACTGAGCCTGCGCTCTAGAGCCCGCGAGCCACAGCTACTGAAGCCTGCGCACTGCAACGAAGAGTAGCCCCCACTCGCTGGAACTAGAGAAAGCCCACACACAACAACGAAGACCTAACGCAGCCAAAAATAAAATAAAATAAAAAAAATTTTACAAAAGTTCAAGCAACAAAACTGCTATTTATTATCATCCTCAATTCCTAAGAGAAGACAGTTTAACATGCCAAAATGTAGGAAGTGCATAATTTCAGAATGATAAACAGTCTTTAAATAGATAAATTTGTCTTTTTGAAAAACTAATACATTGTCCATATTTTTCTGGTTTTATTATGAACTCATAGAGAGTCATTGCTGACCACAACTGGTCCTGTACTGGAGCATTGGCCTAGAGCAATGAGGGGTCTCAACTTCAGTGCTAATGCCAGTCAATGGTTCGTTACTGATTGGAACACCGTGTTGGAAAGGATTCTGATGTGGGGTTCAGGCTCTACCATTATTAATTAGCATCATATGACATGGGCATTACAGTGATTTTGAAATGTGTTCACAAATCCTTTGCGTTCCTCTCAGTGAAAGGTGGAGTCCCCTTGAATGCCAGCCAGCCTCAGCAACTTGCTTCTGACAAATAGAATGTGACTTTTGAACACTCACACTTGGAACCCAGCCACCATTGTGTGAGGAAGCCCACAGCACACGAGGAGGCTGTGTTCTAACCTATAGCCCTGGCTGAGGTTCTAGCCAACAGCCAAAACCACCCACTGGCCACGGAAGCGAGAAGCTTGCAGATAATTCCAGCAGTCAGCACCAAGCTGCCCCAGCCGAAAACAAGTGAAGCATAGATAAGCTTCCCTGCTCATATTGCAGATTTGTGAGTGAAAAAAATGTCAGTGTTTCAAGTCACTAGTTTTGGGGGTGGTTAGTTATGCAGCAGTAGAGAACCAGAACAATCACAGGATGAAAAGCAGTAGAAAATACTTAAAATCCTTATTCTAGAGGACCTGAAATTAAAAACAAACAAACAAACAGTCTAAGTTACTTTTCTTCTGTTAATCTATTCCTGTTTTCAGTTGGAAATTTACAATTTAAATGTGCCTTACCTATGTCCATGAAAAAAGGCCAAGGTCATATTGATTTCAGTAGGTTACACTCAAATTGACCAATGCTCTGTGTTGAGTTCAACTTCTGCCAACCCCTCTGAAAAATTGTGCAGGGTGACCATGGCAACCTCAACATGCTCTGGAGACAGAGGAGAAGAGAGATCAGGAGGTGGGACCTCTCGGGGCCCTTGTCCGCTTACCAATGCCCTCCACGTCAGAGGTTGTCACCAGCAACTGCATTCTGCTTCCCAGTGGGTTTGACCAGGAGAATCAAGCACGAGATTAAATTGGGGCCTGAGAATTTCAGAATTCAGAAGAGAGGAGTCCTACATCCAAACACCCAGGGAAGAGCTCCCAGGCCAATCTTTCAGACAATTTTAATGGCCCTTTCCTGCGGTTCAGCCATTACTCAGACATTCCCTGTCTCCAATGACACGTACTGACAAGTGTGAAATGTACCATGTGTGATTATTCCTCTGTGTGTGTGTGTGTGCATGCACATGCACATGTGTGTGTATCTGGTCAAGCTGGTACCCTCATTAGGTGCTGAGTGTATAATGACGGAGGTCCAGTCTTTTAGGACTCAGAGTGGACATTCTCAGACATAAATGGCCTAATTTGAGTGCAACATAGCGAAAACAGGTGAGTGGCTGAGGACAGCATTCTGGAGAGCACATATTTAGTGCTCCTTTCTTACAGATGAGCTAAGTGAGCCAGGAGGAGGCACCAGGGAAGCTGGGGGGCTCTGGCTGGGATGCCCACCTTCACAAGAGCACAGAGGCTGGGAGCAGCTCTTTATGGCCAGGAGCAGGGACCCCCACGGCCTGCAGCCCATCATGCAGAGACCACGCTGAGAGGGGAAGGGTTAGGAGAATTGCTCAGCCCTGGACAGTGCAGGTTGCAGGATGAGGCTGCAAGGACTGGGAAGAGGGGCTCACTGAGTCCCCGGGGGCATCCTGCTGAAGGTCCCACTCTCACACTAAGATTTAAAGAGAAGAGGGGCTGACAGCCTGCAAAAGGAAGACCACAAATCCACAAAGCATTTGGTCATGGATGGATGTTGAAACCTCTTAGTGCAGCTTTCAAAGCCCTCCTGACCTGAGCCTGTGTCCCCACCTCCACCCCATGGCTGGAGTGGACCGGCCCCCTGAGCTTCCACCTTCGCCCCTGCGGCCTCTCACTCACCATCATGCCATCCACCTGTGCGGCAGCCCCCAAGGATGATTTGTTAGGAGTGTCCTCCCCTGGGAGCAATGCCACAAGGCAGCCTTGGGTGGGGAGGATGGAGCAGACACCCAAGGGCCCTAGCTCACTCCAGTACCTTCTCCTGTGGTCCCTTCCCCCTTCTGATCATGTTAGGGTCTGTGGTGACACTGTCCTCTGACCCTCTTCCTTCCTCTCCACACCTAATTCCTAATCATGCTCCGGTCTGAGGTCCAAGGTCACTTCTCGAGGAATGCCCTCCTGGACCCCCAGGCACAGGTATGCACAGTACCTTGTACCTCATACACATCCCAATTTAAATTATAGTTTTACAGTTAATGTTACATTTACTCATTCCCTGTTGAGGTCTAAGTTTTAAGAAGAGTGCCTGGTGCCCAAGAGGAACCCAGTCCAGAGTGTGCAACTACGTGCCCATGTAGCACTCTTGCAGAGCACTCTTGCACCTGGGTGAGAGTTGGGGTGTCTTGATCTCGTGCACATGGGCCTCTTGCACATTCGCTCACTGAGGACTGAATAAATGGTGTCCCAGCTTCGATGGCTGCAAAAGAGACAACGTCCTTCATCCCGTGGATCTGCCCTCTAAACACTAGACAGGGCTAGAGGAAAGCTGGTCTCTTCTCCCCTTGACATCACCTGGGGCAGCTCCAGGCTAGGGACAGAATTGGGGCTCGTGTCCATGACCTGGGCTGTCAGTCAGAACTACCCACATGTGCCCTGAGCTTCTTCACTCCATGGCTGCAGGGTTTCCCAATGTGAGTGAGGGGGGAGCGAGAGAGAGAGAGAGAGAGAGAAAGAGACAGAGGCAGAGTCAGACTTTGGAAATCAGAGCATCTCTTTCTCTGTATTCTGCCCCTGATGCAGTTACCAAGATCTGCCCAGGTTCAAGGAAAACGGGGAGGTTCAAGGGAACGTAGACTCCATCTCTCTTTTTTACACTGTGGTAAATAAAATACACATAACATAAACTTTACCATCGTAAACATTCTGTGTACAGTTCAGTGGCATTAAGTACATTCACACTGTTGTGCAACCATCACCACCATCCATCTCTAGAACTCTTTTCATCTTCCCAAAAAGAAACTCTACACCCAATAAACACCTCCTTGGGCCTCACCTTTGCTGGGAGCAGTGAGGTTCTGGAAGCATGAGTGGGACTGAACTGGAAGTACCACTGTGACCATTTTTGAGAAATACTATCTGCTTCAAATTATCCAGATTTCGAGATGCAGTCAGGAGCCATAAATAAAATAGGCTCATTGCATTTCCCCCTGTCAGCCTTGCCCTACTAAATGAAGAGGTGAGGTCCATGGCTTTCTCTTTCTCAGTACCCAATACTCTCATGCTCTTAGTATCTCGGATGGCCAGTCTTTTCATCTTTAGAAAGAGAAGAAAATTTATATGCTCGCCTTCCAGTTATAAAATTCTATGGTTCTCTATCTCCATCCCATCTGAAACTGCAACAAATTCTCAAAGTATGTTTTGCGCTTTAATTTTTTTAATCCTGGAACATGACGTCTTTCTCTCATTAAGGACCCTTTTCAGATATTGTTTTCATTAAAATGCTTAGAGCAGAGATTCACTGGGCAGTGAAGAGTGGGCTTCTGAAAGCCGCTGTGCTCATTTGTTATGTTTGGCTGTGCAATGTCAACTCCCCTATCTGGGTTAACAGGGGCAAGGTGGGTGCCACCAAGAGCCTCAGCACTGAAAGTTTTGCTGTGGCCTTAGCCTTCT
The DNA here is from genome assembly GCF_028021215.1 of Eschrichtius robustus. Taxonomy (NCBI): domain Eukaryota; kingdom Metazoa; phylum Chordata; class Mammalia; order Artiodactyla; family Eschrichtiidae; genus Eschrichtius; species Eschrichtius robustus. Next base: position 100,744,076 of record NC_090833.1, on the reverse strand, counting down.
CCTTCAGACAGAGCTACAAGCAGGAGACAGATATAAAGGAGAGAAGGTTCCCAAGATGAAGAGGCCATAGGGCCCACATCATTCACTGACCTAGTGATACATCAGTCTTCTTTTAGGAGCAGCTGATTGGCAAATGCACACATCCCTCTGCTTTTAGGTCTGATTATCACTTCAGGGGCCAAAATTCATATGAAAATATCATCTTTCAGAAATAAATATGAAGCTTCTTTTAAAACAAGTCAATCACACTTTCAAACCTTTAAAATCTGAAAAATAGCATTATGTGTGAAGAGGTAAAATATGTTGAATGGATTTATTATTTCTGAAATAAATATGTTTCCGTGCTGAAAGCAACCCAGATAGAGGTCTCCACACAAAATTCAAAATAGAAGTGGAAAGGTTCTGAAGCAGCTTTGAAAATGTTATCACGTTAAAAATTGTGGGTCGACCTTTCTGTGAAACTGATTTTCTTTGAAAGGGAAAATATGACTTTCCTTAAAAGTTTATTATTTTTCGTACTCAGTCAGAGTCCCCATGACCCAGCATCCTGTCCTGCATTTATTTTTTTAAAGAGAGACCTCAGTCCATCTGGGAATTAAAGCAGAGTAGCTGACGCGAGCCAGGAGAGAACAGATTTATTACAGGCTTCGTTATTTCTGCTTTATGGGAAACCCCCCTCTACTGTAACTTCAGAGTAAGGAAGATGGATGAAGAGCCTTGTGGAAAAGATACACACTTTCCAAGGAAGGGACAGTATTTGGAATGCCTTATTCTAGAACTGGCGTCTCCTGATGAACCCCATTCCCACCTGCTTTAGATGCTGTGAGGTGAAGAAACTCCTGCCGTACCTGTTGAATTCTGTGACACTCTGCATGGAAACTTTGCTTCAAGGAACTGGACCAGCCCTTCGGCAGTCACTGCATCTAAATTATAAACCAACTAAATGATGTATGTTAAGCCGCTCACCAGTCAGTGTGCACACACCCCTGGTTTAAGCCGGCTCTCTGTGAACCTGCCCGGGGTCTGTGTAGTAAGAGTGAGGTCCCATTCAAGTTCCCAGCACCCACGCCTTTGGGCTCGGACGGCTGGTAAAAGGTCGACGTTCAAAAGTCCCCCTGGATCCTGAAACTTAAACACTGCATAATAAGAATTTTTTTTTTAAAAAAGATGGTTTCCATCATTTTCCCAGCTGTCTGAGTTAATGGGTTGCTTCTCTGAGAACCAGAGAGATTAGCCATAAGAGGAGATACAGATGGCCAAGTGTGACCCCCAGGGGACACGGCGCTGGGCCTTTTGGCACAGCTGTTTCCTGATTCACTTTTCTTCTTCAGTAAACACTTTTGTGAGCTGCTTGGTTTGGAAGCAGAGCTGGACTGTCGGAAACCCTTTGATGTGCAGGGAGAATGAAGCTGGACTTGGGTTTCAGCGACTGCAAAATCTAGGTCGAGGAACTTCTCCAACCCTCTGGAGCTTGAGGATTGAAGAGCTGAAAGCAGGACTTCGGCTGTGAACAGGGCCTGGGATTTTGTGTGGGAAGGCCCCAGACCCTGTGCCTCTAGCCCACCTCATCCTCTGCCAGATAATGTTTGTCTGAAAGAATAAGTGGTTTATCTGGGACCGGTATTAATGGAAACATTTCCATTTTGGGTTTCCATAATTATAGGTCAGGCTTTCCTTGTAATCTCTCTGTTGAAATATTCCCACGCAGGGATTGAAATCTAAACCTGAAAAAGGGACCTCGGAAGTGCCTGGGAACCAGGACTTGTGACAGGAGTGAAATGGATGTGTCTCTATGCAGCCCCCTGTGTTGGAAGCATGTGCTGGGAAATGGAAAGCAGTCCTAGTGAAATAGCCACTCTGGGTGAGGTTAGAATCCAGGCTGGGAGAGGAACCCCGTCTGCAGGTCTGATTTAGGTGTTATCACGGTACATTTCACGTTAAGGTGGCATCAGGGTAGGAGCAGGGGCAGGCTTGGGCCTCAAGGCTGCCTGGCCAGGAACTAACTGAATTAGTTACCCCTGCATCTGAGTGCTGGGTCCGTGCCTGTAAACTGTTTGTGGGGAGGTGATACTTCCCTGATTGCACGCCGGTACACAGAGCCCCATAGGCAAGTACTGTGCCCCCAGTCAATGGTGGTTCCCTTTCTGCAGTTTCCATCGCCTGTATCTGACTCTGGGTGTCCGATATAACTTTGCATAAACACACAGAAAGCAGAACACAATTTCCTGCTATTTTGCCTTCTTGCTATATCATTGTCTCAGAAGCATTTTTCTTTTCCTGAATCTGCTAGAAAAGATCAATGAACCCATTCTCATATCTAGGGAATCCAGCACCTCTGCCAGCCCAGAGGAATGGAGATTTATTCTGCTTTCCGGGAGTCAGGGTCCAGAGCCCTCTTGTGGCAAGCAGCCTAGAGCCTTAGCGGTACCATGTAGGTAGAAAGTGATGCCCATAGGCACCAACCTCTGCAGGCCACAAAGCAGAGCATTCGCAAGCCTGAGGACCTTTCAGGTTGGATGCTTTCAGGTTACATGCTGTGATCCCAACACTTTCCCGTCACTTATGCAGAAAATGAGGTTTAAAGACTTGATTTGACCACGTGAAAGAAGCAGCTGCAAAGCCCTTCCCAAATGCTCTCTCTCTCACCTCCATGCCCCACTGCACATTCCAATCTTGGGGTTCTGCATGGAAGGCCTTGAAGGCAGCCCCCACCCACCCACCCACCCTGTCCTTTGCCCTGGTAAATGGGACTGGAAACCAGGAAAGTGCTCTGGTTCTCTCCTCACAGAAATAACGGGAGTTATTTTAGCAGAGGGTGAGGAAGAAGAGAGTACTGTACTGCCCCCGACTTCCTTGTCCATAAGCATGGTCTTTGGTCTCAACGCACAGTCCCCACCATGCCTGTGTGAAGTGCCAACGCAGGTGTGGAAGGCAGCGCCAACACTGGCATCTCTGCAACACTGGCCCCTACCTTGTGTGTGGTTTGTAGGTAACCCCAGTACCTGCCTGGATCGGCCAATGGACGGGGGGAGGAGTAGGACCCTATTCGGGGCAACCCCAAGGTCTGTAGAAGTGATAAACCAGATTCATCTGGGAAAGCAGTTGCCCATACAAACTTAATACTGATTCAAACGTTAATTCTGCCAAAATAATTCTAAAGAATAAACAAATGGGAAAACTTGGTGCCGCTGCCCTATAAACTCTAAGCTTCCTGTCCTTGACAAGTTGTAAAACACCAAAAGAAGCTTAATTCAACAATTTATAGTCATTTTCAGAACAGATAAAATTCCTTTTCAATGAAACTTACGGGATATGAGATTTTTCGGAAAACTTTTAATTTTGAAATAGTTATAGCTTCACAGGAAGTTACAAAAACAGTAGAGAGATGTCCCATGTACCCTTCACCCAGGTTCCCTTGAAGGTTACATCTTATGAAACTACAGTTCGGCATCAAAACCAGTAAACTGACATCGGTACCGTGTACAAGCGCAGCTCGATGTCATTTTATCACCTGTGCAGATTCCTGTAGCCTCCACCACAATGGAGGTGCAGGCTGCTCTTCCCTCCTGCTGCTCCTATAGTCATACCCACCCCTTTCGCACCCACACAGCATCCTAGCACCTGACACCACACACCTGTTCTCTGTCTCTGTAATTGTGTCATTTTGAAATGATTTATAAATAGAATGATACAGTATTGATCTTTTGCTCAGAGATCCCTCTGCATTGTGTATCAATAGTTCATTGCTTTTTACTGCTGAGTCGTATTCCATGGTAGCAAAGTGCCACAACTGTTTAAATATCACCTTTTGAGGGTTTTTTTTCCCCAGTTTTTGGATATCACAAATAAAGCTGCTATGAACATTCGTACAGAAGTTTCTGTGTGGAATTTTTATTTTTCTGGGATCAATGCCCAGAAGTGGGATTGCTGGGTTGTATGTTACGTGTATGTTTAGGTTTTTAAGAAAGTGCCATACTGTTTCCAAGGTGGCTGCACCTCACACCAGCAACGTATGGGAGATCCAGTTTCTCCCCATCCTTGCCAGCACTTTGTGTTGTTACTAATTTTTATTCTAGCTGTTGTAATAGGTGATACATATATAAAAAATATAATATATTTACATATATATTATATGAGATATATGTTAAATATATTTATATATTATATATATAAAATCATGTGCTTCTTGGCCATCTGTATCTTCCTCAGTGAAATGTCTGTTCACGCCTTTTGCTCATATTTTATTGTATTGTTTGCTTTTGTTTTTAATGTTGAATTTTAAGAGTTCTATGAATTTTCTATGTACAAATCCTTTGTCAGATGTGTGCTTTGCAATTATCTGCCCCAGTCTGTAAGTTGTCTTTTCATCCTCTTCATCTCGGCTTTCTCAGACCAAGAGTCCTTAGTGTTGATAAGATCATATTTACTGAGTTTTTCTCTGATGGATCATGCTTTTGGTGTCATGTCCATTCACCTCCCCTGAGCCTTGAAGATTTTCTCCTATGTTTTCTTCTAAAAGTTTTATAGCTTTATGTTTTACATATAAACCTATTATCCATTTTGAGTTAAGGTGTGTATAACACGAGAGGTTTAGATCAAAATCTTTTGGGGTTTTTTTTGGCCTATGAGTGTCCAATTACTCTAGCACCACTTGTTGAAAAGACTGGAATACAAACCTTTTAAAAAATTGTTTTAATTTATCATTCTATATATGAATACTGATGTGAAATTCCATTTCTTTGATGTAGGTTTTGACAGTGAAAGTCCCCTTTGGGAAGGTTGTGGACCCCAAAATGCAGACACAATTTCGCATGCCTATGCTTCCTCAAGAATGGTGCCTTACCCTGGGGTCTCTCTTTGGTGGGTGGGCAGGTTTCCTGTTGTGGGCAAAATGTTAGTGGGATGGTTGTCTTTTGCCGGGTGATGCCAAAATGAACGCTCTCCCTATGCTCAATGCTACCATCACTCAACCAGCTACTTCAACTAACACAGGACCCAGAGTGGGTGCACATAGGGCATGTCTGTGTTTAGAACACTGGGACCTTGTCTCCAGACAGTCAAAAATATTAATAAACACATTGAATGGACGAGTGACTGAATGGTAGCTAACTATTCAATTTTGTATGGATCATTTTCTAATACATGGCTTAAGTCTATGAGGCAGCAGTTTTCACTGCATTCTTTATAAGGAGATTGAACAAACTTTCCTCTCTCACCATCAAAACAAGAATGCTTTTTTGTTCCTATTTGGAGGTACTGGTTTCTGGGTGTTCATTTTATGTCCGGGCTTGGTCTATATTGAAAGTAATGCGAAGGGGAACTTTCGTTTCCCTGGCCTCTCAGGCTCTCCAGGGCTCTTACCTGTTAAGGTGAAGTTCTGTTTACTTGTCAGCCACACCAGGGGGACATATTGATCTGATTACTCCATCCAGTTATTTTGTTCTCACATTTCTGCCCTTTTGGAGGTGAAGTCTTCTTTTGGGAGCTGGGGTAGACGAGCTTCAAGGTGGAGTGCTGGTGGCAGCAAGGAGACAATTCCAATGGCTGCTTGGTCCGTACCTTTATACAGCCTCTCACCTCCATCTGATCTCCACCTTAGGCCACAGTGGGACATGCAGACAGGGAAGACTTGGAGTGCCATGCCTGATGTGGGGCGTGGGCTGAGGTGTAAGACATTAGAAAGGACCCTCTGGAGGACACTAATGCTGGCTACTTTTCAGCAAATCACTCAGTAAATATTCAGAGTATGCCTGCACTCTGCGATTCCATCATAAGAAATATCCACTGGGAGGATATTAAAAGAATAGTGTGAAGCCTCACCTCATTCTACCTACCTGCCCAGTGCTCACTACAGCCATTGAATAACCTGAGTGCCTGCTCTTCATATGGACTGCGTGGAACACAAGGACACTGCCAAGAGGCTTGTTCTCCACAACCTTAACACCTAACAGAGTACTAAGAATCCAGAGGACCATCAATGAATGATTCTTAATTAAAAAAAAAAGTGGCGGGGGGTGTGGTGGTGGTGGTGTGATGAATTGGGAGATTGGGATTGACATATATATATATATATATACTAATATGTATAAAATGGAAAACTAATAAGAACCTGCTGTATAAAAAAATAAATAAAATAAAATTCAAAAATTCAAAAAAACAAAGTCTACCAAAACAAGTGGTATAAATAAATACTACAATATTTTAGAGAAGGCAGAGATGTTTTTGGTGCAATATGGGCAGGAAACCTTTTCCAGATCAGGGACACTTATATGGTACCTTGAAGGGAGTGTGTAAATTAAGTGGTGAGTCCCTCTTTCCTTGTTACCCTTGCAAGTCTCCAGAAACCTCTCCATAAAGTTGGCCCTGGATTACCACTCTATGTGAGCCAGCACTCAAGGGTTAAACAGCAGAGAGCCTGATTATATAAAATGAGTTCCAGATTTAGGACAGAATCTGAATTGATACGTCCCATGCTCTAGTCCCTGGGAAAATAAAGAGAAAAAAGGTGAAACCCATCTGGTGGTGCTGGGGAAAGTTCCCTCAGAGAGAGGCCAGCACCAGGGAGGGGGTGGGGGTTGGGCAAGGAAGTCATTTCCATGACATTTCAAGCTTGTAGTTCCAAATCTACAGCAGATGGAGATTCTTAGGTTGCATTTCTGAGCCAGATTATAAACAGCACTAATCAGCTCAAGGTAGCCTTGGCATTTCCTGAAAACTCCATGACAACCTAACTGGGGGCCTTCAACATTCCACTGCAAAGAGCTGCATCAGACCCTGCTATTCAGAGCAATTAAAATTAAAAGGCAAGATTGGAAGAGAAGATTAAAATGATCTAACTTTTGCTGTTTGAGAAACTCCCTTCAAATTCAACAATTCTAGGTAGGTTGAAAGTAAAAGAATGGAAAAAGACATACCATGAGAATATCAATGAAAAAAAGCCATGAGTGGCTAGATTAATATCCAATAAAGTAGATTCTAGAGCAAAGAAAATAACTAAAGACAAAGGGGGACACTACATAAAGATAAAAGGAAGATAATATAATTCTAAATGTGTACACAAAAAACAATAGAGCTTCAAAATACATGAAGCAAAACCTGATAGAACTGAAAGGAGAAATAGATAAATCCACAATAATGATTGGAAACTTCAACGTCCACCTCTTACCAACTAATAGAACTACTGCAGAGAAAATCAGCAAGGAAATAGATATGAACAACAGAATCTAACAACAGGATCTAATTGGCATATATAGAAGACTCCAACCAACTGCAGCAGAGTACACATTTTTTTTCAAGTGCTCATGAACTTTCACAAAGATAGAACATATCTTGGAACAAAATCAAATAGCAAAACATTTAAAAGAATTGAAGTCATACAGAATGTATTATGTGGGCATAATGGAATCAAGCTAGAAATCAACAACACAGAGACAAAAGGAAAATCCCTAATCATATGGAAATGAAACAACATGCTCCTGCATGATCCGTGGACTAAAGAGGGAGTCTCGAAGGACTCTTTTTAAAAACTAGAACCGAATGATGAATGAAATTTTAAAAAAAATTATATGAAGGTCTTGCTCACCATCTGCCACACAGAGTGGGGTGTTGCTCCAGAACCTCGCTTCAGACAGCCGTGTGGCTGACAGGGTCTTGCTGCTCTGGCTGGGTGTCAGGCCTGAGCCTCTGAGGTGGGAGAGCCGAGTTCAGGACATTGGACCAACAGAGACCTGCTGGCCCCACGTAATATCAATCAGTGAGAGTTCTCCCAGAGATCTCTGTCTCACTGCTAAGACCCAGCTCCACTCAATGACCAGCAAGCTCCAGTGCTGGACACCGCATGCCAAAAAGTAGCAAGATGGGAACACACCCCACCCATTAGCAAAGAGGCTGCCTAAAATCATAATAAGTTCACAGACACCCCAAAACACACCACTGGATGTGGTCCTGCCCACCAGAAAGACAAGATCCAGCCTGACTGATTAAAACACAGGCACCAGTCCCCTCAACCAGGAAGCCTACACAACCCACTGAACCAACTTTACCACTGGGAGCAGACATCAAAAACATGCAACTGCGAAACTAGAACTATGAACATGCAGCCTGCGAAAAGGAGACCCCAAACATAGTAAGTTAAGCAAAATGAGAAGACAGAGAAATATGCAGCAGATGAAGGAGCAAGGTAAAAACCCATCAGACCAAACAAGTGAAGAGGAAATAGGCAGTCTACCTGAAAAAGAATTCAGAATAATGATAGTAAAGATAATCCAAAATCATAGAAACAGAATGGAGAAAATACAAGAAAATACAAGAAACGTTTAAAAAGTACCAGAAAAACTAAAGAGCAAACAAACAATGATGAACAATAGAGTAAATGAAATTAAAAATTCTCTAGAAGGAATCAATAGCAGAATAACTGAGGCAGAAGAACAGATAAGTAACCTGCAAGATAAAATAGTGAAAATAACTACTGCAGAGCAGAATAAAGAAAAAAGAATGAAAAGAATTGAGGATAGTCTCAGAGACCTCTGGGACAACATTAAATGTACCAACATTCGAATGATAGGGGTGCCAGAAGAAGAAGAGAAAAAGAAAGGGACTAAGAAAATATTTGAAGAGATTATAGTTGAAAACTTCCCTAACATGGGAAAGGAAATAGTCACCCAAGTCCAGGAAGTGCAGAGAGTCCCATACAGAATAAATCCAAGGAGAAACACACTAAGACACATATTAATCAAATTATCAAAAATTAAATACAAAGAAAAAATATTAAAAGCAGCAAGGGAAAAGCAACAGATAACACACAAGGGAATCCCCATAAGGTTAACAGGTGATCTTTCAGCAGAAACTCTGCAAGCCAGAAAGGAGTGGCATGATATACTTAAAGTGATGAAAAGGAAGAACCTACAACCAAGATTACTTTACCCAGCAAGGATCTCATTCAGATTCGATGGAGGAATCAAAAGCTTTAGAGACACGCAAAAGCTAAGAGAATTCAGCACCACCAAACCAGCTCTACAACAAATGCTAAAGGAACTTCCTTAAGTGGGAAACACAGAGAAGAAAAGGACCTACAAAAACAAACCGAAAACAATTAAGAAAATGGTCATAGGAACATACATATCGATAATTACCTTAAATGTAAATGGATTAAATGCTCCAACCAAAAAAGACACAGGCTTGCTGAATGGATACAAAAACAAGACCCATATATATGCTGTCTACAAGAGACCCACTTCAGACCTAGGGACACATACAGACCCAAAGTGAGGGGATGGAAAAAAGATATTCCATGCAAATGGAAATCAAAAGAAAGCTGGAGGAGCAATTCTCAAATCAGAAAAAATAGATTTTAAAATAAAGACTATTACAAGAGACAAAGAAGGTCACTACATAATGATCAAGGGATCAATTCAAGAAGAAGATATAAAAATTGTAAATATTTATGCACCCAACGTAGAAACACTTCAATACATAAGGCAAATGTTAACAGCCATAAAAGGGGAAATGGACAGTAATACAATAATAATAGGGGATTTTAACACCTCCCTTTCACAAATGGACAGATCATCCAAAATGAAAATAAATAAGGAAACACAAGCTTTAAATGACACATTAAACAAGATGGACTTAATTGATATTTATAGGACATTCCATTCAAAAACAACAGAATACACTTTCGTCTCAAGTGCTCTTGGAATATTCTCCAGGATAGATCATATCTTCAGTCACAAATGAAGCCTTGGTAAACTTAAGAAAATTGAAATCGTAACAGGTATCTTTTCCGACTACAACACTATGAGACTAGGTATCAATTACAGGAAAAAAACTGTAAAAAATACAAACCCATGGAGGCTAAACAATACACTACTAAATAACCACAGATCACTGAAGAAATCAAAGAGGAAATCAAAAAATACTGAGAAACAAATGACAATGAAAACATGTTGACCCGAAACCTATCGGATGCATCAAAAATAGTCCTAAGAAGGAAGTTTATAGCAATACAATCCTACTTCAAGAAACAAGAAAAATCTCAAATAAACAACCTAAACTTACACCTAAAGCAATTAGAGAAAGAACAACAACAACAACAACAAAAACCCAAAGTTAGCAGAAGGAAAGAAATCATAAAGATCAGATCAGATCAGAACAGAAATAAATGAAAAAGAAATGAAGGAAATGATAGCAAAGATCAATAAAACTAAAAGCTGGTTCTTTGAGAAGATAAACAAAATTGATAAACCATTAGCCAGACTCATCAAGAGAAAAAGGGAAAAGACTCAAATCAATAGAATTAGAAATTAAAAAGGAGAAGTAACAACTGACACTGCAGAAATACAAAGGATAATGAGAGATTATTACAAGCAACTCTATGCCAATAAAATGGACAACCTGGAAAAGTGGACAAATTCTTAGAAAAGCACAACCTTCTGAAACTGAAACAGGAAGAAATAGAAAATATAAACAAACCAATCACAAGTACTGAAATTGGAACTGTGATTAAAAATCTTCCAACAAACAAAAGCCCAGGACCAGATAGCTTCACAGGCTAATTCTATCAAATATCTATAGAAGAGTTAATGCCTATCCTTCACAACCTGTTCCAAAATACAGTAAAGGGAGGAACACTCCCAAACACATTCTACGAGGTCACCATCACCCTGAAACCAAAACCAGACAAAGATGTCACAAAAAAAGAAAACTACAGACCAATATCACTGGTGACCATAAATGCAAAACTCCTCAACAAAATACTAGCAAACAGAATCCAACAGCACATTAAAAGGATCACACACCACAATCAAGTGGGGTTTATCCCAGGAATGCAAGGATTCTTCAGTAGATGCAAATCAATCAATGTGGTACACCATATTAACAAATTGAAGGAGAAAAACTATATGATAATCTCAATAGATGCAGAAAAAGCTTTCAACAAAATTCAACACCCATTTGTGCTAAAAACCCTCCAGAAAGTAGGCATAGAGGGAACTTACCTCAACATAATAAAGGCCATATATGACAAACCTACAGCCAACATAATTCTCAATGGTGAAAAACTGAAGCCATTTCCACTAAGATCAGGAACAAGACAAAGTTGCCCACTCTCACCACTATTATCCAACATAGTTCTGGAAGTTTTATCCACAGCAGTCAGAGAAGAAAAAGAAATAAAAGGAATCCAAATAGGAAAAGAAGAAGTAAAACTGTCACTGTTTGCAGATTAAATGATACTATACATAGAGAATCCTAAAGATGCCACCTGAAAACTACGAGAGCTAATCAATGAATTTGGTAAAGTAGCAGGATACAAAATTGATGCACAGAAATCTCTTGCATTCCTATACACTAATGATGAAATCTCTGAAAGAGAATTTAAGGAAACAATCCCATTCACCACTGTAGCAAAAATAATAATATACCGACTTAAGGAGACTAAACCTACTTAAGGAGGGAAAAGGCCTGTACAGAGAAACTATAAGATATTGATGAAAGAAATCAAAGACAACTCAAACAGATGGAGAGATATTGTGTTCTTGGATTGGAAGAATCAATATTGTGAAAATGACTATACTACTCAAAGCAATCTACAGATTCATTGCAATCCCTATCAAATTACCAATGGCATTTTTCACAAAACTAGAACAAAAAAATTTACAATTTATATGGAAACACAAAAGACCCCAAATAGCCAAACAATCTTGAGAAACAAAAAGGGAGCTAGGGGAATCATGCTCCCTGACTTCAGACTATACTATAAAGCTACAGTAATCAAGACAGTATGGTACTGGCACAAAAACAGAAATATAGATCAATGAAACAGGATAGAGAGCTCGGAGATAAACCCACACACCCATGGTCACCTAATCTATGACAAAGGAGGCAAGAATATACAATGGAGAAAAGACAGCTCTTCAGTAAGTGGTGCTGCGAAAACTGGACAGTTACATGTAAAAGAATGAAATTAGAACACTCCCTAACACCATACACAAAAATAAACTCAAAATGGATTAAAGACCTAAATGTAAGGCCAGACACCATCAAACTCTTAGAGGAAAACATAGGCAGAACACACTATGACATAAATCACAGCAAGATCGTTTTTGACCCACCTCCTAGAGAAATGGAAATAAAAACAAAAATAAACAAATGGGACCTAATGAAATGTAAAAGCTTTTGCACAGTATAGGAAACCATAAACAAGACGAAAAGACAACACTCAGAATGGGAGAAAATATTTACAAATGAAGCAACAGACAAAGGAATAATCTCCAAAATATACAAGCAACTCATGCAGCTCAATATCAAAAAAACAAACAACCCAATCCAAAAATGGGCAGAAGACCTAAATAGACATTTCTCCAAAGAAATACAGATTGCCAACAAACACAAGAAAGGATGCTCAACATCACTAATCATTAGAGAAATGCAAATCAAAACTACAATGAGGTATCACCTCACACCAGTCAGAATGGCAACCATAAAAAAATCTAGAAACAATAAATGCTGGAGAGGGTGTGGAGAAAAGGGAACCCTCTTGCCCTGTTGGTGGAAATGTAAATTGATACAGCCACTATGGAGAACAATATGGAGATTCTTTTAAAAAAACTATAAATAGAACTATGATACGACCCAGCAATCCCACTACTGGGCATATACCCAGAGAAAACCATAATTCAAAAAGACACATGCACCCCAATGTTCATTGCAGCACTATTGACAAGCCAGGTCATGGAAGCAACCTAAGCATCCATTGACAGATGAATGGATAAAGAAGATGTGTCACCTATATACAATGGAATATTACTCAGCCATAAAAAGAAACGAAATTGAGTTATTTGTAGTTGCGTGGATGGACCTAGAGTCTGTCATACAGAGTGAAGTAAGTCAGAAAGAGAAAAACAAATACCGTATGCTAACACATATACATGGAATCTAAAAAAAAAAAAGTTTCTGAAGAACCTAGGGGCAGGACAGGAATAAAGACGCAGACCTAGAGAATGGACTTGAGGACACAGGGAAGGGGAAGGTTAAGCTGGGACGAAGTGAAAGAGTGGCATTGACAAATATACACTACCAAATGTAAAATAGATAGCTAGTGGAAAGCAGCCTCATAGTACAGGGAGATCAGCTCGGTGCTTTGTGACCACATAGAGGCGTTTGATAGGGAGGGTGGGAGGGAGATGCAAGAGGAAGGGGATATGGGGATATATGTGTACATATAGCTGATTCACTTTTTTATTCAGCAGAAACTAACACAACATTGTAAAGCAATTATACTCCAATAAAGATGTTAAAAAATAAATTAATTTTCAAAATATATGAAAATTTGTAGGATGTGACTAAAGCAGTGTTGAGAGGAAATTTTTAGCACTAAATGCTTACATTAGAGAAGAGAAAAAGTCCCATATCTAAATGTAAGTTCATACCTCAAGAAACTGAAAAAGAAGAGCAAGATGAACTGAAAGCAAGCAGAAGGGAGGAAATAATAAAGTTCAGAGCAGAAACCACTGAAATTGAAAATAGGAAAACAATGGAGAAAACTAATAAAACTAAAGATTGATTCTTTAAAAAAAATCAATAAAATTGATAAACGTTCAGCAAGAGGTTTCACCAATATCAGGAATGAAGTGAGACTATCATAAAAAATCCTGCAACCATTAAAAAGGATTATAAGGATAATAAAGAAATACTATGAATAACCTTATGCTTATAAATTTGAATATTTAGAATATTTGAATATCTAGAAGAAAAGGACCAATACCTTGAAAACCTGAAGCTGCCAAAACTCTACCAAGATGAAACAGATAACCGGAATTTTTCTATAATGATTAAATAAATTGAATTCATAATTAAAAATCTCTCCTGAAAAAGAAACTTCCAAGCCCAGGTGTTCCACTGGAGAATTCTACTAAATACTTACAAGAATTAACACAATTTTAACACAAATGCTTCTAGAAAATGAAAAGGAGGGAACACTTCCTAAATTCATTTGATTAGGTCAGTGTTATTCTGATACCAAAATCATAGAATGACAGTTTAAAAATGGAAAAACTACAAAACAATATCTCTCATGAATTTACCTCAACAAAATTTTAGCAAACCAAATCTAGCAATCTATGAAAGAAATTATATACTATGACCTAGTGGGATTTATATGTATGAAAGTTTGTTTCAGCATTCTAAAAGAAATATAATTCACCATACCTAGTAGGCAAAAAAGAAAAATCATACGATTATATCGTCACAAAAATGTTATTTTGCAAACCCAACAATAATTTGTGATAAAAACTCTTTCTCAGCAATACTGAAATATAGAGGAACTAACTCAAATGGATAAAGAACATTTACAGAAAGTCTGCAGTTAACACCATTCCTTATGATGAAAGACTGAATGTTCTCTTCCTAAGACTGAGAGCAGGACAAGAATTTTCACTCTCAGTATGCTTATTCATTATAGTACTGGAAATTATAGATACTGAAAATGGCAAGGAAAAGGAAAGGCACACCAATTCTAAAGGAAGAATAAAATCATCGCTATTTGCAGGAGACATGATTATCTATGTACATGTAGATTAAAAAACATCTACAAAAACTTCTAGAATTAATAAATGAGTTCAGCAACACTGCAAGATTAACATGCAAGAATCAACTGCATTTTTATATAATAACAATGAATATTTAGAAAACAATTTAAAAACACCACTTGTAATGACTGAAAAAAATGAAGTACTTAGGTATAAATCTAATAAAATATATAAAACTTGTATACTAAAAACTATAAAGTGCTGGTGAAAGAAACCAAGCAGATCTAAGTAAATGAAGGGTCATTGTTTTAATGATTTGGAAGACTCAACATAGTAAACATGCCAATTATCCTTAAACTGATCATAGGTTTAATGCAATTATTATTGACATCTCAGCAAGGTTTCTTTATTTTTAATTTAATTTAATTTATTTTTTATACAGCAGGTTATTATTAGTTATCTATTTTTTACATATTAGTGTATATATGTCAATCCCAATCTCCCAATTCATCACCCCCCACCCACCCGCCACTTTCCCCCCTTGGTGTCCATACATTTGTTCTCGACATCTGTGTCTCTATTTCTGCCTTTCAAACTGGTTCATCTGTACCATTTCTCTAGATTCCACATGAATGTGTTAATATATAATATTTGGTTTTCTCTTTCTGACTTACTTCACTCTGTATGACAGTCTCTAGATCCATCCACGTCTCTACAAATGACTCAATTTCGTTCCTTTTTATGGCTGAGTAATATTCCATTGTATATATGTACCACATCCTCTTTATCCCTTCCTCTGTCGATGGGCATTTAGGCTGCTTCCATGACCTGGCTATTTTAAATAGTGCTGCAACGAACATTGGGGTGCATGTGTCTTTTTGAATTACAGTTTTCTCTGGGTATATATATGCCCAGTAGTGGGATTGCTGGGTTATATGGTAATTCTAGTTTTAGTTTTTTAAGGAACCTCCATACTGTTCCCCATAGTGGCTGTATCAATTTACATTCCCACCAACAGGGCAAGAGGGTTCCCTTTTCTCCACACCCTCTGCAGCATTTCTTGTTCGTAGATTTTTTGATGACGGCTATTCTGACTGGTGTGAGGTGATACCTCATTGTAGTTTTGATTTGCATTTCTCCAATAATTAGTGATGTTCAGCAGCTTTTCATGTGCTTCTTGGCCATCTGTATGTCTCCTTTGGAGAAATGTCTATTTAGGTCTTCTACCCATTTCTTGATTGGGTTGTTTGTTTTTTTAATACTGAGCTGCATGAGCTGTTTATGTATTTTGGAGATTAATCCTCTGTCCATTGATTCGTTTGCAAGTATTTTCTCCCATTCTGAGGGTTGTCTTTTCCTCTTGTTTGTCGTTTCCTTTGCTGTGCAAAAGCTTTGAAGTTTCATTAGGTCCCATTTGTTTATTTTTGTTTTTATTTCCATTACTCTAGGAGGTGGATCAAAAAAGATCTTGCTGTGATTTATGTCAAAGAATGTTCTTCCTATGTTTTCCTCTAAGAGTTTTATAGTGGCCAGTCTTACATGTAGGTCTTTATTCCATTTTAGCTTATTTCTGTGTATGGTGTTAGAGAGTGTTCTAATTTCATTCTTTTCCATGTGGCTGTCCATTTTTCCCTGCACCACTTATTGAAGAGACTGTCTTTTCTCCATCGTATATCTTTGCCTCCTTTGTCATAGATTAGTTGACCATAGGTGTGTGGGTTTATCTCTGGGCTTTCTATCCTGTTCCATTGATGAACAGCACTATCTATCTTGACCTAATTGCCATTTATAAAACACTGTACTCAAAAGTAGGAGAATACACAATCTCTTCAAATGTCTGTGGATAATTTGCTACATTCTGGGTCATAATAGTCTCAAATTTAAAATAAATCAAAGAACATTCTCTCACCATAATACAATTAAATAAAAAATTAATAACAGAAATACACCTGTAATCCCCAAATATGTGGAAAAGAAACAACACAGTTCTATATAACCTGTGGATCAAAGAAGAAATCAAAAGGGAAATTAGAAAGTATTTTGAAGTGAATTAAAATGAAAATAAACCATATTAAAATTTATAAGATTAGGTAAAACAGTGCTTAGAGGGAATTTGTATCTTTAATCTGTATTAGAAATAAGATCTCAAATCAAAGATCTAAGTTTCTACCTTAAGAAACTAGAAAAAGAAGGACAAATTAAGGTGAAGAAAGAAGAAAGGAAGATAAGAACAGACATCAGTGAGATAGAAAATTGAAATAATAGAGAAAAATCAAACAAACTACAGCTGGTTCTTAGAGAAGATCAATAAGATTTATAATTTAATAGCCTGACTTATCAGGAAAGAAAGAGAAAGTAAAAATTACAAACGTCAGACATTAGAGTCTATCGCTAAGCTCCTACAGACATTAAGAAAATATTAACAATATTATGAACAACTTTATGCCAATAAATTCAATGATTCAGATGAAAAGAACACATTCTTTCAAATATACAAAGCAATAAAGCTTATCCAAAAAGTAATAGATAACTTTTATAACCCTATGACTATTAAAGAAATAGAATCTATAGTTAAAAATCTTTCTCACAAAAAAAGCTTTAAGCCAACATGGTTTCACTTGTGAATTCTACTAAACATTTAAGGAAGAAATAATGTCAATTCCACACAGACTCTTCCAGAGAACTAAAGAGGAGGAACATTTCCTGACCCAGTCCATGAGGACAGCATTACCCTCATACCTAAACTAGACAAAGACATTACAAGATAACTACAGACTAATATTCCTCATAAACATGAAGATAAAAAACTTAGCTAAGATAATGAAAAAGGATAATACCTCATGGAATACAAGGTTGGTTAATATTTTTAAAAAATAAGTGTAATTCAGTATGTCAACAGACTTAAAAAAGATACATATGATCATCTCAGTTGATGCTGAAAAAGCATTTGATAAAACCCAAATCCATTTTTGATTTTTAAAATGTGGAAACTTAACCAAAACAGCATTTACAAAAAGTCATACAGCTTCCATTATGCTTAATGGTAAAAGATGGTATTCTCTCTCCCTAAGATCAGTATCAAGGCAAGGATATTTGCACTCACCATTTTTATTCTTCATTGTACTGGAGATTCTAGCCAGTATACTAAGGCAAAAAAAAAAAAAGAAGTATTAAAATCATACAGATTGGAAAGGAAGAAATAGAGTTGTCTCCATAAGCAGCTGACATGATTGTCTATACAGAAAATTCCTGAGAATCTAAAAAAGAACAGTAGTGAGTTTAGCAACACTAGTGAGTTTAGAACAATTACAGGATATAAGGTCAATATAAGTGAATTATATTTCTATATAGTAGCAATGTACAACTGGAAGTTGATAAGTAAAATATTACCTATACAATTGTATCACAAATCATGTAACAATTTAACAATGTATGTGCTATGTCTGTATGTTGAAATGGCAAGTCAGTGATGAAAGCTTAAGATGCCCTAAATAAATGGACAGATATCATGTTTATGGATTGGATTACTCAATATGATTGAGCTGTCAATTCTTCACAATCTCATCTATAGATTTCTTGTTATTCCAATTAAATTTCTAGAGATATTTTTCATAGAAATTAACAAGCTGATTCTAAAATTCATAAGTGAAAGATAAAGGACCAGGAAAGCTAAAATAATTTTGGAAAAGAACACATTTGGATAACTCATACTACCTGATTTCAAGACTTTATGTATAGCTACAGTAATTGAGGCAGAGGGGTTTTGGCAAAAGGTCAGCAAAGAGAGAGTCTAGGAATAGACATGCACATATATGGCCACCTGATTTGTGTGTGTGTGTGGCTGTGTTGGGTCATCGTTGCTGAGCGCAGGCTTTCTCTAGTTGCAGCGAGCGGGGGCTGCTCTTCATTGTGGTGCACAGGCTTCTCATTGCGGTGTCTTCTCTTGTTTCAGAACACGGGCTCTAGGGGCACGGGCTTCAGTAGTTGCAGCACACCGGCTCAGTAGTTGCAACATGCGGGACCTAGAGCATGCAGGCTTCAGTAGTTGCTCTGCGTGGGCTCAGTAGTTGTGGTGCATGGGCTCTAGGGTGCGCGGGCTTCAGTAGTTGTGGCACGTGGGCTCAGTAGTTGTGGCTCGCAGGCTCTAGTATGCAGGCTTAGTAGCTGTGGTGCACAGGCTTAGTTGCTCCACAGCATGTGGGATCTTCCTTGACCAGGATCAAACCCGTGTCCCCTGTGGATTCTTAACCACTGCACCACCAGGGAAGTCCCAACCAACTGATGTTTTATAAAGGCACAAAGACAATTTAATTGAAAAAGTATAGTCTTTTCAGCAAATAATGCTGAAACAATTGAATGTCCACATGCATAAATAAATAAACAAACTTAGATCCATACTTCACATCATATAAAAACTTAGCTCAATAAGGACCATAGACCTAAATGTAAAACTAAAACTATAAAATTTTAGAACACATAGAAGAAAAATTTTGTTACCTTGAGTTAGACAAAGATTTCTTAGATAAAACACCAAAAGCATGATTCACAAAAGGAAAAAATTAATCAATTGGACTTCATCAAAGTTAAGAACTTCTTCATTTTAAAAATCACTGTTAAGGAAATGAAAGGACAAAACACAGACTAGCAGAAAAGATGACACAAATGGCAAAAGCACAAAAAAAGATGTTCAGTGTCATTAGTCATTAGGGAAATGCAAAGTGAAACCACAAGGAGGTACCACTTCGCTATTAAAAATGACTAAAATATTTTTGAAAAGAAAAGTGGCAATACCAAATGCTAGTAAGAATGTGGATCAACTACAACTCTCATATATTGTTTGTGAAAATGCAAAATAATATGGCTACTTTGAAAAGCAGTTCAGCAATTTCTCATAAAGTTAAACATATAATTGTCATACAATCCTGCAATTCCACTATTAGGCATTTACCCATGTAAAATGATAATTTATGTTCACATAAAAACCTTTATTCAGATGTTTACAATGGCTTTATTTATAATCTCCCTAATCTGGAAACAATCGAAATGCCCTTCAAGTGGTGAGTGAATAAACAAACTGTGGTACAATAGGACACTTCTCAGTAATAATAGGAAATGAACTATTGATATGTGCAACAAAATGGGTAAATCTCAAACATATTATGTTAAGTGAACGAAGCCATACTCAAGACTCCATACTGTATGATTTCATTTACATGACATTCTGGAAAGGGCAAAATTAATCTTTTTATAGTAAAAAGATCAGTGGTTGTTAGGGGTTGGTGATAGTGGGAGGGGTTGACTGCAAAAGGACTTGGGGAATTTTTTGGTTGATGACACCTTTATGTACACCGAATTGATGACTGTGTATTTGTCCAAACTTGCAGAACTGTACAATCATATGGGTGAATTATACATGTAAGTTATATCTTCATAGTAAAAGGAAGAAAGTTAAATATAACATTAATAATAACATCACATAGGAATAAATTTAGCAGAATATGCTAACCCTTTACAGAGAGAACTACAAAACATTAGAGAAATTAATGAAGAAACTAAATAAATGGAGAAATATACCATATTCATAGATTAGAAAATGAACATTATAAAGATTTAAGTCTCCCCAAATTGATTTATAGATTAAATATAGTACTAATTAAAGTCCCTGCATGGTGATTTTTTTGGAAATTGACAATCTTATTTGACATTTATATGAAAATGAATAGACAAAAGCAGGTAATAAACTCTTGAAAAAATATATCAACATGGATGAGCTTAAACTACCACAAAACAAGACTTATTATAAAGCTATTATAGTTAAGAAAGGGTTACAATGAATGAAGAATTGGCAAATGTATATGGAATATACAGAATATAGAATATGGAGTCCAGAAACAGAAGACTTATATGCATGCCTGATTTATGACAAGGTGGCACTCCAGCATAGTGGAAAAAGGTGTTTACTTTAAGAAATGTTGCTGGGTCAGTTGGATATCTATACAGAAAAACTAATGGGTTTTACTATACACTATGCACCTAAATTCAATTCCAGACATGCACTTGATAGACGTAAATAAGAAAGTATGAACAAAAAACTTCTAGGAGACAACATAGGAAAAAATCTTTATGACCTTGAGCTAGGCAAAGAATTCTTAAACACTAACCAGAAAACACTAACACACAAAACATTAACCATAAAAATATTGTGAAGTTGAACTACATTAAATCTAAGAATATCTGCTAATAAAAAACACCATTAAGGGGGACTTCCCTGGTCGTCCAGTGGTTAAGAATCCTCCTTCCAATGCAGGTTATGCACGTTTGATTCCTGGTTGGGGAACTAAGATCCCACATGCCACGGGGCAACTAAACCTGCGCACTGCAACTACTGAGCCCACGTGCTCTGGAGCCCGTGCACCACAACTAGGGAGAAGCCTGCATGCTGCAACTAGAGAAACCCATGCACCACAACGAAAGATCCTGCATGCCACAACGAAGATCCCATGTGCCAAAACTAGGACCCAAATCAGCCAAATAAATAAATAAATAATTTTAAAAAGAGAGAAAAATGAAGTAGTTCATGTTAAAAACAAAACAAAACAAAACCACCATTAAGGGGTTTAAAAGGCCAACCACAGATTTGGAGATATTTGCAACACCTACAACTGATAATGCCTCATATCCAGAAAATATATATTTTCGCCAGATGGAGAAAATGGTAGACAAACCAACTAAGAGGTAGGAGATTTAAACAGACACTTCCCAAAAAATGTGAGTGTGAAATTAATACAAGCAGTTTGCAAAGCTGTTGACAGTAAATGTTACTATAACTGAAAATGAAACTTTAGTTGTGACCTTCCAATTTTACTCCTAGATACAAACCCAACAGAACTGCATGTACCAAAAGATAAACATGTATAAAAATCTTAGTGATGGCATGATTCTTAATAGCCCTAAACTAGAAACACTCATATATCTGCCAACACTAATTTTGGTTGATAAATTGTGGTACATTTATACAATGAAAATGAATGACCTGTAACTATATGCAGCAATTTGAATGCACCTCATAAACGTAATTCTGGATGAAAAAAGCCAGACACAGGAGAATACATATTATATGATTTTATTTATATAAAATTCTTCATGAGGCTAAACTAGTCCATCGTGTTAGAAGTCAGGGTAATGTTTAACTTTGGGGAGAGAGGGTAGCAATCAGGAGCAAAAATGAGGGAATATTCTGGGAGCTGATAATTTTCTATTTCTTGACCAAGGTGGTAGTTACAAGCATGTGATCATTTTGTAATAACTCATTGAGAATTTCTTTTCCTCAACAAATACTGTAAAGAGGACAATAAGCCACATGCTATGAGAAAACATATGCTAGTTATAGTTGTAGTACCTATAACCAACAAAGGAATAGAATCCCAAGATTATAAAGAACTCCTTAAAATAAATAAAAAGAAAAATGACAAAATGTATGAATAGGCATTCCTCCCTCCAAAAGAAGAGAGATGGTTGATCCACAAATATTTGAAAAGATTCCATGATTTGTTAGTCATAAATAAGATGTAAGTATAGTGTAATACCATCACATAACTACTAAATTGATAAAAATTAAAAAGTCAGAAAACACCAAACATGGAAGAACTGTGGAACATTGAGACTTCACGAACTCTGATATTACTGAAAGTACAATGAATTGATGTAACTACTTGGAGAACCATTTGGCATTACCTAGTAAAGTTGAAGGCATACTAAGCACACAGTCCAGTCATTTTATCCCAAAGAACACACTCTAGAAAACTCTTACATATATATGTATACGTATAACAGGACACATGTTCCTACTATCATGATTATATCAATTACCTGATACAACCCAAATCTCCATTAACATTACAATGAATAAGCAAGGTACAGAGGGAAGAGGAACATTCAAAGAAAACATGCAGGATGCTGACGTTTAAGCAACAGAAGTGAGCAACATGGCAGCAACAATCCAGAAAAGTTGGTATATACGCCTATGAAACACACAACCTGAAAAACAACAACAGGAATAAAAAGAAGACTGATGACGGAGCGGTAGAAACACAAACACACAAAAAATCAGACACAAGCAGTCACTTTTAAAAAGTTGTTTATTAAATTGTACAAAAAAATACAGGAAGCCAAGTCATCTAAGTGTGTAGTATCAACATAGATTTTTTGGAAGTCTGTATGGAAGATTTGTCTATTTTCCCTGTTTATTTATTTATTCGTCATTTATTTATATCACTATGGGCTCATGGATATTTATATTATACTTTGAGTTATAATCTAGCATGCTATTTATTTATTTTCTTGCTCAAATTTTACCAACTTTGGCCATTGGGAGTTCTTTCAGTTTGCTCCCTTTGACATAACCACATTATAGTGGGGTTTGTTCTGTTGTTGTTGTTCATTTGTTTTAAGCACTTTCTTACTTTCTCACACTATAAGATATTCCAGGCTCATCTTGTATATTTCCTGCCTTAGTTCTAGAATCATCCATTTCTCCAAGGCATCCTGGTTCATTTTATTGGAGATTGATATTGGAAATCAAGCACTGACATGCTCATTGTTATGGGATGTCATTGTTTCTGGACCTCCTCAGTTGACAGAGTAAAGACATATATGTATATTTGTCTACATATATGTATACTAACCCACGTCTGTATCTATGTTAAGCTAAACATGAGTTCCTACAGAGATCTCCAACTCTCATACTTTACCATATGGCCCTCTCTAGCATCCTGCCCTTGCTTATCTGTAACTTCTCACTCCAACAGTGGGAAACCTGCTCCCACCATCATCCTCTGTGCATTTACTTAATTGTTCAATTCCAGTACACATGTATAGCAAAATCAAATTGTCAACCCATACTCTCATGGAAAACAACCTTATCAACTGGGGTACAGTGCTTATGAACAGTTTCCTTTGCCTTTAGTCTTACAGGCTTACTAATTACCAGTTACTTAAGTCAGCACCTTTTTCCCTCATCTCCTTCAGTGAGGTTGTTTCATATATTTGTAATACAGTTAGACTGTTTGTCATATTATCATTTCAACCTGGGATTCTCCTAATATCCTAAATGATTTTTTAAAAATTTCCATACTTTGTGGCTCATTATTTGTGCTGTAAAGTACTATGGTTTTGACAAATGCATAGTGCATCACAGAATCATGCAGAATAGTTTCGCCACCTTAAAAATCTCCTGTGCTTACATCTGCAACTCTTTTTCTTTCCTTGAAACCTTGTCAGTCATCTTTTTCAAAATCAACTTTATAGTTTTGCCTTTTGCAGAATATCAATATAATTGGCATCATGCAGCATGTGCTTTTTTCATACTGACTCCTTTCACTTAGCAATGTGCATTTAAGATTCATCTATATTTTTTATGACTTAATAGCTAATTTCTTTTTATCACTGTACAATATTCCATTTCATGATGTGCCACAGTTTGTTTTTTCATTTGCCTACTGAAAGACATATTGGTTGCTTTCCAGTTTTCAGTGATCTTGAATAAACATTCCCATGCAACTTGTGTAGACATAAAATTTCAAATCAATTGTGTAAATACCTAGGAGTATGATTTCTGTATTTTATTGTAAGAATATCTCGTTTTATAAGAAACCGATAAACTGTCTTCCAAAGTGACTGTACCATTTTGCATTTTCTCCAGCAATGAACAACAATTCCTCTTGCTCTGCCACATCAACTGTAGTTGATGTTGTCAGTTTTTAAATTTTAGCCATTTAAATGTGTATAATTTTAATTGTATAAGTTTTCAACTTCCTAATGACAAATGATGTTGAATATTTTTCATATGGCTATTTGCCATCAGTCTATTTTCTTTTTTTTTCCCTTCCTCTCATTTTTATTTTGGTAGCTTTAAAAAAATATATACTTTATGGTTCATGTATTTTATTACAAAATTCACATAAAATAAAATTTATCTTTTAAAACATTTTAAATTGTACAATCCAGTGGCATTAAGTACATTCACAATGCTGTGCAACCATCATTACTATCTAGTCTCAGAACATTTCATCACCCCAAACAGAAACCCTATACCTATTAAGCAGTCACTGTTAATTCCTCTATTTCCCCTAGACCCTAGCAACCAATAATCTCCTTTCTGTCCCTATGGTTTTACCTATTCTGGATTTTTTCATATAAGTGGAATTATACAATGACCATCAGTCTATTTTCTTTAGTGAGGTATCTGTTCAGATCTTTTACCCATTTTTACTTGGATTGTTTGTTTACTTATCATTGAGTTTTAAGAAATCTTGGTACATTATGGATACAAAGCTTTACCAGATATGCGTTTTTGTACATGTCTCCCAATTGGTGGCTTGTATTTTTAGTTTCTTAGCAGTACCTTTCCCAGAGAAAGGTTTTAGATTTAATAAATTCTCACATCAATTTTTTCTCTTATGAATTGTGATTTTGGTGTAGTATCTAAAAGCTCATCACCAAACCCAAGGTCACATAGTTTTTTTTGATGCTTTCTTCTAGAAGTTTTATAGTTCTGCATTTTACACTTTGGTCTATAATCTATTTTGAGTTAATTTTTGTGTAAGAAATAAGGTCTAGGTCTAGATCTGGGTCTATATTCACTTTTTTAATATGTAGAGTTTCCAGCACCATTTGTTTCTCTATTGGATTGCCTTTGCTTCTTGGTCAAAGATCAGTTATATTTGTGAGGGTCTATTTCTGGGCTCTCTATTCTGTTTGATTGATCTATGTGTCTTGGTTACTATAGCTTTATAGTAAGTCTTGAAATTGAATAGTATGAGAATTTTGTTCTTCTTCAGCATTATGTTGGCTTCCTAGGTCTTTTGCCTTTCCTATAAACTTTACAATCAGTTTGTGGATATCTAAGAAATACACTTCTGGGATTTTGATTAGGATTGCACTGAATCTCTAGATCAAGTTGAGAAGAATTGACATCTTACCAATATTGAGTCTTCCAATTCTTGAACATGGACTATCTTTTCATTTATGTAGCTCTTATGATGATATCTTTTTATCAGACTATTATATTTTTATTCATATTAGATCCTATACATCTTTTGTTATATTTATAC
This sequence comes from Eschrichtius robustus, assembly GCF_028021215.1. Taxonomy (NCBI): domain Eukaryota; kingdom Metazoa; phylum Chordata; class Mammalia; order Artiodactyla; family Eschrichtiidae; genus Eschrichtius; species Eschrichtius robustus. The sequence continues at coordinate 100,718,440 of NC_090833.1, read as the reverse complement.
TTAATGATTTCATTTTTTGAGTGTTACTGTAAATGTTTATTTTAATTTAAAATTTTTATTGTTCTTTGCTGGTATATAAAAAAGAAATTGACTTTTGTATATTAGCCTTATATACTGCAAATTGTTATACTTGCTTATTAGTTTCAGTTGCATTTTTGTCAATTTTGGGTATTTTCTACATAGACGATCATGGCAGTTTTATTTCTTCCTTTACAGTCTTTATGTTTTTCATTGCCTTTTGTGGTCTTTAGCTCAACAGCAGTGTTGAGAGAGGACATCCTTGCCTTGTTTCCAGTCTTAGGAGGGAAAGGGTCATTTCTCATCTTTAAGTATGATGTTAGCTGAAGGGTTTTTGTAGATGTTCTTTATCAAATTGAGGAAGTTCCTCTCTATTCCTAATTTGCTGAGTGTTTTTATCACGAACAGATGTTGAATTTTGCTAATTTTTTTCTTCATCAATTTATGGATCCTATGATTTTTATTCTTTAGCCTTTGGATGTGGTGGATTACATTTATTTATTTTCCAATGTTAAAGCAGTCTTGCATAAATCCTTCTTGGTCATGGTGTAAAAGTCTTTCTATACATTATTGTGTTTTATTTATTAATATTTTACTGATTTTTGCATCTATGTTCAAATATAGATATAGGCAAAATATCAGCCTATAGTTTTTCTTTCTTGCAATGTCTTTGTCTGATTTTGGTATTAGGGTAATGCTGACCAAATAGAATGAGTGAGGAAGTATTCCTTCTGCTTCTATTTTCTAGAAGAGATTGTAGAGAATTGGTATCATTTTTTTCCCCCCTTAAATCTCTGGTAGGGGTCAACAGTGAACCCGTTTGGGCCTGGTGCTTTCTCTTTTGAAAAGTTATTGCTTCATTCTCTTTAATAGATGCAGGTCCATTCAGATGATCTATTTCTCTTCCTGTGAGTTTTTGGCAGTTTTTTGTCTTTCAAGAAATTGGTCCATTTCATCCAAGTTATCAAATTTGTAGGTATACAGTTGTTCATAGTGTCCCTTTATTAAGTTTTTAATGTACATGAAATCTTTAGTGAAGATCCCTCCTTCATTTCTGATAATGGTAACTTATTATCTTTTCTCTTTTTTCACTTGATTATTCTGGTGAAAGCTTTATCAATTTTATTGATTTTCTTTTTAAAGAACCAGCTTTTTGATTCATTGATTTTTCACTATTTTCTCTTGTGTTCCACATCCTTGACTTCTGCTCTAATTTTATATCTTTCTCCTTGCTTTAGACTTTAATTGTTCTTCTTTCTCTAGTTTCCTAAGGTGGACACTTAGGTTACTGTTTGTATATTTTCTTCTTTTTTAATATATGTATTTAATATTATAATATTCTTCTAAGCACTGCTTTCACTGAATTCCACATATTGTCATATGTTGTATTTCCATTTTCCTTTACTTCAAAATAATTTTAAACTTCTCTTGAGACTTCTTCCTTCACTCATGTGTTACTTAGAAGTATGTTGTTTAATTTCCAAATATTGGAGATCTTCCATCTTCCTTTCTGTTATTGATTTCTCATTTACTTCCACTGTGGTCTGAGAACATATTTGTATGATTTCTACTCTTTTAAATTAGTTAAAGTGTGTCTTATGACTCAGAATGTGTTTTACATTGGTAAATGTTCCATGTTCTAGAAATCAAATAATAGACATAACCCCTAACATATCAAATAATTACCTTAATATAAATGTTATATATAGTATAACATTCCACACACAACAATATAGTACACATTTTGTTCAAGTGCTCATGGAACATTTGCCAAGACTGGCCATATTCTGGGCCGTAAAACACAAGCATCAATGAATTTTTAAAAATTGAAATCATAGAGTGTGTTCTTTGACCACAATGGAATCAATTAGAGATCAATTACAGTGTGACAACACATTTCTAAATAATCCATGGATCAAAGAGTAAATCTCAAAGGAAATTTTTAAAAATGTAGAACCAAACGATGAATGAAAATGAAAATACAGCCTATCAAACCTATGTAGAATGCAGCTTAAGCACTGAGAGGAAAACTTATAGCCATAAATACTTATATTAGAAATGAGGAAAGACCTCAAAATAATAGTCTAAGTTTCTACTTCAAGAACCTAAAAAATAAAAAAGCAAAATAAGCAAGCAGAAGGAAGGAAACAATACAGTTACTTTGAAATTGAAAATAGGAAAACAAGAAAAATCAATGAAACAAAGCTGGTTCCTTAAAAAATCTATAAAATTGATAAACCTCTAGTAAGATTAACAAAAATAAAAAGAAGACACAAATCATCAATGTCAGGAATGAAATATGGTATGTCACTACAGATTCTGCAGTCATTAAAAGAATAATAAAGGAATACTATGAGTAAGTTTACACTTGTAAATTTAATAACTTAAAAGAAATGAATCAATTCCTCAAAAACCTCAACTACCAAAACTCAACCAACATGAAATAGATAATCTGAATAGTCTTATAATCATTAAGAAATTGAATTTGTAATTAAAAGTCTCCTGAAAATAAAATTACCCATTTAATGGTGGTTTTTCTGCAAGGGGTCTCAGACACTGATGATAGCTTTTTCCATATAAGTTAAGGAAATGGGACTTTCAGTTTACAAAATTTTGCACTGATGAGTGAATTTCATTCATAAACAGAATTATGGATGTTTAAAGAAATATGAAAACCATGATTCACATCTCCACTTATAGTAACATAATTTCCCCCTCTGCACTTAGTTCTTTACATTAAGTAGAATGTGCTATTTTTAATTTTATTCTTTCCACGATGATAAATTAACAGATTTTCTCATCACCTACTGCTACGATATTTTCCCTAATCTCCTCTTTAGGCAGAATCAATTGCTCTCTTATCCAGGTCTCCAGAGCATTGAATGCACAGTGGGAGAATTACTTGTCTTCAGGACATCTTTACTTTCTTCAGAGGTCCTTCGTCAAAGGGACAGTTTTTAGTTATATGCCTTTGCAGACCTCCTACTGGCCCAATGTCTGGGATATAACAGGCACTCCATAATTCTTGTTGACTTGAAATTCAAATCAGGAAAACTATTTAGAAGTAAACCACTGAGAATAGAAAGCAGCACTGTCTCATGATTTTCATGAAATTGGCTTCAGATTGTCAACAGAGTTAAAATAAGCATCATTTTAAAAAGCAACTTTGGAGTGAAGGATACTAACCTCTACAGCAATAAAAAAGTTTGTTTTGAGAGATCAATCAATTTATCCAGTGGGATAAAAAGATTGGTTTGGGGGAATTATAACTGAATTTATTATAAAATCATACTTAACTCTGCACAAAAAACCCTGCATCTTAATATTGCTAAAATAATATATTTTATGTGTAGGAAAGTGAGTGAATTATAAGTTTAGCAAGGGCTAAAATGGGATTGTGATATCAAAATATCAATTGTACCATATTTATTCATCTCCAAATAATTTGGGGAATTATATGTAGACACTCACACAAAGAATTATTGGTTGTTTAAGTGTAATGCATTTAATTGACAAGCAGAGCACAGTTTTAATTCAAGGAGCTAAATTTGCTTCAATATTCAGAAACTTTTGGCAGTGGGGTCTCTTTGGGATTGAATTATTTAATCCTTGGCTCTTGACCTCTTTCTACTTTAATGTCCGAAGGCATGGGGCCCATTAGGAAGCCAGGAAGGAGGTGTTGGGGGGATTATGTCAAAGACTGAAGGAGCGTGTGCAATTTAAAAAATCCTCTTCAGTTATTCTGACCCCCCCATGGAAAGGAGGGATCTTCCTTTTGCTTCTCACTCCTCAAGGTAATTAATCCAATTCTATATTCTGTACATAGACAAAGAGTTACAGAAAAAAAAAGTTTTGAAGAATTTTTGCTCCTGAAATAATGATTTTTTGGTCACTTACAGCAAGATGACAGCTTACTGCTGCTAAGCCTTTAGAGTGTCTGGATGGGAGGAATGACTCAGCAGGCCCTTGGCCAAACTGCATATTTGACTGCATATTTGTTTAACCTCCATGTCAGAAGAGCCAAGGATTAAAGCCTTGGCCCTATATTTATTGCAACAGAGATTTCTTGCTTGATGAGCATTCTTGACCAAAAAAGCTTCCTATTTAAAAAATCTTTAAGCACTGATAGCTATCAGCTTATCACTGTAAAGCCAAATGAGAGAGAGGGAAGGGTGGACAGAAACTCACTAGAATCAGGTGTCCTTCTCCAAGAGGGCCCCATGGAAAGCAAAGCCTGGGCAGCCTACAGCCCAGGCCCATCACACTGCAAATCTGGAGCAGAATGAGCAGGTGTCTGCCTCACTGGTCAGCCCCTCGGGGCACTGTGCTGTGTGTGGGTCCCCAGCCCTCAGATACTAGAACCAAGAACAAGGAAAAAGACAATGAAGTAAGGTGAATGGAATGACATTCCAAAAAAGCACAAAGGAAGTTCTACAGGAGTGTAAGGGAGACCATTTTCTGGGTGGGAATAAGTGGGAAATCTATGGAAGAGGTGGCATTTGCACTGGGCCACAGACTTTTGACAGGGTGGTGAGAGGACCTCCAGGTGGAAGGTCTCAGTGGGCCAAGTTGTTTACAACTGACGTTGAGTCCTTAGGTACAGATGCTGTTACTTGAGGCATATTTTGTAGAAAGATAAAAACTGCTGACAAATGTATTGCTTCCTTTGTTCTTAACGTATATTAACTCATTTAATCCTCACAACTCCCCCATCTCCCCTCCTTTTTCTCCATCCTTCTTCCTGCCTTCTATTCTTCCCTTCCTCTGAACATCACCTCCTCTCTCCCCTCCTCTCTTCCGTCCTTCCTGATGTGATGGTCCAGTGCAGGTGGAGGAGAGGGAGGAAGGAGATTAACAGCTCTGTAGGATGATCAGAGAAGGACTCTCCAAGGTAGAAATATTTAAGCCCAGGTCTGCAGGATCAGAAGGAACCAGCTAAGAGTAAGGCGTGGGGTTCAGAGAACAGCGGGCCCACAGAATGGAAAAGCATCCGTAGAGCTACACCACCAGAGAGCAAATGGGAAAGCACTGGCAGATGGGGTCAGAGAGGGACCAAAGCCAGGTGAGGCCATGGAACAATTCACCTGAACCATCGGGGGGGGAGTGGGGGAGTGTGTGATCCATGGCTTAATGCTAAAAAAAAGAAAAGGCAGAACCAAGGTGAGTCCTGGGGCTGAGAAGGTGAAAGGAGAAAGGGAGAAGCTAGATCAGACCAATAGAACATCGTGTCTGGGCTGCCTCTTCTCTCAGCTGAGGCTCTACACTTAGATCGTGAATAAGAAGATGGTGACAATTAGCATCGTGGTCACCCTCCTTTTCCCATAAACTTAGCTCATGTAAGTGGAACTATTTCTGCAGCACCAAGGTCCATTTTACTTCAAACAGTGCAAGACTGTTTTCAGTGTCTGTACGAGTTTGCTAGGGCTGCCATAACAAGGCACTGCAGACTGGGCAACTCAGAGATATTCTCTATATTTCTGAGTCTGTTTCTTTTCTGTTATATTCACTAGCTTGTTTTATTTCTTTAGATTCCAAATGTAAATGATATCATACACTATTTGTCTTTCTCTGTCTGACTTATTTCACTAAGCATAATACCCTCCAAATCTATTCATGTTGTTGCAAATGGCAAAATTTCTTTCTTTTTATGGCTGAGTAATAGTATTCCATTGTGTGTGTGTGTGTCTATCTATCTATTTATCTATCTATCTATCTATCTCACATATTCTTTATCCATTCATCTGTTTATGGACACTTGAGCTGCTTCTATATCTTGGCAATTGTAAGCAATGCTGCTATGAACACTGGGAGGGGGGACATGTACCTTTTCCAATTAGTGGGGGTTTTTTTGGATGTATACCCAGGAGTGGAATTGCTGGATCATATGGTAGTTCTATTTTTAGCTTTTTGAGAAATCATTATACTGGTTTCCACAGTGGCTGTACCAATTCACATTCTCACCAACAAATGTACAGGGGTTTCTTTTTCTCCACATCCTCCCTTACATTTGTTATTTGTGTTCTTTTTGATAATAACCATTCTGACAGGTGTGAGATGATATCTCATTTTGGTTTTGACTTGCATTTCTCTGATGGTTAATGACGTAGAGCATCTTTTCAGGTGCCTGTTGACCATCTGTATGTTTCTTTGGAAAAATGTCTGTTCTAGTCTTCTGCCCATTTTTTAATCAGGGTGATTGTTTTTTTGACGTTGAGTTGTATGAGCTGTTTATATATTTTGGATATTAACCTCTTATTGGTCATATAATTTGCAAATATTTTCTTCCATTCAGCAGATTATCTTTTCATTTTGTTGATGGTTTACTTTGCTGTGCAAAAGCTTATAAGTTTGATTAGGTCCCATTTGTTTATTTTCACTTTTGTTTTCTTTGCCTTAGGAGGCAGATCCAAAAAAATATTGCTATGATTTATGTCAAAGAGTGTTCTGGCTATGTTTTCTTCTAGGAGTTTTGTGGTTTCAGGTCTTACATTTAAGTCTTTAATCCATTTTGAGTTTATTTTTGTATATGGTGTGAGAAAATGTTCTAATTTCATTCTTTTCCATGTAGCTGTCCAGTTTTCCCAGCACCACTTATTGAAGAGACGGTGTTTTCTCCATTGTATAGTCTTGCAACCCTGCAATCCCACTACTAGGTATTTACCTAGTTGTTGTTGTCAGAAAAGATGTTTGATATGATTTCAATTTTCTTAAATTTACCGAGGCTTGTTTTTTGTCTTAGCATGTGATTTATCCTGGGGAGTATTCTATGTGCACTTGAAAAGAATGTGTATTTTGTTGCTTTAGGATCGAATGTTCTATATATCTATTAAGTCTATCTAGTCTAATGCGTCATTTAAGACCACTGTTTCCTTATTGATTTTCTTTCTGGATGACCTATCCATTGATGTAAGTAGTGTGGTGAAGTCCCCTACTCTTATTGTGTTATTGTCAATTTCTCCCTTTATGTTTGTTAATATTTGCTTTATGTATTTAGGTGCTCCTATGTTGGGTGTACATATATTTATAGTTGTCATATATTCTTGGATTGATCCCTTCATCATTATGTAATATCCTTCTTTGTCTCTTGCAGCAGTTTTTGTTTTAAAGTCTACTTTGTCTGATATAAGTATTGCTACCTTGGTTTTCCTTTGATTTCCATTTTCATGGAATACCTTTTTACATCACCTCACTTTTAGTCTGTGTGTGCCTTTAGATCTGAAGTGCATCTCTTATAGGCAGCCTTATTTTTGTATCTATGCAGTCCTCTATGTCTTTTGGTTGGATCCCTTAGTCCATTTACATTTAAAGTAATTAGTAATATGTATGTTCTTATTGCCATTTTGTTAAGGGCTTTGGGGTTGTTTTTGTAGTTCTTTTTTATTCCTTTCTTCTTCTTTTGTTCTCTTGTGATTTGATGACTATCTTTAGTGTTGTGTTTGAATTCCTTTCTCTTTTTTGTTTATCTATCATAGATTTTTGGTTTGTGGTTACCATGAGGTTTCTATATAGTAATCTATGTATATATACATGAATGTTTTATGTTGATGATCTCAATTTCAAATACATTTTAACAACCCTCACTTTGTACTCTCCTTCCCTCATGATTACTGTTCTGTGTATCCCTTAACTGCTTATGTGGATATAGATGATTTTACTACCTTTATCTTTTAACCTTCCTATACTATCTTTGTGCATGTATGATTTTTTACCTTTACTGTATGTTTGCCTTTACAGATAAGCTTTTTTCTTTCATAATTTTCATGTTTCTAATTGTGGCCTCTTCTATTTTATTTAAAGAAGTTCCTTTAACGTTTGTTGTAAAACTGTTTTGGTAGTACTGAACTCTTTTAGCTTTTCCTTGTCTGTAAAACTTTTGACTTCTTCATCAAATCTGAACTAGAGCCTTGCCTGTTAGAGCATTCCTGGTTGTAAGTTTTCCCTTTCATCATTTTAAATATATCATGCCACTCCTCTGGCCTGCAGAGTTTCTGCTGAAAAGTCAGCTGATATCCTTATGGGAGTTCCTTTGTATGTTATTTGTTGCTTTTCCCTTGCTGCTTTTAATATTCTCTCTTTATCTTCAATTGTTGCCATTATAACTACAACGCATGTTGGTGTGTTTCTCTTTGGGTTAATCCTGTTTGAGACTCTCTGTACTTCCTGGACTTGGATGTCTGTTTCCTCTTCCAGGTTAAAGAAGTTTTCAGCTATTATGTATTCAAATATGTTCTTGACCTCTTTCTCTCTCTATCCTCCTTCCAGAATCCCTATAATGAGAATATTAGTGTGTTTGATGTTGTCCCAAAGGTCTCTTAAATGCTCCTTTCATGTTTTTTTCCTGATGTTCAGCATCAGTTATTTCCACTATTCTATCTTCCAGCTCACTGATCCATTCCTTTGATCATTTAGTCTACTGTTTGTTCCTGCTAGTGTATCTCATTTCATTTTTTGTATTCTTCATCTCTGATTGTTCTTCATATTTTCTAATTCTCTGTTAAAAACTTCTGACTTCTCACTCTGTGTATCCATTCTTCTGAGTTCTTTGTTTATCTTTATGATCATTACCCCAAACACTTTCTTGAGTAGATTGTCTATTTCCACTTCACTTTGTTCTTCTTCTGGGGTTTTGTTTTGTTCCTTTGTCTGGAACATGTTCCTTTGTCACCTCATTTTGCCTAACTTGCTGTTTTTATTTCCACATGGGTGGTAGAATGGTTACACATAATAGAACTCAACGCAGCCATTAAAAAAAATTGGAGCAATTTTCAGTGGCAGAGTAAAGACTTATTTCCTCTCATCTCTACTTGGGCATCACCCCAAATGATCCAGGAGAAGCAGAAAACTGAAGCCTCACTCACTGAAAGAAGAGGGGAGACTCCTTCCTTATATGCCTTTCATCGTGGGCCTGGAGGAGCTGTTTCCTAGTGTGTCCCATTTGGGTGATGTCTCAATGGTGTTGTTCTGTGTTGAGGGAGATTGTGGTTACTCTGGATGTCACCTGGGACACTTGCCATACTGCTGGGTTCTGGTGTGGCCAAGGAGGGACCCAGGTCAGCTGAGAACCTTTCAGGGCATAGGGGAAGGTGGGGGACCAAGCCATGTGAAGTCACATGTTCTGCATGTGCCTTTGGAAGAGTGGATGTGTGTTATAGCACACATAATGTTACCTGCATACACACCACATACACATGTGTATCCCTGTAAATTTTAGCATGACGGTTCATTCAGTGTTCACGTGGGCAGCATAAGCACATGTATCACACTTTCCATTTTTATCCTCTTTATATGAGATCTGCTTGCTTTGTCTTCCATTCACTTGCCACCATTCTCAAAAATGATGTCCTGTCCTTGGTGCTAACTATGAAGACACACTAGTCTTAGTACAGCAGAATGGAAAAGCAAGAATACTCTAAGTTGGGACTTCCCTGGTGGCGCAGTGGTTGAGAATCTGCCTGCTAATGCAGGGGACACGGGTTCGAGCCCTGGTCTGGGAAGATCCCACATGCCGTGGAGCAACTGGGCCTGTGGAGCCACAATTACTGAGCCTGCGCATCTGGAGCCTGTGCTCCGCAACAAGAGAGGCCACGATAGTGAGAGGCCCGAGCACCGCGATGAAGAGTGGCCCCCATTTGCCGCAGCTAGAGAAAGCCGTCGCACAAACACGAATACCCAACACAGCCATAAATAAATAAATAAATAAATAAATAAATAAATAAATAAACAAACAAACCCAAAGTTTAAAAAAAAAAGAATACTCCAAGTTGGATCAGAACAAAGAGAGGTTTGAAAACTGGGAACATCTCATATTTAGAAAACAAGAAGTGGGCAGGAAACAAGAGCCCTGGGGAAGTGTAGAGGAGCATGTAAAGAAGAAAGGGCACAAGAAGGGGTCGGGACCAAGGCTGGTTGGCTTCCCAATCATCTCAGATCCAGCATTACTACTGGCAGTAGTTGTGATTCCTCCTCCTGTGAGGTCACCTACGGTGGGTGAGTGTGCATGCATGTGTGCAAATGTATATGTGTACAGTATAGTCTGTGAAACATTAAGGAAGATCTTTGGGCCTTTTGATTCAAGAAGTTATTTTTATTATAATTGTACAGAAAGAAAATCCCTACTTTCATAGAATACTCTTATGTACTATTTTTTCTTTTTCTTCTTCCTGGAGATTTTGGGGCAAGACTAACAATGTGTGTTTCCTTAGCCATGTGGATCCCCACTTTCACACTCTCCAAAGAGCTGAATTTCACATTGCCAACTCTTCCTTCAACCCAGCCTCCTTTTCTCCCCTCTCGCCCTCCCCACAGTGTGAAGGTTATTTCCCATCTTCTGAGATGGTTTCAGTGCAACCAGGGGACTCCTGTTTTGTGCTCTCTCGTTGTGTCTTTCTCTGATTCTCACTCTCAGGGTTTCAGGACTGTCTTTTAATTATTCCACAGTAATTCCCAGGCTTTTGTTGTTTTTTCACTCTGTTTCTCTTCTAGTATTTGGGGCCAGAGCCCTCTGAGCCTGACATGATGAAATTCAGGTCACCATGCAGAAAATATTGAGCACAAAGGAAGAAACCCCAGGAGGCAAAATCTGAGACCGGAAGGTAGGATTTGGAGCAGCCAAAAAGACCAGCAGGCGAGTTCAACCGGATGGACAGTCATTTCCTTTTCTTAACATTTCCTTTAGGATTTCCAGCCTGACTAGTCGAGCTGGGAGAAGCTGGGGAGGAAGGGCACTGGCCCAGGGTCAGGGGCCAGGGTGGCGGCTCTCCAGTGGGACCCCCAGGAGACCTCCCAGGCCTTGTCTTCACGTCTGTAATAGAGGGGCTTGTTCCTGCTATGTTTCAACCTTAAACACAGGCGATGGCTGGGCAGGAACTGGGGGTGGGTGGGAGGTGGAGTATGCGTGGGTGTGAGAGTGTGTTTGTCTTTGTGTGTGAGTGAGTGTGTGGGTGTGTGTGAGTGAGAGCAAGTGTGTGGGGGAAGTAAATGTGCTGTGTGCTCATGTGTGAGTGTGTGATGTGTATATATGTGAAAGAGGGTGTGTGTGGGAATGGGAGCATCTGAGAGTGTACTAGTGTGTGAAACTGACAGTACATGTGTGAGTGTGTGAATGGGTATGAGAGTGTGAGTTGTGTGAATGTGTGTGTGTGAGTGTCTGCATTTAACTGCATGAGTGCATGGGTGTGTATGTGTATTTTGAGTGCATAAGGAGGTGTGTGGTGTGTGTGAGAGTGTGTGTGAGAATGTATATGTGTGTGAGTGTGCTTGTTTAAGTGTGTATCAAAGAGTGTGTTTGCATGTGTGAAGAGAGCGTGTGAGTCTGAGTGTGTAAGTGCATGAGTGCATGTGTGTGTGTGTGTGTGTATGTGACTGTGTGTAAGTGTATACAGAGATAGATATGCTTAAATGCAAAGACAATTTTTTTTTAAACAGTCATCAATTTTATACACATCAGTGTATACATGTCAATCCCAATCGCCCAATTCAGCACACCACCATCCCCACCCCACTGTGGTTTTCCTCCCTTGGTGTCCATACGTTTGTTCTCTACATCTGTGTCTCAACTTCTGCCCTGCAAACTGGTTCATCTGTACCATTTTTCTAGGTTCCACATACATGCGTTAATATACGATATTTGTTTTTCTCCTTCTGACTTACTTCACTCTGTGTGACAGTCTCTAGATCCATCCATGTCTCAACAAATGACTCACTTTCATTCCTTTTTATGGCTGAGTAATATTCCATTGTATATATGTACCACAACTTCTTTATCCATTCATCTGTTGATGGGCATTTAGGTTGCTTCCATGACCTGGCTGTTGTAAATACTGTTGCAATGAACATTGGGGTGCATGTGTCTTTTTGAATTACGGTTTTCTCTGGGTATATGCCCAGTAGTGGGGTTGCTGGATCATATGGTAATTTTATTTTTAGTTTTTTAAGGAACCTCCATATTGTTCTCCATAGTGGCTGTATCAATTTACATTCCCACCAAGAGTGCAAGAGGGTTCCCTTTTCTCCACACCCTCTCCAGCATTTGTTGTTTGTAGATTTTCTGATGATGCCCATTCTAACTGGTGTGAGGTGATACCTCATTGTAGTTTTGATTTGCATTTCTCTAATGATTAATGATGTTGAGCATCTTTTCATGTGCTTCTTGGTCATCTGTATGTCTTCTTTGGAGAAATATCTATTTAGGTCTTCTGCCCATTTTTGGATTGGGTTGTTTGTTTCTTTAATATTGAGCTGAATGAGCTGTTTATATATTTTGGAGATTAATCCTTTGTCCGTTGATTCGTTTGCAAATATTTTCTCCCATTCTGAGGGTTGTCTTTTCGTCTTGTTTATGGTTTCCTTTGCTGTGCAAAAGCTTTGAAGTTTCATTAGGTCCCATTTGTTTATTTTTGTTTTTATTTCCATTACTCTAGGAGGTGGATCAAAAAAGATCTTGCTGTGATTTATGTCAAAGGGTGTTCTTCCTATGTTTTTCTCTAAGAGTTTTATAGTGTCCGGTCTTACATTTAGGTCTCGAATCCATTTTGAGTTTATTTTTGTGTATGGTGTTAGGGAGTATTCTAATTTCATTCTTTTACATGTAGCTGTCCAGTTTTCCCAGCACCACTTATTGAAGAGACTGTCTTTTCTCCATCGTATATCTTTGCCTCCTTTGTCATAGATTAGTTGACCATAGGTGTGTGGGTTTATCTCTGGGCTTTCTATCTTGTTCCATTAATCTATGTTTCTGTTTTTGTGCCAGTACCATATTGTCTTGATTACTGTAGCTTTGTAGTGTAGTCTGAAGTCAGAGAGTCTGATTCCTCCAGCTCCGTTTTTTTTCCCCTCAAGACTGCTTTGGCTATTCGGGGTCTTTTCTGCAAAGACAATTTTTTAAAAGACATAACCAAAGTACCATTAACACACTAAAAATCTTAGCAATAATTCCTTAATACCATCAACACTTCGTCAGTGTTCAAAGTTCTCCAATTGTCTCGTAAATGGCATTTCTTCAGTTTGTTGAATCAAAATCCTAATGAGGCTCCACATTGCTAATTTAAAGATCTCTCTTTCTTTCTCTGCATTTCATTTGTTGAGTCAACAGTTCATTTATCCCTTAGAGTTTCTTTCAATTTAAATTTTGCTTTCTTTTAAATTTTGCGTCCAGAAGTTGTCATTTATCATGTTTCTCCATCCTATGTGCTTCCAGTAAATTGACACCTGGACCTAGAGTTTTCATCTCCTTCAGGTTCGAACATTTGTCTAGAATAACTCATAGTAGGGTGTATCCTCCTGGCAAGAGGCACATCGTGTCTGCCTGTGTCTTTGTTTGATGGCTTTAGAGGCTGTTGAGAATCAATACCTAGAGGAATAGCTCTCTTGGTGACCCTGACACATATTTGAGATCAGACCACCACACTCATAAAGATTGCCGATAAACACATGAAATAATGCTCAACATCATTAATCATTAGAGAAATGCAAATCAAAACTACAATGAGATATCATCTCACACCGGTCAGAATGGCCATCATCAAAAAATCTACAAACAATAAATGCTGGAGAGGGTATGGAGAAAAAGGAACCCTCTTGCACTGTTGGTGGGAATGTAAATTGATACAGCCACTATGGAGAACAATATGGAAGTTCCTTAAAAAACTAAAAATAGAACTACCATATGACCCAGCAATCCCACTACTGGGCATATACCCTGAGAATACCATAATTCAAAAAGAGTCATGTACCACAATGTTCATTGCAGCTCTATTTACAATAGCCAGGACATGGAAGCAACCTAAGTGTCCACCGACAGATGAATGGATAAAGATGTGGCACATATATACAATGGAATATTACTCAGCCATAAAAAGAAACAAAACTGAGTTATCTGTAGTGAGGTGGATGTACCTAGAGTCTGTCATACAGAGTGAAGTAAGTCAGAAAGAGAAAAACAAATACTGTATGCTAACACATATATATGGAATCTAAAAAAAAAAAAAAATGATCATGAAGAACCTAGGGGCAAGATGGGCATAAAGATGCAGACCTACTAGAGAATGGACTTGAGGATATGGGGAGGGGGGAGTGTAAGCTGGGACAAAGTGAGAGAGTGGCATGGACATATATACACTACCAAATGTAAAATAGATAGCTAGTGGGAAGCAGACGCATAGCACAGGGAGATCAGCTCGGTGCTTTGTGACCACCTAGAGAGGTGGGATAGGGAGGGTGGGAGGGAGGGAGACGCAAGAGGGAAGAGGGATGGGGATACATGTATATGTATAACTGATTCACTTTGTTATAAAGCAGAAACTAACACACCATTGTAAAGCAATTATACTCCAATAAAGATGTTAAAAAAAAAACACACACAAAAAACACCCCACACTCTCCATGTGCTTAGGGGCTTATAGAGAGGGTGGCCATGATACTGCTTTCTTGCAGGAACTTCAGTGCCAAGGGGACGGTCTCCCACCCACAGCAGCCCTGGGCAGGGTTCATGGCATGAAGACGAATCTTCCACCCATTGCTCCCTTCCTGTAGCTCAGTCTCACTCCCAGAGGCTTGAGGATAATTGTGTGGGCCCCTTGCCCCTCGTGGACTATCCTGATGGTTTACAGTTGGATGTGGTGTGTCTTTGGGTGACTCCTCTTCAGAAGAACAGGGGATTCCCTTTATTTCAACATTCTGTTTTATTCAAATGCTTAGCCATGTCATTCCCCAGATACTTTGTGTTAAAATCTTATGAGTTTCCTTAGCTGGGAGAAATGGCTCTACAACCCGTGGGCCCAAGCTGGGTCAGCTAAGGACAGAATTGCCAGACAAGTCCCGGGGAACCTTATCATGAATGTTTCCTGAAGAAAGAGAAGAAATGAGGACAGACAGAAACTGTGTGTGTTAGGCTGAGAGACAGCTGAGGGGCAAAGGCAGCAGGGAGACAATTACCCAAAAGCGTTATGGGCCAATTTTCTTGTGCGTGGGAAAAATGTAACAAGAGGGGCCTGCAGGACAACATTTCAATTAAAAACCGAGGGGTATGGCCCGTGTGTATGTCATAAAGTAGATAGAGTCTGACATTGGCTCTGTGGGGTCGGCCTTCCCCCTCTCCTATCGCCCCTCGTATTGTCACAGGGACGCTGTAGATGAGCTGCCTGGACACGGGAGTCCTCCCAGGGGACCAGGGTAGAGCGCTGGTAACCTGCCACTGATCTTAAGACAACAGACTAATTGTACATGTGTATTAATGGCCGGGAAGATCCAGGACTCTGTGGTTCTGGATCACGGTGGTGATTCTAGAAACAGTGAGGGAACCAGCAGTGAGAAGGGTATGGTGAAGAGAACAGAATCTTTGCTGTAAGGTGCGTAAGATAAATCCTCTTTGCTCTCTCCCAACAAAATGCTCAGTGAGGTCCCCTTACCTGCTAATCACCATCAGGTTGGCTCACTGTTATTCTAAGGGTGACGAGTGCTCTCTGCCTGGATCTACAGTGGGGCTGGGGGGGCTAGCTCTGTGGTCACAAACAGACAGTAAAGAGGCGCTGATGGCCACCAACAAGGAACAAAGATGTTTCCGCATGGATGACTCTCGTTCCTGTCCACAGTTGTTTCACAGGGGGCTGCCTGTCCAGGGGAGCCTAATTCGGGATTCCTAGCACTTCGTGTTTTTTGTGTCTTCCAAATTAGGCTTGGGGATCAAAATGATGACTATGACTGCAATTGACAGCTCTGCTGACACAACAGATAATGGCTTGAATGGTGAAAATTCCAAACCAGGTCTGTGACCAGCCTTTTAGCAATGAAAAGATGACTCTTTAAGTTTGGAAATGGTCATACTGTCAACTGTCTGATCTGTGGCTAATGAACAGGAGACAGCAGGTGACCTTTAACGTACCATTTCCCTCTTTACTCTTCCCTCATTCTTTCTTTTTCCTTTCTCTTTCAAACAGGAGATTTGATTCGCTTGATAGTTTTACAAAAGAAGAAAATGAGGGGGAGGGGCAGCTTGAATGTGGCCACTCTCATGTCACATTTCAGTCCTGTCCTGCACAGCTTTTGTCCACTTTCAGCTCTTTTTCTCGCTTTGGAGGAGGTCGTTGAGTGGGGCTTTTACCAGTACAACTAAAAGCAGACAGTGCCATATTCACCACATTGTGTGGTGAGCTGTCAGCCAGCTCCCAGCCTCTGGGTGACTCGGGAGAGGGAGCAGGGCTGCACTGTTGCCACTGACCCTGACCTCTCCCTTCGCAGAAGAGACAGCAAGTCACTGGCTGGGGGAACAGCAGTGGTGGGAGAGGCTTTCCCTGCCCATGGGGAGTTGAAGGGAATTCTGTTTTAGTCATCTCTTCTCCACCCCGTTGAAGAGGGGGATTCCTATCCTAGTATTAGGAGGATGACCAGACACACAGCACTCGACCCTGGACGATGAGATGGACAGTCGTTATTAGTCACACGTACTCCCAGCCAGGGGGAGGAGGACTCCACTGCCCCCAGAGCCACACAGGGGCACACTGGGGACCGGAGTGAACCAACAGGGCCACAGGAGGCAGGCTTTGTAGTAACAAGAGGGTGGGTCACCCTGGTTCCAGTGGGAGGTTGTGATTGTCTTGTTTGAATAATTCTGCAGGTTGGCGGGGAACTAAAACCTGCTACTCAGAGATAAAGAGGATGTGCACCTCCCTGTTTGATAAGAAGGCTGTTTGGCGGCAGGGACCTCATCTGTGGGGGGAGCAGAATGGGGTGGGGAACTTGCACCTAGACTTTTGGAGGCTCTCCTGATTTTACCAGATGTCCAGGCAATACATACTTCTAAACCTTAATTATAAGCCTTGTCCTTTAGAAAGGGGATGCCAGGAAGTCACTGGTAGTGAGAGGGAGAGCCTGCCAGGAGTGACACCTCGTGCCTGCCTGCAGACTCGCAGCTGTGGGTCCTGCAGGCCTGAGCTGCAACCAGGAAACCTTGGTAGCCTGTGCGCTGTTCCCAGGTGGCTTCGAACCTCTCTCAGAAGGTGCAGAAGATGCCCTGGTTCCTGCAACTGCACATGAATGGGCCCAGAGGTCCCAGAGCATCACGGGCCAGGGGACTGCCCAGGTGGTCAAAGTGGTATGGTCCAACCCCTCCTGAGCAGGACTGAAGGGGGACGTGTGCCAGACGGGTAGTCTAGCATGGAACATGGCCTGCATCTCTTAGCAGCTTCATTCAGATCCTAGTAACAGACACTCAAATGCAGGTCAAGGGTCAAGTTATATGTTTTGTTTTTCTAGATTATCTAGGGTAATAGCATGGCTCCAGAATGTGGACAGAGAGCACAAGATGGCTGAAACACTACCCTGGTCTTTGTTCCCTGAAGGAAGGAGGAGAGGGCAAAGGCTACATGCCAGGAGACAGTCTGGAAACTTCCACTTACATCTTGTTGGCCAGATTCAGACATAGCCACTCTCATCTGTGAAGAAGTCTGGGAAATACTGTTTTAGGCTGAGCATGATGTCGACCCCGACAAAACTGAGGTTCTGGAGTTTAGGAAGTAGGGGGACAAGAGATCCTGAGAGCCCTGCCTGTGGGCAGAAGCCGCTGCTGGGCAGTGCTTGAGAAATAGGATGCGACAGCAAGGAGAACGTCCCTCTCCTCTTCCAGGGTCTTGGAAATGACTCACGAAATGAAGCCAGCGACTGGAGAACAAGTCAACAGGAGCTTGTGCCAACTGCACAACCCATAGATTTCCAGAAGACCGGGAAACAAATGGCCCCACTGGAAATACAGAAAGTGGTGGGTTTGAGGACTGAGCTTGGCTGGTGGTAGTACTCAGTGTAGCCTGTCCTCTGAATGCTGCATACAACATGATGGGACCATTTCTGCTAAACCTCAGAACATAACTTTGTAATGAGACGGCTTATGTTTATTTTACATGCTATTAGAAATACCTGAAAGTGGGGGTAAGGCAAGAGATAGTATTGGACATATTTCATGAAAATGATTACTGGGAGAATTCTTGAAAATTTATTACAGATGGAGATGTTATATGATTAATCGGTCAACCCATCCCCGACTGAGTGGCTCCATAGCCAGGATTCTGTTAGCACCAGAAGGGAAGCCCAAGGTATATCCCTGACTGTGATGAGCTTAAACTCCAACTGACACGGGCTGCACACTGGGGGAAAGACCAGGATGCCTGGAAAGCAAGCAAGTACCACTAGCTGTACTTTTTGTGTACAGCTAGCGGTACATCCTTTCTCCTTAGCTCTAGATCTTTTCTAAGAAACAAAACAAAGGAAAAAGCAGCAACAGTTGAAATCAAGAAAATAAGCCCTATGGTTGAGAAGTAACACAAAGGGACCACCCTGAGATGCTCTGAAGAGGCACCCTGGCTATGTGAGTACAGCCATGAAGTAGCAACTCATGGTCAACTGGCCCTCAGAGAGCAGACTCCGAGGGCACCATGGCTTGTGTCCTCGTGTCGTCACTGCCCACCTGGTGCTGGTGAGCTCCAGGAGGTGGGGACAGACGAGAGAGTGAAAGTGGGCCCTGTGATCGCTGCTCCAGGACAAAAGGGAAACTTGTTGTTCTGGGAAAGCCGGCCATAGGCTCACCCCCAAATATTTCTGAATCTCATTTTTTAACTTCAATCTCAGTTCCTCAATACTCTGATGCAGCTGCTGGTTTAACAAAACTTCCTGCTTTACCGGGTGCTGCTGGGTGTTCATGGACACCACGAGCTGACTTCCAGGCCGGGCTGGCCGCTGACCGGGCTCTTGGGAGACACTCGAGTCTGTTGCCATGGGTCATGCTTCCATCCAAACAGAGCAACAGTAGCAAGATTATTTATCTTCCCCTAAGTTAACTGGCGTGTCTGAACTACATTTAAAAATCTCTGGATATAACCCCAGTTGTGCATGATGGGGTGTTTTCCCTCTCTCTCTCTCTTTTCACCCTTTGGTCTGACCTCCTTTTAGCAGGGTCAGACAAGTCTTTGGAAAGTCCAGTGAAACTTTGCCCTGTTGTTCATTTTCACATTCAAGTGACAGTAGCAAATGCCATTTCAGAAAAATGGAAGGCATCTCAGCAGATGGATGTCATTCGGTTTCAGCTCCAGCTGAGTGTAAGGATACAATACTGTGGGAAATACAGCATTTTCAGCTAGGTTCTGGTTTTCCTCTCCAAATCAAATGTGCAGAGCTCAGATCTAACAACAGCCTGTCTTAAAGGCAAATGATGGCATGCCTAAAGCTTGCAGAATGGCTCCATTTAATAATGACAGATCAATCATGGGAATGGAGAGATCCTGCCTAGACTTACTAAGCATTTGTTTTCAAAATCAAAAAGGAATTTGTAGGTAATCAGTCAACGTGGGCATTGCAGGACTTGCTGTGGTCTTCCTAATAACCATTTAAAATGCTGTGCTTTTAATTCAGCTGATAATAATAAAGTGTCCCTCTTTTCCGGCTATTCCTGTTCTATAACCCAGGGGCCAAAGTTCAGCAGCACCAGCCATTCCTCTGATTTAGACTTGCTTTTCCTTTTGCCCCATGAGAAACCTGTGGCTTTCAGAGAGTGGGAAAGTTGTTTGCTATTCCTAGAGCTGGTGAGCAAGTGGATCTCACCTTATTCACAGCATGTTGAAGAAGGGGTGGAAAATGTTTCTGACATTTTGTTTTGTTGCTTGTATCTGTTGTCTCCTTTTTTCTCTCCTCTTTCCTTCTCTCTCTCTCCTTAAACTCACTCCATCCAGGCTTTGTCTCCACCTCCTCAACAGATTCTCCTTGTCAAGATCATCTGTGCCTTCCATTTTGCTAAATCCAATGTCTAATCCTTGGCTGTTATCAGATAACCCATCATGTGGTTTGATGGAACCCATTGCTCCTTGCTTGAGATGCCTTCATCTCTTCATCTCCATGCACCCTCTGGCTCTCTCCTCTCTCACAGGCCACCCTTGCATGGTCTCCTAAGCTGTCTTCTCAGCTTCGTGACCTTCAGCTGCTGGCATGTTCCAGAGCATGGCCTTAGACCCTTCTATTTTTCGTCTATCTGTACTCACTCCTTAGTTACACCCATCTGGTCTCATGGCTTTTAACTCCAACTGTATCTGTATCTCCAAATCGATATCTGTATCTCCACCCCAACCTCCCTGCTAAACTGCCTTTTCTCCATTAAGAAGTCTTACAGGCATCTCAAACTTACTCCATTCAGACAGAGCCCACCTACCAACCTGGTTATCCTGCAGCACTCCCATCTCAGGAAGCAGCCACTCCATCCTTCCAGTAGCTGAGGCAAACAAATACCAAGACTTATCTTTCTCTCGTGACCCATCTCCAATGCATTCGCAAAGCCTTTTGCATCTACCTTGAAAATAATGTGGGATCTGACCATTTCTCACCACCTGCACCATTAACACCCTGGCCCAAGCCACCACCACCTCTCTCCAGGATTATTATCATAGTTCCTAATTGGTGTTTCAATTTCTGCTCTTGCCCTCTGATAGTCCACTGTCAACATAACTTCCAAAGAGAATCTTTTAAAGCATATAAGTTGGGCTACATTTGTATTCTCTCTGAGGCTTTCTCAGGATGCCCCAGTTCACTCTGAGTAAAAGCCAAAGCCCTTAAAGTAGCCTCTAAGACTCTCCACCCTATCCCCTGTTACCTCTTTCATCCCATGTCCAGCTCTTCTCCCCTCACTCCATTCATCCAGCCCTCAGGCTTCTTTTGCTCCTTGGACACGTGACAGATGTGCTCACCTCCACCCTTCACCCTTGCTGATCAGAGTGGAACACTCTTCCACCAGACCATCTCTCATGTCCTCACAGCCTCTCCTCAAATGGCACTGTATCAGCGGGACCTTCTCTGAAAATGCTCTAACAGCAACAACCCCCGCCTCCACATACCCAAACTCTTTGTTCCCTTTACTCCATGTAGTTTTCTCATTTCACATGTCACCAGTTCACATAATGCATGTTAACTTCCTCACTTTTTTAATGGTCAGTTTCTATCTCAATCTCCACAAAGACAGGGACTTTGTTTTTTTTCCCTGGTCTATCTCCAGCACCCAGAACAGTGTTTGACACAGATGATACTCAAAAATTGTTAACTCAAGCCTTGATCAACATTCTTTCGGTAGTATGTCTATTTGCATGTGGCATATTTTCATTATAAAGTTTAAAAAGAGAGATACTCATCTTTGAAAGGAGACTGCTGCCCATATACTCAGTCAGGTATGGACACTTGGCATGGACTATGGGGTGGGAAAGAGTTGGATCTTCTAAGCATGTCCCTGCAATGACACAGTGTATGGCACCAACATCAGGGCTGGCCATGTGCTCCAGCATGGGCCTATAATGACCTGTAGGCCACATCAGGCTGGTTACTTATGGGTGGACAACTGGTCAACCATAGGAGTGGTCTTTAATAAGCAGGTCCATATCTCCAAATCTTAGGTTAATGAGAAATAACTTTTGGTGACGAAGATCTCTAAAGTGTAAGCTAGAAAATCCAACAGTTTATCATCACGAACTCCCATTTCAACCAAATTTTTCCTGAGAAATGAAAGAAAAGAATGCTGAAAATTTGGTACTCTATGACATGAGTACTTTTCATTTTTCTAAACAACCAGAATAAAATTGCTGAGGGATTTTTCAGCATTTTCTTATGATCGAGTTGTATCTAAAAGATACAGGATTAAGACTAGAGAAGTTTCTACTAGTCACACCTTGGAAAATTTGAGCATCTAAATAAATTATGATAGTAATGGATTACAACCCGTTAAGTGAAATAGGCACTCAGGAGTACTTGCTGATATAAATAAATGAATAAATGGAGGAAAAGAAAAAGTTCTTCCCTAGAGTAGAATGCTGACTAATACATGTAAAGGGAATAATGGAATTAGAACATTATCTTTTGGAAATCCTCATAAGGATGGTGATTCAGGCAGGAGTCATTACTAGATGCTGTGGTTCGTGGGTGGAACTTGATGGAAAAAGGATATTAGTTGTAGTCTGAGGGCATCTTCACAAAATACTAATCAATGATGAAGGAGGTGATGGTGGCTTTGCAGTGGAGAGACCTTGCAGACACCAGGATGATCAAGGTGATGCTCTGCAGTGGTGGGAGGAGTTGACACTGCTGAATGTGCTGAACGCAACATTGTTCCTGTTGAGGAGCCATGGCCTGAGTCTGTCATGAGTAAACATCATGCCTCATTCTCCCTACATCAAGAGCACAAGAGATAGGAAAAGGGTGAGGAATTGTGCCAGACTAGAGGAGACTAAAAAAACAACATGCAATGTGTGATCCTGGACAGAATCATGGACCAGAAAGGAAACGAGGCGGTATTGGGAAAGTAGCAATATTTGAATGGGATCTGTAGGTTGGATGCTAATGTATTGATGTTAATTTCTTGATTAAGAGGGTTGTACAGTGTTTATGTAGGAGCATGTCTTGGTGAGAAAACACACTAATATTTAGGGGTTCCCGCAGCTGCCTGACAAATGATTCTTAAAAAGATTAATATGTAATGATTACATACAGATAGAGAGAATGTATGATGGAGAAAAGGTGGTAAAATTTGAACTGTTGTAGGAAATAGGGAAATTTTTTGTACTTTTCTGACAACTTTTCTGTAAGTTTGATCTATTTCAAAATGAGTCATTAAAAAGAAAGTGGAGAAACTCTGGAAGAAACAGTATCCTGATAAAATAGTATAATAATGAGCTTTCTATCAGAATCAGTCAAAAATTTAATTAGTCCTTAGCATACTCTACTCTGTCAGCTTAATTATAGTGTAAATATCCAAGAAATGGAAATAATAGTTACTCACTTTTAAATCAGGGTCAGAAAGACACAGAACTCTATTACCCACAGCAAAGCAGTACATATTCCCCAAGAATTTCCCAGGGAGACCTAAATATTCCAACTTCTTTTTTATTTTATCTCTTTTTAACTTTTAAAATAAGATCCTTTCATTTTGAAAGTCCCTAAAGAAAATTTCAAAAATACTGAAAAGGGGGGAAAAAAACAGAGAAAAGCTAACTATAGCCCTTGTTAACATTTTGGTCCATTTCCTTCTACATTTTCTGAAGCAGTCTTTTGTTTGAGACAAATCTAATCATATTTATGCACACTTTTATCCTCTGGGTCTTTCTCCTAGTATTTCTAGTATTTTTCCATGATGTCACATGGTTTTTCTCAATTACAACTTTAATGGCTAATGATACTGCATCATGTAGAATGCCTGCTGTGGTTTACTTACCCATTCCTGTGGATGGCAGAACAGGGAAGCAGACAGGGCTTGAGTCTTGATGTCCAACCACACTGCTGCTGCACTTCTGGGTCCAAGATGATCCATTTTCAAACTAAATCAACTTTACTAGGGTTTTTTCTGTTACTACAACCAAAAGTTGATAAGAGAGCTCACAGTTCAGAAGTTTGGAAATGATTGTCAGTGATGGAGGAACAGATGCCTTGAAGATAGGGAGGCTTATTGTCAGGGAAGAGTCTTGTTCACAGCGCAGTGTGAGGCAATGAAAGAAAATGTTTTCATTTGACTCAGGAAGGCTTTCATCCTTCATCCACCAAAAGCCAGGAGCTTTCATTTATGAAGAAAGATATGACTTTGGGGTTGTTTTGGGTGTGTGGCTTTTGATGATGCATTGCGATCCCCTAGCAGTATAATCTTCCATGAAGAAGCCTGCAGACTCTCCTGCTCATCCTCCTGAATGTCTTCACTTGGAGGTGAGAACAACTAATGACGCTTCACTCATATTCCTTGCTCTTTACGGCTTTACTTATTTCATCTCATGGGGGTTCTTGCAACGATTCTTGGAAGTAAATCACACTCTCATTATTGTCCTCATTTTGCAGATTTGGAAATTAGGACTCAGAAAGGTCAAATGACTTTCTTAATGTCACACATGCAGGAAGTGTGGTTTCTTTGCACATATGATTTAAGTATAATGCCCATGTTTGACTATCAGTAGTGGTCAAGAGTGCAATTTCAGTCTTTGTTATCAATAGGTTGTACTGTCAGTAATTTACATTAAAATCCTTGACTATAGGATGATGTGTGTGTGTGTGTGTGTGTGTGTGTGTGTGTGTACGTAAGTTAACATTGCTCTAAATTCCCCAGGGCTTTTAGTTACCATGTGGAGGACACTAATGTGGAATCCACTCTCCAGGCATGGTTAGTTAGTATCTGAAGGATCGTAATTTGGAATCCACTTTCCAGAAACAGCCAAGGCAAGCCCTCAAATATCACTATCAGAATCAGGAGTAGCAGGCCCATTGATCAGCACATGGGCTATTTGAAATAATTTTTCTTTGATGAAATAAGGGGATCCATTATACTAGGTGGCTGGAAGATTTTCAAAGGTACCTCCACCCTTGCATGAATGGAGTATAAGTATCCAGCCGACTCGGCAGTCCCACTCCTTTGGAGGGGTGCCCTGTGTGTAGAAATTTGTTCAGTCCTTTACTAGATCCAGTTGGAAGACGAACTGTCCCTGCCTCCTGCATAATGGTTGCATTTGCCTTGCGTGAGCATTTTGTGCTCAGAGTTGCGATTCCTAGAGGACGTGAAAGGTTGAAGCATCACTAAAGCTTAAGGACTCATGTTATATGTAGGTTTCTGTACAAGCTGGCTCATAAATTGAGCCAATAAATGTCTGTATGTGTTCAGTCTTAGAATTGCTTTCAGTGCAGCCCCTGGGAAGGAGAGTGGAGAGAGGAGACAAGCTCCTGATCACCTACCTCTATTGTTCAGAGGCTACCAGTGTTTCTCCCAAAGAATCAGATATTTGGAAACAGCCAAATGGTCTTAAGTCAGAACACAACAATCAGGATTCGTAGATTTCATTTGACTTTTGCTTTGGGGGCTCTAATATTAGCCCTGATCCCTACATTCTGTTTTCTAAGATCAATACTGCAGGAGCATCTCTATCACACGGTCCCTGGCTCTAGCATGATGTCAGGCAGGGAACAGTCCAATCATGCCCATATGCCTGAGTCTCCTGTAAATAGGAATCATTATGGGATGTCCCATGTGTTGGGGAAAAGGGAAGGGATTGGGATCCTAAGACACTAAATTTTGTCACTGTATTCCAAATCACAGGCCTACGGGGAACGCACAAAGTGTTTGTGCTGGGCCCAAGATTCCAGATGTGTGGTAGAGGGCGGTGAGCCTGAGATCTGTGTGCTGCGGAGGGTGGGGAAGTCAGTGGGGCACCTGGAAGCCATGGGGAAGTGAGGCTGGGGAGGGCGGTTTACGGTTTTACTGGTAGATTTTGCTTTCCTCCAGGTCCAGATCACCTCCAAAAGTTAAGTGTAATGTCCATCGCCTCCCAGTCTTGGTGCTTCATGAAGCCAGGGAGACAGAGCCAGAGTTCAGCCAGGCCGCCTCAGCCTGCAGAGGTCCACATCCTGCAGGCTTCTTTTCTTCCTCTCTTTGGAAGCTTAAAAATACAGGGTATTTTTGTGTATGGTGTTAGGGAGTGTTCTAATTTCATTCTTTTACATGTAGCTGTCCAGTTTTCCCAGCACCACTTATTGAAGAGACTGTCTTTTCTCCATTGTATATTCTTGCCTCCTTTGTCATAGATTAGGTGACCATAGGTGTGTGAGTTTATTGCTGGGCTTTCTATCCTGGTCCATTGATCTATATTTCTGTTTTTGTGCCAGTACCATACTGTCTTGATTATGGTAGCTTTGTAGTATAGTCTAAAGTCAGGGATCCTGATTCCTCCAGCTTTGTTTTTCTTTCTCAAGATTGTTTTGGCTATTCAGTGTCTTCTGTGTTTCCATACAAATTGTGAAATTTTTTTTGTTCTAGTTCTGTGAAAAATGACATTGGTAATTTGATAGAGATTGCATTGAATCTGTAGATTGCTTTGGGTAGTATAGTCATTTTCACAATATTGATTCTTCCAATCCAAGAACATGGTATATCTCTCCATCTGTTTGTGTTATCTTTGATTTCTTTCATCAGTATCTTAGTTTACTGCATACAGGTTTTTTTGCCTCCTTAGGTAGGTTTATTCCTAGGTATTTTATTCTTTTTGTTGCAGTGGTAAATGGGAGTGTTTTCTTAATTTTTCTTTCAGATATTTCACCATTAATGTATAGGAATGCAAGAGATTTCTGTGCATTAATTTTGTATCCTGCAACTTTACTAAATTCATTGATTAGCTCTAGTAGTTTTCTGGTGGCATCTTTAGGATTTTCTTTGCACTTTCTCCATCTCATTGTAATATTTTGACTTATAATAAGAAATATATATTTTGTCTTCAATAAAAAAGTACAAGGTAGAGGGCAAGGCAGGGGACATTTGACAATCTGGGGACTCAAACGCCACAAAGCAATTTCCAACCTGTTGGAGTAAATGCTTAACGTTCAGCTGAAGCAAAACTTAAGTTTTTAAAGCATGGCATGGTTTTTTTTTTTTTTTTTTTCTTTTGTCAACATGCAACAAATATTTATTGAGGAAATATTATGTTCTGCTCTGTGCTAGATGTTGAAATATGGCTTTACTTTACAGTTTTACTTCTCTTTTTCCAATTTGGATTCCTTTTTATTTCTTTTTCTTCTCTGATTACTGTGGCAGGGACTTTCAAAACTATGTTGAATAATAGTGGCAAGCCTGGGTGGTGCATATATACAATGGAATAATACTCAGCCATAAAAATGAATGAAACTGGGTCTTTTGTAGAGACATGGATGGACCTAGAGGCTGTCATACAGAGTGAAGTAAGTCAGAAAGAGAAAAACAAATATCATATATTAATGCATATGGAATCTAGAAAAATGGTATAGATGATCTTATTTGCAAATCAGAAGTAGAGACACAGACATAGAGAACAGATATATGGATGCCAAGGGGGAAGGGGGAATGGGATGAATTGGGAGGTTGGGGTTGACATATATACACTATTGATACTATGTATAAAATATATAATGAAGGGGCTTCCCTGGTGGCACAGTGGTTGAGAATCTGCCTGCCAATGCAGGGGACACAGGTTCGAGCCCTGGTCTGGGAAGATCCCACATGCCGCAGAGCAGCTAGACCCGTGAGCCACAATTACTGAGCCTGCGTGTCTGGAGCCTGTGCTCCACAACAAGAGAGGCCGCGATAGTGAGAGGCCCACGCACTGCGATGAAGAGTGGTCCCCGCTTGCCACAACCAGAGAAAGCCCTCGCACAGAAACGAAGACCCAACACAGCCATAAATAAATAAATAAATAAAAATTTTTAAAAAGAATTTAATTAAAAAAAAAAATATATATATATAATGAATAAGAACCTACTGTATAGCACAGGAAACCCTACTCAATGCTCTGTGGTGACCTAAATGGGAAGGAAATCCAATAAAGAGGGTATATATGTACATGTATAGCTGATTCACTTTGCTGTACAGTAGAAACTGACACAACATTGTAAAACAACTATACTCCAATAAAAATTAATTTAAAAAAAGAATTATAAGAGCACTAACTTGAAGGGATAGTTACAAAGATTAAATGAAGTAATGTATGTAAATCTTACACTAATTGCACAATAATATTAGCTATTGTTTTACTGTTTTCTTCCTGTAAAATAGAAACAATGTGCAGAAAAGATATTACATGTAAATTCATTTATGTACCGGTCCCTGTAATCTTTGCACTTTTTCCATCTCATTGTAATATTTTGACTTATAGTAAGAAATATATATTTTGTCTTCAAAACAAAAAAAGTACAAGGTAGAGGGCGAGGCAGGGGACGTTTGACGATCTGGGGACTCAAACGCCACAAAGCAATTTCCAACCTGTTGGAGTAAATGCTTAACGTTCAGCTGAAGCACAACTTAAGTTTTTAAAACATGGCATGGTTTTGTTTTTTTTTTTTCTTTTGTCAACATGCAACAAATATTTATTGAGGAAATATTATGTTCTGCTCTGTGCTGGATGTTGAAATACAATGGCGAAGAAGACAGATTCAATCCTCCCAAGTCAGTGGCGGAAACCAACAAAATGAGTCAAAGAAAAAATAAATAAAATTTAAAAATTCTAAGTACCACTGTGCTTGTTTTCTAGGGCTGCCATAGTAAAATATTACAAACTGGATAGATTATACATCAGAAATTTGTTTTCTCACAATTCTGGAAGATAAAAGTCCTAGGTCAAGGTGTCAGCAGGTTTGGTTTCTTTTGAGGCCTCTGTTCTTGGCTTGCAGATTGCCTTCTCTCTGTGTCTATGTGTTGTCTGTGTTCTAATCCCTTCTTATGAGGACATCAGTCGTACAGGATTAGAGCCCACACATATGACCTCATTTTACCTTAATTACCTTTTTAAAGGCCCTATCTCCAAATACAGTCACATTCTGAGGATGTAGGAGTTAGGAATTCAACACACAAATTGTGTGTGTGGGGAGGGAGGGGGTGGGGCACAATTCAGTCCATAACAGCATGGCATGGTTTTTGATGGGTGAAGGACTCACAGTTTTTGCTCTTATAGTTACCCATCCATATTGATTATTTCCTAACTTGTACCAAAAGCAAGGACCCATGTTCACTGCCCTCGGAAATTCAGTTGCCTGGGGGCAAAGGATCTTGCCTGAAATGGAGATGAAAACAAACATGCTTAATATTTGCTAGCTCTCTGCAGGTCAGAATGGTAACTAATTTTTTGAAAACCTGTTAGATTCTGTAATAAGTAGTGAAATCTGAGTTTAATTGAGTTCTAAGATTTTTAGGGAAAACTGATGTCTCCCAAATGTTTGCTGTAATGTAATAAAGACAGCATCGTTAGGCAACAGCAAGGATCAAATTATGCTGAATAAAAATGGTTGTAAATGGGAACTATATTCTAATTAGTATCTGGAGACAAAACCCCAGGCCCCACACATAATTTGCTTAATTACATGCATTTGGCAGGGGTTAGGCATTCCTCAGTTGCTTGACATGAGTTGATTCTTATTGAATATGGAACAATAAAAAATGAATTAGTCTTCCTTAGCACTTTCATTATTGTTATTTAGACTTCAAGACCACTTTTATATCAGAGTAATTGTAGACCCAAGAATAGTCAATTACATAAAATAAAACATGAGGCTAAGAAGGGAAGCAGAGGGTCTAGTGGAAAGAACATGGAACCAGTCAAACCTGGTTTCAAATTTCAGCTCCTGAACACAGTAACTACAAAAAAGATAGAACTTAGGAGTTGTTACTTCCTTTCTTTAAGCTTGGGGTTGCTCATCTGTACAATGTTTTGTGGGGTTTTTTGGTAAGTGTTGAATTTTATGAAAGCTCAGTTTACATTACCTAGGGAAATAAAGTTCACGATTTAAAATTTTTAATCCTTACCTGCTTTTTACCCTACAAACTCTTATTTAAACATTTTAGTATGTTTCACTTTTTTTTCCTCATTCAAGTGTTCTCTAAACTGTGTTCCATGGAATATTAGTCCTTTGCAAAATGTTAATAGATGCTTCATGGAAAATTTTCTAGCATTAATACTGGGGAAAACACAAATCAGTGGAAGTACACTGGTGTAGCATTCTTGCCAAAATGTTTAGCCTGAATCTGTGGGGAAACACTCAGATAAATGCAGAATTTTTTGGACTTTGATTTTTTTGGACTTTTCAATAATGTCAATTCATGAAAGACAGACAACAGAAGACAGAAGGACTGATTTTCATTAATGGCAACCATGAATTGGATAGGAGTATGAATTTTTTAAAAGTTATACAGGACATTTTGTGGGCCATTGAGGAAATTTAAACATGGGAGCATAATAGATATATTGTAGACTTACATTTCTCGAGTACGATAATAATATTGTGGTTATTAGAAGAATGCTTTTTCTCTTAGGAGATGCATGCTTAAGTATTTAGGGGTGAGGTCATAATATCTGTAAATTGCTTTCAGATAGTTCAGGCCAAAAGAAAAAACGGTGTATATGTAGAGAGAAAATATAACACTATGTTAATTGTTGTTCTTTCTTTGAAATTTTCTGTAGGTTTGAAATTTTTCAAAATAAAAAAAGTGTTCATGCTGGACAGAAGATTAATTTTTTTTTGAACTTTAAAGATCAGATTTATTTGGAGAAAACAAAAACCCCACAACCTAAAAGATGGGATTTTACATCTCAAGACATCTCCCAGGTATTAAGTCTACAGATTACAAACCATTTTCATAGAAGATATTTTTGTACAAATTTTACATGTATTGAGGAGTGGGTCATAAATCCCTGTTTGTTTTAACAGGGTGGCAGAGTAGAGGAATGGGGGGAAAAATGCTTTTTTGGACACATCTATTTGGAAGGAGCAGACATGAAGAAGGCAAACCCTACTTTTTCATCATCTATAGCAAATGGTTTAAAAAAATACCCTCTCAACCTTGGATATCTCTAAAAGCCACTTCCTAGCTACTAGTCACTCCAAGCTAATTATTTAAAGTTACTTCACTTGGTATGTCTTTTATGTCCACTGGGTAAATGATTCATTATGCTCACTGCTGCAGCACTCATAAACCAACACCCCTGCATGGCTGGAAAGGGTCTAACCTAGGACTGATGTGAAAAGATACCAAGATGTCTTTTCTCTGCAGGTACCAGTATTGCCTGTAAGGACACCATCTGTTGAGCTGACAGTACCAAGGTGCACAAAAAAGCAGGCAAGTAAAGCTACTGTGTTGCAAGAGAAGCCAGGACCTTGTGAAATTGTTCTTCTCCATTATCATTTATTCTCTCAAGAGATGCTAAAAAGAACAGAACCAGAAAAACTACACATTGGTCTAGGCCACATTATAAATCCAAACATTGGTGTGGGATTTCACTTGGAGAGAAGGAAACTTTTGTTTTTTAAAAAGCCCCCCAAACCCCAGTCAAGGTTGTAAGAAATGTTCCCAATTTAATCACCCTCGCTCACCACCTAAGACTGGTAATTCTAAAGTTTTCTGAGGTGTAAAAGGGGTCAAAGCAGCAGGAGCATGAATGGCTGGAGGGAAGGAGTGAGTGTCAAAACACGAAGGAGCCAAGATTTGCTTGAGAAAAAGCAGTGATGATTTCTCATTGGACAGCTCCCAGGGGCTCTAGAGAATGCTTAGGAGGTCAAGTTTGTGACTTAAGTAGAAGCTGCCTGTGGGAAGGTAACAGGAAAGAGTAGCATGAGGAACATAAGACGATGACAAGAGTCTAAATTTTTAAAGCTTCAAGATTTCAACAGAATGTGGATATATTTGAAATTTCAGAAGGGATAGTGTTTAAGAAAGGGTGAAACCAGGACACATAAAAGACCTGGGAATTTCCACAACCCCTAAGTGCTTCCTGCTCCAGGAGGTGAACAATTATGTGTTTATTGGAGGTTATACCATTTCCCTATTGCTGGTGCAAAATAATTCATCAAATCCCCAAGCTTCTTTTCAAACCATGATTTCCCCATTTACTTTGGTCACCAAACAGTCCTATTCTTCAGTGGCCTGTAGACTCACTCCCACCTAACTCCCCGGGGGGGGGGGTAAAAATGAAGGAACTCCCCCTTAGGCTGGCCCCAGTAACTCAGAATTAAACAAGATGAATTCTTTATTTGGTGGGATTGGCCCATAGCAAACTCCATGGGAGCTCCATTGTGGTCTACTTTCCAAAGGAGCCCCACTTCACATAGTCTGGGTATTAGGTAGGGAAACTTACTAAAAAATATTTTAAAAAATTAATCAAACTTCTGGTTTCAGCTTTGACATGTCAAGAGCTTGTAAATTATCAAAAGCTGAACGAACTGAAAATCAATGACTTTTCCCAGACTCATCAGAGAACTGAGGTTACAGATCAAGGCACCACCCTGAAATCTGGAGAGACACACCTGAGATGTGCTTTCCTGGATCAGAAGCTGCTGGAGCCATAAAGTGGTAGGAACTCTTAAAAAAGTGATAACTTTGATGCATTGCTGGAGGCTGAGCATGGACCAGTGTGAGGGTGAGAAATTCCCATGGTCTGCAGTCCTAGGGGGAACCCTACTTCTGTGGGGTTTTTTTCATTCAGAAACTCCAACAGGTTCTCATGTTGAAAAGCCAAGATACATCCTACTGTTTCTGGCAGGTGGAAGGTAAGAATAATTCTTGTGAAATATCTCCATGTCTTCTCCCTAACAAAGGCCTATCTCCAGGGGAAAGGCTTTACCAGAGCCTTATCCCAGCTGGGGAAAGGGCACTGCTTCCACTGCAGCCACCAAAGGCAGGGGGCTATATCATTGGAGAAATGTGTGAAGGTCATAGCCCTGAGACACAGGCCCACAAAAGGACTGAGATTTAACCATGAGATTATAGAATGTTCTCCCTCCCCCACATCTTACCATCACACTAACAGGGCTCCAATATAATAGGAGTGGATTCCAGCAAAAAGGGCTAAAATCCACAGACTCTTTCTGAGAAGGAGCACTTAGGGAAGCCCAAAGTCAAGAATAGAGATGAAGGCAAGGACATGAGAGGAGCTGAAGCCTCTGGCACCTACAGCTATAAATGTTAATCAAAGCCCAACACCTGGCTAGATTAACATA
This sequence comes from Eschrichtius robustus, assembly GCF_028021215.1. Taxonomy (NCBI): domain Eukaryota; kingdom Metazoa; phylum Chordata; class Mammalia; order Artiodactyla; family Eschrichtiidae; genus Eschrichtius; species Eschrichtius robustus. The sequence continues at coordinate 100,685,932 of NC_090833.1, read as the reverse complement.
AATTCTCAAACTGAAGGACTGTTTACCTTAGTTCCTATTACCCAAAAAATCCTGTCCATCTTCCACCATGGAGTGCTAAAAGGCAAAATGAACAAACAATCCCCAAAACTCACAGTCTGAAAAGGCAAAGCAAGTATCAGAACTAGACTCAGATATACACAGATGTTGGAATTATCAGAGAATTTTAAATAAGTATGATTAATATGTTAAGCACTCTAATGGAAAAAGTCTACAACCTGCAAGAACAGATCAGTAATGAAAGCAGAGAGATGGAAATTCTGAGAAGGAATCTAAAGGAAATGTTAGAACTCAAAAGCACTGTTACAGAAATGAAGAATGGCTTTGATTGCCCTTTTGTAGACTGAACAGCAAGGGAAGAATCAGTGAGCTTGAAGACAGGCCAATAGAAGCTTCCAAAACTAAAATGCAGAGGAAATATATATATAATATATATCATATATATATATTTTATATATATTTAATACACCTTAGGTATATTATGTTCAAACTGCAGAAAACTAAAGACAAACATTAAATCATGAAATCAAGGGTAAGGGATGGGGGCAGGGGAACACCATAACCTATAGAAAAACAACAATAAGAATTTCAGCAGATTTCTCATCGGAAACTATGCAAACAACAAGAGAGTGGAGTGAAATATTTAGTCTGAATGAAAAATCCACCAACCTAGAATTCTATATCAAGCAAAGTTGATTTTTCAAAAGTGAAGGAGAAATAAAGATTTTTCCCAAACAAAAACCAAGGAAATTCATCCCCAGCACATGTGCCCTGCAAAGAAATATTAAAAGAAGTTCTTTGGGGAGAAGGAAAATTACAAACATCAGAAATTCAGATCTATATGAAGAAAGGAAGTATATCAGAGAATGAATAAAGGTAAAATAAAATTTTTGTTTTTATTCATCTTATTAATCTGAAATATAACTATTTCTATTTGTTTCTTCTGTTTTTCATTTTTCTGTTCTTTCTTGCTATCTTTTTTCTTTTTTTGTCTTCCTGTGGCAACAAACTTCTTGAATATTTTTAGGATTACAACTTGTATTTTTGAACGTATGATGTTTTATAGTTTTTAGTGGCTCCACTGGATATTACAATGATATGTGATAAGTCACATCACAGTTTACTCGTATCACCATTTTCCCCATATATAATGTATATTGTAGTTGAAATCACACTCTATACAACTGTTTCCTGATTTTTCACCTACCATCATTCTCAGCTTGTAACTGAGAATAAAACTTTCTGAACTTTATCTCTGATATGTGGGTCCTGCCCTGGAGCCAGTGCTGCATCTACATCCCACCTCCCTTACCTGCCAGTATTCCTAGGTCCCTCTTCACTTATGAGTTCATCTCACTTGCTCATAGGTGACCAGTAAAGCACCATAATGTGTTTCTGACCTCTGGAACCACAATGAATAAGATCCACGTTGTCTGAAGAGGGTCTTACTCTCCTTGTGGACACCATACACTTATTTAGCAATGTTGAGCCATTTTACTTTGGAATCATTTTCCCAACTATTTTTCCAGGAAAAGATGTAGCTAATTATTTTCTCATTACACATTGCTTTTTTAAAAAAATTGAAGTATAGTTGATTCACAATATTGTGTTAGTTTCAGGTGTACAACAGTAATTCAGTTATTTTTTTCTGATTATATTTCATTATAGGTTATTACAAGATATTGAATATAACTACTGGTGCTATGCAGTAAATCATATTGCTTATCTATATTATTAGAATAATCATATACTCCTAATTTGTCTCTCCCTCCTCCCTCTCCCCTTTGGTAATAATAAGTTTGTTTTCTATGTCCATGAGTCTGTTTCTATTTTGTATATAGATTCATTTGCATTGTTTTTAGATTCCACATATAAGTGATATCATATAGTATTTGTCTATCTCTGTCTGACTTACTTCACTAAGTATAATGTTCTCTAGGTCCATCCATGTTGCTGCAAATGACAATAGTTTATTCTTTTTATGGCTGAGTAATATTCCATTATATATATATATATACCACTTCTTCTTAAGCCAGTCATCTGTTGATGGGCACTTGTGTTGCTTCTATGTCTTGGCTACTGTAAATAGTACTGCTATGAACATTGGGGTGCAGGTATCTTTTGTAATTAGAGTTTTCATTTTTTCTAGATATATACCCAGGAGTGGGATTGCTGGATCATATGGTAGCTCTATTTTTAGTTTTTAAAGGAACCTGCATATAATTTTCCGTAGTGCCTCCACCATTTTACATCCCCACTAACAGTGTACAAGGGTTCCCTTTTCTCTACACCCTCTCCAGCATTCAGTTTTTGTAGAATTTTTGATGGTGGCCATTCTGACTGGTGCGAGGTGATACCTCATTGCAGTTTTTTTTTTTTTTTTTGCATTTCTGTAATAATTAGCAATGCTGAGCATCTTTTCACGTGCCTGTTAGCCATCTGTTTGCCTTATTTGGGAAAATATCTGTTTAGTTCTTCTGCCCAGTTTTTGATAGGTTGTTTGTTTTTTCGATATTGAGTTGTATGAACTGTTTGTGTATTTTGGATATTAACCCCTTGTTGGTCACATTGTTTTCAAATATTTTTTCCCATTCCATAGGTTGTATTTTTGTTTTGTTGATGGTTTACTATGCTGTGCAAAAGCTTTTAAGTTTGATTAGGTCCCATTTGTTTGGTTTTGTTTTTATTTCTTTTACCTTAGGACACTGGACTAAGAAAATATTGCTACAGTTTATGTCAAAGAATGCTTTGCTAATGTTCTCTTCTAGGAATTTTATGGTATCATGCTTTATATTTAGATCTTCGACCATTTTGAGTTTATTTTTTTGTATGGTGTGAGGGAATGTTTTAATTTTATTGATTTACACATAGCTGTCTAGCTTTCCCAACACCACCTGTTGAAGAGACTGTCTTTTCTCCATTGTATAGTCTTACCTCTTTCATCATAGATTAATTGACCATGGTTGCATGGGTTTATTTCAGGGCTCTCTATGTTTTCCATTGATCTATGTCTGTTTTTGTGCCAATACCACACCGTTTTGATTACTTTCTTTTATAAATTAATTTTTATTCTAAAAATTTTCAAACATAAGCAACACAAAATAAGATGAACACCCAAAATGAACCCACAGATATTCATCCCAGATTCAACAGTCTTCAAGATATTGCCAGTCTTTTTTCATTTATCCTCCCTCTCCCATTTTTGTTGCTGAAATACTTTATTTTTAAAATTTATTTATTTTTTATTGTGATGTTGATTTTGTTTTATTTTATTTTTATTTATTTTTTATTGAGGTATAGTTGATTTACAATGTTGTACCAATCTCTGCTGTGCAGCAAAGTGACTCAGTTATACACATATATATATTCTTTTTTTTTTTATTCTTTTCCATTATGGTTTATCCCAAGAGATTGTTCCCTGTACTATACAGTAGGACCTTGTTGTTTATCCATTCTAAGTGTAATAGTTTGCATCTACCAACCCCAAACTCCCAGTCCATCCCTTGCCCTCTCCCTCTCCCTCTCCCCCTTGGCAACCACAAGTCTGATCTCTATGTCTGCGAGTCTGTTTCTGTTTTGTAGATAGGTTTGTTTGTGCCATATATAAGTGATATCATATGGTATTTGTCTTTCTTTTCCTGACTTACTTCATTTAGTATGATAATCTCTAGTTGCATCCACATGCCTGCAAAGGGCACTGTTTTGTTCTTTTTTATGGCTGAGTAGTATTCCATTGTATGTATGTACCACATCTTCTTTATCCATTCATCTGTGGATGGACATTTAGGTTGTTTCCATGTTTTGGCTATTGTGAATAGTGCTGCTATGAACATAGGGGTGTATGTATCTTTTTGAATTACAGTTCTGTCCAGGTATATGCCCAGGAGTGGGACTGCTGGATCATATAGTAATTCTATTTTTAGTTTTCTGAGGAACCTCCATACTGTTTTCCATAGTGGCTGCACCAACTTACATTCCCACTAACAGTGTAGGGGGGTTCCCTTTTCTCCACACCCTCTCCAGCATTTGTTATTTGTAGACTTTTTAATGATGGCCATTTAGTGGTGGTACCTCACTGTAGTTTGGATTTGCAGCTCTCTAATAATTAGTGATGTTGAGCATCTGTTCATGTGCCTATTGGCCATCTTCATGTCTTCTTTGGAGAAGTGTCTATTAAGGTCCTCTGTCCATTTTTCATTTGGATTGTTTGTTTTTTGTTGTTGTTGAGTTGTATGAGCTGTTTGTATATTTTGGAGATTAAGCCTTTGTCAGTCACGTCATTTGCAAATATTTTCTCCCATTCCATAGGTTGTCTTTTCTTTTCTTTTTTTTTTATGGTTTCCTTTGCTGTGCAAAAGCTTGTAAGTTTGATTAGGTCTCATTTGTTTATTTTTGTTTTTATTTCTATTGCCTTGGGAGACTGACTTAAGGAAACATTTGTATGATTTATGTCAGAGAACGTTTTGCTTACGCTCTCCTCTAGGAGTTTTATGGTGTCATGTCTTGTGCTTAAGCCTTTAAGCCATTTTGAGTTTATTTTTGTGCATTGTGTGAGGGTGTGTTCTAACTTCATTGATTTACATGCAGCTGTTCAACTTTCCCAGCACCACTTGCTGAAGAGACTGTCTTTTCCCCATTTTATATTTTTGTCTCCTTTGTCAAAGATTAATTGACCATAGGTATGTGGATTTACTTCTGGGCTCTCTATTCTGTTCCTTTGATCTGTATGTCTGCTTTGTATCAATACCACACTGTTTTGATTACTGTAGCTTTGTAGTATTGTCTGAAGTCTGGGAGAGTTATGCCTCCTGCTTTGTTGCTTTTCCTCAGTATTGCTTTGGCAATTCCGGGTCTTTTATTGTTCTATATGAATTTTTGGATTATTTGTTCTAGGTCTGTGAAAAATGTCATCAGTAATTTGATAGGGGTTGCATTAAATCTGTAGATTGTTTTGGGTAGTATTGCCATTTTAACAATATTAATTCCTCCAATCCAAGAGCATGGGATATCTTTCCATTTCTTTGAATCCTCTTTAATTTCCTTTATTAATTTTTTATAGTTCTCAGCATATAAATCTTTCACCTCCTTGGTCAGGTTTATTCCTAGGCATTTTTTTTTTTGGTGGTATTTTAAAAGGTATATTTTTTATGTTCCCTTTCTGATATTTCATTGTTAGTGTAAAGAAATGCAACCAATTTCTTAATATTAATCTTGTATCCTGCTACTTTACTGAATTCATTTATTAGACCTAGTAGTTTTTGTGTGGAGTCCTTAGGGTTTTCTATATATAGTGTCATATCATTTGCATATAGTGACAATTTTATCTCTTCCCTTCCAGACATTATCTATTTCTTCTATTTCTTCTTGATTCAGTTTTGGTGGGCTGTATGTTTCTAGAAAGTTGTCCATTTCTTCTAGGTTGTCAAATTAATTGGCACATAATTGTTCATAGTATTCTCTTATGGTTTTTTGTATTTCTGCAGTATCAGTTGAGATTTCTCTTTTTTCATTTCTTATTTTGTTTATTTTGATTCTCTCTCTCTCTTTTCTTCTTGGTGAGCCTGGTCAGAGGTTTATCAGTTTTGTTTACCCTTTCAAAGAACCAGCTCTTGGTTTTATTGATTTTTTTTTCTATTTTTTTAATCTCTATTTTATTTATTTCCTCCCTGATCTTTATTTCCTTCCTTCTGCTATTGGTTTGTTCTTCTTTTTCGAATTCTTTTAAGTGGTAGGTTAGGTTGGTTATTTGAGATTTTTCTTGTTTCTTGAGGAAGGCCTGTATCGCTATGAACTTCCCTCCAAGAACTACTTTTGCTGCATCCCATAGATTTTGTATGGTGTGTTTTCATTGACATTTGTCTCAAGGTATTTTTTAATTTCCTTTTTTATTTCCTCATTGACCCATTGGTTTTTTAGTAGCATGTTATTTAGTCTCCATGTAATCGTTTTTTTTTTCTCATTTCTTTCCTTGTGGTTGATTTCTAGTTTCATGCCATTGTGGTCAGAGAAGATGTTTGAAATAATTTCTACACTCTTAAATTTGTTGACGTTAGTTTTATGCCCTAGTACGTGGTCAATCCTAGAGACTGTTCCATGTGCACTTGAAAAGAATGTGTATTCTGAGTTTTTTGGATGTAATGTCCTGAAAATATCAATTAAGTCTAACTGTTCTCTTGTATCATTTAGGATCTCTGTTGCCTTATTGATTTTCTGTCTAGAATATCTGTCCATTGATGTGAGTGTGGTGTTAAATTCTCCTACTATTATTGTATTCTCATCAGTTTCTCCCTCTATGTCTGTTAGTATTTGTTTTATGTATTTTGGTGCTCCTATATTAGGTGAATATATGTTGATGAGTGTAAAATCCTCTTCTTGTATTGATCCTTTTATCATTATATAGTGTCCTTCTTTATCTTTCTTTACAGACTTTGATTTAAAGTACATTTTGTCTGATATGAGTATTGCAACTTCCATTTTCTTTTCATTTCAGTTTGCATGAAATGTATTTTTCCATCTCCTCACTTTCAATCTATGTGTGCCCTTTGCCCTAAGGTGGGTCTCTTGTAGGCAGCATATTGTAGGCTCTTGTTTTTTAATCCAGTTTGCCACTCCATGTCTTTTGATTGGAGCATTCAGTCCGTTGACATTTAAGGTAATTATTGACAGATATGTATTTATTGCCTTATTAAACCTTGTTTTCCAGTTGATTCTTTGTTTCTTCTTTGTTCCTTTCTTTTTCTTTTTGTTTTCCTGTTTGTGGTTTGTTGATGACCTTTTATTTTATGCTTGTGTTCTCTTCTTTTTGGTTTTTGTGAATCTATTGTATGTTTTTGGTTTGTGGTTACCCTGTTTTTCAAGTATGTTAACCCCTTCCTATATCTGCTTGCTTTAGAATGATAGTCATGTAGGCTCAAACACATTCTAAAAAAAAGAAAAAAAAGAATCTGCATTTTCATATTCTCCTTCCCCACATTTTATGATTTTGATGTCCTTTTTTTACATCTTCATTTTTATCCTTTTGCTGTTCCTTGTGTTTATCATAGCTTTCACAAATAGGTTTTTTTTTCCTCTTTTTGATCTGTATACTGGCTAATTTAAGTGATTGACTTTTGAATTATGATTTCCTCCTTCCTATATCTTTTTGTTTCTTTTCTATTTAGAGAAGATCTTTCAATAATTTATTTTAGGGTAGGTTTAGTATTGCTGTATTCTTTTAGTTTTTTCTTGTCTGAGAAATTCTTTATTTCTCCTCCTATTCTAAATGATAATCTTGCTGGGTAGAGTATTCTAGGTTGCAGATTTTTCCCTTTCAACTTTCAATATATTTTGCCACTGCCTTCTGGCCTGCAGTGTTTCTGTAGAGAAATAAGCTGATAGGCTTATGGGGGTTCCCTTGTAATTAACTCTTTGTTCTTCTCTTGCTGCCTTTAGAATCCTCTCTTTATCTTTAACTTTTGCCATTTTTATTATAATATGTCTTAGTGTAGGTCTGTTAGGGTTCATCTTGTTTGGGACCCTCTGTGCTTCCTGTATCTGGATATCTGTTTCCTTATTTAGGTTTGGGATATATTCAGCCATAATTTCTTCAAATATATTTTCAATCCCCTTTTCTCTTTCTTCTCCTTCTGGAATACTTATGTGTAGATTGGGATGTTTTATACTACCCCATAGTCTCATATTGCTTTCATTTTTTATTTGGCTTTCTGTCTGCTGTTTTGATTGGATAATTTCCATTATTCTATCTTCCAGATCACTTATTCTTTCTTCTGCATTATTCATTCTGCTGTTCATTGCCTTTAGCTCAGCTTTCATGTCAGCAAATGAATTTTCTAATTTTCTTGGCTCCTCCTTATAGTTTTTAGTTCCTTTTTACAGTAATCTGCATTTCTGTCAATAGTTTTTCTTAATTCCTTCAGTATTTTCATTACCTCCTTTTTTTTAACATCTTTATTGGAGTATAATTGCTTTACAATGGCGTGTTAGCTTCTGCTTTATAACAAAGTGAATCTGTTATACATATACATATATCCCCATATCTCCTCCCTCTTGTGTCTCCCTCCCACCCTCCCTATCCCACCCCTCTAGGTGGTCACAAGGCCCCGAGCTGATCTCCCTGTGCTATGTGGCTGCTTCCCACTAGCTATCTATTTTACATTTGGTAGTGTATATATGTCCATGCCACTCTCTCACTTCGTCCCAGCTTACCCTTCCCCCTCCCCGTGTCCTCAAGTACATTCTCTACATCTACGTCTTTATTCTTGCCCTGCCCCTACGTTCTTCAGAACCTTTTTTTTTTTTTAGATTCCATGTATATGTGTTAGCATATATGTTTTTCTCTCTCTGACTTACTTCACTCTGTATGACAGATTCTAGGTCCATCCACATCACTACAAATAACTCAATTTCATTTTCTTTTTATGGCTGAGTAATATTCCATTGTATATTTGTGCCACATCTTCTTTATCCATTCATCTGTCAGTGGACACTTAGGTTGCTTCCATGTCCTGGCTATTGTAAATAGAGCTGCGATGAACATTGTGGTACATGACTCTTTTTGAATTATGGTTTTCTCGGGTTATATGCCCAGTAGTGGGATTGCTGGATCATATGGTAGTTCTATTTTTAGTTTTTTAAGGAACTGTTCTCCATAGTGGCTGTATGAATTTACATTCCCTCCAACAGTGCAAGAGGGTTCCCTTTTCTCCACACCCTCTCCAGCATTTATTGTTTGCATTACCTCCTTTTTTGAACTCAGTGTCTATTGAACTGAAGAAGTCTGTCTGTTTCATTTTTTGTTTCCTCAGGAGAAGGCTCTTGGTCTTTTAACTGGGAGTGGCTCCTTTGCTTTTTCATTTTGCTGATATTTCTCTTACTCTGTGAATTTAGGAGAAACAATTATCTACTGTAGCCTTGGAAAGCTATTTATATGAGGGAGCATCCCTGTGTAGCTTGTGTGGATATAATATTTTTTTGGTGTGAGGGCTGTTTTTGGTTTTGATGCTTGCCATCTCTTTCCTCAGCATGTGCTGACCATTATCCCACTGATAGGGGGTGTGTAGGTGCACACCCACTCATGCTACCAGGAAGGCAGGTCAACAGTTGGCTCCTGGTTGCGGGACTCTTGGTGGTGGTGGGCTGTGTGCACTCCCGGGGAGGTGGGGGTAGCAGTTGGTGCCTGGTCACAGGACCCTTAGTGATGGCAGTGGTCTGTGCCCATCTCTGAAGTCTGAGATGGCAACGTCAGCTCATGCCTGCTCCCAGAGCTCATGTAGGCAGTGCTGTGCTGCCTGAGTGTGTGGAGAAAGAAGTTCCTATGGTGGGTCCACTCATCTCTTCATGCCCCTCCCCGAACAATGGTGCCCTGCCTCTCTGGTGGGCCCAGGGCTCCTCCCGTACTCCCTTGTTTGTGGCACACCATACCATAGTCCCCTCAGGCTGTCTCCATGCAGCCAACCCCAGTCCTCTCCCCCAGGCCTGACCTCCAAAGCCTGAGCCTCAGCCCCCAGCCCCTGCCCACCCCAGTGGATGAACATCTCAAGCTGAGGAGTGCTGGGGCAGCACTGACCATCTGTGCAGGGCCCCCTCCATTTTGCCCTCCATAAACCAGTTGCTGAGCTCTTCTCCAAAGTTCCAAAGCTCCCCCTCTGTCCTGGCTGATCTCCCAGTCAGTGAAGGGACGTCCTAGTTTGCGGAAACCTTTCCTCTTTCACAGCTCCTTCCCAGGGGTGTATGTCCTGTCCCGATTCCTTTCTTTCTTTCTTCCTTCCTTCCTTTCTTTCTTTCTTCCTTCCTTCCTTCCTTCCTTCCTTCCTTCCTTCCTTCCTTCCTTCCTTCCTTCCTTCCTTCCTTCCTTCCTTCTTTTCTTTCTTTCTTTCTTTCTTTCTTTCTTTCTTTCTTTCTTTCTTTCTTTCTTTCTTTCTTTCTTTCTTTCTTTCTTTCTTTCTTTCTTTCTTTCTTTCCTTCTTTTGTCCTACTCAGTTATGTGGAGATTTTCTCGACTTTTTGGAAGTCTGAGGTCTTCTGCCAGTGTTCAGTAGGTGTTCTGTGTGGACTGTTCCACATGTAGATGTATTTTTGATGCATTTGTGGGAGAAGGTGAGCTCTATGTCCTACTCCTCTGCCATCTTGATCCAATCCTGAAAAATATTTTTACCAGACACAGAATTTATGGTTGACAGTTCTTTTTTTCAGCACTTGAAAAAATATTGTACCTTTTTCTTTCTTTTTTTTTTTTTTTTTTTTTGCTCCATAGTTTCAAATGAGAAATCCTCTGTCATTTGACTTGGCATTCCCTATGGATAATGTGTCCTTTCTCTCCAGCTGTTTTGAAGAGCTTTTCTTTGTTTTTATTTTCAGAAGTTTAATTGTAATGTATCTTGGTAGAGGTTTCTTTGTGTTTATCCTTTCTGTGGTTTGACCACCTTCTTAAAGCTATGGGTTTATTTCACCAAATTTTGGAAATTTTTAGCCATTATTCCCTCAAATACTCTTTCACGTCCACTTTCTTTTCTTTTCCTTCTGGGATTCCTATGATACAAATGTTGGATCTTTTATTGTCCCAAATGTTGCTGAGTCTCTGTTCATTGTTTTTAGTCTATTTTCTCACGGTTGTTCAGTTTAGGTAAATTCTATTGATCTGTCCTCAAATTCACTGTTTCTATCCTCTGTCATCTCCACTCTACTACTGAGCCCATTCAGAGAGTTTTCTATTTCTGTTATTGTATTTTTCAGTTCTATAATTTCCATTTGGGTCCTTTTTATTCCTAATCTTTTTGATGAGATTTTCTTTTAATTTTTCCAAGAAAATTTTAATTACTCATTAATCACTAGTATGATCGTTGCTTTAAAATCCTTGTCAGATACTTCTAACATCTGATTCTTCTCTCTGTTGGCTTCAGTTGATTGTCTTCTCATTTAAGTTGTTATTGTCTTGGTTCTTGGTATGCTAGATGATTTTTAAATTATAATCAGGATATTTTAGCTGTTATTTAGAAGACTCTGGGTCCTACTAAAGTTTTAAATTTTATTTAATAATTTTATTTATTTTCATTTTAACTTATTTAGGTTAGGCACACAGGTCTTGTCCCACTTTTGTGGCAATCTAAATGTCAGAGCCTTGGTGGTACTATTTTGGGATAGTGGTGTGTCTTGTGCTGTTGGGCTCTCACTGGTCCCTGCTGGTGCCCAGGCTGGCCTCTCGGTGGAGAAAGCACATCTCCAGTCTGTGGAGCAATAAGGCTCCCATCAGATCCTTGTTGTGATGGAACCCCTTGCTGGTGCCCACAGCTGGGTGGTGAGGGGAGTCCCAATCCAAGTGTCAAAGGAGAACAGTGTCCCCACTGGCTGCCAGTTGTCAGCAGCCCCAGTGGATCTTTTGGCAGTTGCTGGGTTTGTCTGCTGTTGTTGCAGTACTCCTGTTTCATTTGAGGGAGGACGCAACCTGCCTGGGCTGCCAACAGAAGTGGGTTGGGAATCAGGAAATGCTGGGCCTGGGCTCCCTTCTTCTGTGAGTGCGATGTCATAAGACACACTGTCCGTGTGTTTATCCTTCAGTCCTGTGGTCACAAACCAGGTTGCCTTCCTCTTTCCATCATTTGGAGTTCACCTTTGGTCATCTCTCATGTTACTTCCAGGGTTTATAGTTGTGCTTAGCAGGGAGGAGAGATAAGTCAAGGAAGTTCAGTGGGTTTATTTTAAATAGTAAATTCTGTAATAATTTTATGCATCATGAAATTTTTCAAAATATGTCCTTATAGTACTTTGTGCTGTAAGTGGGTTGTCTCATTTGTCAACTTTTTAAGCTTTTTACAGTCTCAGAAATTTATGAAAATTCACCAATCATGGTTTAAATTTATAATCTTCAATGTGTTGAACAGAAAGCAACTAAGATCTATTTGCAATCAGTGGTTTGCCTCCATCTGATGGAGTACAATTAGATGAGAAAACATTCTCTTCCAGAATAGATACTACTGAGCAACACTGGAGTCCTCCAATGAATATTTCTGAAGTTTTGGGGGAAAAATTTGGGGCAGCCTCAATAGGTTTTAGTCTGAGGCTAAAAAGAGGGATCTCATTCTTGAATTTCCAAAGCTTCCACACTATTCTGGAATTCAAGCTCTTTCACACGTGTATCTGTTCTTAGGTTACTTCCTTCTAGAGGCTTTCCAACCAACCATCACATTACCCTGGTGATGAGGGAAGGAATTTGGTGCTCACTCCCACCCATTGTGGTTCTCTATCCAGGGTGATGAAGTCTCCCTACCTTTCTGGGCAGGAGATCCCTAGTCTTAGAAACAGTGAGTTAATTCGAAGTGCCAACAGCAGATTCAGCAGTCTTTCTGACTTCTGATTCTTTTTCACAGAAACATTCTCACTATAAAGTGGATAAATACATAGCAAGACAGATAATTGCTATTTTTTCCTGCTTTAATATTTTTTATTCCCTCTAGCTTTAATTTTTAAAAGTAAATGTTATACTTTTTTTTCATTTTTACAATGTCATTTGTTTACTTTTTATTCCATTTTATTCTAGCTTGTTGATACAATTCTTCAAGTTATAGAACAGAAGAGAATCAGACCAGGCACTGTGACTAATGGGGAAAAAATGAGCTAATTGATGCACATGGGCACTGCCCTACCCCACCCCAGATAGGGACTTGTCGGTCAGGTCATTACAGAATACAGCTTTGTCATACAGACTATCTGTAATAAAAGTGAAAATGATCATATGTAAAAAAATAGATATGAATATATATTCTTTGCAAAATTGAAATGTTGTAAATCAAGGGACGAGGAGTGTATGTGGTGGGAGGGTAAGAGGGGGAGAGAGAGGGCAGAGGGAGGCTCAGGGAGCCCCAATTAATGCATCAGGGATGAGGAGGAGCAGGGGGCACCCCCTCAACAAATTACTGTCTGAGCAGAAAGATAAAAAGAGTAGCGGGAGCTTTGTCATTCCATAAAGCTCTTAAAACCCTGGGATGGGGGAGGCCAGAGGAAATGAGGCAAAGATTAAACAGTAACATAAAATAGGATTAGATAAATGCTCACCAAGGGAAGCATTTAAACAAATTATGTTGTATTTATAGGATGCAGTCATAAAAATCATTTTTGAAAAATATTTAATAATAAGAGGAAATAGCATATATCAATAAAAATCACAATTTTTATTCTAAAAATATTGTGAACCTCCAGTGCAGGCAATAAGATGAACTATATAACTACTACCTAGAAATATAAAATAACAAATATTGTTTTCAGTGCATAACTGAGCAGAAAAATGGTACAAAACAAGTGTTCAGAAAGAGAGCCATTATGTTTAGAAACATGATATGTGACTAGTGTGGTGTTTCCATGTTGGGAAATGAGACACCATTAAGGAAACAAACTGGTCCCTTTGTCAAATATAGGCTGAAAATGCAAAAATCCAATCCCAAAGTTCCACACACAGAAAAATGATGGTATAAAGACCTACAAGAAAACACTGAAGAACATATTATGACCTTAGCGTAGGAAAGCATTTCTTAGGTAAGCATCAGAAGCAGAAACCGTAAAAGGAAAAATGTAGTACATTCAATTAAGTTCAAACTTTTAAATAACAAAGGATACTCTAAGAGTTCCAGTAGATAGGCCTGGGTTTAGGAAAGATCTTTGTAATAATATTACTGATTAGATTATTGAAAATATGAATATTTTCTATCCATCAATGAGAAGGAGATAAAGAAACCACATTGAGACAAAGATTGCCTACTCATATCCAACCCTCTCTCTATTCACCAGTCTCCCTTCTTAGGCTGGCCACATGGTCAAATTTGGCCAATGACATTTGAGCAAAGAGATGTCTATCATTTGTAGCTCTGGCCTCTAAGATATCTGGTGTAATCTTCTGTGGGCTCTGTGTCCTCCATCTCCATGGCTGAAAGTGAAGCCCTCCCAGACGGAGAGCCACACAATGGAATAAACAGCTGAGCCTTGAACAACATGGGTTTGAATTGTGTGGGTCCACTTATAAGTGGAGTTTTCAATGAATACAGTACCTGTAAATAAACATGAATTCACATTATCTTTTCATTTTTGATGTGTAGTGTTAGTAATATGTACAGCATCTACAATATTTTGTATCCTATAAGAATATTGCTGTAGGACTGACAGACAGTTCATCTTGTAAACGACAGTATAAACTTTGGTATTGATAAGTACAGTACAGTACTGTAAATGTATTTTCTCTTCCTCATGATTTTCTTAACATTATCTTTTCTCTAGCTTATTTTAAGAATACTATATATAATACATATAACGTACAAAATATGTGTTAATTGACTGTTTATATTATTGGTAAGGATTCCAGTCAACAGAAGGCTACTAGTAGTTAAGTTTTGGGAGAGTCAAAGTTATACATGGATTTTCAACTGCGTAGGTGGTTGGTTCCCGTATTGTTCAAGGGCCAACTATACTAGATCCCTGGATACACTTGGAGAAGAGCCATTATCTAGGTCAGATCCACATCAGACTAGGATATGAGCAGAAAATAAATGTTTGTGATATTAATCCTCCAAGATATTTGAGTTGTTTTTTAGAATAGCCAGTGCTAATTACCTTACCCATGTAGAAATTAGTGCCAGGGGTGGGGGGGCTTGCATATGAAAACCTGACATCTGTGGCATCGCCTTAGTTTTGGGTAGCAGTTGGCAAGGAAACTAATACGTGATCCTGGAAGCATGGAAATCCATGTTATGATTTGGTAAAAATTTAATAGAACTGTTGCCTGTGATAATTAGGAGGCACATTATGTGCCTAATTAAGCTAACAGCTCAAGGAGGAAAAGTAAATTAGAAAAGTTCAAAGTATGTAAAGGCCACATTTGGAAAGGTCTTCCAAGAATGAAATGAGCTCAAGAAGGCAGTTTACAAGGAGAAATAAAAGGAAACGGCAAAATTCCACAAATTCCAGTCACTCAGAATTGGAAAAGCCAAGGGCTTCTAGATCACAGGCAATAAGAGATGGGATTTTTTAAAAATTTGGCCAGCAACAGTACAGTAAAACTTCTCCAGTGAATAAAGAGAAAGATGAGGCTGTAGGTGTGGCCTTCTCACACAAGCCTGAGAGCCCCAAGAAAGCCTCCAGAAAGTTGAGAGGAAGAGGAATGAGGTAAGGAAACAGAGTAATAAAGAAGACTTGAATCAGGGAAGAAAAACAGCTATGGGTATAGTTACTGGAGTTTGGACCTAAATGGAAACAAATAGACCAGATACCTATCAAACTTTTGAGGAAATCATGTTGCCAACAAAACCACTAATGGAAAAAACAATGGTGACAATGAAAATGTTCAAAGACTCTTCTTGGGCCTCTGTAGCAGGCTGTATTTTCCAAAGTGGCCACACCACTATGTCCCACCCCACATGCTCCTTTACAGTGTGATCAACACACCTGCCATCAAGGAATGGAGGTCTATGTTCTCTCCCCTGGACTCTGACTTTTCATTTTAAGCTACTAACCTTTGAGGTGTTTGTTACACAGCAGTAGATGATCAGAACAGACTTAAGAGCAAGATGCAGGCTTCAAAGTCTATACATTCCCAAGGACAAATGTATATATTCTTCCTCAACACATGTATCATATGTGGTCAATAAAATGGATGAGGAGGAGCTTTCTAGATATTGTATCATCAAACACAATGGAATAGAGAGCTCCTCCTAGAGAGTTTAATTAAGGCCTAATCAAGGAATCTATACTCCAAGGGCAGGGCACCATCCCAGAGACTGTCTGGTGGGAATCCATTACAACTTTGAACCAATAACTATGTTGTGTCTTCCTCTCTCCCTTGTTCTGAACAGGTTTTATTGCAGGAGTCCTGCCCCACTCTACTGCTGCCATAGGATCTGCAGGGAGGAGGGGTATGACTTGACTTTCTAGTCCATAGAGAAATTTTTTCTCTGGACCTGATGGAGAGGAATATCCATCACCTGGACTCTGAGCTGGATGCAGGGACTTGATGGCATTTTTCATGGTCTCCTTGGGGAGGGATATAAGGATGTTGAATGTATGGGCAGAGGGGAATAACCTGATAGTTTGTGACCAGCAGGGCAGAATTCACAGAGAGTATTAGCACTCACCTGGATCCATATACACCTTCACATTTCCCAGGCTCTGAAGTTAGGTTGACCAAATGACTGAGTTCTGGCCAGTGGAATGTGGGCAGCCCCTGCCAGGCTACTGGCTCCTAAAATGTCCCACATCATCATCTATGTTTTTTCTCTCTCTCTCTCTATCTCCATGGCTGAATGCAAAAGATCCTAAAATGGCTGAGTCACTCAGTAAAACAAGCCCCGATTCCCAAAACAGCTGATTCACAGCAGACATGCAGTGAGCAAAATTAACTTTTCTCAATGTTCAGCCACATATTACAGTATGTAGGGTTAATTAGCCTGTCTAATATAATAAGCAAAGAATATGAATAGATATATTAAAAAGGAAAAGACCCAAATGGATTATAAAAGTGAAAAGATGCTCAGCATGATAAAACTCAAAACAGCACTTAAATACCATCTTTCCAGTTATCAGATTGGCAAAAAGCAGTCCATTAATACTGAGGAAAAATAGAAATTTTTCGACATTGGTGGTGGGAGTATGCAGGGATCAAAGTTCAGGGTAGAAAACAGAAATGGATCTAAATACTTTAAACAGAAAGACTTCCTGCAGATAACAGTGTGCTGACAGAATCAGGGGAAGGACAGGGGCGGCGGGGAGGTGGGGGCGGCAGCGGGGGAGGCAGGGGGTGGGCTCCCGTCTGTGTCTCCGGGAACGTCCAGAGCACGCAGAGCTCCACCCGGGAGCAGGGCGATGGGAGATCAGAAGGTAGCTCTGCGAACCACAAGATTCAAGAGCAAACTCCTTTATGTGTGTCCCAGATGAAAGGGAGCGGATGTGGGGATGGCCACGACAGCCACTGCAGACAAACCCGATGCGGCCTAGGGAGGCAGCCGAAGGCATCCAGAGATGATTTTCCTCTAACTCTACAACCACCGTTGGAGAGCACTTTGCCAGCACAATTAGACATGAAGAGACACAAACCCTCTGGCCAGAAATCCCACTTCCTGGTGAGCACAGGACCACATGGATAAGGGAATTTTTCAGTATTGTTTGTAATAGTGAAAATTTTGGAAACAATTAACTGTTTATTTATCCATAGGAATAGATAAATAAATGTTTTATCCACACAATGGAATATTGCAAAGTATTTAAACTAAATGAACTAGATCTACATATAATTAACTAGGATGAAATAGCAAAACAATAATAATTCAAGGAAAAGGTATGTGACAAAAAATACATGAAGTATAATATCAATACTTCATATTTTTAAAAGTACCCAAAGCAATAATCTATCTTATTTTTGGATACACACATCCATAGGGACTGTTCACAGCATATATGGATTTAAATCAACCCAGAGGTTACCTCTGCAGTGAGAGGGAGAACAAGCAGATGATGAAGGGATTTTAACTTTATTTCTAATATTTTATTTCTTTTTGTTTTTTCTAGGATCTGAAGCATGATGATAAAATGTTTACAAGTATTGAATCTTGGTGGTAGGTGTGCAAGTGTCTGGTATATCCTTACCTGTATTGGTTGGGTTTGAATTGTTTCCTGATTAAAAATGAAAATTAGAAAGTGTATTCAGCAGAATCATATGAATATAAAGAAAACTGAAAGTAACTGAGATTGCTTGTTCCTGGAAAAAGATGAAATATGGTTATAATTTTATTAATATTTTCATACAATTTTGTATTTTCCATGTATACATTATAATATTTATTTATTTTTTTTAACATCTTTATTGGAGTATAATTGCTTTACAAAGGTGTGTTAGTTTCTGCTTTATAACAAAGTGAATCAACTATACATATACATATATCCCCATATCCCCTCCCTCTTGTGTATCCCTCCAACCTGCCCTATCCCACCCTTGTAGGTCGTCACAAAGCACTGAGCTGGTCTCCCTGTGCCATGAGGCTGCTTCCCACTAGCTATCTATTTTACATTTGGTAGTGTATATACGTCCATGCCACTCTCTCACTTCGTCCCATCTTACCCTTCCCCCTCCCCGTGTCCTCAAGTCCATTCTCTGCCTCTGCGTCTTTATTCCTGTCCTGCCCCTCGGTTCTTCAGAACCTTTTTTTTTTTTTTAGATTCCATATATATGTGTTAGCATACGGTATTTGTTTTCTATCAGCTAACAACCAACAGGAGCAAACCTGTAGTTGACAACATTGGATTTCTTATTTGCTACAGCAAGGA
Source organism: Eschrichtius robustus (assembly GCF_028021215.1). Classification (NCBI taxonomy): domain Eukaryota; kingdom Metazoa; phylum Chordata; class Mammalia; order Artiodactyla; family Eschrichtiidae; genus Eschrichtius; species Eschrichtius robustus. Next base: position 100,667,620 of record NC_090833.1, on the reverse strand, counting down.
GACCACACACCATTGGGAACTGCGGGTGATGGGTGGGGCAGAAGCCATTTAGACATGATTTAGAGGATATGAGGGCCGGAGGCAGTCACAGGATGGTCTTGGCAGGGATTGGCCAGATCCTGTAAATGAGGCTATTGCCAGAAGATTCAGTAATCTTACCTTGAGAACATTTGTTTCCATATGACGTTACAGTTAGATTGGTTTGTGTGCAGTCTTAGCTTTGACAGTTACGGAACACTTAAGAGAAGAACGATTGATTACCGAGAGGCTGATGATAATGAATTCAGCTCCAGTTCCATGAGTAAGACCTCTGAGAACAGGAACACTTAACTGTGTCTAGTTTCCTTAATGTAGAATATGGAGCCATGATGAATGGTCTCTAAGAAATTGAGCCATATTTAGTCTTTCTCCTTATACCTCAATGACTGTACTTTTTTGCAACTTGCCAACCTGGGTATTTTTTTAAATTGTGATGAGTTGTACCAGCTTTTGTTTAGAGCTCTATTTTTGATTTTTCTTTTTGATGAAAAGAATAGTTGAGTGGGAAAGTGTGCTAGATTTCTTCTCACTTCATCTTATTTAGGGAAAGGCATAGCTGACCACGTGGTGGTCATATGTCCTATGATAGACACAGAATTTGGGACAAAATAAATAGCTTTGTCATATCTGGCCTGAAGAACACAAATCTACAGTGACAGAGCAGAAGACAATCAAAGAGTCTCATGTGGTACAGAAGCTGTATTTCTTAGCCAAAACTGTGCCTAAGAACACGTGTAATTATGGCCACAAACTTATTTCTCCTATCCTTTTTCCTTTCCACTTTTAGCTCTGCCACTCTTAAAATTTATCTATTGGAGATACCAAGCTCTTGGGTTACTTTGTTTTGTTTTATGTATTTTACCATTTTATGGCATGAGAATACAGCTTTGAAGAGATTTCCCCTCATCAGATTATTTTAGGAAACTTTTCTAGCAAGCTCAACTTCTTTGACATCTCTCTTGTGCAGAATAATTGCCCCCAGCATACCACAAGTTGTTTTCCAAGAGAATCAGAGTCGTCAACAAAGGACAGGGGATAATCTGAATGTTTGAAGGGAACATGGGTGCTGTGAGGAAGAATGTGCTGATGGAGGGAACAAAGTACGTCCATCCACTCTGTGGTCCAGGTTCCAGAGGTCATGGGGTACATCTGCAAAGCCTCCACCCAATGCCACTGAATTCTCTTGGATGAATTCCATTATGTCATAAATCTCTGGGGATTGAATATTGAAAGTGAAGAGTACCTCCTAACCCAGTAATTAGTAAGGCCAGATTAGGGCATCTCAGGTTCACGAATAAGACATTGGATGTTTCCTCTTACGCTCTCTGGCAAAGCCTCCTCTTCTAGGCATGTGGTCTGGGAGAGATTAACACTACCTCCCATCCAGCCTCCAAGAGTGTGCCACAATGGCCTTCAGCCAATCAAGATATAAAACCCACCATGATTGCTTCAGGGATGATCATATGGCCTGAGCCTGTCCAATCACATTCAACAGCACTCAAGTGCAAGATATTTGGTTGCTAGGGAAGCAGATACCTCCCTACCCTCCGCCCCTGGTGGAACTTGGCAGTAGGAAGAGGAAGCTGCTGGCAACATTTTGAGATGATGAAGGGCATACCAGTACTGGAAGAGCACATTTGAGAAATGGAGGACAGAAAATAAGTCCTGATCACGCATTTGAGCCCCTGGGTCAGTTATTGCCTGAAGGGAGCCCTGCCTTTGAGACTTTGAGTTGTAAAAGCCAATAAATTTCCTTTCTGTTTTAGTTGTAAGATATGAGTGTGGCTCAGTGGGTCCTGTATCCTGGACGTAGCACTTTAATTAATTAATTAATTATTTATTTATTTATTTTTAACATCTTTATTGGAGTATAATTGCTTTACAATGGTGTGTTAGTTCTGATTTATAACAAAGTGAATCAGCTATACATATACATATATCCCCATATCTCCTCCTTCTTGTGTCTCCCTCCCACCCTCCCTATCCCACACCTCCAGGTGGTCACAAAGCACCGAGCCAGTCTCCCTGTGTTATGCAGCTGCTTCCAACTAGCTATTTTACATTTAGTAGTGTATATATGTCCATGCCACTCTCTCACTTTGTCCCAGCTTACCCTTCCCACTCTTCATGTCCTCAAGTCCATTTTGTATGTCTGCGACTTTATTCCTGTCCTGCCCCTAGGTACTTCGGAAACTTTTTTTTTTTTTAATTCCATATATATGTTAGCTTACGGTATTTGTTTTTCTCTTTCTGATTTACTTCACTCTGTATGACAGCCTCTAGTTCCATCCACCTCACTACAAATAACTCAATTTCCTTTCTTATATGGCTGAGTAATATTCCATTGTATATATGTGCCACATCTTCTTTATCTATTCATCTGTCGATGGACACTTAGGTTGCTTCCATGTCCTGGCTACTGTAAATAGAGCTGCAATGAATATTTTGGTACATGACTCTTTTAGAATTACGTTTTTCACAGGGTATATGCCCAGTAGTGGGATTGCTGGGTTGTATGGTACTTCTATTTTTAGTTTTTCTAAGGAACCTCCATACTGTTCTCTATAGTGGCTGTATCAATTTACATTCCCACCAACAGTGCAAGAGGGTTCCCTTTTCTCCATACCCTCTCCAGCATTTATTGTTTGTAGATTTTTGATGATGACCATTCTGACTGGTGTGAGGTGATACCTCAATGTAGATTTGCATTTCTCTAATGATTAGTGATGTTGAGCATCCTTTCTTTGTTTGTTGGCAATCTGTATATCTTCTTTGGAGAAATGTCTATTTAGGTCTTCTGCCCATTTTTGGATTGGGCTGTTTGTTTTTTTGATATTGAGCTTCATGAGCTGCTTGTAAATTTTGGAGATTAATCCTTTGTTAGTTGCTCTATTTGCAAATATTTTCTCCATTTCAAATATCTTCATTTGCAAATATTCTGAGGGTTGTCTTTTCGTCTTGTTTATGATTTCCTTTGCTGTGCAAAAGCTTTTAAGTTTCATTAGGTCCCATTTGTTTATTTTGGTTTTTATTTCCAGTTTTCTAGGAGGTGGGTTAAAAAGGATCTTGCTGTGATTTATGTCATAGAGTGTTCTACCTATGTTTTCCTCTAAGAGTTTGATGGTGTCTGGCCTTACATTTAGGTCTTTAATCCATTTTGAGTTTATTTTTGTATATGGTGTTAGAGAGTGTTCTAATTTCATTCTTTTACATGTAGCTGTCCAGTTTTCCCAGCACCACTTATTGAAGAGGCTGTCTTTTCTCCATTGTATATTCTCACCTCCTTTATAAAAATAAGGTGACCATATGTGTGTGGGTTTCTCTCTGGGCTATCTCTGGAGTGGGTTCTATCCTGTTCCATTGATCTATACTTCAGTTTTTGTGCCAGTACCATACTGTCTTGATTACTGTAGCTTTGTAGTATAGTCTGAAGTCTGGGAGCCTGATTCCTCCAGCTCCGGTTTTCTTTCTCAAGATTGCTTTGGCTATTCGGGGTCTTTTGTGTTTCCATACAAATTGTGAAATTTTTTGTTCTAGTTCTGTGAAAAATGCCATTGATAGTTTGTTAGGAATTGAATTGTAGATTGCTTTGTGTAGTATAGTCATTTTCACAATATTGATTCTTCCAATCCAAGAACATTGTAAATCTCTCCACTTTTTTGTATCATTTTAAATTTCTTTCATAAGTGTCTTATAGTTTTCTGCATACAAGTCTTTTGTCTCCTTAGGTAGGTTTATTCCTACGTATGTTATTATTTTTGTTGCAATGGTAAATGGAAGTGTTTCCTTAATTTCTCTTTCAGATTTTTCATCCTTAGTGTATAGGAATGCAAGAGATTTCTGTGCATTAATTTTGTATCCTGCTACTTTACCAAATTCATTGATTAGCTCTAGTAGTTCTCTGGTAGCATCTTTAGGGTTCTTGATGTACAGTGTCATGTCATCTGCAAACAGTGACTTCTTCTTTTCCAGTTTGGATTTCCTTTATTCTTTTTCTTCTCTGATTGCTTTGGATAAAACTTCCAAAACTATGTTGAATAATAGTGGTTAGAGTGGGCAATCTTGTCTTGTTCCTGATCTTAGAGGAAATGGTTTCAGTTTTTCACCATTGAGAAGGATGTTGGCTGTGGGTTTGTCATATGTGGCTTTATTATGTTGAGGTAAATTCCCTCTATGACTCCTTTCTGTAGGGTTTTTATCATAAATGGGTGTTGAATTTTGTCAAAAGCTTTTTCTTCATCTATTGAGATTATCATATGGTTTTTCTCCTTCAGTTTGTTAATATGGTTTATCACATTGGTTGATTTTCGTATATTGAAGAATCCTTGCATTCCTGGGATAAACCGCACTTGATCATGGTGTATGATCCTTTTAATGTGCTGTTGGATTCTGTTTGCTAGTATTTTGTTGAGGATTTTTGCATCTATGTTCATCAGTGATATTGGCCTGCAGATTTCTTTCTTTGTGACATCCTTGTCTGGTTTTGGTATCAGGGTGATGGTTGCCTTGTAGAATGAGTTTGGGAGTGTTCCTCCCTCTGCTATGTTTTGGAAGAGTTTGAGAAGGATAGGTGTTAGCTCTTCTCTAAATGTTTTATAGAATTCGCCTGTGGAGCTATCTGGTCCTGGGCTTTTGTTTGTTGGAAGATTTTTAATCACAGTCTCAATTTCAGTGTTTGTAATTAGTCTGTTTATATTTTCTATTTGTTTGTGGATCAGTATCAGAAGGTTGTGTTTTTCTAAGAATTTGTCCATTTATTCCACGTTGTCCATTTTATTGGCATATAGTTGCTTGTAGTAATCTCTCATGATCCTTTGTATTTCTGCAGTGTCAGTTGTTACTTCTCCTTTTTCATTTCTAACTCTATTGATTTGAGTCTTCTCCCTTTTTTTCTTGATGAGTCTGGATAATGGTTTATCAATTCTGTTTATCTTCTCAAACAACCACACTTTAGTTTTATTGATCTTTGCTATTGTTTCCTTCATTTCTTTTTCATTTATGTGTGATCTGATCTTTATGATTTCTTTCTTTTTGCTAACTTTGGTTTTTTTGTTGTTCTTTCTCTAATTGCTTTAGGTGTAAGGTTAGGTTGTTTATTAGAGATGTTTCTGATTCTTGAGATATGATTTTATTGCTATAAACTTCCCTCTTAGAACTGCTTTTGTTGCATCCCATAAGTTTTGGGTTGTCGTGTTTTCATTGTTACCTGTTTCTAGGTATTTTTTGATTTCCTCTTTGATTTCTTCAGTGATCTCTTGGTTATTAAGTAGTGTATTGTTTAGCCTTCATGTGTTTGGACTTTTTACAGATTTTTTTCCTGTAATTGATATCTAGTCTCATATCATTGTGGTCGGAAATGATACTTGGTATGATTTCAATTTTCTTAAATTTACCAAGGCTTGATTTGTGACCCAAGATATGATCTATCCTGGAGAATGTTCCATGAGTACTTGAGAAGAAAGTGTATTCTGTTGTTTTTGGATGGAATGTCCTGTAAATATCAATTAAGTCCATCTTGTTTAATGTATCATTTAAAGCTTATGTTTCCTTATTTATTTTTATGTTGGATGATCTGTCCATTGGTGAAAGTGGGGTCTTAAAGTCCCCTACTATGATTGCATTACTTTCGATTTCCCCTTTTATGGCTGTTAGCATTTGCCTTAGGTTTTGAGGTGCTCCTATGTTGGGTGCATAAATATTTACAATTGTTATGTCTTCTTCTTAGATTGATCCCTTGATCATTATGCAGTGTCCTTCTTTGCCTCTTGTAATACTCTTTATTTTAAAGTCTATTTTGTCTGATATGAGAATTGCTATCCCAGCTTTCTTTTGATTACCATTTGCATGGAATATCTTTTTCCATCCCCTCACTTTCAGTCTGTATGTGTCCCTAGGTCTGAAGTGGGTCTCTTGTAGACAGCATATATACTCGTCTTGTTTTTGTATCCATTCAACGAGCCTGTGTCTTTTGATTGGAGCATTTAATCCATTTACATTTAAGGTAGTTATCAATATGTATGTTCCTATTATCATTTTCTTTATTATTTTGGGTTTGGTACTGTAGGTATTTTTCCTTCTCTTGTGTTTCCTGCCTAGAGAAGTTCCTTTAGCATGTGTTGTAAAGCTGGTTTGATGGTGCTGAATTTTCTTAGCTTTTGCTTGTCTGTAAAGGTTTTACTTTCTCCATCAAATCTGAATGGGATCCTTGCTGGGTAGAATAATCTTGGCTGTAGGTTTTTCCCTTTCATCACTTTAAATACGTCCTGCCACTCCCTTCTGGCTTGCAGAGTTTCTGCTGAAAGATCAGCTGTTAAACTTATGGGGATTCCCTTGTATGTTATTTGTTGTTTTTCCCTTGCTGCTTTTAATAATTTTTCTTTGTATTTAATTTTTGATAGTTTGATTAATATTTGTCTTGGTGTGTTTTTCCTTGGATTTATCCTGTATGGGACTCTCTGTGCTTCCTGGACTTGATTGACTATTTCCTTTCCCATGTTAATGAAGTTTTCAACTATAATCTCTTCCAATATTTTCTTACTCCCTCTCTTTCTCTTCTTCTCCTGGGACCCCTATAATTCGAATCTTTGTTCATTCAGTGTTGTCCCAGAGATCTCTGATACTGTCCTCAGTTCTTTTCATTCTTTTTTCTTTTTTCTGCTCTGCAGTATTTATTTCCACTATTTTATCTTCCAGGTCATTTATCAGTTCTTCTGCCTCAGTTATTCTGCAACTGATTCCTTCTACAGAATTTTTAATTTCATTTATTTTGTTGTTCATTATTGTTTGTTTGCTCTTTAGTTCTTCTAGGTCCTTGTTAAACGTTTCTTGTATTTTCTCCACTCTATTTCCAAGATTTTGGATATCTTTACGATCATTACTGTGAATTCTTTTTCAGGTATACTGCCTATTTCCTCTTCATTTGTTTGGCCTGGTGGTTTTTCACTTTTCTCCTTCATCTGCTGTGTGTTTGTCTGTCTTCTCATTTTGCTTAACTTACTATGTTTGGGGTCTCCCTTTTGTAGGCTGCAGGTTCGTAGTTCCCATTATTTTTGGTGTCTCCCCCCAGTGGGTAAGACTGGTTCAGTGGGTTGTGTAGGTTTCCTGGTGGAGGGGACTGGTACCTGTGTTCTAGTGGATGAGGCTGGATCTTGTCTTTCTGGTGAGCAGGACCGCGTGTGGTGGTTTGTTTTAGGGTGTCTGTGACCTTATTATGATTTTAGGCAGCCTCTCTGTTAATGGTTGGGTTGTGTTCCTGTCTTGCTAGTTGTTTGGCCTAGGGTGTCCAGCACTGTAGCTTGCTGGTCGTTGAGTGGAGCTGGGTCTTAACATTGAGATGGAGATCTCTGGGAGAGCTTTCACCATTTGATATTACATGCAGCCAAGAGGTCTCTGGTGGACCAGTGTCCTGAACTTGGCTCTCCCACCTCAGAGGCACAGGCCTGACACCAGGCTGGCACACCAAGACCCTGTCAGCCACACGGCTCAGGAGAAAAGGGAGAAATAAATAAATAAATAAATAAATAAATAAAATAAAATAAAATAAAAAAGTTATTAAAATAAAGAAAATTTTAATTATTAAAAATAAAAAAATTTAAAAGTAATAAAAGAAGAAAAAAAGAAGAGAGCAACCAAACCAAAAAACAAATCTACCAATGATAATAAGCACTAAAAACTATACAAAAACAAAAACAAAAACAAAAACAGACAAACAGAACCCTAGGAGAAATGATAAAAGCAAAGCTATACACACAAAATCACACAAAGAATCATACAGATACACACTCACAAAAAGAGAAAAAGGAAAAATATTTATATATCTATATATAAAAAAGAAGGGAATGGAGCAACCAAATCAATAAACAAATCTACCAATGATAATAAACTCTAAATAGTAAACTACGGTAAACATAAAACCAGAAACAAATTAGATGCAGATAGCAAACCCTTAGTCTACAGTTGCTCCCAAAGTCCACCATCTCAATTCTGAGATGATTTTTTTGTCTATTCAGGTATTCCAGTGATGCAGGGTACATCAAGTTGATTGTGGAGATTTAATCTGCTGCTCCTGAGGCTGCTGGGAGAAATTTCCCTTTCTCTTCTTTGTTCACAGAGCTCCTGGGGTTCAGCTTTGGATTTGGCCCTGCCTCTGCATGTAAGTTGCCTGAGGGCGTCTGTTCTTTGCTCAGACAGGACGGGGTTAAAGTAGCATCTGATTAGGGGGCTCTGGCTCACTCAGGCCAGGGGTGGGGGGAGGGAGGGGTACGGAATACAGGGCAAGCCTGCGGCGGCAGAGGCTGGCATGACATTGCAACAGCCTGAGGCTTGCCGTGTGTTTTCCCAGGGAAGTTGTCCCTGGATCAAGGGACACTGGCAGCGGTGGGCTGCACAGGCTCCTAGGAGGGGAGGTGTGGATAGTGACCTGTGCTTGCACACAGGCTTTTTGGTGGCTGCAGCAGCAGCCTTGACGTTTCATGCCTGTCTCTGGTGTCTGTGCTGGTAGCTCACACCTGTCTCTGGAGCTCGTTTAGGCAGTGCTCTGAATCCCCTCTCCTCACCCACCCCGAAACAATGGTCTCTTGCCTCTTGGGCAGGTCCAGATTTTTCCTGGACTCCCTCCCGGCTAGCTGTGGCACACTAGCCCCCTTCAGGCTGTGTTCTCGCAGCCAACCCTAGTCCTCTCCCTGCAATCTGACCTCTGAAGCCAGAGCCTCATCTCCCAGCCCCCACCTACCCCAGCGGGTGAGCATACAAGCCTCTCAGGCTGGTGAGTGCTGGTCGGCACTGAATCCTCTGTGTGGGAATCTCTCTGCTTTGCCCTCTGCACCCTTATTGCTGCACTCTCCTCCATGGTTCCAAAGCTTCCCCCCCGCCCATCCCCAGTCTCCGCCAGTGAAGGGGCTTCCTAGTGTGTGGAAACTTTTCCTCCTTCACAGCTCCCTCCCAGAGGTGCAGGTCCTGTTCCTGTTCTTTTGTCTCTGTTTTTCTTTTTCCTTTTGCCCTACCCAGGTACGTGGGGAGTTTCTTGCCTTTTGAGAAGTCTGAGGTCTTCTGCTAGCGTTCAGTAGGAGTTGTTCCACATGTAGATGTATTTCTGATGTATTTGTGGGGAGGAAGGTGATCTCCATGTCTTACTCCTCTGCCATCTTGAAGGTCTCCCTCTGGATGTAACACTTTAGATCAGAGTCCCTTTCTCCTATGACTGTGACAGAATCACCAGGAAGGTAGTTCTTGACTTGGTATCAGGAACTCTGAGCTCTCATCTCATTTAAACTAGAATTGTTGCCTCTCTGAAACTCTACTCCTCATGTGTGCCAGGGATGGTCACTCTTGGCCTATTTAACACGTGAATTGCTGTGAAGTCAAGTGAGAGGTCGTGGCTGTGGAGCCCCCAGCCAGGGAAGGAGTGCCTGCACTTCCAGTTGAGTGGAAACATGGCTACTGTCACCACAAAGACTGCAGAACCCCTGGGAAAGTGCCTATGTGTGGTGCGGACAGGGCACAAACAAGGTTTACTACAAGTAGTTTTGCAGAACTTGTCAGAAGTCTTATACCCTTACCGCATAGAGGATACCACCTGCCAAAACTGTAAACAGACTAGGTCCTCCTGCCTCGTAAAACTTCGCCACATTGACTCCAAAAGGCCTTGCATCAGTTATTGCCTGAAACCATCCCTGTCTTTGCAGGGGGAGCAGGGTGACGTGTCATCACCCACCCCCCCCCCCCACTCACCTCCTGGACCAGGCTGGACCCTGCCTAGGGCAACAGCCTGAAAGCCAGCCACCTGGGAACCAAGCAGACAGAAAGCCACAAGGCACTGTGCCCATAAAGGGAGCAAGGCTGCTGGAAGGGGAAAATGCATCATCTGTGGGAATGCTGAGGCAGAAGGCCCTGCTCCCATCACCTGTCCACCCCCAGAGTCTGTATTTATACTCACTGTACAAAGGAGTCTTGGAGAGTTTCAGGCAGAAGCTTTGACCTTGTTACTTGGAGTGTAACAGGGAAGGCAGCTGGCCTGACAGGCCATAAGCCAGGATCAAGAATGTGACTCCATAGATATTGTACTAGGGTATGACTTCTTCCACACGAGTGTTCTCAAAGGTTTGTTCTGTAATCCACGTCTCCAGGAAGCAAATTATATTCTGTATTTAAAAAGGAGTCAAAAGACCTGAGAAGGTAAGCAGTTGGAGGCAAGCACGCCTTCTATTAGAAACTCATGTGCTCCTCCACCCTGCAGGTGGTGCTGCCTGGTGCCAGGCTAACTGCCTCACTAGAAGCCCAGCCTGCCTCTGGAGTGCTCACTGGAAGATGCCTTTGCAGAAGCCCCCAGGGTCTGCTGCTTCCCAGAGACTGGAGGTTGTACTACAAGAGAAGCACCTGGGCATTTGTTGTTCTTGCAGACTTGCAGGTGCTATGCCTATCCTCCATGCCTGCTCCAATAAATACAGCTCCACAAGACACTTCCCCTGGCTCACCAGCCTGAACTGGGTTTTACAAACCAGGCCTTTTATTTTCTGTATTCTGAAGCTTTGCCATCTGGGGCCTTCCTGATCCTGGAGGGACTGTCCTTCCCAGAATTAGCCAATTCTTTTCGAATACAGTTGACCAATCCAGAGCCCACACCCCACTCATTTCCTCTCTAAGGCTCTCACACTGTGGTCCACTAACCACCTACCCTAATCACCCCAGGACTAGGTACCAGACAGCCAGGGACTGCCCCCGTGGCCCAGAGCCCACTGAAATTATTCAAAATAGCCAATCCTAAGCCTGCTTATTCTGCCTTGCCCATTCCTTCCCATGGAAGTCACAATAAAGACCGTTGCCCATGCTTTCCCCCTCTCCCTCTGCCTCCTGACTGACACTGGTGCCTCCCTCTGTGGCCCTGCATGGCATGGTATGTCCCCCCCACCCCTTGGGAACTGTGAGTAACAAACTATCTTTTCAGCAGCAGTGATCTCCTGATCTGTTGGCCTCACTCTATCTCCAGTTTTGTATTAACATATAATGTTTTTGAAACATGGGTGTAGTGACCATGGTCCTCACACAGATTTTAAGTTTGAGTCTGAGAGGGGCTCACAGTTATTATACATCTTGTGTTTCACAAACATCAGCTCATTGTTTGAAGCTTCAAGTGGCAGAATTTCTCAACTGAGTAGGAAGCCATCTTTGTTGCTGTTCTTTCCATGTCTCCATAACCCAAAAGATACATATCAGCCCAGAGTTTGGATAAGGAGTTGTATATTATTCTTGAAAGAATAAGGGGAGAGGAGGCAAATCTTGCATCAGAGACTTTGGGTGTCTCTGATGCAAGTTATCATAATGAAGGAGAGTCGTTATCATAACTCTAGCCTCATGAGGAGGCCATCTTGTGAATGGGACAGCTGCCCGCAGTGTCCCGTGGATGGACCACTTCAGAAGTGGAAGTGAGGCAGGCAGCCATGCCTACCCAGGAACTCGCCAGCATGGATGCTTTTGCCCTCAGGGACAAAACCCTCTGGCCCTACGCAATTCAAAAGTAACTGCCACTCAATCCCCCTGGCACGGCCCTTTTGCTTGACTTGCCCCGGTTTGGAAAGAGAAGATTTCAAAGGATAAAGTTCAAATATGAGGAAGCCAGTCCTGTCAACTTCATGTCTGCACATTATCTAAGTCAACAACAATCATGAACTTGTATGAACTGCCAGGAACAGAACCCAAATGACGTTCCCCTTTCTCGATCACGTTTATTTATTTATTTATTTTGTTAGCACAGCCACTACATTTTGCATTTTTATTACCCAGTCTGCAAACGACACCAAGATTCAAACACAGCAAACTTCCAAAATACATTTGAGAAGCTGTTGACTTGGGAGCGACACCCAAAATCAACAAATCAAATGGAGATAAATTGGCCCCGATTTGCTTGCTTGCGGCTCTGTTATGGACTCAGAGAGACAGGATGGATTTTATGGATCTTGGAAAATAGTCTTGTGTCACTTTAATTAACTGGAGCATGATGGTGAAACGCAAGCATGAAATGGGGAATTTTTCCACTTCTGGCTTTCCTGGAAGCTCTGTTAGGACAGCCACGAGTCAGCTCTATGAGAACAGTGGGTCCTCACAGCCCATCAAAGCAACCTCTCTGTTAAAGTTTCAGAGAATTAACGATGATCTGTAAAACTCACCTGAAAACTGCAGTGACATACCATGGCCTATTCTACTTATCATTTAAGAAAAGGAATCTAGTTACAAATGGCATTTGAGGGCAACTTAGAACCTTTGCATGTGACATCTACTAACACAGGTTATGCATACCTCTCCCCGCGTTGTCTCCCAGCAAAGACAAGCTGAGGAAAGTTTGCTCTCAAAGTCTTCCTGCCGTTCTTTGTGGATTCACTCTCCTTAGCCTCTCTCCCAGGCTTCCCAATTGCCTCTTGTGGAGAAATGGCTGATTGCCTATCCAGCATCCGTTGTTTCCTTCTGCCTTAGCAGGAGTCTAATTTTTTTCCTGGGTGTTAGTTTCCAAGCTACAAAATGAGACTTCTAATCCTGCATTGCTGCCAGGAGTGGTCAAGCAACCCAATTCTAGACAATGAGATGAATATGGACATAGTGGGTAGGGTTTCAAAGGAAAGTCTTTTAAAGAAATTAATCCTATTGGTTTGTACCTTCTACTCCCTTCTTTTTTTTTTTTCCTTTTTGAACCTGGAATGCAGATATATTGTTTGGAGGTGCAGCAGTCATTTGGGATGATGAGAAAAACTTGGGGGTGGAGGCCATGTCCCAGGATGAGGGAATCTTGAGGGTGAGTTCTAAAGATGGCAGAAGGTAAAGCCAGCAAGAGAACGGGGCACTGAGACATCATGGAATCATTGTACCAGACCTGGATGGCCTTCCTAAGAATTTCAAGTTATTTGGGTGGAATTAAGCCCCTAATAAATAATTTAAGCCACAGTTTGATATTAACCGAGTGCCCTCATAGGCACCTCCCAATCCCCCCACACACATACAGACAAAGACACTGGTTCCTTGATGGAACCTATGCTTCAAACTTTTGTTCACTCAATTTTTTCTCCTTTTATTATGAAAAGTGACCCTTTCCCTTGGGTGGCAACCTATTCTTAAGTAAGAAACTGGTTTCAATAGAGTAGCACTTCTTGGTGTCTTCTAAATAAGACAAGCTTTTGTACCCATCACCTTCCACTTTATCATCTGTTCCCATGGATGTCCCTTCTCACAATGTCTCCCTGACAACACCATGCACATTTTTCAAGACTCAGCATAGACTTATCCTCTTCTGAAAAGCTCCTTGACCTCCCCAGGCAGCATCTGGGGCTCCTTTTCTGTGCTTTCAAAGTGCCTCCAGCAAAGCATGGCACTGGGGTTATCTGTTTTCCACACGCGAATTCGGAAAGGTCAGGAATGCTATCCAGCCAGCCAGCCTCTACCCAGTTCCTGGCTCTCTAACAAATGTTTGTTGAATGAATGACTGATTGTAGAATGCATTTCAAATTTAGCTGGATGGATAACTGAATCACTTGGCTGTACACCTGAAACTAACACGATATTGTAAAACAATTATACTTCAATAAAAATTTTTTTTTAAAATGTAGCTGGATGGATATGTTGGGACATTATAGGGTATTTGAAAAGGAAGCCCAAATCCTGCCCTGGACCAATGCCTCCTCCTCTTTGAGAGGGGGATCACAGAAAACAGCAACACCATCTCCAGCTGAACGTGTGAGTCACCTAGAGTGAGACCAGCAGAAAAACAGTGCAGTCAACCCACAGAACCGTGAGAAATAACATTATTGTCTTAAGTCACTAAATTCTGGCATGGTTTGTTACACAGAACAGATATTTGCTACAAGATTCTTTCTCTCTAACTCCTTATTCCTCTATTAATGAGGCAACCTGAGCGCTTCCTTGTACCTTAAGAGAGCACAGAGAGACTAAAGACCTGAATGGGACATCAGCATTGGCCTCGAAACAGTATCTGGAGAATGATTTCAGGGCAAGGGCTCAGCCTTCCTCTGCAGGTGGGTAGAATGACCAGCTTCTGTGGCCTCAGTCTCCACTACTCACGAGCAGCCTGAGTTGGCACAGTGAGTTTTCGAAGTTCACTTTGAGGAACAGTGGGGTTTCCAGCAAAGTGCCTCGGGCGCAAGGCCAAGAGTATCCCTGTAACCAGGGCTGGGAAACCCTCCCCTTCTATCAGAGAAGCTGTTCTTTCATGGGTTTCATATATTAGGTTTTGCATAAAAATTTATCTGAAGAAAGCATTCAGTTGCTTTAAGCATGTGAAAAATCCCTGAACTAGATTTTTTTCAGGGCCTGTGGGGACCTAATCTTGAGTAAGCAGGAAATCCGCGGCTCCGGCAGAAGCCCGCTCCCATTTGGTGTCTTGCTGCAAACTTCCAGGAGAAGCTCGTGTCCAAAGCCCCCGCATGTTCACATGGAGCTGGAGAACATGCAGGCATGAGATAAGTACTCAGCGCGAAGACATAACTGGCCTGGAGGCTTTGCACAGGGCCACCAGCATGACAGTTCACTTGGAGACTGTCATTTACAGTCTCCTCAGTGCAGGACGAACAGCCTTCATGTTCCCTTCACACGTCCCGGGGTCCATCCTGCCGGGAATGGATGTCATCTCCGAGCCCCTGCAGTGACCATGCTCTGTCTGCCTGTGGGAAGGGGCAGCCCGGAGAATTTGCTTTCAAGAAGGAGTTAACCCGCACATCCATCAGAGGGGGAGGGCTTGGGGTGAGCATCCGCTGCAGAAAAAAGTGGGGAATTTTAAACAGCTCTTTCAAAGGGCTGTGTATTTCTAATAAGGTGGGTTTATCTGGTCTGCATCTCACCCGGCCTCTCAGTGTGCAGATGTCCAACAGATGTGCTCACTCTACAGGGGGCTGGGAAAACCTTACATATGATTGACAGTGGGGCCCAGACAGGTCCTCCCCAGGTGTCCGGCACCAGCCCACCTCCCTCCCGCATGGCCCGCCTCTCAGGCCCCCTGCTGTCCCTCCTGCCTGTGCCCCAGCCCCAGGTGGACAGAGGAGGAAGGTTGGTGCCACTGCCAGCCTCCTGTCTCCCTCGGCCTCCTTCCTCCTTGGCTGTCTCAGAAAAGGGCACGTGGGAGGATGACCGACCTCAGCAGAGGTTTGAGGACCCAGGGAGGCAGCCATGGCCCGTGTTCTGCCAGACGCCTTATATGCAGTATTGCATAGAATTCAAACCACAGCCCTATGAGATGGAGGCTAATTATCTCCAGGCTACACACGAGACAAGTGCACCTGAAAAGTTTAGCGAAGTAACCCAGACCACGCGGCTACACTATGACCACAAGGCTTCCTGTGAGTCCCTGACAGAAGTACAGGCTGTGAGTGGTGCTTCTGGGCATCAGAGGTGGGTGTTCATCCACCTTGAATTCCGCCAAACATCATACATTTCTACAGCTTCTCCTCAAAAATGCTAGAAACCCATCTAGTATACAGCAGTATAAAATGACACTTCTGAGAGCCATCAACTTCCTATTTTATTAAAAAAGGAAATAAAATATCAAGGAAGCAGCTCTAAGTCTGCTTTCTGCATCTCTGGCGAAGCAGCTGCCTCTTCTGTGATGAGAATAGGCAGGGGTTTGCTGGTGGCTGTCTGCAGCTCCAGCACATGGGCCGGCCACTGCAGCCGCCCACCTGCTGTCTGTGGGCCACAGCGGGCCTGTGCCCTGCCCTCTCCTATCTAATTTCTCAGAAATGTGGCTTCTGTGAAGCACAAGTGCAGCTTGGGAAGCCAGTCTGGCAGGTGGCATTTCAGAGTGACTGTGGACAACAACTTCAGACTGGCAGCCAACGCGAGCGTGGACACCCACAGCTTCAGCAGTCAGGAAGACAGAGCTGTGAGGACACCACAGAGCCCCGGCTGGGGGCCTCCTGCTCCTGGAGCTGCCAGCCTCACATGCGGTCTCTCATTTTAGCAGAATGTTGTCTTCATCTAAAAGAATCAGTTCAAAGAAAAAACTATTTTTTCTTGCTTTCCTTTTTCTCTCTGCCTTCAGGGAAATTGCTTTTATTTGCTTGTGGCCACCAAGTTCTCAGTCTGGACCAGGCTCTTAAGATCTTTTGGAGGGTTGTCTGTGGCTGCCTGAGCCATCCCAGGGCAGACTCGTGGCCTGCAGGTCTGTGATCTGCGCCCACGGTACCTGAGATGGGAGCTGTCTGGCGGGCTACAGGAAGTCCCCTGGAACAGTGACTCATGCTGCCAGTGTCATAAAGCACAAAGCAGGGGTGTCTAGTGTAAAAGACACATTGCCTTTTCTAGGTAAATCACTCCAAAACAATTGCTTTATCCAAGTGAGGCAGAGGATATTCCAAATGGGGTAATAAAGAGAGGGGAAAAGGAAGAGGACAAGGATAACCCCACCCTAAATCCTGCCCAGTATAGGTCCCAGGATCCACTCTCTGTGGTCCCTTAACCAAGTGGTAGCCTGTCCCCTGGACCATATTTTGAGTCTCTTGGTTTTTTTCTTTTCTTTTCTGCTTCCATTTGTTGGATTTTCTGAATTTGCATTGTTCATTGAATGTTTCCAATTCTTCCTAGGGCCAGGTTGTTGCTAACAAGAAATAGAACCCATCTAAGTGTACTTTATACAGTCAGGACTCAGGCAGCACAATTATAAAATGTCATTCTCTTTGTCTCTTTTAAGGCACAGACCTTGAGAAGGTATCCAATGGAGGTATGCCTTCCCCTGACCCTGGATGAAAATTCCAGCAGACCTCACACTTCTTTTAACCTCTTGATGGAAGTGTTCTGATTATTATCAAGTTTTCAAAAGTCTGAGGGTCACTTTAAGTCTGCTGGCCAGTCTGCAGCCTGAGGCTTCTGTTCTGCTTGACCTCCTTCCCCACTCACTACTGAGGTTTAATGCCCCCACACTAAGGCTTGGAGGAGAGAAAATGGGAGGAAGCCTACCCAGTGGGCCTGGGAAGCACTTCCATGTGGTTCTCTCAGGGGTGTTCTCCTGGCTTCTCTAGGCTCACTGCTCCCTGGGGCTTCTCTCACCTGCAGCACTTTCCCCTGTAGTTGGGTTCACGTTCTTCTGTTAGTTGTTTACTCAGGAAGCTGGAGGTCAGCCCAGCTTCTCCTCACTGAATGAAGGGAGCTAAGCTGGTCTTCAGTGCTGGCTGCCTCCTGCATGAGGCCCATATCCAGCATCAGTGGTTCTACCCCCTGCTCTTACACAGGAAAAAGACCCTTTCTGTGGGCAGGGCACACTCTCCAAGGCCTCCTGTGGAGCCCCTCTCTTGACTAGAGGTCAAAGGGGAAATGCCCTCCACCCCTGATAGGGGGCTGGGATTTACATAACTACCCACCCCACCCCCCAAATTATCCTCCTTACAAATGATCTGTCACACGTGAGGCCTAGATGTGTTTGAATGTGTCCTATAGTGGCAAGACCAAGTTGTAACTGATTCCTTTGTACACTTTGCACCTTGTTTGAAATGCAGCCATTAGGATGTGATGACAGCAATATGGTAGAATAGGACATTACAGTCCATATCGCCTCACAGGAACATGGAGATAAATGACTATCCATGCACGAAAATGCCTTCGTGCGAGATCTGGATTCCAGGTGAGAGATTACAGCACCTGGTGGAACACAGAAATGAGAAAAGACACACTGAAGAGGGTAGGAAGGACAGCTTCATTCTACCTGAGTTACCTCTCCCCCAAGCCTATGCCGTGTAGGGCCAAGAGAGAGACCCTCCACTCTAGAGCTCTCCCATGGGGGAGAGAGAGTGAGGTGGACTTCTGACTTCACCATAGACTCAATTGTGAATATTATGCAACTAATGTCAGAGTAGTTAAATATAAAAAACAAGTATTAGCAGACTGAAGGGAGACATAGACAGCAATACAATTCTAGTAGGGGACTTCAATATTCCACTTTCAACAATGGACAGATCTTTCAGACAGAACATCAATAAAGAAACAGTGGACATGAACAACAATATTGAATAAATTGACCTAATGATATATACAGAACATGCCATCCAAGAGCACCAGAAGACACATTCTTCTCAAGCACACATAGCATATTCTCCAGGATTGATCATATGTTAGATCAGAAAACAAGTCTAAGCAAATTTTAAAAGATCAAAATCCTGTCCAGTATCTTTTCCTACCACAATGGTGTGAAACTAGAAATCAATAACAGGAGGAAAATCATAAAATCCAAAAACATGTGGAAATTAAACAACACATAATTGAAGAATTAATGGATCAAAGAAGAAATCAAAAGGGAAATGAAAATATATCTTAAGGCAAGTGAAAATAGAAACACAACATGCCAAAACTTATGGGATACAGCAAAAGCAGTTCTAAGAGGGAAGATTATGGTGATAAAAGTATGCATTAAGAAAAAGAAAGAGCTCAAATAAACACCTGTCTACACCTCACCTCACTTTGAATAAACTTGATTCAAAGGTAAGATTTCACCTCCTTCCCCCAGAAGGCCCATATGGGTGGGGTGGGCATTCTGCAGCCTGAGCCTCCTCTCCCACTCACTGCTGAGTTTTAATGTCCCCACAGTAAGGCTTAAAGGAGAGACAATGGGAGGAAACCTGACCAGCAGGCCTGGAAACTGCCTCCATCTGGTTTTCTCAGGGATGTTCTCCTGGCCTCTCTAGGCTCACTCCTCCCTGGAACAAATTAATAAGTGTGATACAACACATGAATAGAATGAAGGACTAAAATCACATGATCATCTCAATAGATGTAGAAAAAGCATTTTACAAAGTTCAGCATCTCTTCATAATAAAAACTCTCAACAAAATACGTATAGAAGGAATGTACCTCAATATAAAAAAAAACATCTATCACAAGCCCAGAGCTATACTCAATGGTGAAAATCTGAAAGCTCTTCCTCTAAGATCAGGAACAAGACAAGAATGCCCACTCTCACCACTTCTTTTCAACATAGAAGTTGAACAGAAGTCCTATTCAGAGCAATTAGGCAAAAAAAGAAATAAAAGGTATCCAAATTGGAAAGAAGGAAGTAAAATTGTCAAAGATGATATGATCTTATAAATAGAAAAACCCTAACAACTCCACAGTAAAACAGAACAAATCAACAAGATCAGTGAAGTTACAGGATATAAAATAAAAAATTAACGCATTTAAAGTGATGAAAGGGAAGAACTTACAACCAAGATTAATGTAGCCAGCAAGGATCTCATTCAGATTCAATGGAGAAATTAAAACCTTTACAGACAAGCAAAAGCTAAGAGAATTCAGCACCACCAAACCAGCTTTACAACAAATGCTAAAGGAACTTCTCTAGGCAGGAAACACAAAAGAAGGAAAAGACCTACAAAAACAAACACAAAACTATTAAGAAAATGGCAAGAGGAACATACATATCGATAATTACCTTAAATGTAAATGAATTAAATGCTCCAAACAAAAGACATAGACTGGCTGAATGGATACAAAAACAAGACCCATATATATGCTGTCTACAAGAGACCCACTTCAGACCTAGAGACACATACAGACTGAAAGTGAGGGGATGGAAAAAGATATTCCATGCAAATGGAAATCAAAAGAAAGCTGGACTAGCAATTCTCATATCAGAAAAAAATAGACTTTAAGAAAAAGACTATTACAAGAGACAAAGAAGGACACTACATAGTGATCAAGGGATCAATCAAAGAAGAAGATATAACAATTGTAAATATTTATGCACCCAACATAGGAGCACCTCAATACATAAGGCGAATGCTAACAGCCATAAAAGGGGAAAAGAGCAGTAAAACAATAATAGTAGGGGACTTTAACACCCCACTTTCACCAATGCACAGAACATCCAAAATGAAAATAAATAAGGAAAAACAAGCTTTAAATGACACATTAAACATGATGGACTTCATTGATATTTATAGGACATCCCATCCAAAAAAAACAGAATACACTTTCTTCTCAAGTGCTCATGAACATTCTCCAGAATAGATAATATCTTGGGTCAAGAGTCAAGCCTTGGTAAATTTAAGAAAATTGAAATCATATCAAATATCTTTTCTGACCACAATGTTATGAGACTAGATATCAATTACAGGAAAAAAAATCTGTAAAAAATAAAAACACATAGAGATCAAACAATACACTACTAAATAACCAAGAGATCACTGAAGAAATCAAAGAGGAAATCAAAAAACACCTAGAAACAAATAACAATGAAAACACGACAACCCAAAACTTATGGGATGCAGCAAAAGCAGTTCTAAGAGGGAAGTTTATAGCAATACAATCATACATCAATAAACAAGAAAAATCTCAAATAAACAACCTAACGTTACACCTAAAGCAATTAGAGAAAGAAGAACAAAAAAACCCCAAAGTTAGTAGAAGGAAAGAAATCATAAAGATTGGATCAGAAATAAAAGAAAAAGAAATGAAGGAAACAATAGCAAAGATCAATAAAACTAAAATGTGGTTCTTTGAGAAGATAAACAAAATTGATAAACCACTTGCCAGACTCATCAAAAAAAAAAAAAAAGGGGGAGAAGACTCAAATCAACAGAATTAGAAATGAAAAAGGAGAGGTAACAACTGACACTGCAGAAATACAAAGGATCATGAGAGATTACTACAAGCAACTATATGCCAATAAAATGGACAACGTGGAATAAATGGACAAATTCTTAGAAAAACACAACCTTCTGATACTGATCCACAAACAAATAGAAAATATAAACAGACTAATTACAAACACTGAAATTGAGACTGTGATTAAAAATCTTCCAACAAACAAAAGCCCTGAACCAGATGGCTTCACAGGCGAATTCTATAAAACATTTAGAGAAGAGCTAACACCTATCCTTCTCAAACTCTTCCAAAACATAGCAGAGGGAGGAACACTCCCAAACTCATTCTACGAGGCAACCATCACCCTGATACCAAAACCAGACAAGGATGTCACAAAGAAAGAAATCTGCAGGCCAATATCACTGATGGACATAGATGCAAAAATCCTCAACAAAATACTAGCAAACAAAATCCAACAGCATATTAAAAGGATCATACACCATGATCAAGGGAGGTTTATCCTAGGAATGCAAGGATTCATCAATATATGCAAATCAATCAATGTGATACACCATATGAACAAATTGAAGGAGAAAAACCATATGATAATCTCAATAGATGCAGAAAAAGCTTTTGACAAAATTGAACACCCATTTATGATAAAAACTCTCCAGAAAGTAGGCATAGAGGGAACTTACCTCAACATAATAAAGGCTGCATATGACAAACTCACAGCCAACATCCTTCTCAATGGTAAAAAACTGAAACCATCTCCTCTAAAATCAGGAATAAGACAAGGATGCCCACTCTCACCACTATTATTCAACATAGTTTTGGAAGTTTTAGCCACAGCAATCAGAGATGAAAAAGAAATAACAGGAATCCAAATCAGAAACAAGAAGTAAAGCTTTCACCGTTTGCAGATGACATGATACTATACATAGAGAATCCTAAAGATGTTACCAGAAAACTACTAGAGCTAATCAAAGAATTTGGTAAAGTAGCAGGATACAAAATTAATGCACAGAAATCTCTTGCATTCCTATACACTAAGGGTGAAAAATCTGAAAGAGAAATTAAGGAAACACTCCCATTTACCATTGCAACAAAAAGAATAAAATATCTAGGAATAAACCTATCTAAGGAGACAAAAGACCTGTATGCAGAAAACTATAAGACACTGATGAAAGAAATCAAAGATGATACAAACAGATGGAGAGATACACCATGTTCTTGGATTGGAAGAATCAATACTGTGAAAATGACTATACTACCCAAAGCAATCCACAGATTCAATGCAATCCCTAACAAACTACCAATGGCATTTTTCACAGAACTAGAACAAAAAATTTCACAATTTGTATGGAAACACAAAAGACCCTGAATAGCCAAAGCAATCTTAAGAAAGAAAAACAAAGCTGGAGGAATCAGGCTCTCTGACTTCAGACTATACTACAAAGCTACAGTAATCAAGACAGTATGGTACTGGCACAAAAACTGAAGTATAGATCAATGGAACAGGATAGAAAGCCCAGAGATAAACCCATGCACATATGGTCACCTTATCTTTGATAAAGGAGGCAAGAATATAGAGTGGAGAAAAGACAGCCTCTTCAATAAGTGGTGCTGGGAAAACTGGACAGCTACATGTAAAAGAATGAAATTAGAACACTCCCTAACACCATACACAAAAATAAACTCAAAATGGATTAAAGACCTAAATGTAAGGTCAGACACTATAAAACTCTTAGAGGGAAACATAGGACGAACACTCTTTGACATAAATCACAGCAAGATCCTTTTTGACACACCTCCTAGAGTAATGGAAATAAAAACAAAAATAAACAAATGGGACCTAATGAAACTTAAAAGCTTTTGCACAGCAAAGGAAACCATAAACAAGACAAAAAGACAACCCTCAGAATGGGAGAAAATATTTGCAAATGAAGCAAGTGACAAAGATTAATCTCCAAAATATACAAGCAGCTTATGCAGTTCAATATCAAAAAAACAAACAACCCAATCCAAAAATGGGCAGAAGGCCTAAATAGACATTTCTCCAAAGAAGATATACAGATTGCCAATAAAAACATGAAAGGATGCTCAACATCCCTAATCATTAGAGAAATGCAAGTCAAAATTACAATGAGGTATCACCTCACACCGGTCAGAATGGGCATCATCAAAAAATCTACAAACAATAAATGCTGGAGAGGATGTGGAGAAAAGGGAACCGTCTTGCACTGTTGGTGGGAATGTAAATCGATACAGCCACTATGAAGAACAGTATGGAGGTTCCTTTAAAAATCTAAAAATAGAACTACCATATGACCCAGCAATCCCACTACTGGGCATATACCCTGAGAAGACCATAATTCAAAAAGAGTCATGTACCACAATGTTCACTGCAGCACTGTTTACAATAGCCAGGACATGGAAGCAACCTAGGTGTCCATCAACAGGTGAATGGATAAAGAAGATGTGGCACATATATACAATGGAATATTACTGAGCCATAAAAAGAAATGAAATTGAGTTATTTGTAGTGTTGTGGATGGGCCTAGAGTCAGTCTTACAGAGTGAAGTAAGCCAGAGAGAGAAAAACAAATACCGTCTAATACCATATGCTAACAGATATATATGGAGTCTAAAAAAATAAATGGTTCTGATGAATCTAGGGGCAGGACAGGAATAAAGACTCAGATGTAGAGAATGGACTTGAGGACACAGGGAGGGGGAAGGGTAAGCTTGGACGAAGTGAGAGAGTAGCATTGACATATATACACTACCAAATGTAAAATAGATAGCTAGTGGTAACCAGCTGCATAGCACAGGGAGATCAGCTCGGTGCTTTGTGACCACCTAGAGGGGTGGGATATGGAGGGTGGGTGGGAGACACAAGAGGGAGGGGATATGGGGATATATGTATACATATAGCTGATTCACTTTGTTGTACAGCAGAAGCTAACACAACATTGTAAAGCTATTATACTCCAATAAAGATGTTAAAAAAAATAAAAAAGAAATAGAGATTCAGACATAGAGAACAAATGTATGGATACCAAGGGGAAACAGTGGGCAGGCGGTGAGGAATTGGGAGATTGGGATTGACACATATACACTATTGATACTATGTATAAGATAGACAACTAATGAGAACGTACTGTTTGGCACAGGGAACTCTACTTAATGCACTGTGGTGACCTAAATGGGAAGGAAATCCATAAAGAGGGAATATATGTATATGTATAGCTGATTCATTTTGTTGTACAGTAGAAACTAACACAACATTGTAAAGCAACTATACTCTAATAAAAATGAATTCAAAATAATTAACTCAAAATGGATTAAAAATAAACATAAGACATGAAACCATAAAACTCCTAGAAGAAAACACAGGGGAAAATCTCCTGGATATTGGTTTTGGTAATGATTTTTTGGATATGACACCAAAAACACAGGCAACAAAAGCAGAAATAAATAAGTGGGACTACATCAAAGTAAAGCTTCTGCACATTAAAGGAAACAATTAACAAAATAAAAAGGCAACGTACAGAACAGTGAGAAAATATTTGCAAACTATATATCTGCTAAGGGGTTAATATCCAAACTATACAAGGGTTCCTACAGCTCAATAGCAATATAACATATAATCCAATTTTAAAATGGGCAAAGGACCTAAATGGACACTTTTCCAAAGAAGACTTACAAATGGCCTAAAAGTACACGAAAAGATGCTCAACATCACTAATCATCAGGGAAATGCAAATCAAAATCACACTGACATAGTACATCACACCTGTTAGGATGACTATATTTTTTTAAAAAAGTGTTGGTGAAGATGTGGAGAAAAGGGAACACTTGTACACTGTTGGTAGGAATGAAAATGGTGCAACCATACCTCAATAAAATGGTTTTAAAAGAAAAAGGAATGTAGGCATTAACATCCTTTCTTTTTGGACTGCAGCTTCATGTTAACACTGTGTTACACTTATTTTCCTCTATATCTGGAAAGGAATTATTTCAATTGAAAGTATTAGATATACAAAGCAATGAGATTTATAATTCTCTTTTTCAAAACAAGGAGAGTGTGTAAACCTCTAGAAACATGATCAGAGAAATTTTCCCACTCCAAGTCCAACCTTGAGCCAACTGCAACCCCAGGACCCTGATCACAGCCAGAGTGCCCACTTTTCCTCGGCACCTTAGTTCTATTTAAACAGTCTCTGCTCTAGGACATTTTCTGGTGACCTAATAACCACATTCTCATAAAGAAGGCGTCAGCTTTTAGATTTAGATGAAAAACATAGAAACCTAACTACATTATAAAGGAATTTGCAAATGTATGGTCCAAAGCCCCCTTTCTGCAAGCTTGGGGAAAGTCTGAACACACCTCTGTAGTTTGTTCCCTGCAAATGTGGTTTTAATCCAGAGCAGTGCATTCTGCACCCTCACGTCTCAGGGCTGCTCCTAATAATAGACTGTTCCCTCCCCCACACCCATGCTGGAAACAGAATGTGTCATATCTCAGAATGCTTCATCATGATGCAATTTGCCTGTCAGGCCTCTGTCCCAGCAGCAGCTGCAGCTGATTATGGCTCAGCTCCGGGCTGTGTTTTATTTATGATCCACCTCCTCCCTTTCAAAATCCATCAGTACACACTGATGGAAGTAAAATTAGAGACTCCTGGCAAGGCTGGAGCTTGGGAAATGAACTTTCCTCTCCTTCTTTTCAGGACAGCAGTGTTCAGGAAGGCCATGCAGAGGGGCCAATGGGCAGTAAGAAGGCTGCAGAGGCCCCCTGTGTGTGTTTCTGCTTGTAAGCTGATGCTGAGAAACAATATTCTCTTAGACTTTCAGTGCTTTTCTTCCTTAAATTATCTTCCTCTTTCTCCTGCTTGCCACCATGCTTGACCCCCAAATCTCAGCAGCATTTCAGGTCCAGCACTTACCTTCAACCATTTCTATTTCTGCTTGGGGGTGCTGGTTGGCAAATAGCGTGTCCTTCAAAGTCAGATTGTCACTGCCTCCTTCTTAATATCCATCTCAGTCTCTGCTAACTGGTAAGTGTCATCCTCAGGCATTCATGCCCACCCCTCCCCATTTATTCTCAGGTCTGTCATCTCGGGGGTGTCATCCAAGACTACTGTCCCTCAGTGTGTCTGAACCACAGCCGGCCCATGTTCAGCCTTTTTGGTTGCTTCTTTGACAAGTCATTACCTTGACTTCTCCACACGACATTTCCCTAAGATAGCACTGTGTTCTTGATCTATCTCTTGAAATCCATATTCATTTTCAAGAGCTTTTGGTCCCCAGTTAAAACAAAGAGAGTCACTTGCTCAAGGGCTTTCTGGGAAAGATGTTATTAGCTCGGGTGTTCTCTTCTCTGTGGCGGCTGAGAAAGCATTTCCCAGTGAAGGCTCCGTCTCAAACACTGGGGCTCACATATGTTCGGAAGGCGTGTGCTGGGTGTGCACACACGTTGGAAGGAGAGCCCGGCAGATCATTACTAAATTAAAGGAATATAGCGGGAGGAAAATTAAGAATAAGTGAGAGCACTCAGATGCCAGAGAGAAAAAGGGAAGAATAATTTGATGGTGCTCTCCAGCTGCTGTGGGCTTGAACTTGAGAAGACTCCAAGCCAGTTGACTAGAATTAAAGATCCTACTTTTTCCTAAACTGCTTATTAGAACCAACTACATAATTTGTGGGCCCAGTGCAAAATGAGGGAGTGGGGCCTCTTGCTCCAAATTAATAAGAATTTCAAGATGGCGACAGCAGAGCATTCAGCCAGGTGTGGCCCTTCCGTGTGTAGGGCCTGTGCGACCACCGGGCGGCTCACCAGTGAGGTTGCCCTGCTGCTTATCTGCGCTTGGTGCTGATTTTTCTCCTGCAAGGAAGTTGTTGGCTTTGCTAACTTTATTTTAGTTCCCAGGAAATGGTCATCATCATTTTAGCCTGAGGAGGAAGGGTGTCCACTTGCCCTCTAAGCACCAGAGGCCTGTGGGAGGGAGTGGAGGGGACGCCTCCTACCTTCACCTCACCAGCATCTGCCTTGCAGAGCATCTTGAGGCTATCCTGTTTAACCTGGCTCCTGGCCCAAAGAGCTCAATTTCCTGTACTCAGACCTGGAAGGAGTCCTGATGAATCCCCACAGAGAGGCCTTCCAGCAGACCCTCGGACAACCCCCGCTCTGGGAATGGCATTCTGAGGAAATTGCTAGCACCTGGCCATTGTTAGCTCTCTGTTCGCGGGAACTCCTGTGGGCTGCCTGCTAGGCTGTGGTTGAGCTCTAAGCAGGCTCCCAAGCCAGGTGTTGCACTTGGTGACTGAAGCACAGTCTGCTCTTCCTTCCTTCATGCTATTTCAGCTCTGTTGGGGGAGGAAGGGAAACACACACCTCGAAGGGAAGGCTGGGCCTGCCATTTGCGTTCGTGATTGGCAGAGTGACAGCTCTGCAGGATGGCAGCAGGTACGCATGGGTGTGCAGAGCAGAACAGGAGTGTGCTGGAAAACAGCTTCCATAGTGGTTTCTTTTACCTTAAATTTTACCTGGGAGAAAAAAAATATCCTTGAGAGCAGCTAATATATTTTATTGAAGTAATGAAAGAAGGGGTCGCTTAGCACACAAGAGCAGAATCATACTTGAAAACGACAGTAATTTAAAACAGTGACATAGGCTAAGGAATGGATAGATGAATAGAATAGGACATAAATTCCAGGAACAGATCCAAATATATACAAAGGAATTTAATATAGGAGAAGAAAAGCATTTTAAAAACTATTTTTTTTTATTTAAGAAGGGGAATTGGGAAAATTTGCTAACCATTTGGAAAAAATATTGAAGACCTTATACCATATGGATAAACTGCAGATGAATGAAACACTTCAATAAACATAAAAGTAATGAAAGAAAAGACAGATGAGTCTGCAGATACATTTCAGATGAAGGGGCACTCTAAACAGGACATCCAAGGCAGAGACAATGAAGTTAAAAAATAATGGTTCTAACTTCTCTCCTTCCGCCCAAAACACAGTAAATGAGTAAATAAAATGTGTAGATTAAACATGTCTAAACCAGATAGGCAAATGTAAAAAAAGAATGATATTTATCACTCTGTATGAAAAGCATACATACTCTAAACATATATAAATTAGACAGCTGAATACCCAGACACTTTTGGAATTGGACAAATAAATGAAACATTTCACAAACAAAAATGCAGATTAAAACAATGAGTTATCTATTATATACGCACAAGTGGCTAAGAGAGTAGATCTTAAATGTTCTCACTACAAAAAAGAAATGGTAATCATGTGACATAATGCAAGTGTTAGCTAAGGCTACTGCTACCATGGTAATCATTGTGCAATATATAAGTGTATCAGATCAACACTTTGTACACCTTAAACTTACACAATGTTATATGTCAATTATATCTCAATAAACTTGGGAAAAAAGGAAAAAAAACCACAATGAGTTCTCTTCCTCTTCTTAACCTGGCAAAGATATTATATGTTAGTAATATGTGGACAAACATCTATCAATAGTAGAATAGATAAATAATGGAGGGATAAAGTAAAAGTCTAAAAATAAGAGATTTGTTGAAAAAGCTTTGATACATCTGTAGTGATGGAACCCCCAGAGGTCATTAAAAATGACATCATACAGAAAGATGTTGAAGATATCAGATGACTTTAATTAAATTCTCTTTGTGTATCCTGTGGCTGCCAAAATGTTGCAGTCTCTGCTGTAGTGTTTAGAACTTGGGTGTTTCTATTCAGTGAATTAGTCCCTTACCCCTAACATTACTGTGAGGTTCATCTCCACAGGGTTGACCAGTTGTGCAATTCATCAAGACAAACAAGGAGGATCTGATTTTGGATTTAATATTGTCATTTCATACGCATTAAGAACCAAGGAGTGCCCAGCCCAGTGCTGGTCCTGTGGAGATGGTTAATATGGAGAGCAGGTTTTCCTCCTTCCCTCCCTCCTTTCCTCCTTTCTTCCTTCCTGCTTGCTCTGTTTTTCTGCCTTTCTCTTTTTTTTTTCTGCTTACCTTATGTCCTTCTCTGATCCCTTTTTTCTCTTTTATGTCCTCCTTCATGTAATCAGCTTTGCCCTGCACTCGACATGCACCACAATCCAGGGTTACGGAGATGGATGGATACCAGCCAAGCCCCCAGGACATCTCAGTATATGGGGGAAGCACATCTGAGCTGGAGAGGAGCCTTAGCACAAGGATATCTGAAGGTCTGTGTTGCCCAGGAGCCCTCACACATCACTTGTGTCCCCACACATAGGTGGATTCACAGGGCAAGCCAAGAGTGCCAGCAAAGGGTGTGTACACGACAGAGTCCCACATGCCACACAGCCCGTGTTATGTTTGGGTCATAGTGAGGAGTTTGGTGTAAATGGAACATTCAATGTGAGCGGGAATCTGAAACGACTTGCCACCTTCCAGCTAACAAGGGGAGAAATCTGTTTGGCGTAAGCTAAGAACAGGCATCCCAGCAAACCCCACCAGCCTCCGCAGACTCACCTGTGCCCCCACAGGCTCTCAGATGCTCTCTGGCCTTTGCTTGGTGACCTACACTGCCCTCGACATTATGGCCTTCACGGCACACTGCTGGCCTGACGGGTTTGCTGGCATCTCTTCCCTCCCCGCCCTTTGGACTTTCTCTCATCCACGTTCAGAGGCTCTTTTGTTCACACCACACCACAGGGCCTGTCTCAGACGCAGCATGAGGGTTATTAGAAAAAGGCTAGAATGGTCTCAAGCTGCAGCCACGGTGTTTTGTTACTCTAGCACTTCATTCATACTGATGAAGTCCAAACCCTCAGCCTGGGATGGCAAGGGCCCCTGTCCCCCCACTGGCCAGGTCTCTAGGACCATTTCTTACCTCTTACATCTCCCCTCCACTCCTTGGTCCTGGCATGCCAAGCCCTAGGCTGCTTCCCCCTCCCGCACCCCCAGCAAAGCTTCCCCCTGACCACGCGGTGTTCCCATTGTCTGGGGCACAGCTCCTTCATGGCCCTCCAAACTCTGCCTTAGAAGGTGGGGGCGGGGTCAGCTCAGAGAAGTCCTTCAACAATCCTGCACCCTGGTATTCATCCTCAGAGTGTGGGCTGAACCTAATAACTTGCTTCTAATTAACAGAAGATGGAAAAGATAATGGGCCCTCACTTCTATGACTTGATTGCAAAGACTGTGACCCAGTCTTGCACGTTTCGATGAAGCAAGCTGCCACGTTGCAGAGGCCCATGTGGCAAGGAATTAAGGTCCTTGGTCCAACAGCCTGCAAGTAACTGGATCCTGCCAACAACCATGTGACCTTGGAAGCAGCTCCTTCCCCAGGCGAGCATTAAGATGAACATGGCCCAGCTTGGCTGCAGCCGACAGGACATCCTGAAGCAGAAGATTCAGCTAAGATGTGCCCGTGTTCCTGACGGTACAGAAACCACGAGGTAATGTGTGTTGTTTTAAACTTCTAAGTTTTGGGGTAGTTTGTTATTCAGCAATAGATAACCGATACAGAAGGCACCTGCTGTGGAAACCCACCTCCCACCCCTGTCACCAGACGTCCTCTCAGTCAAACTCAATGTCCCTCTTTGTCCTCCCAGAGCACTCTCTGTGTACCTTTATCATCATATCTGATCCCAATTCTGTAATCATTTCTTTATAGAGCTCATCATGTAATGCTCCTTTGTGTCCCAAACGCCTAGCATGTTTCCTACTTATGAATAAGGACCAACAGATGTTTGCTAAATGAGTGTGAAAAAGTTGGACCTAAGGTGATGTGAGGTCACGGGAGACTTTTTAAATTAAAATTTTCATTTTGTGATAAACATTGACTCACACGTTGTTGTAAGAAATAACAGAAAGATCCTGTTTACCCTTTACTCAGTTTCTCCCAGTGATAACATCTTGCAAAACTACAGTGGGATATTAGAACAGGAAATTGACCTTGATACACTCCACACGTATTCAGATCTCCCCAATACACGTCATATGACTCATTTGTATGTGTGTATCTGTGTGTATCTAGTTCTATGCAATTTTATCCTAAGTAAGATCATGTATCCACTACCACAGTCAAGATAATAAACATCTCCATCTCCACAAAATCTCACATGTGGTCCTTTTATAACCACACCCACTTTCCTCCCACTCCCATCCCTGACTCCTGGCACCACCAATCTGTTCTCTGTCTCTATAATTCTGTCCTTCAAGAATGTTATACAAATGGAATTACAGGGTCTGTAACTTTCTAGGATTGTCTTTTTCACTCAGCATAATTCCCTTGCAATCCATGCAAGTTGTTTGAATTTTTATTACTGAGTGATGTTCCATTTACTACTTTATTTCTTTTTATTGCTGAGTGATGCTCTATGGTAAAGAGACACCAGTTTAACTATTCACGCATTGAAGGACATTTTGGTTCTTCCCATGTTTTGGCTATTACAAATAAAGCTGCTATGAAAATCTGTTTATAGGTTTTTGTGAGAACATGTCTTCATTTCTATTAAATAAATGTCTATGTATGCAACTGCTGGATCATCTGATAAATGCAGGTTTAATTTTATAAGAAAATGCCAGTTTAATTTTGTAAGAAAATGCCAATCTGTTTTCCAGAGGGGCTGTCTCATTTTCCATTCTCACCAGAAACATCTGAGTGATTCAGCTTCTCTGCATCCTCAACATTTGGAATTGTCACTTTTTATTTTCACCATTGTGATAGGTACATGGTGATGTCCCACTGTGATTTCATTTTGCATTTCCTTGATGGCTAATGATGTTGGCCATCTCATTGGCCTATTTGCCATCTGTGTATCTTCGTCAGTAAAATGTCTATTCAGATCTCATGGCCAATTGGATAGCTTGTTCTTTTCACTGTGGAGTTTTGAGAGTTCTATATATTTTCTAGATTTAGTCCTTTGATGGATTTGTGTCTTCTCCCAATGTGTGTAAAGTTTATGTTAAGGTTGACTTTTTGGTCTGTGTATATCCAGTTGCTCCAAGCCATTGGTTGGACAGGCTGTCCTTCCTCAACTGAATCCCTTCTGCACATTTGTCAACAATCATTTGGGCTTACACATCAGTCTGGGTCCAAACAAGAGATAGAAACCAAGCAGTATGTTAAATGGAAGAAGTTTAATACAAGAATTATTAACTGTAATAAAATAATAAGTATAGGCTATACAGACATCTATATGGTATAGGGTTTCTCCTAAGGCTGAAGGAGAAACCCGAAGGAGAAACCCAAAGAAGGACAACATTGGGAGGAGTTCAGACTTCCTTGAAGAAGGTGTGGTTTGGCCACCAAACTGCAGAGGAGCTCATTGGTTTAGCCAGACTGGAGTTGCTGGGTAATTCAGGCACCGCCCCCCCCCCCCCCCCCCCCAGAGTGCGATGGACAGGGAGCAGGTAGTCAGCACCGAGTGGGATGGGCTGACATGGGGTCAGTGGGATGGGCTGGCATGGGGTCAGTGGGATGGGCTGGCATGGGGTCTGTAGGCTGGAGGAGGAGGACTTTAGGGCAGGCAGACTGCACGTGCAGTGGGAGCAGCCGTCTCTGTGTGCCTCCTCCAGACCCCAGGGGCTGCATGGACTTCAGGGGCTGTGTGGGCCTTGCAGAAGGAGCCCTGGAACACAGGTGGCTGCATGCCGGCTGCCCACAGGCTCTCATGTCTGTGTGGAGAAGGCTGCCCTTTAAAGAATGGCCCAAATCAGTTCTTCAGACAGAAAAACAATGACCGAGAAGGAATCCTGGGGCACCAGGAAGGAAGAAGAAACCCTGGAGAGAGCAGAAATATGGGTAAATACAATAGATTACCCTTCTCACCAGTTCATTAAGTCATATTTGACGACTGCAACAAAAATGATAATACGCCAACCCCAACACTCACTCCAGCCATGCTCACCACATCTCGGCCGCCACAGGCCTCCTGCTCCATTTGAAAGCAGAGGGGCTCTGAAGCCACCTGTGTCCCCATGTGTGGTAGGGCACTGCATCTGCAGGACTTTGAGAGGGGTGAGATGATTGAGGGTCTCTTTGGAGGGGGTCACCTTGGGGGGTGGCCTTGAGTTTGGGAACAGCAGGGTGACCATCGGAGTGGAGGCTGCCAAGGCCAGGGTGGCCTCCAGGGAGCGAGGGCCACTGGGGGCCAGACCCCCAAATCCGGGCCAGACCCCAGATCCTGGCTGTTGCAGGGGAAGGACACAACACTAGTCCCCAGGCATGGGCCACCCCACCCCTCTGGTCACTAGGAGGGGGAGATAAGAGCAGCAGAGGCTAGTGGGTGCTGCAGGGCCAGGAAACCTGAGGAATCCTCTCCCTGCCTCTTCGTTTAAGCCATTGAAGGCATAGGTGGGGAGAGGGAACATCAGATTCAGGGCACTGAACCCCCAGTGCTCTTACCAGGATGGAAGGCCCAGCTCTAAGGGGCTCTTCCCCACTTATACATGAGTGGAGATTCTCCAGGAAGACCATGCTCTTTGGAAATAGGGGTTGTGGGTCGAAAACTTTGCAACATGTACGTAATTAAAATCATACAATTACAAAACAACAAGACAACAAAACAAACCAGGCATTTTTCAGGAACACATGGAAGGTCTCTAGGAGGAAAGTTATGAGCTGAAATAGGCTAGCGACATTCACCTGCTGAACTACTAAAAAACGGGTTTAATCTCCAGTAAAAATGCCAACTGGGGCTCCAATTAACCCCTTGTACTATTTCTCTATGTCCTGTTAGACAAAAAGTAAGAGGAGAAAGAATTGTGCAAGCACTGGCTAGGTTATATGCTGTGGCTAATTTTGTTTGTTTTTCAGAAAAGTATATGTTGGCAAAATAAGGATTTGGGAGCTGCAATCTAAGAAGGAAATAACTGGTTCCCCCACTGCCAAGGTCTGCCCGGAGTGAGGCGTGGACCCTGGTGTGTGGGCCCGAAGGTGGGGCTGAGAGGCTCAGGAGGTCGTCTGGAACACCGGCCTTGGGACATCCAAAGCACTTCAAAGTGGAGAGCCTTATCTGAAAACTCTCCTTGTTTCTCTTTCTGGCAGAGGGCCTTCTAAAAGGAGCAGGCCAGGGACTGGAGAATGCAACAAAAGTCTTTAAGGAGGAAGGCTGGAAAGAAAAACAAACAGACAAACATTTCAGGGGCATGATTGTAAAAATGCACTTCCTCTTCATTTGCCCAGAAAACATTTCCTGAGCTCCTCTGGTTGCAGGCTCTGTGCAGGCCTGGGGACAGGGCACAAGGTCAGCCCGAGGCTGCCGTGGGAGGGCACAGAGAAAGCACAGTCGGACAAGTGAACTTCGGGGATCTCAGAGCAGCCTCTAGGGCTGTGACCAAGACGCCCAGCTAGCTAGGGAGCACAGGAAACGGGACCCGAAAGACCTGGGAGCAAGGAGGAGGCCGCGGGTGCCTCGAGGCTTTGGCAGCGCCAAGGAGGGGGTCCTCAGTGGAGATGGACCTGCTGGGGTGCCACCCGTGGGCGGCGCTGATGCAGGGCGGCATGGTCAAGCACGGGGGTGTTCAGAGTGTGCACGTGGTGGCCACAGACAGGCTCAGAGGTGACGGGACATCAGCAGCACTCATGGAGTCCTCCCCAAATACTCCTGTTCAGCAAGTGGGTGCCCTACATTTCCTTTGGCAGGAAGCTGCGTGAGGGTCTGAGAGAGGGGCGAGTGCAGGGTCCGCAGGCTGTCGGGAGAAGCGATGGGTCCTGGAAGGGAAGGGAGGAGTCGGAGTTGTGTAGATTCCTCTTCTGCGGATAGCGGGCGTGGGCCTGGGGCCGTGCGAGGAGCTGGGGGCGCAGGGAGGACGCGTGCCTCGCAGCCCACGTGGGATCTGCGCCTGGCAGAGGAGGGGGCAGGAGGGGCAGCCGCGGCGCCACCCTGAGCAATGGGAGTCCTAGTGCAAGTGACGCTTGCCAGGGTGGGTGAAGGGAGAAGAGCAAGACGGCAAGGATGGGACTCCGGCCGCATCCTGTGCACATAGTAGGTAGTAGCGGGTCCCGGATGCTGGGAAAGCAGTGGCTTAGGCGCGGGGTGCAGAAGGCGATGGGCAGGCGGAGGCTTCCGGGAAGCGCGGCTGTGACTGGAAGGGGAGATGAGGGGCCGGATGACAAATGGAATTGAGGTCCGCAAATGCGTGGCTTGTGGGTGGAGGGCCAAAGGCATAGGCAACGTGATGGTTTTAGAGAAACAGGAAGGGAGCTGGCAAAGGAGGGGGGTTCACAGCTCAGCAGAAAGACAGGCCCATCAGGAGCAAGGACACATCCTCCAGAGGCAGTCGGGACTTGAGGAGCATCATTCTGAATTTCTTGCTGAGCTGGAGGTTAAGTCGGGTAATCGTGTCCAGTTGTACAGGTTGGGAAGTGCACAGGGTGCCTCATCATGGTGAAAACCCATCATTCTTGAGGCAGGTGATCTGGATTTACATCGTTTTATGACACGGAGGACCTCCTCCTAATCAGCATATACTCATGTATGGGCCAGGAACCTAGGATGTCTGCTGAGTGGGAAGGAAAGGGGCAGATGGGGATTTGAAGGAATAGGTAAAATGTGGAACTAACAGGCAATAAATGGAGAAAGGAAAAGCCTTCAGCAAGCAGTGAACGTTTTCTCCCTCTTTCTCTTTGCCCAAGTGGTTTCAGGGATTGCCCGTGACTGTTATCATCCTAGAATATTACCACAGAGGCTGTGTTCAAGGACAACTTCCCCAGGGACAGAAAGTAACAAACAAGAAAACTTGGGTCTGGACCTCTGCAGTCATAAATGTGCTGTTTTAATAAAACCTGACAAGCCTGCCTAATTTTTTATGAAGTATTTAATTCCCTAAGTTTTTCAAAATACTCAGCAAAATTATTTCCTTTTACCCGTGTCAGATTTTTTTTATTTTTTAAGTACTGATGAAACACAGATCGTGACAACTTTTATTTAATCCAAGTCCAGAAGGACTCACTGCCAGCCCTCAGCCACCAGCGCATGCAGGACTTAGGGCTGTTTAGCAGCGTGTTCACCAGGTTGACTCAATGCCAGCCATCTTCCCCTCACAAAATGACACAGTGCAGCCCTCAGGCTCTGCTGAACCGGGAGCTTACAGGGGCAAATTTTGAGCTGATGTGGGTGAAAGAAACAGCCAATACACATGCTGCTGGCTTCTGCTGAAATCCATGGCCTGTCAAGGAATTATGTCCTCATAGGCTCTTGTGCACCAACTCAAATCCAGGCTTCTTAGTACAGTGATAATAGGTCACCCCTGGAGCCCATTCAATTGAGGTAATGCTTTTTGAGTCTACAGCACAGCCTGGCATGGAGGTCAATAAATATTAGCAATCATTATTACTTATTTTTCTTCGGCATTCACCAATGTGTCTTACAATTATTATGACAAAGAAAAAAAAAAAAGCTTTACAAAACGTAACACTGCTGGGGAATGACATTGGGGTCTGCTGACCTGAAATCTAGCTCTAGTCCTGGTTCCCAGGCAGATGCTGAATCTCTGTGCACCTAGGAGATGGTCTAATAACACCTCCACCACTCGGGAGACTGTCAGGAGGATGAATCCAGACAGTAAACACAAAAGCCCTTATACCCCATGAGGCCACACACATGCATGAAATAGGGGTACAAATCCCATCTGGAGCGTGGAATCGGAATTAACCCAAGATGATTAGCTTACCTTCCTCTAGTTCCAATAAAAGTCTCAGGTACTGAGACACGAGAGCATACAGTCACAGCGAGAACTAGGAGAAAGCAGCACTCCAAGCACTGGACAATCCTGGAGCTGCATGGGTCCCTCTAGGCACACTCAGGACATCCTCCAAGTAGAATTCCTTCAACTATGACTCTGCAAACAGGGACTCTGTTATCGCCTCTCTCTAGTGTGCTCAGAACATTGTGAGGAGCTCACCATGGGATTGGCTGCTAGGAGCCCAGATTGCTCTTTCCTGTTATCACTGATGTCCTGAGCCATCTCCCCTCCATCGCTAATGGATGACCATAGGAGCAGGACTCATGGGTCCTGGGCCACTTCTATGCCTGGGTCTCTTCCCCTGGGTCAGGAAACAAGCAACATCAAGAATTTATTCCCCTTATGGAAATAAATGGCACAATATGGGGAATTATAATGCAGCAATGCATACCCTGATTCTGCCCTAACCAGCTGTGGAGGGCACCCTGGGAGCTCACACTCTGGCCTGACCCTCAGAGCAGGCATACACTGTTCCCCTGTCTTCATTCTCATCTCCACACCCTGGTCAAACCTAATCTCCATTTCTGCTCCCTACAATTTCTTTTCCCCTGGCCTCTGACCCATTGGGCTGTGCAAATGCCCCTCAGGCCTCTTTTCTTCCACTGTCCCTGCAGAGAACACACCTCCTGCCTTCTCTCCATGAGTCTTCTCTACCTGCCTCTCCCTCTGAAACCTCTCTGGAAAAACCTACAGCGTTGCTACTGTGCTCATTCATTCCCTGTGCAGCCATGTGGTGTGGGACCCACCTTGAGGGCTGTAGGCCTGGTGCAAGGAACGGGGAGTCAGATCTGGGCTGTGAATCCCAACCCACTTGGCAGTTATGTGCCTTGATAGTGGTCTAAAACTCTCATTTGTTGAGAGCTCCTTAAAATTTTGACGAGGTGTTTTTGTCTTCATGTCACCGTGGCTCAGGAAGGGACTCTGTAGTCTTGAAGACCCTAGGAAAGGCATGGCCGAGTTCACACCCGGGCCTCCAGGCCAGAGCCAGTAACAAGTCACTTCTGGACAAATTGGGTGACTTCTGTCTTGGCTCTTCCTGTATGAAGTGTGGCGGCTGCCACTACTTGGAACTGTCATGAAGAGCAAGTGTACATCTCTGCCCACTGGATCCTGGGGTGGTTGGGAAATACATGTTTTGTCTGCTGAAGAACAGGATGTCTCCCTGGCACCCAGAACCCAGCCTGATAGCTAAAATAGGTGCCAACCAATATTTTTTTTTTTGACTGATAATATAAGCAGAACCCTAACACAGTACTTGGCAAAAGATGGACATTCCAGAAACTACAGTCATAGGAGGAGGCATTTATATACATGCCTAACCAAGTTGTTCACCATCTCTCTGTGGGCAAAAAATTTTGCCTGCCTTTTCAGGAAACAAAGAACGTTGCCTGCCATTCTGGTAAGCAATGAATTTTGCCCACCATCAAGCCATCAGCCACTGCAGCCACCCCTGACCGTGTACCCTGAGGGGATTCAGGATGGAGATAAACTGGGTACTGGCCCCAGATAGTTAAAATGCATATCAAAGGAATAATTTCTATGCGCCTAGACTCTTGCATCTTCCCATATAGAAAATCACAAAAATCATGAATTTGAGATCTCTGTTTTTAGTGTTTAGCAGCAACCTTTTGATGTTTGACTACATGTTTGTTTGTTTGTTTTTTCAGCAAAAACTCCTATATATCCTGACTCCTTCTTTACCTCTTTGGAATAGTCCCTCAGAGCTATCTGAGAGGCTGCCTACCCGGGCTACAGTCCTTAGTAATGTTCTCGAATAGATCATAATTCTCAACTTTTGGTTGTGCATTTTTTTTTTTCTGGTGGACATATCTTCACCTCATTCCCACAGTCTGTGGTCAAGGACCCCCAGAACCCAGCATGAAGACTGGTTCACACTTGTCACTCACACTTGTCTGTGCTGCTGAGGAAGGTGGTAGCCACACAGAAGGCAAAAGAGGCACACCAACCCTCACCAAAAGACAAAGGGCTTGGTTCTCTTGCTCTGCCTATTGTACAGATGAGGAACCTAGGGCCCTGACTGGTTAAGTTGCCCACAGACATGAGAATTAAATGAATCACAGAATGTTTCCATTGTCTAACCGTAAACACTAAATAAAAGTCTTGATCTTGTTTATTTGGAAGGATTATTTGTCCTTACCCACTGGTCCACAGGGCCACCAAAGAGGCGAAGTCAGTGAGTGCCCCGACACCCCATGGTAGACAGGAAGCCAGGCGCCAGCAGTCCCAGTCTGGAATTTTTCTCTTCCACACTAAGCAATGCCCCCCCCTCCAAACATCTTGAAAGTGGTAGTACTTGCATCGAAGCAGAAAACAAAGAACATCTGGAGGTTCTTCCTCCTTTCCAAGCACAACACAGGCTGCAATTTCTTTCCTTTTTTTTAAAATTTAATAAGAGAAAAAATATCCCCCCTAAATTCCTAGGGGAAATCCATAGACAATTATTCCCATCATATTTTGAGGAAGTCTTGAATCCTTCTCTGGTAGATATTGGATTCTCAGAAGGCAACTGACCTTCTGCAAAAACCATTAGAACAGCGTCATCTGAATGAGGTTTCCAGAATGAAATACTGCAGCCCCACCAGGCAGAAAAACAAACTCAGCCATCAGAGCCCACAAACACGGCCTCACCAAGCATGGACACACAAATGTACCACACATGTGCAGCCAAGGCTTCTCCGAGCTTTCCAGGAGGGTCCATGGGTCCAGAATGCCACACATTTCCACCCCAGCAGGCCAAGGTGAAGCTCAAAGGGATGTTTCATTTCCTGAATGGGCCACTTCCTTTCTGGTTGAAGAGAAGGTCCACGCTGGGATACATTTCCAGGGCTGCTTCTGCACCACAGGAAGACTTGTTCCTTAATAATGGCATGGGAATGAACTCACATTTGCAGATGATTCTGGATGATTTACTTTATTTACAGTTGTGGGAAATGAGACTTGGAGAAATAAGTAACTTGCCTAAGTCTACCTAACTAATAGTCAGAACCAGAAGAAGAACCCGAGTCCACCTCAGAGCCCATGCCCCCCATCCACAGCCATGTGGAGGCCACTTCAGCACAACTCCCTGTCACAAGCCCCCTCTAATCCATCACCTATTTACACAACATCGCAGGGATAGTTTGGAAATTCACATCTGATCTTTCACTCCCTCCCCTAGACCCTTTGGGTGCTTGCTGACTAAATAAATCTCATGTGGCTCACAACTTCCAAGACCAGGTCCACACAAACCCTCTCAGAGCAGGAAGGGGAGGGATGGTCCACATCCCATATGTCTAAATATTTTAAAGCCCTGGTCCCAGACCAGGCCTCCGTCCAAAGGAGACCCCAACCCAGGAACTCATGCACATGCATGTGGACACGTCAGTCTGTACCTCTAATTTCTGTACACACGCATATGTTCAGCCACCCCTCAGGCCTAGGGGTGCACATTGGAGGGGTGGTCAGCCCTCGGGATGTTTGGACAGAGAATTCTGGATGATTAGAGTACCCCACACATGATCTAGAAGGAGGAGTGCAGGTCCCAGGTGGACACATCCTCTTGGCCTGGTGGAGGCCTCTCTGCAGGAAGGAACCCAGCAGAGCAGGACCTGCATGGGCCCTCTAAGGACCAGTGCTGGCCATGGCCCCCTCGTGCTGGGCTGAGGGCCTCACTGTCCAGGCCCATGTCTCCTGTCCAACCATGCCTTCTGCTGTGTGCTACCAGCCTTTATAAGCCACTTACAGTTCTAAAGAGTAACATCTGCTTCATGTCCCCATGAACACATTTGCCATGACCCACCTGCCTAGGATTCCCCTCACCGTTTCACCTGCTGATCCCCCAACCTCCAAAACTCCAGTATGGTTCTTACCATACTGTCTCACAATTATTTTACAGTCTGTCTTCCAGACCAGACGAAGATTCTGTCCAAGCATGAGGCCCAACACAGAGTTGGTGTTTAATCAATATATTGCCTCAATGGATGTCTTTGCTTTGCCCACATCCCAGAAAAAATAAAAGATATCAGCTTCTGTTTGAGTCACAGATGCCTAGGAAAGAGAAGGACTAGAGCAATGTGTGCTTAGATTGTCTTCTCCCAAGCAGACCTCAAGCCAAGGGGACCCCAGCTCAATACCATGTTTTTCTAATCTGCGAGAAATATGTGAATTTCATTTAGCATCATACAACAAATAAATATTGGGCACTTAATACATGTCAGACCCTGTCTGGACACTGGAGATACAATGGTGTAGACTATCAAGACAAACACTTGTATCCGGAGCTTACACTTAGTGGGAGCAGACGATAAAACACCAATTACCCGTACCTGTGTGAGCACAATATCACACGTTGACACGTGCAATCCAGGGATCAAATTACAGTTGGGTAGAGTAAGGTTGAGTGGCTGCTTTGTCCTGGGAGACCAGGAAGCGGAGGTGACATCTACACTGAGCCCCAAATGCCGAGCAGGAGACAGTCACGTGCACAAGAGTAAAGGTTCAGAGGTGGAAGGAGGAGCCAGCAGTAAGTGCTGGTGATAAGAGCTCAGCATCTCCAAACAAATCCACCTGTGAGGTCACAGCTTGATGAGAACAAGGGGAGCAGGGAAGAGAGAAGCTTAAGGAAGAGGTCAAGGGCTAGCTTCTGCTGGTATGAAAGTGGGTAAGGAGTTTGTACCTTATTCTACATCTGACCAGAGCTGGTGCAGGCATTGAGTGGGGGAGCCATAGCCAATGAGTTATGTTTCCAAATGATCATCCTAGCTGATACATAGACAATGAACTGTGAGACACCAAAGGTCACTACAAGGTGACTCAGTAGTTCAGGGACTTGTCCAGGATGGTTGAAACGAAGATACCCAGATAGAGAGAGTTGGGTTAGGTTTTAAGAGTCTCCTCAACAGGACTCAGTGATGGATCTTAAGGAAGGGATGAGGTGTCAAAGGTAACATGTGGATGTTTGATTTAAACACCTAGCTAAATAGTTACGAGTCAGTGCAGGCAGGGTCCAGTTCCTGGAAGGCTGGATTGAGAAAAAGACAGGATAACCAGGCCAGAAGTGGAGGCAAAACTGTACTTTCTGAAATCTCATTTGTAATTTTGTCTTTTGGAACTAAAACTCAATTTTCTATTGACATGATAAAAGGTAGTAAGGCCCCAGGCCAACCCATAAATGTCAATTTAATCCACAATGCACTGACCATAGGCCTAATGAGTCCACTGCCAAGGGACCAGTGCTTCCAAGGAAGAACATCCAGAGTTCCAGTGTGGAGTCCTGGGAACATAGTGTTAAAGAAAACCAGAGCCAGACAGATGTGA
The DNA here is from genome assembly GCF_028021215.1 of Eschrichtius robustus. Lineage (NCBI taxonomy): Eukaryota > Metazoa > Chordata > Mammalia > Artiodactyla > Eschrichtiidae > Eschrichtius > Eschrichtius robustus. Next base: position 100,625,939 of record NC_090833.1, on the reverse strand, counting down.
AAGAAGTGAAAGCAGATTTTATTCAGAAATTACTGCAATAAAAGAAAAGAGGTCTCAGTTTAGAACTGGGCTCAATTCCAGGTACATCATGGACAAATGGGGATTTATAGCCACGGAGCAGGGTGGTGGACAGTGGATGGAAAATTACTAAGAGGAAGAATCACAGGTAAGGGAAGATTCTGGCTAAGCCAAATTGACAGGAATGCTGATAGCATGCCAGGGTGATCAGATATTACCTGGAGGATGGAGAAGGATGAGGGAATTTGATCAGATATTGAGGGTGATCAGATATTGAGGGTGGGGGTTTCTGTCTAAACTGACTTAGCAGGAGTTTTGCTAAAATTGGACAATGCAAAGGCAGACACAGAGGTTCAAAGCTGAATTCTACTTGGGAAGGGTGTTCAGAGGAGCCTGGCTGAAGTTTAGTCAAGGAGAGTCTTTTTCAATAGCTCACTCTTGTGCAGAGCCCCCCTTCCCTCTGTGGCCTGGATACAGCAGGAGGGTGAGGCTGGGACTCCAGAAGGCTGGTGGAGAGAGGCTGCTGCAAGGACTCTGCAAGAGGAAGTGACTGACTTGGCCAGGAGAATGCAGGTGATGTGCCTGGGCCTAAGGATGGGGTCTGAGGGAAGGAAAGTACACAGGTGATTTTTCTCCTTACCCACTGTAAGATGATGTTCCCCTTTGCAGACATGAAATACTAAAAGGTGAAAATTGTACAGAGATTTTTTTAATGGTGTCAGTGCAAAGTGATCTAATCTTTTGGAGAAAAAATCGTAACATTTTTCAATATTCACAAAAATGTTATTGCACTGTGATCTAGTAAATTTATAGTTTACTAGAAATCTACACCAAGGAAATACTGTAAAGAAAAGAAAGGTAGCAGTCATTTACTAATTTCTTTTTTGTTTTGTTTTGTTTTTCTCTCTTTCATTTTTTTTAAATAGAGGTATAATTGATATATAACATTCTATTGGTTTTAGGTGTATGACCTAATGATCTGATACGTGTATGCATTGTGAAATGATTACCACAATAAGTCTAGTTACCATTCGCCAACATACGAAGTTAACTTTTAGGATTCACTCTCTTGGCAACTTTCAAGTATGCTCTGCAATATTATTGATTATAGTCAACATGCTGTAAATTACATCACCCGGACTTACTTATTTTATAACTGAGAGTTTGTACCTCTTGACCCCCTTCACCCTTTCCTTCCATTCCCCAAACCCCCTTCCCTCTGGCAACCACCTACTCATTTCTTTATTCAACAAATTTTTATTAAACCAGGCTCTGTTCTATGCTCCAGAGAGATGGCAGAGAACAACAACAATTTCCTGATTTACTGAGATTCTATTCCCATGTAGGATAAACAAATATGTAAATAAATAAGTAACCTGTACACTATGTTAGGTGGTGATAAGATTTTTGGGGAAAGTAAAGAAGGACTTCCTATTCAGTAGGATGGAATAGCCATATCCATCTTCCCTCTTAAAATTAAAAACCCTGGACAAAACACAATAGCAAGCATTGGGAGATTCTGAATGGCGGAAAAAGAAAGTAAACTGTCTAGGGACCACAGGGCTTGAGGTGTGCCATGGCAGCAAGTTCCCTGGGTTTTCTTATTGCAGACTTTATATCCCACACAGAGAACTATAGAAGCCTCCAATCTGGGACTGCCAACAGACACAGACAAGAAAGCGCCAAGAAAAACCTGTTCTTCTGAAACATGCATTTACCATTTAACTAAGCAATTATACTCTTGGGCATTTGTCCCAGAGAAATGAAAACTTACGTTCACACAGAAACCTCACACAAATGGTCAGTGCAGCTTTACTGTTAATGGTAAAAAACTAAAAACAATCTAGATGTCTGTCAGTGGGTTAAATAAACTCTAGTACACCCATAAGTTGGGCTCTAAGTCAGCGGTAAAAGGAACAAACTATTGATACAATTAGGATAAATGTCCAAGGAATTATGTTGAAATAAATAGGCAATTCCAAAAGATAACCTACTATATGATTCCATTTATATAACATTCTTGAAATGACAAAATTATAGAAATGGAGAACAGATTAGTGGTTTTCAGGGGTCAGAGATGGGGTGAAATGAGATGGGGAGATGAGTGTGGCTATAAAAATGTGACACAGGGGACTCTTCGGGTGATGGAAATAATTCTGTACCTTGTCTGTGTTAATGTCAATATTCTGGTTGTGACATTGTACTGCAGTTTTGCAAATTTTTACCAGTGGGGGAAACTGGGTAAATGGTATATGGGATTTCTCTATATTATTTCTTACAACTTATTGTGAGTTTACAATTGCCTCAAAACGAAAAGTTTAAAAAAGGAAAGGGGGATAGTGAATGTTAGGACAAAGTGGAGACAAAAGGTCTCATGGAGCAAGTGACATTTGAGCAAAACCACGAAGGAGGAGAGGGATCCAACCAGGAAATCATCTGGGGAAGAGCATCCCAAGAAGAGGAAACAAAAGAATAAATTCTTATTTATCAAAAAATAAAGAGGGGATAGCATGGTGGGCTAGGAAGCTCCAAGCTCTCATTCTTCCAAGAAATATTAAAAACACAACTAGGGACTGTCTGAAACAACTTGATACAAGCTCTGGAAAATAGTCAAAGCTTTACACACCATGAAAACACCCAATCAAGAAAAAAACACCCTTTTTCACACTTGCCCCATCCCTTCTCAGCATGGCAGTGGCCTTGGTTTTGAGAAGGTGGAAGCTCAGTTTCCAGTCCCCTTCTTCCATCAGAACTGGAGGGAGCAGAGCAGATGTTATTTGCCATCTACTGTGTACAACTGTTCTAACCAGTTTGGGGATACTTGAAGGACTGCTGTCAGGTGCTCATCTGTTTTGCATAACTCAGAATCCAGGCAGAAAAAGTGTCAGGAGTTGCTCATAAAACTACAAGATGGACATACAATAGACTACCTAAGGCATAGAGAAGAAGCTGGGGTGAGACTTGTTTGGAAATTGAAGTATTCAAAAGCAGTCATATGTATGGCAGAATTTAGAAAGCCATTCACATGCACAGGACTTTTCTCAGAAAAGTCCTGAGAAAACCTTAAGCTTTCACCTGGGCTGATCCCTAAGCTAAGCGGTATAGGCATGCAAAGACTGGAAGAGGCGGCTGTTGTTCTCTCTCTCTCTCTCCCTCTGTGTGTGTGTCTTTCTCTCTCTCTCTCTCGCTCTCTGTTTTTTCTTCTTGTTGTTTCTTAGTTTCAATTCCTGTCATTAAAGGAAATCTCTGTCAAACATTAGCTGAGCATGAGCTAAAGGAACAGAGAGTTCAGTGATCACACACATCAAGGAATAGTCTTTGCATAATAGTTTGAAGAACTCTCAAAACAGACTAACATAACTTTCAACAATATAAATATCAAACCTTGGAGAAAGAAGATAATGTGATTTCCAAAGTTACTGCATTCTAACAGTCAAATGGCAAGCTTTGAAAAAAGAAATTACAAGGCATAAAAAGAAACAGGAAAGCACTGCTCATTCTAATGAACAAATTAGGTTGAAAGAAATCATTCCTGAGTAAGCCCAAAACATCAAACTTACTACACAGACTTTAAAACAAATGTTTTAAATATGCTCAAAGTGCTAAGGAAAAACACAAACAAAGAACTGAAGGAAATCAGCTGTTATTTGAAAGGAGAGAAGGTTAGTTTTCCCTTGATGCATGGAAGAGGCCTTCAGGCCTGACAGTTAAGACACTGCCATCTACTTTGTGACATCTAAATATGGTTAAAAAATAATTTTAAAAAGAATGGAAGGAAATCAGGAAAATGATGTATAAACAAAATGAGAAAATCAACAAAAGATGGAAATTATAAAAAAGAACTGAACAGAAATTATGGAGCTAAAAAGTACAGTAACTAAAATAAAAAAATTAACTAGAGGGGTTCAAAATCAGATTTGAACAAACAGAAGAAAGGTTTAGTGAACATGAAGATAGACAATTAAAATTATCAAGTCTCAGGAACAAATAAATAAGGAAATAAATAAAGAAAGAATGAGGAAAACTGATGACGGCACTTATAGGACAATATCAAGCAGACCAAAATACTTATTATGAGATTTCCAGTGCGGGGGGAGACGAAAATGAACAAAAAAATAGACAGAAAAATGACAGAAAACATTAACAAAATGTGATAGTAAGTTCTTACTTATTAATAATTACTTTAAATGTAAACTGATTAAACTCACCCATCAAAAAGCACAGAGTAGCCAAATGGATTAAAAAAAAAAAATCACAGGATCCAACCATATTTGTCTACAAGAAACTCATCTTACCTTTAAAGACACACATAAGCTGAAAATGAATAGATGGAAACAAGTATTTCATGCAAATAGTAACGCAAAGGAAGGAGGAGTAACCATACTAATAATAGATAAAATAAACTTTAGGTCTAAAAGTGTCATAAGACACAAAGAAGGTCATTACATAATACCAAAAGAGTAAATTCAAGAGGGAGATATAACATTTATAAATATACACACTCAACATCAGAAGACTTAATAATATAAAGCAAATATTGATATATCTAAAGACAGAAAGAGATGGCAATGCAATAATAGTAGGAGACTTCAATACCCCACTTTCAATAATAGATAAATTATCCAGACAGAAAATCAATAAGGAATCAGTGAACTTGAATCCTATAGACCAAATGAACCTAACAGACATGTACAGAACTTTCCACCCAAGAGCAGAAGAATACACATTATTCTAAAGCACATTCATAACATTCTCCAGTAGCGATCACATGGTAGGCCACAAAACAAGCCTTAACATATTTAAGATCATATCAAGTACATTTTTGACCACAATGTGATTTCTTAATTTATTCGTTCTTTGAGTGTGTTAATTTCCACATATCTGTGAATTTTCCCATTTTCCTTACGTTTCTGATTTCTACTTTCATTCTGTTGAGATCAAAAAAATAGTTGGTATGAATTCAATCTTCAAAAATTTTCCTCAACTTTATAGTGGTATAAATGACAGATTAAAATGTATATAATTAAGGTGTACAATTGATAAACACCTTTGATATATGTTGTCACCACAATGAAGTTTATTAACTTATCCATCACATCACATAGTTACCTTTTCCTGATAAGAATACTTAATCTACCCTCTTACCAAATTTCAAGTATACAATACAGTGGTGTTAACTATTGTCACCATACTGTACATTAGACCTCCAGAACTTATTCATCTTGCATAACTGAAAATTTGTAATCTTTGACCAACATTACCCCACTTCCCTTTCCCCCCAAGACCCTGGAAACCGCTATTATAACCTCTGATTTTATGAGTTTGACTGTTTTATTTGACTATAGATTCCACGTATAAGTGGCATCATGCAGTATATTTCTTTCTGTGGCTTGCTAGTTCTCTTAGCATAATGTCTTCTAGATCTATTCTTGTTGGGACAATTGACATGATTTCCTCCCTTTTAGGCTTAATAATTCATATATATATATATATACACACACACACACATTTTTTATCCATTCATCCATTGGTCAACATTTAGTTTGTCTCCATATCTTGGCTATTGTGAATAATGCTGCAGTAAACATGTAGGGCAGATATCTCTTGTATCAGGTGATTCTAATTTCCATTCCTTTGGCTATATACCCAGAAATGGGATTTCTGTATCATATGCAATCCTATTTTTAATTTTATGAGGAACCCCATACTGTTTTCCATAATGGCTGAACCAATTTCCATTCCCACCAATAGTGTATAAAAGTTCCCTTTTCCCCACATTCTCACCAATGCTTGTTAATCTTTCATCTTTTGATAATGACATTTCTAACAGGTGTGAGATGATATCATATTGTGGTTTTGATTTGTATTTCTTTGACGATTAGTGATGTTGAGCATCATTTTATATACATGTTGGCCATTTTCATGTCTTCCTGAAGAAACTGGTTGATATTCTAGTCATTGCTCTTTTTTAAAATTGGGTTATTTGGGTTTTGTTTTTTGTTTTTGTTTTTTTTTTGCTTTTGAATTGAAGGAGTTCCTTATATGTTTTGGATATTAACCCCTTATCATATATACAGCTTGCAAATATTTTCTCCCATTCCATAGGTTGCCTTTTCACTCCATTGTTTCCTTTTCTGTGCAAAAGCTTTTTAGTTTGATGTAACCTCACTTGTCTATTTTTACTTTTGTTTCCTGTGTTTTTGATGTCATACCCAAAAAAATCATTGCTCAGGCTAATGTCAAGATTTTTCTCTATGTTCTCTTCTAGTAGTTTTATGGTTTCAAGTTTTATGTTTGTCTTTAATCAATTACGAGTTGATTTTTGTGTATGGTATGAAATAAGGGTCCAATTTCATTCTTCTGCATGTGAATACCCAGTTTTCCCAACACCATTTATTGAAGAGACTATTCGTTCCCCATTTTTTGTTCTTAGTACCCTTTTTGAATATCAGATATTAACAAAACTAAGAAAATTTTTGAAAAGACAAACAAAATCAACAAACCCTTAGCTGAAATAAGAAAAAAAAGAGAAAACACTCAAATAAATATAATTAAAAATGAAAGAGGAGATATTACAATATCCATTATTTCAAGTGGGATATTGAAATCCCTTACTATTATTGTATTGCTGTCTATTTCTCACTTCAGGTCTCTTAATATTTGCTTTATATATTTAAGTACTCTGACACTGGATGTATATATATTTATAATTGTTATGTCTTCCTAATGAAGTGACCCTTTATCATTATGTAATGACCTTTTTTGTCTCTTGTGACAGTTTTTAACTTGAAGTCTATTTTATCTGATGTAGGTATAGCTATCCATAATTTCTTTGTGTTACCATTTGCATAAAACATCTTTTTCCATTCATTTACTTTCAGCCTCGTGTATCCTTAACTCTAAAATGCATCTCTGATAGATAACATACTGGTTAAATCTTGTTTTTTTTTAAAATCCATTTAGCCACTCTATGTAATTATATTGGGAAATTTAATCCATTTATATTTAAAATAATTATTGGTAAATAAGGACTTACTATTTCCATTTTGTTAATTTTGTCTGTTTTTACACCTCTTTTGTTCCTCTCTTCTTCTCTTGTTTTCTTTTCTTGGCATTTTACATTATTTTACATCCTCCATTCTTCAGTCTTGTCACTTGATCACCACAAGATGACTGTCACAGCTCTAATTATCACAACCTCATACAAACATCTCCAAAGGTTGAAAAAGTAAGATTTGGAAAAGGAGCTCTTCTTGCACTCCTTTCCTCTTTCATCAGGGAGGAAAAAATTTCTAGAAATCCTCCAATAAATTTCTCCTTGGATTCCACTTGCCAGAACTGTGTTACATGGACATTTTTTAGCTGTAAAGAAAGCTAACAAAGTTAATATCTGTTATTTTCAGATAAGTTAATATCTGACATTTCCAACGTGAACTATGGGGAGTGTCCAGAAAAGAAAGCAGTTACCCCTACATATCTGTGAGTTCCTAACCCACAGATATAATCAGCCACAGATGAAAAATATTCACTAAAAAGAAGTTCCAGAAAGTTCCTGAAAGCAAAACTTGAATTTGCTGCATGCTGGCAACTATTTACATTGTATTTACAACGATTTACATGGTATTTACATTGTTTTAGGTACTATAAATAATCTAGAGATAATTCGAAGTATATAGAAGGATATATGTAGGTTATACGCAAATTGTATGCCATTTTATATAAGGGACTTGAGCATCCTCGGATTTTGGTATCTGTGGGGGGTTCTAGAAGCAACCCCTCATGGATACAAAGGGACAACTGTAGTAACTGAGTCTAACAGACCAACCCACTATTTGGCAATATTTATTAAGATAGATTTGAGACAGGGGTTTGCAGAATTTTAGGACTTCCCCAAGTTTCCTCATTAGTGTAATAAGTAAAAACTAAGACAATGGTTTCCAGATGATACTTTGAATTTAAGAACCATGGCCAGAAGCATAACCATGTATATAATTATGAGTCTAATATTAGAGTAGAAAAGGGCGGGAAGCAATATGATCCCCAATTTTCCAGAAGTAGAAAATTTTTTAATTAAAAGAAGACAAATGCTCAAGGGTATATGGAAGCAAAGTTTATAAAATGTAAAATATTAGTAATGCTTTTATGCATTAGACAACATAAAATTTAAAAAATTATGTCTATATGAAATTAGTTTGAAAGTCTTATAATCACTTTGAAACACATCATACTTTCAACACAGTACCTCTATGTTGTTATAGCTGGTATTTTCACCACTTACAATTATGAACTCGTTTTTCCTATCAACACTCATTCACAACTATGCATGTTACTAAACAAATTTAATATCTTTGTAATTGATTAACTATTTGTTTAGTTAACATACATTCTCAGAAAGACCTCCACAGTAACAACTTTGATCTGCAGAGTTGACTTTGTAAATGAGGGTTGGATTCTAAAAACTAAGCATGGTACTAGAAGTCCTAGCCAGAGAAATTAGTCAAGAAAAGAAATAAAAGACATCCAAATCAGAAAGTAAGAAGTAGAACTATCTCTGTTTGCAGATGATAGGATCTTATGTGTAGAAAACTTTAAAGACTGCACAAAAAATCTGTTAGAACTAATAACTGAATTCAATAAAGTCACAGGATACAAAATTAACATGCAAAGAACAGTTGCAGTTCTGCACATTAACAATGAACTATCAGAAAAGGAAATTTAAAAAAATTTATTGGAGTAGAGTTGATATACAATGTTGTGTTGCTTTTGGCTGTACAGCAAAGTGAATCAGTTATAAATATACATATATCCACTCTTTTTTAGATTCTTTTCCCATATAGGTCATTACAGCATATTGAGTAAAGTTCCCTGTGTTATACAGTAGGTACTTATTAGCTATCTATTTTGTATGTAGTAGGGTGTATATGTCAATTCCAATCTTCCAATTTATTCCTTCTTCCCCTCTCCCCCCGATAACCATAAGATTGTTTTCTACATCTGTAACTCTATTTCTGTTTTATAAATAAGTTCATTTGTACCATTTTTTTTAGATTCCACATGTAAGTGATATCACGTGATATTTGTTCTTCTCTGTCTGACTTACTTCATTCAGTATGACAATCTCTAGGTTCATCCATGTCACTGCAAAAAAAATATGGAATGCTTCATGAATTTGCATGTCATCCTTGCTCAGGGGTCATGCTAAGCCTCTCTGTATTGTTCCAATTTTAGTATATGTGCAGCCGAAGCGAGCACCAGAAAAAGAAATTAAAGAAACAATCCCATCTATGATAGCATCAAAAAGAATAAAATATCTAGCAGTAAGTGAAAGCTGTGAACGACTTGTATACTGACATCTACATCACTAATGAATGAAGTCAATGAAGACACATACAAATGGAAAGATATCCTGTATTCATTGAATGGAAGAATTAATATTGTTAAAATGTACATACTACCCAAAATAACTTAGAGTCAATGTAATGCCTATCAAAATCACAATGGTATTTTTGCAAAAACAGGAAAGAACATCCTAAAATTCATATTGAACCAAAAAGGACTTCAAATGTTGCAAAAGGAAAGCAAAGCTGGAGGTAATACACTTACTGATTTCAATGTCTTACAAATCTATGACAATTTAAAAGTGTGGTATTGACGTAAAGATAGACATATAGACCAATAGAAAAGGATAGAAAGCCCAGAGATAATCCCTCCCCCACGTATGTATGGTCAACTGATCTTTGACAAGGGTGCCAAAAATACAGAATGGGGACAAGGTAGTCTTTTCAACAAATGATGGTGGGAAAACTGGATATCAACTTACAAAATAATGAAATTATACTCTTACTTTACATCATACACAAAAATCAACTCAAAATGGATTAAACACTAAAATGTAAGACCTGAAACTGTAAAACTCTTAGGGAAAACATAAGTGAAAGCTTGATGACATTGGTCTTGACAATGATTTCATGCATATGACACCAAAAACACAAGCAACTGAAGAAAAAATGAGCAAGTGGGACTGAAATCTAAAAGCCTCTGTACAGCAGAGGAAATATTTAACAGAGTGGAGAGGCAACAGAGTGTAAACAACCTAAACAATGGGAGAAATTATTTGCAAACCACAGATCTGATAAGAAGTTAATATCCAAAATGTATAAGGAACTCCTTCAGCTCAACAGCAAAAAATCCCCAAATAACTGAATTCAAAAAGGAACAAAGGACTTGAATATCAGTTTCTTCAAGGAGACATATAATAGCTAACAGGTATACAAAATGATTGCTCAACATCACTAATCATCAGGGAAATGGAAATTAAAATCACAATTAGATATTACCTCACACTATTAATATGTTAGTATGGCTATTATTTTTATTTTAAAAAAGTGTTGGCAAGGATGTGAAGAAATTGAAACTCTTGTACATGGTTAGTGGGAAATGGTATGTACAGCTGCTATGGAAAACAGCATGGAGGTTTCTCAAAAAATTAAAAATAGAAATACCATATAAACCAGCACTCCTACTTCTGGGTTTTTATCCAAAAGAACTTATATCAGGATCTCAAAGAGGTATTTGAACTCCCATGTTTATTGTAACATTACTCACAATAGCCAAAATGTAGAAACAACCTAAATTTCCATTAATGGATGAGTTGATATAGAAAATGTGGTATATATATAGTGAAGTATTATTCAACTTTTAAAAAGGAGGAAATGCAACAACATAGATGAACCTTGAGAACAATATGATAAGTTAAATAAGTCAATCACAGAATGACAAATACTGCATGATACCACTTATATGAGGTGTATAAAATAGTTAAACACACAGAAGCAGAGAGTAGAATAGTGGTTGCCAGGAATTGGGGGTAGGGAAATATTGGGAATTGTTATTCAATGGATATAAAGTTTCAGTTAGTTGATATGATAAGTTTGGAGAGCTGCCACATAGCATTGTGCTTAAAGTTAACATTAGTATATGTTAATTTGTTAAGAGGGTAGATCTCATGTCAAGTGAACACTTGATATTCATAGAAGAAGAAGAAGAAGAAGAAGAAGAAGAAGAAGAAGAAGAAGAAGAAGAAGAAGAAGAGGAAGAGGAAGAGGAAGAGGAAGAGGAAGAGGAAGAAGAAGAAGAAGAAGAAGAAGAAGAAGAAGAAGAAGAAGAAGAAGAAGAAGAAGAAGAAGAAGAAGAAGAAGAAGAAGGAAAAGGAGGAGGGGGAGGGAGGAGGGGAGGGGGGAGGGAAGAAGGGGAGGAGGGGGGAGGGGAGGAGGGGAGGGGGAGGGAGAGGGGAAGGAGAAGAGGCTGAGCAAATTCCAACATAATAAATCCAAAGAAACTGATACCAAGATAAATTCTAGTCTAACCTCTGAAAATTAAAGCAAAGAAAAAAAAAGTTGAAACCAGTGAAAGGGAATGACATATTGCCTATAGGGGAAAAACCATTTGAATGACAGATAATTTCTCATCAGAAACCATGGAGACCACAGAGAAATAGCTCAACATTTTCAAGTCCAGGCGGCAGTGGGGGGTGAGAGGTGGAATGCTGCCAACCCAGAATTTTATACCTAGAAAAATACTTTTTTTAAGAATGGAGGGGAAATCAAGACATTCCCAGATGAAGAAAAAGTAAGCAACTGTGTTGCCAGCCAACATAACCTAAAAGAATGGCTAAAGAAGTTTCTTTCAACAGAAAGGAAATAATAAAATAAGGAATCTTGAAGCATTAGAAAGAAAGATCAATGAAAAAAGTCAAAAATATGGGTAAATACCACAAACTTTCCTCCTCCTCTTAAGTTTTCTAAATTATGTTGGATGGTTGGAGTAAAAACTATAACACTCTGATATTGTTCTTGATACACATGGAGGAAATTTTTAGGACAAGTGTATTCTAAATAGGGAAATACTAAAAAGGTGTAAAAGAAAAGAAGGTTTTTATCCTTCACTTGAACTAGTAAAATTTTGAAGACATCAGACTATGAAAACTTGTGTATGTATAATGAAATACCTAAAGCTACCACACAAAAAGCTATACAAAGAGATACACTCAAAAGAAACATGGTAGTTACATCAAAACGAAAGTCTAAAAATATTCAAGTAACCCACAGGAAGGCAGAAAAATGAAAAGAAAGAAATGAAAATGAGAGAACAAACAATACAAAAAATAATAGCTAACTTAAGCCCAAACATATTGATAATTACATTAAATGTAAGTGCTCTAAATACATAAATTAAAGGTGGAGATTGGTAGAGTATATAAAATTCATGACACCCAAAATATGCTGTCTATAAGAAAATCACTTCAAGTATATTGATATGGATAGGTTGAAAGTAAAATGATGGAAAATATATGCCATACTGCATGGAAACATATCAAAAGAAGGGAAAAATGGCTGTAATAATATCAGATGAAGGAAACCTCAGCACAAAGAAAATTACCAGAGACAAACATTACATAATGTTAAAAGGGTCAACTTACCAAAAAGACATAGCAATCCTATATATGTATGCATCAAATAAGAGAGTTTCAAAATCTGTGAAGAAAAACTTGTAGAAATAAAGGAGGAACAGACAAATCCACACTTACAATTGGAGACTTCAACACTTCTCTCTCAAAATCGGTAGGACAACTAGGAAAATAGTTGGCATGTATATAGAAGAACTCGATAACATCATCAACTAAAGGCTCTAATCAACATTTTAATCATTTTTCAGCGAACAGTTCATTGGCATTAAGTTGTTGGCATTCACATTGTTGTGAAAACATCCATCTCCAGAGCTTTTTCATCATCCCATCCTGAAACTCTTGTATCCATTAAGTAAAAACTCCCCACTCCCCCTTACTTGCTGTCTCCAAAAAAAAGAAACTCCATATACATTACCAGTCACTACTCATTTTTCCTCAACTTTCCAGTCCTAGGCTTTCTGTCTTTATAGAAATGTCTATTCTGGATATTTTATGTAAGTGGAATCATACACTACGGAGCCTTTTGTGACTGATTTCTTTCACTTAAAATAATGTTTTCATCTATGTTGCAGCAGGTATCAATATTTTATTCATATTCTGATTATTTATTGAAAATGTGTAAAAATATAATTAATATTTGAATATTGATCTTGTATCCTGACACTTTGATGAACTCATTTATTGGTTCTAATGTTGTTTAATGGATTTCTTAAAGTTTTCTACATACAAGATCATGTCATCTGCAAATATAGTTTCCAATCTGGATACTTTATTGATTTTTCTTGCCTAAATGTCCTGGCTAGAAACTCCAGGAAAATGTTAAATAGAATGGTTGGGAACAGAAATCCTTGTCTTGTTCCTGATATTACAGGGAAAGTATTCAGTCTTTTACCATTAAGTATGATGTTAACTGTGTGATTTTCAATGATACCTTTTAACAGATTGAGGAAGTTACCTCTTATTCCTAATTTGTTGAGAGTTTTCATCATGTTGAGTATTGGATTTGTCAAATTATTTTCTGCATCTATTGAGACGATCCTGTGGGGGTTTTGTTTGTTTGTTTATTATATTAATATGGTATGTTACATTAGTTGATTTTTTAATGTTAAACCAACTTTACATTCCTGGGATAAATTCCAGTTGGCCGTAGTGCATAAGCCTTTTATATACTGCTAGATTTAATTTGCTAATATTTTGTTGAAGATTTTTGCATGTATATTCATGAGGAATACTAGCCTGTATTCTTTTCTGATGATGTCTTTGTCAGGTTTTGGTATCAGGGTAATATGGCTTCATAGAATTAGCTCCCTCCATCTTTGTTTTCCAAAAGAATTTGTGAAAAGTTGATATTCTTCTTTAAATCCTTGGTAGAATTCACCGGTGAAGCTATCTGGGCCTGGGCTTTTCTTTGTGAGAAGTTTTTAGATTATTAACCCAAATCTTTACTTCTTATACGTCTCTTCAGATTGTATATTTCTTCTTGAGTCAGTTTCTATAATTCGTGTCATCCTCGGAATTTGCCCACTTATTTTAGTCTAAGTTATCTAAGTTGTGGGCATACAGTTGCTCATCACATTTCCTTATAATACATTTTATTTCTATAAGATCAGTAGTGTCACCCCTCTTTCATTCCTTATTTTAGTAATTTGCATGTTTGTTATTTCTTTCTTGGTCAGTCTTGTTAAAGGTTTGTCAATTCTATTGATCTTTTTGAAGAACTAACTTTTGGTTTTTAAAATTTTTGTTATTGTTTTCCTTTTATCTATTTCATTAATTCCCACTTATACCTGTATTTCCTTCCTTTTGCCTGTTTTAGGTTTATTTTGCTCTTCTTTTTTCTGTGTCTTATGGTGGTTGTTAAGTTATTGATTTGAGATCTTATTTTCATGTGGGCTTTTACAGCAATACATTTCCCTATAAGCACTACTTTAGATGCATCCTATAACTTTGGGCATGTTTTTCCTTCATTTTCAGTTATCTCAAAGTGTTTTTAAAATATTTCTTGTGATTTCTTCTTTGACCATTGTTTACTTAGAATGTGTTGCTTAATTTTCATGATTGTAAATTTCTTAAATTCTTTCCTGTTATTGCATTCTAATTTCATTTCATTTTGGGCATAGGACTTTCATTGTATGATTAATACTTTTACACTTATTGAGACGTGGATTTATGGCCTTGCATATGATCTATCCTAGAGAATGTTCCTTGTATACTTGAAAAGATTATATATTGATATGATTGAATTTATGTCTGTTTGTTTACATTATGACTTCTACGTGTTTCATGTTTTTCATTAGGAAAAAGTCTAATCCACCTTAATTGCTTTCTTTCCATTAAGTTAAAATTTTTAGAGTAAGATTTTAATTACTTTAATGATTTTTTTCACTATATATATATATATTTTTAAGTATTTTTATTTATTTATTTTTGGCCGCACTGCATGGCATAGGGGATCTCAGTTCCCTGACCAGGGACTGAACCCATGCCCCCTGCAGTGGAAGTATGGAGTCTTAACTACTGGACAAGCAGGGAATTCCCTCACTATATAGTTTTAATTTATATTATTAGTGGTTCTTCTGGGGATTACAATATACATCTTATCATAACCTACTTCAGATTTATATTAACTTAATTCTAGTGAAATATAGAAACCTTATTCTTGTGTACCTTTCTTCCTTCTTTTCTCATTTTGTGCTATCATTGTTATACACACTACACCTATATACATTGTTATAATTAATACAATATATATGTCTTCTAAAGAAGCTCTGAGAAGAAAAGATGGCAAGAATGTATTTAAAGAGTTTGCTATGTTAACCTTATTTGCCATTTCTAGGTCTCTTATTTTGTTCTTGTGGATTTGAGTTACTCTCTGGCTTCATTTCCTTAACTCCAATATAGCTGCTTCCATCCATTTCTTTTGTGCTGTAATTTTTAAAATATATTACATTTCTATATACTAATGTCCAATAATGCAATTATACAAACATTGTTTTTCATCAAATTTTGAAAGTTTTCAGTCATTATTTCTTTGAAGATTTTTTAATTCTCCTTTCTTTCTCTCCTCTGATATATACATATTGGTGTGCTTAATGGGGTCCCATATTTCTCTGAGACTCTTTATATCTCTTCCTTTTTTGTTCCCTCTGTTTTTCAGATTACTTAATATCTATCAGTATATCTTCAAGTTCATTGATTCTTCTGTCATTTCAAATTTATTATTGAGTCCTCTAATGAATTTTTCATGTTAGTTCCAGAATTTACATTTAATTTTTTTTAGTTTCTATCTCTTTATTTGATTTTCTGATCTCCTTTTTCTTTATTTGATGAGATAAAATTATCATACCTTTCTTTAATTCTTTTTTTTTAAACATCTTTAGGGAGTATAAACGCTTTGCAACGTTGTGTTAGTTTCTGCTGTACAACAAAGTGAATCAGCTATATGTATACATATATCCTAATAGATCCTCCCTCTTGAGCCTCCCTCCCACCCTCCCTATCCCACCACTCTAGGCGTCACAAAGCACCAAGCTGATTTTGCTGTGCTATGCAGCTGCTTCACACTAGCTATTTTACATTTGGTAGTGTATCTATGTCAATTCTACTCTCTCACTTCATCCAAGCTTCCACTTCCCCTTCCCCATGACCTCAAGTCCATTCTCTACATCTGTGTCTTTATTCCTGTCCTGCCCCTAGGTTCATCAGAACATTTTCATTTTTTAAGATTCCATATATATGTGTTAGCATACGATATTTGTTTTTCTCTTTCTGACTTACTTCACTCTGTATGACAAGTCTAAGTCCAACCACCTCACTGCATAACTCAATTTCGTTTCTTTTTATGGCTGAGTAATATTCCATTGAATATATGTGCCACATCTTCATTATCCATTCATCTGTCGATGGACACATAGGTTGCTTCCATGTCCTGGCTATTGTAAATAGTGCTGCAATGAACATTGTGGTACATGTCTCTTTTTTTTTAAAAATTAATTTCTTTATTTATATTTTTGGCTGTGTTGGGTCTTCACTACTGCATGCAGGCTTTAGTTGCGGTGAGTAGGGACTACACTTGGTTGCAGTGTGCGGGTTTCTCATTGCAGTGGCTTTTCTTGTTGCAGATCATGAGCTCCAGGCGAGCGGGCTTCAGTAGTTGTGGCACGTGGGCTCAGCAGTTGTGGCTCTCAGGCTCTACAGCACAGGCTCAGTAGTTGTGGTGCACGGGCTTAGTTGCTCCGCGGCATTTGGCATCTTTCTGGACCAGGGCTCGAACCAGTGTCCCCTGCATTGGCAGGCGGATTCATCACCACTGCACCACCAGGGAAGCCCTCTTCTTGAATTATGGTTTGCTTAGGATATATACCCAGTAGTGGTGTTGCTGGCTCATATGGTAATTCTGTTTTTAGTTTTTTAAGGAACCTCCATACTGTTCTCCATAGTGGCTCTATCAATTTACATTCCCACCAACAGTGCAAGAGGGTTCCCTTTTCTCCATACCCTCTCCAGCATTTATTGTTTGTAGATTTTTTGATGATGGCCATTCTGACTGGTGTGAGGTGATACCTCATTGTGGGTTTCATGTGCATTTTTCTAATGATTAGTGATGCTGAGCATCCTTTCTTGTGTTTGTTGGCAATCTGTCGGTCTTCTTTGGAGAAATGTCTATTTAGGTTTTCTGCCCATTTTTTGATTGCCTTTTTTTTTTTTTTTGATAATGAGCTGCATGAGCTGTTTGTATATTTTGGAGTTTAATCCTTTGTCAGTTGCTTCGTTTGCAAATTTTTCCTCCCATTCTGAGGGTTGTCTTTTCGTCGTGTTTATGGTTTCCTTTGCTGTGCAAAAGCTTTTAAGTTTCCCATTTGTTTATTTTTTATAAAATAAAATAGGACCTTTTATTTTTAAGGTCCTATTTGTTTATTTTTGTTTTTATTTCCAATTCTCTAGGAGGTGGGTCAAAAAGGATCTTGCTGTGATTTATGTCATAGAGTGTTCTGCCTATGATTTCCTCTAAGAGTTTTGTAGTGTATGACCTTACATTTAGGCCTTTAATCCATTTTGAGTTTATTTTTGTGTATGGTGCTAGGAATTGTTTTAATTTCATTCTTTAACATGTAGCTGTCCAGTTTTCCCAGCACCACTTATTGAAGAGGCTGTCTTTTCTCCACTGTATATTCTTGCCTTTTTTATCAAAGATAAGGTGACCATATGTGCGTGGGTTTATCTCTGGGCTTTCTATCTTGTTCCACTGATCTATATTTCTGTTTTTGTACCAGTACCATACTGTCTTGATTACTGTAGCTTTGTAGTATAGTCTGAAGTCAGGGAGCTTGATTCCTCTATCTCCATTTTTCGTTCTCAAGGCTGCTTTGGCTATTCGGGGTCTTTTGTGTCTCCATACAAATTTTAAGATGATTTGTTCTAGTTCCATAAAAAATGCCATTGGTAATTTGATAGGGATTGCATTGAATCTGTAGATTGCTTTGGGTAGTATAGTCATTTTCAAAATGTTGATTCTTCCAATCCAAGAACATGTTATATCTCTCCATCTGTTTGTATCATCTTTAATTTCTTTCATCAGTGTCTTATAGTTTTCTGCATACAAGTCTTTTGTCTCCTTAGATAGGTTTATTCCTAGGTATTTTATTCTTTTTGTTGCAGTGGTAAATGGGAGTGTTTCCTTAATTTCTCTTTCAGATTTTTCATCCTTAGTGTATAGGAATGCAAGAGATTTCTGTGCATTAATTTTGTATCCTGCTACTTTACCAAACTCATTGATTAGCTCTAGTAGTTTTCTGGTAGCATCTTTAGGATTCTCGATGTATAGTATCATGTCCTCTGCAAAGAGTGACAGTTTTACTTCTTCTTTTCTGGTTTGGATTCCTTTTATTTCTTTTTCTTCTCTGACTGCTGTGGCTAAAACTTCCAAAACTATGTTGAATAATAGTGGTGAGAGTGGGCAATCTTGTCTTGTGCTTGATCTTAGAGGAAATAGTTTCAGTTTTTCACCATTGAGAAAGTTTGTTGGCTGTGGGTTTGTTATATATGGGCTTTATTATGTTGAGGAAAGTTCCCTCTATGCCTACTTTCTGGAGGGTTTTTTATCATAAATGGGTGTTGACTTTTGTTGAAAGCTTTTTCTGCATCTATTGAGATTATCATATAGTATTTCTCCTTCAACTTGTTAATATGGTGTATCACATTGATTGATTTGCATATATGGAAGAATCCTTTCATTCCTGGGATAAACCCCACTTGATCATGGTGTATGATCCTTTTAATGTGCTGTTGGATTCTGTTTGCTAGTATTTTGTTGAGGATTTTTGCATCTATGTTCATCAGTGATAATGGCCTGTGGTTTTCTTTTTTTATGACATCTTTGTCTGGTTTTGGGACCTCTAATCTTTATGATTTCTTTCCTTCTGCTAACTTTGTTTTTGTTGTTGTTCTTTCTCTAATTGCTTTATGAGTAAGGTTAGGTTGTATATTTGAGATTTTTTTTGTTTCTTGAGGTAGGATTATATAGCTATAAACTTCCCTCTTACAACTACTTTTGCTGCATCCCACAGGTTTTGGGTTCTCGTAGTTTCATTGTCATTTGTTTCTAGGTATTTTTTTTATTTCGTCTTTGATTTCTTCAGTGATCTCTTGGTTATTTAGCAACATATTGTTTAGCCTCCATGGGTTTGTATTTTTTACAGGTTTTTTTCCTGTAATTGATATCTAGTCTCATAGTGTTGTGGTCAGAAAAGATACTTGATACTATTTCAATTTTCTTAAATTTACCAAGGCTTGATCTGTGACCCAAGATATGATCTATTATGGAGAATGTTCCATGAGCACTTGAGAAGAAAATGTATTCTGTTGATTTTGGATGGAATGTCCTATAAATATCAATGAAGTCCATCGTGTTTAATGTGTCATGTAAAGCTTGTGTTTCCTTATTTATTTTCATTTTGGACGATCTGTACCTTGGTGAAAGTGGGGTGTTAAAGTTCCCTACCATTATTGTGTTACTGTTGATTTCCCCTTTTATGGCTGTTAGCACTTGCCTTAGGTATTGAGGTGCTCCTATGTTGGGTGCATAAATATTTACAATAGTTATATACTCTTCTTGGATTGATCCCTTGATCATTATGTAGTGTCCTTCTTTGTCTCTTGTAATAGTCTTTATTTAAAGTCTGTTTTGTCTGGTATGAGAATTGGTAGTCCAGCTTTGTTTTGATTTCCATTTGCATAGAATGAGTTTTTCCATCCCCTCACTTTCAGTCTGTATGTGTCCCTAGGTCTGAAGTGGGTCTCTTGTAGACAGCATATATATGGGGCTTGTTTTTGTATCCATTCAGCCAGTCTATGTCTTTTGGTTGGAGCATTTAATCCATTTACATTTAAGGTAATTACCAATATGTATTTTCTTATTACCATTTTGTTAATTGTTTTGGGTTTGTTTTTGTAGGTCTTTTCCTTCTCTTGTGTTTCCTGCCTAGAGAAGTTCCTTTAGCATTTGTTGTAAAGCTGGTTTGGTGGTGCTGAATTCTCTTAGCTTTTGCTTGTCTGTAAAGGTTTTAATTTCTCTGTCAAATCTGAATGAGATCCTTGCTGGGTAGAGTGATCTTGGTTGTAGGTTTTTCTCCTTCATCACTTTAAATATGTCCTGCCACTCACTTCTGGTTTGCAGAGTTTCTGCTGGAGTATCAGCTGTTAACCTTATGGAGATTCCCTTGTATGTTATTTGTTGCTTTTCCCTTGCTGCTCTTAATATTTTTTCTTTGTATTTAATTTTTGATAATTTGATTAATATGTGTCTTGGTGTGTTTCTCCTTGAATTTATCCTGTATGGGACTCTCTGTGCTTCCTGGACTTGATTGACTATTTCCTTTCCTATGTTAATGAAGTTTTCAACTATAATCTCTTCAAGTATTTTCTCAGACCCTTTCTTTTTCTATTCTTCTTCTGGGACCCTTGTAATGTGAATGTTGGTGCATTTAATGTGGTCCCAGTCGTCATGAGAGTGTCCTCAATTCTTTTCATTCTTTTTTCTTTATTCTTCTCTGTGGCAGTTATTTCCACTATTTTATCTTCCAGGTCACTTATCCTTTCTTCTGCCTCAGTTATTCTGCTATTGATTCCTTCTAGAAAATTTTTAATTTCATTTATTGTGTTGTTCATCATTGTTTGTTTGCTCTTTAGTTCCTCTAGGTCCCTGTTAAACGTTTCTTGTATTTTCTCCATTCTATTTCCAGATTTTGGTTCATCTTTAATGTCATTATTCTGAATTCTTTTTCAGGTAGACTGCCTATTTCCTCTTCATTTGTTTGGTCTGGTGGGTTTTTACCTTTTACTTCATCTGCTGCATATTTCTCTGACTTCTCATTTTGTTTAAATTACTGTCTTTGGGGGTCTCCTTTTTGTAGCCTGCAGGTTCATAGTCCCCATTGTTTTTGGTGTCTGCCCCCAGTGGCTGGGTTTGGTTCAGTGGTTTGTGTAGGCTTCCTCGTGGAGGGGACTGGTGCCTGTGTCTGGTGGGTGGGGCTGGGTCTTGTCCTTCTCATGGGAAGGGCTGTGTCCAGTGGGACATTTTTGGGTGTCTGTGAACTTAGCATGACTTTAGGCAGCCTCTCTGCTAATGGGTGAGGTTGTCTTCCTTTCTTTCTAGTTGCTTGGCATGGGGATCCACCACTGGAGCTTGCTGGGCATTGGCTGGAGCTAGTCTGATTGTTCAGACACAGATCTCTGGGAGACCTCTCACTGATTGATATTACATGGGGCCGGGAGGTCTCTGGTGGTCCAATGTCCTGAACTCGGCTCTCCCACCTTGAGGCTCAGGCCTGACACCAGGCCAGAGCACCAAGACTCTGCCAGTCACATGGCTTGAAAGAAAAGAAGAAAAAAAAAAAAACAAACTGATAGATACTCAAACCAAATGGTGAAAGCAGATCTAAAAAGACAAAATCACCCGAAGAAACATACACATACACACTCACAAAAAGAGAAGAAAGGAAAAAAAATTTTTTAATTAAAAATAATAAAATAAAACATAATAAAAAATTTAAAAAAAGAAGAGAGCAACCAAATCAATAAAAAAAAAATCCACCAATGATAAAAAGCACTAAAAACTAAACTAAGATAAACATAAAAACCAGAAACAAATCAGGCACAGAAAGCAAACCCCAAGTCTACAGTTGCTTCCAAAATCCACTGCCTCAATTTTGGGAGCATTTGTTGTCTATTCAGGTATTCCACAGATGCAGGGTTCATCAAGTTGATTGTGGGATTTAATCTGCTGCCCCTGAGGCTGCATGGAGAAAATTTCCCTTTCTCTTTTTTTTCACACATTTCCTGGGGTTCGGCTTTGGTTTTGGCCCTGCCTCTGTGTGTAGGCCACCCTCAGGCATCTGTTCCTCACCCAGACAGGAGGGGGTTAAAGCAGCGACTGACTAGGGCTGTCTTGCTCACTCATGCCAGGAAGAGGGAGGGGTACCGTAGACATAATTGGAATGTGGGGCGATCCTGTGGCAGCAGAGGCCAGTGTAACATTGCAACAGCTTGAGGCGTGCAGTGTGTTCTCCCAGGGAAGTTGTCCTTGGAGCTTGGGACCTTGGCAGTGGCAGGCTGCACAGGCTCCCAGGGGGGTTTGAGTAGTGACCTGTACTTGCACACAGGATTCTTGGTGGCAGCAGTGGCACCATTAGCATTTCATGCCCATCTTTGGGTTCTGAGCTGATAGCCATGGTTCATGCCCATCTCTGGAGCTTGCTTAGGCAGTGCTCTGTCTTCTCTGGGCACACGGAGCAAGAATCCCCTCTCCTCACACATCCCAAAACAATGGTCTCTTGCCTCTTTGGTAGATCCAGACTTTTTCCCTGACTCCCTCCTGGCTAGCTGTGGTGCACTAGCTCCCTTCAGGCTGTCTTCATGCCGCCAACCCCAGTCCTCTCCCTGGGGCCCTCCGAGGCCTGAGCCTCAGCTCCCAGCCCCCACCCACCCTGATGGGTGAGCAGACAAGCATCTCAGGTTGATGAGTGCGGGTCAGCACCGATCCTCTGTGTGGGAATCTCTCTGCTTTGCCCTCTGCACCCCTGTTGCTGCGCTCTCCTCCGTGGCTCTGAAGCTTCCCCCCTGCCCACCCCGCATCCCTGCCAGTGAAGGGGCTCCCTAGATTGTGGAAACTTTCCTTCCTTCACAGCTCCCTCCCAGAAGTGCAGGTCCCGTCCCTATTCTTTTGTGTCTGTTTTTTCTTTTGTCCTACCCGGCTATGTGGGGATTTTCTTGCCTTTTGGGAAGTCTCAGGTCTTCTGCCAGTGTTCAGTAGGTGTTCTGTAGGAGTTGTTCCACAATTAGATGTATTTTTAATGTACTTGTGGGGAGGAAGGTGATCTCCACATCTTACTCCTCCGCCATCTTGAAGGTCTCCTCTTTAATTTTTTATGCATGGCTTTCTTTAGTCTTTAAGGGTAATTGTG
This sequence comes from Eschrichtius robustus, assembly GCF_028021215.1. Lineage (NCBI taxonomy): Eukaryota > Metazoa > Chordata > Mammalia > Artiodactyla > Eschrichtiidae > Eschrichtius > Eschrichtius robustus. Next base: position 100,602,995 of record NC_090833.1, on the reverse strand, counting down.
TAATTATAAAAGGCAGTATAGATGCATATTTCTTCTGTTTTTCTCTACTCTCTTATTTAAGAAACAACTGCATAAGACAATATGTAATGAAGTGTGAATACATGTTACAACATAAATGAACCTTGAAAACATTAAGCTAAGTGAAGGAAGCCAGTTACAAATGACCACATATTGTATGATTCCATTTATATGAAAAAGCTAGAATAGGCAAATCTATATAATTTGTCTGCTAAATTTGACATTTGGGCCCTTTCAGAGGCACTTTCTGTTGTCTGATTTTTTTTTTCCTGTGTATTCATGTTTTCCTGTTTCTTTGCATGTCTTATAATTTTGTAGTGAAAATCTAAAATGAAGATAATATATTTTCACAATTCTGGATACTGACATCCCCCGCCCCACCCAGTTTACCAGGTCTTGTTGTTTCTATTTGCTTGCTTATTTGTTTAATGATCTAGCTGGAGTATTTTACTGTAATCTATTTCCACTCTGACATCACTTCTCCAAGGGCACCATCTTGGACACATGCACAGTCACTCTGGATGACAGCAGTTTTAACAGGGATCTCTTGACTGTCTCTTTCATCTTTTTAAAATTTTCTTTCTCTATTAATATCACATCAGTTATCATACTCTACTAAATTGTGAGCTGATTGTTCTATTATTTTCAAGAATATTTAGAGGAATAAATCTACTGTCTAATTGATTTAAATTCAGGCCCCTCACAGGAGTAATTTTTGAGGCCATACTTTAAAGTTTGTTCTTATTAGCTGTCTCTTTCCTGTTATTCTCTGTAACTTAGCTGACCTATGGTTTAGCTTGTAGCTCTCAAGAAGCTACCAGCCTCCTATTCATTATTTACTGTCAAAATCTCCATTGTTTTTGAGCATTCTCTCAGGCTTACACTTACTCCATACTCTCTTCCAAATAAGTCAGTTTCTTTGAGGAGAGTGTTGGAACTCTGTTCTTATAGCATGACTCTCCTTCTGAGCAAAATCTCTGAGCAACAGGCCTGGAACTGGGACCAGGGACAATGATCCTCTTCTCTCAGAAAGATACCCCTGGTTTGTAGGCAAGGCACTTGTTGGGGGATATAGCCTCTGGTCTTCCACACTTGACCTTACCTGCATGGAAATTCTGCCTCATGAGTGACCTGCTCTGAGGATGATAAGGGTCTCAGTATTCTCTGGCTGCATGCCTGGTGTAGAGGTTTAATCTTGTAAGTGGAGCAAGGGCTGGGGAATGAGGCTACTGACTGCTCAACGGCACTTGTTTTGAATTTAATCTCTGAAACACAAAGCTGGAGGGGGATGAGTAAAGCTGGTATCCTGTCCCTCCCAGGGAAACACCACAGTCTTTGACTGGGGACAGCAGTAGAGGTATCCCTGTTCTCCTAGCATGCTGATCTAGGAGTGGGGAAAGAAAGAACTGTGGCTCAAGTGTCACAGACTCTTGCCAAAATCTGATAGGTTTTCTTGAATAAATATTTCTTCATTTTCTGTGTGCTTTTTGGACAATTTCCAAAAACTTTAAATAGTTGAGGGTTTATTTCTGATTTTATTTTTATTTTTTTAATTTATTTTTTTATTGAAGTATAGTTGATTTACAATGTTGTGTTAATTTCTGCTGTACAGCAAAGTGACTCAGTTATACGCATATATACATTCTTTTTTATATTCTTTTCCATTATGGTTTATCCCAGGATATTGTATATAGTTCCCTATTTTATACAGTAGGACCTTGTTGTTTATCCATTCTATATATAATAGTTTACATCTGGGGAGTTAACCCCAAACTCCCACTCCATCTCTCCCCACCCCCCTCCCTCTTGGTAATCACAAGTCTGTTCTCTGTGTCTGTGAGTCTGCTTCTATTTCATAGATAAGTTCATTTGTCATCCTCCCAGAAAAAAGGCCAGATGACTGCCACTGTATCCCCTTTGATGAGATAGTACAAAATAAATTAAGGCAAGTAATTGGTGTGAAAATATCTTAAAAAAATCCATGCTTAGGAAATATTTTGAGAGGTGCAAGGAGAATAGGGTACTATGGAGTATTCCTTGAAAAGATTTCACAGAGGCAGAAATGTCATTTTGATTTCTGATGGGCTGCCAGCCTACAGAGCAGCAGCTATGCATAGTCTTTATCCATTCATCTGTTGATGGACATTTAGGTCGTTTCCGTGTCTAGGCTATTGTAAATAGTGCTACTATGAACATAGGGGAAGCAACAGTTTTGAGTTGCTTAAGCTCACTTAAATGTGCTGGAAGACAAGGAAAAGGAGTTATCCCAGAAGATAAGAAAAGACAGAGAGAAATGAAAGAGAGAAGACAAAGACCTAGAGGATAAATCCAGTGGTCCACCTACTAGGAACTGGAGTTCTAGATGAAAAGAGCAGAAAAAGCTTAAGGAGAAGAAATTATCCAAGAAATAATACAAGGAAATTTCTCAGAATTGAAGGACATTCATCTGCAGATTGAACATACCTTCTAAAAGTCCAGCACAATAAATTTAAAAAAACAAGGACAGGTACATAATTATGGAATTTCAAGTCACAAAACCATAAAGAAAATTTTTGAAGTCAAAAATAGACTTACTGTGGTGGTGATCATTTATAATATCTACAAATATCTAATCATTATGTTGTACCCCTGAAACTATAATGCTATGTCAATTACACCCCAATAATAAATAAATAAATACTTTAAAATTTCTTTTTTAAAATTGAGAAAAACATACCACTTTCAAAGGAACATGGTTAAGAATGTCATTGGTCTGGATGCTGAAAACAATAGAGAAATGCCTTCAAAATTCTGAGGCAGAATAATTTTGAACATATAGTTCTAATACCACACCAAATATTGCATGTGTAATGACAGAATGAAGATATTGTAAACATGCAAGGACTTAAAAAGCTTATTTTCCCTGTGATCATTCTTTGGAAAATACGTAAGGATGGGTTTATCTAAAATGAGGCACTAAATCATGTCAAAGAGCATCATTGGAGTTGGAAAACTCCTAGTGTCTCCACTAGGAAGAGTGATGTGAGGAAATTCCAGGACAGCATCTGTTTAGTGGTCCTAAGAAACAACCAACCTAAACTGCAAGAGAATGGAAGGAATTCCAGGAAGAAACTGAAACACTGAGGTTTGGGAATGGGAGGGGGAAGTGAAGGCCATTAAAGGGAAGGCATCATTAGATAAAAAGGCAGATCTAAAAGACACTGGAGGAAACCAGACTCAAAGAAAGGAAAATTGTGGTAAACCATAGTTCCAAAAGCACAATAATGTGTCTCTTAACTAAGAGTAGTGCTACTGCAACACTTAAGGGTAGATGAAGGGAGGTGGACAGTAGCATTAGAGAGCTAACTTCTCAATTATCAGAAGTTAAATAGTATCTAAAATTGAAGGAATCAAAAAACAACATAAGCATATTATTTAGAGTAATGGCGATAATGACTCAAAGAAACAAATAAAAAAGTTAAAGTGGTTGCCACTGAGAAATATGATGGATTTCTTTTGGCAGGATTGGTTTTGGAAGGCTTTTGGTATGACAATAATTTAACCATGTATCATTTTGATGAAACATCATCTTAAATTTACTTTATCATGTTTGTAATTTAGCTTAGATCTTTACTATCTATTATTTTACTTCAGAAATGAATACAATACCCAGTTTACCCAGGTCAACCATTCATGAACTGCATGGGCATACAGAGACTTGTGCAATTTGCCTGTACCTCATCCAGTAAAACTTTGTTTTATTTTCCAAATGCAATTATTCCTCTCTAAGTGGCTCCCTGACAGTTCCCATTTTGTCACTGTTCCTCCACATTAATCCCAAACTTAGCATTTTTCCATTCTTTTGTGGTCTCTTAGCTAAAGCCCCTAGTCCCTGTGTCCTTTGATCTCCCCCACAGCCTGTGGGGCAGTGACCTGATGCTTCTCCCTATAGATTACAGATAGTAAACTTTCCTCAAGAACATGGCCTCTTCTGAAACAAGTAGGAAGGAAATAAGGCAAATCAAAACCAGAAGGAAATCATTCACTTTGGGAAATTTCAAACTTCAGGAAGTTTTCTAAAGCCTAAATATCCTCCACAATTCACTTTCATTCATTTATTCTTCATTCGTTTGTTTGTTCAACATTCATTCATTCTTCATTCATTTGTTTGTTCAACATTCGTTTGTTTGTTCAACAGCACTGTGCCTGCTCTGTGACTTGTGCTTTGGTAGCATTGGGGCAACTTCACGGGCTCTTTTCTCTGCTTCCCACTTTACAGGGGCTCATGGAGAAACTCACCCAAGTCCCTTCATGGCAGCCACTTGTCCAGCTCACATCTTCTGCCACAAGCACACCCCTTTGCTGAGAGGATCTTTTGCTTTAAGATTTCAAACTTCCAAATTCCCAATGTTGTTTACCTCATATTCAAAACTTATGAAGTTCACAGTAGAAAACAAGTGAAGACACTCCCACTAGTAATAAGTTTCTTTCCAATTGTCCATTACAAATGAAAAAGACAAATTACTGAAAATCTTCGAATTTCATACAAGCAGCCAGGCAGTAGGCAGTTTAGAAAGAATGAAGGGAACAAAACTATCACTGTAAATATTGAGCCCAATCACTGATTTTAACAATCTATAACTAGAGTTTAAAATCAATTTTACTTTTTTAAAATTAAATACTTACTAAAAGGTTATTACCCTGAATATTTAAGTTACTGTTACTATTTCTTTCCTTTTTGAGCAAAGACCAAGTTTCTAATTGCGTTTGGTGCTCCTGGAATCTTCTCACTGATTCTTTTGAAAGTGTACAGCCAAGTGGACACCGCAACCTGAACAGTCTCCAGAATTTCAAAATTTACCTACAGGAAATGTAATGAGGCAACTCGAAATTTACATAAGTCTTGAAATCTTGGGAAGAATGACCTAAAAACAGCAAAACAATGCAGTAGACGTTTGGGTTTATAATATTTACAATCTGAGCATTTACAACCACACATTACATAGTTTCTACCAGTGAACATGACAAAGGCCATGCCCAGCACTGCTTAAGCAAATGCACAGTTACTGACCAAGGGCACCACTGCCCTGTTCAAAGGGAAAGAATGTGGCAAAATTAGGTCACATTTTCTGCAGAAAGAGCATCCTAAAATACTTTCGTCATCACCATCCTTTGAACATATCATCCATAGGAAGGGAATTCTAACCCATGATATTTGGGGCTAAACCATAACATTCAGCATGCCATTCATTCCAGAGGTGTTTCTCCATGCCAGCCTGTGTCTTTAATGACAGTCTCTAAGAAGCTATGTAAGAAGGACAAAGATTACATCTTGTCTTTTACATTTGAAAGGATTTTCCATGGCTTGGAGTGTGTCATGCTTATGAAAAGCAAGGAAACAGAGTAGAAACCCCAGATTCCTTTTCTTTAATTTACTCGTTCATTAAACAAAATAATTATTGACTATATCACATGTGCCAGGTCGACGCTCAGAGCTGGTGAACAATGCACGGTCGTGGTCTCACGTTGTTTCCTGTCTAGGACTCTTCCCAATCACTTACTTATGCTTCTTGATCTGCAAAATGTGTAAGTATACCAGTAAGAAAATGGCAACCACTAAAGAAATGTTTTAAGCACTGGTCCTTGTGAATTACATTTTAAAAGGGAGACAATGGAAGTTCAAGTGTTCAGAGCACCAGACCTTCAATTCATTGTTTGACTAAAACCTTAAGATCGTTTTCAAAAGCCAACGGTTTACTAGCAAGTTAGAAGATAAATTTACGTTTCTTATTTCATTGGAAAGTTATAGAAGGGGAAAAGAAGTATTCTAGAATTTACCATGTGTTTTGGTTGACTTACAGATAACTTATAATCTCAACTCCTGGGAAACCATATGGCAGCATCACACAAAAAGGTAGGAACACTCAGATCCTTGTCTTAGGGTTAAGGCAAAGGCTTCTAAAAGGAACTCCAAAGATACTCCTAAGATTGCCGGTGTAGAGAGAGTCTCTTGGGGAAACTTCTGAAAGACGGAGCAGCAACTGCAAATAGAATTATCTTCCTAGAACACTCAGGAAGGTGGGTGCTCCTCAGAATGATGAAAACTAATGACCTGCTGAGTGGGAGAGAAACCAACATTATTTAGACCAACAACTAGTTTCTTTCTTCTTGTTTTTGTCCTAGAGAAGTTTGTCTGAGTTGTCAAAGCTGGGAACAGTAAGCTCCTCAAGGACAGAAATTGTGTTTTAGTCAACCCTCCTCCCCTCCCCCCACAATCCCTACCATGTAGCAAGTGCTCAGAAATTAAAGGAAGACAAGAAACTCTTTACTCTTTGACAGGGAAAAAGTTACAATAATTGTATGTATAACCTTTTCCCTTCCCCACCCTCTATGGGACAGTGTGTTTCTCCTCATCCGCTGGTCTCTGTTTGGCAGAGAAATGAAGTGAGTGGATGAGCTGAATTAAAGAAGATGAGAAAGAACAGGGGCTCCTGCAGAGAAATGGAGAAATGGCTTGGAGCCAGCTGGGGGAGAATGAGACGCAGTGAGTTGAAGGAGGAAGTCGAGAAGGAACAGTCACTGTTCCTACGCGGGTGGAGGCTGGGCCATGTGTGGTTGGAGGGAAGGGATAAAGAAATGGAACCTTGAGATGGAAGTGTCAAAAGAGGATTTCTGGGTGCTTCTCTCTCTTCTGTGCGTTTGCTGCTGTCTCAGGAAAAGCCCAGGTTGAAGACCTACATTTTGCAGCAGGGCTCTGGAGTTGGGTGAGTGGGTGCTTGGCAGGGGGTGTTGGATGCTCAGGGAGACTGTCCTAAAAATAAGAACAGGATGGCCTAGGTTTGTGTGGGTTACAGACGGCATCTTACAATGCCTCACATTTGCCATCCCCAGGTGTGTGGCCCTGTCAGGGGCAAAGCTTATGCACTGCCAGCAAATAATTAGCGTCCATGAAAAAAATCTAGAGTCCAATAATAGTGTGTCTATTTATCTCCATGAGTCCGGTGATGCTTCTTTAGGTACATGAGAAAATAACCCCTCACATATGGAATACAATGATGACATTTCATTCAGAATTGACTTACTCTTAGCAAATAATCTAAGAAGCCCATTTGTTGACCTGCCTTAATGGAAAAGGCCACCTGCGACAGCTCTAGGACAGACACCTGAGACATAGCCAGGAATTCACTTTGCAAAAGATGTGATAGGATCATTTTAAATGCCAGATCCCTGTTTTGACAAATACAGCAGTCTTGAGCTGTTTGTCCATTAATATTGATTATTATTTATTTAGCGTCTAAAGATCAAATTCCAGCAAATTCAACAAGCCCTTCTAAATTCAACAAGCTCTTCTAAAGATCATAGGTACTGCATTTCACAATTCGTTTTTTTTCACATTGAAAACCAAAGGGAAAACGTATTTTAACTTCCCTAAATGTGTGAAGAGTCCTCTTGTTTCTCTACACATTTAGGGGGCTAAGCCTCTGGATCTGAGTCAGATCTCTCAGATTATGTTGCTAATGAACTAAGGCTGCAGGAGTTCTCTTCCCAGAAAAATCTTGGCTTTGCTGCTGAGCACCAGCCCATTACTAATGCGCTGCTCCTTGTCTCAAAGAGATTTTCCCCTGTCTCAGAGCCAGTTTTCATTCCCAGGCAGTGGGACCACACAGCTGCTGCCGGATATCCACGGAGTGGTTCACAAAAGCATTCCTGTGTCTGCGGTCCCTGAGCAAGCAGTTATAAAATGCTGTGTCTTTCTTTTCCCAGAAATAAATTAGTGTCCTCTGCCTGACGAGGAAATGCTGGTGGTTTTCTCAGTTTGCAAAAAAGAAGTTTGCAATCACCAATCTCCAGTGAAGTCATCAACAGGTTGTATGCAAATAAAGAATTATTTTCAAGCATACAACACCTTTCTCTAGAGATACGTAGACAGCCTGCGTTCAATTTTATTTCAAAATGCTACTGAAAATTTCATACCTAAGGGAAATTGTAAGTTATTTAATAGCTCCTGAAAACAACGTATTTACCACAATGGTGTGTGTGTGTGTCTGTGTTTGTACAATTATGCCAGTACTGCATTTCTGTAGGATAAATTCCTAAGAAATGGAGTTGGATCAAAGGTCATTCATATTTAAAATTTTGAAAATTATTGCTAAATGGCTGCCCAAAGAAGGTGATACCAATTTACATTCCCTTCGAAAAGATTACCCACATCCTTGCCAGCACTGGATAATGTCAATCTTTTAATCTGATGGATACAAAATGGTTACCTTGTACCTTGTTTAGATCTGCATCTGTTAAATTAGTGGTGAAGTTGAGCCTCTATTCATATGTTTACTCTCATTGCTGTTTCTTATTCTGTGAACTACTTGTTCAAATCCTTTGCAGGCCATGTTCTAAAAGATTGTTTATCTTTTTCTTATTGATTCATGTGAGCATCTTATATATTAAGGAATTTTCTCTTTGTTATGTATGTAATGCTAGTAATTTGTACTTCGTGGTGGCATGGTATTTGTCTATTTCCTTTGTTATTATGAGGAAAGCTTTCATGGAGCCAAACGTATCAGTCTTTTCCTTTGTGATGTCAAATATGTTGGAATTTACAGCATATTTAGAAAGTATTTTCATAATTTGGGAAGCTATGTAAAATGCACCTGTTTGGTTTACAGTACTTTTGTGGCTTAATTTTTTACACTTAATTTTTTATTTATCTGAAATGTATTTTGGAATAAGGTAGGTAGTAAGCATATTTGTGATTCCAAATGACAAGCTATCTTTCCACACACAAACGCACTTTTATTTGAAATGCCAACTTTTATACACAGAGTTATCGCATGCATTTGGATCTGTTTCTGAGCTTTCAGACTGTGGTGCTGTGCAGGAGCCAAACTAGCACCTCCTTCTATTAGTCTATCCCTGTGCAATGCTGTATCATCATATATTAGCATTATAATGTATTGTTATTAACAGATGCAGCTCGGCTTACATCATTCATTTTTCCCTTAAAAATTTTTCCCTAGTCCCACATATCCCTTAATACATTTTACTATCACCATTTTTGTTATTATTTTTGCCAAAACATTTGGGACTACATAGTTGTCATCATGGTTTTCCAGGCATGGAGTCACATTAATTCATTATATTCATTTTATCTTTTCCCTTTCACTTTAGTCTGATTTCTCCTCTTATTTAATTGCTTTGGCAAAACATTTAGAACAACACTAAACAACAGAGGTCTGAGTGAGTGTCCCTGTCTTATCCTGACTTTAAAAGGAATACCTTTGGTTTTTATTGCTAAATAGCAGTTGATAATTTAGGTTTGAAAATTGCTTTACTTGGATTCAAATGCCAACTCTATTTCTGACCACAAGGTGTGGCTCAGGGCAAATTTCCTGACATTTCTAAACCTAAAGATTTCTATCTGTTAAATGGGGATATTAATACTGCCAGACTCTGTTTTCATTTTTTTCTGTTCTCTTTGTCAAATATGAAAACCACTGTTATGTCAGTTTCATTGTATAAATTTGGAAGCCTCTTGTCTTCCTATAGGCGCCAAACAATATAAATATCATCAGAATCATATTTTCTTTGAAAGCAGGAAAGCACTTTGGGCTTGGCAATGTAGGCAATAACACTTTAAGAATTTTCACAATTTTTTCTGCCTTTGTTGATCTCTTTAGATTTTGTTTTGTATCCAGTGTAATTTCTCCTCTTCAATTTCAGCTTTTATCTTCTCTCTTTTTTTTTCTTAGTGAGTCTAGCTAAAGTCTTGTCAATTTTGTTCACCTCTTATCCAGTCAAATTTTATAATTTATATTTTCCTAGAAAATTATCTATTTAATCAAGATTTCAAATTTATTGGCACAAATCAGTAAATATGTCCTGTTATACATCTTTATTTTTTCTGGACCTGTAGCTATGTTCCTATACACAGTGCTAATTTTCTGTGTTTATGTTTTTCCTCCTTTTTTAATTAACAGGCCTGGGTAGTTGCAGCAGCCTTTCCCTGGCATTTACAGTGAACAAGCTCCGAGATTTGTCAGCTCTATCATTTTTTATTTTATTTTATTTTTCTGTATTTACTTCTTCTTTTGGTTTTTCATTGATTCATTTTTGGTTATTGTTTATTTTTCTTATTTCTGGAGGCTAATTTTTTATTAATTTATGTCATTATTTCTCATTAAGCAATGTAAAGGTTCACAGCTATGAATTTTACCTTGGGGAATGGCTCTGCTGGTATCTCATAGACTTTTAGAAACAGCTTTTTTGAGATATAGTAAAGTACTGACATACAATATAAAAACTGTATATATTTAAAGTATACAGCTTAAGTTTTGACATATACACCTATGGAACCATCACCACAATTAAGATAATGAAGAAAAAATTTTTAAAGTAGCACTAAACATACTGCAAAAAGAACACTTGTTTACAACATGAGAGCTGGAATAAGACGAGAGACCAGCACTTTGTTGAACCTCAGCTGGGAATGTGCATATCCGGAGGCTCAACTATTTCACTGTTCCTCCTCGACTACTGATTAGGGAGTTGTTAGTAAATTTTAGCAAGTAGGCAAATTCACAAAAGTGGCATCCACAAATTATGAGGATTAATTGTATTGCTGGATTGGTTTTCTAAAATTTTATTTAGAATTTTTGTGTTTATAATCATGAGGTATATTGGTCTGTAGTTTCTTTAGAATGTCTTTATCAGATTTTGTTATTGGGAAATGATAACCCCATCATGAGTTAAGAAGTATATCTTCTTCCTCCTCAATTTTCTGGAAGAAATTGTGTACGATTTGCATTATTTCTTTCTTAAATATTTGGTAGAATTCACCATTGAAGTCATTCTGACCTAGAGTTATCTTTGTGGGAGGGATTTGTGTATGTACATGTGTGTGAAGGAGCACCATATTATTTATTAACTTTTTAAAAAAATACATTTTATCTTTTAACAGTTTTAGATTTACAGAAATCTTGCAAAGACAGTACCAAGAGTTCCCATAACCCTCCCACCCAGTTTCCCCTATTATAACATCTTATATTAGTATGGTACGTTTTTTATAATTAATGAGCAAATATTGATATTATTAATAAGTAAAGTTCATACTTTACTCATATTTCCTTAGTTTTTACCTAATGTCCTTTTTTTTTTTTTCTGTTCCAGGATCTCATCCAGGATATGAAGAAGGATTTTGATTACAAAATAAATTTCTGTAGTAGATACAGGGCTATTCAGATTATCAATTTCTTCTTGAGTGATTTTTAGTAGTTTGTGTCTATCAATAAATTTGTGCATTTCATCTAAGTTGTTGAATTTATTGGCATAAAATTGTTCATAGCATTCCCTTCCAATTCATTTATTACCTTTTGATTCTGTGCTAATATGACATCTCTCATTCATAATATCAGTAATTTGTGTCTTCTCTCTTTCTTTCTTGATAAATATGATTCAAGATTTATCAATTGTATTGACTTCCTCAAAGAAAGAGCTTTTAGTTTTGTTGATTTTCTCTATTGTTTTTCTGTTTTCCATTTAGTTGATTTCTTCTCTGATCTTTATTATTTCCTTTCTTCTGCTTACTCTTTGTTTCCTTTGCTCTACTTTCTCCAATTTCTTATTTGAGACCTTTTTTTTTTTTCTAATATAGATATTTAGTACCATAAATGTCCTCCTAACTACTGCCTTAGTATCATTTCATAAATTTTAATATGTTGTGTTTTATATTCATTTAGTTTAAAACACTGCCTAATTTCTCTTTTGCTTTTTTCTTTGAATCATGGGTTATTTAAAAGTGTGACATTTAGTTTCTGTTTGGTGATTTTCCAGATGTTTTTCTTTTATTGATTTAATTTAATTCCACTGGGATCTGAGAACATATTTTGCATGACTTGAATCTTTTAGACTTATTCAGACTTGATTATAGTCCATAATATCATTACCTTGGTAAACATTTTGTGTGCACTTGTAGAATATAAACATATTCTACATAAACATAAACAGCAGTGTGTGTATGTAAAATAGTCTATGAATGTCAATTAGGTCGTTAGTTGATTGTGTTGTCAAGTCTTCTATATACTGTTGGCCAAAAGGTTCATTCAGGTTTTTCCATAACATCGTATGGAAAAACCTGAATGAAACTTTTGGCCAACCCAATACTACTGATTTTCAGCCTACTTATTCTATCAGTTATTGAGAGAAGGTATTGAAACTCCAACTATAATTATGAATTTGTCTATTTCTCTGCTGTTCTTTCAGTTTTTAACTCATTTGTTTTGAAACTCTGCTATTAGGTGCACATATGTATAAGATTATCATGTCCTCCTAATGAAATTGCCTCTTTATCATTCTGAAATGATCTTGTTATACTTGATAATATTTTTTGCTCTGAAATCTACTTTTTCTGATATTAATATAGTTACACCAGCTTCCTTTTGATTAGTGTTGATGTGGTATCTTTTCACTTCTTTTAGCTTTAATATATTTGTGTCATATTTAAAGTGCATTTCTTGGAAGCATCATATACATGTAGTTGAGTACATGTATATGATGAATCGCTCTTTTTAACCCATTCTGACAGCCTTCAGTTTTTGTCTTATTTTTCCTATTTTTTGGCTGCTTTGGGTCTTCTTTGCTGTGTGGGCTTTCTCTAGTTGCAATGAGCAGGGACTACTCTTCGTTGCAGAGCATGGGCTTCTAGGCGCACGGTCTCAGTAGTTGTGGTGCATGGGCTTAGTTGCTCTGTGGCATGTGGGATATTCCCGGACCGGGGATTGAACCCATGTCCCCTGCATTGGCAGGTAGATTCTTTACCACTGCGCCACCAGGGAAGTCCCAATTTTGTCTTTTAATTGGAGTGTTTAGATCATTTACATTTAATGGAGATGGGATAGTTTGATTTAAACATACTATTTTGTTATTTGCTCTCCATTATATCTGTTCTTTGTTTCCATTTTCCTCTTTTTTCTAACTTCATTTGCATTAATTGAGTATTTTTGGTGATTCTGTTTTATCTCCTTTGTCAGTTTATTAACTATAATGCTTTGTTTTGTTATTTTAGTGGTTGCTTTAAGCTTTATAATGTGCATATTTAATTTATCACCAACTACCTTCAAGAGATATTATACCACTTCACATACAGTATAAGAACTTTAAATAGTATACTTCTATTTCTCTTCTCTTTCTTTCATAATATTACCAAACATTTTACTTTTACAAAATATAAACCCTACACTACATTGTTATCATTTTCATTCAAACAGACAATTATATTTACAAGCATTTAGATAATAAGAAAAATATGTTGTAAATTTTCTTACGTAGTTATCATTTCTGGTGCTTTTCATTATGTAGATCCATACTTCTATCTGGGTTGTACAAGTTCTTAATATATTCTTGATACTAGAGTCTTTTCACAAATATATTATTTGCAATTATTTTCTCCCATTCTGTGTGTTGTCTTTTCACTTTCTTGATAATGTTCTATAATGCACAGAAGTTTTTAATTTTGATGAAGCTCAGTTTATCTATTTTACTTTTGTTCCATATGCTTATATTCTCATATCTAAGAATCATGGCCAAATCCAAGGTAATAAAGACTTACCCTTATATTTTTCTTCTAAGATTTTTATAAATTTAGCTCTTACATTTGGTTGATGGTCCACTCTGAGTTCATTTTTATGTATGGTGTCAATTAGTGGTCTAAGTTTATTCTTTTGTATGAAGGAATTCCAGCTGTCCCAGTACCATTTGTTGAAGAGATTATTCTTTCTCCCAAGGAACGATCTTGGCACCCTCTCTTTTTTGTATCATTAATTTCTTATTTCTTTTTGTTTTAAGTGCAGAATGTGATCCGTACCAGTTTTATTTTTGTGATCTATTTAAAAAATTTTTGTGGCTTCTTTGTGGTCAATTTATATAAATATTTAATGAGTTCAGTGTTGAATGGGTGCTTAAAAGCAGACATATTTGTCTGTAAGATACAGAAATTTATGTATATATAGTACACACACTTATATCACATATAATACAAATTATTAATAGCATTGTTTAAATTCTCTATATTCTTATTTTGGCAGGTATTTGTACTTTGTGATGTCCTGAAAGAAATGGTTTACCATTTCCTATTATACTTTTATTTTTGTGCATTTCTTTTTGTATTTTGAGTAGGTGTTTTCTTTTGTGTTTTGTTGATACATTATCTGGTCCATGAAAGCCCCAGAGATTTTAATCTTTATTGTGACTATATCCTGCATCATTAAAAATGAGTTAATTTATAAATTTTAATGTCTTTTGTTTTAAATTCAAATATTCATGCCAATAGCATGATTTATCTTTATCTAACCTCTAATTTCAAGCTTTGTAAATTTTAATGTATCTCTTACTTTGGCATGTAATTGAATTAGCTTTTGGATCTAACAAAGAAATCATGTCTTATAACAAATTTTATATCTATAGTTGTAACACATATGCTTGATATATTTGCAAAATTTAATGTTTGGTTTGCTTTGAGTGTGTGTGAGTGTGTGTGTGTGTGTGTGTGTTTAGGTGAGTGGTATGTGTGGGGAGGTTGTACTTATTTTTCTCCTAGTAATTTAAAAGTTTTATTGTCTCTTTTTATTTCTTTTAGTGGTTACCTTTGTGTGTATGTGTGTGTGTGTGTGTGTGTTTGTGTGTATGTATATTATACACATATATGCCAACATCTTTATTAATTCATAAATTTTAGTATCAACTTTTCTTACATCATGAAAGATTAGACATTTAATCTTAACAGATGCAATATTTCCCAATATGGTTTCACTTTTTGGGATTCTGCATTAAATTCTTCAGTTGATTGGATTTGTCAACTTTCTTTTTTAAGGAGGACACATAGGTGCTATATACACTAAGAATATAAGCTTAAGAATGTCTTTCTTTTGTCTTTTAAGTGAAGGATAATTTGACTACATAATATTTGGAGTCAGGTTTTTTCTCCTCATAATCATCAACATATTTCTGCACTGTATTCTGCCACTGAAAATAATTATTTGGGGAATTATGAGGTCAATGTATTTTCTTTCTTCTAGGCAACCTGGCTTTTTTTTTTTTTTCTCACATTTTTATCCTTGAAGTCCCAACACCACCAGAACTTCAAATATTTTTCTCTTCTGTCTTTCAGAAAACCCAGTTACAGACATGTTGAATTTTCTTAATCTGCATTCCTACATACTTTATTCTCTCCAAAACTTTTTCTAGCTTTCCATTTTGTTTATGTGATCTTTTTAAAGCTGTTTTTGCATTGAATCTGTTTCCAGCAGTCTCTATTTTTATTCTTGCTCCTTCTAATATAGTTTTCATTAATGTAATAGTGCTATGCTATCTTAAATTTCTTTTCTCATCAAGCCTTCCAACTCACTTTTAACCTTTTCTTATTAACTTGTCTTTTCTTTAATTTTAAACATCTCTTCCTTGAGCTCCTTTTATTTCTCTCAGTGTTCCATTTTTTCTTTAATTTCTTTGACATTTTAGATTACAATCAATCATTTGAATTTTTTTCTTATGCTTGGAACAATTCTTATCTTGAAATGTATTTTTACTATATATTAAAAAGCAAGTAGCCTTTATTCATGATATTAGATTTATTTTTTTCCAGCTTTATTAAGGTATAATTGCAATTGAAATGTACTTTTTAGTTTTACATTTATTTACTTCCCCCCTCTCCCAAGGGAGTAGCAACAGTAGATGTGAGGGTAATATTTATATACAGATCTGATGTTGAACATTTCTTGCTCATAAATCATCTTTGAAAGAAGGAAATTCCATCTAGGCCTATCATTTTTTTCATGAATAGGGTGTCAGATGCTGGAAACTAAGCCAGGTCAGTTGGAAACTTCAGTTCAGGTCTGCCTCTTTAGAATACTTTTTAGCATGTCTGCTGAGTCATCTGCCCTTGGGGGTATGTTCAGGAGGTCTGGTGGAGCAGCAGCCCTGGGGAGGGGAGCCTGCACACCTCACAGAATCCTTTCTTGCTTGTGTTTTCTCAGACAACCGTGGTCCTCAGCTGAATTGCTGAGAGCTTCTTGCTTCAAAAGATTGTTCCCTAACTTTAATGGTAAGTCAACATAAATACATTTATCCAAACCCTCTTTTACTTTCTCTCTCTTGCCCAGTTTTCTTTTTAGTCCCTTTTCTCCCTACAGCATCTCTGTCCATTATTTTGACATCTGGCTTATTCCTTTGAGTGCATAACAAAGGGATAATTACTCTTGTGACAGTTATATATGAGTCCAAATACTGAAGTACAAGTCACCAGTACCCTCAATTTTTCATATGTACTTCCTTTTAAAGACCATGTACTTTCTGTCTTATACTGTTTTCCTGGACTCTGCACCATCTCCCCAAATTCCCAGACAGATCTTAATATTTGTCTTGAAATATACAGGTGTTCCCGTGTCTCATCTTCATTTTCACATAATGCCTTACATCATGAAATATTGTTCTAAGTTCATAGTGTACTAAGAATCCTCAAGTTGTCAAAAATCCAATTATAAAACAATTGCTTCTGTATGTTCAGTGGTAGAGGAAGGGGGATAGAAGAATATTTCAGACTTAAATCTATAGATATTTTCTCTTGAAGAATTTGTATGGATATTTTAAGTAAAGTTACTTTTATGGGTGTAGATGTTGTCAAAGGATAACTTGCAAAATGATGACAACATAATTCTCCTTCAAGTACACAGTCAGCACATGCCTAACTTGTTAAGGAGGGAGCCAGCAGGATGACAAATGAGATTCAGAGGAGAATTTGAGGGTCTCAAGTACCTATAGTCAGTGAAAAAAAGGCTACTTGAAATTAGAATTCTAAGTTAAGATGAAGAGAAGGGATTAATGCCCTACATAGCAAGAGAGCCATAACATTTGGGGTTATCCTTTTTTAACAGCTTTAACAGTTTGATGTCAGACAGCATAATCAACATAAAATGCATATTTAAAATGTACATGTACAACTCTATCAACATTTGTATATACTTATGAACCATCACCATAATCAAAATAGTGATCATACACATTATCCCCAAAGTGTCTTCGTTCCCCTTTGTAATCTCTCCCTCTTGCACCCATATCCACAGACAGTCATCTGTGCATCTGGTTTCTGCCACCATAAATTAAAGAATTTTATATAAATAGAAGAGTATACATTTGTTTTCGTAGGGATTTTTTCACCAAGCAAAGTTATTTTGAGATTTATCCACATTGTAGCACCTATCAATCCTATCAATAGTTCATTGTTTAAAAATTGCTGAGTTGTGTTCCATTTTATGCATGTATCACAATTTGTTTACCCATTCATCTGTTGATGATAATTAGCATTTTGTGAAAGAACCATCTGGAAGGATTAAAAGTAGGTGTCTGATGTTCACACAGGGCTTAGGATAGTGCCTCTTCCTGCCATCTGGCTGATAACACATCGAATTCATTGAGTTTGGGTAGATTACACAGAAAAATCCTGCCTCAATTATGTGGCATAATTAAGTCTAAATTGAGGACTGTATTATCCATATAAAAAGATAAATTATGACAAAGTGGGGATTATATCAGGAATGCAAGGTTGGTTTCACATTCAGAAACCAATCAGTACATTCTCATTTCCAATTCCAGGAAGATGGAGTAGATGTACTTTTCCTTATTTCTCAACATACATACCCACACACACTAATAGAAAAAGTAAGAGGACTCTCAAAGATAGAGAAAAAACGGAAGACCAGCTAGAAACCATGACCTAAGGACCAACATGGTGATGAATTTACTGGGTTTTCTTTTGGCCTCATGTATCCCAAACTGGGTGTTAGAGAAGCTGCCAACCAGACACTCCAATGGGTTCAGACTAAAAAAAGCCTGGACAAAAGCCGACTTTCTTTACCCAAAGGACCAGGAACAGTAGCCTCTAAAGTCAGTAAACTTTTAAACAATATCGGCTTTACTCCAGCTAAACAATGCAGAAAACACTGTGGACCCATCCTTACCAATATTAGCAAACGCCAAGTAGGGAGCCTAGACTTCCAACCTCATAAGGCTGTAACAACGTGCTCCCAGCCCCCAGTCCTCCACCCAAGGTGATGTCAGAGAAGCCTGAGTAGAGAGCCAAGACCTTCATTCCTACTCAATCACAAGGAACCTTCACCACCATGCTGTCAGTGGAGACCATGTGAGGAGACTAGATTTCTATCCCCACTGGCAGTAACAAGAGAATGGAAATCCTGCAAGAAAAGAAAAAAGATATCAGGGCTCAAATAAATAATGGCTGAAAACAACTCAAACTTGGCAAAAGACATAAACCTAGAGATTCCAGAAGCTATGCAAACCCCAAATAAGATCAACCAAGGAAATCCACACCAAGACACATCAAAGAACTGTCAACACAGAATCTTACATCCTTCAGTAGTGAAGAGGTAAACATGACATTTTCAAATGAAGGAAAACTAAGAGAATTTGTCACCAGCATACCTACCCTAAAAGAATAGCTGAAGAAAGCTCTTTAAACATGAAGGAAATAATCAAATAAGGAATTTGAGAACATCAGAATGAAAGAAAGAACATTGCAAAAATATGAGTAAATACAGCAGACTTTCTGTCTCTTCTTTAGTTTTCTAAATTATGTTTGATGGCTGAGGCAAAAAATTATATACTGTCTGATGTGGTTCTAAGTGTATGTGGAAAAATATTTAAGACAAGTATATTATAAATGGGGGAAGGTACAGAGATGCAAAGAAACATAAAAGAGATATGTTTTCTATATTTCATCCAAAATGGTGAAATTATGACACTAGTAGATAGATGCTATACATATACATGCAATACCTAAGCAACCACTAAAAAAGCTATACAGAGATACACTATAACTCTATAGTCTCAAAAACTATGTTTAAAGCATTATAAATAAATCAAAATAGAATTCCAAAGAAAAGTTCAAGTGATTCACTGCAAGGTAGAAAAAAGAAAATAGTGAAGCATGAAACAGAACAAACAGAAAACAAAAAATAAAATGACTGACTTAAGCCTTAATATATCAGAAATTATGTTTAAAGTAAATGGTCTATATACACCAATTAAAAAACAGAAATTGACAGAATGGATTGAGAAACATGACTCATGCTATCTATAAGAAACTCAGTACAAATAAAATTATATAGGTAGGTTGAAAGTAAAAAGGTGAAGAAATATATCTTATACAAATAGTAATTTAGAAAACCCAAGAGTGGTTATATTAATATTAGAGAAAGTGGACTTCAGAGTAAGTAAAATTACCAGAGGTAGAGAGTAATATTATATAATGATAAACAGGTCAATCACCAAGAACATGGCAATCCTAAACATGTATGCACTAAACAAGACAGCAGGAAAATATATGAAGAAAAAAACAGTAATTAAAAGAATGAAAAAAAACTGAAAGGAAAAATGGACAAATCCACAATTATAATTGGAGACTTCAACACCCCTCTCTTACCAATTAATACACCTATCAAGAAAATCAGCAAAGTTATAGAGAAACTCAACAACACCATCAATCAACAGGATCTAATTGACATTATAGAACACTACAGCCAACAACACAAAATACACATTCTATTCAAGCACTCATGGAACATACACAAAGGCAAATCATATCCTGGACCATAAAGCAAACCTTGAGAAATTGAAAAATATTGAAACTATACAGAGTGCATTTTCTGTTTATAATATAATCAACCTAGAAATCAGTAATAGAAAGATAATAAGAAAATCTCCAACACTTGGAAACTAAACAACATACTTTAATCCACTGTCAAAAAGGAAGTCTGAAGAGAAACAAAAGAACACATTGAATTGAATAAAAACGAATATGTAACATATCAAAAAAATCAGTGTAATACAGCTAAAGCAGTGGTAAGAGAAATTTTATTGCACTAAATGCATACGTTAGAAAAGAGGAAAATCTCCTGCCCCAAGAACATGGAAAAAAAGCCAAATAAACTCAAAGCAAGCAGAAGGAAGGAAATAATAAAAACGAGAGCAGAAATCAATTTAACTGAAAACAGTAAAACAATGGTGACTATCAATGAAACAAAGAGTTTGTTCTTTGAAAAGATCAATAAATTTGACAAACTTCTAAGACTGACAAATTACCAATATCAAGGATGACACAGAAGATATCACTATAAACACTAGAGATATCAAAAGGATAATAAAGAAGTACCATGAACAAATAAACACACACGTCTGACAACTTTTATGGAATCAGCCAATTCCTCAGAAAATACAATCTACCACCACAACTTGAACAATATGAAAATGACAATTTGAGTAACCCTTTAACTTTTAAGGTAATGGAACGCACGAAAAATAACTCACTAAAAAAGAAATCTCCAAGCCCATATGGTTTCACTGGAATATTCTATGAAATGTTTAAAGAAGACTTAACACAAATTCTACACGTTCTCTTCCAGAAAATAAGAAAGAAGAAAACACTTTCCACTTTATTTTTTGAAGCTAGTCTTACCCTGGTACTAAAACTAGACTAAGACATTGCAAACATAAAACTACAGAAAAATATATGAATATAGTTGCAAAATCCTTAACAAAATATTAGTAAATAGAATTCAGCATATATAAAACAGAATTATAAACTATCACCAGCGGAGTTTATCCCAGGGATGCAATTAATGCTGGCTCAATATTCAGAAATCAATCACTGTAAACCATAATATTAACATACAAAAGAAAAATTACATGATCACATGTCAATCAATAAAGAAAAAGTATTCACTAAATTTAACACCTATTTATGATAAAAACTTTTAGAAAAATAGAATAAAAGAGAACTTCCTCAATTTGGTAAAGAACATCTACAAAAACCCTACAGCTAATAGCCTACTTAGTGGTGAAAACCTGAATGTTTTCCTCTAAAGTCAGGGACAAGGCAAGGATGTTTGCTCTCACCACCACTGAACAATGTGGTACTGGAAATTCTAGCTAGTGCAAGGAGGAAAGAAAAGGAAATAAAAGGCATGTAGATCACAAAGAGAGATCTACTCTATCTGGCTCTATTTTCAAATAATGTGGTTTGGTTGTCTGTGTTGAAAACCCAAGGAATCTACAAAAAACAAAAAACAAAAAAACTCTATAAGTGAGTTTAATACTGAGTTTAATAAGGTCTTATGATACAAAATCAACACTCAAAAATTAATTATAGTTCTATATACTAGCAATGAACATGTGGAAACCAAAATTAAAATTACAGTACCATTTACAATTGCTCAAAAAATGAAGTACTTAAGTGTAAATCTATCATGCACAGGCTTTATATGTTAGAAACTACAAAATGATGGTGAAGTAAAACAACTTCTAAACAAAAGAAGAAACATACCACATTCATTGATTGGAAGACTCAATATAGTAAAGATGTCAATTCTTCCCAAATTAATATTCAGTTGTTTAAAATTGAATTATAGTAGACACATTATATTAGTTTCAGATGTACAACATAATGATTTGATATTTGTATATATTGTGAAATGATCACCACAGGAAGTCTACTTAACATCCACCACACACATTGTTACACATTTTTTATATTTAGTTTTAATACAATTCCTATAAAAATCCCAGCAGGATTTTTTATAGATGTAGACAACATAATCTAAAATTTGTATGGGAAAGGCAAAGCAACTAGAATAGCTAAAATAATTTTTAAAATTTAAAGTAGGAGCAATCAGTCTACCAGATTTTAAGACTTATTTTATAACTACAGTAATCAAGAGTATGTGGTATTGGGGGGCGGTAGACAAAAAGATCATTGGAACAGAATAGAAAACCCAAAAATAGGTGAGAAAAGTGTGGGTAGCTATGAAAAGACAACAGGAAGAAGCCTTTAGGTGATGGAAATGTTCTGTATCTGGACTGTATCAATGTCAATATCCTGGTTGTGATATTGTACTACAGTTTTGGGGGATGTTACCTTGGGCAGAAACATTGAGTAAAGGGTATGCAGAATCCTTCTCATTATTTCTTACAGCCTCATGTGAATCTACAAGAATCTCAAAGTAAAAAGTTTAATTTAATATGATTATCTCAACAGACACAGAAAAAGCATTTAGCAAAATGCAACATTCATTCAGGATAAAATTTCTTAACAAACTAGGAAGAGAAGGGAACTTCCTTAACTTGATAAATGATGTCTGAAAAATAACAGTGAATGAAAATGATTCCCACCCAAGAGCAAGAAGTTCTTTTCCTAGCTTGACCAGCACTGCCTTTAGCAAGGGGCTTCTGACACATTCCTGCCCAGATTTTGGCCATTATTTTGATAAACAAAGCAGAGATGGCTATTCAAATAAGGAACCTCTGTTTTCATTTTCTTTCCTCTCCTGATTCAAGCAGTAGATCCTAATAACAATTTATTATAACCATCTATTAAATGCAAATTATTTCCTTAATGAATTGCTCGTGTTATATAAGCAAATACAGTGGGAGAAATGCCTTTACAAAGCTCTTAGATTCAGGAGAACAATTGTTTTTGATGCACAGTAAATCAAAGGGTCTGGGAAAGATCAAATGTGATAATCATTTTATGGATGGTAAATCCTAAATCAGACTAGGATAATGAGTCATTTTATTTTTTTCTGCTTAGGGTTATCCTTCTTCAACATTCTAAGAGTCAGGATATACCTTGTTTGCATTGATTGTTAAGAAAAAACATCACAAAAAGGAAAAATGATAAAAAGAGTAAATGTCATAATTCGACTTTGCCCAACAAGCCCACCTAAAAATCATTTGATGTTCTAAGAAGTAAAAACTATCGGGCTTGCTGCTTACTATTATTTACTGCCAGACTTTGTAAAGTTAGATGTTAATTTAATACAATGTTGTTGAATTGCCAGTGATTTTTGTCCACTAGAGATGGAAATCATTTCTGTGTGATAAAAATGATACAGCTCAAGCAGTATTTTTTCCCCACTGAATGTGTATATGCATGTTTATACTTCCTCATATCATCCTTTGAACTGGCTTTGCCATCCTTTGCCTGTTAGTTTTCTCTTTAATGAGTTAAATAAATAAACCTTTGATACACCCTCAACCTATGAGAGTATGAGAGTCATGTGTTTAGTTGTTTGAAAATTACACTTTGACATAAAGGGAAAGAAAGGAGGTGGCCCATTTGGGGTTTGTGAGCCTTCACTTAGAGCCAGCATGGAAAGGATGGGATTCAGGCCACCCACCCTGCCACTTTGCATTATGGACAACATTAGCCTGTGTACTTGCTAACTCTTTCCTCTGCATTTATTATGTACCTGTTATGTGTGCAGCACGTGCCAGCAATTGTCATGGTAATTTTGGTTATTTCAGAGGGAATATCTTGTGTTAGAGTTTCTTTTCCCTTTGCTTCTCTGAAATATCACCACACAGCAGTCAGTGAACAGCTAATTCATGGGCTTGGATTACCTTATTTTGTTAAGCATCCTGGAGGATTAGGAACATATATGACACCATGCCACTCCAGGAATTTATTGGTGTCCAGGACCAATGAAAATGGCACGTTGCTTGTGTACAGAAGAAATACTGAAGCTGGCAGAGTTTCTGCTTGATTGAAAATAGATTTCAAGGACAGACCCCTGCTCAAAAACTAGGACCTTTAACTAGGGCCCAATCTAGGAACTTGAAGATTTTTTAAAAATAACAAAATGTGTGAGCTTTAAAAAAAATGCTATCGACCTGAACAAAATGAAGCTGAGGTGAGGAATGGCCTCTGAGCATTTGAAACTCATGGCTTTGCTTCCTATGTACAAGTTAGACACAGAAAAATACAAGCTCTATAATCATCTATTGTAGGAGTGTTGGGTTGCACCTCACAGACCTACAAGGCCTGTACTTGCCCAGCTTCAAGATGGAAGAGCCCAGAGTCAGCAACAGAGACATCAATATCTTATAAGCATCTTGTTCAGCACTTGAAATGCATGGAAGTCTCCTTCCCAGATTTCTTTAAAGTCCATATTTTAAAATACAGGCTTTAAAAGATGAAGTCCATCTCTTAAGACATGATATAGCAATTTATCTCTAAGCACTGTGTCACAAGACACACATGTCAAGAAAAGAAAAACACACAGTGTGAGAGTTGTGAGGTAGGTTTAACTCAGGGTCTTGACTGAGGACTATAGCCCGGGAGACCGCCTGTCAGAAGGCTTTAAGGAACTGCTCCAAAGAGGTAAGCAGGGGAGGCTAGTTTATACGTGATTTTTGTTAGGGAATACATGCAGTCAAGCATACATCTTGGTAAAAGATTATTGCTAGTTACAAAAAACAGACATCTCAAGTTAATGATTGTAGTGCTTTTCTGTGTAGAAAAGGGTGTAGAAGATGCAAGAAACAGGGTTCAGGGACTTCCCTGGTGGCGCAGTGGTTAAGAATCCGCCTGCCAATGCCGGGGACATGGGTTCGATCTCTGGTCCGGGAAGATCCCACATGCCGCAGAGCAACTAAGCCCGTGTGCCACAACTACTGAAGCCTGCGCACTCTAGGGCCCGTGTGCCGCAACTACTAAGCCCATGTGCTGCAACTATTGAAGCCTATGCACCTAGAGCCTGTGTTCCGTAACAAGAGAAGCCTCTGCAATGAGAAGCCCGCACACTGCAACAAAGAGTAGCCCCTGCTTGCCGCAACTAGGGAAAGCCTGCGTGCAACCGAAACTAAATTAAAAAAAAAAAAAAGAGGCTGGGTTCATTAAAATTCTCCCTGAAATGCATCTACCTATCTAAGAGCCTGCTGGTCCAAAGTACAGAGCATCCTGTTATTGCCTTAATCTCCATCTGAAGCCCTGAGCGCACTGTAGGTCAGCAACTGCAGGGGGTTAACCTTTGTAGACTTGGATGGTGAGGGAAATGCTCTCTGCCCTTTCTTTGTTTGCACACAATTGGCATGAGAAATTGCCTCCAGCGAGCACCTGCCACTCTTTCTGTAGAAATAGCTTTGCTTGGCAGAAGACCCTCAAAGCAGGTGATGCCTATAAAAATACCAGACCCATCGGTTATAAAGAATAAGAATGAGATGACTTTGCTTTTTGGCCTTTTCAGGGAGTCAGCAGCCCCTATTTGGTGGTTGAGATATATGCATTTACTGACCACCAATTTGGTTTTTCCAGAGTGCTGTCGTGTTTCTGAATCCAGAATTTTAGAAATTAGTAAAATGCATTTTGTGAACTAACTCATTTAAAGAGCTGAGTCAATAAATTAAGGACTTTCTAATTTTATTCTCCTTGTGAGATTTAATATACAGAGTTGGTTGTATTTGCAGGTTCCGCATTTGAGGATTCAACCTACGTGGATAGAAAACATTCAGAAAAAAAATTCCAGAAACTTCCAAAATGCAAAACTTGAATTTGCTGTGCACCAGCAACTATTTACATAGCATTTACATTGTGTTTACAACTATTTACTTAACATTTACATTGTATTAAGTATTAAAAGTAATCTAGAAATGATTTCAAGTATGTGGGAGGGTATGTGTAGGTTATATGCAAATACTATGCCATTTTATGTAAGAGATGAGCATCTGTGAATTTTGGTATGGGGAGAGAGGGGTTCTGGAACCAAAACTATGAATATACTTATATTTATGTATTTACATATTTATATAAAACTGCGAAGTATATCTGTATATATACACATATCTAGTAAGAGGAGGTTTCGGTGTGTGGCTCTATGTGACAGCTCTTGTTTCATCCTTTTTAAGAGCACATACATACCCCTTTCTAACCACGTACTGGGCAGCCCAAGGGGGAGACCATGTATTGTCCTTGCTGACCTTCACAGACCATGGCACAAGTCAGGAGCTGCAAATGAATGTTCATCAATAATCATGATGATAGATTAGACATGTGTCTTGTCAATTTTTTTAAATGTATTCCTCCACTCTTGGTTGGAATCCCAGATCTCAGTGATCACCTCCGTGTGGAGAAGCTGGAACCTGTTGGAAGCTGCACGGGCTCTCAGCAGCAGAGGTCATTGAGAACCAGACCCTCCCCTGCAGCCCAGTGCCCTGGCCACCGGCAGGGGGCAGTCTGGAGGGCTGTTGTTGCCTTACGGGTATTAAACAGCAGGCAGCACTGGTTTTACCTTTGCTCAGTTGTAAATTGGGCCTCAAACAAGTGACTGCAGTGAGATACAAAGGCTGCTTCTCTTTGTCAACCAGATCTCCCTACTGTTGACATTTGCATCTGCTCAGAGATTTTCCTAGCCAGAAAATTCACGGGCCAAATGAGAGACGGGGGAAATTCCTCTGAGGGCTCCTGAATTGAATGTAAATTCCACTCTGATGTGGAAAAAGAAATTGCTGCTCAGTCATTCCCCTTGTCAACATTCCAGAGCTCATCCCTGTCATTAGGGCTGGCTCTTTCTGTCTCCTCTTTGTGCACACCCTCCAGGAAACTCAGAAGTAAGTTAGTTACTGGTACGACGTCTAAGCTTCTTTTATTTTATTCTTTCTTTACAAAGGAGGTGCTCAACCTTTGGGAAACAATATGTTTAAGTCAAGCAAAAAAGTTAAACATATGAAAACCATCTCTACGCATTTTCCTTTTCCCCTTCCTTCCCCCGTCAACCCTTCCAAACGTCAGCCCCAATTTCTTGTTCCCAACCTTGATCTGACACCATGTGACATTCTCAGGGCCTGGAATTTGGTCTTTCAGAGCTGGTTCTGCTCCAAGTCCTCAGTGACCTTTCATTCCTTTCCTCCACACCCCTCCCAGAGCTGCCCACAACAAGGGAAACTACAGTTCCCAGAGCCAGAGAGAGACAGAGGGAGAGAGAGAGAGAGACCATAAGAAATGACAAATGAGAGAGGCAGAGAGAGAGTCAGACTAGAATCCAGGAAACTTACAGAACCCAGGACCAATGTGTCTGGGTCTACTTTTCTTTCCTAATCAATAATCTTCTTTCACATGTTAATTGGAAAATATTGAGATTGAGCACTAAGAAACCAGTTTTCCTTTTTTTTAAAAAATCAGTTTGTTTTTTTTTTAATTTGATTGATTTGACATGTTTCAATTTGTACTTGGTGTGACCGCATTGCCGGTGGGACTGCTGTGGGCTCTGGGCAGTTCTCCATTAACAGCCACAGTTGCTGGGAGAGATCCTCCCTGCCTCGTCTGGGGCCAGAGCAGCCGGTGGTTGAGTCTCAGGTGTCCATTCCAGGCTGGTCCTGTTGGAGTGGAGGTCCCCCTTGCCCCCTGACCCTTGGCGTCCTTGCTGTGCCCTAGACGTGAGCACACTTCCCAGGAGGGCTGCAACTCCCAGGAGTGTTTCCTCAGCCCCAGGCAGGAGGGGACAGCCAGGCTCTACGTCCTCCACCAGGACAGAGCCCATTCTGGAGGTCCTCAGCTGTTCAGTATGGCTGGTTCATAGCTGAAGAGTTGTTTTTCTCTTTCTAACCTTTTAATTTTTTTAGTAAGGATTTCTGGGATGCTAATTATGATTTTCATTCTTAAACATACATTCAAACATGAATATCATGCATAAGTATATATTGCTACTGTCACCTAATGGGTGACAGAGGAATTTAGGAACTAAGTAGGAGATATGGACCCCAAACCTGTACTTTTACTTTATTTTATTATTAATGGGATAACAGCAAGTACTTTTCCCATTAATTTGCCATTTGTTTTTGGCACTGACACATGAACAGTGAAGGACCCATCAGGGTAGGTTGCAGCTGACCGCCCACCCGAGGCTTACCTGGCCTCTGAGTTCAGCCAAGTTGGCTGCGTTGGACACCATGCTGACAAGCGTGGATCATGCTGATGGGCAACTACAGTCACCCAGTTCCTGCTTTAATATATAATTATTAATATTATATATAATAATAAACTTTTATTGGGCAATTATTTAATTTTGTTACAGATTATTTTAAGTACTTTAGCAGTTTGGTTCACAAGGCTAAACATACTTCCACAACCTTGGATACAATATTAATTTGTGTAATAAAACCCTTTCTTTATCTATACTACCACCTCAAACTCTATTACAAGTGAAATCTAAATTATCATCAAGTTCTGAAATAAGGGAATCCAAGTTTAAGAATTTGGCAGACTTTAGCTCCAAACAGAAGCCATTTTCACCTACCACCTGTGATTCAGTTTGAACCGTTTTATACCATGTGTTGGCACTGATGGTACACGGATTTACATCTCAATTTTGAGTGTTCCTCTTACTATACCCTACTTTTAAATAAAAGCCCCTAATAAATTTTAGAAAGCCAAGTTTGTCTATTTATAAAATTTACCCTTTTCAAAGGTGTGTGTCTGCTCGCTATTAACTTCTTTGATTTCAGTGCTGATACAGGAATTGAATAGAAGGAAAGTTTGGAAATATATTCTCAAGTTTTCAAATGCATACTCTTATGGATATGCCAAACCCTGAAACAGACCAACCCACCAGAAACAGACAGATTCTACATTCTTTGGCCTCTCTGATTTAGCCTAAGAAAATGAGGGTTCTTACACATATCCCCCTAAGATAGTATAAGTTTCTGCAGCTAATGAAAGGATTTTCTATCTTTGATTTTTAATGGATTAATTATAGTGTAGGGTTGACATCTCTATAATAACAGGCCATGTTTCTTTCCTCTGATTACTAACAGAGATAATATTTTTATCAATAAACAATATTTCCTGATATTTCCTAATATTTCTCTGCCAGTCAATCAGTTTTCCCCTAAGCCTGAACCCCTCTGTCATTAGGATCAAGAGAATAAGGTTTATCTCCCAGGAGAAGGGATGGGACAGGAGATGGAGATGTCCTGGGACAAGGAAGTGAGAAGATATTATGGAGGAGACATTCCCAACCAGATAGGAACAGATGTCCTTTTAGAACAGGGAAGGAAGAGAAAGAAAGTTGGAGACATTCCCTGAGTCTTTGAAAGGTGACTCAGCACCCTTGTCCTCCACACTTGGGCAAAAGTAGGTTGTGAGGGACACTCCCGTAGAAGCCCGGAAGCCCAGGACAGCTTCCCTGCCCCTCTCAGGATGTCTGGGGATGGTGGAGCACAAAAGGGGTCTAGAAAGATGGACCTGAGAAAATTACCTCATCTCTTGAAGACACACCTGTGGAGTGCAGGTGACTCAGAGTTCCTGAATCCCCTGGACGAGGTGTGGGAGGTAATAAAGTGACCAATGGACCTCAGAGGCTCAGGATTGCTGCCGTTGTGAGGACACCAGTGAGTGGAGGGCAGCATGACAGAGACCTTGAACTTCAGCATCAGGTGCCTGCAGAAAACCATCATCAGGACCTCATGGACAAGACCAAAAACACTTAGTGGAGGCCGTTCAGTCCCACTGGCCAGACACAGACCAAACTCCCCCTTTACCCATGCTGACATGAGAGAGGGGAGGGATGGCCTTGGGAGCTTGAACTTTGAAATCCTGTTACCCAAAGGGGGCATTTACCCTGGAAGAGTGTGTTTCAAATCAAAAGAGGAAAGCTTCCCTTTAAATGATAACCATCACTGAGAGTATATTTGAGCTACTCCCTGTTCTGAGGGTCCTCATAACGATTGCATGTGGCCTGTGATACTGGGCACTCCTAAGTCCCAGACAATCATCTGAGGCTCCAAGAGGGGGACTGCTGAGCCTGGGAGCAGAGAAGCTGGATGTGAGGGAAACATGCCCACCATTCCCAGGCTCAACATCCCCCAGCAGCCACTGTCATGGGAGCATTTGCACCCCCTCCAACACCAAATGTGGAGGTCACCAAACTGGGTAAGACCAGGCGTGCACACTCAGGGAAATGTGTGCTTCTGAGACATTTGGGTTGTATGCACCATTCAACCCTGCACGTGGTTTCCCAAACCTAGTCATTTTTCTCCCAACACAGAGACAAAGAGGGAGGCCACATGGAAAGGAGCTCCATAGATGTGTTACTTTTAAAATTTTAGCTAATGATATAGAACACTGGTACTATCAAACTATTTATGTATCTTCTAAAAAACATCTAAAACAATGGGTTTAAGTTAAAATCCCCATCTACCTTCTTGATGTGGATGTAAAGTAGCCAGTACAAGCCAGGGGGTGGGCTCAAGCAGCAGCTATCACCTTCCCGATGAGTTCTCAACCAAGTGGGTG
The DNA here is from genome assembly GCF_028021215.1 of Eschrichtius robustus. Lineage (NCBI taxonomy): Eukaryota > Metazoa > Chordata > Mammalia > Artiodactyla > Eschrichtiidae > Eschrichtius > Eschrichtius robustus. Next base: position 100,572,871 of record NC_090833.1, on the reverse strand, counting down.
CAACTATGGCCACCCACACAGATCACGCAAAAAAAACAGTGGATCTCCCCCTCCCCTCCCCCTTGGCTCCTGGCAAATAAGCAAACAAGCAGCCTGTGAAATGGAATACCCTGGGGACTGGTGGACGATGTGTGATCCATCAACACTGGACATATGTTGTTACTGAAGAGTCCAGCCACAGAGCAGGACTCAGGGCTTCTGTGATGGATGTGAGACCTGGAGTTGGTAGGAAGTGGGCAGCAGAAATTGGGGTACTGTGGTGTGGCAATGAGCAGAACTGCAGCAAACTTCTGTCCTTTGGTCTCCAGTCCTCCCCCTTTCAATTCCCTTTCTGGGAAAGCTGCAGGCCCACGAATCAAGCTTAACCTCATGATGGACTGAATTTTGTCTCTCAAAAGCCATATGTTGGAGTTCCAGCCCCCAGTACCTCTGAATGGAACTGTATTTGGAGAGAATCTTTAAAGTAGTGATTAAGTTAAAATGAAGTCATTAAGGTGGGCCCTAATACAATCTGGCTTACATCCTTCTAAGAAGAGGAGATTAAGACACAGAAATGCACAGAAGAGAAACCATGTGAGGACACAGAGAGAAGATGGTCATCTACAAGCCAAGAAGAGAGGCCTCAGGAGAAACTAGCCCCGATGACACCTTGATCTTGAACTTCCAGCCTCCAGAACTGTGAGACAATAAGTGTCTACTGTTTAAGCCACCCCATCCTTGGTACTTTGTTAGGCAGGCAGAGCTGACTGTTACAACTTCCCGCACAGGTGTTCAGCCACTGGTCCTGAAGCCGAATCTGGCCTCTGTACACTGACACCCAATTAAATCTTGGAGACAAGAGTTTTGGGTGAAATAGAAAAGAATAGCTTTATTGCTTTGCCAGGCAAAGGGGGCCACAGCAGGCTAATGCCCTCAAAACTGTGTGTCCCAATGGAGGTGGGGGGGTGTGTGTGAGTTTTAAAGTCAAGGGGCAGTGAGGTTGCTGATAAGGATTAGGGTGGGTGCAGGGCCCACATACCTTCAATCCAGAGATCATCTGGAGTCAGGTGATGATAGGCAAACTGTGACCTTCTCTGGAATGAAGAGTGCTTCATCAAGTCTTCCATTTGGTGGGGGTTTTAGTTCTGCAGAAGAGCTCAGAGATCATGTTATGTATATCCCTTGAAGGGAAACCCGGACCCTGCCCCAAGACAACACTATTGTTTCTTGACTCTTCCTCCCTTGCCTCTGCAGCCCCTCCCTTCCCTGATTAGCAACTGTTTGAACCTGCCCTTTGGAACTCAGAGAATGGGACACATAAAGGCTTTTGTACCCAGGATCCCTATAGGGTCCTGCTCGGTTTCAGTCCTTGCCCCAAGCTCTGCTCCCAGGTGACCTCAGCACCAGCCTTCTACCCCAACCATTCCTCTGCCTCTCAGCCCTTTGTGCCCTGTGTCCCTCACCGACATGGCCATTTCAAGAATGCTACCACTGCTCCAAACTTCCTTTGAAATTTCTTAACAGAACCCAAGTCGCCTTCCTTTGAACCAGCTCAGCAGTGAGCGATCTGACGCTAAGGATGTTCTGATTTTTAGAAACAGGATCACTGATTTACAGAGGCAGGAATTGTGATGGGAAGAGCCCCAGGAGTTGGGGCAGATGTTGTTAGAATCAGAAGTTCCTCTGACAGGACATGGAAAGCCCTCTCTCCAGGGCCCTTCTAATCCCATATAACAGGGACACAATGGTGGACACCAGTAAGTCTTTGTCATAGAAGAGGGTGTGGTGGTCTAAAATGATGGCCTGTGTGCCCAGACACCCCACATGCAATAGTTCCAATTGTTGAGAAAACCACAGCTCAGAAAGTTTAAACGACCAACCTGTCAGTGATAGTTAAATGGTGTTCCATTTTGTATTCACTCACAATTGACCAGGCACCATATCAAGTGATTTAAATACATCATTTTATTTAACCTTCCCAGCAACCTATTGAATTTTAAATTGTTGTTATATTTTTATTGTTGCAGTTTACAGACAAGGGCACTGATCACTGGAGAAGTTAAGTGACCTGCCCAAAATCACAGAGTTAATAGGTTGCAAATCAGGGAGGACCCAGGCCCCTCAGGCTGCGAGGCCCATCTGCCAACCCTCCTTTCCTAACTCTTCCAAGCAGTACAGCTGTGTGTGGCCTGGTCCCACCCAAGCATGAGCCCTTTCACTCTCCATTTCCCAGCCAGGTCCCTCCCCTCTCCCAAGGAGTTGGGCAGTTCCTATCTGGGAAGTTACTCCTGTGTGAGAGTGAAATTTCCAGTCCCCACAGAGGCCCACCTGACCCATATTAGGAGAGAACCACTTCAAAACAGTCTTGCTGAAGACATTTAAGGAGCTTTGAGAAGACACCACTTGAATATTCAGTTTAGAAATGTTGTTAAATGTTTCCAAGAAATATGACCAAAGCCATCAAAGATTTGAATACCTCAGGGTTTGTTCCCATTGCAAAAGATGTGTTCACATGTCTTGGCATTTGCAGAGTGAGAGGAACTTATACTAAATCTGGCATCTCAGAACTTCACTATGCAAAGCTGCATCAGGGAACATTCTGTGGGAATGTTCAGGGAGCATTTGCAAATGCTCTTGGGAAATAGAGGTCTGTCTTCTATTTAAGTTCTGGTGCCTCTCAATGTGAAACTGTTTTCTGCCTCTTCACCTAGGTGTATAATCTGGATCAACCTGGAGGGGCAAATTGTAGTGTTTGTGCTGTTATAGTCATAGTACAGCATTGGAATGTGAATAGAGAGAAAAAACTATAGAGCAATCATCAAAAATAGATCACTGGTAAAATGGCTGGAGATATGCTCCATATCATAAAATAGATGTTAAATATCCGATAGAGTAAAAGTTTCTCTTGACGTGATCGTCCTTCTTTTGAGACCTTGGCGAGCCAGTCTTTCCAGGGTTGGCCCAAATCTGCAGACGGTGAGCCGAGCCTGTTGCCCGAGTTGCTCTGAACGGGTCTAAAGAGGCCGAGCCCTGTTCATGTGGTGGCCCATTAGGGGAGAGGGTGGATGTCTCCCCCAGAGACTCACATGGTGAATTAAAACACCCAAGGGAGCAGAAAGATGAGGTCTTTTAATGATGTCCTCCAGTGTAATGTGCAAATGTGCAGTGACGTGCTAGCTTCCCAGCTTGCCAACGAACACTGTGTACACATGTAAGTGAATTTTCTGGGAGGAATGTCTATAGCATCCATTAATAAGAAAGTCACCCATAAATGAGTGTATGAGGGGTCAAGTGTAAAAGCTTCCTGGCAAGCCCTTCTAAAGCTAGCTTGGTTGCTCTGAAACATCTCCTAGTTCGCATGGTGTTCGGGTACCCAGACTAGTTGGGAGTCTGTACTTCCTCTGTATTGGCAGGACATCTCAGGATTTTGCTGGAAACACCCTCAGAAGACACTCAGGAGGAGGTCTGCGGGCTGCTGTGTTGCTGCCATAGTACACGTGCGGGTCATGAATCCAAGAGTCACACAGTTCATCTGGTCCTTCATCTGGTGTTAGAGCATGGCCTACAGCCTCTTCATACAGGTGTGACCCTCAACTGTCTCCACAGATGATGTGGAACCACCTCTACCACTAGGAAGAAGCCACAGAGCAGAACCCTTATTATTCTGGAGGAATGGTCTGTGATGCCTGAAAAGAATGTGTGGGAGCTTCTGATTCATCTCATCCTTCCAAAGGCCCACAGGGCAGCAGGGGCTTCTTCACACAGGAGTGTCCTTCAGAGCCCTGAGATACTTCCCAGCTCAGAAACAGTAAAACTCCCAGTGAGTCATTCTCTGCAAGCAAGCACACTGTCCACACCCCTGAGGGACCACCATGTAGCCTGCAGTCACTCCCCAAGCTTATATAATTGCCCAGGAAAACTCAGAGGTCCTACAGGAACCTTGTCTCCACGTTGTGGAATTCTGGCCAAATCATTCAACCTGTCTAAGCTTCCAGTTTTCTTATCTATAAAATGGAAATAGGAAAACCCAAATGGCATGGGCCACTGTGAAGATTAAATGAGACAGCATATGTAAAGTCTTCCTGCATTAGAAGCAACTACTACATGGACCCACTGGAAGTCATGGAAGGGGGGTTGGTGTGGAGAGATGCAGAAACCCTCTGTGTCTAAGGGACAGGTACAGTGTGGTAGAGCATTTATGCTTACCATGCCCACATTGCCCCAGTGACCACCGAAGAGAAAAGTGTGTGTCCCCTTCACCCTAAAAGTCACCTCTAAGTTCTGAACACAGACAAGTAACCTGCACTCTCTTGCACACGAGAGCTTGTTTTGCCATCACAAGGCATTCTTGGTTCATTTTAGGTAATTTCAGCTGAAAGAAGGTAGGGATGGAGAAGAGAATCCCTTTTTGTGGATTCCCAGGGTCTGCTGCAGGGCAGCAAGCAGGGTCCAGCACCAACACCACTCAGACTGTGCCAGGTATTGAAGCTTCCAGGAGACCATCTCCTGAATTTTCAAGATTGACCTTCAGGGAGGAAGAAAATTTCTTGTACCTCTTTAAGTTCTTCTGGCTGGTCTAAGAATTAAACTGACATGAGACAGGTTAACTGGAGCATATTAAACAAAAGTTTAATAATATGTATACATGGAAGAGACCCAGTAACTTGCAAAAATGGCCAAAACCCTCACCTTAATACCTTCAGCTAGAGATGAAATAAGATGTTGGGGGTAGTGGTTTGGGACTTCAAAGCGGAGGACATGGTAAAAGCAAATGTTTGTTAAACAAATGTTTGCTGGGCCCTGCAGAGACAATGGGACACACAGTGGACTCTGCTCTCTAGGCCCTGCCGAGCTTCCCCCACCACACCTGGCCCATATTCCTTGCAGCTATCTCTGGTGATAGCTCTAGTCCAGGAACAGGCCCTCTATCTAAATTCTTTCAGGAAATTAGGGGGAAGGCCAAAGTTTCTTCCTGAGTCTTTTGGGCCTTGGTTGTTCTTAGCTTGAAATAATCCGCATGTCAAAGAGATATTTTGGGGTGGCAAGTTTTGCTTCCCTACAGTCCAAAGCCAGCTGAATAAATTTTTATAAACCTCCTTTCCTGATGTCTTGGTGGAGATTTAACAGAACTGCATAAATAACAGGAGATTTCTGAAATGCAAAGTTTTCACCAACCATCCCACCAAAAACAAATGCAGTATGCTATGACTTTGGTTCTTTATTTGTTTGTTGTTGTTGTTGTTGTTGTGATTTAAAATGTTAATTGTAGTGAATTTAGAAAATGCTGAGAGATATAAAAAAGGAATGCTGTAATTAACTGCAATCTCAGTGCTGTCAACTAAAAAAATTGCACAACCTGAAAGTTGAGAAGTATGTTTTATTCAGCAGACTTACTGAAGACTATAGCCTGGGATACAGCTTTTTAGATAGCTCTGAGGGACTGTTCCAAAGAGGTAAGGGAGGAGCCAGGGTATATAGGACTTTTTGTTGGAAAAAAAAAAATCAAAAGATTGCTGTTAATCACAAAACAAGCAGTCAAGTTAATGATTTTAGTGCTTTTCTGTGTATCGGAAGATGCACCTTAACTAACTAGGACAACTATCCTGTTTTTCTCCACGCTAAATCCCCTCAGGGCCCACCATGGGGGAGTGGGAAATTGAGTTATTCCTGACACAAATCCTTGACAGCAGCGATTCTTAGGCCTCTTTATTTTATCACTCACTGCTTTGAAAATCTGATGAGTCATGAAATCCTCTCCCCAAAGGAAAAAAAATACACATTAGTTGTACACATGTAGAATTTTGCATACAATTTCAGAGGATGTCCATTTAAAAACTCCACATCAAGAATCTGTAGTCTTGCACAGCACAGGAAACCATAAACAAAACGAAAAGACAACCCACAGAATGGGAGAAAATATTTGCAAACAAAGTAACCTACAAGGGATTAGTTGCCAAAATATACAAATAGCTCATGGAACTCAACATCAAAACAAAAAACACAACCCAATCAAAAAATGGGCAGAAGATCTAAATAAACATTTCTCCAAAGAAGACATACAGATGGCCAACAGGCACATGAAAAGACTCTCAACATCGCTATTTATTAGAGAAATGCAGATCAAAACTACAATGAGGAATCGCATCACTCTGGTCAGAATGACCATCAACAAAAAGTCTACAAACAATAAATGCTGGGGAGGGTGTGGAGAAAAGGGGACCCTCCTACACAGTTGGTGGGAATGTAAATTGGTACAGCCACTATGGAGAATATGGAGGTTCCTTAAAAAACTAAAAATAGAACTACATATGATCCAGCAATCCTGGGCATATATCTGGAGAAAACCATAGTTCAAAAACATACATGCACCCTAATCCAATGTTCATTGCAGCGCTATTTACAATGGCCAAGACATGGAGGCAACCTAAATGTCCATCAACAGAAGAATGGATAAAGAAGATGTGGTACATACATACAATGGAATATTAGTCGGCCATAAAAAAGAACAAAATAATGCCATCTACAGCAACATGATGGACCCAGAGAATATTATGCTCAGTGAAGTAAGTCAGACAGAGAAAGACAAGTGCTATATGATATCACAAGTGAAATCTAAAAAGATGATACAAATGAACTTATTTCCTAAGCAGAAAGAGACTCACAGACTTCAAAAACAAACTTATGGTTACCAAAGGGGAAAGGTGGGGAAGAGGGATAAATTAGGAGTTTGGGATTCACATATACACAGTACTATATATGAAATAGATAATCAACAAGGACCTACTGTATAGCACAGGGAACTCTACTCAGTATTCTGTAATAATCTATATGGGAAAAGAAACTGAAAAAGAATGGATATATGTATATGTATAACTGAACCACTTTGCTGTACACCCAAAACTAACACAACATTGTAAATCAACTGTAATAGAAAATAAAAATTAAATTTAAAAAAGTAAAAAAAAAAAATCTGTAGTCTACAATGAACATTGGGGTGCATGTGTCTTTTTGAATTATGGTTTTCTCTGGGTATATGTGTAGTAGTGGTATTGCTGGGTCATATGGTAATTCTATTTTTAGTTTTTTAAGGAACTTCCATACTGTTCTCCATAGTGGCTGTATCAATTTACATTCCCACCAACAGTGCAAGAGGGTTCCTGTTTCTCCACACCCTCTCCAGCATTTGTTGTTTGTAGATTTTCTGATGATGCACATTCTAACCAGTGTGAGGTGATACCTCATTGCAGTTTTTTTTTTTTAACATCTTTATTGGAGTAAAATTGCTTTACAATGTTGTGTTAGTTTCTGCTGTATATATAACAAAGTGAATCAGCTATACGTATACATATATCCTCACATACCCTCCCTCTTGCGTCTCCCTCCCAACCTCCCTATCCCACCCCTCTAGGTGGTCACAAAGCACCAGCTGATCTCCCTGTACTATGCGGCTGCTTCCCACTAGCTATCTATTTTATATTTGGTAGTGTACATATGTCAGTGCCACTCTCTCACTTCATCCCAGCTTACCTTTCCCCCTCCCTGCGTCCTCAAGTCCATTCTCTATGTCTGCGTCTTTATTCCTGCCCTGCCCTAGGTTCTTCAGAACCTTTTTGCTTTTTTAGATTCCATATATATGTGTTAGCATACAGTATTTGTTTTTCTCTTTCTGACTTACTTCACTCTGTATGACAGACTCTAGGTCCATCCACCTCACTACAAATAACTCAATTTCGTTTCTTATACGGCTGAGTAATATTCCATTGTATATATGTGCCACATCTTCTTTATCCATTCATCTATCGATGGACACTTAGGTTGCTTCCATGTCCTGGCTATTGTAAATAGTGCTGCAATGAACATTGTGATACATGACTCTTTTTGAATTATTATTTCCTCAGGGTATATGCCCAGTAGTGGGATTGCCGGGTTGTATGGAAGTTCTATTTTTAGTTTTTTAAGGAACCTCCATACTGTTCTCCTTAGTGACTGTATCAATTTACATTCCCACCAACAGTGCAAGAGGGTTCCCTTTCCTCCACACCATCTCTGGCATTTATTGCTTGTAGATTTTTTGATGATGGGTATTCTGACTGGTGTGAGGTGATACCTCATTGTAGTTTTGATTTGCATTTCTCTAATGATTACTGATGTTGAGCATCCTTTCATGTGTTTGTTGGCAATCTGTATATCTTCTTTGGAGAAATGTCTATTTAGGTCTTCTGCCCATTTTTGGATTATGTTGTTTGTTTTTTTGATATTGAGCTGCATGACCTGCTTGTATATTTTGGAGGTTAATCCTTCGTCTGCTGCTTTGTTTGCAAATATTTTCTCCCATTCTGAGGGTTGTCTTTTCATCTTGTTTATGGTTTCCTTTGCTGTGCAAAAGCTTTTAAGTTTCATTAAGTGCCATTTGTTTATTTATGTTTTTATTTCCATTACTCTAGGAGGTGGGTCAAAAAGGATCTTGTTGTGATTTATGTCATAGAGTGTTCTGCCTATGTTTTCCTCTAAGACTTCTATAGTGTCTGGCCTTACATTTAGGCCTTTAATCCATTTTGAGTTTATTTTTGTGTATGGTGTTAGGGAGTGTTCTAATTTCATAGTTTTACATGTACCTGTCCAGTTTTCCCAGCACCACTTATTGAAGAGGCTGTCTTTTCTCCATTGTATATTCTTGCCTCCTTTATCAAACATAAGGTGACCATATGTGCGTGGTTTTATCTCTGGGCTTTCTATCCTGTTCCATTGATGTATGTTTCTTTTTTTGTGCCAGTACCATACTGTCCTGATTACTGTAGCTTTGTGGTATAGTCTGAAGTCCAGGAGCCTGATTCCTCCAGCTCCGTTTTTCTTTCTCAAGATTGATTTGGCTATTCAGGGTCCTTTGTGTTTCCATACAAATTGTAAAATTTTTTGTTCTAGTTCTGTGAAAAATGCCAGTGGTAGTTTGATAAGGATTGCATTGAATCTGTAGATTGCTTGGGTAGTAGAGTCATTTTCACAGTATTGATTCTCCCAATCCAAGAATAAGGTGTATCTCTCCATTTATTTGTATCATCTTTAATTTCTTTCATCAGTGTTTTATAGTTTTCTGCATACAAGTCTTTTGTCTCCTTAGGTAGGTTTATTCCTAGGTATTTTATTCTTTTTGTTGCAATGGTAAATGGGAGTGTTTCCTTAATTTCTCTTTCAGATTCTTCATCATTAGTGTATAGGAATGCAAGAGATTTCAGTGCATTAATTTTGTATCCTGCTACTTTACCAAATTCATTGATTAGCTCTAGTAGTTTTCTGACAGCATCTTTACGATTCTCTGTGTATAGTATCATGTCATCTGCAGACAGTGATGGTTTTATTTCTTCTTTTCTGATTTGGATTCCTTTTATTTCTTTTTCTTCTCTGATTGCTGTGGATAAAACTTCCAAAACTATGTTGAATAATAGTGGTAAGAGTGGGCAACCTTGTCTGTTCCTGATCTTAGTGGAAATGGCTTCAGTTTTTCACCATTGAGAAGGATGTTGGCTGTGGGTTTGTCATATATGGCCTTTCTTATGTTGAGGTAAGTTCCCTCTATGCCTATTTTCTGGAGGCTTTTTATCATAAATGGGTGTTGAATTTTGTCAAAAGATTTTTCTGCATCTATTGAGATGATCATAGGGTTTTTATCCTTCAATTTTTTAATATGGTGTATCACGTGGATTGATTTACGTATATTGAAGAATCCTTGCATTCCTGGGATAAACCCCACTTGATCATGGTGTATGATCCTTTTAATGTGTTGTTGGATTCTGTTTGCTAGTATTTTCTTGAGGATTTTTGCATCTATGTTCATCAGCGATATTGGCCTGTAGTTTTTCTGTGATATCTTTGTCTTGTTTTGGTATCAGGGTGATGGTGGCCTCATAGAATGAGTTTGGGAGTGTTCCTCCCTCTGCTATATTTTGGAAGAGTTTGAGAAGGATAGGTGTTAGCTCTTCTCTAAATGTTTGATAGAATCCGTCTGTGAAGCCATCTGGTCCTGGGCTTTTGTTTTTTGGAAGATTTTTCTCATTGTAATTTTGATTTGCATTTCTCTAATAATTAGTGATGTTGAGCAGCCTTTCATGTGCCTCTTGCCCATCTGTATGTTTTCTTTGGAGAAATATCTATTTAGGTCATCTGCCCATTTTTTAATTGGGTTGTTTTTTTTTTAATATTGAGCTGCATGAACTGTTTATATATTTTGGAGATTAGTCTTTTTTCTGTTGATTCGTTTGCAAATATTTTCCCCTGTTCTGAGGGTTGTCTTTTTGTCTTTTTTCTAGTTTTCTTTGCTGTGCAAAAGCTTTTAAGTTTCATTAGGTCCCATTTGTTTATTTTTGTTTTTTTTTCCATTACTCTAGGAGATGGGTCAAAAATGACCTTGCTGTGATTTTTTTTTTTTAATTTCTTTTTTAAATTTATTTATTTATGGCTGTGTTGGGCCTTCGTTTCTGTGTGAGGGCTTTCCCTAGTTGTGGCAAGCGGGGGCCACCCCTCATCGCGGTGCGCGGGCCTCTCACCATCGTGGCCTCTCTTGTTGCGGAGCACAGGCTCCAGACGCGCAGGCCCAGTAATTGTGGCCCACGGGCCCAGCCGCTCCGCGGCATGTGGGATCCTCCCAGACCAGGGCTCGAACCCGTGTTCCCTGCATTGGCAGGCAGACTCTCAACCACTGCGCCACCAGGGAAGCCCCCCTTGCTGTGATTTATGTCAAAGTGTGTTCTTCCTATGTCTTCCTCTAAGAGTTTTATAGTGTCTGGTCTTACATTTAGGTCTTTAATCCATTTTGAATTTATTTTTGTGTATGGTGTTAGGGAGTGTTCTATTTCATTCTTTACATGTAGCTGTCCAGTTTTCCCAGCACCACTTATTGGAGAGACTGTGTTTTCTCCATTGTATATCCTTGCCTTCTTTGTCGTAGATTAGTTGACCATAAGTGCTTGGGTTTATCTCTGGACTTTCTACCCTGTTCTATTACAGCACTATTTACAATAACCAGGTCATGGAAGCAACCTAAACCCATTAACAGACAAATGGATAAAGAAGATGTGGTACATATATACAATGTAATATTACTCAGCCATAGAAAGGAAAGAAATTGGGTCATCTGTAGAGACGTGGATGGACCTAGAGACTGTCATACAGAGTGAAGTAAGTCAGAAAGAGGAAAACAAATATTGTATATTAACGCATATGTGTGAAATCTAAAAAAATGGTACAGATGAACCGGTTTGCAAGGCAGAAATAGAGACACAGATGTAGAGAACAAGTGTATGGATACCAAGGGGGGTAAGTGTGGGGGGATGAATTGGGAGATGGAGATTGACATATATACACTAATATGTATAAAATAGATAACTTATTATTAGTTAATAAGAACCTGTTGTATTAAAAAAATTAAATTAAAAGAAAAACAAGATCTAGCCACAAGTCTCATAACTAGTGTAAATAACTAAAGAAGCAAGAGAGTAAATGATATTTGGAGATATCTACAACTACCGTAGTACAAAATGAAAATATCTGTGATTTCTATACTCAATATTATGTAATAATCTGTAAGGGAAAATAATCTGGAAAAGAACATACATATGTATAATTGAATCACTGTGCTACACACATGAAACCTACATGATACTTCAATAAAATTTTTTTTAAAAAAGAAGAAAAGAGAATCTATAGTCTAAAGTAAAACAGTCTTTAGTATAGTCATCATGGCTCCCAGGGGCTACAGGGGCTGATTAAACCTAATGTGACTTTCTCATCTCTCCTACTCACTCATGGAAGACCCTGGACCTGGGTTCACAGTCCTCCTGTCTACTACTCCTGCCATCTTTCTGGTGACTTGAACAGCATCCCCTGGCTGACCCATCCAACCTCCAGCAATCCAATCTCAGTTCCTCCAGTGACCCTGCCCCCTCCCGCCACACAGTCCAATGGGCCACAGGCTACACCCTTCCAGCACTCAGAGGAACACCTAAGTCATAAAGTGAACACCCCATTTCAAAACCAGAGCCTCTGTATACAGCTTTCTCCTGCCTTCTCATACATCTCCTTAGTCTATAACAGCTTTATTGAGATATAATTCATATACTATAAAATTCATCCCTATAAATGTACAGTTTAGTGTTTTTTACCATACTCAGGCCACGGTCACCATCGGGAAATTTTATGAAAAGAAATCCCATACCCAGGAGAAGTCACTCCTTGTTCCTCACTAGTATGGTTTCTGTTTCTGTGGCTTTTCCTATTCTGGATATTTCATGTGAATTCTGGATTTTTCATACAATATGTGGCCTTTTGTGTCTGGCTTATTTTGCTTAGCATGATTTTTTCAAACTTCATCTATGTGGTAACATGTATCAGAACTTAAATCCTTTTCATGGCCAAATAATATTCCATTGCATGGATGTACCACATTTATTTACCCATTCATCCACTGAAAGACATTTGGTTTGTTTCCATTTTTTTTTGGATATTATGAATAATACTGCTGTGAAAATGTGTATGCAAGTTTTTGTGTGGACATATGTTTCTATTCTCTTAGGCATAGACCTACTAATGGGTTTCCATCCTGCTTTGCATGTAGGTGTTTGCCGTAGTTATGTAATTATTCTATTGAATTTAACCATTCTCCCACTACCGGACATTTAGGGTCCTATCATAAATGAGGGAGTGGGACAGCCAGTTCATATCTAACACCTATCCCAGTTCTAAAAACTCATCCATATTTTGGAAACCACTGATCTTCCTGTGCCTTGTTGTTCACCCTGTAACTCTCCAGTTCATCTCTGGTGTGTCCATCTTCATCCTCACTTAGAATCCCATAGGGTGAAAGCGGATAGTTATTATATGTAAAGGTTACAATGGCTACCAGCTATTATGTTTTGTGCCCAGTGCTTTTGACAAGGTAGGATATGATCTGGAGACAAGAATTCCTTCCAATAGCTCTAGGATCTGCCATCACAAAAGTCCTGTCAGATTGAAGGACTTCCCCACCTCTGGGAAGCGAAAACCACTGAAAGTCAAGGTCTATGAGAAGTTCATCTATGCCCAGCAGATGAAAATCCAGATACCACAACACAGTCCAATCAGAAGCCTTGGTTATATTGTTCATTACCACAGGACCATTACCATGAACCAGATGCCAGGTTAGGTGGGTGAGGGGAAAAAATTGACCATAAATGATTGCTATAACTCTCATAAACTAAGCTGACAAACATATAAGTACACAAATAAGAATGTCACTTTTGTGGGTTGAATTGTGTCGCCCAAAATTCATGTGTTGGATTGAGGTGATGCTGCCACAAGCCACGGAATGCCAGGAGCCACCAGAAGCTGGAAGACACAAGAAAAGGTTGTCTCTTAGAGCCTTCAGACGGAGCATGGCCCTGCCGACAGCTCCATTTTGGACTCTGGCCTCTGGAACTGTGAGAGAATAAATTTTTGTCATAAGTCACCGAGTTAGCAGCCCTAGGATAGTAATACAAACATCTTTTGCTTTTTATGACTCAGTCCTCTTTCTGTTATACCCTTTGCAAGAATGTGGTTATTAAACTCAACAAGCGAAAAAAAAAAAATTCATGTGTTGGAACTCCTAAACCCCAGTACCTTCGAATGTGACCATATTTGGAAATAGGGTATTTAAAGAGGTAATTAAATTAAAATGAGCTTATTAGGTATGACTTCAGCATGACTGGTGTCCTTATGAAAAGGGAGAATTTGGACACAGAAACACACATAGAAGGAAGACAATATGAAGATACAGGGGGGAAAATGACCATCTACCACCGAAGAGAGAAGCCTGGAACAGATCCTTCCCTCACAGCTGTCAGAGGAACCAACCCTGCCAACACCTTGATCTCAGACTCCTAGCCTCCAGAACTGTGAGACAATAAGTTTCTGTTGTTTAAGTCATGCAGTCTGTTACAGCAGCCCTAGCAAACGATTACAGGTCCATTAGCCATTCTATGCCTAAAAGAGAAGTGGGGAAAAGTAGTTTTGATTTTATTTTTAAAACTAAGTTTTAAAAAATGAGATAACAGCACAAGATTCTCTACTGTTCTAGTGCATTCTTTTTTATTTTAAAAACCTGTTCTGGTGAGATGTTAGTGACGTAAATTCTGTCCAAGAAATTGAGCCCTATGCCAGCCTGAAGGAGCAATTTACAGCCCAAACGGCCTTGACATAAGACAGCTGTGACTTGTTCTCACCCTCCACCAGGAACCAGCCTCCTCCAGTAATGTCACTCTGGCTCTTAGTACATTCATCATAAACTGTTCCCTGTTGGAGGTCTTCCAAATTATTATCTACCTCCATTTTAGAAGCAATATTACTGAAAACTGAAAAAAATAAGAGAGAAGATAAGAATCTTCAAACAATCTTAACCCCCTAAACAAAAGTATTATTTATAGTTTATTGCATATATCATTTATATTCCAAATACACATGTATGAATTACTTAAAATACAATTTTGTGCATTTTCATCATAGGCGATTATTTTAAAGCAGTAAAAACAGAAATGAGAAAATAAAATCTACCCCAATTCCAACACAGACATGACTACTGTTGACAAATCCGGAAGTTCCCCCAATATGGTTTGAGTATATGCACCCATAATTACTGACAGATAAAATGGGATTGTTTGATTTTGCAACCTGTTTTTTCACTTATTTTATCATGAACATTTTTCTTCCTTAATTAATTCTATGATATCATTCTGAATGTCTTTATATATCGATAATTCCATCATACTATCATAATGAAATGAACCCAGGCTATATGGTTGGACATTTAAGCTATTTCTCTAAATTTCTACTTTGATGAAAAACGGTATAATGAATATCCTTTTAGATGAAATTTCAAACATATTTAAAATTACTCTTAAGATAAATTCCTAGAAGTGCAATGCTGAGTCAAAAGCTATGCAGATTTTCAAGTGCAACCATGTTTACACACATGCACCTGTTTTAGTAGTTATTGTAATTAAGCTATACAAACACTTTTGTACCCTCCTGATGTCACTTAGGAATATATCCCATGCATTGTCATACTATTACAGGCTTCAAAACCCTCACTTTATTGACCAAATAATCCATGAAGTCATTGATATCCTTCCCAATTTCATTGCATTGAGAAGCAGATAGTTACTAAATTAGCAGTCATCTCATCATTGAACTTAAGATGTAAAATATTCATTAAAACCTAATCACAAAATTGAATTGTGATTATTCAGAAGATCATACTTGTACAAAGTCCAAAGCCATCTACAGATAATATTAGGATAATTAGTGAAATAAGCAGTCACTAGATAAAAGGTCAATGTACAATAATCAATGGTATTTTTATGTATTAGAAATAAATTAGAAAATACATTTTTAATAATAATGCCACGCATAGAAGTATCAGAAAAATACCAAATACCTAGGAATAAATTCACCAAGGATATACAGGCCCATTACACAATTTACTATAAAACACTACCAATTAAAGAAGACCAAAATACATGAAAACAAAGATTGTGTTTGGAGGTGGAAGCCAAGATATTGCTGGACAGATCTATAGATTCAGTGCGATCTCAATAAAAATTCCAGCAGGTGTTTTTGGGAAATTTGACAAGTTGATTCAAAATTAATATAAGATGTATAGAGTTAATAAATGCAAACACAATCTTGAAGAACACAGTTGGAGACCTTACACTACAGACCTCAAGACTCAAAACTATAGCAATGAAGAGTGTGGCATTGGCAGAAGGAATGTCAAACAGTCAATCAGGATGAAACAAGAGAGGGAAGACATGACCACACCTCTATGGTCACTTTGGTGTATGAGAAGGGTACCACTGCAGGGCATGGAGAAAGAAGAGTCTTTTCAATAAGTGGTGCTGTATCAATTAAATATCGTTATGAAAAATGTGAGTAGTGATCCATGTCTCTGCACACACACAAATCCATTTTGAATAGATTGAAGACCTAAGTATAAAAAGGAAAATGATAAAGATTTTAGAATGTATCAAGCAAATATTTTCATGGCCTCAGGTAGGCAAAGATTTCTTAAACAGGGCACAAGTTACTAATATCAAATAAAAGATTGATATCTTGGACTATATTAAAATTAAGAGCCTCTCTTCATCAAAAACAACCAGTAGGAATCTCATTTCATCAAAAGTTGTATCCAACAAATATATATATATATATCAGCAAACAATTGGTTTCCAGACTATATAAAAGCTTCTAAAAATAAACAGAAAAAAGACAACCAAATTAAAAAATGTGCAGTTTACTTGAACAGGCACTTCACCAAAAAATATTCAAATGGTTAATAAATATATCAAAGTTCTGCAAGTCTATTCATTGGTGGTAGAAATCCATATTGGTGGTAGTACAGCCACTTTGGAAGACAGTTTCTTATAAAACTAAACATACTTTTACTACATGATCCAGCAATCATGTATCTTGGTATTTACCGAAAGGAATTGAAAATTTAACATTCATAAAAAAGCCTACACATGGATGTTTATATCAGCTGTATTCATAATTGCCAAAATTTGGAAGCAACCAAGATGTCCTTTAGTAGGTGAATGGATAAACTATGGTACATCCAAATGATGGAATATTATTCAGTGATAAAAAGAAATGAGCTATCAAGCCATGAAAATACATGGAGGAACATTAAATGTATATTGCCATGTAAAAGAAGCCAGTCTCAGAATGTTACATTTTATATGATTCCAACTATATCACACTCTGGAAAAGGCAAACCTATAAAAACAGTAAAAAATTGTGTAATTTTCAGGGATTGGGAAAGAGGGAGAGGATAAATAGGCAGAGCACAGAGGATTGTTAAGGCAGTGAAACTATTCTGTATAAGACTGTAACCGTGGACACATGTCATTACGCATTTGTCAAAACCCACAGAACATACAACACCAAAAGTGAACCCTAATGTAAACTATGGACCTTAGTTAATAATAATGTATCAATATTGCTTCATCAATTGTCACAAATGTACCACATCAACGCAAGACGTTAGTAATACAGGAAATTCTAGTGGGGCAGGGAAGAGAGAATATATGGGAATTCTACTTTCAGTTTATTTAAACCTAAAATTTCTCCGAAAAATAAAGCCTATTCCAAAAAACAAATTCTCTACTCTATTAATTATCAAGAATATGCAAATTAAAACAACAATGAGCACACACAATAATAGCACACCCACCAGAATGACTAAAATACCAAAAAAACCCCTGATAATATCAGATGTTGGTATGAATATAGAGCAACAAGAAATCTTATGCACGTCTGGGAAGTGTCAATTAGTACAACTATGTTAGAAAACTAGTTTTTATTAAGGTAGAACATACACACAGCCAATACATATCAAACTGAAATTCATACATATGTGCACCTGAAATAAATAAATAAATAAATAAATACTAATAGCATTATTTGCAAAGGCCAAAAAGTGGAAATAACCCCAGTGCCCCTGGCTAGCATGGGCAAATGAATTGTGGTGCATTTTTACAATGGAATACTATTCAGTGATGAAAAATAAGCTGCCACTGTTCTGCACATCAACATGGGTAATTCTCATAGACATAATGCTGAGGGAAAGAAGCCAGTCACAGGAGTCCATATAGGATAACTGCATTTATAAAACTTCGAAAAACAAGTGACACCAATATATTGTAATGAAAATCAGAATAGTGGTTATCTTTGTGGTTGTAATCATTGAGGGGGGTGCTAGGGAATATGCTATAGTGTTAAAAATGGTTTACATTTTGATCTGAGCGTCTTCATTTTATACAGATTCATTTGGCTGAACATTCATGAATTGTGTATGTGGGTATGTATGTATACTACAGTAAAATGTGTGCAGGTAACATGGTGGCCCTCATAATTTGTCATTACCTTGGCTGAAATTTGTGACTACTTTTGATATCTGATTATTTTGGCAAGGCCATAAGAGAAATGTACAACAGGTAGCTAAGTCTTGAAGGTCATGAAGAAAACAGTTTGTCTCATTAGGTAGGTAAATAAAGATAAATATCATCACAAGGACTATAACACCCAAACTGAGGGACAAAGAACCAAAACAGAAAAGCAAAAACCCCACAATATTTTAAACCTATTTTGCCAATTTGTTGGCATTCACTCTGCTTAATAGAGTGAATTCTCTATTAAGAACTCTCATTCTTTCCTATCACTTATATTTTTTAAGGCTATAGGAAAAGAATCAATAAATAATCTTATCTCTAGTTTCTCAGAAGCAAAGGTATGTGTATTTGTGTCAAGTATTTCAATTAAGAAGGCATGTGTATGAATGGTTAATGAACACATAAAAAGTTATTACAACCAGTACAACCATTGCAAACCCTACGATGGCTAAAATTAAAAAGACTGACAATACCAAGTGTTGGTGAGGGTATGAAGCTACTGCAATTCTCATATATTGATGGAAGTGGTGTAAGATTATACAACTATTGAGAAAGCTGACACTATCTTATAAAATTAAACATACACTCTTCTTCCGATCTAAGAATTCCACTTGTAGATATGTACGTACTCTCCTTATACCCCCACCACACACAAAGAAAACAGAAGCATACATCCACTAAAAGACTTGCACTAGAATAACCATTTTATCAGTAATGGCCAAAACTGGAAACAACCAAAATCCATCAACTGTAGAATGGATAAACATATTATGTTATATTCATACAATGGAGTGGTATTAAGTAATTAAAAAGAACAAACTGCTGATACATACAACAATATAGATGAATATTAAAAACATTATGCTAAGTAAAAAAAAAAAAAAAAGCTGGACAAAAATTGTTCCTATTGTATTTACTAATAGACGGGAATTGAAATCAGAATAGTTGCTGGAAAAGAACATTGGAGGTTAATGCAGGTGTTCTATGTGTTGGCTGTGGTATTGTTTGCATAGGCCTATGTGCATTTGGTAAGTCATTGAACTGTGAGCTTAAGACCCATGCATTCCACTGTTTGTAACTATGTCTTGATTAAAATACGTATACATGATACACACACACATACTGCACACTTACACACACCACACACACACACCATGGGGGATCCCATTTTTAGGACAAGGAGAGGGGGCCAAATGTCGAAGGAAGAAGTCCCTCAGAAGCCCACTGTGGTGCTAACGTCGGATTTATCAGGAGATATTTTTCTTTCTCAGTGAAACAACACCTCTTTCTTAAAAGCTTGCAATCTGGTATTTTGTCTTGTCCATTGACTTATTCTCTAGTAGCAAATGGTATTATTTCTGAAAAGTTTGGGAACCACTTTTTGCCATGAATTAAAAATGTTACTCTGGAAAACCCCAAACGTATTTTCAGTGGGCCTGTCAAGAGCAGACAACATGCCCAAACACATTCCAGTTATGGATTTACTGAAAGTAACTTCAGGGTACCTTTAGAGTTCATGGAGCAGTGGTCCTGGGATAATACTAAAAATCTGTATAAATCAGATTTCTATTTTCACTGCATTAATATTTCACAGGCCCCTAGGTGGATCTCCATTAAGGAATTACTGCAGCTTTATGGCACGCCTCCCTCATCCTCAGGCAACAAGACATACCCGGGAAGCGTAAATCTCCACATCCCATGTGTGCCAAGGAACAGTAATCTTTACAGGGGGTAAAGTGAGTGTGTTCTCTTTGAAGAAACTCAGCATACTGACCCTGAGTCAAAAGAAGACAGCCTTCGTAAATCAAATGAAGGGAACACAGCATCATGGTCATCATTAGGAAGAAAAAGGCTTTTGCACAGAAACTTAGAAGAAATGTGCCAGCAAATTTGGAAGTTTACAAGAATATTTACTCCTGAACATGATTCTGATTCACTAATAGGTGCCAATTAATATTGTTTTATTTTCCTTTGCAAGTGATCTTAAACCTTGATATCCCTAATTTGGTATCTTATAGCTCTTGTTTGAGAAAATTATAAGCAATAATTGCATTAAACCACCACTCATATCAGAACATTAAAAATTAATTATTTTAACTTAAAAAAGGATGATGTTATATTGGTCAAAACAAGTGACCAACTGACTAAAAACAAGTGACTAAAAAGTTTTTAAAGTAATTCAATTTAAAAAATGCATATGTGGTTGTGTGAAAAAGCAAAAGTATGGTCAGATCTACACAGGGCATTAATGAGAGGCTAGGTTCAACATCATGTAAAATAGTGATCAGCCAGGCAAATTAAAAACTGCCTGACATGTCCTTCAAAACCAAGTAACAAAAACAGGAAGGTGGTGGTCTTGCACCATATGTGAGACTGGAGAATGTGGATCAAAAAGGGGGAGGTGCTGGGTGGAAAGTACAAAGATTTCCCATACACTCCCTGCATCCCCCCGCCCCCCCAGGGCCTCCTGCACTTTCAACATCCCCCACCAGGTTGTATACTTGTTACCATCAGTAAACCTACATTGATAAATAATCACCCCCCAAGTTCATAGTTTACATTAGGATTCACGCTCAGGGTTGTACATTCTATGGGTTTGGACAAATGTTATCTACCTTTATCTACATGTTATCTACCGTTATGGTATCATACAGAATAGTTCCACTGCCCTAAAGATTCTCTTTGTTCTGACTATTCCTTCATTCCTCCTAAACACCAACCTCTGGCAACCACTGATCTTTTTACTGTCTTCATAGTTTTACCTTTTCCAGAAGGTCATATAGTTGAAATCATACAGTACATACCCTTTTCAGAATAGCTTCTTTCACTGAGTAATGTGCATTTAAGGTTTCTCCATGTCTTTTCATGGCTTGCTAGCCCATTTTTTTAGTGCCGGATGTACCACAGTTTATTTATTCATTCATCTGCTGAAGGACATCTTGGTTGCTTACAAGTTTTGGCAATCATGAATAAACCTGCTATAAACATTCGTGTGCAGGATTTTATTTTGTGGACATAAGTTTTCTACTCATTTCACTACATATCAAGGAACATGATTGCTGGGTCATATGTTAAGAGTATGTTTAGTTTTGTAAAAAGTACCAAACTCTTTTCCAAAGTGGCTGTACTATTTTACATTCCCATCTGCAATGAATGAGGGTTCCTGTGCTGCACATTTTGTGTTGTCAGTGTTCTGGATTTTAGCCAGCCCAATAGGTGTGCAGTGGTATCCTAGTTTTGCTTTAATTTGTAATTCCCTAATGATATATGACATTGAGATTATTTGCCATCTGTATTTCTTCATTAGTGAGGTATCTATTCACATATTTTGCCAATTTTTAACTGGGTTTTTCATTTTCCTATTGTAGAATTTTAGAGTTTTTTGGATATTTTAGGTAACCGATCTTTATCAGGTTCATGTTTCACAAACTTTTTCTCCCAGTCTTCTGGTCTTCTCATTGTCTTAGCAGTGTCTTTTGCAAAGCAGAAGCTTTTAATTTTAATGAAGTCCAACTTATCAATGTTTTCTTTCATGGATTGTGCCTCTGGTATTGTGTCTAAACAGTCATCACAAAATCAAGTTTACCTAGATTTTCTCCTATGTTATATTCTAGGAGTTTTATGGTTGTGCATTTCACATTTAAATCTATGGCCCATTTTGAGTTAATTTTTGTGAAAGGTATAGATAGGGTCTGTGTCTAGAACTGTTTTTTATATGTGTATGTCCAATCATTCCAAGATTTTTTGTTTAAAAGCCTATCACTTCACCATTAATTTGCCTTTACTCCTCCATCAAAGATCAGTTAACTATATTTGTGAGGGTCTATTTCTGGGCTCTCTATTCTGTTCCACTGATCTATTTGTCTGTTCTTTCACCAATACCACACTGTCTTGACTATTATAGCTTTATAGCAAGACTTAAATTCAGGTATTCTATCAATCTTCTTACTTTGTTCTTCTCCTTCAATATTGTGTTGGCTAGTCTAAGTCTCTTGCCTTTCCAAAAAAACTTTACAATAAGTTTATTGATATCCACAAAGTAACTCACTAGGATTTTGATTGGGACTGAGTTGAATCTATAGATCAAGGTGGGAAGAGCTAATATCTTAACAATATTTAGTTTTCCTACCCATGAATATGGAATGTCTCTACATTTATTTAGTTCTTCTTTGATTTCCTTCATCAGAGTTTTGTAGTTCTTATCATGTAGATCTTGTATATATTTTGTTAAATTTATACCTGTGTTCCATTCTTTCATTGCTAATGTAAATTGCACTATGTTTTTATTTCAGATTCTGATTGTTCATTGCTAGTATATAGAAAAACAATTGACTTTAGTGTATTAACCTTGTATCCTGCAACCTTGCTACAATATCTTATTAGTTCAGAAGTTTTTGTTGTTGTCGTTTGTTTGCTTCTTTGTTTTTGATTCTTTGGAATTTCCTACATAGACAATCATGTCATCTATAAACAAAGACAGTTTTATTTCTTCCTTCTCCCAAACTGTATGCTTTTTATCTCCTTTTCTTGTCTTATGGCATTATCTAGGATTTCCTGTACGACGTTGAATAGGAATGATGAGAGGGAACATCTTTGTCTTGTTCCTGATTTTAGAGAGAAAGCATCTAGTTTTCCACCATTATGTATGAAGTTACCTGTAGGGGTCTTTTATTTTTTTATTTTTTTTTATTTATTTATTTAAAAAAAAAATTTTTTTTTTTTGTAGGGGTCTTTTAACAGCTGTTTTGTTTTTTTGTTTTTTTTATCCAGTTGAAGAAGTTCTCTCTTCCTAGTTTGCAGACAATTTTTATCATAAATGGGTGTTGAAGTTTGTCAAATATTTTTCTGCCTCTATTAATATGATCATGATTTTTTTTCTTAGCTTGTTGATGTGATTGTTTTTCAAATATCAAACCAGACTTGCATACCTAGAATAAATTCCACTTGATTGTGGTGTGTAATTCTTTCCACACATTGTTGAATTCAATTTGCTAATATTTTGTTGAGAATTTTTGCATCTATGTTCATGAGAAATATAGTTTTCTTTTGTTGTAATGTCTTTGTCTGGTTTTGATATTAGGGTAATGTTGGCCCCATAGAATGAGTTAGCAAGTATTCTCTCTGCTTCTAATTTCTGAAATGGATTTTAAAGAATAGGTATAATTTCTTCCTTACATGTTGGTAGAAATCACCAGTGAACCCATCTGGTAATGATGCCCAGATAATAATCTCTTTTGGAGGTTATTAATTATTGATTCAATTTTGTTAATAGACATAGACCTATTCAGATTATCTAATTTATCAACTCTTTTCAAGGAGTTGGTCCATTTCATCTAAGTTATCAAATTTGTGGATATAGAATGTTTATAATATTCTTTTATTATCTTTTTAACATCCATTACATCAGTAGTGATGACCCCTCTTTCATTTATGACATCAGTTTCTTGTGTTTCTTATTTTTTTAGTTTGGCAGGATGTTTATCAATTTATTTTAATGATCATTTCAAAGAACCAGCTTTTAATTTTGTTGATTTTTCTCTTAATTTCCTGTTTTTTATTTCACTGATTTTTGCTGTAATTTTATTATTTCTTTTATTCTGCTTACTTTGGATATAATTTGCTCCTCCTTTTCTAGTTTCTTAATAGGAAAGCTTAGATTTTTTTCAATATTTGTCTTATTTTCTAATAGAGGCATTCAAAATAATACTCTTTAAATACTACTTTTGCTGCATCCCACAATTTATGGGAAGTTGTACTTTAATTTTCATTTAGCTCAAAATATTTTTAAATTCCTCTTGAGACTTATTCTTTACCCTGTGTGTTATTTAGAAGTTTGGGATTTTCCAGCTGCCTTTCTGTTATTGATTACTAGTTTAATTCCACTGTGGTCTGAGAGCACACAGTGTATGATTTCTATTCTTTTAAGTTTGTTAACATGTGTTTTATTGCCCAAAATGTAAACCATTTTGATCAGTGTTCTATGTGATCTTTAGAAGAATTTGTATTCTGCAGTTGTTGGGTGAAGTAGTCTATAAATGTCAACTACATACTGTTAATTGATTGTGATGTTCAGTTAATTGATGCTCTTCCTATTTTTCTGATTGCTGGAACTGTCAAGTACAGGGATATTTATTTCTTCTTGAAATTCTATTAGTTTTTGTCTCATGTATTTTAAAACTCTGTTGTTAGGCACATATACCTTAAGGAGAATATGTCTTCTTGGGAGAATTGACCCCTTTATCATTATGTAATACCCCTCTTTATACCTGGTAATCTTCCTTCTTCTTAAATTGGTTTTGTCTGAATTTAATATAGCCACTCCAGCTTTCTTTTGACTACTATTAGCATGATATATATTTCCCAATCTCTTTAGTTTATTATTGTATGTGTCATTATATTTAATTAGTTTCTTATAGATGACATAAGGTTGGGTCTTATTTATTGATCCACTCTGACAGTATTTGTCTTTTAATTGGTGCATTTAGACCATTGAAATTTAAAGTGATGACTGATATGGTTAGATTAACAGCTACCATATTTGTTATTTTTTCCTATTTGTTGCCCTTATTCTCTGTTTCTATTTCTGTCTTCCACTCTTTTTCTGCCTTTTGTGGTTTGATGAAGCATTTTATATGATTCCATTCTCTCTCCTTTTCTTGCATCTCAATTATACTTTTTTTCTCTTTTTTTTAACAACTGCCCTAGAGTTTGCAATATACATTTGCAATTAATCTAGGTCGACTTTCAAATAGCGCTATACTACTTCACAGGTAGGTAAGTACCCTAAGATAGAGTATTTCCAATCCCTTCCTCCCTTCCATTATATCATTGTTATCATTAATTTCATTTATCAATATGCTATAATCACCATATACACTGTTGCTATCATTTTGACTAAACTGTTATCCATTAGCTCAGTTAAGAATAAGAAAAACAAAAGATTTATTTACCTTCATTTATTCCTTCTCTAACACTCTTGTTTTCTTTATGTGGATCCCAGTTTCTGACCTATAACATTTTTTTTCTCTCTGAGGAACTTCTTTTAATGTTTCTTGCAAGGCAGACCTACTGGTAACAAATTTCCTCAGTTATTGTTTGTCAGAGAAGGTCTTTATCTCTCCTTCACTTTTGAAGGATAATTTCACTGGCTGCAAAAATTTAGGTTGGTAGGAGCTTTTTTGTTGTTGTTGTTCTTCAATAATATAAATATTTCATTCTACTCTCTTCATGCTTGCATGGTTTTTGCAAAGAAGTCCACTGTAATTCTTAGCCTTTCTCCTCTATAAGTGAGGTTTCCTTTTTTTTTCACTCTGACTCATTTCAAGATTTTTTCTTTCTTATTATTTGCTGTAGTTGGAATATGCTATGCCTAAGTGTAGTGTCTGGCATTTATCCTTCTTGGTGTTCTCTGAGCCTCCTGGATCTGTGCTTTGGTTTCTGAAATTAATTTTGAAAAATTCTCAGTCATTATTGATCCAGATATTTCTTCTGTTCCTTTCTCTCTTTCTTTTCCATCTAGTAATTGTCCCACAGTGCTTGATATTTTTCTCCACTTTTTTTCAGTCTCTCCTCTTTGTTTTTCAGTTTGGGAAGTTTTTATTGACATATTCTCAAGTTCAGAGACTCTTTCTCAGTCATGTCCAGTCTACTAATGTCCCCATCAAAAGCATTCTCCATTTCTTTTACAGTGTTTTTGATTTCTAGCTTTCCTGTTTTATTTTGTCTTAGAATTTCCATCTCTCTGTTTACATTATCCATTTTGCACGTTGTCTACTTTTTCCATTACAGTCCTCAGTGTATTAATTATACTTCTTTTAAATTCCTAACCTGATAGTTCCAACCTTCCTGCCGTATCTGAGTCTGATTCTAATGCTTGCTCTGTCTCTTTAAACTCTGTTTTTTCCCTTTATTATGCTTTGTAATTTTTTGTTGGAAGCAGGACATGATGTACTGGGTAAAATTATCTGTGGTAATTAGGTCTTTAGTAATGTGATGATGAGGTGTTGGGGGAGACGGGAAGTGTTCAATAGTCCTGTGATTAGTTTTAGTCTTTGAGTGAGCCTGTGCCCCTGGGCTGGGACCTCCAGAAGTGCCTCTCAATTTCTTGCCCTCTTCCCCTTTAGGTGAGTCAGGACAGCTAGAAGAGACTTGGGTTGGTATCTCCCTTCTCTCACATGAAAGGCTAGAGGGGACTGAAGTTGGGTATTTCCCTAGGTTATTAGGCTCTGGAAAAACCCAAGTTGGTTAGCCTCTGCTGAAGTATTTTCCTTTGAGGGCAGACTTTGTTAAGAAAAGAATGCTCTGGGGATATTTCAAAATGGTTACTTTTTACCAACACCCCTCCCTTGCCCTGCCAACTGGAAGCATGAGGAGACTTTTCTCTGATCTTTACCCTGAGAACCTGATAAGACTCTTAGAGGTAAAATTCAGGAAATCATAAGCCCCTTCTCACAAGGTTCGGCCTCCAGCAATTTTTAACTCTCAAGCTAGTCCATGCACAGGCTCTTGCAATTAGGCAATTACACTTTAAAAATTCCTACCTGATGCTGGCTCCAGTGATGGTTTCTGAGTGGTATCTGCTCCAGGTAAGCTATGGCTCTCTGTAGCTTCCTGTGTCTCCAGTTTTCAGGGTGGTGGTTTGTGCTGTGACCTCAATTCTCTGATGGATCTAAAAAGACTAGTTGATTTTCTCTTTCAGCTTTTCTCTTAGTGTGAGGATGGGAGTGGTGACTTCCAAGCTCCTTATATATCAGACCATCTTTTCTAGTATTTTTAACAATTAAACAATATTGAAATCTTTGGTCTACCTACAATTAAAGTAAACTGTGAGATATAGGTAGAGTTTTATATTTTTCAGATGCCTCCCTATTTGTCCAAAAGCATTTATTGAATAATCCATCTTTTGTTTTCCACCTGTGAAATGCCAGTTCTATAATATAGTGAATTTTCATAAGTCCATAGAGCTATCTCTGGACATTCTAATCTGTGGCATTGTCTATAAATCCAAGTACCAATGCCACACCATTTTAATTACTGAAGCTTTGTAATATGTTTGAACTTCTAATAGTGTTAGTACCTGCTCATTACTTTTGTTTTTCACATAGTTTTTCCCCTTGATTTATTTTTTCCACAAGAACTTTGCCTAGTTAAAAAAAAAAAAAACTAGTGATATTTTTACTGGTAGCATTTAAATTTTTGTAATGTTGAGTCTTCTGGTCAAGTACTTAGGCTGTATTTCCACTTGTACAGGTGGGTTTTTTAAATGATCTTCACAAGAATCTTACAGTTTTTCTCATAGATTCTCCACATTTTTCATACATTTATTATTTTTCCTTATATTTTAGATGGGATCTTTTCTTCCATTTGGTTCTTGCTTTTATACATAAAGGTTGTAGAATTCTGTATATTAATTTTGTATCAAGCCATGTTATTGAATTCTCCTATTGTTTGTAATACTTTATTTTCAGAGGATACTCTGATTTTCCATGTATATAATGAATTAATAGATAAAATATAATTTATATGTTATGTAAAACTAATCACGATTTTATTTCTACTTCCAATTTTTATACCTCTAATAATATACCTTTTATACCTTACTAGTACTTCTGATTGTATTGACTGGTACTTCCAAAACAAAATAACAATGATAGAAGTGGGCATTCTTGTCTTATTATTTAATTCAATAGAAGTACTTTCTAATAAAAAAGATACTGTTGCTTTGAGGCTGAAATAAGTATATTTTATCTTACTTATATAGCATACATATATACCTAATTTATTAAGCAGTCTTTATCATGAATGAATATTGAATTTTACTGAATGCCTTTCAGCATCCACAGAAATAAGCATATGCTTTTTCAATCTAGGTCTATTAACACAGTAACCATTTCCTACCATTGAGTATCTCTTATATTCCTGGAATAAAACTTGCTTGGCTGTGATGAATTGCTGTTTTTATTTGCTGCAGTAATATTTTACTTATGAATTTTAAATCAATATTCATACATTACACTCATCTGTAATTTTATTTTGTGCGATCTTTGTTTAATTTGATTACCACTCTCATTTCATAAAAATGACTTAGAAACTTCCTTTCTTTTTCTAAGTTCTAGAACAGAACCATTTAATAACACTGGTGTTTTTACTATAGAAAAGTTTGGTAGAATTTTTTGTGAAACAACTGAATATAATGATTTCTCAAGATTTAAGTGGCAACTTTTTCTATTTCCTCTCTGGGAAACAGTGTCTTTATATTTTTCAAGTCATTTTAAGTAAATTATACATTCCTAGGAAGTCATCAAGTTTATCCAGGGTTTCAAGTAAAAATATTGAAAAAATATAAGCTTCTAGCCAAGATAAAATAACAGACACCAGATTTACCCCTACACACATATAAGTAACAAATTATGTAAAACAATTGTTTTCCACAAACATGTAGGTAACAAACTAGATGAAGCAATTGTTTTCCAGACACTGGACATTGGGCAACAAAGGACAGTAATCCCTGAAAAACAGGAGACAAATGAAATGAGTCCAACAATTGTCCTAGCCTACTACTTTAATAGTGTTTTCAGGTTGGGGCATGGATAGGAGCATTCCAGGGGGATCCTGACAAACTCCTGAGCTGAGGAGATGGAGCTGAATGTCTGGGAGACCAAGGTGGCTAGAGGTCACAGAACAGACCCCTGGAAAGGAGAAATGCACGGGGAGAGAACCCTGGGTTTCCCTTGGATGTTCAGCCAAGTACTGATCAGCATACATGTGTGAAGAAACTACCCAAGGCTGGGGAAGAACCCTTAGAGAGGATTGGAAGGAACAGTGCCTGAAGCACACACACATCCAGGAATAGTGCCTGTTCTTATCAACCAGACTAGAAAAATCTTACTTTTTATGAAGAATGAAACACAGAGAGAAAAAAGAATTTCTAAAAATGAACATATCATCAGTGAGCTGTAAGACAACTTCAAGGAGCCTAATATATAGGTAATTGGGGTCCCTGAAAGAGAGGCTAGAGGTGGGAAAAATATTTGATGACATAATGACAAAAAATTTACCAAACTTGAGGAAAACTATAAATCCACAGATCCAAGAAGCTCATTGAACCCCAATCACAAAAAACATGAAGCCACATTATTATGAAACATCAAGACATATTATTATGAAATAACTCAAAACCAGGGATAACGGGAAAATATTAAAATCAGGGGAAAAGAGACATTATATACAGAGGAACTGAGATAAGAATGACAGCAGAATTCTTGTCAGAAATAATGCAAGTGAGAAATTAGTGCAGTAACAGCTATAAGTACTGAAAGAAAAGATTCTGTCAACTCAGAATTTTATGTTCCATGAAAATGTGTTTCAAAAATTAAGGCAAAATAATGACATTTTTGGACATATAAAAGCTTAAAGAATTCACCCACAACAGACCTGCACTACAAGAAATGGTAAAGGATGTCCTACATGCGTATGGAACATGATACCACAGGGAAATATAAATCTATACAAAGGAATAAAAAGTATCATAATTGGTAACTATATGGATAAAGGTATAATGTTTTGTTCTTATTATTTAAAATCTTTAAAAGATAATCAACCATTTAAACAAAGAATAACAATGTCCTATGGGGTTTATTTGTTATGTAATTAATTATATAAAAATGTACGACAATAATAGAACAAAATTACGGATGAGAAAAATAGAAGGTTAGGGTCTTATACAAAATGGGAAGTGATGTAATAGCACTAAAAACTAGTCTGTGATAATTAAAAACTGTACATAAAAAAATTAAAGCAACCTCTAGAATAACAAAACAAAAAGTTATAGTTAATAAAACTGACAAAGAAGATAAAATTAAAACATTAATCCTAATAATTAATTAGGAGCTTTGAATTATAACAGTCCAAATTAGTAAATCAATGAGAATGAAACTTTAAAAAAAACAGAAAAATGGAATAAGAACAGAGGAGACAAATAGAAAACAAACACCAAATGATCATATCCATATCAATAACATGAAAGGTAAATGGTCTAAATATCCCAGTTAAAAGACAGAGATTGTCAGATTGGATGCAGGAGCAAGACAGAACTATATGTTACCCATAGGAAACATATATTAAATATAAAGACATAATTAGTTATATGTAAAGTGATGAAGAAAGATATACAATGCTAACATTAATCAAAGAAAGCTTAAGCTGCTACCAGACAAAGTAGATTTTATACAAAGAAAATAACCAGGGAAAAAGAGAGAGGTTTCATAATGACAAAGGGGTCAGTCCATCAAGAAGATATAAATATCACCCAATAACTAAAAACAAAAATAATTGAAGCAAAAACTGATATAACTACACAGAGAAATATATAAACTCATAGCTATGGTCAGAGAATTCAGGAACCCTCTCTCAATAATTGATAGAACAAATAAACAAAGAGTCAGTAAGAATATAGAATATTTAAACAACACTGTCACCTAACCTGACCTAACTGACATTTATGGAACTCTCCCCCCCACCCCAACAATAGCATAATACACATTATTTTCAAGTGTACACATAATATTTACAAAGATAGCTCAAATTCGGGGCTATAAAACAAGTCTGAAGAAATGTACAATGTTCCAAGCCGTACAAATGTTGTGCTCTACTCACAGTGGAATTAAATTTAAAATGAACAACAGAAAGATCTCCGGAAAATCCTCCAAACACATGGAAACTAAACATCACATTTCTAAATAAGCCATGAGCCAAAGAGGAAATCAAATTACACAATATTTTGAACTGAATGAAAATAAAAACACAACAAATCAAAATTTATGACATGTCACTAGAGCATTTAGGGAGAAATATAACATTAAATATTAATATTAGAAAACAAAAGTCTCAAATTTAAAATCTCAGCTCCTACATTAAGAGTAGACAAAGAAGAGCAAGTTAAACCCAAAGTAAGTAGAAGAAAGGATAAATAAATATCAGAGTGGAAATTAATAAAACAAAGTAGAAAGAAAAATCAAAATAAAAGATGGTTTCTTTAAGAAGATCAATAAAATTGATAGATATGAGGCAATATTGATCAGAAAAAAAAGAGAGAAGTCACAAATTACCAAAATCAGGAGAAAAAAGTGACATCACATCAGAATCAAAATAATAATAGGACAATAAGGAGATATCATGAACAATGTTATGTCAATTAATTCGATAATTTAGATGAAATGGACAGAGTTTTTGAAAAACACAAACTACCAATGTTCACTCAAGAAGAAATACGTAGCCCAAATAACCCTAAATTTTTTGTTTTTACTTTTTTTTTAATTGGAGTAGAGTTGCTTTACAATGTTGTGTTAGTTTCTGCCATATACCAAAGTGAATCAGCTATACGTATACATATATCCCCTCTTTTTTGTATTTTCTTTCCATTTAGGTCATCACAGAGCACTGAGTAGAGTTCCCTGTGCCGTACAGTCAGTTCTCATTAGTTATCTATTTTATACATAGTAGTGTATATATGTCAATCTCAATCTCCCAATCCATCCCACCCCCTTCCCCCCTTGGTATCCATATATTTGTTCTCTATGTCTGTGTCTCTTCGAATAACCCTAAATTAAAGAAATTTAATTTGTAATTAAAACTCTTCTCACAAACACATACAAAAACTCTACTCACATGTAGCTTCACTGGTGAATTTTAAAAAACATCGAATGAAGAAAGAATTACAATTCTACAAAAATTCTTCTAAGGAATTAAAAAGGAAGGAATTCTTCTCAACTCATTTTGAGGTCAGCATTACCCTGATCCAAAAACCAGAAAAAGATATTAAAGAAATGACAGTACATATCACTATTTTGCACAGATACAGGTGCAAAAATTCTCAATAATATTTTAGCAGTCTATCTGACAATATATTAAAAGCAAAAGACATCATGACCAAGTGGGTTTATCTCAAGGATGCAAGGTTGGCTTAACATTCAGAAATTAATCAATTAATTAATCAATTAATTCATCATAGTAACAAACTGAAAAAGAAAAATCATCACCTCAATAGACACAGAAAATTCACTTGATAAAATCCAATGTCTACTCAAGATAAAAGTCATCATCAAACAAAGACTAGAAAGGCATCTACCAAAAATCCACAGATGATATCATACTTAATGGTAAAAGATATAATGCTTTCCTCCTGAGATCAGAAACAGCACATTTCTATTCAACATTGTACTGGAGGTTCCAGCCAGAACAATCAGGCAAGAAAAAGAAATTGAAGGCATTCATATTACAAAAGGAAAAAGGCTTTCCTTTATTATTTGCATATGACATGATCATCTATATAGAAATCTGATGGAATCTACAAAAAAGCTAATAGAACAAGCAAATGAGTTTAGCAATTTTCCAGAATATGAGATCAATATATAGAAATCAATTGTATTTCTATTACTCACAACAAACAATTGGAAATTGAAAATTAAATAATACTATTTACATTAGCATAAAAACATGAGATACTTAGGAATTAATCTGACAAAAGTGAAGGAACTATACACTGAAAACTACAAAATATTATAGAGAAAAATTAAAGAAGACCTAAACAAATGAAGACATATAGGTTGTTCATGGATAGAAAGACTCAGTATTATTAAGATGTGAATTCCACAAATTGATCTATACAATCAACGCAATCTCAGTTGAAATGCCAGCAGGCTTTTTTAAAATTTGGTAATCGAATCTAAAATTCATACAGAAATTCAAAATACTTACAATAGCTAAAACAACATTTAAAGATAAAAACAAATTTGGAGAGCTAACACTACCTGATTTCTAGATTATAATGAGCTTACAGTAATCAAGACAGTGTAAATTTGTTGAAAACATAGATTTAAAAAAATCAATTTAATGGAATAGCGAGTGCAGAAACACAGCCATACTGTATGAACAACTGATTCTGACCAAGTTTCAAAGGTAACCTGATGGACAAATAACAGCCTTTTCACTAAAAAGCACTGTGACAGTTGAATATCCATACTTAAGAAGATGACTTGGGCTTGTTTTTCTTAGCCTACTGTGTTACAAGTGAAGAGACATTTCCATTTCAAAGTAAACGCATTGTTTTACTTTACAAAGTAATGAGGTGATGGGAATGTGAAGTTATGAGGAGTCCTTAGGTCACCAAACCAACATGGGGCCTTGAATCCTTGAGAGATATTTGCAAGAGCTATTAGGTTGACATAAATAAAGGAGAAACAGAACACTGATGACAAAGACACTGTAAAAAAAAAAAGTCTACAGTTTCAAAAGAACCATTTTTCAGAAGGTCCTATCAGATGTCATAAGTATGCAGGGGAAATGGGAGGTGTGGGTGGCTTACCAAGATTCAAAAAACTTCCAGAAGTGGAAGTGCTCCTGTTGGGGTTGTTGATAAAACTGAGGGTACATTGTGAGCATGTCAGCCTGACCCAGAAGCTATAGCTCACTTCCCCTGGAGTGGTGCACAGAGCCCAGCTGTAGAATGTGACCCTGCTCTCTGCTGGAGTAACAGTCTAGACTGTGGGAGGCTCACACACATTCTCAGCGTCCAGTTCCTGGCAGAGAAACCATATTGCAGGGATGACCTCAGACTCCACCCACCCCTAACTTTTGCCAAGTTCACCAACAAAGTTCAAAAGCAAGCTGCTCTTATCCCCATTTTACTAGGGAAACTGGACTGCCCAGAAAGCACATCTCACACTCCCTGGCTCTGTCTGCCTCTCAGTTTGGAAGTATACTCTACAGCAAACTGTAACACTCAAAAGATTCCCCCCTTTGCTAAAAGCTCCTTTAGCTACTCCTCTGCAAGGAAAAGAGAGCACGGCTTTGCCAGAGCCCATAGGCATTGAACCAAGGGAGGTGAGCATGAACGCAGAGCCCAGGACTTAACAACTGAGCGAGTCGCTGGCGGTGTCTCTAAGACCCCACACCAGACCCCAGATCCATGGCCACACTTTCCAAGGTTGCAGTGATTCATCTCCTATAATATAACCTGAAATACTAGAAATTACCCCATAGCCAGCCAAGTATGAGAAACAACCCCATAAGTTAAAAGTTGTTAAATGGCAATGATGATATAAAAGACCTAGTTCAGTTTCCTTGGGAAGCCTTCCAATTGTATAGAAAAACCCAATATTGGAAAGTTGTGCAATTACAGAATTGAGAGTGCCTGGTGCTAAAATCTTAAGGAAAGGGAAAAGTGAGGTAGCAAGTCCCAGTCCTCCTTTATTTCCACCTGGAAAACTACAAAGTTGTTTTAAAAGAGGGAAATCTCTGAGACAAATACAAACTTTATACCCCATAATTAAACAAAACCAGATATTTATTTTCTGTAGAGGAGGTGGGAGGAGAAAGGTGTGGGTAGGAGTTGGAGAGGGAAATAATGGAGATTATCTGTTATTTGATGAAGTAGACAAATAGGAGATGGATGTCCTGAATCATTTTATTAGGAATAATAACCTGGGTTTATAGGATGGTTTTCTTCTGAAGATCTGAAGACATTTTCATACCTATTATTTTGTTTCTATTCACAGCAACCTGAGAAACAAGACACTGTTGTGAAATAAACATCAAATTCCTAAATGCTGCATAAAGAAAAAAGAAAAAGCCCTGAGAACCCTCACAGACCCGCGTGTCCAGAGAAAGGAGCGACCCCTCAGGGGTTGTACAGGTAAATGTCACTGACTAGCCCCGCCTCTGAAGCGCTGCTCACCACCCCTAACTGCTCCCTTGTCAGAGGAAATTGGGGCACGTGAACAAGGACTTCCCATTCCCAGGCATCTTTTTCAATCCTTTAAAAAATAATAGACTTTATTTTAGATCACTTTCAGGTTCACAGCAAAACTGAAGGGAAGGTACAGCGATTTCTCACATATCCCCTGCTCCCACATGCACAGACTCCCTACTATCAACATCCCCCGCCAGAGAGATACATTTGTTACCACCTATGAACCTACTCTGATGCATCATAATCATGCAGAGCCCATAGTTTACATTATGGTTCACTCTTAGTGTTGTACATTGTATGGGATTTGCCAAATGCATAAT
Organism: Eschrichtius robustus; assembly: GCF_028021215.1. Classification (NCBI taxonomy): domain Eukaryota; kingdom Metazoa; phylum Chordata; class Mammalia; order Artiodactyla; family Eschrichtiidae; genus Eschrichtius; species Eschrichtius robustus. The sequence continues at coordinate 100,537,871 of NC_090833.1, read as the reverse complement.
ATGTGTTCATCATGATAGTGTCATACAGAGTAGCTTTCACTGCCACAAAAATCCTCTGTGCTCCACCTATTCATTGTTCCCCACCTCTGACCCCTGGCATTCCCTCACCTTTTATCATCTCCATGGTTTTGCCTTTTCCAGAATGTCATAGAGTTGGAATCATACAGTATGTAGCCTTTTCAGATTGGCTTCTTTCACTTAATAACATACATTTAAGGTTCTTCCATGTCTCTTTGTGGCTTGATAGCTCATTTCTTTTTAGCACTGACTAATATCCCATTGTCAGGATATATCACAGTTTATTTATCCATTCACCTACTGAAGGCCATCTTGGTTGCTTCCAAGTTTTAGAATTTATGAACAAAGCTGCTATAAATATCCATGTGTAAATTGTTGTGTGGGCATACATTTTCAACTACTTTGGGTAAATACTAAGGAGCACGATTGCTGGATAGCATGGTAAGAGTAGTTTAGTTTTGAAAGAAACGGCCAGCCCATTTTCCATTTTCCTCTTGGGCTTCATGAGCTGGTCAGGGGTCACTCCACTGCCTCTTGGCCCAACGTGGCAGAAAAGGTAGATAAAACAGGATGAATCCAGATGCCTCCTGAGTCTATGACCCTCCCACCAACGTCTCCAGCAGGGTCCAGTCTGCCTGCCAGGGTGGCAGACAAGGGCCTGCATGCAGTCAGGGAGGGGACAGATGTTCAGGAGAGCCCAAGCTCTCTGCCTGGAGGTAGGGCCAGCAGAAAGCATAATGAAAGGGCCAAATTTCTGTTCTTTACACTCAAGATCCACCCAAGCCCCAGGACTCAGGCTTGCAATCAAGTGTCTTACCAGGTTGCCCACTGACCTACCCAGAAAACAATGGGACAAGAAGTGCCACATCACCCACTGACTGAGTGGGATTTGAATTCTGGTCTCCTGAACAAAAAACAAATGAGAAACTTATCACCTGTTCTGCTCAGTGGCAAAATTCCTTGATCCTGGAGGCAAAGACAGGGCTCTTGGTCAGCCTGCTGGAAAAGCAAGCACAAGTTTACAACTTGCTTCCATCCAAATGGGTTATGTTGGCAATTTCATAGTGATGCCAAGTTTTAAACACAATCTCTAGGTATTAGAAGAAAGGAAAGCTCAGCATAATGCAAACTCCATTCCATCATGCGAACGCCATTGGCTCTGGAGGGTCAATAAAACCCCAAAAGTCTGAAGGACAGTTGGCCCAGGGCTGACACTCATCATGACACTCTTCCAGGGAGACCAGGGTCTCTGTTTCCACCCCACCCTCCTTCTCCTGGCAGCCTTCCCTAGAGAATGCCTCCGAGAGATCTGGGTGCTTTGCCTGTGTTTTCTGTTTCTTTCCCCTCTGGGTGGACGTGGAGAGTGAGGTTCAAAGGCTGCCCAGAGAATGAGTGGCAAAGGCAGACTTCAAGCCCAAGCCTGCCTGCGCCCCGGGCCCCAACAGAGGCTGTGAGCAGGGGGAGGGGGATGGAGAGGGAGGGAGGGAGGCAGGGATGGGTTGGGGGGACGACTGTGGGAAGACTGAGCTGCCACCTCCCACGCAGGGAACCACAGAACCCTCTTCCTCCTATGAAGTGTTATAAGGGGCAGCCAGCTTCCAGACCAGCGCTAGATTTTTTTAATCACGCCATGTAGCAGAAATGATATCACAATCACAGGGGTTATCAGCAAAATAACTGTTTCTTTGGGCCAGCCTAGGAAACTAGCCACAGGTACAGCTATGTCTTGAATAAGGTGGGGCCTGAGTTGCAAACAACAAACTGGGAAACAAGGCTTTGAAACCTCATGAATTTGGAGGCAAAGGCTAGGACGGAAACACAAAAGCAGGTTGGATTGGTTATGGGTACACATTTTCCCTCCCTCACCAAACAGTGCCGACCCCCTGCCCTGTGTCCGCTCTGTGGGGTGCGAAGATGGAGGGAGATGTGAGTAAGGGTGGCCCGGTGGACGGGTAGCCCCAGTGACTGGCCCTCCCAGGATCCATGTCCTTGGCTAACCTTGTCCCCTGAATCTGTGCTGGGTCCAGGACCTGCTTTAACCAGTGGAAAGTGGCAGAAGTGACAAAATGCTGCTTCCCAGGCTGAACCCCAAGAAGGCCTCGCAGCCTGAGCCCTGTCATGTGTTCCTGGGCCCCTGGGCCACCCCATAAGAAGTATGGTTCCCTGCTGGAGAGCCCCATGGTGAGGCCTGGGACGGCATGACAAGGGATTTCCCCAGCCCCCATCTTCTCACCGGCTGAGTTGGGGCCCTGGCCTGTTCTGTCCCAACCTCCAGCCCGTGGAATTGCAGCACAGCAGACCCTGAAGCCCCGTGCCCCCCTGGCTTCCTCACCCATCTGGATTTCTGCATTTACTTCCTCAGTCCTGACCCACCTCATGAGTCAGCTGTGCATTTGCTGTTCTGGTCCTTGGCAGGAGCAAACTGCCCCCCCCCCTTTCCTAGGACAAAACAGATTTCAGATATTCTATATTCAGGCAAGACATTCCCAAAAGAGATGACTTACACTGGAGCACAAAGAACCTCTGCCCACTCAAGGAAAAAGGGTAATCACTGAAATAAATCATGAACAGGTCTGCCCAACAGCCATCACTTAAATACCTTTAATAGGAGGGTAGATGTTCATATTTTTGGTGGCTGAGTTTTCTTTTAAAGGTGGAGGTAAACCATAACAGTGATTCCCAATCCTGGCTGATTGCTCTAATCACCTTGAAAGATATTTCAAGAGCACTTAAGAGCTTTTAAAGACACAGGTCCCCACAGATCTGAGGTTCTGATGAGTGTTTGGGAACACTTGACCTTGATGGCTTATTAAGATGCCATCCAACAATTGGTTTTGTAGTTCTATGCTGTTACTACTGTTTTTCTTACCTATGCAGAATGAGCCCCTAATTATAGCAATCGTAGAAGATGTCATTTTCATCTGTAAGAAGTATGAAAAAACCTTATTGTCATTATCATTTACTCTATTTTTGTAACTAGTTAATTTCGAAAAAAAAAGAGTTTTGTTCTGCAGAGATACAAGTATTTGTTTTTTAAATAATTCAATATTAACTGTTGTTAAAACTGTTTCTTAATATTGGGGGAAAAAAAGAGTGTTGAGAGCTAAAGGTTTGAACAGCCAGAAAGAAAGTAATATCCATTGGTATTTAAAATCAGGTATGGTTTAAAATTTGCTCTAATGATAAAGCTCATTTGTACTGAGTTGTGGTTATTACTCATTGCCAGCCTCTGTGCTAGGTAGGAAGCATTTAATCCTCCTGATAAACTCAGAGGTTGATCTTGCTTTGCACCCAGCTCACAGGGGAGACGGCAGCTGCATGGGGTCACACAGCTCATTCATCGCAGTGACGGGAGCCAGTGTGGGGCCGGGGGACATCCCTGTTATTAAACGCTTTTAACTTCTGCTGTGTTTTGAAATAGAAGCAAGAAAAGAACCATGAGACTGTAAAGACGAAAACCTCTCACGTGCTACGTTGGGAGCCTCAGGGGACCACTTACCCGGGAGGAGGCAGGCTGTTCCCAGAAGCACATGGTAGGTGTGCACAGACACGCCTCCAGCTCCGAAAATGCTCGTAAGACGAACGCCCTTGGGTCACCAGCACCCTGATCATGACATGAAGCAAGACTACTTCCACATGGCCCCTAGCGACCCCTTCACTATCACTATCCTCTCAAATACCACTATGCTGATTTCCAGTCCCATACATGTTTGTCTGGTTTCTAGATTTTGGAATTGTAACCATGCCACGTGGACTTGTTTGAGTCTTCATGTGGGCTTCTTCTGCTCCACGTTATATCGGTGAGATTCACCTGTGTTGCTGCGTGTAGATGTGGCTTTTCATTCTCCAGCTGAGTGGTGTTCTTTTCCAGCAGAAGACCACCACTGGTGCGACCATCCCACCAGAGGCTGGCATTGGACGGGTTCCAATCTGGGGCTTTTGTGAATAGTTTCCACACACGCTCTCAGGCGTGTCTCCTGGGAGAACATCTGGACACACTTCTGTTGGGCATATTCCTAGGGGTGGAACTGCTAGGTCATCCGGTAGGCATATGTTCAGCTTGAGCAGATGTTGCCAAGCAATTTTCCAAAGTCTTGTGTCAATGTATCTTCCCACCAGCCGTGTACGAGGGTTCCATATGTTTATTATTCATTATTGTTCCTCCTTATTGATTTGTGGAAATTCCTTACATATGATATGAGCCCTTTACTGAGTATTTGTATAAATAGCAAATATCTTCTGCCACTTTCTAGCTTGCCTTCTTATGCTCTTACTGTTGTCTTTTGATGGACAAATTCTGTACGGTCCTTTTTTAAACATATTACTGGTTATTTCTCCTCTTCTCTCTTCTTCCTCCTCACTCTCCTCTTTCTTCCCCTTCTTATTCTCTTACAGTCTTTCTGGAGGTCTATCAATTTTATTAGTCTTTTCAAAGAACCAGCTGTTGCCTTTGCTGAGTTTCTGTGTTGCATGTTTGTTTCCATTTCATTGGTTCTGCTCTTATCATTATTCCCTTCCGTCAAGTTAAACTTGCATTTTTTTTCTAACTTTCTGGGATGCTCACATGAGTAATGAACTTCAGTCTTTATTCTTTCTTGATAAACACTTTTAAGGCTATAATTTTCCTTCTAAGCACTGCTGTATTTGTATCCTACAAGTTTTGATATGACATTTTTATTAACATTCCATCTAAAATAGTTTCTGATAGTCATTGAATTTTTTTGATCAGTGGGTTTTTTTAAAATGTATTGCCCATTTCTGAACATTTATGGATTTTCTGGTTACCCTTCTATTATTAATTTGTAACTTACTTCCACTGTGGCCGGGGAACATACAATGTAATATGTATGCTTTTAATATGCTTAAGTTCTGTGATTCTGACCGAGGTCCCACCACCCCAGAGTCACAACTTATCCAATCACAGTTATGTGTCCTTGTAGGAGTAGAAAATGTTCAAGAACTGTGCCAGAAATGCAAGTCTAAATAGTAGCTGCAGCGAAGAAGTCCAAAGAATACTGGAATACATCCTCCAGGAGGTAAATCTTAATTCCATTCTCCCTCCCCCTTTGAGAATGGGCTAGACTTAGTGATTTGCAAAGAATAAAATAGGATAAGGGAAAATAGTAACTTGACAGTGGAGAAACCAGGCAGACACCATCTTAACCAGTGATGAAGGTTAACTCGTACCTGTGATGTTGAGCAAATGTCCTGTACTCCTGATAAGATGTCTTGAGTAGGTGCTTCACCTCGGTAGTACTATTACTAAAAACCCATAACCTGAGTCTAACTAAGGAAAAGAAATCAGACAAGCCCAGACTGGGGAACATTTTACAGGATAGCTGGCCAGTCCTCCTCAAGATGGTCAAAGTCATCAAAAATGAGGAAACACTGAGAAACTTATCACTGACCAAAGGAGGCTGGAGAGGCATGACTAGAAAAAACAATGTGATGCCCTGGATTGGATCCTGGGACACAAAGAGAACGTTACTGGAAAAGCTGGTGAAATGGAATAAACTGTGGGCTTTAGTTGTGACAAATGTACCAAGGTAAGGTAAGATCTTAACAATGGGGGAAACTGGTGGAGAGGGTTACAGCAACCCTTTGTACTATCTTTGCAGTTTTCCTGTAAATCTAATACTGTTATAAAATAAATAGTTTATTAAAAGAAGAAAGAGGAAGAGAAGTAGAAGAAGCTGCAGCAAACCACATGGCTACCAGGTCCTGCTCAGGGAGCTCCTGAGGCTGTTCAGGCATAGTGTTGTTTCTCCACCTGAAATCGAAAACTGGAGCTTATAGTGGGTAAACTCTCCCAAAGAATCTCAAGTGCATTTGTCACTTGAACTGACATGGAAAGAGGAGTCTTTCAGATCATATTCTATCAACATTGAGAGTATCATGCAATGCCTACAACTCTGGGTGGTAAAATTTAGTTAGAGCCTTTTGTTTTGCTAGTGAGAGGCAACTACTAGTTTGTTCTTCCTCTCTCTCAAATCCAAACCAACCCAAATCTTAAAGTTTAATTCTGTTGGTTTTGGAAATTTTTTAATTTATGCCTGTTGTATTTTTCCTTTTGAGGTCTTCCTGCAGTCCCAGGTGGGAGCAGAATCACAAATGGCCAAGTCCTGTGAAAAGGCTCTTCTCAGCAGTGTTGCTGTGAGATGGGGATGGATGAAGTCCCAGAACCCCCAGAAAAGCCCATTCTCATGTGCTTTCTGGCTGAGTTATGCAGCTGCAGGGGGTTTATATTGTGGGGTTTATATTATTTTGGACACACATGTGTGTGTGTTTGGAGGCACATCCAATGAAGTGTCCAATGAACCTGAACTTTAAACTTCCATCCTGCTTCTCACCACATCACCACAAAGAAGGAAATTTTGGAGATCATTGCCCAACTGTGCTAACACACATATCTTAGAATAAATACCTCATTTCCCCTCTTTCAAAAGCAAAGATATGATGTTGACTTGCAGGGGCCAAACATTGAACCTAAAAACAGGTAAATGTAAAGGATTCTCATTCCTATCTGGTCACGGCCACCGAAAAAAGCAGCAGACGTGAGCAGGTGAGCCGATGAAGGCCATTCGAGGACCCCTTAGGAGAAAGAATGCAGGGCTACCAGGAACCATGTGGACTCCATGCTTTCATCTGAGCCTTGGGAATGACCCTACAGCTTAAGCAATTCACAAACCAGGTATGAGCTCCTCCTCTTCCTGGAAAACAGCCAGGTGGTCAGGAGAGAAGGGAGGAAGAACCAATGCTGTTCCTTCGGGCTGCTGCCAGCCTCCTGGGCCTCAGGTCCTGCCTTCTGGGAAGTTCAACTGATGAGTAGCATTAATTCCTTTCTCATGATTTCAGTGCAATGACTCCTGTGATCACCAAACCAATCACATCACTTCACAAGAGAAAACTGAAGCCTCCCATGAAATAAAACGGCTCATCCAGAAAAAAGCCAGAGTTGAGGTTGGGCCTGAGACCCCTGACTCACTTGGAGGATCATCAACTAGTCACCTGGTACCAGCCACTGAGAGCCCTGGTGGCTGGAAGCATCTTGAGAGCCCTCAGTCTCCCCTCATTCTGATAGAAGTTCAGAATGAAATGTGTTATTAATAAAACATGGTTAGTATATACCCCCCAAAACTGAATTCAAGGTCTTGAAGAGATATTCATATACCCACGTTCATAGCAGCATTATTCACAATAGCCAAAAGGTGTCCATTGACCAGATGAGATGCGTAAAATGGAATATCATTCAGCCTTAGAAAAGGAAGGAAATTCTGACAAATGCTACACCATGGATGAAGCTAGAGGGCATTACACTAAGTGAAATAAGCCAGTCACAAAAGGACAAATCCTGCATGGTTCCACTTATATGAGGTCCCTAGAATAGTCAAATTCATAGAGACAAAGTAGAACAGTGGATGCCAGGGGTTGGGGAGAAGGGGTAATTGGGAGTTGTTGTTTAATGGGGATGAAGTTTTAGTTTGGGAAGATGAAAAAGTTCTTGGATGGTGGTGATGGTTGCGCAAACTATGTGAATGTACTTAACCCTATTGAACTGTGTATTCTAAAATGGTTAAGATCACACATTTTACTTTATTTGTATTTTACTGCAATTAACATTTTTTAAAGATGCTAAAAGAGCTGACTGTGGGTTCTCCTGTCTTCAACCTTGTATGGATGTCATTTGCCATATGAGGGAAGGGTTGGATCCACACTGGCTGCACAGACATTGGCTGAGGAGCTGCTTTGCATGACCAGGACCCCAAGCTGCCTTTGGGGTGTCCTTGCCCAAGCCTCTCCTCAGACATTGATATGATGGTGGTGGTGGGGTGGTGGTGATGATGGTGTCACCTATTGGTAAAATCCAAATGGTACTCATATCTCCACTATATGACTGAGAAGATTGACACTCAAGAGTTTCACAGAAGACACCCAGAGCCAAGATCGGCAAGTAAAACAAATGTGTGTATGCAGAGAAGGCCATCTCCGGAGGCCATTAGCCTTTCAGAAATGGTTGCTTAAATTATATTTTATTCCAAACCTTATTTCTCACATATCTCCCCCTACCAATCTCAGTCTCTTTGTTCTCAAGCTACTAAGAAGCCTGTATAGTTCTGGCTATCCAAAGCTAGCAGATTTCCTGGAGTCTGCTTGGATTCCTGGGAAATTCTAAGGCCCTTCTAGAATAAAGGTTTGATGTGCTTGGTAAAATACAGACATCTTCATCTGAATTGTTCCACAGACTGTAAACCCCATCATAGGTGTGGTCATTGGTGTGTCATTGACCAGGAAGCCAGGGTCTGGGAAGGGCTAAGGATCTGCCAAAGTCTTGAGTGAAGAAAGGAAGAATAAGGGCCCAGTGAATATCCTGGGTGTAAACTGGATACCCAGGATAAACCCAGGCTACCTTGTAAACAAGAGCTCAGGGTGTAAACCGATGAACAGACTGCTCTGACTAGAAGGCACTGCTGAGAGGAGGGCCACTCCTCCCTGAATTGGAGGAGAATAATCACATTTTGGAATAGCCCCTCCAGGACCCCAGGTTAAGGAGTGGGTGGGGCTGAACTTGACACCCTCAGCTCCTGCTGGAGGTTCCTCTTCTAGCTGACCCTGCCCTGCTCTTGGGAATCTCAGTCATCTTCACCTGGGTGGGGTCTGTAACGAGCTCCACGCTGATTTTAAGTCTACCTTCTAATGATGACGGATTGTATTGAAGAAATTTCCAGAGATTTCCAAATCTCTTTGCCTCCAAAAAGAACAAAGACTCAAGACAGGAAACTGGCTGATGGTGTCTGGTGGAGGGAGAGACTCAGTGGATTAATTCTGCAAGTGTCACAGGTAGCCAGGCCTTGGGATGGCAAAGGTGGGGTATCTGACTACTTCGGCAGTAACAGAAATATCTTTTCTAAGTTTCAAATTGACCATGTTTTTGAACAGTGTTTTTACTTTAATCTTAAACACACACACAAACACACACAAACACACACACATGGAAGATTTAGAACTTCTACCATTAACAAAAGGGGAATCCCAATGGGAATGCATAAATTCCCAGCAAACTCTTACCAGATACACCCCTCATGCCAACTGTAAGATTTACTCTACTGCAGTGTTTCTTTGTATGGATCCGAAGATGATGGCAATGATGATGATGATCTATAAGAAGCGAAATCTAGAGATTCCCTGAAATCCAGTTGCTTCATTAGAACAAAAAGTTCTTTTTACATTGGCTTAATAGTTGATGGTTACTTTTAGAAACTTAGTCCCTGTGTGGTCTAAGAACAATGCAGTGAAACCCCCCCACCCCCGGCAGAGCCTCATTCAGGTGGTCAGCGTGGGCCCTGAGGTTCTGCACATCAGCAAAGCTCTCAGGCAGTGTCTGTGCAGGCAGTCTGTAGACCATACTTTGAGTAGCAAAGTTAAAGGCATTTAATTCCCCAAAGTGACCATGAAAGGTGGCCTCAGATCCTCCAGGCCCACCCAGAGGTACTGAATAAAACTGGCATTGCAACAACATCCCCGTGAGATTTGGGGGACCACCCAAGAGATCCCAAATTAGTGGGCATGGGGAGGGCCTGGGAGTCTATACATTTACAAATCTCCAAAAGTGATTCACACACAAGCAGAAGGAAGAGGGATGTGGGATGCAGGAAAACAGGGCACTGGGCTCTAAAATTACACAGCCTTTACATGACCACAGATCCTCTCTGCCCCCAAATGTGTAGGCCCAGTGTACGCGTTTGCTAGGGCTGCTGTAACAAAGCACCACACAAGCGGCTTAGACAACAGAAAATCATCATCGCACAGTTCTGAAGGCTGGAAAGCCCGAGATGAAGGTGTCAGTAGGGCTGGTTCTTTCTGAGGCTGTGGGAGAAAATCTGTTCCAGGCCTCTCTTCTTGGCTTGAAGGTGGCTGTCTTTACTTCACATGGGTCCCCTGTGTGCATGTCTCTGTGTCCAAATTTCCCTTTTCTATAAGGACACCAGTCATACTGGATTAGGGCTCACCCTAATGACCTCGTTTTAACTTGATTACTCCTGCAAAGACCCTATCTCTAAATAATGTCACATTCTGAAGTACTGGAGATTAGAACTTCAGCTTATGAATTTTTGAGGTGGGGGGAGATACAATTCAGCCCATAACACCCAGAAAGGTGGGGTCAGGGGCAGCCCAGAGATATTGTATAATGCAAGCACTAGAAACCTCTGGAACAGATCGGCCCCTTGTGCACGACCAGACCCCTCCTTCCTCCAGTGTTGCAGTGGAACAAATGAACCTCAGCTGTGAGGCTGTAATGACATTTTTGTGGCAAAAACAAGGACTTGAGCCTTGATCTTTGAGGTTTGCTTGCAGTTTCATGGGTTAGAAAGTTCACAGGCACAAGCTCTGCAGGTTTATCACACATGAAAAAGCAAAAAGCTTGTTTTCATCTTCAGAGACTTTGGGGCTCATCGACTGGACCACCTTTGTTTCTCCTTTTTATCATATGTTTTACTACCTTTCACCTGGGAAAACTGAAAAATGAATGAAAACCTCAGTCTTCAGATCAGTTGTTTCACTTGAATCCAATCTACTAAGCATAATAATATAGGTTTTTTTCATTCTTATACCTAAGATCATAAAGTCGAACACTCTGAGAATCTCCAGCTTTATTTGTCCCAATAGAAGAACTGAAAACTAACATTTGATTTCAAGTGAACATGGTTAGATATGGCTCATTTGATTTTTTTGTATGTACACGTGATACTTCAAGGTCATAAATTCTTCAAATCTCAAAGTCCAGATAATCTCCCAAATAAAGGTGTATAAAAAGAGCTATTTTTTTTCAATTTTTAGTCATGCTAAAAGGATCTCCGGTCTCTCAGTACCTTTCCATTTTCTTTTGCTATTCCCATCTTTCATTCTTTCTTCTGTGTGCTTTTGTTTCATGTCGCTAATTTTCTCTAATTTTCCAACCCTTTTTCATCCTTGTAGTTTCCCACCTTTTTCTTTTCCTTGATTCTTAAGTTCAACTTTTGCTTGTCCTGACAAAACACTAGTTATTAAAATTCAGTGCAGAAAGAGTTTCTTCTTTTTTCTTTTTTGTCATTTTGTGTGTTCTTCCTCATTGGATTATAAACATAGATATATTGCAGTGTGGTGACAGGATTTCAGAATGTTAGGAAGTGTGGGATCCCTGGTCTGGAGGTGCCATCCACACAGCGTCACTCACTGGTGACCAGAGCTGTCAAACATGGGGACTGGGGCAGTTTTGAATTTCACTCCTTTGGCCTATCTGCACAGTTACCTTCACCCTCAGTGGAGTCACCCCAGCTTCAGAGCACAAAGGATGAGAAAGGCCACTTCACCAACAGGATTCTGGTCCATTCAGCTAGCTTTCCTTTGCCTGTTTCCAGGTGTTTTTAAACTGCACTACTGGTTCTCCCCTACTAACACAGAGCTTCAGGGCGGGCATGTGCTTTTTCACTCTCCCTCACCCATTTCACCCCTTCCCAATTTTCTCTCCTCAGTTGTTTGCAGAGAACAGATTTCTTCATCCTCAGGAATGTCAGCATAATCCCGGATCTCTGAAGCTGGACATTTCCACTAATCATGAACAAAGGCCAGGCTGTGCCTCTCCACATGTGTTCTTCTTGCTGCTCTGTTTACTGAGCCTGAGGAGTTAATCATGTGGGTCCTGATTTGTCACCTGGTGGGATTCTGGCTCCAGCGCTGTGGCCTCCCTGCGCTCACAGTGCTGGGAGAAGCTGGTGGGTGGTCTAGAAAGCCACCCTCGGAGCGCACGGTGTCACGGGTCCATGTGACAATCAGACCGATCAGACCGGGAGGTACTGCTGCTCCAGTGCCTTTGAAGAGTAGGTGCCCCTTGCAGGATCCAGACTCAGTCAGTCTCTGAAAGGCCAACGTCCACTTCCACAATGCTCCTGAGACTAAAGTGCCCACTGAGAGCTCTCCCGATTACCGTCCACATGGGCGACTCACACTGCTCTGCAAATAGGCTGCATGGAAAGCAAGTCATAACCAGAAGCCACTTGCCCAATTCACCATGAAAAAAAAAAAGACTATCAAAAAGCCAGGGAATCAGCACAGCACATGCTTTCTCTGGAGAGGGTCACAGCAGTTAAGTCAATTACCCAGGACAGGCTGTAGGAGCTGCAGAGCCAACAGGTGACCCAGAGCCTGTGCTTTGGGCTGGCTTTCACTGCCACCAACACTGGTTTTGCACAGATCCCTCAGAGGTGTGTCACGAACACTGATAGCCTGGTCAAACCATTTAAAAGGCTGATAGTGGTTACTTGGTGGGTGTGCTGGCTTCCGTTTGGTTCAGGAAGCGAGAAGTAGAAGGCTGACCATGAAGTACTGTGGCAGGATGAGCAGCTACAGCCAGCCTCCAGCCAGCTCTGCCGCCAACCAGCTGTCACTAACCAGCTTGAGAAGTTGGGCAGCCTCTCTGGTCACTCACCCTGTCCTTGGTCAGATGAGGTCAGGCCCACTTGGGGTGCATCCTGGGGCATCACAGCTGCATCATGACCTGTGGAGCAGCAGACTGGCATTTCGGAAAACCCTCTCCAGGTGATGCATTTTCCTGCCCCTTTAACACACCACAGCCAGGTGCCCTTGCAGATTCCTTCCAGAGCTACTGGGTTGTTTTGGGGGTGCTCTGCAGGTTTTTGAGTGTGAGGACCCACACGTATTTGAGTTTACACAGAACATTCATACAGATTGTCTCATTCATTGGAGAACTCAAACCCTAGCGGGTGCGGTTCTTTCCCAAGGACACGGAGCCAATAAATGCCACATGAGCTCCGGGTCAGGCCCCTGGACCCCAAGTCCAGTGGTCTCTTGACGCTCTTCCACTGGTTCCTGGGTAAATGGCACCAGTAGTGTCTTCCCCACCCTTTCCTGACCCAAAGCACCAACAGCCTCCTTCAAACAGTGGAGAAAACAGTTCAGAGCTCTGTCAACTCAGTTTTATTTTTATTTCAGGTTTAAGCCAATCTTTGTCAAGGTCAATAGTATCTTGGTTAATAGAATCCTTTAAAACATTTAAATAACCTCAAGTTGCCTTTGGCAAAACACGTTTCAGAAACATTTTCGATGGGATTTGATTGGGACAGTTGAGCCTTGTGTTCTGTGAGAAGGGCAGTCTGTCCCTGCAGCATCCTTTGAGGCAGGCATAGAAAGGTAACTTCGGTGACTCAGGTAAGGGATTCATTCTTAGCAGCTATAAATATCCTCTAGCCCTTTCTCTGTCTGTATCCCAAACCTAATATCCTCATTCTTTTGTTGGGAACTAACTAGCTCAATCCCCATCTCATGTCATTTCTATGAAAAACAGATTGTTTATTTAGCGAATTCCATCTTTCATAACCCCTTATCTGTCCAACACGGATGTCCGGGCACATGGACTACCCCGTACTGGCTGCCTCCCCATTTCTCCTGCACCTGGCAGAGCAGCTTTTTTTCTTGAAAAGGCAGGTGAATAGTGCTGGCGACCAGAAGGAGTTACTTCTTCAGCAGAAACTCACCAGCAGTATGAACCCCATCTGCTGCCCAGATGTCTCTCGCACCCTACAGGGCCATTCTGCCAAAGGGCTATGGCCTCCAAGCAAGAGTATTATTCCTGGAGACATCTGAAATCAACCCCAAGTCTTTTCCCAGAGACTTCTCTCACCGAGGAGGAAAGACTCTGCTGGGGACAGTGCAAACGTAGGCCAGACAATCTCCAGGAACAAGAGGAACTGCCCGTGCCAGCATCCCCCAGAGGGGAGCAGCCTTCACTGGCCCTGGGTCTACTTCCTGTCAAGCAGGAGGTGCTGGGACAAGAGTTTCAGAGGGGAATTTTCTTTTGTTCTTATTGCCAACAAATGCTGATCTAACATGCAGAGCTTGAGCCCATAGCAGCTGCGGACCCCTAAAACTGTGAATTGCATAAACTCATTCTCTGAATCAGGTGTATCTCCTGGGAGGAAAACTGATTGTAGATGGTGGATTTGGGATATGCAGAGGGTGTATGTAGAGAGCAAATGTAGAGGGTATATATGGAAGGTGTGTGTGGAGGGTGTTATGAACTGAAGGTTAAGGTGAAGGAGAATGTACTAAAGCAAGTTTCCGGTTTGTGTTTAGTGTGAGAAAGGGCACAGAACAAATGTTTTCGGTGATTCTCCTGAAACTAACACAATCATTTAAGGTCTTTGTAAACGTGAAACAACTCACATCAAAACTTTTCCAAATTAATTACAAGGAGCCTTTAAAAGGCAGTGGGGAGATTTTTACTGGAGCACAATGAGAAATGCTTTGAGGGCATCTTATTTTCCTCAACCTATTAAAATTTTAAATGCACTGGCCTCTCAGCAGTTTACCTTCCTCCCAAATACTTAAGATTCTATAAATCCTCAATTAGCTCTTAGGGAAGGGTTGTGCTGTGGCTCTTAAAACAAGTCTCCCTTAATTTGAAGGGGTTAAGGTGTAGAAAGAAAATGTAAAGAGGAAAGGGAGAGAAGTTTCTGGCAGAAAATCCAGTTTAAAAATAAATCGCTCAGTTCAGGGAAAGAAATATCTCTTGAGAACGGAATCTGTGAGGGGAGAAAAGGGAGATGGCTGAGATAGGGGGAATTCTGAGAGAGCGCCATGAACTCCCCACCTCCGTGTGTCCAGTGTGAGCCCCTCCCCTTGCTTGTGGGTGGGACCTAGAGCCTGCTTCCAATCAGGAGAACACAGCAGAGGGGGTGGAGATGTAGCTGCTGTGAGTAGGTTACAATACTTTGTGTCTTTGTTGTGCTTCGTGTGTAAGAAACGGACTCCTGCTGTCCTTGAAGAAGCAAACTGCCATCTTGTGAACTGCCTAAGGAGAGATCGGAAACTCAGAATGTCTTTAGAAACTGAGCCAGGAGCAACTAGATTATGCGAACAACCACGGGAGCTCTGGGGAACACCACAAACTTCAGAGGAAAATGCAGCCTGACTACTCCCTGATCGCAGCCCTATGAGACCCTGAGTAGAAAACTCAGCCAAGCCATGCCCTGACTCCTGACTCATGGGTACAGTGAGATAATAAACAGGTGGTTTTTTGGTTTTCAGAAAAGCTTTATTATAATCATTTCACATACATACAATTCATCCATAAAGGTGTATAATTCACTGTATTTTAATATATTTAGAGCATTATGCACTCATCAACACTAATTCTAGAACATTTTGATCCCTCCTGAAAGAACTCCCATTCCCATTAGCTATCACTCCATATTTTTTCCCCAACTCCTGCCCAGCCCTAAGTAACCACTAATCTAGTTTCTAGCTCTATGAATTTGTCTGTTCTGGACATTTCATATAAATGGAATCATATAATATGAGGTCTTTAGTGACTGGGTACATTCAGTTACCATATTATATACAAGGTTCATCTATGTATTAACATGTATTATTACTGCATTCATTTTTTTATGGCTGAATAGTATTATATTGTATGGATATACCATATTTTATTTACTCATTCATAAGTTGGTGGACATTTGGGTTGTCTCCACTTTTTGGCTATTATGAATAACACTGCTATAAATATTTGTGTACATGTTTTTGCATGGATATATGTTTTGCTCCTCTTAGGTATATACCTAGGGGTGGAATTTATGGATTATATGGTCATTCTAGGTTTACCATTTGAGAAACTGCCAGACTGTTTTCCAAGGCGACTGCACAATTTTACATTCCCAACAGTAGGTATGAATGTTCCAATTTCTCCACATTCTAGTCAGCATTTGTCATATCTATTATAGCCATTCTAGTGGATGTGAGGTATGTTTTGATTTGCATTTCCCTAATGGCTAATGACGTCTTTTCATGTACATGTTGGCCATTTGTTTGTTTCCACTAGAGAAATATGTGCTCAAATCTTTTGTGTATTTTTAATTGAATTGTCTTTTTAATATTGAGTTGTAAGTGTTCTTTATATGTTCTAGAAACAAGCCCCTTGTCACATATATGATTTTCAAATACTTGCTCCCATTCCGTGGGTTGTCTTTTTCACCTTTTTGATGTATCTTTTGCAGCACAAAACTTTTAATTTTGATGAAGTCTAATTTATACCTATTTTTTCTTTTGCTATTTGTGCATTTGGTGTCATTATGTAAGAACACTTTGGCTAGGCCAACATCATGAAGATTTACTCCTATATTTTCTTTCTTTTTTTTTTTTAACATCTTCATTGGAGTATAAGTGCTTTACAATGGTGTGTTAGTTTCTGCTTTATAACAAAGTGAATCAGCTATACATATACATATGTTCCCATATCTCTTCCCTCTTACTCCTATATTTTCTTTTAAGAGTTTTATAGCTTTAGCTCTTACATTTAGGTTGATAATTCATTTTGAGTTCATTTTTGTGTATGGTGTGTGGTATGGGACCAACTTCATTTTTAGCATGTGGCTATCCAGTTGTCCCAACACCACTTTTTAAAAAGACTATTCTTTCCCTCATGGAATTTTCTTGGCACCCTTTTCAAAAATCAATTGACCATAAATGTCAAGATTTCTTTCTTAACTCTCACTTCTGTTCCATTGACCTATATGACTATCCTTATACCTTGATTACTGCAGCTTTGTATTAAGTTTTAAAATTGAGATGTTGAGTTCTAAACCTTATTCTTTGTTTTCAAGATTGTTTTGGCTATTCTGGGACTCCTGCATTTCTATATGAATTATAGGATCAGCATGTCAATTTCTGCCAAAAACACCAACTGGGATTTTAATTCACATTGAATATGTAGATTATTTGGGGGAGTATAGCAATCTTAATAATATTAACTCCTATAAACCATGAAAATGGAATGTCTTTACATTTACTTAGCTCTACTTTAATTAATTTCAACAATGTTTTATAGTTTTTAGTGTAAAAGTTTTGCACTTCTTTTGTTAAATTATTCCCAAGTATCTTCTTCTTTTTGATACTCTTGAAAATTGAATTATTTCCTTAAAAATTATTTTTTCAAAATGTTCATGGCCAGTATATAGAAATACAATTACCTTTTGGATATTGATATTATCTTCAGAGACCTTAATGAACTGATTTATTAGGTTCAAAAGGTGGATTTTTATGGTAGATTCCTTAGTATTTTGTATATACAATGTCATGCCATCTGTGATTGTAGTTTTACCTCTTCTCTAATCTGGATGCCTTTTATTTTATTTTCTTGTGTAATGGTCAGTGCAAGTTTGAATAGAAATGTTAAGAGCAGACATCCCAGTCATGTTCCTGATCTTAGAGGGAAATCATTCAGTTTTTCACCATTAACATGATGTTAGCTGTGAGTTTTTCATAAATGTCCTTTATCTGGTTTAAGTTCCCTTCTACTTTTGTTTGTTGAGTGGTTTTATTATGAAAGGATTTTGGAATTTTTTCATGTGATTTTTCTGTATCTATTGATATGATTATATTTTTTGTTTTTATTCCATTAAATATTGAATTACACCAATTGATTTTTAATGAATTTATTGGTTTTAATGCAACCTTGAATTACTCAGACAAATCCTATTTGCTAATGGTGTATAATACTATTTATGTGTTGCTGGATTCAGTTTGTTTGTATTTTGTTGAGGATTTCTACATCCATATTCATATGGGGTAGTGGTCTGTAGTTTTCTTTGGTGTCTTTGTCTGGTTTCGGTATCAGGATAATATTAGCCTTATTATGAAGTTTGGAAGTGTTTCTTCTTCTTCCATTATTTGGATATATTTGTGAAGGATTAATATTAATTCTTTATTAAATATTTGGTAGAATTCACCAGTGAAATCACCTGGGCATGGGCTTTTCTTTATAGTTTGTGTAGTTTTTAAAATTACTAATTGAATCTCTTGTTTAAGGTACATTTAGATACTGTCTTTTAAGTCAGTTTCAATAATTTGTATCTTGGGCTTCCCTGGTGGCGCAGTGGTTGAGAGTCTGCCTGCCAATGCAGGGGACACGGGTTCGAGCCCTGGTCTGGGAAGATCCCACATGCCGCAGAGCAACTGGGCCCGTGAGCCACAATTACTGAGCCTGCGTTTCTGGAGCCTGTGCTCCGCAACAAGAGAGGCCGCGATAGTGAGAGGCCCGCGCACCGTAACGAAGAGTGGCCCCCGCTCGCTGCAACTAGAGAAAGCCCTCGCACAGAAACGAGGACCCAACACAGCTAAAAATTAAAAATTAATTAATTAATTAATTAAAAAGAAAACAAACTGAAGGCACTTTAAAAAATAATAATAATAATAATTTGTATCTTGCTATGAATTTATCCATTTCATCTAAGTTAACTAATTTACTGGCATAAAATTCCTAACTGGACATTATAATCCTCTTTATTTCTATAATGTCATGTCTTCTCTTTATTTTTTTTTCTTCATCTATGTAGGTAAAGATTTGTCAATTTTGTTGATCTTTTTAAAAACCAACTTTGGTTGCATTGATTTTCCCTATTGTTTTACTTTTCTCGATTTCATTAATTTCTTCTCTAATCTTTATATCTTTCCTTTTGTTCACTTCAGGTTTATTTTATTCTTTTTCCAGTGTCTTAAGGGAGAATCTTAGGTTATTCATTAGAGATTATTATTCTTTTTTAAATATAGTCATTTATAGCCATAAATTTTCCTCTAAGCCTTACTTTAGATGCATCTCATAAGTTTTACTATGTCATGTCTTCATTTTCATTCATTTCAAAGACTTTCCTAATGTCCCTTGTGATTTTCTTCTTTAAGTCATTGGTTATTTAGGAATGTGTTGTTTACTTTCCACATATTTATGAATTACCCCAATTTCCATTTGTTAATGATTTTTAATTTCCATTCCATTGCAGGTATTGGAATGGAATACTTTGTATGACTTCAATCCTTTTAAATTTATAAGGCTTGTTTTATAGTCTAGCATATGGTATATCCTGGATAATATTCCATGTGTGCTTGAGAACGCGTATTTTCTTGCAGAAGGGTGGAGTGTTCTTTATATGTCTATTAGGTCTCTTTGATTATAGTGCTGTTCAAGTCTTTTACTTTCTTGTTGATCATCTACCTAGTTTTTCTATTCATTATTGAAAGTGGGGAATTAAAGTCTCCATCTTTTATTGTCAAACTATTTCTCCCTTCAGTTATGTCAGCCTTTGCTTCACGTATTTTGGATGTGTTTTGTTGTTAGATGTATGTATGTTTTTAATTGTTATAACTTCCTGATGGATTGACCCTTTTATTGTTATATAATGACCCCACTTTATCTTAGTGACTTTTTTTGTTTTAAAGTTTATTTGGAGGATGTCATCATAGCCATTCCACTTTCTTCTGGTTACTGTTTTTAAGGTATGTATGTTTTCATTCTTTTACTTTCAGCCTATTTGAACTTCTGAATCTAAAGTGTGTCTCCTACAAACAGCATATAATTTGATCTTTTTAAATTTTACCCACCTGGACAGTCTCTGCCTTTGATTAATTGTTTAATTCATCTGCAATTTTACTTTTCGTTTTCTGTCTCATGCTTCTTTGTTCCTTTCTTCCTCCTTTACTTGCTTTGTATTTATTTAGTGAATATTTTCAGTGTAACGTTTTAATTCTATTAATGATTTAATGATTTTTTTTACCATTATTAAAGTTATTTCCTTAGTGATTGCTCTAAGGTTTACAATATACATCTTAATGTATCAGAATCTACTTCAGATTGACACTAACAATTTCAGTGACATATATATATATCCCCTATAACCTTTTTTGTGTTATTATTACTATATATATCATGTCTATATATGTTACAAACTCGACAATACATTGCTATAATTATTACTTTATGTACTTTTGTATCTTTTTTGAAAGCTTAGAGGAAAAAATGAGCTAGTATATATCTTTAGTGTTGGTTCAACCACAGCTTTTTGCTTTTATTTTCAAATATATTACATTTTATATGCTATAGGTCCAACAATACAAATTATATATATAATATATATAGCAATTTATACAATTATTTTTCAAATCAGTTAAGGGAAAAGAGAAGACAAATGGAAAATTTTATCTCTTTTATAACTACCTGCATATTTACCTCTACTGGCACACTTTGTTTTTTCATGTGGATTTGAATTATTGTCTAGTATCTTTTACTTTCAGCCTAAAGAACTTCCTTCAATATTTCTTATAAGGTAGATCTTGAAACAACAAATTTTCTGTTACTGCTTATCTAGTAATGTCTTAATTTCTTCCTCATTTTTGGAGAATAGTTTCTGCTGTATATGATATTCTGGTTTGATAGTTTGGGGGTTTTTCTTTTGGCATTTTGAAAATGTTATCCCACTGCTCTCTAGCCACCATTGCTTCTGTTGAGAAGTCAGGTATTCATTGTACTGGTGTTTCCTTGTACATTATGTGTCACTTTTCCTTGCTGCTTTCAACATTTTCATCTTTCAACATTTTTGACTCTGATTTGTGTGTCTAAGTATTCATGTCTTTGTGTTTATCCTACCTGGATTTTATTGAGCTCCTTGGAAATATAGAAAAATATGTTTTAATCAAATTTGGGAAGTCCTCAGCCATAATTCTTCAATATTTTTCCTGTTCCTTTTTCTCTCTCTCTCCTCTCTTCTGGTATTCTCTTGCATATTGATATGTCTAATGGTGTCCCACATTTCTCTGCTCTTCTGCTCATTTTGCTATATCTTGGAATTAGTCTTCTCTTAACTGCTTTTCACCAAGATATGACTCATTTCCCCCAACACTTTCAGGCATAGATTCTCCACTTTCTGTACCAAATAGACAGTCCTTTCCACTAGAGACACAGAACTATCTTATGGCCTTCCTATCCACTGGACAAGAGCCATGCACCAGAGCTGGGAGGCCAGACCTTGCTTCTCTGGGAGTGACACCTCTACTTTACAGATGGATTCTGGATGGGGGGCGGGTAGCAGCCCCTGGTCTTCTCTGCTTGCTTCTTCCAGCCTGGCAGGGGGTGATTGGGGCCCCTATATACCCAGACCGACACACAGGGGATATAATGTTCACCCTATGAGCCGGGCTGTGTGGGGGAAGAGAGACCTGGTCTTCTTGTCTATGCCTGCCAGCCTTCTTGTCTCTGTAGAGCTTCTGCAACACAGAGGTGGGGGATGAGAAACACCACAATCTGCTTATCCCAAGATGGGCCTATAGTAACTGCAGACTGGGGGAGAGAGAACCCCTGAATTCTTGGCTGCATATACCCAGGGCAGAGCTTCAATCACATGGAGCTGTTGGGGGAGGAGGGTTAATAGAGCAAGTTGTGGTTCAAATTCCATGACTCTCACTGTTCTTTATGAGATTTAGTAGATTTTCTTAAATGAATGTTTCACCGTTTGTTGTATGGCCTTAGGACAATTTCCAGAGACTTTAAATCATTGGGTTTGGGGTTTTATTTAATAATTTCACCAGTTAAATTGTTGTTTTGTTGGAGAGAGGGTCCATGGAGCTCCTTACTCAGTCATTGCAGAAGTTCTCTAAGTTATTTTTTTTTTTTAACTGTCAAATGTATGGTAATTTGTGGCATGGCAATAGAAAACTAATAAAAGTGTGGTTTGTATTCAGATAGCTATTCTATTGAGAATGGCAAAGCAACTGTAGCAAAGTGTAGGAAAAATGCCTCTTCAGAAGATTTATCCTTTCTGGCCACCACCCAAGAGCACAAAGGCTGAGGGCGTGTATTTCTGGAGGCCCCTGCCTCTTCCTGGCAAACTCATGGGGACCAGGATGGAGCCCAGGTGCAGTACAAGTCCCAAGGAGCTTCAGGGCTCTATTTTTATTGAAGTATAGGTGACATACAAATATTATATATTATATTATATTATATTATATTATATTATATTATATTATATTATGTTAGTTTCAGGTGTACAACTTAGTGATTAGACATTTATATACATTACAAATTGATCACCACAATAAGTCTAATAACCATATGTCAGCACAGCAAGTTATTACAGTATTATTGACTATATTCTCTATGCTGTGTATTACATCCCTGTGACTGCTTTATTTTATAACTAGAGGTTTATATCTCTTAATTCCCTTTACCTATTTCATCTAACACCCTACTTCCCTCTTTTCTGGTGACCATCAGTTTGTTCTCTGTATCTATGTCTGTTTCTGCTTTGTTTTGTTTGTTAATTTGTTTTGTTTCTTAGATTTCACATATAAATTAGATCAGATGGTATGGTTCTCTGTCTGACTTATTTCACTTAGGATAATACCCTCTAGATCCATCCATATTGTCACAAATGGCACAATTTCATATTTTTTTATGGCTGAGTAATGTTTCGTTGTATATGTGTACCACATCTTCTTTATCCATTCATCTGTTGATGGACACTTAGGTTACTTCCATATTATGGCTGTTGTAAATAATGCTGCAGTGAACATCGGGGTGCAAATATCTTTTTGAATTAGTGTTTTCATGTTCTTCAGATAAATACCAAGAAGTGGAAATGTTGGCTCATATGATAATTCTATTTTTTTTTTTTTTTTTAGGAACCTCCATACTGTTCTCCATAGTGGCTGCACCAATTTACATTCCCACCAACGGCAAAAGAGGGTTCCCTTTTCTGCACATTATCACCAACACTTGCTAATTGTTGTCTTTTTGATAATAGCCATTCTGACAGGTGTGAGGTGATATCTCTTTGTGGTTTGGGTTTGCATTTCCCTCATGATTAGTAGTGTTGAGTATCTTTTCATCTTTTTGTTGGCTGTCTTTATGTCTTCCTTAGAAAAAGGTCTGTTCAGTTTCTCTGCTCTTTTTTAAATGGGATTGTGTGGTTTTTTGATATTGAGTTGTATGAGTTCTTTATATATTTTGGATATTAACCTCTTATTGGATATGTCATTTGCAAATATCTTCTCCCATTCAAGTAGGTTGCCTGCAGGGATCTCTCTTTGCCTCTGCCCAGCAACCCAGGGGTGTTGATAACACCACAGCCCAACATCTGAGCCTGAAGCACCTCTACTCAGAGCAAATTAGCCCCAACGTATGACCAAGAAAAACTATTCAGTATGAAGTATGTGTTTAATTTGAGAGATTAAATGCAGACGTGCCTTTAACAGTTAAATTTAATAAAAAGTTCTTAGCAAATAACTAGGATTTGTTTTTCTTTTAATCATCCTGTATGAGGTTATTGGTAAGTTATAACTAGCCCTGATTAGATTTACTAAATTCCTGTGTCTTATTTTAGAAAAAGGGTTCCATTTATATAAATCAAATTGACTTCTTTCAGTAATCCAACCATTGGGAAAGATTCATGCGACCTCATTTTCAGGAACCATCATATGCCAATTGGCAGGTCCCTGTGTTGTAGCCAGCCATCCTAGGGGAAAATCGTTAACCTGCTCTGGAGAAGTGGTGTGAGACCTTCAGGTGAAGCAGACATTACATAGGAAGGAAACAAACTGAATTGGAGGCCTGATGAGGCACAGAATCACATTACTTGCTGCTGCCCTTCTTGGGAGGGCCAAGGGCAGAAATGCACTGCCAAGTGAGGCTGGTGAGGCTTTGCATAGGAGGTTCATTACAGGAGTATCAATACCTGTGAAGATTCAGAACATGTTAGCCATCAGACTGTAGGTGAGTGTAACTTAAACAATCATGCATCCATGTCATGGAAAAGAGCTATTGAAAATCATGTTTTTGATATTTTATGGTATAAAGAAAAAAATACCAGTTATTTTAACAAGTAGGATAGAGACTTTATGTCACACAACACTAATTTATAGTATACAATACATGGTAGCTCCCTATAGATTTCATACATATGTGTTCTAGGTACATACAAATACACAGACAGTACATGGTATCTTCCTATACGTTGCACACACACATACACACACCATATGGTAGCTTTCTATATATAGTGGTCCTACTGCGTGCCCTGCCGTGCACAGTCCTAAGTGCTTTAGAACCATTATCTCATTTATTCCTTGCGACAACTCTGTGAGGGATGTATGTACTCAGTTGAATAATGTCCTCCAAAATTCACGTCCACCTGGAAACTGACTGTAATCTTATTTGGATATAGGGTCTTTGCAGATGTGATCCAGTTAGGATGAGGTCATACTGGATTAGGGAGGTCCCCCAATCTAATGACTGGTGTCTTTATAAGAAGAAGAAAATTTGGACACAGACATATAGGGGAAAAGCCTATGTGAAGACAGAGATTGGAGTGATGTGTCTATAAGCCAAGGAACATCAAGGATTTCTAGCAACCACCAGAAGCTGGGAGAGCAAGGAAGCATCCTCCCTAGAACCTTCAGAGGGAGCATGGCCCTGACATCACCTGGATTTGTGGCTTCTGGCATCCAGAACTGTGAGATGATAAATTTCTCTTGTTTTAAGCCACTCTTTTTATGGTACTTTGTGGTACTTTGTTATGCTGGCCCTAGGACATTTTTACAAAGTATCAATATATTTATTCCCTTTGGCTACATAAAGACAATTAGAATCAGTAGGTTTAAGGCCACACAGTTAATAGCTGCAGAGACAGAATTCAAATGCTAGTAAAGTGGTGCCTGAGAGACCCAGAACCCAAGCCACACTGACTCCCAGTTGTCGATAAATTTCACAGGAAAGAAAATTTTAAACATTTCAGCATTTATTTGGGGTAGCTGAACAATAGATGATTTTAATTTTTTTATTATGCTTTTTTGTAGATTCCAGTTTTTGATGGTGAATGTAGATAATGTTTATAAATCCAAGGAAAAGAACGTTATTAAAGAATTATGGCTCCACACCAGATGAGACTGTGGTCACCTGTGAAGGGCCCTCCTCACCTTTCCATTCTAGGCCCTTCCTCAGGGAGCCAGGTTGAGGCTAAATGCAGAAAACAGCAGTAAGAAACAGCAGTGATTTCTTTCCTAGGAGAAAGGCCTACAGCCAGTGGGGCAGCCAAACCACTAGCAGCTTCAACTCCCAGGGCAATTCTAAATTAGTATTGGGTGGGATTTCCAGGTGAAAGCAGAGCCCATCCTTCAAGGCCTTGGTTCCCCAGGAGCACTCCCTGATAAGGCAGGAAAGTCGGGGGGGAGGGGGGCTTGCTCAAGGGAATCCTGCCTCACTCTACGCTGCCCTATGACCCAGCAGCACCCATGTTAACCTATTCAAGAAGGCAGGCCACAGGCACATTTATTTCCACCAAGAATGCTGATTGTTTCTATTTCCCAGTCGAGGCTTTTGGAAATGCCACCGCATGAGGGCTTGAATCTGGTATGTTTTCCTCTTCCTCCCAACTCCTACTCTGGAGTAAATCCTGGGGCAACAGCAGGGCTGCCCCCTGGTGCCCAGGGGCTGCAGACGATCCAGACAGCCCTGCCGGGGGCCTGGTGTGAACTGCAGCCGTGTGCTTGTCCACACGAGTACTCACGAAAAAGGCTGACACTGCTCAGGGTAGCGTTCCAGGGACCTGATGCTCTGCAGACCTTCCGGAGGCCTGAGAGCAGACATCCTGTTGGGCCGATGGCTCTTGGTCCCCAAGAGCTGGAGAAAACAGTCTCCTGCCCCTCCCACCAGAGACACAAAACCCACTGCTTCTTCACCCTTCCAGCCAAGGTTGATATGACCCGTGTGTCGGTCCGTGTGGCCTCCCTGAAGGAACTCCTGTGGGAAGTCCTCCAACCAAAAGATGCCGACACGAGAAGCACAGCGGGATGAGTGAATGGGCCAACAGGGCATGCAAGTATAGAGTGTGATGATCTCTGAGTCACAGGGACAGTGAAGGTGGTGATGTGACTGAGTGTGGGTAGGCAGGCGTTGTGGATGATTTAAAACAAAGAGACATATGATGTTTTAAAATCGAATGATGGCCTAGAACTAAAAGTTCTAAATTCTTCTTTTTGGGGGGTGTTGGGGTGAAGTGAGGAGGGAGATGAAGTAAGGAAATGACTAAAACATTCTGGAGAAACTTATTTACTGCTTTTATAGTTATTAATAAAGATTTAATTATAAATGTTGAAAACAGGAAGTTTGTTGTAAATATAATTCCAATGTGAGTCAAATAAAACTGAACCTGCTGTTATTACCTACTTTCACACGTGTGTTGTTTTAGATAAGTGCATTCAGTGATCTGAGAATACTTACCATGTAGAGTTTTCATTAGAAAACAATGACATCAGGAAGGCAGGCAACCTGCTGACCACCATCCTGAAAGTTCTCCAAATGACAGGAAATTTGGGAAAGAATGTCAGCCCTAAATGCATGGCCAGCTAAAGGAGAACGCTTTCCTAAATCACAGAGTTACATTGCCAGAAGCCCACCATAACCCTGTCTCCTTCACTGTTACAAGTGCCTGACACCTCTTCTTAATTGGTCCTGCAAGCGATGGGTCGTGGAAACTTCTCCTGCTTTTAATGCCTGGGTGCACCCTTTGGAGGAGTATGCAGGCAGTAGCAGCCCCTTTTCACATGTTTCTTGTTTATGTAAAAGCAGAATCCAAATGGAAGTAGAGGGGCAGGTGGGAGTCAGGGCATCTCGGCAGAGGTGTGGACGCAGGGCCAGGGAGGGCTTGTCATGCATCTGTCTAATTATTTATGAGGTGAGATGTCCAGGAGTAAGAAGGAGCCAGGAGAGAGGATGATTGATTGGAAACATCGCATGGAAACAGGGTTTGATCCTGGAGGAAGAAAGGGGGGAGGGGAAATCAAAGGTGGATGCAGCGTCCTTGAAGGGAGTCAGAGAAAGGAGGCAAGGGATGTGCCAGTGCAGGTTGTGCAGAGGCGGTGCAGTGTCTCCCCCTCCTGAGAGGGGCATGGGTGGGACATCTGCCGTGAGGTGAGGTGATGCTGGGAACAGCGTGGGTGGAACCAGGACGGGGGACGGAATGTACAGCCGTCAGCTCTGAGAGCCCGGCTGAGGTGAGAGGCTTTAAAGCTGTTTTACCCATCTGTAGGATGAAGCCTTAGGGGGCAAGAAGGCAGGTGGCTGGAAGGATTCAAAATGCGACACTGACAGGGCAGCTGTGGCAGATGGACAAGAGGACCAGGAATTTGAGGGTATAGAAAAGAGGTAAAATAGTGCATGAGGAGAGCTGGGTTGTGAGGGAAGACAGTAAAACCTTGGGCAGGGGGTCAAAGGACTAGACAACTCCATGAAGTCAGAGCACTTCTCACAGATGGAGGAAGGAGAGGGCTGGGGTTATGCTCAGAATGTTGGAAGTGGAAGTCTTCAGACAATCACAAGATGACCACATGGCATGGGTACGAAGTGAGGTGTGTAAAGGTTGTTGGAACACTGGCTGCTCACAGACGCTGTAGTGGTCCAAGATGCTGGCAGGAGTGTCCCTGGCTGGTGGGAGAATTGTGTTTAACATGGAATTTGTTCAAAGTCTAAATGTTACCGAACCACACTTGGGTCTGCTTGCCTGCACACAGTAAAGCCAATCTACTGACACCAGGGTGTGGTGAAGGGAAGTGTAGCATTTATTGCAGGGTGCCAAGCAAGTAATCCAACTAGCTAGTATTTAAAAGGCCTGAACTCCCTGATGGCTTTCAGGGAAAGGTTTTTAAAGATCGGGTGAGGGAGGAGGGTCAGGGGGATGTGTGATCAGCTCGTGGACATTCTTCTGATTGGTTGGTGGTGAGGTGATCGGGAGTCAACATCATCAACCTTCTGGTTCCAGTCGGTCTGGGGTCTACTGCTTGTGGGCAGCATACAGTTAACTTCTTCCACCTGGTGGGGGTTTCAGTATCTGCAAAACAGCTCAAAGGATATGGCCCAGAATATTATCTATAGCCCTTGAGGAGGAACTAAAAGTCCTTGACTTTGTTTAATGGCTGAACTATTACTATTTTGTCTTGCTTGACTGTTTTCCTTTCTTTGTTCATTTTCTCACTTCTCTGATTAAATTTACTCTTTGGAACTCGGGGAAGGCCTAGGAGGCTAATATTTTTCTACAGGCAAGAGGTAGACAGAGGATATGGGGGTTGGGGGAGGATCTGTTCTGGGAAGGCCCCATAGGGTCCTGCTCAGTTACATAAAGTGCTACACAAACTCAAGGTGAAGACCATCAATCTGTTTTTCTAATAATTTATTCCTATAGCTTCAGAAAATATTATCAAGAATAAGATTCAAAAGGAACCCCACATCCTGTATTCAGATCTTTTGGTGCCATCACAGAGCTTCTGGATCAGTCCCTACCTGAACCCCACCCATATTGTTTCAGGCATGTGATTTGGGTCCTCTGTTATTTGCAGCTGAAAGCATCCAAACAGATACAGGAACTATTTGTGTAAGAGTTTTTCTTTGTTTACAATTCTTCTTCCCCTCCCCATACTAACTCAGCTAGATTAATTCTTCTAGCAGAAATTAACTGAATTTCTCCTCAAAAAACTTTTGCATGCAAATCAGCTGCATTTTAAACTAATGAAGCAACAAAAGTTTACTTACGAAAATGATATGCTAGAGTATTGTGAAACACCAAAATAAGAACATAAACTTAAAAACATTTCCACAAAATTCAGATGTGTAGGAGTCCAGAACGAGAATATTAAAACAAAAATCCCGAAAATGAAACTTTCTCTATTATCAAGACCAAATCTACAGGTCATTGAAACATCTGGAAGATCGGCCTTGCAGGGGACAAAATGCAAACACATGGGTGGTCACTCTCAGTCTCTGGTAACATAAGAGAAACTGCCGAAGAGTGAATCCAGACAAACCTGGGTACACTAGCAAAATCTGTGACAGAGAGCTTACGGAAGTACAGAGGATCAACATCATTTGTCATTTTCTTCCCTACCTGTGTTTCTCGCTGTCCTAATCTGTGAAAGTAGCCAGGCTGTTTCCTGGGGGCAGTTCGTGTATGGCCCAAAGCAGAGGTTGCCTGCAAGACTCTTCCTTTGCTGGCCTTTGTTTTCCTAAGGCCTGAGTTTATGAAAAAGACTATCCTAAGAGCCTCTGTGGACAACCAGGTAGACAGAATGGGTGTGAGGGTTGGGAGGAGAAATAAGGGAACCAGAGGAGGAGGAAGGCCAGAGAGGGACAGCCTCCAGGCACTCTCAGCTTGGCTACAGTTCCCGTTTCCTGCCTGGCATGTGGGGACAGAGAGCTCCCCAGTTCTCCAGGCCACACCCAGCCTAGACAGTGAGGACACAGGCAACCACCAAGATGGATTTCAGCTTAGAGGCCCCTCCCATCACGTGAACCTCCCAGGATGCCATCTGGGGGGAAAGGAGATTCCAAGACTGCCTGAGGTCCAGTTCTCCACCAGCCTAGAGGCACAAAGATTCAGAGTCAGATTTCAAGGGAAATGAAGACATGACTGTGTTTTGCTGACCTGAGTTAGTAGTCTGAACTCAGAACCACTTCTTATGAACACAGGCACGAGGTTTTTTGGTGGATTAGCCTTTTCTTAACTTTAGAAAAGCAAGTCTGAAACAAAAGGGTTTGTGAGAAACGTCATTCATATGAACCAAAGAAGCTAAAAATAGAACTACCATACGATCCAGCAACTCTACTCCTGGGTATATATCCAAAAAAATAACAAAAACACTAATTCAAAAAGATACAGGCATCCCAATGTTTGTAGCAGCACTATTTACAATTGCCAAGATATGGAAGCAACCTAGGTGCCCATCAGCAGATGAATGGATAAAGAAGGTGTGGTACACACACACACACACACACACACACACACACACAATGGAATACTACTCAGCCATAAGAATGAAATTTTGCCATTTGCAGCAACATGGATAGACTTAGAGAGAGGGCATTATGCTAAATGAAATAAGTCAAACAGAGAAAGACAAATACTGTATGACATCACAGTATATGGAATCTAAAAAATACAACAAACAAGTGAATAAAACAAAAAAGAAGCAGACTCACAGATATAGAGAACAAACTAGTGGTTACCAGTGGGGAGGGGGGAGGGGCAATATAAGGGTAGTGGATTAAGAGGTACAAACTATTAGGTATAAAATAAGCTACAAGGATATATTGTACAGCACAGGGAATATGGCCGATATTGTATAATAACTATAAATGGAGTGTAAGCTTTTGAAATTGTGAATCACTGTACTGTACACTCATAACTTATATAATATTGTACAGCAGATATGCTTCAATTTAAAAAATAAAAGCAAAATAAAAAAAGAAATGGTATTTTTAACATTCCTTGTTCTAAATCTTACTAAAATATCAATAGACTGATGATGGAATAAAGCTAGACATTGGTTAGAATTCATGTTTGTTTTCATATAGAAAAGGGCAGATAGATAACGAAATAAATGTCGATCAGTGTGCATTAAACGTTAGCCTGCACTAAGCTCTAAGCATTAAAGGTTAGGGTCACT
Source organism: Eschrichtius robustus (assembly GCF_028021215.1). NCBI lineage: Eukaryota > Metazoa > Chordata > Mammalia > Artiodactyla > Eschrichtiidae > Eschrichtius > Eschrichtius robustus. The sequence continues at coordinate 100,507,547 of NC_090833.1, read as the reverse complement.
AAGTAGCTCTGTCCACCATGAGGGTCTCGAAGCAATGATATTCCAGGAGCAACAAGCAGATCCAGGTCCTAGATCTTAGTGTCTAAACACCAATTTCCAACAAATGGAACCACAGCTCCCTGGAGAAATGGCTGATTCTAGGACAGGGGCAAAGAAAATACCAGATGAGCTCAGAACGTCGTGTTGTGCCAGAAATTAAGAAAGTGCTCAAAAAAAGAACAAAAAGATAACAGCTGGGGCATTTTGAAAGAGCATAGGAACCAACCTGGAAAAACTCCCAGTGGCCTAAACTGGAACAAGTTGAGCAACAAAATAAATAAGGAGAATATTAGATTGTAACCCAGAGAAGAAAATAAATATCTATGAGTACACACTGACATAAACAAATGATTGAAAAATAAATAAATGGGGAAATGGGAAAAACTTCCTTCACGAATTCCAAACAATAAATGTAAGACTGAGGGAAAGAGAAAATCCCCATGAGAACACCTCAATAATCATTGCCGCAGGCAAGGTCCACAGATGATGTTAAAATCAGTGGATATTGGCATAGCCTCAAAGTACCTACTGCAAAATGTTTATTAATTACTGTGGTGGTTTATCCTAGTCCACAAATTCTTTGATCAACCTCCAGGAGGAGGATCTTACTTCCTCTGCCCTTGAGTGTGAACTGGACTTAGTGCCTCGTTACCAACTTACTGAAAGAGGACTTAGTGCCTCGTTACCAACTTACAGAGACCCCACCGTAACCAGGAGATCCAGGTTACTAGCACCAGGGAGGTGCAGCCGTGACGTGACGTGACGTGACGTACCTCCTGATATGAGCGTATGAGGAGACATTTACCGCTATAATATTCTCTCCAGAATAATCATGAAAAAGCATCAGACACACTCACACTAAGGGACATTCTACAAAATACCTGACCCATGCTCTTCAAAACCATCAAAGTCACAAAAACAAAGAAACACCATAAACTGTCCCAGTCCCCAGGGGGAGTCGTACAACTAACCGCAATGTGGAATCCTGGATTGGATTCTGGGGTAGAAACAGGACATTGGTGGGAAAACATGTGACATCTGAATGGTCTGGATTTCAGTAGTGTAGTACCAATGCTAAATTCTTAGTTTTGACAAATGTACCATGGTTACATAAGATTTCAACATCAGTGAAATGGTGAAGATGAGCATTCTCTGTACTATTTTTGACCCTTTGTAAATACAAATTATCTCAAAATAAAAAATTAAATTGTTTTAAAACAAGAAGGTAGGCCATCGAATGCTGGAGGATGAGAGGCTATTGAGGAAATAGCCATACAAAAGGCCTGATACATCTGATATATTCACAAAATGTTGGTCCCCTTCTCTTCCCATCCTAAGTACTTCCTCTTGCTGAAGAAACAGAATAGGCCCCCTAAGTAAGCCCAAAGTGGTAGCCATTAGCTGCATTTTTTCCTTAAGAAGGGTTGTAACTATCACTGGAGAGCCATTTGAATAAGACAAATTTTTAGAGGCAGAATTTCAGGCAACAGAGACCAGTGAGGGGGCCACTTTCACCAAAGCAAAAGGCTAGTACCTCATGTAGCTACTAAGAATGTGTCCTCTGCCATTGACTCAGCAATTCCATTTCTGCTTAGGAATTTGTCCTAAGGAAAAATCAGGTATGTGTGCAAATATTTAGCTATGAAAATATCCACTGTTGTGTTGCTTATAATAATAAAAAAGTGGAAAAAAATCAAGCATCTAAGAAAAAAGAATTAGTTAAATAAACCATGGTACATCTGCAAAAGAAATATTATGAAGTCATTTAAGAAGATGTTGAAATACAATGGAATATTATTCAGCCTTTAAAAGGAAGGAATTTTGGCACATGGTACAACATGGATAAACTTGAGAACATTATGCTAAGTGAAATAAACTAGTCACGAAGGACAAATACTGTATGATTCCACCTGTATGACACCCCTAGAGGAGTCAAATTCATAGAGACAGGAAGCAGAATGGTGGTTGCCAGGGGCTGGGTTGGGGAGGAAAAGCCGGGAGTTAGTGTTTAATAAGGACAGAGTTTCAGTTTGGGAAAATGAAAAAGTTCTGGCCCTGTGCCGAGGGCCTGGCTCAAGCCGAAGGTCAGCCAAGAGGGATGGTGGGGGTGTTACCATAAGGGGTGTGTGTGTGTGTGTGTGTGTCTACAGTGGGGGACGGCTAAGGTGTCATCTGCTGCATTTCTTCCAATCGAAATTCTTCTTTCTATTTGGCCAAATGGATTTTCCTATGTACCCCTGCCAACATTTTCAAGTTACCCTTTTTCCTTTGTGACTGGAGAGGTGTGTTGGTTGATTTTTGACTTCCTCTAATGCATGCAAGTCTCATTTCATTCCAGGTGATCATCAGGAAGGTTTTAATGCTCTCAAGGCAATTGCTTCAGAGCCAGCCTGCCCTCCATCTATGGTACTGTCCCTTAGGCGGGGGGCCTGGCCGGGAGTGGTTATGTCTTCCAGGAGAGTTCTGAGGCACAGGCACCCAAAAGTATTCAAAGGGAAAAGAGAATTAAACAAAAAAAATATTAGCATCCCTATAAATGATGTTTGTCAGAGAAGCATCCTTGAGGTTACAGAACGGAAAGTAAGTTTAAAAGAAGAAAAGATGCAGTGGATGCCATCACGTCGATGTTCTGTGCACGTGCACATTCTGTAGGGAAACGTCCTGGAACAAGTCAGAGAACGCTGAGTTTCTGCACAGCCAGGAGACTTCATTTCTGGACACGTGCCCCATTCAGCAATCAAGACAGAGCATCACTTCCCTGAGCCGTTTCTTTGTTTGTTTTTTGGTTTGTTTTTCTTTTTTTTCCCCTCATTGTCGGGCATCTGGAATCTGACCCTGGAGACTCAACACAGTTTATTTTAAGACCAGCCACTCAACAATGCCCACACACTCCTTACTGATAGGCAAAGTTCAAAGGTGGCGTAGATGGTTCCCAGAATAGAAGCGTCTCTGTTGCTTCCGGCAGCGCTCCCCACGTGACTGACTCGGGTGGTCCCAGCCCGGCTCACTGCGGGGGCCCTCGCTGACTCACCTGCATGCGGCCACGTGCTCGGTAGACCGGCGTTTTCATCCTTTGCCTGGAGACCAGGGTCCCCAAAACGTGCGCGGACAGCAGATGAACAGGAGTCCTAGGACAGCCTATTTGTAGCACAAAGTCATAAAAATGCACTGTGATTTTTTTAAATGTATATAGAAATTCCCCAAGAACAATGGAGTTCAAACTTTCATATTCCAAAGGTGCCCTGGCCAACCTTCCAGCACCGTGAACTTACAAGTGTGCGCATGCTCCAATGCTTACTGTTGAAAGGTTTATTTTGCCCGCTCTCTGACAAAGTCGCTACACCTGTAACACTCTTCAAAATTTAAACCACCCGCCTAAAGAGCTGACCTTTCTTTTAGGACTTATCTGATCCGTTTTGACAATATTTCGAAGAGAAGGTCCAGGCTTGATTTCACAGACATGCAGACTTGAAGAGAAAATGACTTGTCCAAATTAGTACCTGCCCATTAGGCCAATACACTCTGGAAAACCGTCTCTTTAGCTGGCTTGCCCATTCTGAAGACGCCCCTTGCAGCCACCAGCTGGAAGCTGAGAACCTGCACCGTGTCATCCATCATCCACTGAGTGTCATCGGCACCATGTGGGACAGTTTCCTTGCTCTGCCCACCACCCTGGAGGCCCTGCAATCACACTTTCTATACCACTGACCAACACCACTCTCCCTACAGCATGAAGTTTACCCTACCCGCACCCCAGTTCAGGTATCCCTTTGAAACTTTGATGAAAGCCAAGGAGAACAAAGGCACTTGTTCACACAAGCATTCTGCATGCCTGTCCTTCAATTGCCAGTGACATCTTCCCAGCCAATCTCAGCAGCTACTGCTTCTCCTCCCTTACCTGTCAGTTACCTCTGGCTTTGCTCAAGAGATGACCAAGTCCTCCTAGAGGCTCCTGCATACTCCTGACGTCCCCGGGGGCTGGGCTGGCCCCCTCTCACACTCACTGCTTTCTGCATGATTGTAATCACCTGGGACTCGTTTGGAGCTTGTTTATCCTATTGCATTATTTGTGTCTTTCACAATAACACATTTATGAAACATTGTTATACAAACACATCACAGACAGAGGCAAACAAGACAAAAACTTCTAAAATTTTTCACTGAAATGTACTCACTGTCATTATTAGTTTAAAAGGATCAAAAGTTTCATGAATGTAAAGCTTGGGAAAATTCACACTCCTCTATTATTTACTCCTCTATTATTATTATCACAAGAATGCATGCATCAGTGAGACAGGTCCAGTTTGAAACTTAGAGAATTCAGTGATGTAGCTCTTTGATCACTTTTATTTTTATCCCCGTTGTTTTAAAAATAAAGAGAGAAATGGATGGTGGTAAAAAGAAAGGGCCAAAGCAAAAATGAAGTCATAGTTGACTAAAGGTCAAAACCCTGAATCTGAACTCTTCACAGAGCCATCGATCACATAGAATATTTTTTGTGAAGTAAACACCATGGGGAAAAAGGAATGAGTCATACTGGTTAGGGGTGGCAAACGTGGCACAAATTAGCTGTAGATATTGAAAAATTAATTCCTCATAAACTAAGGGTTATTTTCTTAGCCCTCAGCTGATTAGGAAGGTCAAAGCAGAAACCAGCAAAATTCTGTGTGTTTTGAATTGTTTTGGCCTGCCTGGGTTCTCAGTGGTGTTCTCTGGGCTTTTGGTAAACACAGAGTGGCTTTTGGCCCGCTTTTGTGTTACAAATAGAAATGTATATTTAGGAGGTGGTGCAAATGAAAACCCCAGTGTGACAATTTCACCTCAGAGGCACTCTTGGGTGGTCATTGCCACATTCTGTAACCCATGTATGTGTGTGTGTGCATGAGAGCGTGTCCCTAAGCAGATGCACATGCATCTGACCCAGCTTAACAATGGTTGCCCCCTGGCTCTTGTCCATGTAGTTCCGCAAAGTATATTGCTTCCACGATGTCACTAGTGTGACGTTTAATTATTTTTCTTTGGCCTCACCGCACAGCTTGTGGGATCTCAGTTCCCTGACCAGGGACTGAACCTGGGCCACGGCAGTGAAAGCACTGAGTCCTAACCACTGGACCGCCAGGGAATTCCCCGTGTGATGTTTAATTTTAACTGTCAACTTGGCTAGGACATGGCACCCAGATGTTTGGCCCAATGTCTGCTGTGAAGGTAGTTTTAGCTGTGATTAACATCTAAATCAGTAGACTTTGAGAAAAGCAGACAGCCCTCCATAAAGTGGGTGGGCCTCATCAATCATTTGAAGACCTTAGGAGAAAAAAGACTTGAGATCCCCAAGAAAGAGGGGATTCTGACTCCAGATGACCTTTGGACTCAAGCTGCAACATGAACACTTCCCTGGGTCTCCAGCCTGCCGACTTGCCCTGTAGATTTGCACTTGCCAGCCTCCAAAATCGTGTTAGCCAATTCCTTAAGATAAGTCTCTTATCTGGTTCTGTTTCTCTGGAGAACCCTGACTAAAACTCCAGATGATGAGTTCATGGCATCATGAACTCATGATGCCATCAGTGATGTTCTGTGATCATCATGGTACACCTTCTCAGCTCCAGGCCCATGCAGTGAGACGACACAGTCTTCACTCTCCAGGGGCCCCAGTCAGGGAAGGATGTATCGAACAGAGACACTGGCGACCTGAGAGGAGGCAGACATAACCCAGTCTTCAGTGAGGATATCAGAGAATGTTTCTGGCGGGCGAAAAGCCAGCTTGGAAAGAGATAGCTAGAGAGATGGAATGCCTTCTGGTTCTGGAAAAATGGGTGCCAAGATAATGGTGTAAAGGGCCACTAGTCTTGATGTTTGGGAGCATGGGCTTAATTTTGCCTCAACTGATTTGCATTGTTATGAGACTTACTATTTTTTCATTGCAGTGGTTCCTGGCATCAGGAGCCCCTGCAGAACTTTTTGAAATGCAGAGTGCGGGGCCCTACCCCAGAATTTCTGACTTAGTAGGTCTGGGTGGGGCCCAATAACTTACATTTCTCAGGTGATGCAGAGGCTGCCGGCCTTGGGGCCACACTTTGAGAATCCACCTTACTGGGATAGATTTTTAAGGATCTGCGGTACTTCTAGATTGAGGGTTGGGTGAACTGTCACATATGCTAATCTATAGGACCATTTAATCATCAACTTCACCCAGAACCGAAAAGAAAGCCACCCAAGAAAAGGTGAGGTTTTCAGTGCCAGCTTCTCATTGAAGGAGAAGGAGGTCACAGGTGAACCCCTCCCCATCACTCAACTGTCTTCTCAGCCACACCCATCCAGCTTCCTGGGTCACCCAGGCAAGAATCTGGGTTAGAAGGTGGACTCATACACAATTTATGTCGTTCTCTCAGGATGATTTTTAAATCTTTTCAATCCAACAGCCCCTGGAAAACTCTGTTGCCGTAGGTGTATCCGCAGGATGCTGAGGAGTGCTGGTTGAGTCTCATCTCACGACCACGTTTCTGTTATGTCCTAACTGGATCTGGCTTTTTCTGGGGGCCGCCACAGTGGGGAGACGGCACGTCCAGAGGCCTGCTGTGTTCTGTCTCAGTGTCAACATCAGGGTGCCTCTGCCTCTGGCTGCCTTCATCCGCCCTCTGCTAAGACCTCACGCTCTCGCAGACCAGAGTGATTGCGGGCTATCCCTCAACCAGCGTGCCTTCCCTCCAACTTGTGGACGAAATCCCACAATTAAAGGCCCAAATCTCTGTCCCCCCAGAAGAGTGCAAGATGCTCATGCTTCTCAGAGCAGAGCATTGTCCAGTGAATACCTGGGGACATTTATTTAAAATTAAAATGAAAAGCTGCTCCCTGAGGTGATCAAATCCAAAGTTGTGGAGCCAGAGCCGCATCACCTGCATCTCAGAGCACCCCTGATCCCATCAGGCAAGCTGAGGTTCGGGAGTCAACGAGAGCAAGCCTTGTCTTTAGGGACCGTACAGGCTGCAGAGCAGGGAGGCGTCCTCTGTGCCTCACCCACTGCTCCGGACCAGGCTGCCTCCACCCACTCAGCCAACACATTCACTGTCGCTCCAAGAGGGGGTTTCCTAGACCATCACAGAGAAAGGGTGGGAGAGGGGAGGCAGAAAATCTCCCAGGCAAAGGTCAGCCAGAGACCAACAGGAAGGGCCACTAAGAAGAGCCAGCCTTCCAGGCGGCCGGGACAGAGGGGTGCTTACCCACATGACGCTGCAGCCTCAGCCTTGCGGGCTCTGAAGTGATCACTAGGCACCAGAGAGCGAGTCGCCTTGCAGGGAACTGATAATTTTCTCCGCTGTGATAGGCCTGCCTTGTCCTCCAAGCTGAATTTGAGAACTCTGGGACAGAACGGTGTTCTCTGCCGACTCCTCACCTGTGTGTATGCGCGAACTCTCCGTGAACACCGACAGACCACTTGAGAGAGGCCTGCTAAACAGAGAATGTCACCTTTATGCAGAAACAGCCAGCTGCCCCCGGGGTTTCCAGGGGGGGCTGGATCCCTGGGGTCTGCGCCGGCTTGGGGGCGAGAGCCGGAGGCTCTGCCAGCATGTTTTGATTCAGAGTTTCTCTGGGCCTGTCCAGGAGCTCTCTTGGGAAGCAGCCTAGACCCATCGGGTGCCACACAGGACTTCCCTCCCCAGGGGCCGGGCCCAACCCTCGGTGGAAAGCTCACTAGTGTGGCCTCAAGGCTGCCCAAAGGCCTGCAGCCAATGAAGGGCCAAGCCCAGGGCTCCCAGAGTCAGTCACAGAGGCGGGAGCGGGGAGAACGGGGCTGCTTTAGGGTGGCGTCAGGCAGCTCAGCTCAGCTCAGCTCTCCCCAACTCGACTCTTCCAAGGGACCCCCGCAAATTCACAGTTCTGTGCCCACGGGGTCAGTGTACAGCCGGGGGCAGGCGGCATTCCTACAGAGCCCGGAGCTGCCCCGTCAGTGGGGTGGGCCTCTGGACCACCACAATGACAGCCCTGACAATACCATCACAGGAGCACCTGTATACTTTTAGGCATGTTCTGGAATTAGGATGCCACTTTGAAACTCCTTCAGAAGCTCTGTAACAGTCGTTCTCAGCTGAATGTGATTTTGTCCCCCCGCAGGGAATATTTGGCAGTGCTTGGAAGATAGTTTTAGTTGTCACAACTGGGAGGAAGGGATGCTTTTGGCATCTAATGGATAGAGGCTCAACATCCTACAGCACAGAGGACAGGACGCATAAGGAAGAATTTTCTGGCCCCAAATGCCAGTGGTACCAAGGTTAAGAAACCCTGCTTTACATGCTTTTTTAAAAAAAGTTAATTTGTGTATTTTAATGATTCAGTTAAAAAGATCTCCCAAGCATGTTGTGCTTTCTCACGTCTCCAAGTGTTGCATCTGTTCCCACCCCCACCCCCATTGCCAGCTCCCCATCCCGCCCCACCCTGCCTGCTGGATGGAGCCCTAGACCCTTGACCCCACCTGGCTCCAGGCTGTTTGCGTTTGTGTCTTAGTTTGAGTCTTTCTCAGGGCAGTTGCTGAGACAAAGTTTGGTTGCAGTAGTTCATTTGGAGATAGTTGCAGGAAACACTTACTTGGGGAGAGGGGAGGAGGGCTGATGAAGTGTGTGCCGCGGAGGCGCTAGGAGCACCTGGGGCTCAGTCCTGCTGGGAACCCTCCAGGCTGAGGGGACCCCCCCTACCATGGAGCAAGGAAGACAGTGATCTGCAGTCCCAGCCCCTCCTTGGTGAGGGGTGACCCCGGGCATTGGCTCCCCAGCCCTTCCTGACATTGGAGTCTGGGCCTGCTCGGGGGTGGTCTGCTGGAGGAGCAGATGGCCTCTGGAGTGGGCGAGGGGCAAGGGCAGGGCTTTCACCGCAGCTGCTCTCACTGACCTCTCCCAGCAAATGTGGGCATCACACTGCAACCATCGCCATTTCCCCATAAACTCCTGTACAACAGTGATCATGTCTTTCAGCTTTGTGTTCCCAGAGACAGAGGCCTGGTACCCTCAAGAGATAATTGATACAGGAAGGAAGGAACTGAATACTTGCAACATCCAAGTGGCTGCTGAAGGGATCAGTTACTTTTTTTCCACTGACCCTGCCTGGTTTGCCAACATAATAAGAAATACACTGTGAGAGCCAATTGGCCAATCCACCCTGGTAAAATTGTATTTGAAAATGCATTTTGTGCTCAGCATTGATCCACAGTCAGGAAGAGAAAAAGGCATGTAATGATCCCTGTCAAAGAGGATGGGTATCTAATGGAGAAGACTCAAACCTCATAACCACTGGACTGAAAAGGGGCAGCTCTGGTGGACGTGACAAGTGTTCTCTAGGTGCACCTGCCTGTTCTTGGCTGGAGGTAAGCTGCACATAACTAACTAGGGGAGAAAATCAAAGTTGTAGGGATTTATAAGATTTTGAGCCATCATCCTACCATCTCCACCTTTTTCCTCCAACATTTTGTATTGAAATGTTTCAAATAAACCAAAAAGCCAAAAGAATTTTGCAGTGAACGCCCACATGTGTACCACCTAGCTCCTACCATTCCCATTTTACCCTACCTGCTTTATCACACATCCATCCGTCTCTCCAACTGTCCACCCTCCAGCCACCCATCCATCCCCAGCTTCTACCTTTCAGCTCAATGACCAAGTTAACAAGCTCCAGCTTCGTGTTGTATTTATTCAGGGAAGACAGAGAATAGACATCACAGGCAACACAAACAGGCAAAGAGTTCAGACTGAAAAAAGCAAACCCTTTATGAGAAGCTTTCCCTGTAGGCCACATGGTAAAGAGGTTTTAAGGTAGAGGTTGCTGACAACTGTGGCCAAGCCACAAATCTCATTTCCACCTTCAAACTCTTAGGAGTTGGTAACACCAGTGAGCGCATCGTAGGTAAATTAGTTATAGCAGAACGCTGTTTTAGGACTTAAGAGAAAAGGCTGGGCCTGCGCAGGTTGATGGGGAAACAGGGTCCCTTCATTGCAGTGGATCCCTCAGCAGAGCCTGCCGTCTGCAATTCTGACAGACACATCTGGAGGTGGTGGTACCCAGGAAAACCACACTAAAAATTACCAGCGTGGACTTTAGCTGCTGGAAATTTATTGCTTAATATTTTGGAAATTCAACTTTTCATTTCTATAGGTATTATTAAGCATGCATCATGGAACTCAGTGAGGTGCATAAGATTAGGTCACGGTTACAGACATTTCTAAGCACTTAGTTCCTTCACGAAGGTTACGGATTGTTAGCAGTTGTTTACCTAATCAGAGGTTTGAGAGTGAAAGGAAACGTCTGAGACACAACAGAAGAAATATTAAAAAGAACAAGAAATAAGGAAGGACAAATAGACCACAAGACTAACATGCCATTTGAAAATGATAAATGTAGACAGAGAAATAAATAAATCAATAAATATTGAGACTGATTAAAAACCAGAAAAACGAAACAGTACATAAGTAACAAACTATCAAAAATATGAAAGAGCGGAACACAGAAAAATGCATATTAAACTCCAAGCACTGCATGCATTGCAAGATACCAGGCACAAGATGAAAGATGTTCTGTTATTCATTATTACAGTCGGCTAGGAGTTTAACAAAGAGTAATTTGTGTTTGTTTCGACTGCAATGGCGTAAAAGAAAGGCTGAAGGACAGCTAAGGATGAGTCTTGTGGCAGGGAGAGGTGAGAATCCAGAATCGCAGGCTGAAAAGTTCCCCCTCCTACCGCACAGCATTCCCGAGCGTGTGCGCATCTCCCCGGCTCCCACCACTACCGGTGTCTGCAGGAAGCCAAGTCTACGCTTGCCCCACTGCTCTGCACATGGTCAGCATGAATATGTTCTAATCAGCCTCCCACGAGATGAATACATTACAACGCCCAAGAACTACATTCTAGTTAATAGTTTCCAGGTGCACTGGAAACTATTAACTGAGATCACACATCTCTGTCTCCTGCTCCTGGCCTCCTTGGAAATAGCCTTCTCTAGGGACTCTCTTCCTCTCGTTCTTCTGGATGGTTGTCAAATGTTGTAACAACTTCTACGGAACAAGACAGAGTAAATGTAACCCGGGTGTAAGCTGTTAGAGCAAATTTCCAGGCTTTGGTGAAGAGTCTACTTAAACCAAAGATTTTCTATTTTACCAGTGAGTTTTCAATAACTTGTGCTAATTTACAAAACAACTTACTATGATAATAGTCATTACCTGGCACTTTGTACACTAGCTTATATAAACAGGTAAATAGGACAAGCATCATTCATTATACAAGAATATTGATCACAATAAGTATATTAACATGAATGATTAAATAATTTGGGGATTGTACTGAAGATGACTTTTAAATTGAATAGAAAAGCAAATGTGATAGAGTTGCCAGACATAAAAATGGGACTCTCAAAACAATATATTTCCCTCTTGCAATATGAAGGGGGTCAGACCCACAGTACATTCTAAGGTATTTGGGGTTCTCTTCTGTTTTAAAAAGCCCTAACCAGTGGACATTTCACCATTTCAGTCTCTTCTAGAACACATAGGTTGGAGAAACCTGGAATGCAGTGAGGGCTGAATCAGGGAAGAGGCCTCGACCAGAAGAAGCTGGATGGTAGAGAGGATTCCCCTCTGGCTCCCTTTGCCCTCTGCACTGGACACACACAGTGGGCAGCTAGGCTTTGGGTGGCCCCCAGGGAGGGCCTGGCACCCAGCAGGCTGCTTCTCTGAGGGTGGGGCTGTGACAGGTGTTGCGAACACTCTGTGGGGCTCCTAATCAGAGTATTTCCCTACCTGAATTTCTCCAGAGGCTCCTGCCACACACAGGTTAAAAACGTAAATTTCTTACCTGGCTTATAATGGCTGGCCCCCCACAGGCCTCCTAACTGTGTCTTAATCCCTGGAAACCATGGGTATGTCACCTGCCATGGCAAAGGTTGCAGGTGGAATTAAGGGCACTTATCAGGTGACTCTGACAAAGGAGACCATCCTGGATTACCCAGGTGGGCCCAATGTAATCACAAGGGTCCTTGAAAGGGGAGGAGAGAGCCAGAGAGATGGCAGCATGAGAAAAAGACTCTGCCTAATGTTGCTGGCTTTGAAGGTGGAGAAAGAGGCCACAAGCCAAGGAATGCAGGCAGCTTCTAGAAGCAGAAAACACAAGGTAACAGATTCGACACTACAGCCTCCAGAAAGGAATGTGCCCTTCAGACACCTTGATCTTGGTCCAGTGAGATCCATGCCAGCCTTCTCATCTGCAGAACTGTGAGGTAATACATTTGTGTGGTTTTAAGTCACTGAGTTGGTGGTCATTTGTAAAAGCAGCTACAGAAAACCAATACACAGGTTTGTTCCTTTGACCTTAGATGATACCCTTCTCATCCTGGCTTAATATTCTCTGCAGAAACCAACTTTCTCACTCTTCCCCAATATGCCAAGCTGGTTCCTACCTCAGGACCTTTGCACTGGCTGTTCTTCCTGCTTGTACCACTTGGCTGCCCCCCATTTTTGCAAGGCTTGATCTTGCAGCCAACCGGTGACATCACAGGTAAGCACATCCTCAGAGGTCTTCCTTGTGGACCTCAGCACTCCTTTTCTGACTTGAAGTGATTTGGGCCAAAGGTGCCACACCCATGCTACACCCATCTCCATATGTCACACAGATGATGTGTGAGTGTACAGCCTTAGACATCGTCACTCCTGGTCACTTTTATTTCTATCTTATTCCCACAAACACTATTTTTTTCTTCTTTCCACTTTTTCCCTTTTCTATTTTTCCAACCCACGAGAGGAAAAAGCAAAGTTTCACAGCTTCCCTAAAACCTGAACCTGGTAAAAATGGCTCTTGGCTCTGTTATAACATCCAGGGTGTCCAGTCTGGCTACGAAATGGGCTGGGAATGTAATGTCCTGGGCTGATGATTCCTGGAAGTCCCTGGTGGTCCCCATGGCTTCTCATTTTCCCAGCTGCACAAGTGGGATCATTAAGCTCTCACACAATCACACAATTGTTTTACCCCCCAGAGATGGTGACTCTTATAACAGCCATGTTTGAAATTATTGCTTTGCAATTAACCTTAAAAAAAATGCTTTGAAGTCACCAAGGATCCTGGATGTGAGAGCCGTCTGCCCCACATACCGGATCAGGGAAGTAGCAGGCTCTCCCCTCACCCTGCACATCCAGGCCAGGGGGCAGTGCCCAGCTTCAACCTGACAAACAAGAGGATGACCTTCCCCACTAGGCCTTCTAAAGCATTTGGTACCAATGTCTTCAGTCAAAGACAGAACTAGTCTAAGGAAAAACTAAAATAAAATCCAAGATAAGAAGTCCAAGACACTAGTAACCATGACAGAAGTTTTACAAAATCAAATTTGGTTATAAATGGAAGTTGATTTCTTAAATACAAGAGATAAATTGGAAGGGACTTTTATAAATAACAAGAGGTGAATTGTAGCTCTGGCAGGGATCTCTCAGCTAGCCAGATTAAATTAGCCCAAAATGCTTTCTCTTTCAGATAAGAACTGTGGGGCAAGATGCAGAAAGTCCTGGGACTTCTTGGGAAGGGTCTGGAGTGGGTTAAATTCAATGGGGTTAACTTCTTGGAGTCAGCATACAAAGTGTTCCTGAACTGCCTGCAGAGGACAGCCTTTCTTGGGCCAGCTGACTCCACACCTCTCAGTGAATATACACATATTCTGCAAGGTGACTTGTGACATTATTTTCTTCTGTCTGAATCCCACAGATGGGCTGCCTGTGAGTGCAGACTCAGGCCTTCCAAGGCATCTGGGTCCACTCTCACTTGGAGTGCTGAGTGGAACACGCTGTCTGCATCCAGGTGACCTCCCTGTACTCAGAGGTCAAACATCTCCCGAAGACCTCCTGAAATATCACAGTCTTTCCTTTCATCATGTTTCCAGGTCTCTGTTCTTGCTCTCTGAGCTTGGATCTATATTGCTAGTCACTAGGAAGTGTTGAGCGACTTCAGGAAGTTTCCTTTAACTGTTAAGGTTCTTACCTTGATGAGTGCCCTTTGTAGTCCAGCTTCTGCGAAGGGATTAGGAATAGAAGACTACTCAGAAATTCTTCTGATGCAAGACATATTTGTGTTTCTCAGAGACAGAGAAAGCTACCTCGAGGAAGAAGAACCACATAAACAAACACACAGTTTGATCTGAACATCAGCTTTTTATTTAACAAACCCAAGCATTGCAAATGTCCTTGCTTTGAGGATCATCCTTGAAAAGTATCCAGAATGGGAACTATCCTGACCTCCTGATGTAACTTATGCTCATGCTGTTCATCTTTCCTGATGGCATTGTCCTTAACCATCATTACAAAGCACCTGAAAACTTGAAAAAAAAGAAAAGTAGCTGTATTCACAGTGTCAGAAAACAATCTTGGGCAGTCCTTTGCTATAATTTTTAAATCATCAAGGCATTTCTCCCAACTACTGTCTATAAACATTCCTCCTGCACTGACAGTCACAGCCAGAGAGGGTTCAAGATGGCAGCATAGGAAGACCCTGAACTCACCTCCTACCATGGACACAACAAATCTACAACTACATATGAGATAATTCCCTCAGAAAAGGACCTAAAATCCAGATGAACAGAGCTGCCACAACAAAGGGTAAAAGGACAGCATCTAAATGGGTAAAAGAAGCAGAGATGCAAGTTTGCCAGGGAAAAACCCAGATCCCAGCTGCAGTGACCCACAATCAGGAGAGATCACAAAGGCATGGGTCTTCTTCCTGAATAATGAGGGATTCGAGCTTCACATCTGACACCCCAACCCCTAGGTCCTGCACAGGAGAGAGTCCCCCAAACACCTGGCTTTGAAAACTAACAGGGAATGTGCCCAGGAAAACTATAAAACTGTAGGGAATGGAGAACCCACTCTTAAAGGGATCATGTGCAAACTCACTCAAGCCCAAAACCAACTCAAAAACACCTTCTTCATAGGTTAAGGAGACCCACTTACTAATCTTGAAGCATCTGCTGGAGAGGCAGGAACAAGTTGGGATACTTCGCAGGGACTGAGTCACTGGCGGGAGCCATTTATGCAATCTCAGGCTATCTCACTAATGCTTGCATTTGTGGGCGCCATTTTAGAATTCTCCATCTAACGTGTTAGTGCCAGTGGGCATGACCTTCTGAGAGCCCTGCCCATCCTTGCAACTCAGCCAGGCCTCACAGCTGGCTGAACAATAACCCCAACCATCAACATTCAGCAGCCACAGCTGGGCCCCATAGTCAATCTGAGGGCCAGCCCTGCCCACCAGTGCCCTACAGCAGCCACAGCCCTGCCACAACAGGAGGGTGCATGTAACCCACATAGGGGACACCCTTTGAGTGCCTGGTTCTGGTGGCCAGGCAGGACTGAACTTCTGAGCCCCACAGAACATTTCGTAAGTAAGGCCACTCCTTCAAGACTGTGAGAGATAGCTAATACACCTAATACATAGAAATAAACACAGAGAATTAGGCAAAATGAGAAGGCAGAAGAATATGTTCCAATCGAAAGAACAAGACAAAACCTCAGGAAAAGAACTAAATAAAACAGAGATAAGCAATCTATCCGATAAAGAGTTCAAAGTAATGGTCATAAGGTTGCTCACAGAACCTGGGAGAAGAATGGATGAACTTCAACAAACAGATAGAAAATATAAGAAAGTACCAAACAGAAGTTATAACTAAACTGAAAAATACACTAGAGGGGTTCAACAGCAGGCTGGAAAAGGTAGAAGAATGAATCAGTGAGATGGAAGACAATACAATGGAACTCACCCAGCCAGAGCAGCAAAATGAAAAAAATAAACTTTAAAAAGTGAAGATACCTTAAGGGACCATAGGGATGACATCAGGTAGATGTTGCATTATAAGGTTCCAGAAGGAGAAGAGAGAGAAAGGGCTAGAAAAATTATTTGAAGAAATAGTGGCTGAAAACTTCCCTAATTTGGGGAAGGAAACAGACATCCAAGTCTAGAAAGCTCAGAAAGTACCAAATAAGATGAACCCAAAGAGAAACACACCAAGATACATTATAATTAAAAAGATAAAAGTTAAAAATAAAGAGAAACTCTTAAAAGCAGAAGGAGAAAAACAATTTGTTAAATACAAGGGGAAACCCATAAAGCTACCAGCAGATTTTTCAGCAGAAATTTTTACAGGCCAGAAGGGAATGACATGCCATATTCAGCACTGAGAAGAAGAAAATCTTCAAACCAAGAATTCTCATTTACTTATAACTATGTTTATTGCTTTATTAATTTTAAATAAAGTATAAAGTGTAAAAAAAAAGGGAGGGCTTCCCTGGTGGTGCAGTGGTTAAGAATCCGCCGGCCAATGCAGGGGACACAGGTTCAATCCCTGGTCTGGGAGGATCCTACATGCAGCAGAGCAACTAAGCCCGTGCGCCACAACTACTGAGCCTGCGCTCTAGAGCCTGAGAGCCACGACTACTGAACCCGAGTGCCACAGCTGCTGAGGCCTGCATGCCTAGAGCCCGTGCTCCACAACAAGATAAGCCACCACAATGAGAAACCTGTGCACTGCAATGAAGAGTGGCCCCTGCTCACCACAATTAGAGAAGAGCCTGCATGCAGTGATGAAGACCCAACACAGCCAAAAATACAATAAATTTTTTTAAAAAGATCTATAAACAAACAAACAAACAAAAAAAATGATAATCAGCAAGGTTACCATTCAGAATTGAAGGAGAGAGCATGAGTTTCTAAGATAAGCAAAAGCTAAAAAAAAGTTTATCACCATTAAATTGGCCCTACAAGAAATATTAAAGTGATTTCTTTAAGCCGAAAGAAATGGCACTAATTAATAATAAGAAAACATATTAAAGTAAAAATCTCAGTGGAAGAGGTAATATATAATATATATTATAATATAATAAAGATAGTGGATCAATCATTTATAAAGTGAGCATGAAGGTTAAAAGACAAAAGTAGTAAATATTACTAAAATTACAATAATTAGTTAAGGAATGCATAAAATAAAATGATGTAAAATGTGACATCAAAAGTATAAAATGTGGTGGAGGGGAGTAAAAAGATAAAGCTTTGGAATGTGTTCAAATTTAGGTTACTACCAATTAAAACAGGCTACTACTTACATAGGATGTTATATGTTATATGTGAACTTCATGGTAACCACAAGGAAAAATCTTATAGCAAATACACAAAAGAAAATGAGAAAGGAATCTAAACATAACACTATAGAAAACCACCAATACATGAGGGAAGAGAGAAAGAGAAGAAAAAAGGAAAGAGATAAACTACATAAACAGCCACAAAACAATTAACAAAATGTCAATAAACACATACCTATAATAATTACTTTAAACATAAATAGCCAAATTCACCAATCAAAAGACATAGAGTAGCTGGGAAAAAAAAAAGACATAGAGTAGCTGAATGGATAACAAAACAAGACACATCTGTATGCTGCCTACAAGAGACTCCCTTCAGAAAACAAGGACACACAGACTGAAAGTGAAAGGATGGAGAAAGATATTCCATACAAATGGAAATAAAAAGAAAGCTGGAGCAGCTATGCTCATATCAGACAAAATAAACTTTAAAACAAAGACTGTAATAAATAGACAAAGAAGGACATTACACAATGATAAAGGAGTCAATCCAGTAAGAAGATACAACATTCATAAATGTAAATGCACCCAACAGAGGAGCACCAAGATATATAAAGCAAATGTTAACGTACTTAAAGGGAGAAATTGAAAGCAATAAAATCATAGTAGGGGACTTTAACACCCCACTTACAATGGATAGATCATCCAGACAGAAAATCAATAAGGAAATATCAGACTTAGGCAACATATTAGATCAATAAACTTAATAGATATATACAGAACATTCCATCCAAAAGCAACAGAATACACATTCTTCCCAAGTGCACATGGAACATTCTCTAGGATATGTGACATGTTAGGTCACAAGAAAAGTCTCTATAAATTCAGGAGGATTGAAATTATATCAAGCATTTTCTCCAACCACAATGGTATGAAAGTAGAAATCAATCACAAGGAAAAAAAACAAAAAAATCACAGAAACATGAAGATTAAACAGCATGCTACTGAACAACCAACGGGTCATTGAAGAAATCAAAGGAGAAACTTAAAAATACCTAGGACAAAAAAACCCAGAAATACTAACAGGGAAGTACATAGCAATACAGACCTACCTCAAGAAACAAGAAAAATCCCAAATGAACAATCTAACTTTACACCTAAAGGAACTAAAAAAGAAAAAAAAAAAGAAGATATGACACTGACTCCCACTTTAACAACACTGCTCCTTAAATGCTTCAGTACATTCAAGGCTACTACACTTTATCCTGTGAATAGGCATTCAGGGACTTGTACAAATATATATTAAGTATGATGGATTACGTTAAAGAGTTCATATTTTGCCTATAATGGAGTATAGATGTTAGCACTTGTCCTGTAACTGACTAGTTAGATTATCTGAATATAAAGATGGTCCCTGTTCCATACAACTAATCCTGGCTTTAAAGCTAAAACCTTGAGCAGGATATTGAAGAAACCTCTGTTTTCAGAGATCTTTGATATCTCATGTTCTCTCAAGAGCATTAAATATTATATAGAATTCTGTCCAATTAATTAAAACTGACTTGCATTTTTCTCTTTTATATATTAACCTCATATCACATACTAACCAATAAAAAAAAGAAGCCCAAAATTAGTAGAAGAAAGGAAATAACAAAGATCAAAGCAGAAATTAATGAAATAGAAACTAAAAAAAATAAATAAATAGAAAAGATTAATCAAACTAAGAGCCAATTCTTAGAAAGGATAAATAAAATCAACACACCTTTAACTAGACTCAACAAGAAAATAAAAGAGAACTCAAATAAATAAAATCAAAGATGAAAGAAGTTACAACTGATACATAGATGTACAAAGTGTCGTAAAAGACTGTTACAATCAATTATATGTCAACAATTTAGACAATCTAGAAAAAAATGGATAAATTCGTAGAAACATATAATCTTCCAAGACTGAGTCTTGGGGAAATAAAAAATCTGAATAGAGCAATTACTAGCAAGGATATTGAAACAGTAATCAAAATCTCCCAACAACCAAAAGGCCAGGACTAGATGGTTTCACTGATGAATTCTACAAGACATTCAAGGAAGATTTACTACCTATCCTTCTCAAATTCTTACAGAAAATTGAAGGGAAGGGAAACCTTCTAAACACATTTTACAAAGCCAGCATTACCCTATACCAAAACCAGCCAAGGACACCACAAAAAAATAAAATTACAGCCCAATATCCCTGATGAACACAGATGCAAAAATCCTCAACAAAATGATAGCAAACCAAATCCAACAGTACATTAAAAATATCATACACCACAATCAAGTGGGATTTATTCCAGGGACACAAGGATGTTCAAAATCAACAAATCAATCAACGTAATACATCATATTAACAAAATGAAACAATAAAAATCATATGATTATCTCACAGATGCAGAAAAATATTTGACAAAATTAAACATCCATTCATGATAAACACTCTCAACAAACTGGCTATAGAGGGAACATACTTCAACATAATAAAGACCATGTGTGACAAACTCACAACTAACACCATACTCAATGGTGAAAAGCTGAAAGCTTTTCCTGTAATATCAGAAATGAGACAAGGATGCCCACTCTTGCCATTTTTATTCAACATGCTATTGGTAGTCCTAGCCACAGCAGTTAGACAAGAAAAAGAAATAAAAGGCATCCAAACTGAAAAGGAAGAAATAAAATGTCACTTTATATGATGTCATATCATATCATGTAGATGATATGACATTATATACAGAAAACCCTAAAGACTCCATCAAAAAACTGTTGAACTAATAAATGAATTTAGAAAAGTTGCAGGATATAAAATCAATAAACAGAAATCTGTGGCATTTCTACACACTGATAACAAATTATCAGAAAGAGAAATTAAGAAAACAATCCCATTTACAATAGCATCAAAAAGAATAAAATACTTAGGAATAAATTTAACCTAGGAGGTAAAACAACCTATACAACTGAAAACTAAGACACTGATGAAAGAAATTGAAGAAGACACAAATAAATGGAAAGGTATTCCATGTTCATGGATTAGAAGTATTAATATTGTTAAAATGTCCATACTACCTAAAACAATCTGCAGATTCAGTACAATCCCTATCAAATTTCCAACGGCATATTTCACAGAACTAGAACAAATAATTCTAAGAATGTTATGGAAACACAAAGGTCCCAAGTAGCCAAGACAATCTTAAGAAAGAAGAACAAAGTTGGAGGTATCACACACCCTGATTTCAAACTATACTACTGTATAGTATGTATAGTAGCTATAGTAATCTGAATAGTATGATACTGGCATAAAAACATACAGAATAATAGAACAGATTAAGAACCCAGACATAAACTTACACATATATGGACAATTAATTTATGGCAACGGAAAGAACGTACAATGGAGAAAGGATAGTCTCTTCAATAAATGGTGTTGAAAAAACTGGACAGTCACATGCAAAAAATACTAGATCACTATCTTATACCATACACAAAAATTAACTCAAAATGGATTAAAGATTTGAACGTAAGACCCAAAAACATAAAATTCCTAGAAGAAAACATAGGTGGTAACTTCACTGTCATTGGTCTTAGTGATGTTTTTTGAGGTCTGACTCCAAAGGCAAGGGAAACAAAAGCAAAAATAAACAATTTGGACTACATCAAACTACAAAGCTTCTGCTCAGCGAAGGAAACCATTATCAAAATCAAAAGGCAACCTCCCTAATGGGAGAAGATACTTGCAAATCATATATCCGATAAGGAGTTAATATCTAAAATATGTTTATAAACCTCATATTACTCAACAACAAAAAAATTAAAACCCACTTAAAAAATGACATGCTTGAATGGACATTTTTCCAAAGAATGCATACAGATGGCCAGCAGGCACATGAAAAGATGTTCAACATCACCAATTATTGGGGAAATGCAAATCAAAATACAATGAGATATCACCTCACACCTGTTAGAATGGCTATTATGGAAAAGACAAGAAATAACAAATGTTGGAGAGGATGTGGAGAAAAAGGAACGCTTGTACACTGTTGGTAGGAATGTAACTTGGTGCAGCCACTATGGAGAAAAGAATGGAGGTTCCTCAAAAATTTAAGAATAGAACTACCATATGATCCAGCTATTCCACTTGGGGTATTTACCCAAAGAACACGAAAACACTAATTTGAAAAGTTATGTACATCTCTATGTTCATTGCAGCATTATTTACATTGCCAAGAGATGGAAACATGGAAGCAACCTAAGTACCCATCAATGGATGAATTGATAAAGAAGATGTGGCATATATATATATATATATATGGAATACTAAGCTGTAAAAAATGAAATGAAATTTTGCCATTTGCAACAACATGGCTGGACCTAGAGGGTATTATGCTGAGTGAAATAAGTCAGATGGAGAAAGCCAAATGTTGTATGATTTCACTCATATGTAAAAGCTATAAAAACAAAACAAACAAACAAACAAAATCAAACAAAACAAACTCATAGATACAGAAGACAGATTAGTAGTTACCAGATGTGAAAGGGGTTGAGGGGAGGGTGAAATGGTTAAAGGGGGTCAATGATATGGTGATGGATGGCAATTCGACTTGTAGCTAGGATCACTCTGTAGTGTATACAGATGGCAAACTGTATTGAATAATTCTGTACACCTGAAACTGATATAATAGGGAAAAAAGGAAAGAAAGTCATGGCCAGTAAAGTAATCCATTTTCAAATCATCATTATGTTTAATGGAAAAAATCTGAAAAGACTACATATATATATATATATATATATATATATATATATAACTGAATCATTTTGCTGTACACCTGAAACTAACACAACATTGTAAATCAACTATGCTTCAGTTTTTTTAAAAAAGTGACAAACTATTGATGCATGCAACAACACAGATGAATCTCAAAAACATCATGTTGGATAAAAGAAGCCAAACGAATAAAACAAAAACAAACACAAAAGTCATCATTATGAAGAGTGGATGTCCCCAGACTACCAACCTAGGGGTTCACCCACCTCCCTCCTGCTGACCTGTCTCAGAAACTTCTGAGGGGTCTGTGAGCCACCACAAGGCTGGTGACTGCAGAAGTCAGGTGGCCTTGGTTCCCACCCACCCTGCTCACCACAGCTGGCCACATCCTGCCCTGTCTCAGACCATTCTGGGAACCTTTGATCTCAGTTCCTGACAGCCAGTTGAAACTAAGAGGGGAAGCTGTCTCCTTTTCTCTGCCCCAAGGTGGGGCACTGATCAGGGCCAGAAGAGCCCTGCACCTTCTCGGGAGCCACCTGGGTCCTGTCACCAGATTCTGCACAGCCGTGCCTTTCCTGTGGTGGGCTTTTCCACCTGTCACCTGGCCAAAGCCCTTCCTCTTCACGCGGAATCTATGGTTCCCTGTGATGTACTTGCCTATATGCCACCTCAGAGCCAACGTTTTTACCCTGATTAGGCCATCTGAGCCCTGGCACGTCACATTGCTGCTAGGCTTGTGGGTGCCCTGGATCCACTCACAGCCCTGCTCTGGACAGTCGGCCCACATCCTACAGTGAGCTGACCTCTGCCCGCACCACACCCCAGGTCCCAGTTCCTGTGACACCCTGCAGTGCTCTGTGCTTGCCCTTTGCCCCGTCTGGATCCCAAGGCCCTCGGGCTTCTCAGAAACCTGCATGGGGGGCTTTGTCACGGTCCATGGGCTTCTTGCCACCAGCTATCATTTTGGAGCCATTATTAGGGCCCTGCTGAGTGAAATCTTGCTTGGACGTTTAGTTACAGAGGTAGCTGTAAAAGTAAATTGTCTCCATGTCATAGGAGACCTGATTAGGCCCTGGTCTTGGCCACTTTCAGCTAAGACTCTCAGGACCTCAGGGAGTGGCAGGCTACTGTGCACCCCATCTCTCTGAGTGGCACGCCTGGTCTCCCCCAACTGAAATGCCTGGTATGCTGAATGCCACAGCTTTTCTCTCCCCAGTTCTTGCCCTGAGGTCACTCTCAAAGTTTGTCTTTTCATTTACTGCTTACACTTAATTTTTTTCTTAAAGTAAAAGACAATTTTCAAATGTACATTTGTGATGTTTGCCTTCAGCTCTCCCTGTCGTCTTGCTGTGACTCAGGCTCAGGGAACCGGGAACCTAGAAATGGCAAATGAACATCAAACTATGCAAAGGGGCTCAGCTCTGAAGATGAGCTCATGTGAAACCTTAGGTGACTCACTTTGAAAGTGACCATCCTCAGGCCACAAGCCTGCAAAGAATCACAGGCAGGAAAAACACAGTTATAGACGCAGTTGGATTTTAATAAAACAAGTGAAAATAATTCCTACAGCATTTACTTGCTTAGCAGAAACTTTAGGACTGGAACAGATGTGTGTGTGAGTGTGTGTGAGTGTATGTGTAGTGAGTGTATGTGTAGTGAGTGTGTGTATCATGTGAGTGTGTGTGTGTGTACCCATATTAAAGCTTAGGTACCTTTGTTAGATGTGTGCTGGTTTGAGAGGAGGGTGTGTTGAATTTACATACATGTCTGTATACCTGTATTATATACATGCATGTTGATTATACACATATATGTTGCCATATGTTGAATTTGAGATGAACATACATGTTGGGCATGTGGAGTTGGAGTTTGAGGTCTAGGGTCTCCATGTACCCCTCAACAGGATGCAGGGGTTGAAGCCAGGGGTGGGGAGATCGCCCTGCAAGTGGAGGTGGAGAGAGGCGTGGATCCAGCAGGTGGAGCAGCTCTCAGCCCTGGCTGCGCAGGGCACCACCTGACCAGCTGGCTCCATTGGTCTGGCCTGTGGCTGGATCTGGAGAGCGTGAGATCTCTCCGGTGACGCTAACGTGCAGGGGGGCGGGGAATTGCTCCTGCAGCCCAGAGCTCCTCCCACTCCAGTGCCTCAGAAAACACCTGCGGGTCTGTTAAAACACAGATTCTGGCGCAGGAGGTCCGGTGGGACCTCAGAGTCTGCATTTCTGATGAGCTCCCAGGCAATGCCAAACCTCTGCCCTTGCTTCCATAAAGAAAGTGGGTTCTTTAACAAGGTTTTCTTCTGCCCAATTGCTTACACCAGCCAGCAGGAACACACCTCGCAGTGCCCTGGAGGTTGATGGATAACATATTGCATTTATAGAGCAATCAACCAGGAGCACACGTCACCGTCTCTAAGACATTCTCAGTTAGCGATGACACTATCGTCCACACCCACCAGTCTGCCTGCCACCCCGGAGCTCACGTCCCCAGTGGCTCAGAGGGTGAAGGTTCTTGCAGCCCCCAGCCAGGCCTCCCCAGGCCTCAGCCTTACCTCTCCTTCGAGGCTGCACAGGGAGCACTTCTTCACCGTGTGCGCGCCGAGTCCTAAGGGTGGAGAGCGAGGCTGATGTGTCTCCTCACAGGCCCATTGGGTCAGGAAACCCCTGCTTTGAAGCCTGCAAAGGCCCTTTGTCCAAAAGGACATTTGGAAGTCCTCAGTGTGACGACTGAGAGGTCGGATCCTTCCCGCCACCTTGCCAGCCCTGACTTCCCACTCCACCCCAATACACACACTGATCTCAAGCCGCGTCTAACCTCACGCAGCGCCCAGAGGGCACACGCTCTCCAGGCTTGGCGCCGGCCACCCGGCCCTCCGCTGCTGGGCCCTGCGTGTTTGTATCCGTTCTGTAAGAAGGAGGTCAGGCCCCCCACCTTCGGGAAGCCTTACCCACCCCCCAGCCTGGGCTGGGAGCCGCCCCCCCCCCCCGCACCCTTCTTAAGAGCAGCCTTGTCACCGCCTCCACCTTCTGGTCCTTCCCAACTCTACTAGATTAGAAGGGTTTTGAGGACAGACGTTTGGTCCTATTCACAGGATCCAATGTCAGTTCTGGGTGTGGTCCCACCAGTGTTAGGTGTTAGTTGATAAATTGAGTTTAAAAAATAAACGAATAACAGATGAGAGGGAGGGAGGGAAGGTGGGAGAGAGGAAAGAATTTAGCTGTCCAAACCCTGTTTCCTATTTCTTTTTAAGGCCTTGGGACTTACTCTCCATATGGCACCATGCGTGGATAAGAGGGCCCGCTGAACGTAGCTGGTGCACCGCCTTTATAGCAGTCAGTGCAAGGTGACAAGAGGGTAAACATTTGCTGCTGAAGGAATGAGTAGATCTACCCTTCAGCTTGGTGGATACTCGTGGCATGGTTACTATCCTGCAAATTCAGGTGAAAGTGCTATAAAGGCCAGCAGGAATATTTAAAAATTCAAGGTGAACACAGATAATACTTTGCTTCATTGTAATCCAGATCAAATAAGGTTGAGAGTGGAGAAGGAAATAAGAGAGAAATAAGAATAAGAATAATTTCATCTTAAATTGTCTTTCAACACAGTTAACAGAAAACAGGGTAAAAATACTACACACCAAAGCAGTAATTAGCATAAAACTCAAGAATCATTGTCAGAGCCACCAGCCATCAGAGACAACTGCTAAGCAAGGAGCTCAGTGGGATGACATGGCAGCCACTCCAAAGGCAGCCTGCAGAGAAGTGTTGTCTGGACCTGAGACCTCTGCTCCGCACGTGCCCAGACACACACGTACACACATGCACACACAGAGACACACATGCAGACACACACGTACACACAGAGACACACATGCAGACACACACGTACACACACGCACACTCTACGCTTTTCCCAGAGTCACACTGAGCTCCAGACCACAGAGTTGCTGAGCCTACATTTCTCCCACCTCCGGGTTTGGAATCCGTCCAAAGGGGCCGTCTGTTTGCCCAGAGCCCTGGTTCCAAGCGTAGATTTCCCTCCTGCCCACTTATATTAAGCAATCAACTGTCAAACATTTTTATTTAGTGAATGAAAACCTCTTGACCCTGGAAGGCTGTAAATTACATGAAACCTCATCTGCACACCTGGCCGCCTCCGGGGTTTCATCCCCCAGGTACGCAGCCACCCGGCCGCAGGGCATCAGGATTCCCAGGTGTTTCCTGGGGCTGCGGTGAACCCGGTCCCACCATGGGGTGGCTGTGGCATGTCAGTGTGAGAACAAAAACACTCCCCACATCCTGAAAGGTCACTGATGTTACATGCACATTTTAATTACATTAATTCAAAAAATAAAAATATCACTTCAGGTAAAAAATTGGAAAAAATAGAAATCACACCCTCTCCTCAGAAAAGGGGCCAGGACCTGCACACTTCTAAGCAAGCCAGCAGAGTGAATGTAAATTGTGTTTCCACGACATGGGAGAACAGAACACCCTACACTCTGCGTTGGGACTGGCTGAAATGAGGCAAAAGCCTCAGGAATGTGTTGCTCAAATACCACAGAGATCCAAGCCCTCTTGATAATGGAGCCTAGGGTCTGGAGGCAGATGCAGAATCCAGATGGGGGTGAGGGGAGGAGGAATTAGGGGAGCATTTATCTCTTTCGTGGCCAGGAGGGAACAGAGAGAATCAGATGCATCAAGGAGGACTTCCTGCAGGAAGAACCTCTTCATCTGGAAGCCAAAGTGTGGGTAGGATCTAATGAGATGAGGATGGCGGGAGAACAGCATGTGCAAAGGCCCTGTGGTGGGAAGCAGTGTGGCAAGGAAGAGGTTTCCACAGGTGGAGGGGAGAGGTAAGAGAGATGGGGTGTGACAAGGTAGGAGGTTGGCTGGAGAAAGGACATGCAGGGCACCAGGCCATGAAAGAATGGGGACTATCCTAGGAGCTGGGAGGGGCTAGGGGTAAGGAGAGAAGTAATCACTTGTGCATTTTGAAAAGATCCTTTAGGCTGCAGTGTGAAAGGAGAATTAGGGGCAGCTCAGCTGTGTCTGTGTATGCCCACTGTGGAAATTAAAGACGAGAAGGCCCTAGATCCAGCCCTGAGGAAAGTCAAAGGTTAGCCTCTAGTGAAGCCAGAGTTACCCACAAAGAAGAGCAAGGGAACATCAGAGAGGAGGATAAATAGATGACGAAGGAAAGAAGGACAGCCCAAAAGGTGTGTCAATGTGACAGTCGGCTGAGGGGCCACAGTGAAAGAAATAGGGTGCTGGGCTTAGCAGCATGTAGATCCTTGGTGACCTTAGTAAGAGATGTTATGGTTGGAGCAACAGATCCAAGCTAAGTGGGAGTGAACTGAGGAGAGAGGCAGAAAGAGAGGAAACAGCAACTTTCGAGGAAGGAGAGGAAAGACGGTAGCCATGGGGAGGAGGCAGTTATCAAGGGAGGGGCTTGTTTTGCTGCTGCTGTTGTTGTTATCATTGTTTAGAATGAGAATGTTTAAAAACCCATCGTGGACTTTCCAGCTGAATATGTTGCATTGACCAAACATTGCCTCCTCTCCCTCCTAAAACCCCACCAGAATGGCAATAAATGTATGAGGTTTGGAGGCCTAAGGGACAAAGAGAAATGGAACAGGGACATCAGGGAAAGAGACATTCATGGTACTTTTGGGAAAGAACACCTGGATGAAGGGGCAGGAACTGCCTTAGGAAGGCTTGCAGGGATGGACGCTGACAAGGAGAACCCCAGGGAGCCTTCAGTCTGTGAGCTGAAACAGGAGAATCCAACTGGGAGCCTATGTCCCCATCCCACCTGTTCTCAGAGCACAGCCAGGTGGTGGCTACAAAAATCTACACAAGTGATTAAAGGGCACAGAACCACACACACACTCTCCATGTCAATTTCCTGGTTTTGCTATTGTACTAAAATTATGTAAGCTGTGACCATCAGGGGACTGGGTGAAGGGTACCTTGTAGATTCCTATGCATCTATAATTACTTCAGAATAAAAAGTTAAAATTTTAAATAATTAAAAATCAGAGGGCTTCCCTGGTGGCGCAGTGGTCGAGAATCTGCCTGCCGGTGTGGGGAACACGGGTTCGAGCCCTGGTCTTGGAGGATCCCGCGTGCCGCGGAGCAACTGGGCCCGTGAGCCACAATTACTGAGCCTGCGCGTCTGGAGCCTGTGCTCCGCAACGAGAGAGGCCGCGATGGTGAGAGGCCCGCGCACCGCGATGAAGAGTGGCCCCCACTTGCCGCAGCTGGAGAAAGCCCTCGCACAGAAACGAAGACCCAACACAGCCATAAATAATAAATAAATAAATTAATTTAAAAAAAAAAGACAAAACTGTAGTTCCCAGAGGCTCTCTTTAAAAAAATAAAAAATAAAAAATAAATAAAATAAAAGCAACCCTATGGTCAAAAGTAATACAGCTATGAAATAAGATAATCCAAAAAGGAAAGTTTAAAAAAAAAAAAATCAGAAAAGTCCTTTTTTTCTGGTGAAAGGTTTAACACATGATGTCCCCGTTCCAGTGGGAAAATTGAAGGGTAAATATGTTCTAACGATATATATGAGAACTAGGGTACAGACCCTCAGTGAGAAAGAACTGAATACCTCTCTGTTACACAGAAGGGGGAGGGGGCAGAAAGACCCCATGTAAAGGACCCATGGACCTGAGGCTCCTGAGCTTGTGGTCTCAACGTGGAGTGGGTTTTTTCTGAGATACCCCTTTCTGGACAATGCAATAGAACGCACAGAACTGAAAACCCTTGAGCCAGCAAGTCCTGGGATCCCAAGGTGACGGGCGAAGCTGGAGGAAGACCATGGAGCTGCAGGCTCTCTGGGCGCCTGGAGAAGTGTTCAGAGCCGGGGCTGCTGGCCATTTCCTCCTTCCAGGCACAAAGCCTGGCCCTGCCTTCTTTCAGGTTCTCAAGTGGCTCATTGCCTCTGACTCAGCTTTTTTGATAACCACACTGTCCGCAGCTGGGGCATTTGTTTTTCCTGGGTTTACCCACCACTCTCCACTGACTCAGCCTGAGCCTCTACATTTAAAATCATAATGCTTCAAAGGCTTTTTTCCTTTTTGTCCTTTTTATTTATTTTTAAGTGCCTAGGTGAGCATTATAGCCTATGTAGCCCTGGAACATTCCCTGCGGCCTTTATTGAATGGAATTTACTCTACTCTTTATGAATCAAAGTCAATTCCTTCCAGCATAATGGAATCTGTCTTCAGATGACTGGGGAGGATTCTCAATTACCCTGGGGCTTCAGGCAGCAGGTTAGCCTTGCAGGCAGGATTTATTTCCGGTTTATGATTTGCCTCTGCTTTTATCTGACTTTGCAAGATCCTATAGCCCATAGAACTAGGAGTCTGGGACACTTTGGTTGGCTTTACTAGTTAGAGATTGCAGCCCTGAAGCAAGGATGATCTGATGTCTTCACAGACTTCTGGGCCAAGGGACTAGAGAGATCACTTTATTTTTTCCCTGTTGTTTGGAATAGAGAAGGGAGCAAGAGAGTCATTGAGGGAGGACAGGGTGAATTTGTGTGCTGGGTTTATAGAAGACCGAAAGCGTTTATACAGAAGACCTTCTGTGTTCACGCTATTCTTATTAACATGAACCTTATGAAATTACCATATTAGTGGTTTAAAGTAGCCAAGTGTGGTCATTTCACATGGTTCATTCTAATGTATTCCTTTGGTAGCTAACCCCCTCCCTCTACCAAAAACACAGCAATGTCTTTCCTCTCTTTCCCTTCCTGGTTATGCTTCCCTAGCAAGCCTCTGCTTATTCCAAATGCTCCCATCCTAACTAATTGCAAGATTTTCCCATTCCCCAGAGACAGCAATATTTGATGTGGTTCACACACAGAGGCATTAAAGACAAAGGGGGAATAACCACAAAGAAAAGTGAGGGAAGATTATTTTCCAGGCCTGACCCTTTTAAACTTTCCATTGGTGTGAAAGTAGGGGGAAGAAGGGTAAAGATAATCACGGATGAGCCTCCTTAGAGCCATCATCCAGAAAATTTCCTTCTCAGGCAGGTATCATGGGATTTGCTCTCCCCACGTGGTTTAGATTTCTTACTTTCAGGGCCCATGCTGTTCTCTTTCTTAGTTTACTCTCTCATTTTGCTGAACCTCATTCTCAAGTAACTTCCTAAGAAAGGGGCATAGAAGGAGAATTGTTTCAATACTTGCTTTGTCTGAAAACATCTTTATAATGCCCTCAGACTTGGTTGATAATTTGGCTGAGTGTAGGATTCCGGGCTCCATCATCTGTCAAAGCTACCGTTGAGAAATCTGGTGCTGTTATGACGACCATTTTCTGGCATGTGGCCTGGCTTATCTTTCCTTTCTTTGGAAGTCATTAGGAATTGTGTTAAACCTTATATCAATTTTGGAGAATTGACCCCTTTTAATAAGTTGAATCTTCCAATCCACGAACATGGTATATCCCTCCATTCATTAAGATCTTTGATATCTTTTTTCAGCACTTTGTAGTTTTCAGGATACGAGTCCTGTGCATATTTTGTTAGATTTGCCCCTAAGAATTTCTTTTTGTTTAGTGATTATAAGTCATATTATATTTTAAATTTCAGTTTCCATATGTTTATTGCTAGTATATAAAAATACAGTTCATTTTTGTACATGGATCTTGTATCCTGCAAACTTGTTTATTAGTTCTAGGAGTTTTTATGTTTGTTTTCGTTTGTTTGTCTTTTATAGATTCTTTAGGATTTTTATGAAGTCTACCATGCCATCTACAAATTGGGGCAGTTTTATTTCTTCCTTTATGACCTATGTATTTTTATTCCTTTCTTTTCCTTATTTTGCTGTCTAGGACTTAACAGTACCATGTTGAATAGAAGTGGTGTCAGTGAGCATCCTCGTCCTGTGCCTGATCTTAGGGGAAAGAATTCAGTCTTTCATCATCAGGTATAATGTTAGCAGTAGGGTTTTTGCAGATGCTCTTTACCAAGTTGAGGAAGGTTCACTCTATTCCTAGTTATCTGAGAGTTTTATCATAAATGAGTGTTGAATTTTGTCAAATGCTTTTTCTGCATCAATTGATAGATCATATGGTTTTTCTTCTTTAGCCTATAAGTATTATGGATTATGTTTCTTGACTTGTGAATATTAAACCAGCATTTTATCCTTAGAATAAGTTCATTTTGCTCATGGTAATAATTATTTTATATACTGCTGAATTCTATTTGCTAATATTTTCTTAAGAACGCACGTGTCTATATTTATGAGGACTAGTGGTCTGTAGTCTTTTTTTGTACTTCTTTGTCTGGTTTTGGTATCAAGATAATACTTGCTTTATAAAATGAGTTGAGAAGTGTTCTCACCTCTTCTATTTTCTGAAAGAATTGTTCAGAATTGGCATCAATTTTTCTTTGTACACTTTGGTAGAATTTTCAGTAAAACCATCTGGGCCTGAAGATTTCTTTTTTGAGAATTAAAAAATTATGAATTCCTTTTCTTTAATAGTTATAGGGCTATTCAGATGGTTTACTTCACATTGGGAGAATGGCGGTAGATTGCGCTTTTCAAGGAATTGGTTCATTATATCTAAGTTGTCGAATATTATATGTGTGGAGTTGTTCCTAGTTTTCCCTTATTATCTTTCTGATGTCTACAGGGAATGTAGTGATCACCTGTTTCATTCCTGATACTGCTAATTTCTGTCTTCCCCCATTTTTTTCTTTGTCAGTCCTGCTAGAGATGTGTCAATTTATTGATCTTTGAAAGAACCACTGTTCATTTCATTGATTATTTTTCTGTTTTTATTTAATGAATTTCTGCTCTTATCTTTCTTGCTTCCTTCTTTCTGCTTGCTTTGGGTTTGTTTTGCCTTCCTTTTCTTATTTCCTGAGGTGAGAGCTTAGATTATTGATTTGAGACTTTTTTCTTTTCTAATCTCAGCTTTTTAGAGCATGTTTTAATCAAGAAGAGTTTGTGCACTGTTTCAATTCAATGAATATGGAAGGAAAAACTTTTCCTTTTCGTGAAAAACTGTAGAATTTCTATGATCCATTTAAATGCCCAGATAGTTAGTTAGTTTAATTCTACCCATTAAACGCGGTACAATGTACCATTTTCCAGATGTGAACCCTGACACTCAGAAGTTTAACTGTTTCTTTATTAATTAAGAATGATGGTGGAAGCAAGATTCCCCACCCTTCTCCCCACTATAGCATTCCAGCCTGTGCTAGCCATCCTCACCAGCTGGGACAGAGGCTGTCCATAAGGGATCTAGGCAGGTTCCATTCAGTCTCCCCCAAACCAGCCATGCCCAGTCCACAACCCAGAGTAGATGTGGGGACTGGTAAGACAGAGGGTCAGTGGGTGGCATCTACCCTCCTCTTCCTGCCCTCAGGCTCCAGTCAAGCCAGATCAAGGGAGCCAGGGACCCAGATATTGGGCATCCACGCATAAAGCCCAGCCTATGTTTTTCAGGAGGGTTGCAACCTTCAAAGTGCTAAAATAAATCAGCAAACTCCAAACAGACAGGGCGTTCCAACTCTGCTACTTACCAGCTATGCGACTTTGGGCAAATGTATGATTATCTCTGTGTCTCAATTTCCTCATCTGAAAAACGGGATGATATTGGTGTTCATCTCCTAGAGTTGTTCTGAGGGTTAAGGAGTTACTCTGTGTGAAGCTCTTTGAACAGTGCCTGGCAGGAGTAAGCACCAAGTCAATGCTGATATTTGTTCTTACTGCCCCCAACCAAACTCCTTCAGCCCTTTCGGCTTAAGATCCATAGTGTCTGATGGTGGAGGAGGGAGGAGATTGGCACCTACTGTTGCAGTTCATCTCACCACACTCTCTCTCCACCCCGTCACCAACCAACCCTTCGGCAGCCAAGAAAAAGCCAAGTTATTCAACAATGTTGGAGACACTTGTTCGAAAAGCCAGGGGTGTGGGAGGAATACACAGAACCGGTCCAAGCAGAGGGCGGACAGGTGTGCACGAAACCACCGCATCCACTGCGTGTTATCGAACGACTGGATAAACACAACCGGGGCATTTTGGTTGAATTACACCCCCAGACTGTATATATCAACAGTCCTCCATAAACGGAAAGCACTTCTCCAGGAAGCCAGCCCCCACCACCGTTTCCCAGGCACAGCATCCAACAAGAAAGGCACGTTTTTGGACTATTTTGACTCAAAGCATCAGGCTGCCGAAGACTGGGCTACCCGGTTTGTGGGATTCAGTGCCGGCATCACCGCAAGCCCTCAGACAGCTCTCCTCATCAAAACAATGGAGAGAATCAAGGGTGCCTCCACCCAGTGGGGTGCCTTCCAGACCACCCTTTCTCCTCTTGCTTTCAGAGCACACGGGCTTCCACTGAGAACACACCACGTGGGCAAACACACAAACGCGCTAGACTCTCACCACCACCCAAGGCTGAGTTCACATTTCCCTGTCTATCTGCTCCCACTGAACATTCTGCCCGGCTGACTACAAATTTGGAGGTTCCATACCCTCCTCAAGTTTGGTCATTTGCTGGAACAATTCACAGAACTCAAGGAAACACTTTACTTATGTCACTGGTTTATTATAAAGGATACAGCTCAGGAAAGGCCAAATGGAAGAGATACATAGAGCAAGGTATGGGGAAAGGGCTTGGAGCTTCCATGCCCTCTCTGGGTGTATCATCTTCCTAGCACACAGCTGTGTTCACCAGCCCAGAATCTCCCCAAACTCAGTTGTTTAGGGGCTTTTATGGAGGATTCATTATTTAGGCTTCATTGATAAAATCATTGGCCTTTGGTGATTAACTCCAGCTCCAGCCCCTTTCCTCTCCCCAGAATGGGGCTGGAAGTTCCAACCCTGTAATCACATGGTTGGTTCTTTTGCTAACTAGCCCCCATCCTGAACCTATCCAGGGCCCAGCCACCAGCCATCTCATTAACATGTAAAAGACAGTAAATTCAGGGATTTTAGGAGCTCTGTGCCAAGAACCAGAAGCAAAGACCGAATATTTATTTTGTATTATACTACAAGGTCCACTGGCTTATCTTCCAGGGATGGTCAGACACATTACCTTCCTCACCAGGAGTACTGTCCTTCTGCAGCACACACACGCACACACACACACACACGTGCACACACACGCACACATACACAAATACATGCACACATATATGCACACATGCATGCATACACCTCTATACACATACATACACTCATACACCCATACACACGCAAACACATACACACAGTTACACACTTACATGAACACACATGCACACACTAGTCAGGTGTCTGAATATTAGAGACATCTTCGTAAAATATAAAATGTGAAAAGAACAATTCTTGGATTCTCTGTTGTCCTTGACTGACAGTGTGAGTGGAGAAAGGGGATGCATGAGGCATAAAGATGGGGACAGGCAATGTACTAACTGTGAAGTCACAAAGTCGTGAGGTCCAGGTGTAGGTGTCTCTGTCGATGAATGAATACTTATTGGGAACGAGTTCGGACAGCTAGTCAGAGGCTTCACTTGGCCCCAGCCAGTGTTGTTAGGTACAAAAGTTCAAGTTTCATTTTTTCAAATCCAATCCAGATCGATGTTGCAGAGCTATTTCTCCCCAGCACTATGTAAATGACTTCCATCGTGGTGATCTGTTGGAGAACCACAAGACCTCAGTCCCCAACACTGCTCAGGGCTCCCCAAGGATTCTTTTCTACCAGGTTCCCTTCCCTGTGGCCCATCCAGCCTACCCTACGCCCTGCCCAGGGCTCCTGCCACAGACTTGTCCACATGTGTGAACTCACACCACATTGTCCTGACTGTATGCTTGAGGATTGGCCTCTGAAACCCAAAAAAAGTGGCAGGCACAATTACTCAAGATAAAAGCAAGACAGAGATCCAAGAGGCAGAGGCTGGGAGGGAAGAAAAAAGGGAGAAAGAAGGTGCATTTATAGGCACAAGTGTCTGGTCTTCCCAGCTTCTGAGTTCCTTCAGTCGGCTCCTGCAATGTCTCAGCTCTGCTGGAGAAGGCTTCTCTGTGGGTTAGAGTCTTAAAACTGGATGTCTTTTAACCAAGTGGTACCTGCATGCCAGGCTGCAGGCACTAATGTGTTGGGAAAATAAAATGTATTTCCTTTTTAAAAATTACAAATTAGTATATAATATTATACTACATATATCAATATATCATAATATATATTTGCTCAAATGATGTTCAAGTTTGGGGCCATGTGGTTTTCAAAAGTATACAGATATAAATCATCCTATCTTTTTATTTTATTCCCATAAGCCTAGATTTGATTTGATAGTTTGAGACAGAGATGGACAAATTTTTTAAATTATTTAGTACCTGACATTTTATTTTTCGCCAACTTTTTACTATGGGAAAATTTCAAGCACATAGAGAAGGGGAGCCCATCGTACAACTCCCCCCATCCACCCCTGAAATCCCATAACTGCTAACATTTTGTCATATCAGCTTTATGTGTACCTACTGTTTTTGCTGAATTATTTAAAAACAAGTTTAAGGTATCAAGACATTCCACTCTTCAATAGTTCAGCAGGCATCTAAAAATAAGGTCATTCTAGACAAGTAGTGTGCTATTATCACACCTAATAACACAAACAATAATTCTACAATATCATTCAATACACCATCATGTTGAAACATCCTCCAAATTCTTTAATGCTGGTTAGTTGACCCAGGAGTTGATCAGGGTCCATGTTTGTTATGAATGGCGCTTCTTTTTAGCTGTTTTTGTACTAGAACCATTCCCATTCTTTCTCTGGCACTGACTTTTTTGAGGAGACCACGCCAACTGATACAGAATGCCCTGCTCTCTGGACGTGTCTGATCGTTTCTCCCTGGCGTCATCTACCCTGCTGTTTAAGCCCTTCTTTCCCATAAACCGGAAGTGAAGGTCACAGGCTTGACCTCTGACTGCATTTTAGCATTTTTAGCAAGAACACAGCATTGGTGATGTGTGCTGGATTCTGGATCCCATAATATCAGGTTGATCCAGTATGAGCAATGCTAAGTTTGATCCCTCCTTGAGCCCCTGACAGCCAGATGTCTCCATTAAAACAGAGAACGTTCTTCCTTTTCCAGTTACCATTGTGTGCTTCACCAATTCTCCATACTTTCACTGTGCTGTGCATGAATTCACCTGGTTCAACTCAATTATTTCAGCAAGAGGTGAACAATGGGAACTTCCTAATTCTCCCATTCCTTCTACATTTATGAGCCACCATTCCTCTGTAAAGAGCTGTCGCTGCAGAGGGGGAGATTTTTATTCAACAGACTCAGGGAGAGCTGGTTCTCTCCAGAGAAGTTATGAGAGAATATGATTTCTAGAGGTTGTGTGAGGGCACAGAGGGCCCTCCAGTCAGGGCCCAGTGACTGAGCTTTAGGGCCCATGGAGCGGGGAGCAAGCAGGGGTGCACAGTGGGCCAGCCAGAGGACTGTGTTTGGAGAGAGCTGCTCAGGGTGGGGAATCTTTGGGAAAAAGGAGTCTTACCAAAAGAGGAGTTTCAGGAATCCTCTGGTCTCCCTTGGGACATTTACAGTAAAGAGTCCCACTGTTTTTCAGCCTTCTGGAGTCCAGGTCCTGAGGCTGCTTTTGGAGGCATCACTAGACCTCAAGGTTGCCCTAGTAATGTCTGGATTTCAGATTTTGTCCAGTGAATGAAGACATGGGCACCAATCAAAACAAACTTCAGCCAGTAACCTAGTAGTGCATTTTTCGTAGTGTGAAGCAACTAAATGAACAGATTTGCTGATGAACTAACTGACCGTTTTGGTCACGTGTAAGCACAGTGGCCAGTACCCTGTCTGGTTACCCTGGCCACGGTGAGTGGCTGAAGATGCATAGTCTCTCCTCTCCTTTTCCTGACTTGGTGCTGTAGGAGTGGAAAGATTAATTACAAGGGTCCCCTTATAATTTGGGGCAGAAATGGCTTCTCAGAGCTTGCACAAGACACCCTGAGCCAGTTGGGAAGGCTACCATACTGGAGAGGTCTCACAGCAGTGCAGGCAGAGTACAGTAGATTAAGTGGTAACAAGGACAGGGCAGCACCAGCCCTCCACTGAGCCCCAGAGGTCAGCCAGAGCTCTGCAGTACCGCCCACACCCCCACCCCGCTTTTTCTCCAGGGCTGGGGTTTCTCAAAAGGGAACAACTGAGAAGGCCAGCAAAAGCGCTGGCAACTTGCACTCTGTTGTCTATGACTCTCAGGGCTCAATCCCACCCCTAATAAGCATTTGCTCCCAGCTCTAGGGGAAGGATGCTTGGGGCTCTTCCTCTGGAGGCAAGAGGGCAAATCACAAGACAGGTAACTGAGGGAGACTTTCCCCAAGATTCCCCAACTTGCTCCAGGGACCCCTGCAGTCCCTGTCTGGTCTGCCTAGGAATGCACAGCCTTGCTTTGGATAGCAGGCCTTCTGGTTCCTTTTTCTTGCCTCTCTCCTTTTCCTCCTCCCCCGTTCTCTTTCTTTCTCCCTCCCGCTGGAAGCTTCCAGGGTCGGTTGCTGTGTTCACTTACT
Source organism: Eschrichtius robustus (assembly GCF_028021215.1). Classification (NCBI taxonomy): domain Eukaryota; kingdom Metazoa; phylum Chordata; class Mammalia; order Artiodactyla; family Eschrichtiidae; genus Eschrichtius; species Eschrichtius robustus. Next base: position 100,470,102 of record NC_090833.1, on the reverse strand, counting down.
CAGGACCTTCACTTTCCGTGTCCAATAGATTTGGTAGTCCCCTCCCTCGGAATTCTTCTTTCGGAAGCTCTTCGCATAGATTATCTCATTTATCCACACAAAAGGGGCGAATCCCTGAGGTGTGCCACGGAAGATCCACGAGCTCTCGTGCCCAGGGCGGGTCCGGGGATTCGGAGCGTGTGTGCCCCCGGGGAACAGCCTCTGCGCTGGAGGCCCAGAGCACGAGAGGGAGGTGGAAGGCGCCGTGTCCAAACTAAAATGTTGCCAGATGTTAGCCCTCAAGTTGGTGGTCAGTCAATTCCAACCAAAAATGATCATGATCGCGACAATTATGATAATGATAACAATAATGTGCCAAACCCTCGCCCTCAGTGCGCCCTGCCCAAGTCCTGCCCCGGCCCCGGTTTGGATCTGCCGGCTGGGTCCTGAGCCCCTGCAGGGTCGGCAGCCAGGAGCTCAGGAGGAGCGCAGGATCTGAAGGCCGTTCTGGGGCAGAGGCGGAGGGGCAGGCCAAGCCCAGGGGGACTGCGGAGGGAGGCGGGAGGCCATGGGAGAATGTCTAGGACCCACCAGGGAGGGCCTCGAATGTGGGGGCAGGCAAGGGAGGCAGGAAGACCCGGGCGGGAGTTCGGGGGCGGGAGTCCGGGAGCAGGACGAAGGGGTTTGGGGGCTAGTGCGGGCGCGGAGTGCGGGGGATGCTGGGGCGGGGGGGGAAGGAGGGACGCGGAGATAGGGGCGCGGCGCTGAGGGAAGGGGTATGAAGGTGGCGGGGGACAAAGAAGTGAGGGCAGAGGGCCGGGAGATGGGGGAGGGGGCAAAGGGTAGATGGGTGGGCGGGGAGATGCCGGGAGGCCGGGGGATGGAGCAGGGTGAGGGGAGGTGGGGAACGAGGCCAGGGGAGGAGGGGGCGTGGGGGGCGTGGGTACCGGGCCGGGGCTCGGGGAGGTGGAGGTGGGGCCCGGGATGTGGGCGTGGGGCGGCAGGGCGGGGAGGCGGAGCTCGGGCCCCTCCCTGGCGGGCCGCTGGAAAAGTTTGCGCCCTGGCTGGCGGGGACAGAGGCAGAAGAAGCTGGTCTGGGAGACACGCGACAGGAAACCGGCGCCAAGCGCGGCGGCAGGACGAACCGGAGCGAGACTCTCCGGCCCGGGAACGTGCCGCGACTCCCGAGCCCCAGGACTATCCCGGCGTCCCAGCCCAGCTCGCATCTGAGCGGAGGAAGGGGTGTCAGGATGCCGGTGGCCCAAGTGCCCTTCCCAGACGGAGGTGAGCCGGCACGGCCGAAGGCCCGGGGCACCCGGGGTGGGTGGGGGCAGCCGGGTCCACTTTTCTCACAAATTTCCAGCCAGTCCTCGGCGCGACGGTGACCTGGGTGGGCGAGCACATTACATCAGCATCACCCCCTCCACACAGGTCATCCATTCTGGTGACTGAGCCGAGGCGGGGTGGGGGAGGGGATGGTTCCTTTTTAAGTACAATTGGAGCTTTTAAATGCCGAAGGAAAGAGTAGTGACTCTTCACATAGAGGATCCGTCAGTCGCTTTCCTGGGACAATTAAAAAGTTAGGCTCCCGCCCAGGATGAGGACCTGGGAACTCTGGAAGCGTGTGTATATGTGCTTGTTCTCTTGGGGAAATTTTTCTATTTAATTTTATTCGCCACAAAATTCCAGTTTTCCTTCTATTTCTCAAACAAGGCAGTCAGGGCTGTCAGAATCAGGGGGCTGGAAGAAAAAGTTCCTACCGTGCAATAATGAGGTTCCCAGGGAAGATCAGTATGTTACATTCATAACAGAGAAAGCTGAGGAAGGTCCTTCTTTGGCCTGGTGCAGGAAAGTGCTAACTTTGCCACTTTTAACCCTCCAGTCTCCAAATGGTTCTCTCTCCCTCTCTCCCGATCCGCCTCCTTCTTACTTTCTCTCTCTTCCTGACATTGGACACTCCCAAGGACATATTACTTTGTGGTGTTTTTGTATTTAGAGGTAAGAGAGGGACTTGTTGTTGGATTTTTAAAGTGAACATGCTTTACTTTGAAAATGAAGAAAGGTAGCAGCATGAACTGAGTCTGGCTCTTCTGGAGGTCTGGGTACTTCCAGAATTAGGCGTCTTTTTCAAGTCTGGAGTTAGAAGTTGCAGACCTTGTATATAATCACATGTTCATAATTTATCTTTTCAACATTTATTTCTTCATTGATGAAAATCTTGCGGGCATGGTTAAGAAAAACATAATTCCTAGAAAGTATGAGGGCAGGATTATGGTCTGTGGGTATATGAGTAACAAGGATGGCCAAGCCTGTTGCTGGTTGTAGGTGGTGGTTCTGGTGTGTGTATGTGTGTGGGGTGTGGTATGGTGTGGTGTGTGTGTGTGTGGTACTCAAGGAGTTGTGGAATTATCCACATTTGTACAAGTTCTCAATTGATGCAGAGCTCAGTGCCAGTATGAATAATTTTGTTGCCGGAGGGGAACCACACACTGGATGTTCTCGGTCAGCAAACACTCACTTAGGGCCTGCTCGTCCAGGCGCTCTTGTTGCCTGACACCAGAGATCTGAAGCACAAAGTCAGCCCTTAAGATATAGACAAAATGATTCCTCAACCAGTTTCCATCTCTGAAAATGCTGCTTTCCTCTTTACATTTGTGAATTTCATTAAAGGCATGACTCTCCTAATTTTCTACCATATGTGGATACTGAAACTCCCATTTCCTGTACAAGGAGCCTTACCTATTGGCCTAATGAATTTATTTCTCAAAATTTACGAACTGATTTTTCCTTGTCTGGAAATAATGACACTAATTTGATTCCATGGTATCTCTTCCACCTCCTAAAAATGTTTCAGGACCTACAGTGTATGCATATATTTTTGTTGCAAAGACATGGGGATTTGAGCATACCATAATCTCGAAACATTTGGGGTTGCCCAGTTGGAGAAACCCTTTTTTTCTGCCAGGACTTGGAACTATGACTCTGGTGCTGCCACAGCTGGCAAGGCAGCCTCAGGCAGTCTGTTACGTTGGCCAGTTAGCCAAGACTGCAGTGCCCTGGGCTACCCGAGCCTTTCTGTTTCCTCACATTTGGCTTCGTGATTCTTTTCTTATCAGCTTCAGAGCCATTTCATATTATTCCTTTGCCATACATTTTCTGTAAAATTAATTAATTGCCTTAAGAGATAGTCCATGAACTTTTGGAGATAATATGATATACTGAGCAGAATCCTGTCTAGTTTTAGTTGATAATACTTTTAAGTTGTTGTTACAGTTACTAGGCATAAAGTTGCCTTTTCTTCTCTTTTGTTTTCATTCTGTTTTTGAGGAATTACAGCTGCATCTATAAGAGGCCAGGCAATAGGCCAGTCAGGTAAATCAGTGACAAGGTTGTTCCAAGGAGAGTGTGGTACCGATTGGGTGGCTCTAACGTCCGATCAGCACCGTGAGCTGGAGTGAGAGACCTGAGTCAGTTGACTAGGCTCTTTGGTCTTGAAGATGCCAGTCCATTTCCTCGGGGTCAGAGTTTTCCATATATTTCAGTCAAGCCCTCACATTAGCATTCCAGCATTTTGCTATCAGTTCCAAGCATGGTGGTGACACTCTTGTCACTATCTAGGTGAGGAACACATGGAAAGGTGACAGTCTCCGGAAGAGCTTATCCCTAATGTGGTGCACTGGAACCCAATGACACAGGCATCCAGCCCAGCGCAGCCTCTTCCAAGCTGTGCTACAAAGGACACTGAGCCCACACACCCAACCCCCCAGACTCAGTTTCCTCCTATGTACATTTGGAAGGCAGATGCTGTAGTGGGGATCAGACATGGTACCTGCAATGTGCAACGTGCGGTACCTGTGCAGTGTCACCAAGTAAGAGCACTGCTGTGGGAAAGGATGACAGGGACCCCACAGTTGGGACTTCCTGGGCAGAATACCTCTTATTTGCATATGCCTGGAGGAGCTCATTTCCACACACTTTCATTCGTCCTGTGGCAGTCTTGGTAGGAATTCAATCCTGTGCCCTTCCTTAGAACAAGCACAGAAGAGAAAGTTTGACAAGCCTGGTTGAAAAGCAATGAAGGTAAAGACCTTTTGCATCGAAAGCAGTTGCCCTCCGATCGACGAGCCAGGATGCCCAGGAGAGCGTGCACAGAGGCAGATGCTCGAGCTGCACCAGGTCCTGGGTACAACCTGCATTCCTGGGGCTCCCTGGACTGCCCCCAGATCTGTGTTAGCATCCGAGCCTTGTTTACCGGGAGGAAGAGCTATGGAGAAGCCACTGAAAAGCGGGAAACCTGATCAGGGACCAACTCACTTCCACACTCCAGAGAAGAAAGGGGAAGGTGTGGAATCCTGACGTGGTTCATCTGTAACAGCCGTTTCCTCACTGGGAGCTCCACTAATGGGCACAGAGCAACTCGCAGGCGTGCAAGACTGAGTGTGTGAAGCCTCTTGCTATGAACTGTCTCTGAAAGCAGAGTGAGGTCACCTAAGAAGCTCGGAGTGAGGGGAAATACTCATTAGCAAAGGAATTTTGCTGGGGCCATGAAATGGCCAACTCATTATTTCCTTTCTAAATTCTTCTAAACAAAAAAAACTTGCTTTCCAAGAAATTTGGCTTGTTGGCAAATGCTTCTTGTTTTAATTCAGTTTGGGGGATGAACTGGGAGAACATGCCTTTAAAAATACAGCGCCCTGCATCCGACCAGGAAAAATAAATTTCTCACTATCTTATTGTGTGTGTGTGTGTGTGCGCTTTTTTGTTTGTTCGTTTGGGGTTTTTCGTTTTTGGCCGTTACAGAGAGAAAGAGACAGACCCCAGATTGTGGAAATATTTTCCTTTGTTTTTTTCCTTTTCCTTCTTTTTACGGTTTGTTTATTTTTCAAATTGACACGTGTAGAGAAAGTGAATCGCTAGCACAGAAAGCACATCTGGAATCCATCGGCCCCTGCCGGGCTCACCCCTCCCTGCAGATGCTCCAACTTGGAATGGAGGGACGAGGTGTGGGGTGACACACCTCTGAACCACCTTCTAGAAAGTGTCGTGTTCCTTCTCCGCAAAAAGAAAAAGGCTCGGCGTTGAAATGCCTTGAGGTAGACTTGAAGACCCCAAGTGAATGAGGTCGAAGTGAAAACTCTTAGGTGTAGCGGGTCTCTGTTGAGTAGATGTACAGGAAGCTCAGGTGTGGGCAGTGTACTTCAGGGGACGGGTCTGTGGGGGTCTGGGCCACCTGAGCACAGTCTGAGAGTGAGAACTCTGCCTGTGGACATAAGCAAGGCACAGCTCTGTCGGAATCTGGGTTTGTTGGAACACCACTGCCCATAAGCCGGAGCACCTCTGTCCTGAGTATCTTCTATCACATGCCTGGCTTTCTGAATGTGTACACGACTAGCCAGCACCCAGCCGCACTTCTCAGCATCAGGCTGTACTTGTAAGTATTCAGGTGGAAATGAAGCAGTGATCAACCTTTTACGATGGAAAGGCAGATGCTGGTCACTGCCAGCCCCAGACACCTATCTTTTAAAATAAAACAAAACGTGAGCATTTGTAGTGCGTAACTCTCACCCTCTATGGGGACTTCTCCAGCTCCCCACAAATACCATTCGTAGGACCACGGACTGAGACTCATAAGCCTCTGCAGGGACCCTCCCATCAAAGCCCAACCTAGACATCAGTGCTAGGAAATCCACGGTACTCCTTGGAAACAGAGGCACGTGCTCGCCACAAGGTCATCCTAGCAACACTGCTAAGGACAACAACACTTGGAAACCACTCCATGTCCACAACCAGGAATGAATGGAGGCTGTGGGAGCAATGGGAAGGAATTACCGGCATCTCCACGCATGACTCACAGGAGCATCACATTGAGAGGACGATGCCAGGCACACCGTATCTCGTATGGCTCCATTTATATGAAGGTCAGACACAGGCTAAATTACTCTAGGGGACGAGGTGTCCAGAGAGTGGTACTATCTGGGAGTGGCTAGTGCCTAGAAGAGGCCATGAGGGATAGGATAGGTTGGTCTCCCAGGAGCCCTGGTGCCCGCAGTGCCCAGCACCCCTGCAGTGACCAGCAGCAGCAGGACGGATGAGCCAGGGAGGGCCGACGCCCCGCCTCGCCATGAGCAGGACCCGGGAGGGGCAGAGCGTTCTTCCGGCAAACTTGGAGTCTGTGCTGCGCCCCTCGGGATGGAGGCCCGAACTCGCCCGTGACATGGTTTTGACTATGCACGGTGGTGTTCAGATGCATCCAAAATCAATCTGATCTTTAGCCTAGCACTTAACTCTCAGATGGGGTCTACTTTCTAATGTTGACAATCCAAAGAAAATAAGCTTTTAGATTCCAAAGAGAGATGGATATCTTCCAGTTACGCAAAATGCGGAGATTCACATTTAACAAAAGAGGTTCTGAAAAAATGTGCTCCTTGAGCGATAAATATTTAATTAAGGGAAGCTATAAATCAAGAATTAATGGGAAAATATGTTCGCCCTCAAGATTCATGGTTTGGATGGGTTTCTGGCACATCTTAGACAATTTTTGTTTTGGTTATTTTCTTGCTGGTTATCAGTTTTTATTGTTTCCTTTTGTTTCCTCTACTCAATTTTATCAAAACTCTACCTATTCAGGAAAAAAAAAAAGTTGATGTGAGTCTGCAAAGCCTGTGGTGTATTTCCTCTGCCCTTTATTTCCAAGAGAAGTCCAGATCCAGCAGTTTTAAAGGGACTCACCTCCCTGCTATCCGTACTATACAGCCTAGTCGGAGGGGTGGAGACTGTCCAAGAGGTATTCAAATGCCGTGGAGTTATCATGGGGGAAACTAAGGCACAGGAGACAAACTTTGGACACACCCTGGTTTCAAAAGCCTTTCAGTTGCAGATGCCTAGAGCCCTTTCACCCCAGTGTGAGTGGGAATTCCTGTACAATTCATGTTCCTGTCCTTTTAGGTGATATTAGTATGTTTTTTTATCATTCAGACTGCTCTGGTGCTGAGTCAGTTACCATCATAAATCCTCTTGTTATGCTTGCCAATATCAGGTCCTGGGAGAGAAACCCCTGATGGGAAAGCAGATGTCTCAGAGGCATTTGAGGCAAACCCGACACGACGGTGTCATGGACAGAGGGGCGGCCACTTGGACGTGGCAGCAGAGGTCTGGCATGGGGGGAGTCGCGTGTGTAGGGCCCTCGGGCCAGCCATGTGACCCCATTGCCGTCGGGGAAATAGCTGCTCTCAGGATGCTGCCGCCTTGTGGCTCTTGGTGGCGCGGCACATGCGTTCCTCTTCCCTGCCCTTGTGCCACGCCTTTTCCGTGAATGAGGTCACACGTGGTGCAGTGGCGGTGCATCTGTGTGGGGATGCCGAGTACTCTCTCAGGGGTTGTGCTCTGGGGTGGCAAGTGGTGGGAAGATAACCAGGCGGCTAAGTTCTCCTGTGCCTGGTTTCCTACGACAGCCAGGAAGGGTCAGCAAAGAGGGAGCGTGGATTCTCCATTCGCCGCCCACAGATGAGAGTACTTAGACGGGCAGTAGTAAAGGGCACACACGTTTACTGGGCACCATTAATATACATGGTGCTGTGAGAGGAGAGATGCTGCGATCTTCACGGCGTCGGCATGAGGATTAAATAAGGGGCTCCAGGGAAAGTGCTCTGAGAGTGTCAGCTGCTGCTCCTATTTCTACTCTTAAAAAGACAGCTTGCAATTTGTTTTAAAAAGTGGTGTGCAAGGGCAGGATGATTCCAGAAAATGTTACAGAGCAGGTAGAATTTGACTTGGGCTTGAAGGACGGACACGATTTTAATAAAAATGGAAGAGGGGCAAGAGGGAGGAGGGGAGCTGCCCACGAGCTGACCCCCACCTCTGCCTCTGTCTCTGGGAGACCTGCAGGCGAGGCCCCCTGTCCTTCCCATGCCCAGACCAAGTAGGTGGGCACCGGGGCTGGGTGGGGAGCCCTGCCTCCCTCCTGCCCGAGGCAGCAAGGTGCCTCTGGCTCAGGCGACACAGCCCCAGGGTCCGATGCTGCCTCCAAGGGCTCATCAGCGATTGGGGAGACTCGGCAGGCGCCCCCCACCCCAGTACTTCATTGTTAGCCTAGCCTCAGAACCTGCCTGCTTTTCCTTTTTGAAGTTAGAAGAGGTTTCTGCCAACATCTGGCAGTCAAGGTGACCCCCCAGTCCTTCGTGACCTCAGACCCAGCTCAGATGCCAGGGGCCCATGTGGTTTCCAGAACAAGCCTCACATCGAAGCTCCAGGACACTGGAAGAAATCTCTGCAAAGAAGCAGCAGGGCCATCTCTGCCCGATGTCAGAAAACTGGAGTCCCCCAAATTAAGGGAGGGGAGGTTTGATAATGTCCTCAGGGCGCTGGGACCAGCACCCGAGTGGCAGGAAAGCATCTACCTGGAGGGTCCCGTGGGCGGGGAGCCCTGTTTGGAGCCTCCTCTGCTTCTCGCTGACAGAGCAGCTACCAACACTGAGCCCCAGGATCCTCCTGGCCACTGAGGCCCTCTATGGGAATGAGCTCAGCGGGTGGATGAGGCCTTCAGATTCGGTCACACCCCAAAATGCAGAGCCCCGTTTCATCGGAGAGTGGTCCATGTGCCACTGAACCAAACCGAGGGTCGTGACTTAAATGTTATAAAAGTTAAAAAAAAAAACTTCACACAGTCGGCTGTTGTAAATTAGCCTCGTTGGATCTTAATTCTATATTTAAATGCTCAAATAATTTTAATTTAGAATAAGTGAGTTTAGTGAAATCCATTTCTGCCTCGGTAGTTGGGTCTGCTTCACTGTGGACATCACAGGAGGCCGATGGATAAAGCCACAGGTGGGGTGGAGTGCATCCAAGGTCCAGTGGGGTAAGGACCATCCGAAGTCTGGCTCTTGTGTTCTCCGCCCCGCCCTCTCACTAGTGCTCCCAGGGTGGTTTCTTTCAGTTCACACACACCAATTTAGTTTTGGCAGTTTAGACAGCTAGAGCTGAACTCTGAATTTTAAGCCAAACTCGAAAATCCACTTTGTTGTCCTCTCTTTTCTTCCTTTAGTCTCAATAGCTGTTGCTTCCACTTTTACAGGTTTGTATTTCTTCCTCCCCTGGCTCCACGCTCAGCTGCTCGCTAGGGGAGTGGCCATGTGGGCCGTGCGTGGCCTGTGCTGCTCTTCCTTTGGTGGCCAGGTGGTCGGTTTCCGAGATCTCCACTGGGCAGATCTGGGGGCCGTCTAGACTCAATTTCTGGCCCTGGCCCTGCTACCCGGGGATCCCATCCAGGAAGTGTGAGTACTTCCCACAGTGTTGCTCCAAAACCCACCAAGGACGTTTCAGAAATCGGATGGGCGTTATTCCAGATTCTATTCTATTTTTTGGACCTGGCATAATACTGTTTCTCTCTCAGTAACTGGGAATAAGGGTTCACCAGGTCCTGTGCAGTAGATGAGTATGAACTAGTTAGCGTTCCTAAGTGCCTTGAGATTTCCAGATGGAAGTATTACCTGGGTCTGTGTGTGATGGTGACGTGACTGAATGATGGTGGTGCTCATGCACTGAATTTCCCTCCTCAACAACTGCAGACACAGAATTGCTCCCTTTGGTCTCCGTGGTCACTTAGGGTCTTGACCTGTGTTAAAGGCCCTCTCTGGGCCCATGCAGACCAGCCGTCCAAATGCTTCAACATTTTTCGTGCCTTTCCCCAACTTTATTGTTGCCGTTGATCTTAGGTGCTGTTACTTTATCACTGGGCGCCCCCTCCTTTTATCTTTTTGCAGGAGCCTATTCTCAACACCCCAGCTGGGGTCTGGCTTGGATCACTATTGCAGCCTGAGCCGCAGGCTTTCTTTGCCCTGGAAATGGACGTTCCCAGGGCGCCCTCTGGTGGATTCTGGAGCTAACCGATCGTGACTTCCAAGTGATGGCGACGGTTCTCACGCTGCACCCCAGACCCTACACCTCCAACGAGACGCTGCACAAACATTACAGCTATGTAGGCAAGTTGAAGGACAGGCTGAAGGACGCCCCCGAGGGCAGCACACTCACCACCATTGTTTTCTTGATCATCTGCAGCTTCATTGTCTTGGAGAACCTGATGGTTTTGATCGCCATCTGGAAAAACAATAAATTTCACAACCGCATGTACTTTTTCATTGGCAACCTGGCTCTCTGCGACCTGCTGGCCGGCATAGCCTACAAGGTCAACATTCTGATGTCGGGCAAGAGGACACTGAGCCTGTCTCTGACCGTCTGGTTCCTACGGGAAGGCAGCATGTTCGTGGCCCTCGGGGCGTCCACCTGTAGCCTACTGGCCATTGCTATCGAGCGGCACTTGACCATGATCAAAATGAGACCATACGATGCCAACAAGAAGCACCGCGTCTTTCTCCTGATCGGGATGTGCTGGCTCATCGCGTTCTCGCTGGGCGCCTTACCCATCCTGGGCTGGAACTGCCTGCACGACCTCCCTGACTGCTCCACCATCCTGCCCCTCTACTCCAAGAAGTACATCGCGTTCTGCATCAGCATCTTCACGGCCATCCTGGTGACCATTGTGATCCTGTACACACGCATCTACTTCCTGGTGAAGTCCAGCAGCCGCAGGGTGGCCAGCCCTCACAACTCAGAGCGGTCCATGGCCCTGCTGCGGACTGTGGTGATCGTGGTGAGCGTCTTCATCGCCTGCTGGTCCCCACTCTTCATCCTCTTCCTCGTGGATGTGGCCTGCAAGGTGAAGGAGTGTGCCATCCTCTTCAAGGCCCAGTGGTTCATTGTGCTGGCCGTGCTCAACTCCGCCATGAACCCCGTCATCTACACGCTGGCCAGCAAGGAGATGCGGCGGGCCTTCTTCCGGCTGGTCTGCACCTGCCTGGTCAGGGGCCAGGGTGCCCGCTCCTCACCCATCCAGCCTGCTCTCGACCCAAGCAGAAGCAAATCCAGCGGCAGCAATAACAGCAGCCCCTCCCCAAAGAGCAAGGAAGACCTCCCCCAGATAACTGCCTCGCCCTGCATAACAGACAGAAACAAAACCCTGCAGAATGGTATCCTCTGCAAGTGAGGGCGCCAGGCTCCAGGAACGTGGGGTCCTCGCATCTCCGTGGAACGAGCGGCAACTAGCCCTGCAGGCACATTCTTATTGATTGCACGCCTCACCCATGGGGCCTATTCCAGAGCTGGGACTCAGGAAACCTATTCTGCCAACAGCCTGCCTGGTGTGGACGTCTCTTAAGGAGGGAACCCAAGGAATTGCCAACCCATTTCAGTGTAGACAGCGTGCCTTGTCCCTTTAGGCTCCAGGGTCTTCCAAATGTACCAAGCTGTCGATGTCATCAGTCGCCTTACCCTGAGTCCCACCGACCACTGTCTGCTGTGCCTAGAGAAGGAAGGTCGTGGACCACACAGTGTACAATGTGTCTCCCAGAACATCAGGATGATGTTTGGTAACTTTACACTACACTCTGTGCACAGGATAGATGCCGTACATTCGTCATTTCTGTGTTACGGAGCACTTGCGTTCCATATGTCTGCCACTGGTACACGCATAAGCTGCAGTACATGATACTGTTACGTAACAGGGAGTACAGGTATATTCTGACTGAAGCACCAGGTATGAGGATATGGCTGGGAACTAGGTGGACACACTGGTTCCAGTCTCCTCAGACTGACATGAAGTCTCACGTTAAGCAGGTTTTGAAAGCCCAAATCCCCCCAAAGGGCTTGTCCGAGGCTGGTCTCAGATGCGTGGGTCTGACTCCAAACTGTCCTGAGACATACACTTGACAGCGTCTGGATTATCCTGGTGACAATGAGCAAGTTCTGTGGGCGTACATCCCCCAAGGGGACCCCTGCTTCTCTTCTGTCATTTGTCCCTGCAGAGTCTTAAGCACATCTAAAAGCCAAATTGGCCAAATTATGTGATTGTTTGAGGTTTCTCCAAATCACAGAAAAGCCAGCCAACGTATTCCAGGAGCTGTGCCCCAGACCAACCAAGAAAAGAACTCACAAGGGAGAAGCAGAGGACAGACCCCTGGCTCATTTCGCCTTTCCAGTGTAATGGGGAGTTTCTATTGAATTCGGAGAGGTTTGCAAGGCAGCACTGAGATCCTATGTTGAGTTTGAATCTGTATCAGAAAGCACCAAGTCAACAACGCCCTGTGTTGTCACAGCTGAACAGCTGGGGCCGTCAGCAGCCTCATGGATTCCTGAAAGCTGACCCTGACTATGACTATTAAAGCAGTTTAATTGTGATCTGGCAGCTTGTGCTTTCTTCAAAGAAATATAGCAATACTGTAATCTTCCTTTTCAACACATGTTGACCCTGTATCACTGTTTACCTTAAGAAGCAATTACTTAGAAGGTATTTTTGTACACAGTCATCCCCAGTGATTCTTCAGGCAGTACAAATGGGTGAAAAATACACAAATTTGCAGAGCTGTCATAAGCATATAGTTGATGTATTGAGTTCTTTGTTAAAAAAAAAAAAAAAAAAAAGCAACCTTTAAAAGGATTCTTTCTTGGGTAAGTCTCACATCAGAACCCCCTGAAGTTTTTACGTTCAGTGGGAATTTTGCCTGAGTAAAGACTAAAAGAGTAGTCTTAATACATGAGTAACTTTTCAAAGAGAAAGGGACTCCTCTTTGTTATATGATGCCAGTTCCTCTTTATTAAGGAAGATTTCTGTGGGTCCTGGGTGATCATGTACCGACCAACATCTTTCTTAATTTTTGGTACTGATGAGATAAATCCTATTTGTAAGGAGATGCTCATTGGTGGCATTTTTGTTGTCCTCATTACGTCACTGAAAAGGAGCTGATTCTCTTGTCAAATAGCATGAGAAAATCCAGGGCATTTCTGGAAAAGTTAAGCATTAAGATACTGGGATAAGAAAACAACAACAACAAAATTGCCTCAGAGAGCCAAAATATTGAGTATTGCATTTTACCTTAGGTAGTGAAATGACTTAACAAATTTATATGTTAGTTCTGAGTTGCTTGGGGGCCCCAGATGTCTGGCACTAATATGAATAACACTATAACCTCAACTTTTTTTTGAGGTAGTGCAGAACTTTCAATCAATCTGAATGAAAAATACTCCAAAAAAGTAATTGTGTTTATTTGATATATGCAAAAAGTAATCAAATTTAGTACCGATGTGTACATTCCTAACTAGCTAGCTGGAGATCATTTAGAAGTTGAGTGTGTCAAAGCCACAGAGAACCTGTGCATTAGATCTCGTTCAATTAGTAACCTTTACTGCGTCCCATGTATGTTTGTTAAAAAAATAAATGAAACCGAAAGCCTTTGTATAAACTCATTCTTGGGAGTCCATGTGAGGGGCTGTGTACACTGGGGCTGCCCCTGGTGATGTGCAAAGTGGCAGTGTGACCTCTCACCTGGTGCCAGTGTTTCTCTAAGAATTAAAACACTCTGAGAATTCCAATAACATTTCCCCTAGGCTTCCCACTAGCAGAGCTGGTGTTTTAGGAAACTTCAGTGTATTGGGTGCTTTTCCACCAATTTTGGTAGGTCAATAGGGAAGGAGGTCAATGGACTACCCTTTTGATAGGGGGAAAATTGTAAGGGTCATGGCAGCCAAAGTACAGCTGAAAGAGATGGGACGATGGGTTCTGTTCCATTTGGTGTAATTGAAGCCAACAGGAGAGACTAGATCAGAACTGACCCTTTCTCTAGCTTTCTCCAGCACAAGTGGTAAGTTTTCGCTTCTCCAGCCTGCATTCTACCTAGAAGGAGACCAGTGTTTGGCATCACTAGTTGGTAGTGACATTCTGCCACCTTTGATACTGCCCAAGGCCGAGTGGACAGAAGTTAACATAAATTGCAACAGGAATGCCTTTGCCAGGACGCCATTTTCATCCCACACCTTTGGTGTCCCTGACGGGGTTCTGCTGTGACTGTATTTTAAGAGATCTCCTGGGGAATAATTGAGAATATCTGCTTTCTATGGAAAGGCTTCACACTCCGCTCCTCTCCTTCATGAGGTAATACAAGATCCACCAACCAAATGAGAGACTTTTCACGATATTCTTTATTGCCCTCAGACTCACATTGACAGTTAACGTCGGACTATTTAGAGAACGGTTGTTTCCACCCTTGACCCATGTTGCTTCTGCACTGGTAAAGAGCCTTTCACAGAAATGTAACAAGGCGTACTCTATAGAAAACTTCTAGTTAAATTACCAAGTCCATGCTTTTAAATGTATCTACGAGTGCAAAACTTCCACACCCAAATGTTTTTAGTATCTAAGTCAAACATCAAAGGGTTTGCTACATAATCAGAAATGCATACACCACTATTCTGAAAATGAAGGCACATTTTCCAATAACCAGTGATAAGAAGTGCAGCATTGCCTAAGTGGGTGCGACAGCCTCTGCCCCTGGGCCACAGTGACGGCATCCAGGGACGACAGGTGGCATCTCCAGTTGGCTGCCCTAGAAGCTCAGGGATGTGCCCAGCATGGCAGCAGGGTTCACAACTGGAAGCCACATCATTTACTGAAGGAGTGAAGTGGGTTCACTGAAACGTGAGGAGGGAACTTAAGCCAATTCTCTTTACCCGTTGTGTTATCAAATATCCCAAATGTTGGCCAAATAATTTAGGTTTTATTATTTTTCATAGAACAGAGATTAGAAAACTTGAAATTGGTTTTGTATTTCCACTTCTCAGAGATGTCCAAATACCGATTCTGTTCCAGTATCAACGTAGAAAGTAGTAAATTGGCAATAAACCAGAGACCTTCACAGTCATTCTTTTTTGTTTCACAAAAGTTAACGGAAAACAAAACACAAAATTTTCAACTATTTATCAATATGTATAATTTGCCATCCAAATGCTTTTTAAAAAGTAATAAATATCTCATTATTACACATTAGATGTACACGGAGTTCTCTCCTAATCCTTGGATTTAAACATCAAATTTTAATTCTTATTTAGTTCCGGATACAAAGAAACATTCATGTACTTAACTTTACAATATTTATTCTGGAACAAGTTATATTCAAAAGTCAAATGAACAGAGACCATTCCACTTGCAACCAACATACAGTTGTTACAAAAAGGTTAATTCAGTGTTCAGAAATGGATTTGCCCATTGATTTCTGCTTTAGTTGTCACTTGATTTGTGGTTAGAAACTTTGGTTGTGGTAAAAATGTCCCAGACAAGTGGGAATTCATGACCTCAAACACCAGGGCCGCAGTGTGTGTCCCACGTGCATACATTCCTGCCTACAGCATTTCAAGGTGAAACAACGAAAGAGAAACTTTACGTTGCATGAGATTTCCTTTCTGGTGCCTTCTTCAATGAGAATGGCTCTTCCAGCCCTCGGGAGGGAGCCCTGTGTGTTTGGGCCCAGGGGAGTCGTTATTCTGGGCACCTGTGAATGCAGGAAGGAGGCGAGAACAGGCAGAAGCAGCCTCGCCTCCACCTCCACCGTCCCTCCTAACACCGACCATTTTTCATGCATGAGGGGGTCCCGGACTCCTCCTGGGCCATCCACGCCTCGCCTGCCTGTTCTTACCCTCCCCATCCCGTCTGCAGCCTAGTTTGCAAAGCCTTCAGGCTCCCCAGACCCACCCAGGAGTTCCACCCTCCAGGGTCCTAGTGAAGTTGGCCACACCAGCCATCAGGCCTGTCACGCTCCCACACCCTTTGTGCGTTTATTTCCAACTGGACTATATCCTAAGGCAGACGGAACCTTTGCACACTCACAGGAGCCCAGAACAGTGCCTGCCTCACGTGAACTAACGTAAGATGAGGCCAAGAGAAAGCTGGTTAGAAAAACCGACAAGCAGTGCGGCTGTACCCAGGATGACCACACTCGGCCCCCAAGCACGCCTGCCTGGACAGCCTCATCAACACCCACCCCTGCTTGTTTTTACATGCTACTGGATGAACAGGGGATGTAGGTCTGGACTTGCTGCCCCCTCCCTTCTTTTTTCTTTTTCTTCCTCTGTCTTCCCGTCCTCTCCTTTCCTGTCTCCCCTCATTGACTTCTCTTCCCCTGTGTCCCTTTGTCACTTTCCACAGTGGACCCCCTGTGGCCCTCTTGTCCTGTTCCTGCAGCATCCAGGACCCTCCTCCCTGTGTCTGCAAATGCCAGGACATGTCGGTCCCCAAACTCTCAACATTTGTATAACTTTCTAGTTGTCCTTGTTAGTTAAAATACCAAAACCCAGGGAGGAGTCCCGAGGTGCAAATTGCCCAGTCAACCTGCATGTGCACACATACAGACAGAGATGCACATCCGTTGTAATCAATGTAGATATATGCATGTGTATATATGTATATACATACAGACAGATGCACATCCGTCGTAATCAGTAGGTATATGTATGTGTGTGTGTGTGTATGTATATATACATACACAATTGATATTCACAAGTCCTGGTATAAAGTTGCAATTTTTCTGGCTGCTATAAAATATGCCAGTTTTAAAACTGTTTGTTTGTTGCTTGCAAACTTATAAATATGTATAAACTCCATTATAAATAAATTGTGGCTGGCAGATGGCATTTTATCTGCCAGCAGTGATTGCATGGAGTTATAAATGCTTATTAATCCTCCACTTTTAAACTCACAGCATGGACCCTGGGATCTATAACATGGAGTGGCATGAAAACATAATCATACATTAGAGGGGAAAAACCGTCAGTGAGACAGGTAAGGGCTAGCAATTCACACCTGAGGATGGTTCTCAAAGTCAAGACTGCCTACCAGCTTCACCCGCAATTTATTAGAAATGCAAATTCTCTGGCCCCATCGAGAACTACTGAGTCAGGAACTCCGGGGAGGACCCCCAATGGCTCTGATGCCTGCCTTTCACCCCAAGTCTGATTATGAAGGCCTGTCTCTCTGCCAAAGGATTCCCCGGCTTGGTGTGCATAGGACTGGCCAGGACACTGGGGCTCGAAACAGCCTTCCACCAGTGCTGGGCTGTTTGGGTAAATGTCCAGCTCTCTCCCCACGCTGGTGGATTAGCTCTGAGGTACGTCCAGCCCTGCCGCCCTCAGTCCCCAGTGCAATTTGTTATCCACATCCTGGTGACTAGCCTGACCACGCCTTCCTCATCAACTTCCTTTCCTTCCCCACCCCTAAGTCTACATACGCTCTGAGCTTCTCTCAAGGTCTGCTTCTGAGGGATCCCAAACTAAACAAAGGAATAGAAACACTTCCTTGTCCATGTGAATGACTCACGCCTTTATGCATTTTGGAAAAAAAGATGGAACATGAATGTAAACTCAAGGAGGGAAGCACTACTGGCCATTTTCCATCAGGGGCTGAGCTTTATGTACAAGCCCTAAAGGACCCTAATAAGTCCTGCACTCTGTCCTAGATTCAGTCACTGACTGTCGCCACCCTCCAGCAAGTCAATTGATTCTGGTTTCCTCACTGAAAAATGGGTCCCTCCAGCTGTATTATCCGAGGACGCTCCTTTACCTGCTGTCCTCTGAGGAACAGGGACAGTTCCAGGTTTACAACATGTGCCAGTCATTTTTCCACTTCTCTTTCTCAGGACCAACTTAAAGTTTTACTACAGAACCCAAGAGTATCATTCTGAAACCCAAGGCCAAGATTTGTCTGTGTCCTACAATTACCTATTTGCAATCTTTCCACAATCTCCTTCCCATTTCCCACCGGGCTGTCACCGTTCACAGAAAGGCATTTACGGATGGCGTCCTTACATACTTGGCCAGCGAGAGAGCACAGATGTACACTTTTGAGAGTGAAGCATCCCAGGAAACAACTGTCCTCCATGCTGACGCGTAGTCACCGGCCCCCACACCCTCTCAGGACAGGGACTGCACAGCCCGGTGGTGCAGGTGGCGAGCCAGGGCTCAGAGAAACTCAGCAACCAGCTCAAGGCCACATGGCTCTGTGCATGTGGGAGCCAAGGTAGGCTGCCCGGGGAGCCTGGGATCCAAGGAGACGTGTGACTGGCCTTCAAGAAGTGACCGATTCAGGGAAATAAGGACCAGGACATTTGTTTTCAAGTGTTACTTATATAAAGGAGTCACCCAGGCATCTCATGCTACCTGAAAGGAGAGGTCCATTCCAGGAAGCGGGCATCTTCAGGACAGCAGGCTGGACATGGAGCCAGGAGACGTGAGTCGACACTGTCCCCAAGCACGGGGCCCTTTGAGGGGGCCGCACAAAGCTCTGCTCCTCCCCCAGGCCTGCCCTGCTTTCAGCCAGGCCTTTCCCTTCTCACTCGGCTTGTCACCTTCTGTCCTCATTGGAAATGATCAGTGCCACCCACCCTCCTCCATCGGGAGAACCCCAGCTGGGTCTTTGTCCATCAACCCCAACACCAGAGATGGCCCAAAACAGAATCATTGCTCAAATGAAACACAGGTAAAGGCCAGGCAGGCTCCTGGTCCTCTGGCCTCTCAAATATAAAAAGTCTGGAAGTGGTGGCTTAAACATAAGATTTAGGTGGGGAGTTATTTGATTTGAACACACCATCTGACTGTCCACCTGCTTCTTTTTTTTTTTTTTTCCAGCCATACCATGTGGCTTGCAAAATCTTAGTTCCCCAACCAGGGATCGAACCCTTGGCCCCGGCAGTGAGAGTACCGAGTCCTAACCACTGGACTGCCAGGGAATTCCCCACCTGCTTCTACTATGAGCCGTTCAGAGTATCCCTAGTAGTCAGGCATCAAAGCTGACTGAAACCAGTGACCAGCGGCCCCACAGAAGCCCCGCAGGCTCCCAGCAGATAGGCGTGTCACTGGAAAGCACAGCTAGTTCACACAGGATGGTGCGGGTAGGAAGGGGAAGGGGGGGTCTCCAGAGCCACTTAGCAAGATGGGCCATTTTAGGACCGCTGGACCCTGCCTGGCTCTCCCGGCAGACACAGAGGCCTGGATCAAGCGGCAGGGGGCCCACGAGAGGGGCAGCAGGTCCTGGCACACTCCGAGGTCCCAGGGTGGCCCTGGCACGGCGCTCAGTGACCATGCCCTGGGAGTTGGAGGCCCTGGAGCTGCCCCTCCTGTGGCTGCAGCGAAGTTTGCCTCTGAATCCCGAGCTCCCTGTGGAGCAGAGCTTGGGAAGCGCTGAGAGCGTGGAACAGCTCTGCTGCCCACCGACCGTGTAGCCTTGAGCAAGGTGGGCACTACCTGAGCCTCAGTTTCCCCATCTGTGAGTGAGGCTCTGTGATGCCCAGCACGTGGCGCTTGAAGGAAGAGAGGAGATGACCCAGGTGAGCTCTTACATGCTTTACATGCTTTACAAATGGGAGAAAACAGACTAGAAAATTGCTGCCATCTGCTACACCTCAAATCTGCTCCAATGGCTACAAAGGAGTGCCAGTTATGTCCCACTAGCACTGTTCTGTGGGAAGCGATCTTAAAACCTGAGCTTAAAAATACATATTTTGAATGAATATTGAAACATTATTTGATCCCCCATTACTTTTAATTTTCTAAATTGATTCTCATGCAAAAAAACATATATTGCTTATCACCATTGAGATAAACACTAACTTCAGAGCAGAGAGCTACTAAACCTGCAGATTACCATTTCTTATACTCCCAAGAGAAAAACAAAACAGATCAAATGTTCAGGGGCTCTCAGTTCTTAACTCTTGTTTCCTACTTTCCTTTGCCCTTAACATGAGTGTTTTGGCCTTATGCAGGGGGGTGTGCAAGTTTGCGGAAAGAAGTCATTTGGTCCATTTTTATATGTGTGTACACTCGCACACAGAGAAGGATCATGCATCCCCACAGAGGTCGGATTTTTATGTATACGTCTGCAGGGCTGCAGGCCTCAAGGAGACAGAGTGCAGGGCAATTCTCACAGTCACCCCAAAGTCTACATCGTCACAGGGGAAGAGCCCGACCTAGCTGCTGCCCGGCGTCCCTGTTCAGGCCCTACTGCTTTTGGATAACTCGCAGCAGGGTATCTGTACTGCACCTGAAAACAGACCATTCTAGGAAGAGGCAGGGCAGTCTAGATTAGTGCCAGACTCCCCATAAAGTTCCAATTCACTGCAGAAGATTCTAGAAGATTGAAGCCACTGTCAGCTTGAGTTCATTGGACCTTCAAAGGGTAAAAACTCCACAGAAGGCCAACATGAATCCTTGGACCTGCCCCAAGCCATCCTCAGCCATCAGGTCTGCCCCATCCTCCCATCCTGGCCACACACACCCTCTAAAAGTAGAAACAGGGTTCACACACGTAGCATTAGAACTTTGTGGAATTAGCGCTCATTAGAATTTTTAAAATCTACCATTAACTCCACATTCTGGAAGCATCAAACTTATTACTCTCCAATGCTAAATGTGTGCAGAGCGTCCTTCCCTTGCACTGATGAAGGGGGTGCTGCCCGCAATGGATTTCACTGGGACAAGAACCAACATTGCAGCACAAGTGAGAAGGTGCCAACGAATGAGTGAATCCTTCCATCTTTGAAAAGACAACACCTGTTAAATCATATGGTAATCTCAAGCCAAACATTTTTTAAAAGTTAGAAACACTGTCGACTTCCTAACACCAAACAACCCAATAGGAAATCAGTGTTTGATCCCAAAGGAAGGAGCTGGGACAAAGCACTGCCCAGGACACGAGCCCTTTTCATGGAGCAATTGGGAAACCATTGTAGAGACAAACCAGCCACTTTACCCACCAATCTCTCCAGAAGTGGGACCTCAAACTAATTCCCAAAGCTCTTGAGCCTGGTCCCGAGCTTCAGGCAAACCTGAATCAGCCACAGCTGATGGAATGTCTCCAGGCAGGAACTCTGAGCACATGTGTTTGCACCTGTCTTCCGCACAGATCGTACACATGCTTCTTCCTCTACTGAATATAAAGGGGGCGGGGTTTTACTAGCAGGTACTGCAGCAGCCTGTTGGCTAAGAGGATGTACAAACCCCCAACTACCCCTCCACAAATCCTCATTTTGTCCTTATACAGATAAAAACAAAGGAAGCATTTACCTGTCAAGATCTTGATCAGTGAGGCTTATTTTGTGCCCCATTTGGCAGCAAAGTGGATCCCCAAGAGCCCCTGGACAACCAGGGTCATGGGAGACGGCATTCCTGTGCTCAGCACTACCTGAAACAGCTGGAGTAACGCCTACTCCTCAGCGCAGCAGCCCTAATCTCCGGTGCTGCAAACCCCGTGCACACAGGTGTGATGCAGGCAGCCTGGGAGGCGTCGCCAAGGAGGAGGGACAGCCACGAGGACCCGCACTTCACAGGGCTTTACATGCAGAGCATAGACAGCATCTTGCCTTATTCTATTACAGTCCCAGGTGTTTATTACCGACCCTCCTGCAGCTTCTATTCCCTGTATTGTGCTTAGTAGGTAACACCTTCCCAGTGGACTTTCCCAGTGGAATGGGTCAGCTGAATTAACATTTTGCCCGGACAACTACAGTCAAACTTTGTTTTCATTAAAAACATACAGCACAGAACATTAGTCTTACATCTTTCTTAGTCTTAAAAAATATAAATATAGAGGGATAATTTGTACAGGATGTATAGGTATGTACACCTTTAGTATGCACATGAGAATTTGGAACAAGTTTATGAAACTTGCACTTTAGGGAGGCCTTCCTCCTGGGGCTGTTGAACAAAGCTCTGAGCCAGTGGGCAGATGCTTGAGTTCCCATGGCCCAGTACCCATCTACCGGGAAGAACTGAGCCCTCCTGACTGCAGGTGCAGGGTCGGGATGGGGCAGCTGGCAGGTCACGGGTTCCTCTCCACCGGCTGCTGAAGGCAGAGCTCACTCCCGGCAGAGATGATGGGCAGGCTGTTCTCCAGGTGGTGGTTGATGAGGTGGTTGATACTGTCAAAGATCCTGTCCTTTGTCCGGATCTGTGAGGGGTGCGGAGGGAAGGTTAGCGCCACCCACAGGCAAAGGAAAGAAGACACCCCCCACTGGGAGTCAGAACTGGAGAGGCAGCCTCCTTAGGGACCCAGGGTTTCCCTGTGCTTTCAGAGGTGGTGTCCGCTAAGTCCCTGGTCCCTGTCACTGGCCAGTAAGTTCAGTCAGTTCATCTGTCCACCCCTCTGGGACTGAGCCATGGCCTCCCCCGCCTTTAGCAACCAGGGGCCGTGGTGATCCTCTGCCTCCCAACAGCCTCCTCTCTCTGGCTCCCCTCCTGCCCTCATGGGATCCATCCCAGAAACCTCTGTCCTGCACCACCCAGTGGTGTCTGCAGGCTCCCCTGCCCATGCCACCTGCAGACCTTTGCCCGGCGGTACTGGCCCAGACCGCTTCTTCCACCTGGGAACCTAGCTCAGCCTCCAGGTCAGCACCTTCAGGCCCCCGTCATTCCTTACCACCCCTCCCCAGGCCAGCTGTCAGCATCCTGCGCACCTGCCAGGAAGGAGCCCACAGCTGTGAGGAGGGGCTCCAAGTTCCCAGTGGAGGGTGACCCTTGCTGGGACGGAGGGGCAGTGCTACACGCTTCTGGTCACTCAGTTCTAAAGCTTAGTAGGGTGCCTGTCCATGAACTTCTCCTGAATAGGTGAAGGCCTGAGATGTGGTGAGGGTGCTGGGTGGCGCTTTGTCTCTTCCCGCTGCACAATGGCCCTGTGCTCTGGTCCCTGGGGGCCACCAGTCCTCCCACCCTGAGCCGGTACACTCACAGTAGAGACCGCACTTGAAGGAGGCAGTATGAGTTCTGGCCAGGAGCAGTCTCCCAGCGTGCTCTGGATGCAGCCCCGGGGGCCTGCTTCTTTGAGAGGGAACGGAGATGGAGCAGGGGGCAGGCACCTGGCTGTACCCCCTAGTGCTCCAGGCCCATTGATGGCCCTCACAATGGGTCTGGGATGCCTGGGTACCCCAACCTCTCTCTCCAGCCTCATTGCTGGGGCCCATCCCTCCCTTGGAACAACCAGCTTCTCCCATCCCTCCCTCAAGGATCTGAAGGCACATCTATTCTCCTCACTTACTTGTCCCAATATTCTTTCCCCAAGTTCTTTTTTTCTTAATTTTATTGGAGTATAGTTGATTTAAAATGTTGTGTTAGTTTCTGCTGTACAGCATTATGAGTCTGTTATATATAAACATATATCCACTCTTCTTTAGATTCTTTTCCCATGTAGGTCATTACAGAGTACTGAGTAGAGTTCCCTGTGCTATACAGTAGGTTCTTATTAGTTATCTATTTTATATATAATAGTGTGCATATGCCAATCCCAATCTCCCAATTTATCCCTCTCCCCCCCCTTCCCCCCCTGGTAACCATAAATTTGTTTTCTACATCTGTGACTCTATTTCTGTTTTGTAAATAAGTTATTTGTAACATTTTTTAGATTCCACATATAAGTGATATCATATGATATTTGTCTTTCTCTGTCTGAATTACTTCACTCAATATGACAATCTCTAGGTCCATCCGTCCTTCTCCAAGTTCTTAATCTCACTCTCCTTCCCTAATGTGGCCACCCTTGTTTCCCCCCGTCCATCAACCCACCAATGGGATGTCCATCTCTGGGCCTTCAGTCCCATATCTCATTCTCTCTCTAAATCTATGCTCCAGGTGTGCATATCAGAAGCCCCTGGCCAGGCCATCTGCCCTGGGCTTTAAACGTTTTTAAAATTAGGATGCTGTCCTCTCCTGGGTTCCAACTCTGATGTGAGGCTCCTCCCCACCCACCTCTGTAAGCACTGAAGGGGAAGAAACTTCCCAGGCCATGGGGTCCCCTGACTCTTTGGCATTAAACCTCAGTAAGGGTGTAATCTGATGGGCACATTCAGAAAAAAATCTCTTTGCAAGACTTTCTGGCATCTTTGCATCAAGGTTGTTTAATTCTCCTGGGGCTCCTTAGAATTCCCTACCCAGAAAGACACCCTGGGTAACACAGCAGGCTCCTTCCTTGGATGCTGAAGGCACCCAGGAGCTCAGCTTGAGCCTAGTATTATCGGGGTGTTGCCTTTACATCATTGACTCCTTATTCCCACTTCTTAATGATTAACACTCATTTATGTTCTGGGGCAATAGAGACAGATGAAGAAGGATTTATGATGGGGAAGTGTCTGGGACAGTGGTCTAAACCTGGGCTCGCGTTGGCATCACCTGAGTTGCTCTCAGTAACCCCATGCTCAGGCCATCTCCACCAGGAGCTTGGGATGGGGCCTGGGCACTAGCGTGTTTTATGTTCCCTCCATGATTCCAACATGCTGCCAAGCTGAGGACCACTGGTCAGTGTTTTTGTAGTATATAGGCTGGCCAGTACAAACATGCACCCATGTAAGCACACATGTAAGCACACAGAAGAGTAAGCCATATAAAGAAATAGGCAGTTTACTTCACTCCCATAAATACTTGCTGAAACTCTGATCTGGCTCCTGCCCAGAGAACTTGCAGCCCACAGAGCCATCTGTGTGGACTCACCTGCCATGTGCTGGAAATGCCAATGGCTGATTTAAAAAGCCCAGCAGCCCAGACAAACCTAGGACAAACTTCTCCAGATACATAAAGGGATTCTGCTACAGTGATGACACATGAATGTTAACCCCAGAAAACCATGTTAGGCTTTGCGTAGCAAAAAGCATATAAAAGTGAGGATGAAAGCCTTTGTTTTAGTTCAATATGCATATATTGAAAAAGGAGAAAAATCTGAAATCAATAATCTAAGCTTCCAATGTAGGAAACTAGAGAAGGAAAAGCAAGTTAAGTTCAAATTAAGTAAAGGGAAAGAAATAATAAAGATTAGAGCAGAAATCAATGAAATTGAAATAGGAAATCAATACAGAAGATCAATGATTCCCAAAGCTAGTTCTTTGAAAAGATAAATAAAATCATTAAGCCTCTAACCAGGCTAAGTAAGAAAAAACAAAAGAAGACATAAATTACTAATATCAGAAGTGAAAGAAGGGTCATCACTACAGATCTCATGGGCATTAAAAGGATAATAAAGGAATATTATAACTAACTTGAAGCTTTCCCACTAAGACCAGGAACAAGGCAAGGATGTCCCATCTCATTACTCCTTTTCAACATCATAGTGGAAGTCCCAGCTAATGCAATAAGTCAAGAAAAGGAAATAAAATGTATGCTGATTGGAAAGGAAGAAATAAAACTGTCTTTGCTCACAGATGATATGATTGTCTATGAATAAAATCCAAAAAAATCAACAACAACAACAACCAAAAACAAACAAACAACCAAACATTCCTGGAACTAATAAGTGATTGTAGCAAGATTGCAGGATAAGAGGTTACTATACAAAAGTCAGTTGCTTTCCTATGAACAAGCAATGAACAAGTTGAATTTGAAATTAAAAGCATAATACTATTTATTGGGTTGGCCAAAAAGTTTGTTTGGGTTTTTCCCAAAACATCTTATGGAAAACCCCGAACAAACTTTTTGGCCAACTCAATATATTAGCACCCCCAAAATGAAATACTTAGTTATAAATCTAACAAAATATATAAACAATTATATGAGGAAAACTACAAAATTATAATGAAAGAAAGTTTTAAAAACCAAATAAATGAAGATATATTCGGTATTCATGGATAGAAAGACTTAATATTGTCAAGATGTCAGTTCTTCCCAACTTGATCTATAGATTCAGTGCAGTCCCAATCAAAATCCCAGCAAGATATTGTGTATATTGACAAACTTATTCTAAAGTTTATATGGAAAAGCAAAAGACCAAGTGTAGCCAACACAATATCAAAGGAGAAGAATAAAGTTGGAGGACTGATAATACTCAACTTCAAGTTTTACTATAAAGCTTCAGTAATCAAGATAGTGTGGTATTAGTGAAAGCATCAACAAATAGATCAATGGAACAGAATAGAGAGCCCAGAAATAGACCCACACAAATATAGACAACTGATCTTTGACAAAGAAGCAAAGGCAATATAATGGAGTAAATATTGTCTTTTCAACAAATGGTGCTAGAACAACAAATCGTGCTAGACAACCACAGGCAAAAAACTGAACCGAGTCACAAACCTTACACTATTCACAAATATTGACTCAAAATGGATGATAAACCTAAATGTAAAATGCAAAACTATAAAACTCTTACACGATAACATAAGAGAAAACCTAGATGACTGTGGGTTTGGTGATGACTTTTTATTTATGATATCAAAGGCATGATCCATGAAAGAAGGAAATGAGAAGCTGGATTTCATTAAAATTAAAAACTTCTGCTCTTCACATGACACTGTCAAGAGAATGAGAAGACATGCCACAGATGGGGAGAAAATATTTGCAAGAGACATATCTAATAAATAAAATAATATATAATAACAATAAATAATAAAAATAAAATAATAATTTTGGACTATTATCCAATACAATATTCTATTATACAAAGAACTCTTAAAACCAACAGTAAGAAAATAAACAACCAGACTTAAAAATGGGCCAAATCAAGAATATATAATGGGGAAAAACAGCCTCTTCGATAAAGTGTTGGGAAAACTGGACATACAAAAGAATCAAACTAGAATACTTTCTCACACCATATACAGAAATAAAATGGATTAAAGACTTAAATGTAAGACCTGAAACCATAAAAATTCTAGAAGAAGACCTAGGCAGACACTCTCTGACATCGGTTTTAGCAATAGTTTTTTGGACGTCTCCTCAGGCAAGGGAAATGTAAGCAAAAATGAACAAATGAGATTACATCGAACTAAAAAGCTTTTGTACAGTGAAGGGAACTATCAACAACAAAAAAAGGCCACCTATAGCATGGGAGAAGATATTTGCAAATAATAAACCCAATACAGGGTTAATATCCAAAATATACAAAGAACTCACACAACTCAACATAAAAAAAAAAAAAATAACTTGATTAAAAATGGTCAAAGGACCTGAATGGACATTTTTCCAAAGAAGGCATAGAGTGTAATCATTCTTTGTTGCTTGTATCAACTAGCACAGCAAATTCTACCTTAAAAATGATTTTTTAGGAGCTCTGTAGATGGATAGAATTGTAGTCTCTCTAAATGCAGAACTTTCATCCCAGGAAGATCCTCCAGTGCCCTGCTATTTCTAAGTGCTCACCTCTGTGAGGCTTCCAGGGTGCCAGCTGATAAGGCACTGCTCAAGAAAGCACCAAAAAAGTCCTAATTCCAGTTTAAAGGAGGAAGGCTGGGGCACTCAATGCATCCCCAAGCTGTCTGACCCTGCAGCGCCCACCACCAGAGACCATGCCAAATGCACTTCGGCGGGGGAGAACCATGGACCCAGAATGCAGACCCAGGGAGGACAGAGCCATTCCACAAAGCTAACCTGATAACTTTGTGAAAATCTGTGAACACAGAGCAAACTAGGAAGAGAAGAAGCACAGAGCAGTGTGGACAGCAGGCTCTCCTGCAAGCCTGCCTGGACTGCTGAGCAGCGGAGGTTGGACGCCCACCTGCGTCCTTACAGGTGAGGCTCAGCCATCCCTTTCCCAGGATAGAAGCTGTGTGCCTTTTGCTCCCTCTAGTGGCTGGCAGAACACAATGGCAAAGAAATTGATTTGAGAGCTGGAAGCTTCCTTCAATACTATCTGGTGTTGCCCTCCCCAAACATTTTCTTCTCAGCCATGAAGCAACCCTGTGACACAAAGCCCCAGGCAGAGGCCCCAAAATGTACAGGCCAGGAAGGATGCATTCACTAGACTGTGTTTCTCAGCTTGAGCAGCATCAAAAGCCCCTGGTGTCTTCTGGAAGCACAGACTGCCTGACACCCCCACCCCAAGAGATTCTGACTCAGCAGGTGGAGCCTGAAAATTTGCATTTCTAGCAGGTTCCAGTGGACAGGGGACCACACTCTGAGAACCACTGGGCGAGAAGAGTACAGCTAGAAGCTCTGTTGGTCTAATTGCATTGTTGACAGGAACGTGATAGTACCTGCCCTGTTCATTCAGCCCCTCCACCCACCCAGTATCAAAACAGAAATGATGGGACATTCTCAAGATGCTCCACTGAGATGTAAACCAGCCAGACCCCAGCGCTTTCCTCGTCACCTAGCTGGGTGCCAAGCAGCATCCTGTGTGCTTTGTGAACCACCATCGGACCTCCCCCGCAACCCCCAAGATAACCGTCTGGTGTAGTGACAAGAAGCCAGTTTCAAGCACCTGGGTTATCCTCCCCACCTGCCACCCCCTAATGGTGCCCTTTAGGGCAAGTTACTGACCTCTCTGAGTCTTCATTTCCATGTAAAGTGGTTATCATAATAGTCCTACTTCATAGGATTCTCATCAGAAGTAACTGATTAATGTGCATGAAGAATTTCACACAGTGCAGGGCCCCTAGGACGTGCTCAGTAAATGTTTGCTGTTCCTGTTTGTCATACCATACTGAGCAGTTTAAACTTACCCTAAAGGCAACGGCCATCCTGGAGAGATTTAGAGCAGGGAATGACATTAGCAGAGCCTCCTGCTGGCAGTGAAGGGTGGGGGGAAATGCACTGACAATCCAGGGAGAGAGGGACCCTTTCAGAGATATTTAGGGGATTGGTCAGTCAGAGGATGTGGAGTGTGAGAGGGAGGTGCTGGTGGCAGAGGCTTGCTGACTGGGCAAGCCATGGGAAGGTATCCAGGGGGCAGCTGGGGTGAGGAGCTGGGAACGATGGGATGATACCTTCCCCTTTAGACATGGTGGGCTCAAGTTGCCTAGAACGTTTATGTGGAGTTGCTCTGTAGGCATTTAGAAATGGTGCATTTAAAAATGGTACATTAAGGGAGTTCCCTGGGGGCCTAGTGGTTAGGATTCCAGGCTTTCACTGCCACAGCCCGGGTTCAATCCCTGGTTTGGGAACTGAGATCTCACAAGCCACGTGGTGCGGCCAAAAAAAAAAAAAAAATCGTGCCTTAAGGAGTACACTCAATCGATGACAAAGTGATTACATTCAGCCCCGTCCAAAGGGTGGCACTAGAACAGGCAAAGTTGTCAGTTGAAGACGTCTCCTGATGAAAACTGATTTCACAGGAACAGTTGCACATACAGACTTGCAGCTCTCTGTCTACTGTCTCAGCTTTGGCTGGATCCACTGGGAGATCCTCCCACCCCCAAAAGTTCATGCCTGAATGCAACCTAACACAGATAGGATGTAGACCCACCCTGGCCACATTGCCTGGCCTCTTCCAGACTTGAAATTAAGGTGCAGTCCAGGTCCCTCCTAAACCCAATGGCCACAGTGCTGGCTCCACATCAGCCCCCGGGGCTGCAATGCCAAGGGTCGTACTTGGAATCTTGCATGCCAATTGCTTACATTTTCCAATTGATGCCTTGCTCCACATGAACACTCATTTTCCAGCCAAGTTGTAAGCCCGATCATGAATCCCTGCACAGCTGGGATCCTGGACATCTTCCAATCTCCCCCTCCTACCCCCATGGTTTCCCTGACCAGCCAAATCCAGGGTGAGGGGGACTATTTTGGGCTCCCTGGCCCTGGTTCCTTCTAGGTGTAATGTCCCTTCCTTTTCCAGTTCCAAGGTACTAAGGAGCCTCAATCATCCCCAAGTTTGCCCAAAAGTCAGCAAAGTTTGTTTCTGATAATAGAAGAGAAAAAAGGTAGAAGGCTGACCACAGTATCCAAAAGGGAAATTCATAGGAAATGTTCACCAATCAAGGTTTCTTCAGAGCCATACCAGAGAAGCACAGAAATGTTGTGGACACATTAGCTCCAAGCTCCCCTAGGGCGCTGGTGTATTTACAGAAAAAAGGAGGGAAGGTCCCTTACCAAATATTGAGTGGGGAAGATCCTAAAATGTACCTATGTGTTTTTACTTCTTTAACTTTGTAATTGTTGATAGAAAATAGAGATGGGTAAATAGATGATGTTTTACATCATTAAATGATGCTCTTTTTACAGGAAAGGCATGAGTAAAGGAATTCTAATTTAAAATGTAAGGCTGAGTATAGGCATTGTCTTATCCCATCTTCGCCAACCCCAGTGAAATGACAGTAGAGGAATAAACTTCTAAAACAAAAGAGAAGGAGGTAGATTGCCAGTGGATACTGTAACCTCAGCACACTGTGGGCTAGCAGAAAAGAGGAAGCCTGTTGAAATAAAAGAGTGAGGAGGAGGGTAGCCTAGAATGTAGGGGGGAGGGTGGATCCTGCAGCTGAGGAGAGAGAGGAGCAATGGTGGGAGGGAGAGCAGTTAGGCTGCCTGGAGAATGCTCCAGAGTAACTGAGCCAGCAGCTCCACAACCCCCTCCTTCCCCTTTGCCTCCTTATAGCCAAACTAGTATTTTGCCTTCAGGGAAGAAGCCAGAGAATGTTTATCCAAAGAAATTAAATAAGATGTCTGGGGAAAATTAAGGCTATAGGAGGGTAAAGGTGATTCCAAGTAAAACGCTCCTGGGAGGTACCCAGCGTAAAAGTCCAAGCCCCCTCCTCTCCTTCTCACACTACAGTCCTCTAATCTGTCATACAACAACTCCCCTTCACCTAATCCCCTCCAAAATATCCCTACCCCATGCCTCACCCACCACACACACATAATCTCAGTCAGTCTTCAATGCTAATGCCAGGAAAGACTAGAGGGAAAGATACCTAAATGTATTACAGCAGAGGAGACCCATCCCAGGAAAATCAATCCAGTCTCTTGTTCTTATACATGGCAAGGAAAGGTACTAGGCATCTTAAGAATGTCAGTACATGAAAAGAAAAATCATGATAAGCAAACAAACACCTGACCCCAGAAGTTAAGTTGGAAAATAGACAAAATATTTAAAACAACTCATATTAATAACACCAAAAAGTAAAAATGTTTTTCTTCTTTTTAACCATTAAAAAGAACAAGATGCACAAAAAAAAAACAATCATAAGATAACAAATTTTCCTTTAGAAATTAAATATACAATTTGTAAAATTATACATATATTAAGTTTGGAAGATCATCAAGGAAAGCTTTCAGAGCATAGAGCAAATTTTCAAAGAACTGGAAACTTGCAGGAAAGAAGAGACAGAAGATCAATCCAAGAGATCCATCCCCTCAACCAGGTGTTCTAAGGGGAAAGAATAAATAAGGCAAGAAATTATCAAAGAAATAATATAAGGAAATTGCTCTGACCGAAGAAAAAACAAAAATTTTCAGATGGAAAGTGTTCATCACATCTCTGGAAAAATGAATAAGAAAAGGTACACACAGATTCATGACCATGTCATTGCAGAAGGTAAAGAAAAAACTCAAAATGTCTAGTTGGTAAAGAAAAAGTAATCCATGAAAGATTAAGAATCAGAGCAGCCATGCTACAGCCAACCATAAGGTGAATCAAAGTGACTTCAAAATATATTTTCAGACACGTAGGAATGAGAAAGTTCATGCCCATGCACCTGTTTTGAGGAAGAACTCCAATGAAAGTGAGTGAAAACCACAAAAGAGGAAGCTATAGTATACACAACAGGCTGAAACTCACCCAGGACTCCAATGAGACTATGTCCTTAGAATAATGGGTTTGCTTTAGAAATCTATTAGTCCACATTAGAACAGAAAATCAGACTGTCTTCATGCATGTTCCAAAAATAGATGGAATGAGCTGGATAATAGTAATGACATGGTGAGGAAAACTTAGGTCTCTTCTCTCAAGAAGAAGGCAATTAGAAACTTCAAGATTAACTTATTTAAAAGTAATTGTATAAAATAATATGAATATAATGTAATGTTGGGCCTAACATAGAAATGTAATATATGTATAACATATTTGCCAATAACAGTACAAAGGAGGTGGGCAGAGCAAAGCTGCATTAGGCTAGGGAAATAATTTCAGAAGGTAAGGTAATATAACAATGCATTGTTAAGTCTGTAACATTAATATAATAGATTTGATATGTATAACAATAATGTCACACTAAGGGGATACATTCTCTGACCAAAATGGAATGAAACTGGGAATCAACAGCAGGAAAAAAATTCAGAAACTCACAAATACATAGAAATTCAAAAACAAACTCCTACATAATCAATGAGTCAAAGAGATATCAGGAGGGAAATAAGAAAATACTTAAAATAAATGAAAATGAAGACACAACAGACCAAACTTATGAGATACAGCTATACTTAAGTAATTTATAGCTGTAAATGTCTATATTAAGAAAGAAAAAATCTCAAATCAATAACATAACCCCTCACCTAAAGACACTGAAAAAAAGAAGAGCATACTGAACTTAAGGCAAGCAGAAGAAAGAAAATCATAAAGATTAAAGCAGAGATAAACAAAATGGAGAATGGAAAAACAATAGAAAAAAATCAATGAAACCAAAAGCTGGTTCTTTGAAAATGTCAACAAACTTGACAAACCTTTAGCTAAATTGACCAAATTAAAAAACAAAGAAGACTCAAACTACTATACTTAGAAATGAAAAGGGGAACATCTTCCCCACATTATAGAAATAAAAAAGATTATAAAAGAACACCATGGAAAATTTTATGCCAACCAATTTGATATTAGGTGAAATGGACAAATTTTTAGAAAGACACAAACTATCGAAACTGACTCAAGAAGAAATACAGAATCTGAATACACTTATAACAAGTGAAGATATTAAGCAGTAAACAGAAGTACCCCAAAAGAAAAGCCCAGGACCAGGTAGCTTCACTGCCGAATTCTATCAAATGTTTCAAGAAGAATTAATATAAATTCTTTGGCATTTCTTCCAAAAAATAGAAGATGAGGGAATAGTTCCAAATTCAATCAATGAGGCCAGTAGTACCCTGATACCAAAACCGGACAAAGAAACTACGAGAAAAGAGAACTACAGACTAATATCTCTTATAAATATGGATGAAAAAATCCTCAACAAAAAATACTGGCAAACCAAATCCAGAAACATATAAAAAGAATTGTACACCATGACCAAGTGGAATTTATTCCAGGAATGCAAGGTTGGTTTAACATCTGAAAACCAATTGATGGAGTTGAACATATCAATAGAATAAAAAACAAAAATCACATAATTATTTCAATAGGCACATAGAGAGCATTTGACAAAATCCAACACTTTTTCATGTTAAAAGGTACTCAAAAAAGGAGAAGGAAATTTACTTAACCTGATAAAGGACATCCACAAAAAACTCACAACATCATACTTAATGGTGAAAGATTGGATGCTTTCCCCTTAAGAAAAGTAAAAAGATAAAGACGACCACTCTTGCCACTTCTATTATTCTACTGGATGTTCTAGCCAGGGCAAATAGTTAATAAAAAGAAATAAAATGCATCCAGATTTGAAAGAAGTAAACTATCTCTATTCACAGATAATGTGATCTTATATATAGAAAACACTAAGGAATCACTAAAAAATACTATTATAACTAATAAATGAGTTCAGCAAGTTTGCAGAATACAAGATTAATATAAACAATTAATTGTAATTATATACTTGCAAAGAACAGAATGAGAGTGAAATTGAGAAAACAATTGCATTCATGAGTGCATCCAAGAAACAAATATATAGAGAGGAATAAATTTAACAAAGTAAGTGGAAAACTTACACTCTGGAAACTAAAAGAAAATTGTCAAAAGAAATTAAAGAAGATCTAAATAAGTGGAAAAACATCCCATTTTCATGGACAGAAGACAACATTGTTAAGATGGCAATACTCTCTATCCCCCAACTGATCTATACATTCAACACAATTCCTATAAGAACCCCATCTGACTTCTTTGTAAAAATTGACAAGCTGTTTCTAAAATGTATATAAAATTGTGAGGTTCCCTGAATATCTAAAAAGATCTTGAAAAAGAACAAAGTCAGAGGACTCACTCTCTTTGACTTAAAAACTTACTACTAAGCAACAGTAATCAAGACAATGTGGTACTGCCACAAAGGTAGACATAGAGATCAACAGAATGGAATTGAGATCCAGAAATACACCCACACATATATGGTCAATCGGTTTTCAGCAATGCCAAACGTATTCAATGGGGGAAAGACTAGTCTTTTCAACAAATGATGCTGAGAAAACTGGATATCCACCTGTAAAATAATGAAATCAAAACATTACCTCACCCCAAATGTACAAATTAACTCAAAATGGACCAAAAGCCTAAATGGAAAAGCTAACACTATGAAACTCTTAGAAAAAACAGAGGGATAAATATTCATGAAAAAGACTTTAAAATAACTTGAAGGTGTCTTAAAGATGCTCAAAGAACTAAATGAAGATGTGGAGAAAGTCAAGAAAATGATGTACAAAAAAAATAGAAACATCAATAAAACCTATTTAGAAAACCTAAATAGGAACCAAAATGAAACTCTGGAGTGGAAAAGCACAAAACAGAAGAACGAATCAGGGAGCTTGAAGATAGGACAATTGAAATATTTGAGTCCCAGGAACAGAAGGAAAAAAGATTGAAGAAAAGTGAACAGAGCCTAAAGAACCTGTGGGATACCATAAAACAGATCAACGTATGCATTGCTAGAATGCTAGAAGGAGAAGAGAGAAAAAAGAGAAAGACAGAGTGTATGAAGAAATAATGACAGAAATTTTCCCAAATTTGATTAAATACATGAGTATAAACTTCCAAAAAGCTCAATGAACTCTAATTAGGATGAATATAAAGAGACCCACACCAAGACACGTTATAATCAAACTGTCAAAGCCAAGGACAAAGAGAGAATCTTGAAAGCAGCAAGAAAGAAGTGACTTGTCACATACAAGAGATCTTCAAGAAGGTTGTCAGCAGATTGCTCATCAGAAACTTTGGAGGACTTCCCTGGTGGCGCAGTGGTTAAGAATCCACCTGCCAATGCAGGGGACATGGATTCAAGCCCTGGTCCAGGAAGATCCCACATGCCACAGAGCAACAAAGCCTGTGCACCACAACTACTGAGCCTACGCTCTAGAGCCTGCAAGCCACAACTACTGAGCCCACACACTGCAACTACTGAGCCTGTGCACCTAGAGCCCATGCACTGCAACAAGAGAAGCGGCCGCAATGAGAAGCCTGCATGCTGCAACAAAGAGTAGTCCCTGCTCACCGCAACTAGAGAAAGCCCACACGCAGCAACAAAAACCCAAAGCAGCCAAAAATAAATAAATAAATAAATTTATTTTTAAAAAAAAGAAAGAAACTTTGGAGACTAGAAAGGCAGTTGGTTGATATATTTAAAAGCTAAAAGAAAAAGAACCCATCAATTAAGAATCTTATTTCCAACAAAACTGTCCTTCAAAAGTGAAGGAGAAATTAAGACATTCACTGATAAAAGCTGAGGGAGTTCATTTCCACTAGGCTTTCCCAGCAAGAAATGCTAAAAAGAGTCCTGCAGGTTGAAATGAAAGACACTAGATAGTAACTCAAAGCTGTATAAAGAAATAAAGATCACAGTAGAGGTAAAATCATGGACAATTATAAAAGCTAGGATTATTGTAACTTTGGTTTGTAACTTCACATTTTGTTTTCTACATAATTAAAGAGATTATTAAAAATGTTAGTTTATGCTTTTGGAGACAGAGTGTATAAAGATGTTTGGAACATCAGCAACTGAAAGGAGTGGGGACAGAGCTGTAAAGGAGAAGAGATTTTGTATGCTATTGAAGTTAAGATGCTACAAATTCAAATTAGAATGTTATAACTTTAAGATGTTAAATACAATCCCCATAGTAACTACAAAGAAAATAGAGATAGAATAAACACTAAAGAAAATGAGAAGGGAATTAAGACATTTCACTACAAAAAAATCAACTAAACACAAAAGAAGACAGTAATGTAGGAAATAAGAGGGGAATAAAAGCTATAGGGTATATAGAACACAGAGAGCAAAATTACAGAAGTCCCTTCTTATCAGTAATTACTTTAAATGTAAATGGACTGAATTCTCCAATCAAAACACAGAGATGTGAATAATAGATTAAAAAAACATTTTTTTAAGATCCAACTAAAAGCTGTCTACAAGAGACTCATTTTAGATCCAAAGACACAAACACATTGAAAGTGAAAGGATAGAAATATATATTCTATGCAAATAGTAAGCAAAAGAAACTGAGAGTAGCTATACCAATATCAGACAAAATAGACTTTAAATAAAGTTTGCAAGAGACAAAGAAGGACATCATATACTAATAAAAGTTTCAATACAGCAAGAAGATACAACAGTTATACATTTAAACATCTAATAATAGACCATCAAATTATATGAAGCAAAAATTGACAGAATTGAAGGGAGAAATGGACAGTTTTCCAACAGTAGTTGAAGGCTTCAATACTCCACCCTCAATAATGATAAGTAAGGAAATAGAGGACTTGAACAACACAATACACCAACTATATCAAACAGACTATGCGCAACACTCTAACATCAGAATATACATTTTTCTCAATTGCACATGGAACAATTTCCTAGATAGACCATATGTTAGGTCACAGATTAAATTTCAATAGATTTTAAAAGATAGATATCATACAAAGTATCTTCTCTGACCACAAGAGGATGAAGCTGGATATCAATAAGAGAAAAAAAATTTTTATAGTTTTAAGCATTTACATTAAGAAACAAGAAAGATCTCAAATCAACAACTTATCTTTACAACTTAAGAAACAAAAAGAACAAGGTAAACTCAAAGCAAGCAGAAGAAAGAAAATAGTAAAGATTAGAGTAGATATAAATGAGATTGAGAATAGAAAAACAATAGAGAAAATCAATGAAACCAAAAGCTGTTTCTTCAAAAAGGTCAACAAAATTGACAAACATTTAGCTAGACTAAGAAAAAAAGAAAGAAGTTTCAAAATTACTAAAATCAGATATGAAGTGGCAACATTATTAATGATTCTACAGAATAAAAAGGATTATAAAATAGTGCTATGAACAACAGTATGCAAATTGGATAACCTAGATGAAATAGACAAATTCCTAGAAACACAAAACCTACCAAGACTAAGTCACAAAGAAATAGAAAATATGAATAGACTTATAACTAGTAAGAAGATTGAATCAGTAATCAAAAATCTCCTAACAAAGAAAAGCCCTAGACTTGATGACTTCACTGGTGAATTCTACCAAACATCTAAAGAAGAACACATACCAATTCTTCTCAGATTTCTCCCAAAAAATAAAGACAAGGGGACACTTCTTAACTCATTCTATACATTCTATCAGCATTATCCTGATACCAAAGCCAGACAAGGACACTACAGGAAAAGAAAACTACAGACCAACATCCCTCAGGAACACCGATGTAAAAATCCTTAACAAAATATTAGCAAACCAAATTCAGCAGCACATTAAAAGGATGATACACTATGACAAAGTGAGATTTATTCCTGGAATGAAAGAATGACTCAACTTATGAAAGCACATCACATTAACAGAATGAAGGGGGAAAAAATGTCAATACTACACAAAGCAAACTGCAAGTTCAATGTAATCCCTATCAAAGACCCAATGACCTTTTTTGCAGAAATGGAAAACTCCATTCTAAAATTCATATAGAATATCAAGGGACATGAATAGCCAAAACAATCTTGGAAAAAAAAAAAACAAAGTTAGAGGACTCCCAGTTCCTGATTTCAAAACTCACTACAAAGCTACAGTAATCAAAACAGTATGGTGCTGGTATAAAGATAGGCATCTAGACAAATGGAATAGAATAGAGAGCCCAGAAACAAACCCCCACACATATGGTCAAGTGTTTTTTTACTAGGGTGCTAAGACCATTCACTAGAGAAAGGACAGTCTTTTCAACAAATGGTACTGGGGAAACTGGATATCCACATGCAAAGAATAAAGTTGCAAGACAAAAGTTTCAAGACATTGAACGTGCAATGATGTCTTAGATATGACACCAAAGGCACAGGCAATCAAAGAAAAATAGACAAATTAAACTTCATGAAAACTTTAAAGGTTTGTGTATCAAAAGACACTATCAACAATATAAAAAGGCAACACACAGAATGGAAGAAAATATGTGTAGATCATGTATTTAATAAGGAATTAATATCCAGAATATATAGAAAACTCCTAAAACTCAACGATAGAAAAACCCAAACAACTCAATTAAAAAAATGTGCAAAGAACTTGAGCTGCCATTTATCTAAAGAAGATATATAAATGACCAATAAGCACACAAAAAGATGCTCAACAAAACTGATCATTAGGGAAATGCAAATCAAAACTACAATGAAATACCATCTCACATCCATTAGGATGGCTACTATCAAGAAAATAGAAAATAAGTGTTGGAGAGGATGTGTAGAAATTGGTACTCTTGTATACTGTTGCTGAGAATGTAAAATGGTGCAGCCACTGTGGAAAAAATATGATGGGTTCTCAAGAAAATATTACAAATGAATTACCATATGATCCAGTAAATCCACCTCTGGATATATACTAAAAAAATTGAAAGCAGGGTCTGGAAGAGATATTTGCATACCCATGTTCATAGCAGCATTTTTCACAATAGCTAAAACAAGGATGCAACCCAAATGTCCATCCACTGATGAATGGATAAGCAAAATGCGATATATACATATAATGGAATATTGTTTAGCCTTAAAAAGGAAGGAAATTCTGACACATTCTACAATGTGGATGAAACTTGAGGGCATTGTGCTAAGTGAAATAAACCAATTACAAAAAGACAAATACTGTATGATTCCACTTATATGAGGTATACTTAGAGGAGTCAAAATCATAGATACAGAAAGTAAAATGGTGGATGCCAGGGACTTGGGGGTGGGAATGGGAAGTTATTGTCCAATAGGTATAAAGTTTCAGTTTTGAAAGATGAGAAGAGTTCTGGAGATGGATGGTGGTGGTGGTTGCATAACTATATAAACATACTTAATATCATTGAACTGTACACTCAAAAAGTGGTTAAGATGGTAAATTTTATATTACATATATTTTACCACAATAAAAAGTGAAGAGGAAAAAAAAGGAAAGGAAGAAAAAGTAGGCAAAGGATCTGAATAGACATTTCTCCAAAGAAGATACACAAATGGCCAATAAGCACATGAAAAGATGCTCAACCTCATTAGTCATCGAGGAAAATGAAAATCAAAACCACAATGGTATACCACTTTACATCCACTAGTATGTCTAGAATCAGAAAGTCAGATAATAACAAGTGTTGGTGATGATATAGAGGAATTGGAGCCCTTATACACTGCTGGTTGGAATGTAAAATGGTATAGCTGCTTCGGAAAACCGTCTGGAATTTCATCAGGTGACAAATTATGTAGTTACCATTTGACCTAGCAATCCCACTCCTAGATATATATCCAAGAGAAATGAAACATATGTCCATGGAAAAACTTGTACGTACCATTTATAGCTGCATTATTCACAATAGCCAAGTGCCCATCAACAGACTAATCATAAAATGTGCTATGTCCAAAAACGGAATATTATTCATCCATAAAAAGGAATGGAGTGCTGACACATATTACAGCATGGATAAGCCTTTAAAACATTATGCTAAGTGAAAGAAGTTAGTCAAAATCCACATATTATATAATTCTATTCATACGTATGTCTAGAATTGGATAATCTATAGAGACAGAAAATAGCTGAGTGGTTCCTAGGGCTGCGGGATGGGAGGATAGGGAGGTGATAGCTAAATGGTTCAGCATGAAAATATTCCAAAATGGACGGTGATGATGGATGCATGTATCTGAGAATATACTAAAAACCACAGAATTGTACACTTCAAGTGTGTATTACGTAAATTCTGTCCCAACAGAGCTGTTTTTAAAGATCTTTATGTTTACCAGTTCATAAATAATACAAGAGACAAGAAACAAGTTAAATAATGCCACAAGAAAGCAAGGACCCAAATCACAACGTGGGAAATTCTACAGACAAATGTCCAGTTCATCAAACAAATCAAGGTGTAGAGGGAAACAGAAAGAAAGCTGTTACAGGGTGAGAATCTTAAGAGACATAATGAAATGCATGATGTGGACCATCTATGGATTCTGATTCCAATAAACTTACTATAAAAAGAATATCTTTGAGATAATCAGGAAATTTTGAGTATGTTTAGTAATTAGTTTTGGTTTTTGTTGGCTATAACAATGACATGTTGTTGTTGTTTTAATGTCCTTATTGGTAGAGATGTGTGCTAAGGTAGTTATAGTAGGAATGATAGGAGGCCCAGGATCTGTTATGAAATACTTTGCAAAGCTCCTCTTCCCCTTCCTTTCCTCTCCTTTTCCTTCCTAAGCGAACAAAAAGTCCAAATGCCAAGAAGACAGGTATCTGTGCTGTGGGGGTCATGTAGCCACAATGGCCCCAAATGGCATCCCGGAGTGCGGGCAGAGTGGGTGTGCCCAAGGGCTGGACGGATGGATGGATTGGCACAGGGTGTCAGAAGCATCCATGCCAAGGAGAAGGTTGGGCAGCCCACTATGGAAGTCACAGCCAAGGAGGGGGAGGGCGTGTATGTAGAAGGATCGAGCAGTGTGGGTGTCAAAACATGAACAGGGTGAGGAGGGAACCCACATGGGGAACAGTTGGGCAGAGGAGTCGAAATCCAGGCTTGCTGAGGAAGGTTTCCACACACAAGGAAGTTCATCAAATAGGGAAAAACATTAAGAATAATGGGAGTCAGGTTTCTCATTGTTGGAGAAGGGAGTCCCTTATTTGTTACAGCAGCACAGGCTAGACTGACTGGTACAAAGGGAACTTCAAAATAACAACAGGGCTTTATTAAGTGGAGGGATCGGGATCGGGGTGGGGGGGGGGGCTTTTTGTTTTCTTAATTACCCTGAGAAGAAAATAAAACCCTAATAAGTGTGGATGTTGGATGGTTGTCATTGTTTGGTGAGTTTAGGAATGCAAAAGCCCCTGTACACGCTCTCAAACATGCCGTAACCTGAGACCACGTTAATGAAGCCCATGGAATACCCAGCAACGTGCGGCAGTAGCTTGTTCAAATGCAAGCACAGGGTCCACATCGCTTTGCTGGCCCTTCAAGGCCAAAGTGATGAATCAATGATAAATGACTCAGTGAATAATTTTAGACACAGAGGGCTGACTAAATGATTCTGAAAGATGTTGAAAAGAAAAAAAGATGCACCAGACTCCATATCTGAGGCTGTTCCTACAGACCCACTCGCCGGCTTCTTTCCAGCTGCTGTTATCTAGGGTCAGTAGCCTCAGCATCTCTGCAGGAGCTCAGAAGCCCTGCCACAGTGATTCTTGTCACCCACATTTCCAGCACCCCCAGGCACCCTCGTCTTGAACAATCAGTGCACAGTGGGAAGGCACATAGGTTGGTATACTCTGGAGTAAATTTAGACGTAGAACTGTTTTGCATCCTGATTTATCTGAGTAATCTGTTCTGCCAAGTTTCCGCCTTTATAGTCAGGGACCAACCAATTACCATGAAAATCAGATGAATAAATATTGAAGAGAATGTGTTCATCGTCTATTTTGGTGTCCTCACAGCAAGGAAGTGACATTACGTTCTTAATTAAGTCTTTCATTTCCATTTTCTTTTTCAGCTAAATCTGTCCTCCATAAGATCAATTAAGCTAGATAATCAGATCCAACAAAAAGCCCCCCAAAAGAACAGTTATTAGTAGGTGTGATTTACAGATTTTCCCAACCATACTGCAAATTTCTCCTCCAAAATTAAAGCTGTAGAGACAGCACAGCTTGGGGTGTTTGGGCTTGCTCAGACACCTGGTCTAACTTCATGTCCTCCTTGTCTTCTACATTATCTTGATACTGGTTCATGAATGTATAATATATTAGTAGTAGTACGTATCTTTTGTAAATCATCTTTTTGTCTATAAGGACTGAGTGAACAAAAAAATTAATCATCTTTGATCTATAAGAGGGTATAATTTAGCTAAATTTTAACTTTAAAAAAATACCTAAAATTTTCAACTGAAATATTTATATTCTCATAGGATTTCTATTTCCCTCCTATTTTTCTTTAGATAACTACAACTAATTTAATAGGCAGCCAATTCAAATGGAAAGAACTCTGGACTGAGTCTGTGTAGAAAATCTCATTTGTGACCCCAGGTCACCTTCTTCGGTCCTCAACCTCCTAACCTGAAAAAGCCTGAGATTGATTTATGTATTCAGCTGTCTAATGCTTATTGAACACCAGCTATGTGCCAGGCACTATTCTAGATGGTGGGAAATACTGCAATGAGCAAGACTGCTACCCTCATGGAGATTATAGTCTAGTGGGGGAAACGAAATAATAAACAAATTAGCAAATAAACGAGTACTTGTTTGTGATAAGTGCTTAAGGGTAAAAATAAATCAAGGTAAAGAAATAAGGGGTATCTAGGGGATTCTATTTGAGGTAAAATGGTGGGGGAAGTCTCCTCTGACCTGAGTAAGCCTAGATCATTGTAAGAGGTGTGTATAACCACATAATCTTGACACGCAAACCAGACGAGCACACACAAGCGAAGGAAGCAAAGACAGTGAAGACAGATTTCTCTTATGAACCTTTTTCAGGTGAAAAAATCCCAAAGGAAGTATTAGGACTCCAAATCCATGATTACTACGTCAAGACCAAGCAGGGTTTATGCCAGGATGCAACATCAGAAAAATCTACCTGTGTAATTTCCCACATGAATGGACTCTAGGAAAAAAATCATGGTATTATCTCAAAAGCTGCTGAAGAAGCATTTGATAAAGTTCAATACCTATACATGATAATAGCAGTTGGGCAATTAATATGTATCAATAGGTAATGAGAGCAGAGATTGCCCTTTTAACTGGCTCATGGACATATCCCAGGTGCCAAAAACAATGCCTGGATTAGTAGTCATCCAGTACACATTTGTTGAGTGAATGAATGAATGAAGTCTTTTAGGTTGATAAGGACATCTTCCAAAAGCTTACATCATCCTTAAGGGAACAAAACCTCAAACATTCCTTCAGGTTAGAAACTGAACAAGGGCGCCCTCTCTTGGCCAATGCTCAAAGGTGCCCTCTAAGGTCTGGGATTGGAAAGCAGGCGAAAAAACTGTCAGTGTTTGCAATGGCAACGACCGCGGGTCCATTAAAAGACCACAGTCGTCAAAATTTCCAGGCTCAAGGTCACACTACTTTCCTCTCCCTGCAGCAACAGCTACTGAGAAAAAGTGATCAAAAATAACATACCACTTACAACAGGAACTAAAACTAGACACCCTAGGAGATAACCTAACAATGGAAACAGAAGAACTTTCTGGAGAGAATTTTAAAATTCTAACAAAAGACATCTTAAAACTAAATAAGTGGAGACATGCCATGTTCATGGAGGTGATGATTTAATATTGAAAGGTGTCAGCTCCCCCCAAATTAATCTGTAAATTCAGTGCAAGTCCTATCGAAACCCCAGCATGTATTTTTGGTGACTTGATAAACTGAATCTAAAATCAGAACAAAGAATAAAGGTCTGAGAATAGCTAAGACAACTTATAAAAAGGAGACTCAAGAGGAAGGACACACACCACC
Source organism: Eschrichtius robustus (assembly GCF_028021215.1). Taxonomy (NCBI): domain Eukaryota; kingdom Metazoa; phylum Chordata; class Mammalia; order Artiodactyla; family Eschrichtiidae; genus Eschrichtius; species Eschrichtius robustus. Next base: position 100,426,801 of record NC_090833.1, on the reverse strand, counting down.
AGATATTAAGACAGTTTAAAGCCATAACGACTAAAGCGGTATGGAACTTGCACAAGGAACAGACGGTCAAATCAGTAGAACAAAACTGACAGTCCAGAAACAGACCCATGACACAGAGACTTAGTGTGTAATAGAAGAAGCATCACTACCACAGAGAAAAGATGAATTATTTGGTAAATTGTGACGGGAGAATTGGCTCACTACATGGCGATTTTTAAAGTGTTGGGTCCTATCTTATATCATCTTCCAAAGTAACTTCAGTTGGAATTGAAAGGTAAATATGAAAGATAAACAATAAAGCTAGTAGGAGAAAATATAGAGTACCATACAGCTGTGATTTGTAGGTGAGAAGCCTTTTAAAACTCAAAACTATAAACCATAAAGGGGAAAATTGATGGATTCAGCTACATTCCCAAAAAAAAAAGACTTTTATCTGATGAAGAATGTCACAGACAAAACTATCTGATAGGTGAAGATGTGGGAGAGTACATATGGAGATTCTATTGCTGGAATAAACTCAAGAAAACCCAATAAGAAGATTAAAAGAGAAACATGGGGGAAAGATAGGAACATAAAATTTATGGAGAAACCTGTTAAAGTGCAATCAAAGAATTGTACAGCAAACAATGAGACATCACTTCACTCCCCACCCGCACCAGATTAGCAAAACTAGATAGAGAAGGGGTGGGTGTGGGACCCTCACACTCTGCTGCCGTGCATGTCAGTAGCCCAGCCATTCTGGAAGCAGATGCAACCCCTGATGACATTAAATGTATGTACATCCTGTGATCAAACACTCCTGGGATATGCCCCAGAGAGACCATCCCAGGTGCAGGGGAAACAGGCACGAGGTTTGCAGCACCTTCAGTTTTTCAATCCTTCACAGGAGAGCTCAGGAAGTGATGTGCGGACGGTGTATCCAGTGAGCCCCAGATGGCTCACCCAAGTAACAATTCAGTATACGGAAGGCACCACTGACATCTTAAAAACATGTACCGAAGGGAAAAAGAAAGAAATGATTTGTGGAATAACATCATGTTTGCAAATTTCTGAAACACACAAACACAAAATATGTATTTTCCCTGGTGTGCATATATGTAAAAAAAATCCACACAATGAAAGAAGGTGAATTGGATATATGGGGAATCGTTGCCCAGCTAGAGAGTGGAAGAGAAGAGAAGGTGCAGAGGTCTAGGGAGCTGAGGTGTGCAGGCAACTTAGTCTAGACACCTGAGGCAACAAATCATCTCAGGTAACACCGCCTCTTTCCCCAAACACACACAGTTAAATTGTGTCCAAGTCCAACTGAAGACTGTCTTCATCCCTACCTGTCAATCAAAAAATGCAATGTCCTTCATAGAGAACAGACTTGTGGTTGTCAAGGGGAAGGGGAGGTTGGGGAGGAAAGGATTAGAAGTTTGGGTTTAGCAGATGCAAGCTATTATATATAGAATGGATAAACAGCAAGGTCCTACTGTATAGCACAGGGAACTATATTCAATATCCTGTGATAAATCATAATGGAAAAGAATATGAAAAAGAATATATATATATATATATATATATATATGTATAAGTCACTTTGCTGTCCAGCAGAAATTAACACAACATTGTAAATCAACTACACGTCAATAAATTTTTTTAAAAACTCAATGTTCTTAACCACTATTGAGATAACTCTACCTGCTGCTTTGTTTTCACTGGATAAAAAAATTTTAAACAACAATCCTGGAATTTACTCAATGGTTAGGCTAAGGTAACTACATTTATTAAACTTAGTACTTCTTGGACTGTGCCAGGGTGAAGTCAAATTTATTTATTGACTGAAAGATGGTATATTCAGTCAATCCCACAGAATTATTCAGACACAACTGTACTGCCAGGAAGAGCCACAATCACTGCCATGAGGTATTACTTCTCTGGGTGGGAAAGCAAGAGACTAATTAATAGGAGGCTTACTTACTGCTTCATCACATTTTATAACCTGCAAATAAAAACTGATGATTCAACTTGTAGAGATATTTGAGGTAAATATTAAAAGCCCAGGAGCCCTGTACTTCTTTGTCCACTATGAACGTATTTGGAAGGAAAACTTTCTCAGTTTTTGTACTAATTTTAAAGAACATGAGAATTAAGGCTTTCAACCTGGGCCCTGGGGATTTCCAAGTTTTATAACTAGCACAGGGGGCCCTGACCATGGGCTCCTGTAGCCTGGCTCTGGCCTGAAAGCATAAGTCCTCTGGGCCTGGTCTCCAGGGTCCTGGAGGAGTGACCGTCAGGACTCAGCAGGCAAATGTGAGTAGAGGAGGGAAAGTGGTCCCCAGTGCAGTGGCCCAGGGTAGACTGTCGGAGGGAGGTTGGCCAGTGCAGGCCACACTCCGCCCTGCGCTCACCGTGCCTTCCGGGTCCACGAGCAGCAGGTGCTTGGCCTGGCCGTTGTGCATGCCAGTGAGGACAAAGGAGCCTGGGTTGGTGGTGCTCTTCCTGACCAAGAAGTCTCCATCTCTCTTCAGTAGCCCCTCTGCCTCCTTCCTGCTCATCTCCCCTTGGTACCAAGGCTCTGCTTTCAGCTCTTCCAGCATCTTGGCATCCGGGGCTCTGGGTGAGATGGGGCTGATGCACTCCACGGAGGCTGCCTTGCTCAACACAGGCCCCAAGGACTGGTTCTTGAGAGCATCTTCAAAAGGTTCTGCCAACAACATTTGCCAGCAACACGTCAATCCCAAGGAGAACAAATGATAAACAGTACAGTGTGAGGGGTGGAAATGCAAAGGCAACTTCTACCAGAAAAAAAGAAGTAGAGAAAAATGACTGGCTGGTAATACAACAAGACTCATCATAACAAGTATTTGAAAGCAAAGCCCAAATCTTGGCATGACTCATTCCGATGAGTCTGCTTTCCCAAGACAGCTGGGCATTGCGTCTTGTGCCAAAGACTCAAGCACACCCTTTGCCTCACTAGTTAGAATGACTTCATTTTTGCACGCTGCAAGAGGCCATGCATGCTACATGCCATCTACTTTCTCTGGAACATTGGCTAGCCTCTTCAACAAATGTGTTCTCTTCTGAATAAAAACCTGCCAATACCAAAGAAAATACACAAAGGAAAAGACAAGTTGCAAGGTTTTGATTTCATGCAAAACTGAAACCCAGCCCAACAAGTGTTTCTTTCAAAATTTTTGTATTAGGTGAATTCTTAAAAGAGAAGAAAACTGACATTTATTGGGTGCCTTTTGTGTGACTTGCCCCAGGCTAGGAGCTCTACCTCCCCTTGACCTTCACTTGTTTTTCTGCAGAAAAAGGCTCTTCTGTGAGTGTTTGAGATTGAGCTTGACTTTATGCCCTTCAGAACATACTTCTCTTCTCACTGCAGGCCATGACTCTGACAGCAACAAATATCAGTGGTAAGAGAAGTCACCAGGCTCATCTAATTAAATCTCAATGTTCGATTTTCAAACAAGGCGATATGTACAACAGCACTCTGAAAAATGCCCACAGTGCCACACAAGTGTAAGGTGTTGTGATGATTATTTAGGACCCCACTGCCAACCTGCTACAATGCAAGCACCACAAGAACAAGAATGGTTCTCTCCTGGGCACAGCTACGTCCCTCTAGTCCAACACTGTTCCTGGGACATAATTTGTCCCCATAAATATTCAGTGAGTGCTGTAAAATCAGACCAGTTTGTTAAATGCTGGTAGAGAATGGGCAGAAGTGAAGTGAATAAATGAAACCAAAACTAAATCATTTTGACACTTGTTAAATGATTTACAGATATGGGACAAAAAAAGAGGTTAAAACTACGGGCTAAAATTATGTTCGTATATTTTCTCTTTTTATTCTGCTTTTTCCCTGATTACCTGGAGTAGTTGAAAATTTGTATTCTGTTTCTGTACCATCACCATCATCACCACCATCACCATCACCACAGCATCCTCATCACCATCATAATCACCGTCACCTCAGCCCCACCACTAGCATCAACGTCATCACCATCACTATCAACAGCATCATCACCATCATCATCATCACCAACACCACTATCACCATCTTATCATTATTATCACCTTCATTACCACCATTACCATCATCACCATCACCATATCATTACCCTCATCACCATCACCACCATCACCATCGCCATCACCACAATCATCAGCATCACCACCAACAGCAGTACCATTACCATCACTATCAGCACCACTACCACCATCATTATTTAGCTATAGTGGTTCAGGATAAACACAGAGTGCTAGGTCTATTTTTCCATATTTTTCAATAGATACTAGCCTCTCCAGGGCTCTTTATACTTTCGGTTTCCCCTTCTCTAGTTTTGGGAGTAGGAGTAGAAATTGATGGATGAAAAAAGGGAGGTCTGGCTTTCATTTTTCCCATCTCAAACCCCAGCCCAATCTAACTCTCCTCAGGCTCTGGGGCCGGGAGTCACTGGTATATTGACTAAATTAAACAGTGAAAATTGTCTGACCATAAATACAACTACTAAACTGAAGTTGGGAGATATCGTTACAACTGGAGCTACCACTTTGCTCTGCATCTTGAGAAGTTGCTTCATACCTCCTAGGCTATTGCCACATTTTTTTAAATGAAGAGATTGGATTAGATGATTCTACAGTTCTTCTGGCTCTGGTGATTTTTAAAATCAGAATGGGAGTCCAGTGTCCCATTCTGGGGAAAAATAGACTTTTGTTGTCCTGGTGCAGCCTGTTTATAAAAACACTCAGCCCTGTCCTCACCCACATGCAATACCAGGTACGTATTGTATGTGGTGAACCAGCAGTGAAGTTACCAAACCTCTAGGGTTCTCTGTTTCCTCCTCTATAAAATGGTAATAATAATAATATCTACCCGTAGGACTATTGCAAAAATTAAATAAAATAATAAGCACCTAGCCATGTGGTAGAAACTCACTAAGTGCTAGTCTCCTCTCCCTCCCTCTTCAGCCTGTAAAATTCTCAAGGAAATTGAAAAAGAAATTTGGGGATGAAAAGCTGTTTGTGAGCTTGGGAAGCTCTTTCAAAATTCCTCAACAACAATTTACACTTTCATTAATCAGTTCACGGATGATTTATTTTTCCCAATCTATATGCCAAACAGAGGTCCATGGTACACATCATACTACAGTGCAATCAACAGTAGTTTGGGGTTATCTTCTTATCCCGTTTTATTTTTCATCAGAGTACCTGTCACTACCTGTAACACATGGTGGTTATTTAAACTTCATGAGAGTAGGGACTTTGTCTATTTTGTTTTCCTGTATATCCCCAGTAAGTAGACTAGTATTTGACACATGGTAGGTGTTCAGTGGAGAGGAAGAAGGGGAGAGAGAAAGAGAAAAAGTGAGAGGGAAAGTGAGTGTGTGTAGGCAAACAAGAGGGTATATTACAATTTCTTGCTTATATGTTAGTCTTGTTCAACAGACTAAGAGCTCTATGAAAACAGCGGCCAAGCCATTTCATCTTGGCATCCTTAAAACTGATATAGTATTTGGCACACAATATCTAATTAATACCTAAGTGAATAAATAAATGAATGCATTTATGTATATCATTTGTCTCAATACGACCTTCAAGAGCAAAGTCAATTATAAAACGGGGGTGGGGGGACTTCCCTGGTGGTCCAGTGGTTAAGAATCTGCCTTCCAATGCAGGAAACGCGGGTTCGATCCCTGGTCGGGGAACTAAGATCCCACATGCCGTGGGGCAACTAAGCCTGCATGCTGCAACTACTGAGCCCGTGTGCTCTGGAGCCCGCATGCCACAACTGGAGAGAAATCCGCATGCCACCACAAAGATCCCATGTGCTGCAACTAAGGCCCAACACAGCCAAATAAATTAATTAATTAAATAAAAAAAAAAAGAGGGGGAAGCTGCTTTGCCTCTGGACTGCAGAGAAGGTTGTAATTCCAAAGCAGGGGTTGGCCAAGTTCAAAGCCTTGAAAAGCTCAAGCATAGCCCAGAAAAATACAGCTAATCAGCGTCATTAATCAAAACCCCACTAGAAGGAAATTCAGTAATTGCACAGATTTCAAACAAAAGACAATGTAAAAACACAGCCTCAAAAGAGAAAAATCCAGTGGCAAATGGAAACCCACTCATGTCAAAGAGGTCTTTCCGTGGGCTGCTTTCTGCACTGCTGCCTGCGGCCAGCCCAGCCTGCAGCGGGATACACTGGGTGTTGACATAGGTGGGGGCTTCTCCCGTAGGGGCCACATGCGATTTCCTTTCCGGCATGCTGTAGCTGTCCAAAGACCCTGCAACAAGAAAACAGCCCTCTTTTCTCTTCTGATCGTAACGTTATTCATGTTAAGCTACCCAGTGATTCACAGAAAAGTTCCTTTAGCCCATTTATAAGAAGATCCTTCTTTCAGATGCCCATCCGTTAAATGTCCTCTCTGACCCTCTCACACCCTGTTGTACTCTGCTAGGATGCTCTCCACTCCTTCCTGTCAAAATGGGACCTACTGGCCCAGGATGATGGACGCCGTGAAGGTTAGGAGCCTTACCAAGACCCTAGGCACCTCTGACCCGGGCTGGGGGGAGCGGGCGGGGGGGGGCCACACCTGCTGCAGAAGCTGCCTCAGCCTCCTCATCCCCTTTACAAAGGCCTGAGATCAAAATAACTGAGCAGAAGAACAGCGGGCCTTATTTTCATTGCTCTTTTTTTAAGTGTAGGGGAATGCTTCATATCTTAACTCCATTAGAAACGCAATGCAAGTGCTGTGACCCCATTTTATTAGAAAGTTACTTCCTAATGAATGAGGCACCTTCCTTATAAAACAGAGTCAGGCTTGTGCCTTCATGGGACTTCCCAACTGGACCAAGACTCTGTCAAGGCAGGGTCAGGCTGTCCCTGCTCTTGTTGCCTGAGGCGAATGAAGGGCGTTGCCCTGCTTGAGCCACTATCCGATTCTTTGTATGGGATCCTTGTTTCTAACAGGCTTCCACAGACACTCTCAAGATCGCCTTGGGCCTGGAGAGAGGTCACAGAAACACTCAAAAAAATCTCGTGGGCTGTGGAAGTCGGCTCAATCCAGCTGGCAAGAGTGGGTTCAGGGCTTTTGAAGAAGCTTTCCCAAGAGCCCACTGAAGGACTTCTGGCAGCACCACTGCCTCTGGCCTGTAAGCGTGAGAATGCAGGTGTCCTGCGAAAACCCCTTCTCTGGGTAGTATCTCCACAAATTCCTGAGCTCTGTCTACTCCTCTCCCTGGATGTGGTATCTCTGCATCACTGGTCGTTCCTGCGCTACGAGTCCTGGCTTAGTGATGACTCTCTGCCGTTCAGACGTCTGTATGAACTGCAGACAGCTCAGTCTGTAAAAAGAACTTTACAAACTAGTCTTTAAAAAGATCAAAAGCCCAGTGAATAAGCTGCTGACGACGGCCCTTTCCCACTTCAGACATTGGCAGGTGCTGAGTCGGGGGCAGGGAGACACCCCCACCCTGGTGTTGGTACCCAGAGTTCAGTTTCATTTAGGGGAAATGGCTGCTAGCGGATCAATAAGGAATATTTGTGTTTGTTCTATGGAAAAGATATTTATTGCTTACAAATAAGAACTTGAAATTTATTTATTCTCTTTACACAAGAACTTGTGTAAGGCTCATTTTTGCCCTGGTGAACTTCTTACATTGTCTGTTCTTGATCTGGCTGGAATAACTTGAATGTAAAAAAAGACCTCATTTTCAAATAAACCTGATGAATTTTCAATAGAGTAAATATCTCATGTGAGTAATGTGTCTCCTTCAGTCTTTAGCAGTTATATGTCTATGTACACAATTGCTGTATAATACTTTTTAAATGTATATAGAACAAAGATGAAAAATGTTAAAAAAAAAAAAAAATGCCTCCGGCAAAGTTATAACTTTAATGTGCTATTTGCATCATAGAGCCATGTGGTGTATTGACTGGGTTTTATGGATTATAGGCCAGGCAGTATGGACGGGTCATCTTTCAGCTGGGGCAGGCAAGACATGAAATTCTTTCATCAGGGGGAAATTTTAAAAATATATTGTCAATTACTCACCAGAACAAATGGCAATAACGAATGGAAAAGCCTTAATGTTAAACCAACAAATGTAAATTTCTATACCCAGAAGTGTACATTGGATCTTAGCTCGTTTGTCACTCCATCTCCTTCAGGCCCTGAACAGTTAGTAGTCAGGGCCCCAGAGCTATTGAAAGTTATAGAAATGTTTGAGGTGGGAAAAAGTTTAAAATTAAAAGAGACTTTAAAAATGTATGTATACATACACACACATATATGTATGTGTAGAAATGACTGTCCAGAGAATAGAGACATGTTAGTGGTTAGCTTAAACTAAATAGTCCTTAAATAGCCATGTAATTTTTAAGGTGGGATGTAGGTGCGTGCTAAGAGGTTGGATAAGAGGTGGAAGTGTCCTCTGACAGGACCCAGGGCTTGTGAGGGATTTGTATCCCTGGAACTATCTCTGCCAAGGGCCGGCATTGCTCTGCTCTTCCTGAAGCTGACCCTGGAGAGGGAAGGCAGGGGTGAGGCAAGGAAGGGAAAGCTACAAGCTACTGCTGGGAGCCACCGGGGTTCAGCCCTGCCGGGGAGCTGAGGGACAACACAAAGCACGCCCCACAGTCTCCCAAACCAGCCCCGTTTGAAATGGGTGCAGGTGCCCCTGGTGAGGTGAATTCCTCAGCCCCTGGGCAGGCAAGCCCTCCTGCCAGAGAAAGGCCTTAGGAGGAAAGTCTCAGGGTGCAGGAAGCACTGGGGCGGGTGGGGGCAGTGAGCTGGTCCTGGTGCCAGGGGCGGCATCATCTGATGTGTGCCCTCAGACATGCCCGACAGCCATTATTTCTATTTCTATGATCTGGCTGGGAACCTGCAGTCGCACCCACAGCAGGTATTTCCAGTGGGTCATTCTGCCACTCCACAGGAGAGGAACTACCCACCAGGGAGCACGTCACTTTCAAAAAGTATTTTTTACGTTTCTTGTCCATCTCACCTTGCCTCTCACCTTGCCTGACAGGTGTTTGCTGCCAGTCTTCGCCAAGCGGGTCTCCTAAGTGTCTCCCCTGGTAGTAAGTTTGCTCTTTTCCTGCAACCTATAGACATAGGTAAACACACAGAGTGAAAAAGTCATCCTCTTCTTATTTCTGCATCTTTAAAAGCCATAGTACAGTAGAAGGGCCTTCAATGGCCAACGGATTGCATGCCTATTACACCCAATTTTCTCTTCATGCCTCTCGGTTGGCATTAAGATTTGGGGAATAAGTTTGTGTGGGTGTGAGAAAGAGGCTGTATCTCATCAAAACTACAAATGCCCCCTGTTTTCATTAACCCCCACATCCCTTCCCTAAGTGTGACCATAAATTGAGCTCTTTACATGTAGCCACATCACTCAACATGACCTAAAATAGATTTCAGTTAAAGATTATCTGTGTGTCAGAACATACTTCCCACCCAGCACATACACCCATAACCATTCATGCCTTGGCAAGTCCACCTTGCTGATTCCTTCTCAGTGTTAGAGCTACTGACACTTGGTTTCAATGTTATTTGCCACTTTCATTGGTGTCATTGTCATTCACATAAGGTAGGTGACATCAAAAAATTCCCTATAACGAAGAGATATCATGGAGATACCATAACTCTAGAAAACGAATGCCTTACTAGAATTTCAAGTTAGAGGGAAAATCAGGGAAATAAGCAAAACAGAAAAACTCAAAAAAATCTCATGTTACATCCACTCTCCTTTCAGAGAACCCAAAGCACCCCAGGCTTTTTAGAAGTCTTGAACTCTCTCTTTTCCTCATTAAGTTCACAGTAGAATGGGATTTGTGCTAGGATGAAGAGGAACTCCCAGACTCAGGAATCACAATACAGCTCCAAGGCTTTTGACGTTAAAACAAAAGCTTCCTCTACTTGTCTGCTTTGTGAAATTCAAGGGGAAAAAGTTTGCGAGTTTTTCTGTCTGGACCTGCAAATAAAGTTGAAGAAAGCAAAAGGAAATAAAGTTCAGTCAGCCACCATCCAAGGAAAAAGGTATAAGCCTCACCTGGGCTGTGTCAGGACCATGGGGTCTGGCTTTCAGTCGAGCATCTACAAACCCCCCTGGAGGAGGCATCTTGCTTGGAATGCTGTTGTAGTACGGGTGGTCTGAGCCATCACCCTCCTCTTCAGTCCATGGCTCATCTAGACTCTGCATTCTGTTAAAAGAGGATTTTCAGGGACTTTAGCCAAAAGTTGAGCTTGCAGTCAAAACCAAAAAATCTAATGTTAGTAATTGTTGCCCCAGAAAGCAGAGTTTAGTCACTGCCCCTTTAACCATCTAGGTCTCAGGCATATATATAAAGCAGATGAGTGGTTTGGCCAAATATCCCTGACTTATTCACAGTTCTACCCTTTAGAAAATTCTGGTCATATTTGAAACAGGAAAGAACTCCTTTTTTAAAATTACACTTTAATAAGGAAAGATATAATTTATATGTAAGGATAACCAGTTTCTCAAGGCATAGACACACATTTTAGTACATTATGAAATTTACCCAAAACAAAATTAACTTTAAAATGGAGATTTAGTGACATCAGGGAAAATGACAGAGTAAGGACCTCTGAAAATTCTCTCCTCTGTAATAGCAACAAGAAAGCTAGCAAAGAAAATTTCATAATCAACTTTTTCATAACTCTGGAAATTAACCAGAAGCTTGTAGCAACCTAGAGCGTGTTTATTAAACAAACAAAAAAACACAAACAGCTGTCAGAACAACAGCTTTGTTGCATTGTAACTTGCTTTATTGTCATCTCCATGGTAGCCTTAAAAACCCAAATCCCACGGTCACAGTGAAAACCAGCAGCCTAATAGCCATGGGAGGGGGCAAAAGAGCATTGAGGCTCCTTCAAAGCCCTATTCCCAGAGAACAGTCATTATGACGCTTCTGGTCATTCTCTAGAATCCACCACTCCAAAGGTTGTCTTTATTTGACCTGATTCAGAGCTTGTCCAGGGAACATAGCTTCTTCCCCAAGGTCATTTGTCAAAAACAATTAGAGGCACTTCTTTAACATTGTGGCTCGCTGAAACAGTAGATAACATTTGGGGTAAAGAGTAAGCTAATCAGAAAGCTTAAAAGAAAAGCTGGGAAATAATAAGCTTTGACATAATTCTGGCAATCTAGAAGGCTGCATGTATACGAGGGTTATTTTCATGGCCAGGGTTCTGTGCCTGCTCAGAAAAGATGTAAAAAAGCTCCAGTTCTCACCTGTGACTGACTTTGAAGCTTTGCACAAGCAGGAAGTAAAAGCTAACGCAGAGTTGTCAGCTGCCTGAGTGTTGAAGGAGTGCCCCAACACACACGCAGAACCCCTCAGCAAAAACTGTGGGACTTAGTGGTTTCAGACATTTAAGGAAATCTCTTTTCAGTCATTAGCTGTCTAATAAATGAACTTAGCTGTGTTGTCAGTGGCCATATGTGACAAAAAATACAGACTTTACTAAGTTAGTTTAGAAAAGTCATTACAACAAACAACCACAACAAACAGCAACAACAAAACCTGAGGAGGGGAGAAATCTGACTTCCAGAGTTGTCACACCATATTATTTAAAATTTCCAATTTCAACAAAAAATTATGGGATGCAAAGAAACAAAAAAAATTGGCTCATACACAAGAAAAAAAAGCAATCAACAGAAACTGTCCCTGAGGAAACTCAGGTTTTGGACTAACTAGACAAAGACTTTATATTAGCTACTTTTAATATGTTCTGAGAACAAAAGGAAACAAAAAATCAAACATGACAATGCTGTCTGACCAAATGGGGAATAACAAAGAGATTCAAACCTAGACACCTCATAATCCAACTGATTAAAGCCAAAGAGAAAGAATCATGAAAGTAGCAAGAGAGAAGCAGCTCTTCATATACAAAGGATCCTCAATAATATTAACAGTGGATTTCTTATCAGAACCAATGGAGGCCAGAAGGCAGTGAGATGTCACATTCCAAGTACCAAAAGAAAAAGACTATCTACCAAGATCTCTATATAGGCATAGTTTGTTTTATTGTGCTTCACTTCATTGCATTTCACAGATTTCACAATTTGCATGTTTCACAAATTGAAGGTTTGTAGCAACACTGCACTGAGCAAGTTTTCAGTGCCATTTTTCCAACAGCATTTGCTCACTTCCTGTGCCTGTGTCACGTTTTGGTAATTTTCACAATATTTCAAACTTTTTCATTATTCTTATATTTGTTACGGTCATCTGTGATCAGTCACGTCTGACGTTACTATTGTAATTGTTTTGGGGTGCCACAATCTTCATCCATATAAGATGGCAAACTTAATCAATAAATGTGTGTTCTGACTGCTCCACCAACTGACTGTTCCCCCATCTTTATCGCTCTTCTCTGGCCTCCTTATTCCCTGAGACACAACAGTATTGAAATTAGTCCCATTAATAACCCTGCAATGGCCCCTAAGTGTTCAAATGAAAGGAAGAGTCATATGTCTCTCACTTTAAATCAAAAGCTAGAAAAGATTAAACTTTGTGAGGAAGGCATGTCAAAAGCTGAGACCGTCCAAAAGCTAGGCTTCTTGTGCCAAACAGTTAGCCAAGTTATGAATGCAAAGGAAACATTCTTGAAGGAAATTAAAAGTGCTACTCTAGTGAACGCATGAATGATAAGAAAGTGAAACAGCCTTATTGCTAATATGGAGAAAGTTTTATTGGTCTGGATAGAATATAAAACCAACCACGACATTACCTTAAGCCAAAGCCTAATGCAGAGCAAGGCTCTAACTCTCTTCAATTCTATGAAGGCTAAGACAGATGAGGAAGCTGCAGAAGGAAAACTTGAATCTAGCACAGGTTGGTTCATGAGGCTGAAGGAAAGAAGCCATTTACATAACATCAAAGAGCAAGGTAAAGCAGCAAGTGCTGATGTAGAAGCTGCAGCAGGTTATCCAGAGGATCTAGCTAAGATAATTAATGAAGGTGGCTACACTAAACAACAGATTTTCAGTGCAGATAAAATAGCCTCATATTGGAAGGAGATGCCATCTAGGAATTTCATAGCTAGAGAGAAGTCAATGCCTGGCTTTAAAAGTTCAAAGGAGAGGGGTGGGATAGGGAGGGTGGGAGGGAGGGAGATGCAAGAGGGAAAAGATATGGGAACATATGTATATGTATAACTGATTCACTTTGTTACAAAGCAGAAATTAACACACCATTGTAAAGCAATTATACTCTAATAAAGATGTTAAAAAAAAAAAAAAAACTTCAAAGGACAGACTGACTCTCTTGTTAGGGGCTAATGCAGCTGGTGACTTTAAGTTGAAGCCAATGCTCATTTACCATTCTGAAAATCCTAGGGCCCTTGAGAATTATGCTAAATCTGCTCTGCTTATGCTCTATAAATGCAACAACAAAGCCTGGATGACAGCACATCTGTTTACAGCATCGTTAACTGAATATTTCAAGCCCACTATTGAGGCCTACTGCTTGGAAAAAAAGATTCCTTTCAAAATATTACTACTCATTGACAATGCACCTGGTCACCCAAGAGCTCCGATTGAGATGCCAATGAGATTAATGTTGTTTTCATGCCTGCTAACACAACATCTATTCTGCAGCCCATGGATCAAGGAGTAACTTCAATTTCAAGTCTTTTTATTTAAGAAATGCATTTCATAAGGCTGTAGCTGCCATACGTAGTTATTCCTCTGATCGATCTGAGCAAAGTCAATTGAAAACTTCTGGAAAGGATTGACCATTCTAGATGCCATCAAAAACACTCATGATTCATGGAAAGAGGTAAAATCATCACCATTAACAGGAGTTTGGAAGAAGTTAATTCCAACCCTCGTGGATGACTTTGAGGGGTTCAAGACATCAGTTGAGGAAGTAACTGCAGATGTGGTGGAAATAGCAAGAGAACCGGAATTAGAAATGGAGCCCGAAGATGTGACTGAATTGCTGGAATGTTATGATAAAAATTTAATGGACGAGGAGCTGCGTCTTAGGGATGAGCAAAGAGAGTGGTTTCTTGAGATGGAATCTACCCCTGGTGAAGATGTTGTGAAGATTGTTGAAATGACAACAAAGGGTTAGAATGTTATATAAACTTAGTTGATAAGCAGTGGCAGGGTTTGAGAGGAGTGACTCCAATTTTGAAGGTAATTCTGTGAGGGAAATGCTATAAAACAGCATCGCATGCTACAGAGAAATCATTCATGAAAGGAAGAGTCAATCAGTGTGGCAAAATTCATCTTTGTCTTGTTTTAAGAATACGTCACAGTCACCCCAACCTTCAGCAACCATCACCCCTGATCAGTAAGCGGCCATCAACACTGAGGCAAGACCCTCTACCAGCAAAAAGGTTGCAACTCGCTCAGATGATGGTTAGCAATAAAGTTTTTAGCAATAAAGTGTTGATAATTAAGGTGTGTACATTATTTTTTAGACATAATACTATTGCATACTTAATAGACTACAGTATATTGTAAACATACCTTCTAAATGCACTAGGAAACCAAAAACTTTGTGTGACTTGCTTTATTGTGATATTCACTTTATTGCAGTGGTCTGGAACCAAACCCTCAATATCTCTGAGATATGCCTGTACCCAGCAAAACTATCCTCCAAAATGAATCAAAAGTTAAAACAGTGCCAGATACATAAAAACCTAGAAAATTCATCACTAACAAATCTGCACTATGAAAAAATACTAAAGGAAGTACTTCAGGCTAAAATGAAAGCCACTAAGCAATAATTCATGTCACATGAAAAAATAGAGGATAATGGTAAAGTTAAAAACATAGGCAAATATTAAAACAGTATAAATGTAGTTTTTGTCCATAACTCTTTTCCTCTCCTCTCTGATTTAAAAGACAACTGAATAAAGCAATAATTATAAACCTGTGTTGATAAGCACTCAATGTATAAATATGGAATCTTCATAACATAACAGCACAATGGAAGGTGGAGAAATAGAGCCACATAGGAGCAAAGTTTTTGTATACTATTGCAATTAAATTGGTGTTAATCTGAACTAAATTGTTACAAATTAAGATGTTAGTTGTAATCCCCAGGGCAACAACTAAGAAAATAACTTTTAAAAGACAGTTAAAAAAAAAGAAAAGAAAAGAAGGTAATGAAAAGAGTTCACTCATAAAATATTTATTTGACACCAAAGAAAGCAGTTATGGAGAAACAAAGGGACAAAAACATGACATAACACATATAGAAAAAAATAGCAAAATGTCAGGTAAAATCCTAATTTATCAGTAATTACATTAAATGTAAATACATTGAACACTCCAATTAAAAAACAAAGACTGGCAGAATGGATTTTTAAGATAAAGTGGTCTAACTATATGCTTTCTAAAAGAGACACATTTTAGATTGAAAGACGTTTTAGATTTAAAACACATTTTAGATTTAAAGATTTAGGTTGAAAGTAAAAGGATGTAAAAAGGTATTTCATGCAAACAGTAACCAAAAGAGAGCTGTGGTAACTCTACTAATATCGGACAAGATAGACTTCAAGACAAAATTTTTACTAGAGACAAAGATAAAACAGCAACCAGTCAAGAAGATACAATAATTATAAAGCTATATGTACCTCACAACAGACCCTAAACTATATGCAGCAAAATCTGACAGAATCAAAGGGAGAAATAGTGCAGTACTAATATTTGAAGACATCAAGACCCACTTTCAATAATGGATAGAAAACCAGAGAGAAGATTGGGAAATAGAAAATTGAACACTATACATCAACTAGACCTAACAGACATCTATAGAACACTCCGTTCAATTACAGAATATAAATTTTTCTCGAGTCCACATGTAACATTCTCCAGGATAGACCATATGTTAAGCCACAAAACAAGACTCAGAATTTTTAAAAGATTAAAATCATACAACATATGTTTTCAGACCATAATGGAATTAAAGCAGAAATTAATACTAGAAAGAAACTTGGGAAATTCACAGATATGTAGAAATTAAACAACACATGCCTAAATAACAAATGGATCAGAAAATAAATCACAGGGAAATTGGAAGAAACTTTCAGATGAATAAAAACAAAAACAACATACCAATACTTATGGGCTGAATGTAAAGCAATGCTTAGAGGGAAATTTACGAACTGTAAATGCCTATATGATAACAGACACTCTCAAATCAATAACCTGACCTTCTACTTTAATACACTAGAAAATAAGAGCTAAACCCAAAGCAAGCAGAAGGAAGAATAATAAATATTAAGGTGGAAATAAATAAAATAGTTAGCAGATCAATAGAGAAAAGCAATGAAACCAAGAGTTGGTTCTTAGAAAGATCAACAATATTGACAAAGCTATAGCTAGACTGACCAAGAAAAAAGAGAGAAGACTCAAATTACCAAAGCTAGGAAGGAAAGATGAACGACTGCTACCAACCACACAGAAATTAAAAGGATTATAAGAGAAACTATTAAAAATCATATGCCAACAAATTAGATAACCTAGATGAAATGGAAAAATTCCTACAAAGACTCAATCCACCAAAAATGACTCAAGAAGAAATAGAAAGTCTAAACAGAACTGTAACGGATAAAGAGATTAAATTAGTAATCAAAATCTTGCATCCCAAGAAAAGCCCAGAATCATATGGCTTCTTGGTGATTTCTATCTAACATCTAAAGGAGAATTAACAGCAATTCTTCATAACTCTTCCAAAAAAATAGAAGAGAACAGAAGTTTCCAAACTCAGTCTATGATGCCAGTATTACCCTGATATGAAAACCAGACAAAGATACCACAAGAAAAAAATAACAAAACTGCAGACCAATATCTCTTATGAATATGGATGGAAAACAAAATACTAGCAAACCAAGTCCAGCAACATACAAAAAGAATCATACACCATGACTGAGTGGGATTTCTTCCAGCAATGTAAGATTGGTTCAACGTTCAAAAATCAACTAATGTAATATGTCATACCATTAGAATAAAAACAAATACCAAATACCCATCTCTGTAGACACAGAAAAATCATTTGACAAAATCCAACACTTTTCCATGATAAAAACCCTCAAAAAACTTGGAATAGAAGGGCATTTTCTCAACCTGAAAAAGCATCTATGAAAAGCCCACAGCTAAGAACACAATTAATGGTGAAAGTCTGAATGCTTTCCTCCTAGAATCAGGAACATGACAAGGTTGTCCAGTCTTTCCACCTCTATTCATTGTACTAGAGATTCTAGCCAGGACAATTAGATAATAAAAAGAAATAAAAGAATTCAGATTAGGAAGTAAGAAGTAATAAAACTATATTTATTTGCACAGGACATGATCTTGTATATAAAAAATACTAAGGAATACACACACACACACAAATGATTAGAGCTAATAAATGAATTCTGTAAGTTTGCAGGATACATAATGATTATTCAAAGATCAATTGTATTTTTATACATTAACAATGAAAAAATAAAATTAACAAGCAATTCCTTTTATTATAGTATCAAAAAGAACAAAAGACTTATTCTTTTGGTAGTAAAAATTATCAAAGCAAGTGCAAGGCTTGCACACTGAAAATTACAAAACACTGTTGAAAGAAAATAAAGAAACTCTAAATAAATGGAAATACATCCTGTGTTCAGGGATTGGAAGACTAAATATTGTTAAGATGGAAGTACTCCTCAAATTGGTCTACGGATTCAAGACAATCTCTATAAACATCCCAATTGCCTTTTTTGTAAAAGTAGACCATAAAATTTATTTGAAATTGTAAGGGGCCCAGAATAGTGAAAACAATCTTGACAAAGAAGAATGTAGTTGGAGGACTTATACTTCCTGATTTCAAACTAACAATAAAGCTATACTACTCAAGGCTATGTGGTACTGGCATAATGATAGACATATAAATCAACGGAATAGAACTAAGAGTCCATAAATAAACCCATACATTTATGGTCAATTGATTTCAACATGGATGCCCAGACAATTCAATGTGTGAAATAGTGTGAAATAGTCTTTTCAACAAATGGTGCTGTGACAACTGGTTAGCCATTTGTGAAAGAATGAAGTTGGACCCTTACCTCACACCATATACAAAAATTAAGTCAAATGGATTAAAGACCTGAAAGTAAGAGCTAAAACTTAAAAGAAAACATAGATGTAAATCTTCATGACCTTGGATCAGGCAATGCTTTCTTACATATGACACCAAAAACAAAAGCAACCAAAGAAAAAATAAGTACATTAAATGGACTTCATCAAAATTAAAAACTATTGTGCGTCAAAGGACATTATCAAAAAAATGCGAAGACAACACAAAAAATAGGAGAAAATATTTGCTAATCATATAATGTGAAAAGAGACTTGCATCTACAATATATAAAGAACTTCTATACAAGTCAACAATAAAAAGACAAATAACTCAATCTTAAAAATGAGCTAAGGATTTGAGCAGAACTTTCTCCAAAGAAGATATACAAATAGCCAATAAGCACATGAAAAGATGCTTGACATCATTAGTCAACAAGAAAATGCAAGTCAAAACCACAATCAGAGACCACTTTGTACTCACTAGGATAGCTAGGACAATAACAAATGTCGGTGAAATTGGAACTTTCATACATTGCTGGTGAAAATATAAAATGGTACAGCCACTTTGGAAAACAGTTTGGTAGTTTCTCAAAATTTTAGCATAGAGTTACCATATGACTGAGCAGTTCATCTCCTAGTTATATACCCAAGAGTATTGAAACATCTGTCCACACGGGAACTTGTACGCATCTTCATAGCAGCGTTATTCATAAGAACAAAAAGGTGAAAACAACCCAAATGTCCATAAACTGATGAATGAATACACAAAAGGTAACATATGCATACAAAGGAATATTATTCAGCCCTAAAAAAAATGCCATACTGATACATGCTACTATATGGATTAACCTTGAAAACATTCCAATAAGTGAAAGAAGTCAGGCACATATTGTATGATAACATTTATATAAAATGTCCAGAATTGGCAAATCAATAAAGACAGAAAGTAGAGTAGTGGCTGTCTGGGGAAAGGGGGTTGGAAAATGGGGAGTAACTGCTAATGAGTATGGGGTTTCTTTCTGGGGTGATGAAAAATGTTCTGGAATTAGATAGTGGTGATGATTGTACTCGTGCTATCTTTGACAATACTAAATACCACAGAACTGTACATTCTTAAAGGGTAATTTTATCATAAATAAACTATATATCAAATTTTTTAAAAATAATAAATGGAGCTTTGGCTACATTTGAATTCTTTTTCATTGCCTTCTCTGGTTTTGTGTTGAAAATAACTTTGGACTTCTGTAAGAAAAATCAGAGGAAAAAATCTTCTAAGGAAAATCATACCATACCAAAAAACCCATTCATTTAAAAGTATTATTTTTTATTTCCAGTTGGAGATGGGCGATGAATCCAGATCACAGAGTGTCTCCCCCAATAATTAATACAATGAACAAAAAATACCTCACGAATAAGTAAAGCCATCCACTCACTAGCAGCAAAAGAAGGAAAGAGGAAGTCATGTGCCACCAACATGAAACTTTGAGATGCTGGGGCAGCTTGCTGGGACCTAATGCTGCCCCACTCACTCCACGTTCACCTGTCCCCAGCTCTACTCCGAGGAATGTGGACAAAGAAGCTGACTGTGCCAATTCTCATACCTCCAGCTCATGCCCAATTTGAAGAGAAATGGCCTGAGCAAGTGAGCAGAAAACCCAAGGAGAACGGCTCACAAATAGAACCTCCTGTTTTGCTGGCCCCTGGGAAATCTAGAAGGAAAATGGGCCAGTGCCCTCCACAGTCCAGGGTCCCCATAACAGGGCAGGGAGGGGAAGAGGGACATGGCAGCTGGAAGCAAAGTGCATTCTCTCATGGCCCAGGATGTCCCCAGCTGGGACAGAAGGTGGTGCATTCCTACCTGCTCCCTGGATCTCAGACCTGCTCAGTGGACACAACAAGCAGTTTGTCAGACAAGATGAGACTGATGTCAGGGAACACAGGTCCCCTTGTTCCTGCTCTGCTTTAGAAATGTTATACCATAACTTGCATATTGGGTTGAAAGTTTTCTCGGTAGATAAGATCTCTCTACTTCATTCTCTTTCCCCAAAACTTCTTCAAACTTTACTGTATAGAAACATATACAGGACTTCATACCTCAAGTATATTCCTGGAGAAGCATGGTAGTTCAATTAACTCCCCCCACTCATTTTTTGACATATTATTTTAATAGGATTTATTTGACTTCTTTGCAACATTTCAAAAGTACAGAAAAGCCTAAATTAATATAAAAGCCACCTACACATCCACCACTGAGATTAAACAAGTGTGAACATTTTGCTATATTTGATACCTTTTTTTTAAAGAAATAAAACTTGTCAAACTTGCTTTGGATGAAAAAATACATGATATTAACTGTAAAATGCTAATGGTAGAATCTAGATGGTGGGTATAGAGGTGTTCCTTGCAAATTCTTTTTGTATATTGGAACACTGTTGTTATAAAATGTTAGGGAGGAAATACACTTAACAAAATCAGTTAAAGCCCACCCATGTCCCTGTCATCCTCAGATGTCCTAGAGTTGGTATGTAATATTCTTGCATGTTTTTATACTCTTTATACACATGCACTTACCCATAAACTATATATACAATTGTTTATGTGTTTTTAAAATTTCCATAGATGGTTCATATCCTTTTTCACTCCATTTAAAGTATTTGAGATTAATTCTGGTAATACACATATACTGATGAATTCTGTTTAATGACTATGTCTCATTATAATATAAAATTTAGAACTTTTTGTTCACCCACTCTCCTGCCAAGGGCTATCGGGTTCCCTCCACTTTCTAACTTTTTTTTCACACAACTTGTATGAGTTTGCAGAAGTCTTTATCAACCGGGAAAAAATGGGGCCTTCACAGGCACCTCCAGAATGAATGTCTTAACAGAAATTTTCCAGTGGATGAAGGAAAAAAAATTAAAAGTCTCTTTGAAGAAAGGTGAAGACTTCAGAGAGATGAAAGGAGACTTCATAATAATGAAGGTAGAAGTAGGCACTGCCTTCACAACTAAGTCCCAGAATGTGGCTGCAGAAGTTGGAGAAAACATAAAAAGTAAATTCAGGAGAAATAAAGTTTTATTGACAGCGAACACACCATTGTAATAGGCTTTCAGTAGGACAGGTGACTGAATAACCAACATGCCCCATATTATTTTTTTTTAATGCTGCATGGAATATTCTTATGTCCTAAGGAAACTCAAGGGTACACTCTGAACATTTTTTATAATAAACTAAACATCTCACAATTCCTGTTTACATTCACTATTTCAGTTAACACTTAAAATACTGCCAAGCCACTATTATTCCTATTTTACAGAGAAAACTGCTGAGACCCAGATTGGTTAAAGAACTTGCCCAGGGCCACACAGGCCATCAAGTCTGAAAGCTACGAAAGCCAATAAAGCAGAATCAATGCTCGTCATTCCGAGCAGGGCGCCTCACGAAGGGAGCCTCTGAATCAGGACTTTGGCTAACCCTGAGGACAAGGACAATGGGACAGGTAGAACCTGTGGTGACACCGACCCAAGGAGGCAACATATGGAAACATCACGTGCTTGCAGAGGAAACAGAACAAAAACATATTACAATGTTTTTTTTGGTAACCTTGGCTACTGTCACTATAGTTTCAAGAAAATGTTTTTCTAAACATTGGGAGCATCGCCCATATGTCGGCTTCCATCTGTCAGTTTCCTGAGCCATGGCCCAGCACCAGCCAGGTGTCTCCGGGCCCAGGAAGCCCTGTGATTAACTGTGTCTGTTCAGAGCACTCCTCGGGGAGGTGGTTTTGTGGTTTCCTTCTTTTAAGTGTTTTTAAGAGGAAAGGTGAGAAAATGCAGAGAGGCCACTGCAAACGATGTCACAGCGTTACTCACCGGTCATGGAGAGTGGGGATCTTGGAAGGACACTGCAAATATTGCTTAAACCGGAGCTCAAAGGCTTGTCCAATGGAGCCGATGACCTCCTGGGCCAGCCCGTCACAACATTCCAGAATGTGACAAGCTGTAGGAGCAAGGGACACAGGCTCATTAGAGACAGACACTGGAGCTACCCAGGCTCCTCCTTCCTGAGGGTGAAAGCCCGCAGCCTAGGGAAGAAGAGAGGGACAAGGAGGTGCCTTTCATGATATGTCCTGTCAGCTCTGCATGCAGCTTAATCCCTGAGAGCCCCCAGCGGTACCGTTTCACCGCAGAGATCCATTTCTTAATAGCCTATTCTCTCCAAAAGTAAAGGTTCTATTTGTAAGTACGTTTTAACATTTTAAAGTTCAGCTTGATTGCTCTTCTATTGCTTTAGAGTCTATAAAATATCAACTCAGAACTTAGTAGGGAAACAGGGTTTGGAAGGAAACCTTAACAAGACAAAGAACCTGATAGTAACAAGAAATGAATCCCTTTAAGACCCCGTGAGGCTTAACAAATGGACTTAAACTGGCTCTTATTGAATGAGTCCTGAGGTATCCGATGGACTTAGAGCAAGCTGTTTGCTTACTTCCTAGTGAGAGTAAAGTGTCACCACCAGATGTGGCAACTCAAAGCAATAAGGTCAACAACCTTTTAAGATGAGTTTAAAGGGATATTAATTAATCACTATGACCATCCCACCACATGCCACCTGCATCTACACTGGACGAGACTGGATATTCATGCCAGTTCTCAGAAAAGGGGTGTTGGTAGCCAGACGAGGACCCCTCAGAGACCTGGAGCAACCCTTCACCCCTTTGGGGTGCCCGCTGTCTTGGTGGCCAGGCTGTGGTGTAATCCATGCAGAACCTTCGGAGAAAAGAG
Source organism: Eschrichtius robustus (assembly GCF_028021215.1). Taxonomy (NCBI): domain Eukaryota; kingdom Metazoa; phylum Chordata; class Mammalia; order Artiodactyla; family Eschrichtiidae; genus Eschrichtius; species Eschrichtius robustus. Next base: position 100,403,933 of record NC_090833.1, on the reverse strand, counting down.
TGTTGAGTGAGGGAAGGCACCAAAGAAGGTCCTGTCTCTGCTCTACAAGAAAGTAGAATGTCTTCTTCCCAGACACACGTCCATGGCATACCACAGAAGAGTCCCAGCCCCTTCACATTGTCCCGTGACCAGCATGACATGCTCTGTTACTAACGGGATAAAGGCATCTCCCTGGAGAAAATGACAGATGCATGTGTCACACTCCATCTTTCTCTTGCCACTAGTTAGGATACAATTGTGTTTCAAGGAGGTTCCTCCAGGAGCACAGCGGGTGCCCAGCAGTGAGGAGAGGCATTGCTACAGGGGTAGCCATTCCCCAGCAGTGATTAGGGAGATGCAGAAGCATCCCTCTGCTGCAGGAGAAGCGAGCACAGAAAGAGGACTCATTAAGGTGGGAACTGCGAGGGAAGGAACAGAGACATCACCACCTCCACAGTCTGGCCGCTCTTCCATCACGATGCCGCCTTCTACACGCACAAAGACATTCAGGTGCCACAGAGCTCACCCTGATGGCGGCTGCTAGGGTGGGGGGGCCTCAGGTTTCTTCCCTCCCCAGGCTCGAGGAGGGAGCATGCTCCTGAGGACCCAGGGACAAGCATTTCCTGGGAAGAGCAAGTGTAACCGGATTGCCGCTTCAGACTGCAATGCAATCCCTTGGGTACATTAGCCCTACTTCAGATATGGCCAAGGGATTTTTCCAAGGAGACAGGTGTCCCGGCTGTATTTTATTATTGAGTATTGATATTGTTTTATGTTATTATTGATACTAGTATTTATTATCAACACAGTTAGGCACAAAGCAAGGCCATATTAAGCAGCTGTTGGAGTCATGGGGTTGTTCGTTAACGGATAGCAGTGGAGGTGTCTTTCCAGCCAATAAGGAAGTAGGAGTCTAAGACAGAGTGAGAGAAAGACACCTGGCTCCCCCACCTGCCCTGTGTTTCTAGCCACACCTGCCCCCTCCATGCAGCATCAGCACCAGCCAAGAGAACTGGCTGGCCAGTACTTTGGAGAAACAGAATAACAACTGGGGACGGGCCAAGAAAGTGAAGCTTATTTTTTTTTCTAAGGAGGAAAGCAGCGCCCTAGCCTTAGTGAATGAAGAGCAAGGTTTCTGCAGAGGGGGCCATATGATCAATCCACACGGCCCCCTCATCTTCTACACACTAGAGAACATGAGGTTGGAAGTGGGTCTTCTTTAAATCAGTTCCTGGGACATTTGGAAGATACAGGGCTCTGGGTGGAAGCACCTTCACTTGGTGAGGGTGGAGCCCTGGTATCTGGTCTAGATACCAGAGGATGACAGGAACTGCAGATGCAGAATTAAATCACGACTCCAGGCTCTGGAGCCTGGCTCATTCCTCGGTGGACCATGAAAACGTCATCTGTTGGCTAGGTCTGAGGATCCTTCTGTAGAATGGCCTCTCTGTGTTCCAGAAACCCACTCCAAATCCAGAACTAACCCTGGGCTGACAGTCTCTCTGGACCTGTATTTCCTCTGACTGTTGCAACAGTCTTTAGCTAAAAGCCACTGTCTTCTAACCTCACCTGTGTGACTCAGTGTGTGTGAGGAATGATGAGTTTCTCACTACAGGTAACCATCGGGGCTGCTTGTTTTACATCCCATGAGGAAAGAATGGAGCTGGAGGTGTCATTCATGAGCAAGAAGGAGAAGAACTGGATGAGAGGCAGGTACAGAGTGGTGGGGCCCAGAATCAAGACTCAGAATGATGTTGTAAAACCTAAAACATGGCCCAAAACAAACACAGGAGCAGCAAAATGGGGTCATTCCTCATTCTATCCCTTCTGAAGGGGACGGGTTCTTTGGCAGCGGTGCAGTAGTGGGAGGGGTGTCTCCGGGGTGGAGGTGGGGGTGCTTGTCTGCCCATGCTGGTCTCTCTCTCTGACCAATAAGCAAGGCTGATGTTGCTTTCCAGGAGAACCAGCTCAGACCCCACAGCAGCCGGCTCAGCCCTGACACTAGTGAGGGGACTTCATCAGGCCTCACCACAAAGGCCACTCCCCACCTGGGATGAGCCACTTGAGAGCAGGATGTGCTGCGGCCCTTGTAATCATACCAGATAGAACTGGGACACAGCCTCTTTCCTCACACAGCAGCCTCCTAATAGGTCAACCACACATCTTCCCCGCACGGTAGACACTGGCAGGTCAGAAGTCCCTCCGCAAGTTTCCCAATGGCTCCAAAAAAGTCCAGAGGCCAGTGGCTGCACCTGTCCATCGGTGTTCAAGGCTGCCCTGGCCATCTGACTGATAAATGGACTGCAGGCCAACTGGGGCCTCCATTCATCTGTGCTAGCTCTCTGAGCCCTGCCTGGGATGGCTGCTCTGTTAGTCAGCTCAGGCAAGTGATGCCACGATAACAAACAGCCCCAGCATCTTAGTGGCTGAAAACAATCCCATTCTCGCTTGTTCATTTCTGGGCAACTCTCCAGGTGGTCACCCCATGAACCAAGCTGCTTTGATCTTTCAATCCTGAATTTCAACACAAGGCCTCTTCCCAAGCCAGGGAAGAAAGAGACAGTAGGGTCTTGCACCAGCACTAACTGCCTCATCCATTCTGCTCTCACACAGAACTGTCGCCTGGCTCCTCCTCCACCCAGGAGAGGCTGGTGGTACAGTCTCCTGGGAGCTTGGAAGGAGTGAGGTCAGGACATCAGTGAGTGCTAGCAATGCCTATCACATGCACCAAACACCCAAAAAGCCTTTACTTCTGTAAATAAGAAATTGTCAAGATTTTCTCATGCTTACCAGTGAAGAACTCTTTACTATACTGAGCATGTGTCCCAAATATGTATCTACTTATTTATAAATTATGAACATATATTCCCATGTTAATATAATAGTTATGTATATTATAAAAATATCTTTTAAAAGATGTTAAAAATGATACAATAAAGATAAAATAAAGTTTAAGATGTCTTGTTGGCCCTGAAGCATCACACTGTCATTTATTATCTCAAAGCAAGATAAATATTTTGGGTGAGGTTCATCACTAATGATGATGGATAGAAATTCATCCTTCCATCTTTGAAATATTTTTCTTAATTATTTTGAGTCTGGAGGGGTTGATTCCTTATCTTAGCTGATTAGATTATTGTTGGGTTTTTTTTTTTTTTTTTTTTTGCTTTGTAAAAGTAAGACCCCCACTTCCCCACCCCCTCTGTGGTCAGGAGCAGCTGACATACAGAAAGGGTGTCACTGGCTCACTGCACAATTTACGTATGACTATGGGGTAATACCCGCTCTATCTCAGATCAGTGACTATAGACAGAGGCTCCAGCATGTGTTTCCCACCACAGTGGCTGCTTCCACACCCTGTGGGATGGGCCACCCCACCTCAGTGGGCATTGTTTCCATGGGGCGACTCTGCAAGTATGAGCAGAAAACCTCTCAGGATCTGTGCTTCTCTTTTAAGAAGTCATGACCCCTCCCACCCATGCCAAACCAACCCAACTCACACTTCACAGCCATCTGGCCTCCACAAGGCAGCCCAGCCCTTGAAGTGGTCCCGTCTCAGACTGTCCCACTGTCCTCTTATCTAGACTCACAGACTCTCCAAGAGTTCAAATTCATAGCCAAGTTCTCTACCAACTGGTGACTGACATAGGGAACCTCGGAGACACCTGGAGTCATTACCTAATCAGAAAAAAATCCTACCAAACAATGACTGCTGTCTCTTCCTCTTAGTGGGCTGATAACGCTCACCCCTTAAAAGGAACACTGAACACCAGTGAATTCTTACCAGAGAACCGGGGACTCCAAACTCAAGCATAGTTTTCAGCCAACCCTAGTCTGTTCACTTAATATATCCACATGTTCCTCATTGTTCCAGATTTTTTTGATCTGAGACAGGTAAGAACTCCAAGATTCAGCTCCCATGCTCTTAATTAAGAATTGTTTAATATCTGTTCTAGCCTCAGAGTGGAAAACTAAAACTTTATGAGGAGATAATTTTGCACCCATCAGACTGGTAGGGATTTAAAAGTCTGCAATTCCAAGTGTTGAACAAGAGCTGAAGCCAAGGAGCCCTCTTGTGCCACTTGTGGAATTATAAAGTGAAATAACCATTTTTAAAAAACTGAAGATGTCCCAAAACACAGTGATTTGTCCCAGAGGTATAAACCCTAAGAAAATTCTTGCACATGAGCAAAAGGCAAATGTACAAAATATTTACTGCAGACTTCACTCAATAGACACTTATTGAGCACCAACTCTGTACCAGGCTCTGCCCCAGGATCTTCAGATACAGCAAGTAACAAAACAGAGTCCTGCTCTCACCGACCTTACAGTCTAGAAGGTGGACACTGAAAATAAAGAAGGAAAAATATACCATTAGAATGGGTTGAATGGTGCCCCCCAGCAGCCAAAGCCCTCTCTACATCCTGACCCCCTGAACCTGTGAAAAAGGGTCTTTGCAGATGTAATTAAGGACTCAAAATGAGATCATTCTGGATTAGGGTGGGCCCTAAATCCAATGACAAGTGCCTTATAAGGGTCAGAAGAGGAGGTGACACAGACACAGAGGGGGAGGTGATGTGAAGATGGAGGCCGAGACTAGAGTGATGCAGCCACAAGCCAAGGACTCCTGGAGCCACCAGATGCTGGAAGAAGCAGGAAGCCTCCCCCCCTGGAACGTTTGGAGGGAGCATGGCCCTGCTGACACCTTGATTTCAGACCCTTAGCCTCCAGAATTGTGAAAGAGCAAACTTTTGTTGTTTTGAGCCACAAAGTTTGCAGTAATTTGTTACAGCAGTCACAGAAAACTAATACAACCATAAAGACAATAATGTGAAATAAAGGGGGTGATGAGGATAATGTTGTAGGGTGACATGTAGGATGACCAGGGAAAGCCATGTAGGAGGTGGCATCGCAGAAGAAGCCTGAAGGAAGTCAGGGAGTGAGCCATAGGAAGGTCTAGTCTAAGAATGTTGCAGGCATAGGGCTCAACAGGTGCAAAGGCCCTGAGGCAGGTGCTTGCTTGACATGTTCAAGGAAGAGCCAGAAGATCAGGGGAGCTGGAGTGGAGGTGAGGGGAGATCACAGGAAATGAGACAGGGGATAGAGCAGGAGTGAGCTCACATCGTGATGAGTGAGACAAGCAGATACTTTGTGGTGGAAGGAAAGACTTAGCTCTGTGGCTTGTCAAGGTGAGGGGGCTAGGAGGCTTCTGAGCAGAGATGTGCAGCAGGCTGGTAACTACACAAGTCTGACTTTCAGCCAGAAGCTTGGGCTACACAGGAACATTCACAGTCTTTGGCACAGGGTATTAAGAACACAGGGACTGGCTTGTTTATTTTTAAAAAAACACAAAAAACCATGGTTGACAAAAGCCAGATATGGGAAACAACCTAATCATTCTCTCACAGGAAAATTAACCTCCCACCACAGTGTTATGAGATGGAATTTAACCTCCTGGCTTAAAAAAATAAATCATTGCTTTCACTTATTATACAGAAGAGGTTTTACTCCTAGGGGAAAGAAAATCCAGAGAAGGTGCTGTATTATTTAAGGAGTTCATACTCTTTAAGTTTCTCCTGGAAAGTCACCTCCTGCGGCCTACAACTGTCTGAGGCCAGAGGAACCCTAAATTCAGTGTTGAAATGACCGTGAGCTAGTAGAGAAGCCTGGAGAAGGAAGCGCAGCCATGTGAGGCAGTAGTCCACGGGGTCTTCCCTCTCAAGCCCAGTCACCACGTTTCCCCCTTATTCAGGAAATCCTGGGGAAAGGGCAGCAGGATGTGTTAGAAGCTATACGGGCTGAACACTCAGGCCTCTCTACCATCAGGTCAGCACCACAGGATATGACTTTCCATGCAAGTTCAGGAGTTCCAGAAGGCGCCTGAATAGGGATGCTATTGTGGTTATAAATTATAGGAAGTACATGCCATCTGCAGGCAGCCATATGTCTAATTAGGACATTATTTTTTAGGTACTTTTGTGACCCAAACAGTCCATTCTGAACCAAGAGACATTAGGTTGCAGGGAATAGGAGTCCTTGGGTAGTAATACAAATTCCAATGTGAAAAGAAAATGGTATGTTAGGATCCAGCAAAGCCTGATTTGTTGGGCGTTTTATCCTACATGTATCAGTAGTCACCTTCCAGGTCTCCTGTCAGCCCTGCCTTTCAGCTATAAGGCGCCAACCTCATGAAACTTCACTCATTTGCAATCCTTATCTCCTCAAGATGGTGGTGGTTACCATAGAGCTTAATGACATGGGTCAGAGATCCTTTGCCCTTCCACCAGATTAATTATATAAGCCATGGATTCTTGATACTAGAGAGAAAAATATAATTTTTTTCTCACTGTAAATACTGCTAGATTACCCAAAAACACACACCAGAATGTATAAGCAGGAATCAGTGTGGAAAGGACAAATGATAACAGTGAGGGACTTTGACCCATCTCTGCAGGATTTTGACAGACGACTTTCTGGGCTCCAAATGTGCCTTGATGCCTGCCTGCCTTGAGGAGCTCTGCCTGCAGCCAGGGAACCACAATGGGGTCAGCACATCAACTGGGGCCTCTGCGTGGGGAGTTGGATATTTAAGAGTCCAAATAAGAACATTCACTCCCAGAATTTCTTGCTAATCTGACTCCTGCATGGCAGAGGCCATTCTTATTCAATTAAACTCTCTTCCTGGCCTAGGGCAGGAGGAAAGAGAAGAGAGCAGCCAGGGGAGCCCTCCCCCAGCTCCTTGCGAAAGGAGGCAACGGTGGGTGGACGCATATCGGATGGAGGCAAAGCGTGCTCTGAGATACTGTTCATGGCCAGATCTATGACTCCCCTCCCTTCCCACACTGCCTCCCAGGAGGCTGGGGCTGCCTGTGTACGTGTGGGAACAGAGATGTGATGGATAAGGAAGGCTGCAAATTTCTGTTGGAAGACAGGTCTGGTTCCCCTCCCCTGAATCTGAGCTGCCTGGGACAGCTCTGACTCGTCAACTATGACAGAGATGAAGCGGTGCCTGGTCTTTGGCATCCACTTTGGCATCATGGTGCCCAGAGTTGCTATGTGGGAAGTCCTACTGCCCTGATTCAGGGGCCACTTGGAGGGGCCCTGAGACTCCTTGCAGAGGGAGAAGGACCCTGCTGGCTTTGACTTCTAGTCCTCCCTGCCAAGGTCCAAGGTGTGGAAGTGAAGTCAACTTGGACCCTCTAGACCAGGCCAGCCACCAGCCAAAGACCACCCAATACCCCACTGATGCCACAGAGAGCAGAAGAATTGGCCAACTGAGCCCCGCCTGGACGCTTGATACTTCATCATATCAAAAGATATTTTTAAATGATGGCTGTTAGGCCATTAAGATTTGTTACGGGCAACAGATAACTGGAAGAAGGGAGTGATCATCTCCTATCAAGCATCTCAAAGGACCCCTATGCTGCTGGTGCCCCCAAAGCACCAGCAACAGCGCAGAGGTCTGGCGTTTGTCTTCACACTAGCACTGCATGCGGGTCCCAAAGGGAGCTGGTCCAGCAACCACCGAGCACATGGAGTGGATCCTGATTTCCATGACTTTGAAAAGGTACTGTGGCAGGTACTGTGGTACTTTGACAAGGGCAGAAGGTGCTGCTGGTTTACAGCCGTGAAACAAGGTATCAGCTTGGATGCTTCCATGGCCCTAAGTCAAATTGCACAGGGTTAAACTCCTTCAGGGTCTGGACCTAGAGCCTGATTCCTCAGCCCTGGCTGTACATGGGAATCATCTGGAGAGCTTTTAAAAAATACAGTTGCCTGGGTACCCCTCTCTGAGGCCTGAGCACTGAGATTTTTTTAAAGCTCCCCAGGTATAAAGTATGGTTCATTTTCAGAACCATTGACCTAGGAGCCATTAAGGATGTGAAGAAAAAGTCTAGGATTACTTGAAGTTAACTTAGAACAAACAAAAATAAAGGAAGAACTTCAACAAGTGTTAACTCTTGGATTAGTGCCTCCTGCCACCTCCCGCTCCCCCAAGGTTGGTGGGAAAACAGAATGCTAAAATCTCATCTGAGGTGAAATTTTAAAAGAAGAAGAGTATATATATATGTATATCGACAGATATAAAATTTCTGCAAAGCCAACTAGGAAATCTTAACAATGGGTACCTGGGGTAGAGGGTGGGAGGAGGAGGGGAAGCAATGGGTGGTAGAGGGAAGTGCCATTTGTAGTGTTACAAACCCCACAGGTGACCTTCATCAGTGAGTTCTAAATTGGAGTTGTGCAGCACCTGGTGGCTGCCCGGGATGCAAGGGTGGCGCCCCCTAATCAGCCCACCTGCCCAGGCTAGTTAACATTGGAGGGGGGGAACCTTTTGTATTGTAAATGATGAAAGAAATGGGGTGGTGGGTATGTAGGGAGGGTCTAGGAATAAAGGTTCCATGAAGATGGGAAGTAATTGGATGTTTCAAATCCCCTACCCAGCCTGTGTCTGAGGCCCTAGCACATTTGCAGGGTGTAAGTGGGCAGCACCTGAGCTTGGACACTGGCTTCCAGGGCCATGCAGGGCAGCATGAGGCTTCTCGGGGAGACTTAGTTGGCAGTGGACGCACAAGGAGCTGGAGCTGGGCAGGAGGCCAGCGGTTTGCAAAGTCTTCAGGTGTAACTGAGGGCACCTTCAGAGTATGAGTGGGAGCTGCCACGTGCAGGTCAGGTGTACCAAGCTCTAGCCATCTGGATACAGGTGTGTGTTTAAAGCTCTCAGACATCCAGCATCTCCTAACCCAGCCGGGTGTGCCGCCACGCTTCACTGCCTGCAAACCTCAATTATCGCTAACAGTACGATGTGACACTGTTCGTTTGGATGAAGAGGGCTGAGATCATGAGGACCATCTGGTATCCATTGTTAAGCCTGGCTGCACATGAGTGAGAGATGACGAAAGTCACACATCGCTTACCTCTGCGATTAACAGGGTCCTTAGCTACATACGCAACGTAGTCTGTTGTATCCTGTGAAAGAAAAATGAGATGTCACATCACTAATCGCAGGTTAAGACAGGACAGCAGACACATCATGGATACAGCAGCTCAGTAACCAAGAGTAGCCCTGATGATAGCCCAGCATTTCTCAGACTGTACATCGGGCAGGAATCACCGGGGATCTTGTGAAATGCAGATTCTGACTCGGCAGGCCGGGAGCTGGGCCCGAGGTTCTGCATCTGCAGACAGCTCTCACAAGACACTGATGCAGCTTCGCCACACCCACACTTTGAGCAGCAAGGGTGTGAAGGGCATCCATTCTCAGCATGTCGGATCACCCGAGGAGCTATAAAAACACTAATACCTGAGTCCCAACTCCCAGATAATCTGATTTAACTGGAGTGGATGTGAGGTCCAGGCATCAAGGATTTTTAAAAGCTCCCCAGATGATTCTATTATGAACCAAGGCTGAGAGCCACCACTGTCAGCTGTCTCCAACAACGATCCTCAAATCTGAGCTGGGGTCAGAATCCCCGGCAGGGCTTGTTACAGCACAGATTGCTGAGCTGCACCCCAGGGTATCCGATTCGGCAGGTCTGAGGTGAGGGCCCGAAATGTACATTTCTGGCAAGCAGCCAGGTGCTGCCGCTGATCTGGGGGCCACACTGAGAAAATTAGAAGTGATGTTCAAAGGTTGGTTGCAAACATCCCTCATGGGTGGATGAGATATGGATACGATGACATAAGTAGTAATTTTCATCCTTTTAAGATGTTTCAAAAGCATGAGCTCTATTTAGAAGTCTCACTCTTACACATGAAATATAAGTCCCCTTGCCTGCCTCATCTACTTGGCACACAGAGGAAACAATGACCTCAGGAGTGAGCCGAGGTGACCATGTGAATTTTAGTTTCTAAACAGAGGAAACAATAATTCTCTTAATTCTTGAAAGCAAAACTTTCCTGCAAAGTTGACATTTTCAACATTCAAAAAGTCTCGGGGGGGGGGGGGTGGGCAACTGGTAAAGGTCTTCCCATTGTTGTGGATATTTCCCCCATGTGATGGTTTCGGAGGACTCCAAGGTTATTGATTAGCTCCCAATGTTTTCAGCATCTGCAAGGTTCTCTGTCGTGAGTTCCTTCTTTGTGATACTCTACGGGCAGGAGAAACGACCCCTTCTTTCTCCACAGTGCTCCAGAAAACCCTCCAATGTGAGGGGGGAAGAGGGAAAGTGAGTGTGGAGGCAGAGGGGGAATGCCGTGCTTATGAGCACCCACTACAGGGTGCAAGTCGCTTTTCCAAACATCACTGCCCTGGAACTCAAAAACACCCACTAAGACTAAGAAGGGAGAGAGCTCTTCCGGCAGCTCTTGACGTATTGGACTGCTACCTTGAGGTCATTCTCCAGCATGTAGACTATCTAAGCTGTTTCCCCTTCCTGCTCAGGCCACTGTCCTACGGTGTATTCACAGACTGACCTGGGAAAGGGAGTGGGAGACCATCAAACCGGTCGACCTGACTTCCTGCCATTTCATCAAGGAAGATCGGGTCAGAATCTGAAGTTACTGGCAAAAATAAGGGTTGTAGCTTGTAATCATAGACACTCTTCCCGGATTCAGGAGATGTGAATGTCAGAAGTGGACTTAGGGAGCGTTAGTTTCTCAGTCTGAGATCCATGGAACGCTAGGGTTGGGCAGGTATATTCTCCAGTGTTTGAGATGTCACCAGAATCTCTTTTTATGCTTTCATTTCTATGATAATCTTAAAAGTTAATACAGTAATATGCGGGATCATCTGAATGACACCTGTGCCATCAAGCTCTGCACACAATTTCAGTGCCAAGATTTTCAGTGGGGTTTCCAACATTATGGGTGCCAGGTTTTTAAAGAATCAGAGAGAAAAGAACAGTCAGATGGCTTTGCCCCACCTGAAGCAAATTAACGTCACATTTGTACACAATGATGTACGACTGAAGTGTTTACTTGAATAGAAGAAATCAGTGGAAGGAGTGAGTCATCTGGTGCCTGTGGTAGTAGAGAGATGCTGACCTCAAAGGCTTCTGCACCATGGTAGTCAGTTCTAGAGTCACATTGGGAGCAGAGATTTAGTTTCAACAAAACTTTACTCATCACAGTAAATTAATTTTACTTTGAATGTTATTGACTTTACTGTGTTTATTTGTACTTAATTTCCAAGTTTGAATGGGAGTTACAGTTTAATAAAAGGAATAAACATAAGGAGTCTATACATAATTTATTTTTGTACATATTTGTGTAACAAGATTAATTTGAGTCCACATTAGTAGCATATACAAGGAAATTCTTCTTTTTAAATTCTTACTCCAGTCTGAGAAATGCTCCTCTGGCTCCAAGCTAGGGAAGGAAGACTAGGCAAGAGATGTGATGTGTCCCTGTCACTCAGATGATCAATGGCCAAGCCAAGGACACAGCTTTTCCAATGCCAATATTGATGCATTCCTGGCAGAGTGGGGAAGTGTATTGCTGTTAAAACAATGTTCTTGACATCACCCAGTCACACAGTGAGCACTCTAAGTTCCAAAGATGGGGCTGCCAAGTGCTTCTTCTGTATTTACCCATGTCTGTTCTCACTCCCCAAGTTTTTCTGAGCCTGACCATTATTCTGGCATTCTTTTGGTGATCTCTTAGAACTGCTAATAATAGTAGATTATAATTATAGTATTCCTTTTTTAATTGCAGGGATTAACTGTGTTTTCCAGTCTGTCTTATTTGACATTTCAAAATACCATTTTCTTACCCAGTAAACTGAGGCACAAAGCAAAAAGTAGATACATACGTAGCAGCAGAACAAGGAATAGGACCTAGAATTGTTGGTTTTATTTAAAACGTATACTAATTGTAATGGTTATAAATAAATTTGGAGTGAGAACTCATGCACAATGTGATGTGCATTTGAATTGGTTAAAATAAAAAGTAACCAGGCTTCCTGTCCCCTGGAATCATGACATTTTCTGTATCAGAAAAAAAATATTAAAAGTTATGAATTACTTTAAGGGTCACTGAATGTTTCCTTTTTTTAAGAAGAGCTGATAGGGAAAATTGAAAATAGTTCACAGGTCTTTGTGCATAGTGGAGAATAAAATAATTTTAACACAGGACAATGTATTTGGCTTTCCATTTTCTAGATCTCTGCATCTCCACTCAATGTCAACATGAAGATGAGGTTTGAGACAAGTTCTTGAAAGGAGATATTGATGCAGGTGTGCAACGTTTCTGCCTCTTATTTTTCAAACTGGGTTACCTTCCAAATTTAAGAAACTATGGTTCTAAGCATCACATTAGGCAAGCAAGTAGACAGCCCCTGCAAATTAACTAGATCCAGTTACAGATATAAGTATAGATATGTGTATACATGTAGTATAGGTAGAGAATGAGTGTATATACATGTCTAGATGTAATCTTCAGAAATGCTCCTTAGATGGGTTAGATTATGGAACACTTCCACTTTCTAAACGTACATCTCAGTGAGGTATTTCATTTTGCAGTGGATCATAAGAAATTAAAGGATTGGAAAGAAAGTAAAGGAAGGGAAGGGAAGGAAAAAAAGAAGAGGAAAGCATCCTGGAAGACTTCTGAAAATTAGACCCTAAGTATGAAATAGGGCCAAAGCCAGTGGAACCCACTGAATGAGATGTTTAAATAATGCTCTGGTCATCCTGTGACACTTTAGCAGAGGTCTAAGGGCAAAGAACCATCTGCAGGGTGGCCAAATTCCTCTCCTGCCAGTGTCCTTGGCTCAAGGGTCTGAGACAGGGAGATGCCCGGGGCCTCTCCCTGCAGCCTGCATCTCCCCAGCAGGAGCTCAGTGCTGGGGAGATAGGAGTGATGCCTTCCTGGAGGCTGTAGCAGGTGGGAGAGGGAAGGGCAGGCCCAGGCTTTCCTGTAGCTGAGACACTCAGTGTCATGATTATACTGTCCTTTGGGAACATCGAGATTGGAGCCAGCAGTGGAGATCACTCCCTCGATTTGGGTTTCAATGTGCCAACAGCAGTTCTGCAATCAGGTTACCCAGGTAGGAGTATGGGAGGAAAGATATATGAGTTAAATACAGGGCATGGGAAAAATCCCCTTCCCGGGCTAGAAATAGACAAGATTCCTGGCCTTGGGGTAAGGAGTAATATAATGCACTAATTACTCAGGCTACCTTGGACCAGTAAACTCTTACATAAAATCTGAGCATTGCCTACCGATAATTTGACAAAATAATACAAACAACAATAATGATAACAGAAACACTGCCCTGCCTGAGGAGGAAGTGGTTTTCTGAGTCCTGCCTTTCCTGACACTGAAACTGAATGCTGGCATTGTATCGTAGAATTCCTGACCGAACGTGGGGAGCAAATTCCCGTGTCGTTCCACCTTCTTAATAAAAGAACCAATGAAAACTAGAACATTCTCGTATTCTCTAGTCTCTCTCTTTTCCTCTCTCTATCTCTGAAACTCCTTCTCTGTTGGCAAAACCAAAGCATTAAAAGACTACAGTGTTAAATTTGGAGAGAAAAATACCAATTTCAAATATTTATGAATAAACCAGACTAAGTAAATTCACAGCCTTTGAATAGACTTAAAATCCAAAAACGGAAGACTCCAAGGGAGAGCCAGTAGAAAAACAGGAACAAAGCAGGATTAGCAGAGTCACGAGTGCACTCCAGCAACTTGAGAAACCAGGGAGCTATGTCATTCCCCCTTAAGAAAGCTAGTGCTTCAAGGATTTTTGACAGCTTTTTACTAATGAAATGAAATTTAATGGTAGGTCCTTGTCATGGGTTACCCCTAAAAAAAATGAGAGTCAGGAAGAGCTTACGAAAGGGAAGTGGAAATAGTTGGTATCACAGTTAACTTTCTTTATAGGGTCCTAAGAGGCATGCTTTTGAAGCAGGGCCCCTTCGCAGCAATTCTGACAAGAGCAAGAGGAAACAACTCCAAGGGCACTTACCGGGTCTCCCCCAGAGGCGAAGGAGATGGACTGCATGTGATGATTCGCTATAATCTGCCAGGTCCAAAACAAGAAATGAGATGTGCCGTTATTACCTTTCCCATGTCTTGAAAAACTTACTGTTTGTTGGCAGGAAATACAAATCCACAAGGATTCCTGAAAATTGGTAAAATTCATACCCAATGAAAATAACAATTATAAAAGTAATAACAGTAGATAACCCTGAATGAACTTTCACAACGTCAGCCTCTCATCTAGCTGCTTTGCCAGAATTATCTCATTTAAGTCTCACAGCAGCCCTAAGAGGTAGGAACTATTGCAATCCCATTTTACAGATGAAGAGCCTGAGGCCCAGAGGGGCTAAGCCGCTGGCTCAAAGCCCTACAGCTAGTTAAAGGCAGAGCTGTGACGGAACACAGGGGATCTTAACAACCATGCCTCTTTGAGAAGGAAAACGTCTCAACCACACACCAAAACATGTCAACTGTGCAGTTTCTGTTTCCAAAGACACATGGGGTCTTTGGTACAGACCCCATAGCTGGCGTGGAGGGAAGTGTGGCTGTCCCCTACTTCATCCCATTTGTATCATGAGCACATGAATTAGAAAGCCTGCATCCAAGATCAAAATTGGTGTCCTCTCAGGCACTCTTGTAATTTATCAATTTAAAAACCAGCGAGGATGTTCCAAGTTAATTTTAAATTGGGAAATTTCCATTAGCATTATAAACTGCAGCATACGGTGGGATTTAGTAGACACTGAGTAAATTAGGAGCTGCCCTAAATTTAAAAGGCTACATAAGTCTTCCACACTATTTTTATCTTTTTAAAGACAACGTAGTGACATTGAAGTAAATTTCCGGGGGTGGGAACAGCAATCTCGTCTCCATCCCAGCATAACCAGGTTTCTTTCTGCACAGCCCCCTCAGGTCCTCGCCGGCAGGCAGGCAGAATTTACAGAGCTGTAATCCTACCATCCAAGGGATTTTTCCAACCATGCTCCAGTAAAACTCAAAGCAAAACTATAACTGAATTACATGATAAAATGAGATATTTTTAAATGCTTACTTCACTTGTTGGCACTTGCAAAACTACTCAAGATCTAGAAAAACCTGAGTATATAGATGAATAAAAACAATGAGTCCAGCTCTGTAGCCTGTACCCAAAACCAGCTGGATCAGACTAATAGTTGCCCTTTGCAGCTTTCTGAATTCTGCCTCTGGTCCAGGGGCAGAGGGCTCCCAGGAGAGCAATGAGGATATAGCAGTCCCCAGATGATGACAAACTATGACTTCTAAAGTTGTTCATTTTTTGCTTATTGAATTTTTTGTTTATTTAATTTTTGATTCTAAAGCAGCTCTACAACTGGGGTTTGGAAATCAACGTGAACACAAAGATTTAAGAAAAAAATAGAAATCATATTTGGTCAACGTGACCATTACTGAGTGATTGTATGTTGTCCCTTTGGGCAAGATAGAAATTGAAAAGGAGAGTAAGAAAATTAGAGCTAATTAACTAAAGGATGTGTTTTGCTCTGAGGGTGTTTCATCTTGCTTCTTCTCCTTGAGAGCTCTGAAAAGGAGAGCTAGCTTTGCCTTTCTGCTGGCTCTCTGGTTTGGGAAGGGTCTGCCCACTCGGACTCCTTCTGTTTGCTACAGCCCGGCCCTTAACTTGGGAGAGGCAGAGGGATGTGAACTCTGGGTCCTGCCAAACCTTCCTCAGACTGTGCTCATGTCATCCGAGCTGCCGTTCCCCAGGCATCCCCCCAACCCCGCACTCCCTCCCATCCACATAAACCAAGGGCAGGACAATGAGACCTGGACACACCCAACCAGCCCCCAACCCGAGGATGGGAAGGCCAACCATGGTGACCTCATCGTTTCTGCTCTGAGAGTGTGCCTCTCTCTCCCTTTTTTTATTTTTTGAGATGCGACTGAGGTAGAAGGGGGAATTAGGAGATAAGATCTCACAGAATTGAGGACTGTGGTCTGAGGATTCCTAGAAACAAAAGCTGCAGCAGCCACATGAATAAGAATGGAAGAGAACAGACTTGTGGTTGCCCAGGCAGAGGGGGCGGAGGGAAGGACTCGGAGTTTGGGGTTAGCAAATGCAAACCATTACATATAGAACAGATAAACAACAAGTCCGACTGCATAGCACAGGGAACTGGATTCAATATCCTGTGATAAACCATCACGGAAAAGGATTTTCAAAAGAATGTATATAAATGTATAACGGAATCACTTGGCTGTACAGCAGAATTAACACAACATTGTAAATCAACTATACTTCAGTTAAAAACAAAAAGAATGGAAGTGAGCATGTGAGGGTAGCGCCGAGCGAGGTGCACCCCGAGCCGCCACGGTGCTCAGCAGGAGGCAGCTCCAGAGAAACGCTGAGCCTCTTGCACGTTCTTAATCTGCCACCTAACGACTCGTTACCCATCCCTCGGAAGGGCCGATGAGAAAAGACAAGGGATTATCCATCAGTTGAGTGAGGACAAAGGAATGGAGTGAGAAGTGGCACCCACTATGTCAAAACACAGCCCAGGTGTTGCCTCTCGTTTCTATGCTCGATCTAGAATTTATTTCAACATCTTGGGTTGGGGCAGGGGTGGGGTGGTGTCCCATTCATCCTAAATGAAGCTGGGGATGTTGCTTGCTTACCTGGGGAATACAGAAATCAATAAATATGAATATGTATAGCAACATGAAGGTACCCCTAGGCATCCCTGGTAACACACTGCCAGAGTCAGGAAGTGTGTCATTCAGAGGTCTGTGGATCGCCCATCCCTCTCCATGTAGGCACATCCGAATCCCAGCTCACACTGCCAGCCACAGAGGCCCAGACTGGGCAGAGCAAGTGAGGGATGGCTTCGCTCCACCTCCCACCTTTATGGTTTATGAGCATTTTCACCTCCTTTGCCTCCTTTGGCCTTCAGAACTCCCCTGTTGGTTCCAGGACAGCTACTCATACACCCATTTTCCCAGCGAAAGGAAATAACAATCAGAGAAACTTAAGATATAGACACTGAAGAAAAACCCAACTATCTTAACAGAGTTTGCCTCAGTAAGCATCATCGTCCCCACCTCAGTCAGTAAGGACCCCGTCCACACTGGACATGCCACAGATGCGCCATACTGCATCAACCCATGGCACTGCCAACTAAGAGAGGCTCCACGATAACAACCCGCGAAGAAATAAAAAATACTGTCAATTAAACCATGACATGCCACCATCTCAAAGATGATAAATGTGAAAATAAAGTGTGGACTGTAGAACCAACAAAATACAATATTAAAGAAAGCAAAATAGGTCAAGGACATTGAGAGGAGACTTCTGCGCATACACACACCTCTTTTTACACTGTAAGTAAACCGATGAGTTCATGCATTATCCTCAAAAAAAAAGGTAATTTATAGCAGAATTCAAGAGACCCAATTCCATCTATCATTCTGTTGGCGACCTTTGGAAGTGGCCAGAGTTTGTGGACTGGTGAAGGTTTTACACAAATGTGCTCCGCAGGGACCCGGTAAAGCAGGAAATGGGAAGCCCTGCACAACAGCCATGGTTTGGGGGCTATGGGCAGGGCAGGGCCTGAGCACCTACACACCTGTTTCGAGTCTGGGGTCCGCAGGTTCAGGCTGGCGGTGGATATGGTCAGGGAGATGCTCATCCCCGCAAACTGGAGGTTGCTCTTGCCCAGGATGCTGGACAACACTTTGCTCGGAGGCTGTGAAATCAAGCAGCATTATTTTAGCTTTCCGTTCACAGGAGGCCACATTGTCAAGGCCTCTACGCTGTTATCTTCCACACCTTCAACGTCCACCGTCCCCTCTCATCGGGCACGTGAAGGCAACATTCCAGGAATGAGCTGGGAGTGTGGGATCTGACACTAACACACAAACTCTAGAGTACACAATAGGCAAACTGTAAAGCATCTAATATACACACACTGAGATGAGGACTCTGCTGGAAGGTCAGAGGTGTCAGTACGCCAGGGAGCTCCTGTTGGGATGTGTCTCATGGGGTCACTCATAAGCCCCAGGAAGGAGCCACAGGCCAGGGCCCGAAGCTTCGCAGCCTCAGAAACCAGTTTCATCCTACCGGGAGTCAAACTACTCAGGACTAGACTGAAATGGAGCAGCTCATGGGGCTGATGAGCAAATAAATGGTCCAATTAAGACCCAGGGGTCTGGAGCCAGCACAAGGATGGACAGACCCAGTTCTGCTCTAACTGGTGCATCAACCAGCCCTTCAGAACTGTCTTTGGCACAGGGACCCACTAGCTGTCCCTTCCTTCCTTTTCAGAGTAGAACATGTCCTCTTTTGAGATGCCAATTAAGACTAGTTCTTAACCAAGCAGGCATCGCTTTTGAATCCCCTACCAGAGCTATTTAAAAATAGAGATGCCTGGACCCCACCCCAGAGATTCTGATTAAGCATACCAGGGGTGAAGCCCAGAAATTGACATTGTTTCCACCACTTTCACCAAGAAGCCTGAGAGGGAACCCCGAGACTTGCTGGTCGGGTACCAAGCGGCTGTGAAAGACAAGGTTCCTTATCTCAGTTCTCAGATGCCCTCCTAGTTCCTGTATTCAAGATTCTGGAGCCTTGCCTGGCTTCTATGTCCACTGGAACACAGGCTGGCACATCTAGATGAGTCTTCATCCAAAGTTCTCTGCCTGAAACCCAGTTGCTCTGAGGGCTCACAAATGTCTCCAGGCTACAAAGACAGAGCTGACCCTCAGCCCTGGGAGCAGCAGAGGCAATCACACAACCTGCCCCAGAGCCTCAGCCTCAGGACAGACTCGGAGATACTCACAGGGGTGCGCTCCCCACCATTCAGTCCAGGCATAGAAAAGTCTGGATGGTGGATATTTAATTTTGTATTCACTACACACTTAAGAAAAGAGTTTTTCTGAGCTTTGTCTTAATCCAGTTTTTTTCTTCTGGTCCAACCACCTCCAGGATGAAAAGGTCGAGTCCAGGGGTTGAATGTGCAGCCCGTGGAGCCAGGTGGCCTGAGCTTGAGCTTAGCTCCACCACCTTCTCGCATTGTGGGTTCTCATACCTGTGCCTCAGTTTTTATCATCTGTAAAATGGGGATATTCAACGGTGTTCTAGAGCTGTCTTGTTCCAGCTAATGAGAGACAATTATTAAATTTTTAGGAATTTTATGAGCTGGCCATTAAAAAGAGCTGCTATTAAAAATTAATTTATGTAAACTTACAATTAAATCAATTATACTTTTTAAAAAACAAACAATAAATACTCAAAACTCATCACTTCCTAATTGTTTCTACATTAGCTATTACCTATGCTGTTCAGGTTATTTAGTGTGGACAATGTCCTTGTCCCCTACATGTAGTGGGGACACTGTGTAACGGTGACCTACCGCACATCTCTTCCCAACTCCACTTTAGAGATGTCAGGTTAGAGCTTGAAATCGGCCATTGTGGAAGCATTTATGCCACAGAAACTGGCAAACACAGCAAATTTAGTGCTTCTCAGTCTCCACCTCCAGGCCCAAGAGCCTGTTGTTAAACTATTACCAGCACACCACTGAGGGCATCAACCACAGAGTTGTTCTAATGAAATGAACTAATGTACATAAAGGCTGAGAAGAATGCCTGGCCCTGGTTTACGTGTCTTTCGGTGCAGACCTGGGGTGTTTATTTTGACAACCCTATCAGTTAGCCTTGATAGCTAACTTTCCTCGTCAACCACGTGGCAAAGAGGGAATATAAGCTCTTTTTGTTTTTAGAAGTGACAAGAGTCACTGTGAGTTATCCCCTTTAAATCAACAGATGTCTCTTGGTTCCCCACTGCCCGGCAAAAAAAAAAAAGTGACAAGAGCCGGGCCATGGAAAAGAGAAACGGAACAATTGTGTGTGATTAAAGATGCTGAGTGGTGACAGAAGAGAGAAAAAGTAAAGGAGACACAGGTAGACACGGAGCTGAGAGAACAGTACCTTTCTTTTCCTGAAGGCTCCCTTGGCGCCAGGGACCGCTTCGCAAACCCGGCTGATGGCTTCCCTTAAGAGAACAGGAAGAGAGAGATCCATTTTATCCCATCCTTCAGGATTACATAACCCAGACGTTCTACACATGCAAAAAACAAAACTAAGCAAACCACATCTTAGCGCCTCTGGCTGGCAGTATCCTAATTCTTTCTGTTGCTGTGGTTGTATCCTAAGGGTGGGATATGAATTGATGCCACACTTTCTTTATTCTTTTTTTAATGTTTGGTTAAGATTATATTTTAGAAAATCAGTACCCTGAAGTGCTGAAGTGTACTCTTCTGGATGTTCTCTCCATGGCCATAGTCATGGCACAAGGCCCAAACCTAATCAAGCATTGCTATTGATTAAGATCTTTCTGAAGTGAGTCAGAATGTAATTAAAAGAAATTTGGTCCTCTGAGTTTTATTCCCAGCTTGTGCAGTTACTAAATATCATAAAATCAAGAGGATTTTGAAGGAGGACAGGAACTCCAGGGGTACACAAATGAGCCAGAAATGAGGCTCTGCGTAGGCATTTCTAAAGCATATACAATGTGCTGGGCACTGTCTTGAGGAAGGAGGCAAGGAGCATCCTAGGTACCAAGGGGGCCTGACAGAAGGACCATCTGCAGAGGGTCTGACCCACAGGTCTTCCCGGGGCAGGAGGGCATGGGAGCAGTGGGAGGGTGAAAAAGTAAGACTAGACAGAGTCTGCTACAGTCCAGAAGCTGGAGGCTGGGGGGGGACGTGGCTTGGGCAGGTGCTTGAAAGCAAGCATAGCTCAACTTCGTGACTCAGCCTCAGTGAGAAATAATGGGTGATATGCCAAAGGCAGCTCCAAAGTCAGGAGCCGAGAAAGGAGCTGGGTGAACTTCTCAACTCCCACATGGGGAAGGACAAAACAGTAAAAGAACACAGAAAAAAAAAAAAATAGGAATATGGAGAAACACTGAATGATAAAGAAGACAATAGGTCCTTAGAAACATTCCACAAACTTTCTCAGCTGAATACTTCTTGAAATTATTTTCTATCATCATCTAGAAAAATAATTACTGTCACAATACAATGCTTTTAAGAGAAATATGACCTTGTCAAATTAGGTGAGAGACTATTAAGATAAGCTTCACATTTGCCATTCAATTCATTGTACAGAGGGAAGAAAGAAATACTATTCTAAAAGTTCAGATGCCATAAAAACTGTAGATTATGAATCACCATGACTCAGAAAAAGTTTGTTTGAAAGAAACAAATGTTTTTTTGATGTTTATCCTTAGTCATTTATTTTATAATAATATTCTAAAAGTGGTTCTATCAAAATAATCATCCAAAGTATTTTCTAAAGGTAAATTCCGTATTGAAGAGAGTCAAGTTGTTTCTCTAGAGAAACATGTGTGAAAAGTACCTATATGTTATCTGTTTAAGTTTTAAAGCTTGATGTGTGTCTGCACTGTGCTTATTATATTAAATGATACATTTAGCTAAGCAAAGCAGCTCAGTCCCTGATAGTCCCAATAGGCTGGAAAGACATTATTTGGTGGAAAGTTTCCAGTAAGTCATTCCTTAAATACCCCTAGTAAGCATCGTATTTCTTTTCCCATCCACTGACGTAGAGGATAAGAGAAAAAAATCAGTCTTGGATGACAGTTTTCAAAAAGGAAATGTCAAATGTCTAATTTATTATATAGGTTACACATCATCAAACGTCTAATCTAGTCAGGCTATGAAGCCTGGGCAGCAAGCCTTGCTACTTATGTGCCACTTTGGGAGACGGAGGTGGAAACAACCAGTGAGCATTAGGAGTGGGATTGTGGAGAAAATGTTGCAAATAATAAACATGGTCTATCAAACAAATCCTCCCACAGAGAGGCAAGCAAGCATCTCAGAGAACATTCAGAGACTCAATATTTTGGCCTTAAATTTTGCAAATGTAAGACATTCCAGAAATTTCTCAGAGCTCATGGACTCAAGAAAGTCCTAGAGATCCCCCCTGTGAGCCAACCTTTAGAATCCCCAAAGAGATTTGCAAACGAAGCTGCTTTTCAGAAGAATGCTCTCCTTTCATCACTGGCCAAAATTTGTTTCTGATGCTCAGATAAATTGTGTGTGTGTGAATTCTCACTTCAACCAGGTTGATGGAATCTATTTCTGTTTGTTTGAAATAGAAATGTGACATAACTATTAGTAATTGCAATAGTTAGATGACTGAAATTAGTAACTTGAACTCCAAAGTTTAATTTAAATATAACCATTCTTATCGTCTCTCCTTATTGCCTAGCAGAGTGCCTTTTGGTGAGTAGTGCTATTTTAATTGGTTCTTTTAGCAATAATTATTTAGCTTTGTGTAAATCCATTTAATCCCAGTTTGAGCCTCAGGTAGTGACTTTGCCCTGCTTTTACTAATGGAGAGTGCTTCCTAACATTCTGTCCAGTAAGACCCCATTTTGGTAAGCCAACCCATGACCTTGGAGTTCAGTTAATATGAAAATGGAATATTTGGCACCTCCAGAGTCATCTGAAAGTAACTGAAGCCAGCCCCAAATGCTAATCCTTACTTTCTCATGACTTCACCATCTTCCCCTTTTGTCTAAAATTCTCATCATTAGAGCCAGTACCTTTGACATTTTAATAGCTTTTTCATTAGAATGTAGTACTGGATCCTTTGAAATCATGCAGCACCATCTTACTCCCTACTCACCCATCTCATTGCTACCCACCCAGCCTCCCCAAACACACATACACACACACACACACTTCTATTTTACAGACTAAAAAATTTTAAAAAAAAGGACATCTGGGTTATTTCTACACTCATTCACTCCTATTCTAGTGGGGGGGTGCAACAAACGAACAAATATAATGGTAAATTGCAGTCAATTTCATGAAGAAACAAGAAGGAGAGATATGTAGAACGTGTAGATAAATAGTACATGCCACCCCCAAATATGTCTCTCTGGTATAAGGATCATTTTGAGCTGAAGGCAATTGAGAAGAAGCAGATACAAGAAAAGTCCCCTGCACTTCCCCTATTGGCCTAAAAGCAGGGCATACATTTGTAAAGGCATCCCCTTCCCCTCTCTACCAAGAAGGACAGACATTAATCACTGGAGACAACTCTAGACCCTGATCAACTAAGAGATGGATCAGAGGAATCTGCATAACAAACCTTGCTACTAGTTCTTACCTTCCATAAGTTACCTCATACATTTACTTTCCCACAGCTTGTCACCCCCAGAAACTCAAAGTCCTTTTTTCTGTGTCTTGTCAATTCTGTACAGATTTTTCATCTTCGATTAAGATATAAGCCCAAGTTCTAACCACTTCTTTGAGTTACTCATCACTGAATTTCACTGCGAGCATGTGCACTTCATGCTTTAATCAAGTTTGTTTTTCTCTTGTTAATCTGTCTTCTGTTAGTCTAATTTGCAGGGTCCCAGCCAAAGAACATAGGAGGGCAGAGCACAGAAGTTTTTTTCCTTCCCTACAGGATAAATGCTGTAATGCATGTCAGTAGGGGGGAAGAGTTACCCAGTGAGTGGCATTTGAGTGCCTGGGCAACTATCCAGGAAAAAGTAAGTTGAGTTCCTATCTTATGCCTTACATGCAAATAAATCCTAGATGGATTGCAAATTTAATTTGTGATGAAACCATAAAAGTACTAAAAGAAAATTGGGAAGACATTTTTAATCTCTGAATCTTAGAATGATACAGAAACCATAAAAGAAAATATTGTCACAATACCATAAAAATAAAACTTTATGCACAAGAAAAAAAAATGGTAACATTTCACAGCCAAAGAGATAATTGTCCTAATATAAGTCAATAAGGAAAACATCAAAAACCCAATAGAAAATGAGTAAAAGATATGAACAAAGAGTTCACACAGGAGATAAATGGCACTTGAAAATATGAAAAGATTCTCAGCTTTACTCATAATAAGAATACAAATTAAAGCCTATACTAAAAGTCAATTTTCACAGCTGAAGATTTCAGCTTGATAAGAACTTGTAGGTAAAGCATCCCACATCAGTGAGAATGTAGCTTGGTGCAGCCTCCGTGGGGGCAGATTGGTCATATCCCTAACAAAACCCTTTCATCCAGCAGTTCTACTTCTGGGAATGCATCCTCTAAATACTCTCAGAAAAGGCCAGAAGACTCACATACACACTATTGATTGCAGCAATGTTTTAATAGAATGATAGGAAACAATCAATATCTATCAGGGGCCAGTTCAATAAATTATGGTACCTCCATAAAATGCACCGTCAACAGCGTTGTTGATGGTGCCCTCTCCACTCTCACCTCCCTTTTCTCCTCAGCTCCCCCCCAGGCCACTCTTGTTCCTACTAACTGTTCTGCAAAGTCGCCAACACCCTCCCTGGCACCAAATCGACAGGCAATCTGCTGTCCTCACTTCCTTGACACACTTCTTTTCCTTGACTTCTTGATCCCACAGTCCTCTGACGTCCTCCACCATCCTGGGTGCTGCTGGTCAGTTTCTCACCTTCTCCGTGACGCTACCTCTAAATCACGGAGAGCCCCAAGGATCCGTTCCACCCACCTCCTCTCTGTCCTCTGTGTGACCTGCATGAGTGGATGGTACAATCTGAGAATGAGTTTACTGCCCCAACGTCTGCTGCCTAAATCCACTCGGGGCCAGCTCCTCCCTGGCCCCGGACGAAGCCCTGGGCATGCCCCGTAGCTAGTCCACTCACTTCCAGAGAAGAAGATATCCTCAATAACTTACAGCTTACTCCATTTTCCTATTTTTAGAGGTATAAATTCTCAGTCCCAGCATAATAATAAAAACCCAGAACATCATTTAAAGTTAGAGCTCTCCTCCTTCCCTTAGCACTGTCTGGGGCCCAAAACCTCCCAGTGGCCAAAGGAGGAGGTGCCTCCCAACCTTCTGGCTGCAGTTTCTGATCCCTTGGCTGGGATGGTGGTCTGGGGGTGCCTATGAAGAAGTCAGGGAGCACTGAGTGACACTGACAGTCCCGGCTGGGCCCTCTGGCCAGGGCTGAGGTTTGCAGCCGACTCTCCTCCCACAGCCACTTTCCTTGTTTCTTTAAGGCTCCTCCCCCAACCCGGGGAACGTTAGGGTGCCCGTGCTGTGAAATGGACAGTGTCTGTTCTTCATCCGCCCACACACCTTCCCCCTCCTGGCACCAACACCCATGGGGCAGGTCCAGCCTCTTGCCGCTGACACGGCCCCAATCTTTAGCAGTAAGCTTTCCAGGGTGGGTCCAGTGGGCTCATGGCCCCATTAAGGTGCCTCCTGCACCTTCCATCAGCGGGAGGTAGTTTCTCCCCAAACACACTCACTCCTGCTTCAGGTCTCAGTGGTGTGGTCCAATGGGCTCCTCAGGCTCTGGGTGACACATGCCAAAGTCAGCGTCACCTGCGGAAAGCCCCTCACTCTATCTGAAGCAAGGGGGAACCACCTGGCCCCTTCCACATTATCAGGGTAGGGATCACAAGACACAGGACTCTAGCCAAAGAAATCCTCTCTGTAATTCCCAACCTCATTCATTATACTTTCCAGGTGAGTGTTGGACAAATAACAGCAAAATAGATTCCCACACCCATCTTGTCTTCCCAAACCCTGCCTGGGTGGTCCCACACCATAGCCCTTCAGGACTACTGGAGCCATGCCTTGACTTGGATCTCAGCTAAACAAAGACAGAGTCTAATTTTACTCTGTGGTTACCTCCATCCACTCCTGTTCTAAGGTGCCTTATTGTCTCTAGCTCCAAAGGCCTCATTTGTCTTTATCTCCAGCCTCATTTGTCTTCATCTCCCAGGATGTTGGTACCAAGATTTTATAGACAATTACCACATCCAATTGATATCTCCAGCTCATTGTCTAAAGTCTCCTCAGACTTAACCTTTTCAAACAAAGCCTTGACTGTCCCCACTAAAAGCATTCCTACCCTGGTCTTCCCATGGCGGAAAACGGGACCATGGTCCTCTAGAGAGCTGCCCTCACCCCCACCCAGGAACTGTCCTTGATCCTCCTGTGCCACGCCCACACCAAACCCATCACAGCTCTGACCACCGTGGAGAAGGCAAGACATTCTGTGTTCTCAAGAAACCTACAGGGCAGCAGAGAAGACTAACAACTCATGGAATAGCCTAGAGAAAAAAGTAGCCACAGCATGGGCACTATTAACTACTAGAGGGCAATTCTGTCTTTCAGAGAAATGAGAGGGCATGTACACCCAGTCCACAGAGAAGCCTCATCACTAAAGGAGCTGGAAACCAGGGGCGGTAGAAGATCTCTGGAGAAAGTACAGATTGGAACTGAGACCAGAGGAGCGTGACCCGATGGAAGTGTGAGGGGCAGTGGCTGTGCCGGGAAATGGCAGACTGGGTCAGATTTGCAGAAGGATGGCAAAAAGAGGCAGAGGAATTTAGAATTCAGACTCAGGTCCAAGAAGCATCCAGGAATGCGCTGAGGGGTGATAAACAGCAGAGGCCTTTAAAATAGAGCTGATATGATAGAAACAGGATTGAATGCACATTAACCTAGCAGCAGTGTGCAAGACACAGAAAGGGCTGAGAAACAGCAGGCAGGGGGACCAGCCCAGACTTCCGTGGTGAAAATGACAATGAAAAGGGGCCCACATGGAGAAGAAAACTCACAGACCTGCCTGATCATGGAGAGTAGAGCTGAGGGTAGGGCCATAGACAGCTCACTCTCACCGTGGGGACAGCCTCTCTCCCTCCCCAAGGACGCATGAAAGCAGCCGATTATCTCCATCGTGAAGCCATGAGACAGGCAGGCAATGTATGAGAGCCAGCACACAGCAAGGATGGGGCCAGGAGGCTGCCAGCCAGGGTGAGAGGGCAAGCAGGGGCCCAGAGTGCTAAGAGGGGCATTTAGAGCAAATGGCTTCTTCCCAGCTTCGTCCACACAAATGAATCGAAACTTCCCAGCACCTACAACCTAAAGCATCATACAGAGTTAAACACAATTTTAGGCATCAAAAATACCTCAACCTTAATTTGTCAAAAGTAATTTCACCAGAACAGGTTGAAACCACTTAAATCTTCCAACAATAGGTATGTTGCAAGCATAAGTAGAGCCATGAATTTTGAAATCTGTGTACCACTTGAAAAATCAGTGAGATACCAAAGCAAGTTCCCTAATTGTCATAATTTTACAGAGTCACCCCTGCCATTTTTATCCCAACATTACCAATGTTTGTGATTTGCCCCAGGCACACATACATAGTAGGTGTCAATAACTACTGACTGATGATTATTAAACAGATGCAGAAAAAACAGTATCCTATAATTTCTCTTTTTGAAAAAAAGCCCAATAGGAAACTAGAAAAGAGATTCCTTAACCTTGCTGTACAATATCTCACAAAATGAAAGATAAACCCTTAGGATTGCTTAAAATGTAGAACCAAAGAATAAAGCCCTCCCGAGACAATATTGAAGCTAATATTCCTAATGGTTTAAATAACTAAAGTTCGCTCAAGGTCACAGGTGGTGCCACAGACATCTTTGTTTGAGAGATCAGGGACTTGCTTCATTCTTATGAACACTTTCAATGAATTTTCTTTTCCCTTTTAAAATTCTAACCATTGGGTTAGAAAAAGTTCTCTACTCCCAATTCAGCTGCTTCAAGATGCTGATAAGCCAATCAAAAAGAAAGTTACACCTCATAACTGCTGTTTATGGCAGGTGCCATTTTGTAAAAAGCCAAGTTCTCAGATAATCGGGATGGGTCCACCCAACCGCACTGTGCTCCAGGCAAGATGGTGCCACTTGCCTTCAGAGCGCCAACCACGAAGGGGCTGAAAGGGGCTGCCCAAAGCAGCGTGGAATCCACAGACCTTGGAAACCTTGCATATATCTGTCTTTACTGCCAGCTTTTTGGAGAGATGCATCTTCTGAGATCAACTACCACAAGCTTTAAAGAGCCCAACTCTGCTGAAATCTGCTTCCTAATAGCAAAGCGGAAATACAGGAGAAGCAAGCAAACCTGACCCCAAAGTCTCTGACCCTTTGGATACACATACCAAAAACACAAGGGGACCTGACATTTGCCAGGCTCTGTTCTATGTGCTTTCAAGGGATGGCCTCATTTAATCCTCACACATCCTTGGAAAGTAGGAGCATTGATGCTGGTTTTATAGTCGAGGAGATGGAGGCACAGAGTAGTTAAGCAACGTGCCTGAGATCACACAGCCAGCAAGCACCTAAGCCTGCTCAGAGCCCAGGAAGTGAACCCACAGCTTTAAGAACAGGCCACATGGGAGGTCCACGGAGATGGCACGTTTTCTGAACTCCAGTCTCTCTCTGGACCTAGGGAGAGCCCATCCGCTTGTTCCTCAGCAAGGTCACCCACAACCAGGACTCAGAATCTTTAGAGTCCTAAGAATCACAGAACCACGTAAGGCCTTGGAAATCCTCAACGCCAATTTTAACCCACCAGAAGTGGTGTGCAAGACAGGAACCGTGGGAACCAGAAACCAGGTGCCATATGTACAAAATCTACCTTGAGTGGATAAGCAGACCACATTCAGAGGGCTCAAGTGAAACTGTGCTGGGAGTGAAAAAGAGCAGGGACACACACACATCAACGAGCCTGAACAAAATTATGTGGCATGAAGGAGATCAGACAAAAAAGAGTATGTGTTGCATGATCCCATGCATATAAAAACTCCAGGAAATGCACACTAATTACAAGTGTCGATGCTGCGTGGGTGTCTGGGAGGCGGCAGGAGGCAGGAAGGGGCCTGTTCCTATCCTCCCTGGGAGAAGCCTAGGTCCAGGATTTCCCATCACGTCCCCCGAAGGTCAGCGCAGGCCTCCATCACCAAGTCTCTCTGTGGCTCTAGTCTTGACTGAACCGCCTAAACCTGGACCAAACAAACACCTGGTCTCCATCCTCTGTGTTCACTTTTCTTTGTAAAATGGCAGCTACATCATTGTGGGTGTCCCTTTGGCCAGGCAGCTCAGACACCTGGGCCATGCCTGCTCCCGTGCTGTGCTCTCTACCGCACTGTAGACTGAGAACCCATTTCCCAATGAGATCTTTCCTTTTAGGATCCTGCGGGTGGATGGATGCAGGTCTTGGAGGAGGCAGCTAAAAATAGGCTCAGCCAACAGGAGGATCTCGAATGCAGCCCTGTTAACAGCCCTGTGTCACACACAGGCACGTCCTCTGTCATTATTTTCTGTATATCATGACATTTTGACATCTTCAAGAACTTTTCTAGCTGGGGAGACACCACCCCTCTGGGGTTAGTCAAGTCTTAGAGACAGCAAAGGGCCCAGTCGGATCACCTATGACATGCAGATTAACCAGTGCAGGGCCAGGCCTCCTCTCTTGGCCCCTGCACCCCCAGAGGCAACATTCCTCTGCCTTACTCAGCTCAGGACCAGGTGCCAGGCAACTGCGACCAGCCCTCTAGCTCAGAGCCCGCAGGAGTTGCCCGAAATAGCCATCCTGAGCTGTCCACCCTGCCCTGCCTTGCCTTTCCCATGGAAACCCCAGTAGAGGCTCTGGCCTAAACTTCCTCTCTCCTGTCCTCTGCCTCCTGCCCACCCTGGCGCTTCACCCTGTGGCTCCCGGTATCAAGGTGCACTGGGGAGCGGGGCGCTCATGCCAGCCTCACAGCAACTCAGGAGGCTGTCTCAGTCAGGCAGCTCCTCTCCTCCGCTCTTAGTGAGCTCCCCCTTTCAGGGCAGCTGTTGAGGGTCGCAGGCGGGGGAGGAGCCCTGGGGAGGCAGAGGAGGGGAGGGGAGGGAGAGCCAGGTGACTCCCCCCACCCACGCTCCACGCCCACCTCTTTCGGCGGTCTACTTCACTGGTCCCAAAATGTCCTCCCCGTCACCATTTTATTAATAATAAGACAACGACAGATTATTATTTAACTCTAGAAGACGAGCAGCATGGAATTCAGGAAGCCAAAGTACAAATTCCTAGAAATAAATGCTCCGTAGACACAATGGGTTGTTTTTCTCAGAAATATGTTTAATATCAGGCAAGAGCTACAAGGCAATCAATCAGTCAAAAGGACGATCGCCGGGCCCCGTGGCAAAGGACGGAGAGGCCGCCAAAGAGGTGGGGAAGTGCAGGGCAGGGGGCAGGGGGCAGGGGAGGAGCCGCAGGAGGGACATGAGCGGGACGGCTGGCGGAGGGTTGGAGAATTCGGAGCGCGGGAGTCAGCACCCGCCCCACCCGCCCCGTGGGCCGCAGAGGTGGCGAGGGGTGCTCCAGGGGCATGGGGCCCCCCTCCGCGGATCCTCAGAAAGTGCCTTTCAGTGAGAGAGTACATCTGCAAGGCAAGAGAAAACATGCTGGTTTTATTCGTCCTCAGGTATAAATGGTGTTAATCCCACCCCTTCCTGGGGGAGGCACGGCCTCATGGTGGTTTTTATCTAGACAAGCTCTGTTTCCCTCCTCTGATCATTCAACAAGCTCCGTTCATCATAGGCTGCTCTATTTGGAGAGAGCTCCCTTCTTAGTCCTCTTGTCTGGCTTTCTGTCCGTATTTGCCTGTTTCTATGTAGATGTGAAAACAAAGTCGCTCTGGTTGAATTTGTGGAGGAGAAAGGACAAGAGGGCACAAGACAGGGGCCTGAGGGAAACATTAGGAATAAACTTTCAAAGAAATATACTTGGGCAGTTGCTGTGTGGAGGTAATTCTCAATTTAAGGGGCAGAGCGAGAGGGGACTGGGGGTCTGGGACCTGGAGGGTGGGTTTTCAGGCTCCCTGCAAATGAGGACTCTAAGCTGTAGGAAGGGGGCTTGCACGCACACACACACACACGCCGTGCTAAGTCAGCACCCCAAGAGTGAGGGAGCTAGCCTCTGCTGTGTGCCTTCACGCCCCTCATCTCCCTGAGCTGCCACCCCTGAGATGTAGGCACCATCCTTCCCCTTTGGGAAAAATAAACTAAGATAAAAGGAATTAAGCTCAGAGAAGGTACTTAATTCTTCCCAGAATCACATCGTATTAGAAGAGGCAAAATCTGAATTAGATCCTCAAGGCTCCACAGCCGGGCCTTTCCCAGCCCTGAGTCTCCTTAGAGGCTGTGGTGGGGAGGCCCTGGCCACCTTAACTCATCAGATGCACCCAGTGACCCAGGGGCCATCCTGCCATCAGCCCCCGTGAGCGAAGAAGCTGGCTCCCCACGGTCACACAGGAAGCAGGGGCGAGCCCTGACGGGCCGGGACATCCGGCCGTGGGTTGTGACCTTGCCCCGTTGTCACAGTGCACAACCACCAGGGGCAGCACCGCTGGGTGTGCAGCGCCGCTCGGTGACACTGGGCACGCTCCAGGGCCCCGAGACCCCGTCTCTCTGGAGGATGCTCAGCCCTCCCGAGCTGCCTTCCAAAGCCACCCAAGCACATCGTCGGGTCCACGCGGAATCCCACGAGCACACACGACGGATGGGCGCCCAGCATTGGCGAGCCGGGTCAGGAGAGGGCCTTCAGATGCAGCATCTCACTTAGACGACAAGACACGGGGGGCAGACATCCATGCCCTGTCCATTTCCCTCTGCTGGGGAGGCTAGCAGGCCAGCCGAGACCACGAGGCCAGCACTGGCACTGTGGGGGTGGGGGTGGGGGCCCTGGGTCAGCCCCTCCCTCATGGGGCTTGAGCGTGTGCAGAGCGGCCAGACCCTGTGGGCAGCGGGGACAGACAAGAAGAGCCGTCGCACAGGGTGGGCTCAGAACTGACATGAGAAGGGAAACCAAATGCACGACGTGAGGAGGAGGAAGGACCACATCCAGCCCCACACTATGTGACATGGCCTCAGAGAAAGGAAAGACCACAGGCCTCCAAGTGCAGGGTCAGAGCAGGGAAATCCTTGGCCCTCTGGGCACAGGCTGACCCCCCCCCCCCGGGGGTTTTGGCAGGCTCTCTGTTGAGAAGAGTGCCAAGCCCAGTGCAGGAAAGGGGAGGGCAAGCAAAGACACAGAAATGAAGAGAAGGGAGGTTGGGCCCGGAAGGCAGCTACAGAGCACAGAGGATACCCAGGAGCAGGACCTTGAACGGGAACCAAGGATACAGGCAAGTAAGCACAAGGGTGGTGTCATGAACGCTGGGAGAAATTGTGTTGTTGAAGAGACATAAGGAAAAAAACTACTGGGAAGTACTATGAAGGTTTGGTAATGTAGAGACAAACAAGAAAGACTCTTTTCCTTCCAACAGCAGTGAGCACATAGAAAGGGGAATGGTGGGGTGAAGGGTGGGGAGCCCCATGCACATCGAGGCCAAAACTGTGCAAGACACAGGATGGAGTGTAACACGTGGGGCACAGCCTGCATGAAGACAAGCTAAAACGTTACCACAGGACACAACAAGATCTGAATAAACGTCCCCAGATATAAAGACATACTAGTATTAAATGTAAATTCTCTCCAAAGCAATAAATTAATTTGATTATAATTGTAATCCTAATGAGATCTTTCTGCACTGAGCAGTATGATGCTAGACTGCATAAGAAAGTTCAAAAATTGTGAAGAAATGTTTTTAAACAAAAAGAAAGCCTAGCAAGGGGCAACACCTCCTACGAGATCAGAAATATGACACCATCACCACAAAGATCAGAACCGTAGGTTATTGGTACATGGAAGAAAAATCCATCAGTGGACTGAAATAGGGCCCAGAAACAGAGCCAAAGAGATAAGGGAATTTAGTAGATGATAAGGTGGAATTTCAACTCAGTGGGAGATTCCAGTTTGGGCACCTGTATCTTATTACAGGTGAAAAAAAGACCCAAATATAAAAAGTAAAATGAAATATTAAAAAATCATTAGTATAATCTCACAGTGAGGGAGATATTGTGTTGCAAAATATTTCCAGCACATATAAAATGTGCAAAAAGCTCCCCAAAATTGATAAGAAAATGAAAAGGAACCCAATAGAAAAATGGGCAAGTGATATAAAAGTGATTCATTAAAAAGGAAATGAAACCAGCCAGCAAATCTGTGTGAGAAGATGTCACATTTCTGGAACACAAAAACCTCAAAGGAAAACAAGAGCAACTTTGTTTTAACCATAAAGCTGGTAAATTAACAACATTAAGACCCCGTGCTACAGATTTGTGAAGAAAGGACTGCGTTCACAAATTGCTTGAGATGGTGTGAACTTGAGAAGCGACCCTGTAGCAGCCCCACATCGAAGAATCCTATGGAAATCAGATCCCCAGTGCAAAGGACAGAGACCCGTGTGACCTTGCAGCGCGGCTTTGTCCAGCAAAACAACAAAAATGGGAGGAGTTGACTAAATTGTCATGTAGCCATAATGACTTGCAACTATAAAAAAATGATTTAGACCCAAATCTACTGATCTGTTCCTGAGGAAGGCAAATTGTGGAGAAATGAGTGTGGTACCAATCCGTTTTTAACAAAAAGATGGGGAGTTCCTGTGTGTGTGTTTGTGTGTATGTGTGTGCTATATGTGTGTGGTGTGTGATATGTGGTGCATCTGTGTGTGTGTGTAGTGTGCGAATGCAAAAAAATGTGGTTACCTGTTACCTTACCTCAAGTAGGTGTGATTGGAACGGAGAGAAACTTTATCTTTTCTTTCTGTACTTCTATACTATTTGACATGTTACAATAAGCATCTATTGTTTTAATTAAATTTTTAAAAGAAAAAAAGTTTAATAGAACAAGAAATTAGTCCCTGTGGTCACATGCATCAGTAATTCATTCTTTTTTATCACTGAGTGGTATTTATAGCAGGTACATACCAGAATTTGTTTATTTATTCACTGGTTGATTGATGGTTGGGTTGTTTCTAGCTTGGGTCTATTATGAATTATAATGCTATGAACATTGACCTACTGTGGACATATGTTTTGCTGGGTTGTATGGTAAATTTATATTAACTTATTAAAAAAACTGTCCAACTGTTTTCCAAAGTGTTGTGCCATTTTGCATCCCTACCAGCAATGACACACAACAACATGGGGGCCCTCAAAGCATTGTGCTGAATGAAAGAAGGCAGACGCAGAAGACCTCATTTGGTATGAATCTATTTATGTGAAATTCTAGAAAAGGCAAAATTATAGGCCCAGAAAGTACTATGGTTGCCTGGGGCAGACTTGGGGATGGCTATTGACTACAAAAAGCATAAGGGAATTTGGAAGGGGAGATAAAAATGTTCTGTATCTTCTTTGTGGTGGTAATTAAATGACTATACAATTGCGGACATTAATCAAACTGTACACTTAAAATGGGTGGATTTTATTTATGTAAGTCAGACCTCAATGAATCAAGGGGAACATTTATAGTCACAAAAAAAGTTTTTTAATAAAATAAGAAACATAGCCTACACTTTGACCACCACTGCACACTAAGGTACATATCCCAGAGGAATGATGCACACGTTCCCTGGAAGACACGCACAAGAATATGCATAGCAGCTGTGTGGTATCACACTCCCTGGGTACCACTCATCAGTAGAAAAGAACAGACAACAGCAGGAATTAAGGTCAAAGAGAATATGATGAGGGAAAGGAAAAAGGCGGGCACAAGGACAGCCTATATCCCCCCATTTATGAGAAGTTCAAGAACAGGGTGGGGTTTTACCAGCTTGGGAAGGCACAGAGGGCATTCTGGGGTCTGGGAATGTTCTAAGTCTTGATCTGGGTGTCAGCTATTCAGCGTGTGCATGTGTAAAATTCCAATGAGCTTTACACTGAATATTCGTGCACTCTACTGGAGGTATGTTATACCTCAACAAATTCATTGTTAAACACAAAACAAGAACGAGAAGTCAAAAGGAAAACCAGCCAGCATGATTGGAATGTATTCTGCTCTGTCATTAGGACCCAATGTAGCTTTTGAAGCTAGAGAAAAAGGGGATGAAAATAGTTTTGGAACAGGAATATGATCTTTTTTAAGGAGAAACTGGAGGAGGAAGTGTTGCTGGGCAAATACTTAGGGGTCTAATGTGAAAGTGAGTCTCTGTGGTGAAGAATCCTGGGAAGAGCTGAGGTGGGACGGAAGGAAGGTGGGAACCCGAGAAGCATTTTCAAGAAGAGCACACACAATTTGAAGACACTGACTCTGAGGCTGGTGACGGGGTGATGTTATTGCCAAGGTAGGAAGATTGTAAAAGTAATAATAATAGCCCCAACTAACATTTCTGGAGTGTTTCCTAAGCGTCTGGCCCTATGATTTTGAGCATATTAATATTTTAATATGGTAGGAATCATTATGATTCCCATTTTACAGATGAAAAGCCTAAGACCAGAGAGGTTAAGTGGCCTGTCCGAGGTCACACAGCTGGGAGGTGGCTGTTGGGAGTGGATCTAGTTTGTAGCATAAGCCCTGGATGCTGGAAGAAATTGGACGAATTCAGACTGGGGCACCTGGCATTAGAGTCACAACGAACACCCATCACCTATGAGGGGATCAAATGTAAACTCACATGTGAAAGGAATTTGAAATAAAAAAGCAAAACACTATACAAGTATAAATGATCGTTCCTGTTGAAGCCACAATGAGACGCCATGTCATACCTATCAGGATGACTATTACTAAAATAAAATTTTAAAGTAAGCCTAAAATAGTAAGTGTTGGCAAGGACGTGGAGAAACTGGAACATTTGTGCATTGCTGGCAGGAACGTAAAATGCTGCTGCTGCTGTGGGAATTGGTTTGAAGGTCCCTCAAAAAATTAAACATAGACTGACCATATGATCCTGCAATTCCACTTCTGGGTATATATCCAAAAAAATTATATATATATATATATATATATATATATATATATCTCCAAAAAAGCAGGGACTTCGGTATTTGTACACCCATGTTCATAGCAGCACTATTCACAATAGCCAAAAGGTGGTAGCAACCGGTGTCCATTGACCAGATGAATGGATAAACCAAATGTGGAATATACATACAGTGGAATATTATTTGGCCTTAAAAAAGGAGGAAATTGACACATGCCACATGGATGAATTTTAAGGACATTCTGCTAAGTGAAATCAGCCAGTTATAGAAAGATAAATACTGTATGATTCCTCCTATATGAGGTCCCTAGAGGAGTCAAATTCACAGAGACATAAAGTAGAATGGAGGTTGCCAGGGGCTGAGGGGAGCAAAGAATGGGAAATGATTATCTAATAGGGACAGAATTCTAGTTTGGGAAGATGAAAAAGTCCTAGGGATGGATGATGGTGATGGCTGCACAACAACGTGAATGTACTTAACGCCACTAAGCTTAGCTGTACAGTTAAAAACGGTTAAATGGTTAAAATGGTAAATTTTATGTTTAGCCAAAATAAAAACAACAACAACAACAATCATTGCTCTCAGAGCCAGACACCAAGGACCGTGTGTACAACCGCGAGCACCCTGGCAGCAGCCTGGCATAAAAGTGTAGTGTGTCTCCCACCTACAGGCTGACCCACTGGGTCATAGGTGACTGACAGATTCATGGATTTTAATCTTGTCCTTCATTTTGGGTATAATTAAACCTTCAGTATTTCCTGTCAAGTGTATCATCATTTTTTAATACATTTTTATGCCCAGAATGACAGAATTCCTGCCTGAGTCTATAAATAATTGAGCTAAGGCCCTTTCAAACCTAAATGATACCATGCTTCTCGTGGGACATCCTTCAGCACATCCTGTGCTCTGCAGCTATTAAAAGGCTTTGTGGGCGTCTGCCCACATGTCAGAAAGTGCTGCCTCAGATGTAAACAAACCACAGATAAGAAATAATGAATAACATATATTTAGGCACATACATTTCAGAGGATCAGGGTCTACTCTACTACACGCACTAATGTTGAATACGGACGGATGAGAAATTTGTATTCAGATGAAAACAAGAATTTTGTCAAACATACAAAATGTTACCAGCTAATAACTGGGCATGAGATGATTCTCAATTCCCCAAGAACAGGGACATCATTACTTGCTTGTGTCCTGGATTCAAGGAGCCAGGTGGAGACTGTAAGGCAGCCCCCATCCACCCCCAAGTGAGGTCTGTGCTCAGACTTGGCTCCCACCAGATGTGAAGGGCTGAGTTAATTTCCGTTAAGACCCAGTGAATAGACTGGAGGGAGTGACCTGGAGATAATATATGCACATAACATAAAATTAAAGTAATAATATGAACCTGATTACTTAATATTACATTTAAGAAAAAAATGAAGGCACAAAACTTTGCATAAAGTGTGATTGCAAAATTGTGAAAGATTAAGGGAAAACTTTCCCTTCATTTTTTGTGTACTTTGCTTTCTAAAATTTCTCTGGTGGGCGTGTACGTATGACTTTTATGATGAACTCAAATTTAGTTTTAAGGTGTGGAGGTTAGTGTAAAGCAGCAGTTTTAATCCAGGGGACACTGGGCAAAGTCTGAAGACACTTTGAGCCGTTGCAATGTTGAGGAAGGGGGTATCTAGTAGGTAGAGCTCAGAAGGGCTTCTAAACATCCTGAAATGCACAGAACAGTCCCCACAGCAAAGCATGATCTGACCCCAAATGTCAATGATGTCGAGGCTGAGAAACCCTGGCGTAGAGCCTATTTTTTGTTTCCCATATGGGACCGCAGGGCCGGGACTCCCACTCCCCAGGCCACCAGCAGTGCCAGGGGTGTGTGTGTGTGTGTGTGTGTGTGTTTTCCCAGGAGGAGCCCATGGGTGTGCTCTTTACACGAGAGAAAGATGTCCAAGGAAGGCAGGCTTGGTGTGAAAATCGCTGAAGTGGCTGCCCCCACTCTCCCAGTGCACACTCAGGGAGCGCCCGCTGTGCAGGCTGCAGGGATGGCTTGACCCCACGTTCACCGTCACCTGCCTGTCCTGCAGGTCTCAACAGGTCAAGGCAGAACAGGAGTGAGGACAGGCTGGGCCTCTGATGATCACAGGCAGCAGGGAGCATTTGCTGGTACTTCAGATGCTCCTCGAAGGGTCTGAAAACCAGAACCCCAGGATCTGCCGCCGGCTGCCCTCCCCAGGAAGAGGGGTCCTGGCTTCTGGACAGAGTGGAGGTGGACAAGGGGTCCAGCAGCCACCTATGTGAGGCTGGTGCTGCTAAATTCAGGGCCTGAGGAAGTGAGGATTGTTTTGTTAAAATAGAAGAGAGCATAATAAGGAGTGACCAGGGCCGCACAAGAGTGTGGAAGAAACTGCATGATGCAGCTGGGAGCCAGTCGCCCCAGCCCTGCAAGGGGAGACTTCTGGTACAGGTGCTCCTAGCCCAGGCGACAGGCAGAGTTACAAGTTCCACCAGAGGGGGCGCTGCAGAGACCCTGGGTCCTGAGGCGGATGCCGCAGAGCAAGGATACCAGCCAGGCCAGGTACCAGCAGGCAGGATGAAGAGAAGGAGTTCATTCTTTTAAAAGAACACCAGCCACAAACCATGTCCCCCAGAGCAGGCAGGATCAGACTCACCATTCAACAATATGTCTCTCTCTCTGATATTTTAGGTATTAAAGTACATTAAACTAAATTACAGATTAGCTAATTGAATTTACTTTCCAGTGCTTAAAGGCTTTACTTCAAAAGGAGTCATAAGTTGCTAATCTGGAAATTATCCAACAAGTCTTCATTTTTCCAGGTTATAAGTAGAAAATTAAAATATGAAGAGAAAGGACACTATCCCACAATATTATATTCCAACAAAGGAAGCCAGGTCTTCTAAAACAAGTGCCTTCCATTTTGCTCAGCAGATGTAGCTGCACTAATTTTCATAGAAAAGGCCCAGGGGGCCAAAAGGAAGGAGAAATTGAATATCATTTTTTCCACTCAGAGTTTGTCGTATTAATCACATCTTCTGGGCTGCCACTATTAGCAATTTGCTTTTTCTGATGCTTCATTTTTAGTCATTTCCCTAGATCCATGAAACTTTAAGATTTCAAAAAACATTGATTGAGCACCTACTATGTGCTGCCCCAGGGCCTAGGTCTCTTCTAGGGACAGCCTGTCGCCTTTGTGGGCTATGAGAATGCCTCCCTGAGAGCTCATCAAGGAAACTCAAACCCAACTTTCAAGATAACTTGGCTCAGTCCCCACTGCGTTCAGACATTTTAGACTTTATTCTTTTTAAATAATAAACAATAAATACTGAAAGCTTTCAATGATGAGAAATGTTTATGATTCTAAAGGAGGAAAGATGAACATAAACTTTTATATACAGTCTGAACACTATTATATGAACAATGTATATGAAAAATACCCCATCTTAACTCATCAAAGATGACGTCATCAATATGGAGACAAAGTGACACCGTGTACCTCCTAATGTCATGCACTGAGAAGGACACAACAATTTCTATTGTTTACTGCCAGAAATACATAACCTGAAATGAATCATGGGAAAGCAACAGGCAAATTAAAAGTGACGGAAATTCTACAAAATAACTGACTTGTACTCTTAATAAATGTCAATGTCAAGAAAGACAAAGAAAGGCTGGGGAACTGTTCCAGATTAAAGGACTCCAAAGAGACACAACAACTAAATGCCATGTGCGAGCCTGGACGGAATCCTGGACTGGACAAAAACAGCTATGGAGGACATTACTGGGAGAACTGATGAAATGCGGAGATGGGCTGTAGATTCAATAATAGTGTTCTATCAGTGTTATAGTTCCAGATTTGATCATTGTTCTCTGGATATGTAAGAAAATGTCATTGTCCTTAGGAAAGACACTCTTACATAGTTAAGGGCTAAGAAGCACAATATATCCAACTTACTCTGAAATGGTTCAGAAAAAAAAATAGAGATTCGCAGGAATCCTTTGTCCTATTCTTACACCTTTTCTGTTAGTTTAAAATCACATAAATGTTTTAAAATGCATAGAAAACATGAAGGAAATGCTACATTTAGTCAAATTGAAGACGCAACTGACTACAAAATGGATCATATTTTATGTCCCAGAAATAAAGAAAAAATGCATATTGTATGTCCCACAACTAAAGAAAAAACTATGACACAATACTTCATCACTTAAAACTTTTCTTTTATACTTTCAGAGAACTTTTTTAGACTTGTTAAT
The DNA here is from genome assembly GCF_028021215.1 of Eschrichtius robustus. Classification (NCBI taxonomy): domain Eukaryota; kingdom Metazoa; phylum Chordata; class Mammalia; order Artiodactyla; family Eschrichtiidae; genus Eschrichtius; species Eschrichtius robustus. The sequence goes on along the minus strand of NC_090833.1, from coordinate 100,364,057 downwards.
GCATAGATTTATATATATATATATATATAATATATATATATAATATATATATATATAGATCACTCTTCTGTATATGTAAAAAGAAATAGGTAAGTGAAATAAATAGACGAAAATATTCCTCCAACTTCTTTGCATTGTCGTTTCAACACTTCTGAATCACATTCTGATTCAGTTGTTTGTATCTGTGCATTTCTATGTAAAATCATCCTCTGAGCCATCAAGAATGTAGGTGAGACAGCAGTTTTTAAAAGAACACTCCGTGACTATTTTGGTATTTTCTTCCAAGCCACTGAAGCCTATTATGCAAGAGTTAACCCTTGGCCTTTCCAAAAGGGCTTGGGGGAAGGATTTTGACCAACTCTGAAGACTCATGTTCCCTTAAATGGTTGGTGGACTGACCATTGAGGGTCAAAGTTGTCTACTTGAGCTGACATGAACAACAATCAGATGGTCAGGTGCTCAGCAATAACAGCAGACATACAACTGTAGTCCACTGGGCAGGAAGAGGTTAAGATACAACTGAATATAGATGCATCCAGATTTCAGAGATGTTAAAATGTGAAAAGAGTGCATCTGAAAGTTGGAATGTGGTGCTGGGTTTGTGGGTAGGAGGTTACACTGCTTCTATACAGTCCAATTTTGTACCAATATGCACACATTAATCTCTTGGTGTCATTTTTATACCCAGAAAAAAAAAGAATACATCTTGATCCACAGAATAGAGTTATTTCATGAAAATTTTATGCCTGATTATTGTCTGTGCATTCCCTATGTTTCCAAAGGCACAAAATTCTCCACCTTCTAGTTCAGGTCTAAGAAGCTTCTCTGATGTAAAATGCATTAACTGACCCAATAATTTAATCAAAGTCTGTGAAGTGTAAGGAAAAGCCCGTCTCTGTTGATGCTATCAAAGGTCTTAGAAGTTTAGAGGGTTCTCTTCCCTAGGGAAGAGAAGGAAGCACAATGAATGGATTCTAAGAGGCACATTTTTTTCATATTTTAACATTTCTGAAACCTCTGTGGGCCAGGCAGCCGTCATTATGTAGTTACCATTTCCTGCATATACACATCACAATTTGCAGAATGAGTATTATTAGTTTGAAAAAAAATTTCAGAGACAATAGTGGAAAGACAGGTTTCTTGAGATATTTTATATAAGGTAAAATTCACTCTTTTAGATGTTCAGTTCTATGAGTTTTGAAAAGCATGTACAATCATGTAACCACCACAAAATCAAAAGATAGAATATTTCCATTATCCCTGAAAGGTTTCCCCATGCCCTTTTTGTGGTCAATCCTCTCCCCCCGACCTCCAGACCTTGGCCACTGGTGATCTGATCTCCGCCTCTAGCTTTACATTTTCCAGAATGTCATACAAATGGAATCATATAGCATGCAGCCTTTTGTGTCTGGCTTCTTTCACTCAGCACAGTGCTTCTGAGATTTATCTATATTATTGCATGTATAAAGATTTTGTTGAACAGACCATTAGTAAGATAGAATCAGTAATCAAAAACTTCCCAACACAGAAAACCCCAGGACCAGATGGCTTCACTGGTGAATTCTACAAAAGTATAGGCCAATATCCCTGATGAACATAGATGCAAAAATCCTCAATAAAATATTAGTAAACTAAATTCAACAACCATTAAAGCATACCCCATGATCCAGTAGGATTTATTTCAGAGATGGAAGGATGGTTCAACATCTGCAAATCAATAAATGTGATACACCACATTAACAAAAGGAATGGTAAAAATTATAACAATCATATCAGTAGGTGCAGAGAAAGCATCTGACAAAATTCAATATCCAATCATGATAAAAACTCTCAACAAACTGTGTATAGAGGGAACATACCTCAATATAATAAAGGACGTATGTAACAAACCCACAGCCAACATCATACTCAACGGTGAAAGCCTGAAAGCTGCTCCAAGATCAGGAACAAGACAAGGATGCCCATTCTTGCCACTTGTATACCACATAGTACTGGAAGTTCTAACCGGAGCAATTAGGCAAGAAAAATATATGAAAGGCATCCAAACTGGAAAGGAAGAAGTAAGACCGTCTTTATTTGCAAATGACATATTATGTATAGAAAACCCTAAAGACTCCACCAAAAAAACCTGTTAGAACTAATAAACAAATTCAGTAAAGTTGTAGGAAACAAAATCAATACACACAAATCATTTGTGTTTCTATACACTAACAATGAACTATCAGAAAGAAATTAAGAAAACAATCCCATTTACAATTGCATCAAAAAGGATAAAACAACTATGAATAAAATTTAACCAAGAAGGTGAAAGATCTGTACACTGAAAACTGTAAGATACTGATGAAAGAAATTGAAGAAGGCACAAATAAATGGAAAGATATTCCATGCTCATGGATTGACAGAATTAATACTGCTAAAATATCCATACCATATACAGCAATATACAGATTCAGTGCAATCCCTATCAAAATTCCAATAGCATTTCTCACAGAAATGGGCATGACACAGCCAAAAAATAAAAGTAAATAAATAATTTTTTTTAAAAAACAAAACAACTAACAAACAAACCTTTCACAGAGAAAACTCTAGGGGCACATGGTTCCATTGGTGAATTCTACCAAACATTTAAAGAAGAAATAACACCAATTTTTCACAGTCTCTTCCAGAAAATAAGAGGGAACAATTCCCGGTTCAGTTTTTGAGGCCAACATTACCCTGATACCAAAATCAGACAAAGGCATTATAAAACAAAAACAAAAACAAAACAACTTGTGAACTTACATACAAAACCCTGACTACATAGTAGCAAATTGAATCTAGCAATATATCAAAAAGATAATAATACATCGTACACTGGAGGGGTTATCCATGGCTTGAGAGGTTGGTTCAACATTAAAAAAATCAATCAATGTAATTACCCATATCAGCAGACTAAGAAAGAAAAAATATATGAAAATCTCAATAGATGCAGTAAAGCCTTTGATAAAATTCAACACACATTCATGATAAAAACTCTCAGCACACTACCAATAGAAGGAAACTTCCTTAATCTGATAACAAGACATCCACAAGAACCCTATAGCCCATATTACAGTTAATGGTGGAAAACTAAATACTTTCCCTCTAATATCAGGAGCAAGGAAGGAATGTATACTTTCACAACTCATTTAACATTGTACTAGAGATCTTAGTCTGTGCAGTAAGACAAGAAAAAAAGCAAAGTAGAAGCCATACAAATTAGATAGGAAGAAATAAAACTGCCTTTATTTGTAGATGACATAATCATCTGTATAGAAACTCCTGAAGACTCTACATAAAAGCTACTAGAACTAATAAGTGAGTTTAGCAAACTGTGGGAAGGTTTGTTTGTTGTTTTGTTTTGTTTTTTAACTTATTTTTATTTTTTGGCCGCATCGCACGGAATGTGGGATTTTAGTTCCTCGACCAGGGATCGAACCCATGCCGCCTGCACTGGAAGTGCAGAGTCTTAACCACTGGCCTACCAGGGAAGTTCCCTGTTTGTTGTTTTTACCATGAATTTAATTTCTTTAATAGATACAGACCTATTATCTATTTTTTCTTTAAGCCACTTTGGTAGTTGTACCTTTAAGGGAATTTGTCTATTTTATCTATGTTATTCAATTTGTTGATATAAAATTGTTGATAAAATTCCCTTCTTATTCTAGCAGTGTCTGTAGTATTTGTAGTAATGTGTCCTTGCTGTTACTTGTAATCTGAATTTTCTCTCTCTTTCCTTGACCAGTCTACGTAGTAGTTTATCAATTTTAGTGCTTTTTAAAAAACACTTTTCAGGTTCAAATATCTTTTCTATTCTTTTTCTGATTCCAATTTTATTGATTTCTAATGCTCTTGAAATAGCCTAAAGGACAATAAAGCTTAGAAAAGAACATAGATAGAAAGATTCTAAGTCAAAAAAAAAGAAGATTCACTATATTCAGACTCTGAATTAGAAGAAATTTTTAGGAATACCTTTTTCATATTACTTATATTTTCCTTCTAACAAACGTAGAAGTATTATAATGATATAAATCTGTGTCTGCAAAATTCCAAAATAGCTTTTTCAATATATGTAAATTGAATCTAAGTGATGTGAAAGCATTGTGTCATATTTTAATAGGCAGTGCTTTCTTTTTTTTTTTAGTGGTTATAAAAAAAATGAAGTGTTTTGTATAGGAGATGGTATTTTAGAGTAGATGAAATATGGCCTGTGTCTTTAAAAGTCTAATACAATGTGCAAGAAGGTAAAAGCCTGTAGAGCAAATCAGGCAAAGTGGTCTTATAGCTCAGGGCAAAAGCAAATACTCCTTGTGGCTGAATATTGCCCTTGAGGTGTGACAGTGGACCAGGAGAATGGGGCAGTGTGTAGGTCAGTGTGGTTGTGCAAAGGAAGCATAATGGGGAGTTATAAGAAATATATTTGGAAAGTTATGCTGGGGCAGGTGAAATAGAACATTGAATAACAAGTTAAAATTTTTTTCATTATATTCTGCAGGTAGTGGATAAAACAATGAAACTTAACAGGAAGTAATATGTTTCAGGCACATTCAGGATTAGCAAGTAGAAAGAGAATTGAAGGAGAGAGAGACTAGAAGAAAGGAGAGAAATTATTCAGGAGGCTTCCAAGGGAGAATCAACAGCATTGGTAATTGAACAGGGAGGAGAGATGATATAAGACTGACTCCCTGGTTTCTACTTCGGGAGAATGTGTGGGTTGTAGTTATGACAAGCATTCAAGGAGACGTGAGCTGGACCTAACTATGGTAATAGAGGTGAGAATGGAGGGATGTAAACAGAACAGAGAGGCAGAGATAGGTTGCTTAGGACTTGGCAACTGACCGAGCATCTCCAAGAAGACACAGGTCCAGTCAGCTGCTAAAAATACAGGGCTGGACTTAAGAGAAGATCCAGAGGTACAGATACAGATGTGTGGCTTATATACCTAGAAGTGGCATTTAAAGCAATGAGATTACCAACAAGGAGAGGATATAATAAAAATGAAAATATCAGTATTAGTTAACATGCCTTGAGCCCTTCTATGTACTAGACAGCATGTTAAGTGCTTTTCAGATATTAACACAATTTCTTCTCAACCCAATGAAGAAGGTACCATTATGATTCCCATTTTAAAGATGGGGAAAGTGAGACACAGAGAACTTAAGTCCTTTGCACAAGATCACACAGCTGGAATGTTGTTCAGCCTAGTAGAAGCCCAGATAATCTGACTCCAGAACCTGCAACACTAGCTGCCCTCGGCAAGGGCAAAGGGTTCCTTATGGAAAGATATATTTGGGGTAAGTGAACTCAGAGAAAGAGTCAGAAAAGGAGCAATCAGAGGGGTACATTCTTACACAAATGTGCTTCTGGCATGAGGATTATAAATATACATCACACCAGATGGTCCTTAAGGAGAGTATGGAATGAACGCCACATATTCATCTTATGGATTCTATTTAAACCATTCTAAGCCACCAAGCCATGTACGCTCTCCATTTTTAAAATTTTTGGATGAGTGGGATCACTTGAAAAAAATAATAAATGGACCTATTTTCAAAGCTGTGGCTTCATAGATGGTAGTTGCAAATGGTTCAGAAGTTAAAAATAGAACTCTGGAACATTGCTTCTCAAAGTGTGGTACCTGATCTGGCAGCATCAGCACCCCCTGAAAACCTGACAGAAAGTTCCACCCTAGTCCTACTGAATCAAAAACTCGGGGGGTGGGGCCCAGCCATCTGTTGTAACAAGGTCTCCAGGTGATTTTGATTTATGTCCAAGTTTGAGAACCACTGCTCTAGAAAATGAGATGATATGTGTATGTGTGTTACATCTTTGGGGACCCTGCCCCAGGTCAGAACATATCTGTGTGGCCCCTCTATGCCCAGCCTGCTGGATTCTTCAAGAAATCCATAGTACAGTGGAGCCCAGGTTAGGTGAGAATTCCTTTCCATGTGGTGTAATATGGTAGAGAAGAGACAAAGACCTTCTGTTCCTATTGCCGTCATCCAGAGATATTAGCAGGCCACCTTGGGGATCACCCAAGGCCTCGCCCCAACCCAGTGCAAGCAGAATCTCCATGGCAGGGCATCATGGTAACTGACAAGTTTCTTGTTTCCTCTGCCTTCATGTAAAGAGCGACATGTCTTTACCAACCAAAGGTTTCACCAGGAGACACAGCCAGCTGCTAAAGAAGTAAGTAAATAACCAAATAAACAAACAAACAAATAAATCTTGAGGCTTTGCACATGAGGCTCTGCAAAGTCCTCGACTTGCTCAGCTTAAACTCTTAGACACTGTATCTAACCCCTTTCTCTGTATTTCAATGACAACATTTCAATGAACTTATCCTAGCCACTTGCCCTTCCTAGCCACACATCCTGTGAGATCCTGGCTCATCTGTACAGTCAACTGGAGGTCCAAGCCCATGCCAAGCCCTGAGCAGCCTGTGCATGCATGCCCAGTTGACCTTGACACTCCCAGCCAGCAGACTGTCAGTAGAAAGATATCTCCACCCAGGTTCATAAGAACAGGTCCCATGGTTGGAAGTTTTCACGCCCTTGGGCACTATGCCCTCACTGGGAGAGACAGCTACATAACTTGCACCTGATCTCCATAACCAGCTTGCCAGAAAATTATGATGATGGGGTCATCCTGACAAAGTGTTAACCAGTGTTTGAAATGAAAGGAGAAACAAGGAAGTAGAATAATGTCTGTATTTTCCAGTTTGGGAAAAAGACAAGAATCAGACTGGTTTATTACAATGGTCAGGGCGAGAAAAGGAATACAACTCGCCCGGAACCTCTGGGACAGAAAGATGGCACCTCGTCCTTTCCACCCAGTGCCCTCCACCTTACCCAGCCCACCCCGTCTCACCCCGCTCCTACGCAGCCTTTCCCATTTCGCAGCCCCTCACCCAGCCCACCCTTCCTCATCTCATCTATCCTCTCATCTCCCAGTCACCCCCTTCCCACTCCCCCTCTCCCTATTCTAACCCACCCTACTCACTTTGAGCTAGTTAAGGTGGCAAGGGCCTCATCCTTTCTACAAACTTTTCATATGAAAAGTGTTTAAAGACACTTTTATTATATTTCTTTCCATTATTTAGTGAAATTCAATGAAGTGTTGCTGAAGCACAGGACAAACATTCCCAGGATGAATTAAAGCAAGTAGAATGGGTGTAGCACGGTCTTTGCAGAGCCCACTCTGCCCCCCAACTGACCCTTTTCCTTATGTATATTTGCCCCATTCATCCCAACTGGACTGCAAGTGCCTCATTTTCTTTGTGCCCTGCTCAAGGCCATCATGTCACTGTGGTCAGGAAAGGAGTTTTATAATTAACATCGAATTTCCATCTTCCAAGTGTGCCCCCCTGCCCAGCGTGTCTGGTGTTTGCCAGCACTTGTGGCTTCCTGAAGGATGCAACCCTCTTGATCGAGCAGCAATAGGAGACTCTTGATTCTAGATTCCGACTTGCTCTGGCTCCAATCTCAAGTTTGCCACTTCCTGGCTCTGTGATCTTAGACAGTTTTTGTAAACTTTCTGATCCTCAGCGTCCTCATCTCCAAAATGCACACAACCCGCCTCCCAGGGATCCCGAGAGAAGACCCCACACGCTCTCACCACTCTCTGAAATTATTATGCCCAGCGACATGAAATGGCTGATATTTGATGATTTTCAACTACAAGAGCGACAAGTTCACGTGGTTCACCTTAACATCCTTCTTTTGTATATGTCTGCGTGCTTATTTTCTCTCTCTGCTGTAAAAGGTTTGCTTTGATTTAGTGCTCTGTTCCTAATATCTAAACAGTGACTAGACATGGTACGTGATCAATAAAAATTTGTTGAATGAATGAATAACATGCTTAGAGCAATATAGTAAGTATTCAGTACTAGTGCTATTATTATTATTAGCAGCAGCAGCAATTGGCAAAGCAGGGAGATAGAATGAAATACTAGATAATATTGGCTCAAGTGAAAATTAATGCCACATTACCAAATATTTTATCCTTTTCAGTAACTTCAGTTTGTTGTATCAAACCAAAGTTTCTTTTCAGCTAGAAAACCTACCCTGAATGGAATTGATTGATATTGATAATTAGAGTAATATCAATCTGCAGTTGATATTATCATATACAGAAATTTGGAAAGAGGGAACTGCAAAATTAAATCCATGGTAAAAACCCTCTCCAGATTTGTTGAATGCCTACTATGTGCCAGGTGCAGCCCCAGAGTTGTGTAGGTCTCATTTCTAAGACTCTCAACATGTCTGCTTGTGTGGGTTCCATCCCTGTTCCATGGGTGAGAAGCCAACGCTGAGAGGTAATGAGAAGCTGGAATGCACCTCTCTGGTGAGAGGCAATTCTGGGCCAGTATGCAAGGATCCCTTTACTCACCTGCTAGGTGAGGAACCCCAAGCATGTAAATACAGCTCTGCTATGTGGATCAGCAGACTGCTGTCCAAAGATCAGGCTGGGACAGCTGCTCAGAGAGGAGGTCCCAAGAGAAAAATCCAATTCAGAGAGACAGGGCCAGGAGCTGAGTGATTGGATCCGCGAGCCTTCAGCCAGAGCTGTCATCTCGCAGCCCCCAGCCTACTCTGGGTTCCAGGGACGTCCGCATAAGCATGGCCACACTGCCTCCAGGGCCAGGGTCTGGCCTCCGCTGCTCTGATGGAGGCTTTGCCAGCACCCTCAGCCCACTCCCACCCTCTGCCCCCTACAACACCCTCCCTAGTACGCTCCCCACACCAAGTCTCAGGGTCTGCTCAGGGGACAGATTAAGGCACATGTACGTGTGGGTCTGGTCAAGGGAATGGCCTTGAGATCTTTCCTGCACATAGCCTGTGCCAGGTGTTTCCAGAAGTAATGTCTCATTTAATCCTCACAAAGCGGGTGAATGCCTCAACATGTATTAGCATGAAGAGACAGAACATGAAATTGAGGTCTATCGGAAAGCAGACACCCGTGTCCCTTTGCCCCAGGGCGCTCTTGGTGTCCTAAAGGCAGCCGGGCTTGGGGCGGGACCTCAGATGGGTGCAGACTGTGCCTGTGTTTCTTCGCTGCATCCGACTCAGGCCCCACCCTTTGGCAGGCATTAGAATTACTGCACAGGGGCAGACAGGCAGAACCCCTTGTGGGGCCCAAGTGGGAGCAATTGCCTCAGTTTTATGCTTCCTTCTGGTGTGCCATGTGGTCGGGGGAGAAATTCATCATGGGTTAAATGCTCCCTTCCCCAGGAAGTCCTCCCAGACTTGTCCAGGCCCCAGGGACCTTCTTCCATGTTTCTGTGGTACTTTTCCCATGCTTCCTGTTGCCTGTCCCACTGCCTTGTGACTCTGGGCCTCTTTCCCCAGTCGCGATTTCTTGGGCACCTGGGATCCATGCACCCCTGTCTAGCACATTCTCGCACGCAAATGATGACGAAGGAGGCGCAGGGGCACAAAACTATTCTGGTTGGTGTTAAGCCCTGAGTAACGATGTAGAAGTAAAGCGGAAGGACTCAGCCTGCTTCATCCAAAGCCCGGATGCGTTTGCACGCAGGCAAGCTGGTGTTTTCAAAAAGAATTCTAAACTGAGAAAACACTAACTCCCCCCCTTGCCAGGCCTCACCCCCCTGGGGGTGGAAGGCTTCGAGAGACTCAGTCTGAAAAACGTGTTCAGAAAAAGTAAATTTAGGACGAGCCAGTAAGGCTAAAATCGCAAGTTAACCAACCTGCACTAGTCAAGTACACAGGGATGCGTGCGCAGGCTGTTCACACCTGCTGCTCTCCTTTCTAATCCTGAGAGTCAACCAGCCTCAGGGAAGATTTTTACAGATTTGCTCCTTTTCCTGGCATGTTGAACCTAAATCAACATTAGAGGTGTTTATTTTGTAGTGAAAAAGGAATTCTCCAATATCACGACCGAGGAGTCTAATTGGAGAGATCAGATCCATGCAGCACCAAGGCACCGAAGCAAAAGTCAGCCTTGTTTTCCATGTCACCTGCCAGGTGTCAAGCACACATCTCAACATCACTGATACGATGGGTTTACAAATAAGGGACCTTCCAAATTCTTCCTCTCAGCCTGCAAAGTGAGAAAGCCACAGAACCAAAGTCCTGCCGGTTTGGTGCAGCACGTGGAGTCCATGCCACAGTCCAAGAGGGAACGATCACCCCAAACCTGAAAAGAAGACGTTCAGAGCCCCCGCCCCCCAACCCTTCCTGGGTGTTTCCATCTTTCTACTGTTCAGGGTAGTGCAACCAGACCCCGTGTCATTCCCTGGACTGTGTGCCGTTCTCCCAGAGGCAGAGGTGTCCAACGCCTTACCTGCCCTTCTTCCTGTGCACCCATCTTCTGCCCCCGCAGCTCCTCACAGGCTGAATGCCGCCCTGAGGATGGGAAAGCCTCCACGAACAACACAAATATCTTGTTAGTAAATATGGCCTTTTCCCAAACCACACCCTGTGCATGGCTCCAATCCCCACGAACTGGTGACGAAATGGCCACATGACACAAATGTTTGAAGCGAGACGGTGAAGGGCTGCAGTGGATACGGTGTGGGGGGAGGGGGCCAGGGCACCCGGCCCGCAGCCTGGTTGGCCCCTCTCTTGCAGGAAGTCCAACGAGGGCGCACGGTGCCGGGGGGCCTTCAAGTACACGAGGGGAGATGCACTGCGGCTGGGACGGACGCACACGGATGAGGATGTGCGGGGACTCGATGGAGCTGAAGGACCGCGTGGTGACAGGTTTCACCTGGGCCTTTTTCTCTTTTTTTTGAAAGCACTGAGCCAGAAGTGACTGGAGGAGTGAGTGTTACCAAGCCTGCCAGGTCGACTCGGGGAAGGGAGGGTGGACAGAGTGGAGACGCTGCACCGAGGCCGTCTGACTTGCCTTCCTTCAGGCTGCGGATGGACCCCTCCATGCACCCGACTGGCGAGAAACACCCCTGCAAGCCAGTCCGCCATTCTCACTGCAGCAGGAGCACCCGTGATTCTGAACATCTCATCTCCGGGCTCCCTTCTCCCTCCCGCCTCCAGGCCGTGCCAGCTATTTTGTTCAAACTCACAGCCCTGCAGCTATCACAGTGCCCAGTACTGTCAGACCAATTCCACGTGGTCACACATCTACCTTCTAACCAAAGTCCCCGCATGAAACATCAGATGGAGAAGATCCCAGTGTCACAGCGTTCAGTCCCACTCACCAGCTCACGGCTGATTCGGTGTCCATTACACTCTGCCTCCTCGGGCTGTGGTAACATGAGAAGGTCGTGGCCAGGTGACTCTGAACTTCAACACATGTGCTAGCATCCGCGATACAAGTCTCCGGAGACCCCATCAATAGGTTGAATAAGAACAGAAGGAAATACTTTCCCCAAAGAAGAATGCTCTCCTTTTACAAATTTTGAGTTTGGTTTCAAACCAGAAGGATTTTATGCATGTTCCTGGGGAATTTTTGAAAAGCCCCAATTCCAAAGCAGAACCCTCCAGCGTGTGGATGCGAAGCGGAATGCTAGGAGGTGGTCACATCCACGGGCAGTGCTGGCCAAGGTCTGGGCCAAACCAGTATCTCCAGGGCCCAGTGAAAATATGACACCTTTAAAATGAGGGAAACGAAAACCGTTAACTAGATCCAATTGTTTACTCTCTACAATTTGGAAAAGCAGGTTTGTCTTGGGCCCTGGACAACATTTTATTAACAGGAGCTCACCCAGGAAGTGTAGCAAAACCATGCACACTGAGCCCACGTGTCTACATGGGCCTGAGTAGAAAGCAAACTCAGCAGTTATCGGAAGAGTCCAAGTGGTGCAGGAGGTCAGCTGGGGTCGTTTAGAAGCAAAAATACACATCAGACGTTCACACTTACTGTTGGAGAAGGACCACCTTGCTGAGTGCTCTGGGTTTAACTGTGTATATATTTATAGCCTTCCATGCCCTAAAAATGGCTTAAGGTGATTTCCAATAATAGATAAAATTTAACACGATAAATCAAATAAAGATTAGCAGATGGGATGGGGGAAAGAAAGTAAGGCCATGCTATTCCCGTGACCACAGCATGTGGGAGCTTCCTGTCGCCCTGCAGGGCGGCCCAACAGGCTGCTCTCCAAGTGTCAGACCGAGAGCACGATCTCCCCAGAGTGGGCCCCATCTGATGAGGCACATCTCGCTCCGACAGGAAGTACAGTAACTCAGTTCAACCCCTCCCCCAAGGCAAGGTGAGAGAAGTCACAGGAGTGGACTTCTCAGTGAAGCGCAGGGTGTGGTTCCCGTGGGCAGAGTGGCCAGTCGCTGGAGCAGTGGCCGTCAGCGTTGTGCCACAGTCACCTCGTGTGGAGACCCAGTGGCTGAACTCAGATGAAAGCCGAGGTCTCTGACTGACCTCTGACTGGGGAGCTGGGTCCTCCCTGCTTGGGACCCCCACCTTCCCCAGGGTCACACCAAGCTGAGACCCTCCCCCAAGGCCCTCAGGGGCTGCGCAGCACGGTGTGAAATCCATGCGAGGAGAACAGTCCCTTGTGGGTTTCAAGGACTGTGAGGTGCTCCTGGTGGTGGGGCAGGGAGCAGAGGGCAGTTGCCACAGGCTCTGGAGTGGCCCACTTTCGGCAGCGGGATTCCTGTATGGCCTTAATAGTGCCTCTTCATAAGGGAGTAGGGAGTCTTCCCGGACAGAGGACACATTGCGGGGAAGGAGCTCAAGAGATTCGCTCTCTGCGAGGCCATGCCGGGTGTGTGACCAGGGGCACGTTGGGAAGCTAGTTCTTCTCCAGAAGCTATTTCCTCTTCTGGTGTGCATCTGTCCCCTGGGCAGACTTTCACAAATACCGAGTCTCTCAACTCCTCCATGTACCCCACCGGCAGGCTGACCCAGGGAAGCAGTGGCTGCCGAGGCCACAATCTATATGCCCTCAAATGCCCCCATGCTTGCCAACACTCACTTCTTTGGACACTGGGGTCTTGTGTCCCAGTACGTGTTGAATACAAGCTCAGGCAACAGGACGGAGCAAACACTTAAACAAGGCTGCCCTTTTGCCAGGACCTGTCCTGTGGGCATCAGATATAGAAATTGTTCTATTTCCCACAACAACGATTGGGGTAGAAATTAGCAGAGCTGGGCTCCACATACAGGCCATCTCCTCCATACGGCGGGCACTGATTACTGTGAACGAGTCACCAAGCACCTCTGCCCAGAGCGCTAGGAGGGCAAGGCCATTAACCGTCACCATCAATGGCAGCTCCCGGGTAGTTTTTAAAGTGACCTATTAGTAAGAGATCAGTAATCCAATGCTGGTGTGATTGCAAGTACCACAATCAATCTGAACCCCGACTCAGGAACAGCATAAAACTAAACTGACCCCAACAAAAGGACACCTGGTTTGGCTGTCAGAACCTCTAAAAGACACATCCAAACCTTGAAATAGTGGAACAGCTGAGTAGGGATTGGTTGTTTCCTTATAAAAGATATATATATATATATGTATTTTTATGAAAGGCATGGCTAAGAAGCTTTGGAAACAGGTTTTACTAGGGCCTAATATAACAATTACATTAGAGTTCCCTACAACCTTTCAAGAATGACTTTAGTATATAAAGTAAACCTTGGTGGTAGAGTTTAATCATAGGGTGTTTAACACTCAGCTACCACGTAGGCTTTAAAATATGCCACGTCTACAGGACATCATTGGGCATTCCTGTCCTGGGTGCAAAGGCTTCTTTCTGATGCTGACTTGTCAAATTGTTTCCTACAAGTGGTCTCTGGCTATTAACTAAAATAAGAAACATGTCACATGATAAAAATGAGGCAAACAATAGAAAGCATCATAAAGAAAAGCAAACATAGTTTTCAAAACTCTAATAAACCCAAAAGAATGTATATATATGTATAACTGAATCACTTTGCTGTACAGCAGAAATTAACACAACATTGTAAATCAACTATACTTCAGTTAAGATAAATAAATTGATTTTTTCTTAAAAGTCTAATAAACCCAAAGCAATTATGGTATAACCAGAATGCAACACCAAGTTCTCTGAGTCAAAGAATGGCACTCCACTTGGCCCATTACATTGCTGTACCTTTGATGAAATCTAAATGGAATGGGATTGGATATCTGTTCCACGGCTTTCTTCTACCACTACTATAGGTGTTCTCAAATAGTGCTGAGACCTTCATCCAAGGGCACACTGGGCGTGCTCACTGGTCCCCACCCACCTCCACTCCTGAGGAGCAGGCCCCTCAGTCATTTGCATGTGCATCTTTCTCCCCCAAAAGCAGGAGGTCTTACAAAGCAGGACGGCCCAAGTTGGCCAGCATGCTGCATGTGCACAGCGACAATAAACACGCAATAAATACATCAGAAGAATTAAAATGACATAAAATCATCTCAGAAGTTCTAATATCTATAAAGTGAATTCAGTAGAAATGGTCGACAATTCTCTTTAAAAAAAACGCACCATACACAACATTGTAAATCAAATATACTTCAATTTTTTGTAAGTAAAAAAAAAAAAACAACAACTGCCACCACCCACGAGAAGGTGACCAGTGTCACAGGTTCCAGTATCCCCAGGCCCGTGGCCAAGCACTCTGCCCACCCCGCACGGCACGTGCATTTTTCATGGCTGGGATGAATGAATCATTGATTAAACATTCAAACTTCTCTTTTAAATGCTCTCACTACAAAATACCATTCTTTTGCCTTGGCAAATTCCATAAACCATTTTGTACAAATATGTAGAGATGGATTATTCCCTTGGTGTAGATTACTACTGTCTGTGTGCTCCCAATATGTGTGTCTTGAGTTGCTTTAGAGAGAAGGGGAACATCAACCCTTTGAACACGAATTTCTTCAATGAGCAAGAAGAGGTTTCATTGTTGTGCTTAAAGCATAGAATTGAGGCAATGTACATTACTGAGTAGCTAATTACTACAAATAACTGCTTTCTAAAGCTCAATCTTTACTTTTTGGCTTGCTAATCCAAAAATATCCAATAGAGAGATTTGAATGAAATAAAAATGAGGCATTTTCTGAGATCACTATTTAAACAATTCCACGACTGCCAAAGCAATATAAGCTCATCGCCCTCAGAAGTGTAGCTATTTCACAGACCCAGTCCTAGCTTTCTGGTTCTCTTCTTCAAGATGACTTGAAATTGGCATTCTTCTAAAGGTACACGCTCTACTAGGCTGTGAATTTTTTAAAAACAATGGTCAAAAACAGAACTGACCCTCAAGAAGTTTAAAATCTAGTTGATGTTGGAGAATATATAAACCTGTTCAAAACCACTGACACCTTAAAAGAATTGTTCAGCTTTCTAAATTACTACTCCCATTAAGATTTCTACTTCCAATTCTACGCATTTTACTCTGTGTATACTGTTGGAAATTCTCTCTGACATCTTGATTTTCTTTTTAAAAAGAAATAACACAGTTCAGTAGATTTTAAAATATCAATCTGGTCTTAGAGTTTCATTTATTAAAGAAACAAACATAAACACTCCATTTGTCTGCAGCTTAATTATAAAAAGAGCTTAGAAGTGGAGAGTGTCCATCAGGGGGCTTGTATTAAGACGCACGTGTCACAAACATGGATGAACACTAGAGAGAATTGAAACAGTGGGTCCTGACTCCCTGTCACCAGTCGCCAGCACTCAAGGGGCAGACTTCCCCTCTGGAAATTTCTAGTTGTTAATCTCAGAAAGCATTCCTTTCCAAAGTAAAATCACAGGAGTCCATTTTCAAGAGGGCTTACCTGGTAATTTGTGTCCTTGTACTGAAGTCAAGTGACCTCATTGAGCGAAGAACTTCAATGCACCCCAAGTACTGCAAGGGGAGAAAATGTAAATCATGAGCACTGAGAACTGACATGAAGAGACAATTCCTAACTACAACAAGGGCATTTTGGGAGGCATACATATTTCTTAGCCACATTTTAACTTTTTATTCATGGTGACACTTTGTTCTGTTTCTATAAAAGTAATAAAAGTAATAACTCACACCCATCAGCAAATACCCTGAGTGCTGACATTTGACACTATGCTTAACTTTTCTGAAACCCATTAGTATTTTCACTTTCTTTAGAAATACATTTTCGAAAACTTTTGTCAAGGTATAACTAGCATGCTGTAAAATGCAGAAATTTGTTTTTTTCAAGATTTTTTTTGATGTGGACCTTTTTTAAAGTCCTTATTGAATTTGTTTTATGTTTTGGTTCTTTGGTCGTGAGGCATGTGGGATCTTAGCTCCCCAACCAGGGACTGAACCCGCACCCCCTGCGTTGGAAGGCGAAGTCTTAACCACTGGACTGCCAGGGAAGTCCCCAGAAATCTTAAATGTATAATTCAGTGACTGGTTAAACATGTACCTCTCATGTAACCACCACTCAAACCCCAACATTCCAGCATCACATTTCTAGTCCTTTACAAAGCTTCTAGAGGTTTATAATTTTAAAGAAAGAATGAAAACACTATAATACCAACATTTTGGCCAACATTAAACTTCATTATCTAATAAATGTATTTTGCGTTATATGAATAAACTATAGATTACCCCCAAAGGTGCTTTATTTTGGTTTACTAGAAAGACCTCTTCTGCATTATTTAACATAAATTTTCAGAATTTCATCTTGCACATCTAAATTTGTAGCTAAATTTTTTATCAGTTTTACACGTGAAAATGTATGTGTATATGTGAATATATGGCCACAACTAAAGCTATAGACAACCACTAGAGTGGAAAAGATAGAATATTTGTGTTCCAAAGCCCTTGGGGAGTTTGACGGTACAGATGTTTTATACCAATGCCTTTAAATTTAGACTTAGCAGGAAGAGATCTCATGGTATAGTACAGAAAAGACTGCATTTGAATTATTCAGAAAGCCTGAATTTGAGCCTGGCTCTGTCATATATTCTCATATAACTTTAAACAAAACTTTAAACTTCTCTGAAATGTGACTATTACTCTAACCACTGCACAGTCACAGAGTTTTTTAAATACTGTCACCTCCATCAGTTATGTGGGTACCATGAATGGTCACAGAGACATACGAATTAGACGACCACTAACATTGCAGAGTCATGTGATTAAAATGACAACATCACAGAATCATGTGAATACGAAGACTAACATCGCAGGGTTGTATGACTACCACCACCAGCAAAGTCGAAGACTTATGCAACATCATCACAAAGTTACATGAATACCATGACCAACATTGCAGAATTATGTAAATACTGCAACCATGTCACAAGTCCCATGAAAACAATGAGCAACAGTGCATGGTTATGTGACTGCCACCACCGCTATTATAGAGTTGTGTGGATGCCATCACCATCACAGCAGAGTTATATGATGACCGCTGTCACTAAGATATGTGGAGACCACAATACACTTTGCCGAGTTATAGGATTGCCACACCCAACACTGTCACAGTTATGTGAGCATCACAACAACATCCCAGAGATAGGTGAAAACCACCACCAGCAACATTACAAAGTGAAGTAATTACTTCCACCAAAGTGGCAAAGTTGTGTCAGTATCTCTCAGAAATATATGACTACCAACACCACCACCATTGCAGGGTTATGCAAGTTCCACATGCATGGTCACAGGCTTAGGGAAACCCCATAACCACCATTGCAGATGTGTGAATATGACATGGCCACTGCAGATCATCTGATTACTATGCCCACTGTCACAGAGTTATTGAAGACCACTTTATAACATTGCAGAGATATGTGAATACCACCAACGCCACCACAGCATAATGTGAATTCTGTAAACGCTCTCTCAGTTATGGGAATATCACTACCTCACAGTGATATGTTAATGCCAACACTACCATTGTCATAGAGCTATGTAAATTCCATGACCAAGTCCTGGTGTTTGTTATCTGAATTACACCATCACCACCAACACAAGATATGTGAGTAGCAACACAAATGTTGCACAGTTATGCCAACACCATAACAAAATAACGTCTTAGGGTTATAGGAATACTGTGATGAATTTCACAGCGTCTGTGAACACAACTTCCACCAGTGTTGCAGGGTCATGTGAATACACGACTTTTGCCACATAGTTATTTGAATACCACCTGTTGGGCTGCATCCTACAGGCCTGCAAGCCCTGCACTTGCCCAGCCTCAAGACCCAAGAAAGAGCTCGGAGTCAGTGACAGAGACATCAGCAATTTAAAGGATAGGGGGATCTTACAGGTTTGAAGCAAGGTCCTAGAGTGACAACCCACCGCGTGCAGCAGAGGGCAGGCAGGACATGGCAGTAGTCTTCACTCCCAGGGGAGAGGGAGGTTACCAATTATAGGGGGAATTCACATCAGGTTGGCAATCAGTTACCAGGGAAACCAGCAGAGGAGCACATCCCTCACTGCCCCTTTGATAAGCTATCACAGTGGAGATGCCCTGATCTAAAGATTAGAATGATCACTAGCTGGGGCTGAGGGCAAGTGTGTAAGAAGGTCAGTCATGTGAGTAGGGTGTAAGTGAAGCAAGTACTGGTCAAGCAGGGAATGCACAGAGAACAAGAGAATAGCCATCTTGGGTTGCCTCGTCATACACCACCTCTGCCCCCACCACGGTAGTATGTGAAATGTGAACACCTGGCCAACCACAGAGCCATGGAAATAACATCAGCAACAATATCATAAAATCACATGAACGCACCTACCACAGTTGCTGATTATGTGTATTCAAACACCCCCACCATGACAGGGCTATGTGGATACCGTGACCAAAGTCACAGAGCTTTAGGAATAGACAGCCAATGATGAGGTTATGGGAAGACTACCACCAACCCAACCACTGAGTTATGTGACTACCACAACCAACACCACAGGTTGTATAAATACCATAATCAACATCCAACATCAACTGAATGTCATCAGCACCACACCATCACAGTTATGTGAATATCATGGCCACCACAGCAGAGTTATGTGAAGACCACCTGCACCCACTTCACAGAATAACCAATAACATGACCAACATTGAAGAGTTAGATGAATACTATCACCTTGATCATTGCAGAGTCACGTGAATACCTCCAACAACAACTTTGCAGAATTATTTGAATAACACAGCCAACTCTGCAGTGTTATATGAATGTGACCACAACCAATGTCACAGATTCTTGTGAATACCACCACCAACACTAACACAAAGCCATGTGAATCCCATGACAAATGTAGCAGAGTAACATGTAGACTAACTTCTCAGAGTTATATGATTACCACCACCACCTTCACAGATATGTCAGTACCTCCACTGCTGTCACAGTTATATGAAGACCATGACCAGCTTCAGGGAATTATATGATGACCACCATCACCACGTTTGCAGTGCTACGTGAACACCACCACCAACATCGCCGAGTTGAGTTACCCTCCCAAGGGGCTGTAGCAATTTGTCCTCTCAGCACCAATGTCTAAGAAAGTTTATTTCTCTATCCTTCATAACAGTGGACAGCATCAGTCTTTTGAACATTTGCCTCTCATGGGCAAAGATTTCTTTTTTTTGTTTTGTTTTAATTTGAATCTCTTTGATATCTAATAAGATTATGTAGTTTTTTCATTTGTTTATTGGCTATTTGCACTTCTTTTTCTGTTAATTGACTATCATATCTTTGGCCCAATTTTCTATTAAGTTCTTTATCTTTTTCTTATAAATTAATGTGATATTAATCTCCCATTCAGTTATTTTTCTTTTGATGGTCAGTTTCTACATTTTACCTAAAAGAATTGTTACTGTAGAAATATGGTAATAATTACTGTGATCACATGTCTATCCTTTTCTGTATGGCTTTGGAATGCCCTGTCTTGCTTAAGAAGGTCTTGTGTCCCTAGATTCTTACAGTATTCTCCCAAATTTTATTTTAACAATATTTATCATTTATTTATCTATACATTCACTTTAATGTTTTTCATTTACCTTTTTTATCTATTTGGAATTTGTCTATACAGGCTATGACAGGAATTATAATACTAGCCTCCAAATGGACTACTACTTATATCAGTACCACTGATTTAATAATTCATCCATGTCTTCCTGGATTGATGTGCCAATTTTGTGGTATATCAAATTCCTATTTCTGTATGAACTTTTACCTAAACTCTATTCTATGTCATTTGTCAATTTCTGTGTCTCTTCTATGTATTTTTCCTTGAGAACTTGAAGATCATTTTGTCAAGTTCTCCTGCCCTCAAAAACTATTTGGATTACAATCAAAATTTTATATATTACCTTGAAGAGAACTTACATTTATTATTAAGTTTTTGTATCTGTAAACATGAGAGTTGTTTCCATTTCAGATATTATTTATTGCCTTTGATAAGACTTTCTGATTTTATTATATATATATATATCCTACACTTTTCTTCTTCAGTGTATTCCGAGGCATTATTTTCTAAGTTTTGGTAACCACAGGGAATGAGAGTTTGATTTTTCCTTCCCATGTCTACCTGGTTTTTACTACATAGAAAATTCAATCAATGGGCTCCAGAGATGTACAAAACTGAAGAATTGTGAAAGCCTGGACAATGGAGCCTAGTAAACCTCCCAGAACCGAAGACAACCTCCTAGTGCCAAAGAGATTAAAATACAAAAGAGAGTGTGCATTCGTGGAATTTAGATGCAGAAGTCCCTGCATCAGCCTCACAGGAATTCCAGGAAAAGAAAAGAAAAAAGTAGAGGGAAAGAAATATTTAAGAACAAAGAGAGTAAAATTTATAGTGTTGTAGGGAGGCTACAAGGCGCAAGAAGAAATATGAAGAAAGATCCACTTTTTTCATATTTCAGTACAAAAGGACCAAGAGAGAAACATCCTGAAAACATTCCATGAGGGGGAAAGAAAATAGGTTACTTACAAAGAAAGCTCTCTTTCAGCATCAAATACATGAAAACAAATAACATCAGAAGACTGAAAAAGAGAAGTACTAAGCCAAGAATCTTATATCCATCCAAACTACCATTCAAGTGGGAGGGCAAAGCAAAGACTCAGAAAGTTAACCACCCACAGATGCTCTCTGAAAGAATTATTCCAGGAAAACAGGAATACAAAAAACAGAAGGATGTGGGCTACGAGAAACAATGATATGAAAAGAATCAAAAAAATTTACAGGTACACCTTATGCCTTAATAATTATTGATGCATAACTCTAAATATATTTTTACAATGATGGGGAGCTAAAGTCTCAGAAGACCTCAACATGGCTGGTAGGGGACAGATAAAAAAGAGTGGTTGAAGAGGATGAGGGAAGCTTGCTAAAGGCAGTTGTGTTTTGTGAAAGTAGGGCCAGAACTAATTCTAGGTAGCAGTAGAAAAATATAAGTTTACATACATGTGTAAAAAATTGTAAGCCACTGTAAAAATAAGAATGAAATGATCAACTTCCAAACTAAATAGCCCCACCAGCAAAAAGAAGGGAAAAAATTAAAATGCACAAATGAAAGGGAAAGAATAAACATTAAACAAAACATCAGTGATAGGTCCAAACACCTCATTGGTCACAACAATCATGAATGGATCAAACCCACTAATTAAAGGTCAAAGACTTTCACACTGATTAAAAATATATGTGTGTACTGATGAACCCAGTGGCAGGGCAGGAATAAAGACTCAGACATAGAGAACGGACTTGAGGACACGGGGTGGAAAGGGAAGCTGGGATGAAGTGAGAGAGTAGCACTGACATATATACACTACCAAATGTAAAATGGATGGCTAGCGGTAAGTTGCTGCATAGCACAGGGAGATCAGCTTGATGCTTTGTGACCACCTAGAGGGGTGGGATAGGGAGGGTGGGAGGGAGGCTAAAGAGGGAGGGGATATAGGGATATATGTATACATATAGCTGATTCACTTTGTTGTACAGCAGAAACTAACACAAAACATTGTAAAGCAGTTATACCCCAATAAAGATATAAAAAGGATATATGTGTGTTAAATAAAGTGACAAAGAAAACACTAAGAAGATAAAACAGATTCAAATCAGGCAAATGCTAACAAAAGAAAGCAGGGAAATAATATCCCATTTACAATCAAAAGAAACAAGAAACATGAAATAAACAAGAAATTTGTAAGATTAAGTTGAAAAAAAACTTTAATGACAGATGAGTAAATTTTTTAAAACCTGCTTATATGGAAAGACATACCATGATTTCTGGATTGGATGATTTAATACTAAAAACATGCCAATCCTCCTCCAGATTCATCTATAATTTCACTGTGATGCCAATTAAAGTCCCAACAGGACTTTACCCCCAAAACTAGAAAAATTAATTCCAAAACTTATATCATAAAGGAGGATCCTTAAGAACACAAAGAAATTTCTGAAGAAAATAAAAATGAAAAGTAACTGGTGAAAATTATGTGATATTGACATGGGAATAGACAAATCATGCAAGGGACTAGAATGGGGCCGAGAAGAAAAAGGTATACAGATCTGTGGGTGTCACTAAAGAAAAGATAAGCCAGTCAGTAGGTGTGAGGATTTGACTAGCTCTACATTAGGAAAAGATCTATCTAGACAGCCCTGCCCACAGCTGTTGTGTATGGTGTATAAGGTGTGTGTTATGTATGAAAGGCATGCCCTCTCCAAAATGCTCACCTAACCCCATGCACAAAAGTAATCACAAAAGGATTAAAGAGCTAAAGCTAAGAAATAAAATTATTGAAACATTACAAGAAATAGAAAATTATATATCTATCAAAAGACCTAAAACTCAAAGGCCATAAGTGAGCTCATGAAAATTAGTCATTTTTGAAGAAAAAGACAAATGATATAAACAATATGAAAAGGCAAGTGAAAGACTGAGAAAAATCCAAAACAAACAGACAAAAAAATTAAGCAAGCCCATCAACTTAATAGACAAAATGGGCAAAGGATACAAACAGAAGATTCACAGAGGAAGAAAGACAATTGGCCAACATGCATCTGTAAAGACAAGTGCCCAGATGGATGGATCAGAGAAATTAAAATAACACCAGAAAGAGATACAATTTTTCACCCAGCAGAATAGTGAGTTGGGTGAGGAAGCAGGAAAATGGGCCCTGTCACACAGTCTTGTAACAAGTGTAATTTGGTGAAAACTTTTTGGAAGACTATTTGGAAATATCCATGGATATGGAAAATGTGCTTGCCTTTTACCCAGTAATGTTATTTGTAGGTCTCTATTCATGCATAAGTGCATGAAATTGTACATGCAAAATATTCATTACTTCATTGCCTCTAAAGAGTGAAAATTTGAACCCCCTCCTCAAATGTTGATCAATAAATGTATAGTTAAACACTTGGGGCACATCCAAACTGTGGTTCCAAAGGCAGCCATTTTTTTAATGATTTAAGCTTAGTCTCAAAAAAACACTGTTACTTCCTCCACATTTTACTGGTTAAAGCAAGTCACAGTGTCAGCCCAGATTCAAGGAGAGGGGACCACTTAAGGGTGTGAACAAAAGGATGCTTGGTTCACTGGGTCCACCTTTGAAGACATAAGGGCACAGAGAGGAGACAAAGATGGCGCAGATACTGCTGGGGAGAGCATTGGAAAGGAGGAATGATTAGGAAGGAGTATTATCCCTGAATACTTCTACATTAGTTAGACATTTTATAACAAAAACATGTTCATTCATTAAACATACAATTACAAAATGAGGAAAAAATAAAAGTATTTTCCACCAAAAGAAAAAGACCATGCTTAATAAAATTGGACCTCCAAGCTATGATGTAGAATTGATCACAAAGTGATCAAGGCCATCTGGTATCTCAAATTACAAGGGATCTGGAACAGCCCTCCTGAATCTTCTGGAGAGCTACCTTGTTCTGATAATGCAATGGAAAGTGAAGTGGTTAGTGAAACCAGCCACACCTCTCAGGTAGGCTATTCCTATCATGGGCGTCTTTGAATTCCATCCCCCAGCCTCAGCAATTGGTCAAGGATGGGTGCGTGATCCCAGGCAGGCCAAGTCAGACCTGGGAGTTTTGGTGGAATTGCCTGGACTGTCTACTCTCTAGGAGTCACAAGCTCCAACGCAGCTTCTGAGAGCTGCACTGTTAACAGTAACTGTTCCTCAGTCCCCATACCTTTCTGGCCAGAGGAGGTTAGAAGAATTTATGAATAATTAACCCTGGTGATTTCTAGCTTCAGTGCCTATTAGAGGTCCCTTTCAAATTTCATTTGGAATTATGGTAAGCCCAGGCTTGTTATTTTCAAGCATGGCGCATAAATGGGGATGTCGTTCATCTAGACCTGAAGAAAAGTCTATTATATCTTCAATATTTTGTTGGCCTACTGAGTAATTTGCCTTTTAGGCTTCTGGTACTGAGCAAAGAAGCATCTCTTAAATGACTGTAAAATGCTTAAGTAATCACTAAATCATAGCTATTAATAATATAAGCATTTGTTTACTAACAACAGGTAGCAAGACCCCACATCATTCATGCCATAATTAATAAACACTTATCTGCACCTGTTAGGAAGATCATGTAGAGAGAATTTGAACAGGTATTGTGCCTTTGAAGACCTTACAGTTTCTGGTCATCCTTTGACAGCTACACCATGGGGCAGCAAAAGAAAGGTGCCAGAGCCAGGATGAAAGACAAATTGCTAGGAAATTGAAGGAGAGACCACGAAGCACTGTCCATGTGAACTGTGAATTTGAGGCAGTGACTCTCTATGTGTGGTCCCCTGTCCAGTAGCAGCATCTGGGAACTTGTTAGAAACGCAAGTCCTTAACTTACTGCAAGCTCTCTATGGATTTTGATGTCCACTTAGGTCTGAGATTTATCTGTATAAAGACTGATCTAACTTTCTGAACTTTATGTGATCAGCGTTGTATGCAGGCTATGTCAGTTCAAATCTTGCTTTTTCCATTTAATAGTTGAAGGTTTAGTGTTGTGAAATAAATCTCCCAGAGCCTTGCTTTCCTTAAACAAGAACGGTGATTTCAATATCTATGTCCTGAATTTGCCATGAGTATAAAACTCACCTGCAAAATATTTCACATAACTCATGGCATACATGTGGCTCGAGATACCAGTAATACTATTTGTACACTTCAGGCCGGGTTCCTAGGGGTACCTTCATATATGGGGCTGAGGGCTCAGCTACAGTTCATACTTAGCTAAAAATGGCATATGTTTCAGTGTGTTTTATTTTTTTCAAACTCCAGCTAACCTTGAGGGTCCCAGGACTTTGTGGCTTTTGGCTCCTCCTGTTTTCTTCAATAAGCCCTGGACACAGCCCCCAGGTAGGACCTCAAAACATCCCAAATCTTAGGAAACTGATGGCATAACATTGGTAAATGGACTCTGTGAAAACCCAAGTTCGCAATATTAAAATAAAGTATTTCCAATTGTGTCTGAAGGATTTCTTCAGGAAACAGAGGAATATGGGCAAACAACACTATTATTAGCAATAATAACTTAAGAGCTCAGAATAAAATCAGCTTTCTGGATGAGAAACAAAAGTAAAAACATCTAGGGTTGGAGATAGAGTTCCTATAACAGAAATAAGTGTCACTGATAGAATAAACTGAGCCAGCTTGTTCAAGAATTCAAAGAAATTTTTTTAAAAAGGAATTAAAGAAATAATGGGGTGTGTAGGCAAGAATCCAGAGCCATCAGAAAAAGAACTGCAACTTACAAAGATCCTGAAAGAAAACTCACATCATTCGGAGCAGGAGGAAAATAAGGGAAAATGTTGTGCCTTCAATACATAAGAAAAGAGCGATAACCGCCGATAGCACTAAGACAAAAGCCATTATTTTGTAAAAGAGGGTCTTGATAAAGACGTTTCTTGGCAACTGTGTGCCTGAGCCAGCTACAAATGAACGGAAAGGGCAGGAAGCCAAAAATGAGCTGGGAAAGATTAGTCACAGGTCTGTCACCCTCCACTGATTCTGATGGCTCTCGCCTCAACCGGAGAGCCAGGAGCTGTCATCTCAGAGGTCTACAGAGACCTGGAGACCCAGAGCCTTGGCTGTGAGTGTCTAAGGACAAGGGTGACATCAGAATTGTCCTAGCAGGTGTGTTTTTCCCTGCCGCACCGGGAGTTTTAGGGAGTGAAGGGGTCTGGGGTATGGGGACACATTTTTGGAGCCAGAATTGCAAAACTTCCCCATGGGATGCAGGAATTTAAGGACCTAGGGACCGGATCCTAGAACAACAGAAAACTGCCTGGTGCTCAGGACTCGCAGGAGGGCTGAGAGGCCAGGGAAGGTTTGTAGTGCTCACTGAAACCTGCCACCCTGAACCGACAACTCCCAGGCCCCGAAATTTATCCCACTCTTGCTGGTTGCTTGGGCCCTCCGGAACCTGAGGGGCAGAGACTCTTGCATGGTTAGAGTGTAGTGTGCTTTGCAAGCTGGCAAGCAATATTCAGATTACAAATATGCTCCTCACTCTTCGGGGAGAGGGAGATACCACTGTGCCCACCCTCAGGGCATTGAGAAACACCCAGACTTTCAAAGCTGCGCCCACCCTTCTTGGGCCTTCAGGGGGAGCTGGGGGTGTTTCCTGAGCCCTAGTGCTTGTTCTTCAGGACCATGGGCAGATCTGAGTTTTCACCATGAGGATCCATCTGCAAAGGATGGTATTTAAAGAAAGATAAAGTCTAGCTTGAAATTCCATGAACCTGACTAATAGAAGGGTAAACAATAAAAAAAAAAAAAAAAGTCTGCAAATGTTAAAAAAAAAAAGCAGGACAATATTGTCTTTTTTTAAAATAATAATAATCTAGATAAATGCCTTCTTTTTCCTCATATTTTCTCTGCCTAATCAAACACACATCCACATTTCTCTCTCCCTCTCTCTCTCTCTCTGTGTGTGTGTGTGTGTGTGTGTGTTTATACTGATAAAGGATATGACACGATACTCACCTGGCATGCCACAGGGAGTATGCTGAGGGAGAGAAGTGGCCTCGTACTTTGATTTTATATCATTAAGGATGGTTGGATTTTCACGTGTGTGTGTGTGTGTGTGTGTGTGTGTAACAAGTGCAAAAAGAGTAGATGCATTAACCTTATAATAAAAATATTTTTAATCTGTACAACCACATAGAAAATAATTTTTCTATACATATAAAGAGGCTCTGTTCTTTTGCTCCAGAAACTTCATTGCTGAAATTATAAGGAATGGGTCTTAATGATCCTCACTCTTAAAAAAGCTTCATACACAAAGATGCTTTATCAACTATTATTTACTACAAGAACAACGAAGACACAAACTAAACACTCCTCAGGAGATGAGGGTCAGTGTGGTGAAGCTATTGGATGGACTATGTCATCATCACATATTTATGAAGACTGTATAAATACTGAGAAAAGAATGCAACAGAGTCAATTTTTAAAAACTATATAGTATGGTAATAACCAGGTCTTTCAAAAGCTACATATAAAAAATGGAAGTAATTATACCAAAGTGTTAATCATTAAGAGCAAACATTTATTAAGCACTCACTATGTGCCACGCATGGTGCTGACCATTTTGAGCGGTGATCCTTGCAATAGCCCCACTCAACAGGTGCTATCACTAGCTCCATTGTACAATGTGGAAACGGAGGCAGAGTATGAAGAGGGAATTTCCAGGACATACCCAGGTGACCACCAAACATGTGAACATATATTCAACTTCATTGGCACTCAAAGTTATGCAGTTTAAACCACAACAAGAAATTGAAAATTGGCAAAAATTGAAAAGTTGAATGACATTAGTGTTGGTGGAAGTGAGATGAAACAGTGCTTAGTTACTGTTGGTGGGACCATAATTGGTACAAGCATTTCAGAGAATGCCTCAAAAATTTAGATGTGCACTCTTCTCTTTTGATCCAAAGCTTCTCTTGTGGAAAATTACTCGAGGGAGATTCTCACACATTTTAAGAGGGGACACGTGCAAAGATTTTTACTGTGTGATTGTATTAGAAAGAAATTAAATCATGGTTGATCCAAGAAGTGATTTTTTTAATGGATCTGTTTTTGAAAAATTCCCAAGGCAAGTAAAATAATAATAATAATAAAAACTTCGGGAAAGTATGATACCATTTATGTTAAAACCGAAAAAGGAAAACCCACAAAACTACATATTCCTAGTAGCATGTATGTCTGTATAGATGCATGTATATGCACAGACAAAATGATCTGCAAGAACAGGCAGCAAACTGGTAACTGCAGTGACCACTGGGAAGGAATCTTATACCTGACTATTGTGAAGAGGGACTTCTGCTTTTTCACTCTATGTGACATAATGTTTTTCGGCAAGAATGTACCCATGTATTACTTATGCAATTACAAATAATTACATAGCTAAAGGGCAAATGAAATAAACCATTCTTAGAGTAATGGTTCTCAAAATTGAGCATACGTTAGAAGCACCTGGGCTTGTTGAGCCCAGAGTGCTAGGCCCTCCCCATCGTAGAGTTTTTGACTCAGTAGGTCTGCATGAGGCCTGATGCTGATATCTGGTCAGAGGCCACACTTGGAAAACCAGTCCTTAGAAAGGTGAAATGCTGATCTTACAGGGTCACAGAGGAGCCAAGATTTGAACCCAGATCACGTCATATCAGACCCTAACTCTTGATCTCAATCACCTGCTGCCTAGGGATATCTTTATGTTGTGGGATTAAAGGGGATTTGTTTTCTGACCATTTTTTAAAATATATATTTTAAATATACTTATTGGGTTTTTAAATATAATATCAACTCATCCTGAAAATCCATAAACTATACTTTCTATATTTTCCAAAGTTCATAAGTATTCATTGCTTTGGTAATTTTTTAAAAATTACATAACAAGCTCCCTTTGTCTCAGTGAAGCATCTGACAGAGACAGGGACTTCCTGGTGTGAACCTGAGCTGAGCTCCGAACAGGACTCAGCTCTCTGGGGTGGGAGACGAGCTCTCACTCCATTTATGATGGGTACGCAGAGCTGGCAACACATATCCTTTCCCTAACAGTGGGCATCACCCCAAAATACAAATAGGCTTAACTAAGCCAAGGAAATTAAGAAGGAAGTACATTCATATTATGAATGAGAAATTTTTTTCTGTTTAAAAATTGATAAAAGTTCTGGATGATGTTAGCTGCCTGCATGCACACTGCAGCCTCCCCCTTCCACTCAAATCCCCAGTACTGGCAGAAGAGCTATAAAGAATAGGTGAATCCCTAATTACAATGGAAAGCAGAGGAAGAAGAAGGGGCATATCAGTGGACCAAACACTGTGTGCACAGCAGAGGACTGACACAGGAGCAATGATGAGCACAGACAGCATCAAGAGGATGTTGCCAAGCAAATGCCTTGTTCAGGCTTCATCCTGGTTCTTGGGCTAACTGCTTACAGGGGGATTGTGATTACAATGACTAACTTAGAGTAATCAAGACCACACCTAGAGATGGGCACAGTTCCTGAAATCCATTGCTGCTACATACGTAGAAAGAGCAAATGGAGACTGAGGGATCAACCACACTAAACACCAACAGTATAAAAGTACAAAGACTGGGGATGAGTAAAAGAAAATTTTAAAGACACTGAAGATAGATTCAGACATTTCAACACCCATCAATATAAGATGCAGGCATCAGAATACAGAGAAGTAATAGAGAAGACCCAATTTCTCCTTTGAAATGTTCCAACAAGTGCTAAGCAAGATTAAAAGAACAGGGAATTCCCTGGTGGTCCAGTTGTTAGGACTCTACGCTTCCACCGCAGGGGCCATATGTTCGATCCCTGGTCGGGGAACTAAGATCCCGCAAGCCACACAGTGCAGCCCCCCACAAAAAAAAAAAAAAAACTAAAAGAACAAATGAACAAAAACTCCCAAGTCTTGGTGTAATGTCAGAACAAAGATAAAGAAGAAATTCTAGAAAGTTTGGGGGTTGGAGATGAACATTCAATTACTTAAAAAAGAATTAGACACAAAAATGTGAAGGTAGTTAATGCCTTCTGAACTGTGCACTTAAAATGGTTAAAATGGTAAATTTTCTGTTTGTATATTTTAACACAGTTTAAAATACATACATACATGAATCCATAGATAAAAGAATGAGCAGATGGACAGCAGACCTCTCGCCCACAACTTCAGATACAAAAAGACAATGGAGAAACATCTTCAAAATTCTGCAGGAAGATAATTTTTGAACCTAGAATTCAACACCCAGCTAAACTACACTGTGGAGGGGGACAGGTAGAGAACATTCTCAGATGCACATAGATTCAGAAAGTTTACTGCACAGAAACTCCCTTGAAAGAATTACTTGAGGTTGTACTCAGCAAGAATAAAAATAAATCCTAGAAAAAGAAATGGGAAATAGGATGCAATATTTAATAATCAATGAAATTAACTGTTAAGTCTAAACATCTTATGGCTGCGTCTTAATATAATAATCATCTGGAATTAAAGTCCTATGTAAAGTCCTATGTAGTCCTATGTAATAATCTGGAATTAAAGTCCTATGTAAATTCCTATGGAAGGTAGAAGGAGCATAGCAGAGGGAGGATGGCAATGAAGAGAAAAGAAAGGTGGTGAGGCTTTTGTCTCCTTTGGACTAGAATACTGACTAACTTCAGATACTAAAGCTAGTATTAGAAAATACCAGCTTAAACTGTGCATTACATTTTAAGGTAACTTCAAGGGGAAAATACACAAATGAAAGGTGATCGGTTTCATTAGTCATCAGGTAACCGCTCATTGAACCACAGTGCACACACTACACACCCACCCTAGCGGTAAAGTGGAAAATATAATATCAAGAGTGGGGGAGGATGTGAAGCAACAGGAACTCTTTCACTGCTGGTAGGAGTGTAAATTAGGGCAAACACTTGGGAAAACTGTTTGGCATTTTCTTCTGAAACTGAATATGTGCATACCCTGTGATCCAGCAATTCCACTCCAAGAGAAATAAGTCCATCTGCCACCAAAAGAAATGTACGAAAATATTCATAGTAGCACTATTCATAATAGTCCCAAACTGAAGGAAAACCAAATATCCATCAATGGCGTAATGAATAAATAAATAGTAATATATTCACAAAATATGGTGATTGATGGTACAGCAATGAGAATTGGAAGAACCTCAACTATATGCAACAGCTTATCTCTGTAATTGACAAAGAAGACTCTTCAACCACGTCATTCATTCTCTAAATGTTGGCAGAGCCCCCACGCTGTGCCAGAACAAGTCTAAGCAGATGGTTGGACACCAGCCAACAGGATAGGTGAGGTCATGCACTGACTGAGGGTCCATACTAGTCAGGAAAGTAGGTAATAAATATAAATAAATAATTGTTCTGTCCTTCACCTGCCTTTTGAGCTTCATGCACTAACTCCACACCCATACTCCTAACCTAACCGAATTTTTCATCACCACCTTCTCCACTCCATCTTCTCACACCTCCTGTGTCCATATATGCAATGAACTGCTGCCTGCAGTCCCTTCTTTCCTCCCCTCCCTTCCACTTCCCCTTCTCAGATCCCTTCCAATCCTTAACGATCCACATCAAATATCAGGCACCCAGAAAGTGCCCTTCCCCCCTCAAGTAATAACATCCCTTATTGTGTGAGAGCGCTATTTGTGTTCTGCTGCCATGGACCTCTTTGCCTGTTTGCATGATGCCTTTTCACCATTTTATCACGGTACAAGGCTCTGCACAGAGAATGTAACAAAGTTACACTGCCAAAATTAAAAATGAAGAAAATTTAAACCTTTAGGGCTCTTTGTCATTGCCATGCCATCCCTCCCTATCAATTCCCTCACATCCCAGGATGCCTCCAAAATGTCGAGTTAGTGCCCTGCATCATTGTCCCCTAACCCAGTGAAGGCTCCAGCACTCATCTACACATTTTGTCACCCAGAAGAAGCTGCAGGATTGTGTCTTTATTCCTCCTTGCATTCCTAATGCCTCACCTGGAATGGGTACAAAATAAATGTTTGGTGAATGTATTCACTAAAGGCTAACGAAGTTAGAGATGCTTTCAACATCCCTCCAGTAATCAGAACTAGAAAGCTTATAACACTTCATTTGATAATGCAGAAATCTCATGAATCATAATTTTTTCATTAACTTTTCATTTCACTTATTAGCACCAATTTACAATGGTTTGTGATATGTAATGTACTTGAACATTCTCTGATTGTGTTTCCCTGAAATTATTCTGGAATTTAGATATTTGACTGTTAAATAAGCCTTTTCACTTAGCTATATTAATCCAAGTGAGTGTCTGAGACTGTGTATTTTAAGTTAAAGAACAATACGAAAAAACAAGGTGGGGGACGGGAATGCTGATCCTAGCAAAGGAAGAGAGGAGTAAAAAAGCACAAATATTTGTGACAATATTCTGTAATTATTTCAAAATAAAAAGTTTTTTTTAAAAAAATTCAGGAATGGAAAAAAGCAGACTATAATACTATTGCTATAAATTTCAACATTTTCTCCAGTTTACCTAGGTGTCAATTTTTCCCCATCTAGAGCAGTATCCTGGAAATGGATACCGGTAACATTCAATTGGGATTACAGGTGCATTTCCTAAAAGGTCAGTAAATTGATAGTTTTCCAATTGAATCACATACTTAGTTTCCCAATGACTAATTACAATTTTTAAATGAATATATATTCTATGAGTTAGCCACCTAATCTCTAAGTCTGTATGTTAACTGGCATGTGTTCTTTTAAGCCGAGTATGCCATAATTACACAATTCAACATGTATTTAATGTTTCTATGTGCCAAGCGCTACAACGTAAAAATGAACAAGAAAAACCACTGACCTCAAATTTCACTCCTCTGTCTTCCGTTCTTTTAAAAGCATAAGAAGACAGTTCTAAGAAAGGCACATGTCACTTTTGCTGGCTGGCGAATGACAAAGCCTTGTGAAGCTTTGCATATTTCTGCATTCAGCTCGATAGACAAGAGTGGACTTTGGATTCATACTGCCCTAGGTTACAGACCCACCTCGTGGTTTTGTGAACTGCAGCCAACCACTGAGCCTTTTTGAGTCTCTTTTTCCTCATCTGTAAAATGGAATTATTGTGAGAAATATACGAGACAGCATGGATTTTAAACAAATGGCATTAATTAAGCCAGGCACAATGAGTGAAAGCTACCTATACTATATTCAGAACACTGACTATTCATCCACAACACACTCCTGTGATAAGTATTTCAATTGGCTTTTCATAAAACTTGTACCGATTTATACATCTGCTCATGGTGTGTGAGAGCACCTTTCCCCTCCCTCTTTGCCAACTCTGCAGGATGTGATTTATTTTCATTTTACTATTTACCTGAAAATCATAATTTTTACAATGAACTTCATTGCCTCGGAAATGAGATTTTATTTACATTTTAATGCCTAGTCTCTTTCACTTAATCTAAGAAAATAATGAGGGGCCCATCAGAAAAGGCATGGCCCCTCCACACCCCCCTCCTGAGACCTTTCACGCTGTGCCCTGTTATCTAAAACACTTTCCTCCTTTCTTCACCTAGATGACTGCTCTGACATTCAGACTTCACATGCTTGATGAAGTCAAGTCCCCTCTTCCCTCTGGCTCATTTTATTTAACATGCCCACATTTTTAGCAATTCTGTTTGATTGAGATATAATTCATCTGCTATAAAAAGTCATCCTTTTAACATGTACAATTGTCATTTTCAGTATATTCACAATATTGTACAATCTTCCCCACTGTTTAACTCCAGAACATTTTTGTCACCCCCAAAATAAACCTGGGTAGAGACTCATTAGCAGTCTCCGCCCTCTCTCCACCCCAGCTCCTGGCAACCACTAATCTACTTTTTATTTTATTTCTACAGAATTGCCAATTCTGGACGTTCTATATAAGTGGAGTTATAAATATGTGCCCTTTTGTGTCTGGCTTCTTTCACTCAGCATGTTTTCAAGTCTCATCCATGTTACAGCATGTGTTGGTATTTCATTCCTTTTCCTAGGTGAATACTATTCCATTGTATCCATTCACCAGCTGATGGACATTTGGGTTATTTCCACTTTGGGGCTATTATGAAGAAAGCTGCCATGAACATTCATGTACAAGTTTTCATGTGAACATACGCTTTCAGTTCTCTTGGGTGTATACGTAGGAGTGGAATTGCTGGGTCATGTGGTAACTCTATGTTTAACATTCTGAAGAACCACCAAAACTTTTTCCAAAGCAGGTGTAGCATTTTACATTCCCATCAGCAACATATGAGTTCCAATTCCTCCACATCTTCACCAACAGCACTCGATATTGTTTGTCTTTTTTATTTCAGCTATCCTAGTGGGTGTGAAGTGATATCTTATTGTGGTTTTGATTTGCATTTCCCTAATGACTAAAGACGTTGAGCATCTTTTCATGTGATTACTGGCCATCTGTATGTCTTTTATGGAGAAATGTCTGTTCAAATCCTTTGCTCATTTTTTTAAATTGGGTTATTTTTGTCTTTAATGTTGAATTATAATAATTCCTTATATATTCTGGATGTCAGTCCCTTATCAGACATATGATTTGCAAATATTTTCTCCCATTCTTTGGTTGCTTTTTCACTTTCTTGACAGTGTCCTTTGAAGCACAAAAATTTTCATTTTAATGAAGTTCAATTTATCTATTTTTCTTCTGTTGTTTGTGCTTTTGGTATCATAGCTAAAAAACGATTGCCTAATCCATGATCACAAAGATCTACCCCTATGTGTTTTCTATGAGTTTCGTGGTTTTAGTTCTTAAAGTCTTTGATCCAGCGTAAGTTTATTTTTATATATGATGTGGGAAGGGGTCCAACTTCATTCTTTTGCATGTGGATATCTAGTTGTCCTAGCACCATCTGCTGAAAAGACAATTCCCCATTGAACAGTGTTGGAACCTATGTCAAAAATAAATTGACCATAAATGTATGGATTTATTTCTGGACTCTCAATTCTATTCCATTGATCTATATATCTATACTTAGGCCAGTATCATATTGTCTTGAAATCAGAAAATGTGAGTCCTCTAACTTTTTTCTTCTTTATCAAGATTATTTTGGCTCTTCTGGGCATGGCTGTATTTTTAAATTATTTGATTAGCTTTTAAATTGTCTTTATTTGATTAGCTTGTTTATTTCATTTGTTTCTGACTTCCTAACCAGAATGTAAGCTCTATGAGGCAAAAGACCACATCTGGTTTTTTTATCCCCAATTTGTACCCTCTGCAACTGTACAGGGCCTGAGTATAAACTCAGTGCGATTTACTGAGTAAATGAATGAATGATTGATACCCAAGCTTTTATAGTGATAAATATTGGAAATAGCCTAAATATTAAAAGATAAGAAAATGTTTAAGTTATAATGCTTTAATAGGATAGAATATTATGCAATCCTTAAAAACCATGTCTTCTAGGGACTTCCCTGGCCATCCAGCGGTTAGGACTCCCTTTCACTGCCAAGGGCCTACGTTCAATCCCTGGTTGGGGAACTAAGATCCCACACACCACATGGCGCAGCCAAAAAAAAAAAAAAAAACAATGTCTTCTAATAATACTGAATAATTTGGAGAATCATTGAACCTGATCTCAATTTTGCATAAGTAAAAATAAAGGCTAAAAAACATCATGGAAATCTTAATAGCAGTTACTATGAAAAATTGTGATTACAAGTAAGTTTAATTTTCTTCTTTATTCTTTTCTCTAGTTTCTACTTTTTCTGCAGTTAGCATGTATTGCTTTCATAAGAGAAAGCTAAACATTACTAACTAGAAGTATCCATATTTAGTAAGGTTGTGTACAGACTTTTGGATTTGCAATAATGGTCAGTGAATCTCTTTTTAGGATTTTGTTGTTAGTGGCACCAACCCCTAGGGACTTGAATGGCTTCAGGTTCTATGGGGAACTGGCACATGTGATGAACTGTTCTCCAGGAAATCTGAGTTAAATATGTGGGGCATAAAGTACACTATAAACGAGCTCCTGCCTGAGTCTCATCTCTGACTTGGTGAATCATCACTCAACAACCTGTGAGAACCCAAAGGCCCAGGGCAAGCTGTGAACTTCACCTCTTTCATCCAAACCCCCAAATCCCCATTGGGTGACCCCAGTGGTGAGCACATGTAAGGGCTACTACACCCACTATCAAATAGAGTTCAAATGTCATCAACTTATAGAATGTGTGGCAACTGTTTTTTTGTTTGTTTGTTTTTTAAATTTTATTATTTGGCTGTGTAGGGTGTTAGCTGTGGCACTTAGGATCTTCATTGCAGCATTCAGGATCTTTCGTTGTGGCGTGCAGGCTTCTCTAGTTGCGGCGCATGGGCTCTAGAGAGTCGAGCTCAGTAGTTACAGTGCGTGGGCTTAGTTGCCCCACGGTATGTGGGATCTTAGTTCCCTGACCAGGGATCGAACTCGCATCCCCTGCATTGGAAGGCGGATTCTTAACCACTGGAGCACCAGGGAAGTCCCTGTGTGGGGACTTTAAATTCAAGCAAAATTCTGTTCCAGAAATTCTAGGTTTGAAAAATCCTTTAGAACTGCTGAAGTTAGCTGTGGCCCAACTACCTTAGCAAGTCGATCACAAACTCTTGTGTTCAAGAGCAACTTCTCTACAAATAACAAATGTTGGAGACAATGTGGAGAAAAGGGGATCCTCCTACACTGTTGATGGGAATGTAATATGGTGCAGCCACTGTAGAAAACAGTATGGAGGTTCCTTTAAAAACTAAAAATAGAGTTGCCATATGATCCAGCAATCCCACTCATGGCATATATATGGAGAAAACCGTTAATTCAAAAAGATACATGCACCCCAATGTTCATAGCAGCACTATTTATAAGCCAAGACATGGAAGTAACCTAAATGTCTGTCGACAGATGAATGGGTAAAGAAGAGGTGGTAAATATATATCTATATATAGATATAATGGAAAATTACTCAGCCATAAAGAAGAATGAAACAATGCCATTTGCAGCAACATGGATGGACCTAGAGATTATCATACTAAGTGAAGTAAATCGGAACGAAAAGGACAAATACCGTATGTTATCATTTATATGTGGAATCTAAAATATGTCACAAATGAACTTACTTATAAAACAGAAACAGACTCACAGACATAGAAAACAAACTTATGGTTATCAAAGGGGAAAGGGAGTGGTGGAGGGATAAACTAGGAGTTTGGGATTAGCAGATACCGACTATTATATACAAAATAGATAAACAACAAAGTCCCATTGGATAGCACAAGGAACTATATTCTATACCCTATAATAAACCATAATGGAAAATAATATATGATATATATATATGCATATATATATATATATATATATATATCACTTTGCTGCACACCAGAAACTAACACAACATTTAAATCAGCTATATTTCAATTTTAAAAAAAAGAGCACCTTCTCACAATTTTCAAGTCAACCATGCCCACTCTCCCACTTATATAACATGGCATGTAATCCTGTCTGGTATTGCTATGAAATAATTTCAGGTTCCAAAATGATTTGATATAGTGATGCTAAAGTTAAGATTATTTGTTATGAGTGTTTGTACCTATATACTTTTTTTTTTAAAGGAAGAAGGTTTACTGACTACAAAGAATTGACAGCATTTTCTGTACG
Organism: Eschrichtius robustus; assembly: GCF_028021215.1. Taxonomy (NCBI): domain Eukaryota; kingdom Metazoa; phylum Chordata; class Mammalia; order Artiodactyla; family Eschrichtiidae; genus Eschrichtius; species Eschrichtius robustus. Next base: position 100,326,476 of record NC_090833.1, on the reverse strand, counting down.
GTAATCAAATGAGTCATCACATTTGTACATGACGTTCTTCCAAATGAATGGGAAGATGCTATTGATAATGCTATTGATTGCCCAGAGAGAGATTATATTTCAGTAACCGAAAGGCAAGAGGACAGACCTTTTTCTTAGGCTTGCTCATTTTTCCAGACAGATATATAACACCTTCTCTTCTCAGAGAGTATTTGGCATATGCTCTCTCTTGTGTATCAAATTAATTGCTTTGAGATTTCTCCTCCAGGGAGTGGAGCCTGGTGATAAGTATTTTGCTGCTTTGGTCTACCTCCTCAAGGACTTTCTTAACCACTGTGGGTTTGGCCGGATCTTTGATTTGGTTTCCCACATTTTCAGATACATAATCTTTAGACTTGTAACCTTTGGGCTCACAAGCCCCATCATCTCCACCGATGAGGAGACAGTAGGTCTCGATTTCTTTTTCCAGGTGGACTTTGATGTCCAGGAGCTGCTCATACTCCAGTTTCTGGCCCTCGGTCTCCGTCCTGACCTGGTGCAGCTGTTCCTCCAGGGCCCCGATCTGAGCCTGGATCTGGGCCAGCTGCACACAGTAGTTGCCCTGGGTCTCTGTCAAGGAGCACTCCAGGGAGTGTTTCATGGCTAGGAGAGACTGAAGTTCAATTTCCAGTGTTTGGGCTGAGGTGGTGGCTCCCACAACCTCAGAGATCTGCTGTTGCAGCGGAGCACTCTTTTCGTTGAACCAGGCCTCGGCGTCCCTTCGGTTCTGCTTGGCCAGGGCTTCGTACTCAGCTTGCATGTTGTTCAGCAGAACCGTGAGGTCCACACCGGGCTGTACATATTTGAGAAAAGGAAAACTCTAGATTTCATCAATTAATTTGCCTAATCTACTTTATATGGGATTTTGTATCCTAAAAGTTATATATTTATAAGATTTCCTCTAAAAATAACCTTGAGTTTATTGAAATGTTACTGTCCACACAAGAAGAATGGGCCATACTTAACAGCACTAATCTTGCCAATATCATAGCTTTTTTTTCATTTAAAAGTTCATGGACATAAACTAATCAGTGGTGGCAGAAGTCAGAATAGTGGGTACTCTTGGATGGGTCCTGACTGGCTGGGGCACGAGGAAGCCTGGGAGGATGTGGGAATATGCTTTTGGTCTTTGTCAGGTACTTGTGTGGGTGTGATGTATTTGTATATATATGGTGCTCTTTGAGCTGAACATTCAAGGTTGCATGGTCTACTATGTAGTCAACAAAAAGAATAAAAGATCATTGCTTTTAAGAAAACCCTCGGGCTTCCCTGGTGGCGCAGTGGTTAAGAATCCGCCTGCCAATGCAGGGGACACAGGTTTGAGCCCTGGTCTGGAAAGGTCCCACATGCCGCGGAGCAACTAAGCCCGAGTGCCACAACTACTGAGCCTGTGCTCTCGAGCCCTCAAGCCACAACTACTGAGCCCACACGCCACAACTACTGAAGCCCGTGTGCCTAGAGCCCGTGTTCTGCAACAAAGAGAAGCCACCACAATGAGAAGCCCACGCACCACAACAAAGAGTAGCCCCCGCTCGCCGCAACTAGAGAAAGCCCGCACACAGCAACAAAGACCTAACGCAGCCAAAAATAAATATATTAATTAATTTTTTAAAAAACTTAAAAAAAAAAGAAAGCCCTCAAAGTCATTTTATTTTTAATACTCAACTTTTTCTGATGAATCATGTATGTTCATTGTACAAAAATTTGGAAAACACAAACAAGCATCAAAAGATGAAAATCATTTCTAATCAACCCACCAGAATAACTTGGCTTTATAATAAATGTTGTTTGAAGCCCTATAACAGCTCAGTTTCTGTTCCCTGGCTTATAAGGCAGCTGTCAAGCTCTTTACCAGAACCTATCAACTTCAACACTGACATTGGAATCTATGGCCGCATAGACACCACACACCCACAATGCAACCTGTTTCCAGCATCCATGCTGCTTCTTTCCAGCAGCAAAAACCAGTTGGTTGGTTTTCAAAACCAGTTACTGGCAATTACCTTGTTATTCACCCTCCATGACAAAACCCATGCTGTTCATACTGCAGCCCCAAAGAAAATTTGCAGAAGCTGTGAAGCTGAGAACCCAAAATAGGCACCAGGTAGAGCAAGCAATCATTTCCCAGCTTTCATCCCATCGAGTCTCAGCCTCACGTCCACCTCAGTGGCATCAAGAGCAGTGCTGCACCATCACATCCATCTCCTGGAATGGATTCACATGTTAGGAGGCTGAGCTGACACAGAGTTGAAGCTACAATCTTGTGATATGACAGTACTCTTTCTTGACTAAAGCAAATGAATAATCAATCTCTTTGACTGAAGACAGAGGTCATCCCTGACTCATGGAACTTTGGAGAGGTGAGCTCCGGATTCAATAATAGGGACACAGATGGCTCAAATAGCAAACTTTCAGGAAGCCTCTGTCACCTGCCAGGCACTGTGCCAGTTGCCCTACTAATGTTCATTCACTGCACTCCTCCTGACTACTCTATAAGACGATGCTGTAGTCACCCCCATTTCAGACAAGGGACTTGAGGCTCAGATGCACCTCTTCCTGATGGGCATCACCCTGTGGAAGGGAAGATTAAGAGTTAAGTAGAGTTGTCATGTGTCCAGAGAACCCAGGGTAACTGCTGTTAAGAGTAAAGCCAGAAATGTGTCTCCGGTGCAGTGGCACAAATGTCAAATGATGTGAAGAGGTAGATGCCGCAGGACAGTCTTGTGGGAATAATGGGTTGGATGTTGACAGAAGTAACAACCCACTTTCAGTTTCCCTATTTCCTTTATCAGATTCTTTTCAGCTCCCTTATAGGGAAGAAATTAGCCATTTGGTTCCATAGGAACCCTATGTCTTACGCTTCCTTAGCTAGTGCAACAATTCTCTTTTAATCTTTCATCTCACAGGGAAAATTATTAATACAAATGCCATATAGGCTTTCGTCAAAAGAGCCAGGATGTCATTGTAAATGTTAGCTGGTGGCGTGTGTCATCCATCTCATTTACGATGAGGAAGCTGAGTCAGAGAGAGGAAGTATGACTGGGGTTTGGTTAAAAGTAAATCACTGTGCTTCATTTCATCTGAAAATCACAGCAACGCAACAGGCCACATCTGCTATTCAAAGTCAAAGGAAAAGATGGAAGAAATATTCCCAAAATACATATTGGTATTACAGCTAAAGCCCTGTTCTAGTTCATGTGTAAAGGAGGCAAAGCTGACCAGCCCTCTTTATCCTATGGAGCGTGTCTCCATTCACCACTCTCATCCTCACTCTGACACTGAACTAGCTGCTTGGTCTCAGAAGATACATTCTTTCACCTTGAGCATTGGTTTTCTTCACCTCCCACCATCTCAAAAAATAAATAAAAAGATTATTGGACAAGATGGCCCCTGAGGTCTGCTTAGCTTCTCTCTGTGTAGCTGAACCTCTTGCAGGCCTAGTGCCAACAGCCACCTTCTTAGCCCAGCCAGCCTTCTTCTGTGGGCCCACTCACAGGGCCTTGAGCCCCACTCTCAGCACTGGGCCTCCGTTTAATTGCACCAGACTGTATCTGAATTCCTGGCTTCGCATTCCACTCCTTGCCACGCTCCCTTTGCCTGGAGCCCGCCTCACTGTCCTGGCTCTTAGGGAGCTAACGCCAGCCCAGGGTCTGCACTCTAACAACTGAGAACACGGCCAAGCTGTCTCGGAAGCCTTGTCAGGGCTGCAGGATCTGTTGAAATAACCCCTTCTACATTCCTAGGATTGGTGACTTGTATCTTCTCTCTTTTGATCTTTGTCAGTCTTGCTGGGTTTATTCATCTTATTGATTTTTTTCAAAGAATCAGATTTTTGTTTCATTGACTTTTTTCTATTGATTTTGTTTTTCATTACATTGATTTTGCTTTTATCTTTGTTATTTTCTTCTGGCTGCTTGCTTTGGCTTTATTTTGTTCTTTTTTAGTGTCTTGAGCTAGATACTTGGATTATTGGTTGGAAAACTTTTTTCCAATGTAAGCATTTGTGGCTATACATTTCCCTCTTGGCACTATTCTAGCTGCGTCCCACATATTTTGATATGATGTAGTTTCATTTTCATTCAATTCTATGTATTTTAAAATTTCCTTTGAAATTTGTCCTTTGTCCCATGGATTATTTGTAGGCATGTGGCTTAATTTCCAAGTGTTTGGATATTTTCCTGCTGTCTTTCCTTATTGCTTTCTAATTTGAATCCATTGTGGTCAGAGAACATACTCTGTATGATTCCAATTATTTTAAACTTGGTTAGATTTGCTTGTTTTATGGCTTGAGGAATGGTCTGTCTTGCTAGATGCTCCATGGGCACTTGGTAAGAATGTTTATTCTGCTGTGGTTTCATGGAGGACTCTATGGATGTCTACTAGATTCTGTGGTTGATTATGTTGTTCAGTTTTGTATATCCTTGATGATTTTCAGCACAGTAGCCTATCCATTGCTCAGAGTGGGCTGTGGAAATCTCCATCTGTAATTGTGGATATATACAAGCATTTCTGTACTTGTTTGTTTCTACTCTAAGAGTCAGTTCATATTACACGCACGTTGTTGCACCATGCTCTTCTCAGCCAGCGATGCCTCTTTTCCAATAAACCATAATAAAATTCTAACTCTCTGTTTTAAATGTCTGTATGTTACTGCATGGTTTTGAATGCATCAGAACTTATAGCACCACTCTATTGTGGGACATTCACTTTGTTCTATGGGTGGCATTATTCCCAGTGATGATTCCACTGGCCTTCTTAATTACAATTCTGAGTTTTGATGACAAAGGTTGATGGCTGGAAGTTCTCAATTGTTGAGTGGCCTATAGTAGGAGGGTGGGAGGGCAGAGGTGAGTTTACACTGAGCCTTTAGATAAAAGGAAGTGTGACTCTGAAAATCATCTGCTTGTAAATTACAAAAAAAAAAGCCATAAAGAAAACCCTATCATCCTTTCTTAGAAAAAGGAGCAGTTGTATCTTAGACAAAGATGAATTTATCTCTGTTGTGTAGGCATATGAACTAAGGTCCAAATTATTCTCAGGACAGGACAAAACTCTACAAATAGAATTTACACCAACCCAAGCAATTCCACCAAATTCTTTACATGAGCAAAGTCTCTTAAATGTAATTTACAAACTAAGACGTAAACAGATAAGAGAATCCAGGATATCGTGAGATCAGGACTGTTGACTGAGTGAGAAATATTTAGCTTGGAGAGGAGAAAGCGAGGGAAATATACCTACAGCTCCCAGCCTCATGGAGGGAGGTTGTCTAGTGTAATCCAACAAGGACCAGCAATGGACTGGTTCCCCCATTGAACAGGCAGCATCCTGACTCCAAGAGGCTACAGCCCCTGTTACCGACAAATGGCAGCCAACATCTCAGCGTCCCTCTGACTGTGGCCAGTCTGCAGTGGAATGTCTTTCCCCCCACCCCGCTAGTCAAATGCCGTGCCCACTCCCACCTCCAAAGTGTCTCTCACTCTGGTTCTTCTGCTTGAACATCCTCCATCCCTCCACCTACCCAGATCTGGACAATCTTTCAGGACCCAGAAAAAAATCCCACACCCTCTGAGAAGCCTTTCTTGATAACTCCAGCCACCACCAATCTCTCACCATGCCATTAGCACCTTATTAAACATGATATTTTTTTCTTTCTTTTTAAAACGGAGCAGCTTTTCCTCCTCAACTGGATCACAAGTTCCTTTCGGAAAATCACCCTGTACCTCTTTCACAATCTACAATACCTTCCACAGGACAAGGCGAGTAACTGAGCCCTCAAAAAATACTTGTTGATACATTCATTTTCCCTCATTCTTTTTCATAAATCCACGTGCTTTAATTAAAGGTGGGGGCACGTGGAAGCGTTCAGGGGTTTAGCTTTCTGTTTGGAAACGTCCTGGTGACATTTGGCTATACAACATTTTACCTTAATAATACTTATTCATGGCTCTCATTAAAGTTGATTCTCTTACTGAAACCCTTCTGTAATTAGCGTTAAAGAAAAAGAGCAATAAAAACAGAATTCATGGGTCTGCTAATAAGGCTTCTCATCTATGGAACAGCCTGTAAAGACTTTGGGTGGGCTGTGTCATACATGCCCGTTCATGGAAAGAACAATCATCAAGGGATTTTTAAGCAGAATGGAGTTCAAAATGTGCCTCTCTGAAGTTACATTCTTAATCACCAGCCATATATAGGCCCACAGGTTACCCTCCTCACCAGTCTCTTTTGTTCTGTCACATTCCCCAGTGTCCTACTGTCACCTTGATTCCTCCATCTTCACATATTAAGTGTTTATCACAGGCTCTTTCCCCAGGGAAGTTTTGGGAAGAGCCAGCTGACCTCCTTTTCCACAATTCATGGCCTTCTATCACACACCTGTAAAGCCCCCTCTGGAGAATGATTTCCTTGACAGTAGGGACCATTTAATTCATCTTGGGTTCTCAGGAGCCCCAGCAATAGTCATCCGGTAGGTTCCCACTTAGCATGGATTGAATCAATGAACACAAAGACAAACCCACAGGGCTATGGAGATCCTAAGAAGTGATCATTAACTCTGCCTCATAAACTCTGCTACTGAGTCTTGAAAGCTAACAGAGAGTTATTTCAGGCCAAGATGGAGTGGACAGAAAGGGCCCAGAGTGGGAGAATTTGAGCTAAGGCCAGAGTTGCAACTGGTTTGGAGAAAACAAGCTGTTTCATGTGGCTGAAATATTGGTGGTTGAGGGGCAAAAGATGAAGCTCAAGAGCTAAACTGAAGCCAAACCATGAAAGTTTGTGTGTCATAATAAGGCATTTGCATTGACTTCTACAAGCAAAGGCAAGCAACAGAGAGCTTTTAGAAAGATGAGAGATATTTATTTTACAAAGATAAATGATTCACCACATTAACAGAAAAAGGGTGAAAAATAAATATTTATCTCAAGTGCTGAAAACTAATTTGGAAGTTCATTTGGAAAACTAGGGTTATAGGAAGTGTTTCTTAACTTGTAAAAATGTATATAATAGTAAATGTCCTCCTTTATAGTAAGTACAGAAGACTGACTTTGTAACCAGAAGTGAAAAAGTCACCTTCAATGAATGGATAAAGAAGATGTGGCACATATATACAATGGAATATTACTCAGCCATAAAAAGAAATGAAATTGAGTTATTTGTAGTGAGGTGGATGGACTTAGAGTCTGTCATACAGAGAGTGAAGTAAGTCAGAAAGAGAAAAACAAATACTGTATGCTAACACATATATATGGAATCTAAAAAAAAAAAAATGGCTCTGAAGAACCTAGGGGCAGGAAAGGAGTAAAGACACAAACATAGAGAACGGACTTAAGGACACAGACGTAGAGAACGGACTTAAGGACACAGGGAGGGGGAAGCGCAAGCTGGGATAAAGTGAGAGAGTGGCATGGACATATATACACTACCAAACATAAAATAGATAGCTAGTGGGAAGCAGCCACATAGCACAGGGAGATCAGCTCAGTGCTTTGTGACCACCTAGAGGGGTGGGATAGGGAGGGTGGGAGGGAGA